>NC_142033.1:65794101-67052765 GCF_982192425.1 Myodes glareolus
TTATGTGGACATAATATTATGTGGAATATATTCAGACACATAGGAAGTTTATGATAAGCAAAACAACAAAAGTTGAGGCCATCTTTATACCTAGCTAAGAACTTGCTAGTCTTCTCTCTTACACAAGCTAACACTAGCTTAGTTTTAGCAATTAAAGGGATTTTCAAGAGCTTGTCCAATCAGTGAATACATTGCTTTCTGCTTTAATTGGCTCAACTTTCTCCATTTTGTACATTACAAAAGATAGACATGTATAATCTTCAGTTTTTTGATCACATCTTGATGGAAGCAATACAAAACTCACTCATCACCCAGAATTCTGAATAATCATTCCTGTCTAGTTCTAAGTCTTGTTTATGATCATTTCCCACAGAAGTAACTTATAGTGTACATATGATTAAATTCAAGGTTCTCAGAAAAAAAGAAATTTGCATAGTAATTGTGATTTGTTTATAGGGTGGAAACAAACACTTAGAAACGTGTATTTAATTTCTCTTTCATTTTCTAATATCTGAACATATTAGACAGAAACTATATTTTAACAGAATAATAACACATAGCTATAATAAGTAATTGTTGTAAACAAAAATAGAAATTACAGGTGTAGTTTTAGCCTTTTAAACTTAAATTAAATAATACTCACTGAGAGTAGTAATATAAACTCTGATATGTACTGCAAGACCACAATCATCTAACTCACTCTTCAGTTTGCTCATCATATTAGCTCTATAAATTGACGTGACTGATAGATAAAACTCTGGAATATTATTTATTCCACACATTAAAATATAAAATGAAAGCATGGTATAGCAGTTATACATGTCTTGTAGACCATCCAAATGATAAATCTCTATTGAATCCATTAATGCCTATGAATATACATTATTCTTCATAGCTTTCAGAATGAGAGGTTGGTATGCAAATAATTTCAATAGCAATAGAATTCAATATGTGTGTATTTTATACACTCTGATAATTGCATAAGAAAAATGTTGAAAGATTCAAATAAGCTCCTTAGAGACTACTCAGGGATTCCTGTACAAGATTGTGTCAGAGATCATGTGGTGTTTCAAAACAGATTCACTTTTTCCCCTACCTCAGATCATGTATCTGATGCAGTACTTTTTCTGGTCACTGACTTGGTCACTGTTTGCAATTTGCTTTGACCAATGACTTTCAACAGAGATATTCTGAAGGGAAATAGCTATTGCTATGAAGTTTATATTGTTTCATTAAGTTATTAATTTTATCTATCCTTACCTGAAAAAAAATACATGTAGTATAGAATTGTATCTTGGTAGAAAGCTAGTCCAGTCTGAAGCAACCTAAATTGTGGACCAAGAAATACATGAAAGATAAGATGACTTTGAAAGCATCTTCACTTGCTGTGATTATTTCCAAAAAAAAAAAAATGAGGTGATGGGGGTAAACTGTAAGTTAATAATCTTCACCACAAAACCTGAAAATGTAATATTTCCATATTATCCCCACTGTGTCAGAAATTCTTCCAGTATTATTAATTCAATTCCATTATTGTTAGTGAATTACAGCTACCTTCCTAGCATGTATGGCACTTAACCTCTGATTATACAATGATTTCTTTCTAACTAGAGTGAAGAGAGATGTTCTTTACCTGGTGTGGGTTTTTCATGCTTCTCTGTAGAATTAGCAGGGGGGTGACATAGATAAAGAGAAGCATGCAAAGCCATGTAATGCACAAAACATCCTCCTTTCAGTCAAGCAGACTCACCCAACCTCAGCAACTGGCCTTCACCAGAGAAGAACACTGGGTATGCTTCCTAGTTGCCACCTCGGCCTAATAAAGAAAATACGGGAGGAAAAGAAAAAAAGGAACACTTCACCAGTGCAATTCACGTTTTTGTGAACACATGTTATTTTAAAATTCTTCATCCTGGCAGATTTTCATTTTTCAAAAGGCAATGGAAAGCACCAAGGGAGATAATAAATGAATTTCTCTCCCTACAACTATCTATTTTTGACCTTTATCAAAGTCCACTTTCTTCTCCTTTGGGGAGGAAAAGTGATTCATATCATCTTCTTCAACCAAGAAAAAAATATCCAAGGAAAGAACAAATAAAGGAGCCTTTCATCTGGTCATAAAACAATTATTAATTGCACTATTAAGTAACCTACAGAAACCTGGGAGGGGAGTGGGGAAACAGTAAATCTCCTTGAAAAATATTCCCAAAGGGCTCATATAAATCAAAGTGTGTATGATTCAGACAGAGAAGCAAGAAAGGCCTCTGGAAACTCAACCCAGGAGAAGGTCTTGAGGGCAGGACCCTAAGGAATTGAAGGAAGCAGATTTCAAGGGTTGATTCATCGTTATGGTACACCTAATTAATCAGATCACATTTTGTGAATTCAGATTTGTGAAATGTTGTTAGTAATGTGCTATGTTTTATTTACTTATTTATTTCTCCTTTTCTAAGAAATTTCCTGTAACAGGGGAGAGAAAGTGCTGTAACAGCGGAAGGAAATGTGTGATGTACTAACTTTCGGGCTTTCAAGCATCTTCTTCATCATGCCCATCCCTACGACAGAACCCTGAATGGACTATAGAGACTTTCCTTTTAGCTTAGTTTTCAGCTACATCCTTGGCCTTGGTTATGGATTAACAGTCAATACTCATAAAGCACTAGTGATGGGAAAGATTTGTGATTGCTATAAAAATTTCTGCTCTGGTCTTTTCTTATGAATGGGTCTTCTATTAAAATACTGAAAAGGTCTCTTTAAAAAAAAAAACAATGAATAAAGGCCACTTAGTGGAAATCTTTCAAGATGAAGCCCAAGGTGGAGCACACAAGTGAGAAGATCTTGTGAAGATAAACCTATTCTTTCTAGTGGTGTATTTCCTTTTCTGCATCTAACCATACCTCTCCCAAACACGGATATCGTTAGTGTGCTGGCTAGTTTTATGTCAACCTGACAAAAGCTAGAGTCATTTAGAAAAAGGAAAAACTAATTGAAAAAAAATGCCCCAATGACATTGGTCTGTGGGGCAACCCTGTGGTACATTTTCTTGATTGATGAATGATATGGGCAGACCTAGCTAATTACCAGAGGTACCACCATCTTCCCCTTCATGGTACCATTAATATGTCCCTGAGATAGTGAGACAAAGAGAGCCCCTTCAGCCGTTCTATAATAGTTCTAATTCTACCACAAAACCCTACCTACAGATCTAAGCATCTCCCAAGCCATGACTATCCTAGCACCATCACCTTGGTGATATGAATTTGAACAATACATTCAGGTGATTCTAAACAAAAACATGATCAGAACTTTCACACATTTTGATGTAGTATACAGACATATAAAAGAGGAGGATTGCAGTGTGAGGACAAGCAGGGGTTAGTGAAAAGTTTCTGTATGAAATAAAAGCATATCTTTTGAATAAATATATTCTATGTTTGGTTATATACATATATGTGTATGCATAACCACAATGTAATTATTAGAAATAAATCAAGTTCCTTAGCAAAAAAGAGTAATTTGCTTCTTACTTCTAAATTCAAATTAGATAGCAGTACATGTGGAATTATAACACCAAATAATTAATAAAATTTAAAACTGAGTGTAGCTAGAACTTAATTATATTTCAGGAAGTATATAATAGGTGGTGTTCATAAACTCTTTTTGAGTAAATGATGTGAGATTTCCCTCTGTATGCTGTGATTACCATTAATGAATAAAGAAAGCTGGCTTGAGTCTATAGCAAGGCAGAATTTAGCTATGCAGGGAAAACTAAACTGAATGTTGTGAGGAAGAAGGTGGAGTTGGAGAGAAGTCATGTATCCATCCCGGAGACAGACACCAGAACTTTACCTGGTAAGCCACAGCCACACGGCAATACACAGATTACTAGAAATGGGTTAAATTAAGATATAAGTGTTATCCAATAAAAAGCTAGAGATAATGGGCCAAGCAGTGTTTTAAATAATATAGTTTCTGTGTGATTATTTTAAGGCTGAGCAGCCAGGAACCAACAAGTGTCCTCCTCCAACAAGTAAATAAATAATATTTGTCAGAAGGAAAAATAGCAGACATCTTGGGTGTTACTGTTACACAGATGTCGATCTATCTTAGATTTTGAAACTTTCAAACTGACATGTCTCCTTTAACTCAATTTAGACATATTCCAATAAAACCCTGCTTTAAGAAGGGTATTATTACAATTTCTAAGGGGAAATAATATACATATACTATGGTTATTTTGTTTTGTTTGTCAAAATAAGTACTGGAAAATGCAAACCTAAAAAGTGATCATCTGTTCTTGCAAATGACGATTCATTTAAGCACAGACACATCAATTCATTTACATATTGCTGACTGAGTGAAGCTTTCATTCTGAGACACAATAATAGAATTGAGTCCTCTATTCAAATATACTGTTTTATGATAACTTGAACTAAGTACCACCCAGTCATTTAGAGAAAGTTTGCAGACTGCCCTTAAAACATTAAAATACTATTAGCTTTAGATTTTTCTAGTTGTTGGGGGCAAAGAACACTGTTTCAGAAGCCAACAGTAGGTACATATATATTTTTCATCAAGATTATTCTAAATTACCAATTATCATTTCTTTTGTGTCTTTTTTATTAACATGATATTTCTTGATTGTTTTTTACATCTGAAAAACGACACAAACCTATAATTTTTGATGAGTGATCTCACACCTGGGGGCAGAGGTCAATAACTCTAACTTGGAATAACATGGACCCATTACTGAAGTGTGATCCTAATTACACTTAACATTAAAAACCTGAAGTCAGATGTCAAGAGTAAAAACAGAAAGATCAGAGAAGCAGAGCAGCCATCCACTAGAGGTTTCTAACCCTTACAAAATCTCTGACTGAATCAGATGTTTTCTGTCTCTATGAATACTCAGACTGAGACCTTGTCTTCCCCTTCCTTATAATACTGTCTCCACCTTCCTAGTGCTGGCAATAAAGGTATGTGTCTCACAAGTACTTTGATCAGAGACATGAGATTCCAAATGCTGAGATAAAAGCTGCTAGCTGCCAAATTTGGCTGTTTTTCTTATACACTTGTTCAAACTCAAACGGCCCAGAGTGGCCTTGAACTCCTGATCTTCCTGCTTCCTCTTCCCAAGTGCTGGGATTAAAGGTGTGTGTCTCCAAAACCTGGCCTCTATGGTAAACTAGGGGCTAGCTCTGCCCTCTGATCACCAGGCAAGCTTTATTTGTTAGAATACAAACACAATATCACACAACACATAAAACTCCTTTTCTCAGAAGTATTCTTTTTGTGGAAGATTGTTGTGTTGTCTATGGTATGGAGGGAACTTTGTACATAAAGGAGGGTGGTGTACTAGAACTTCTTTTTCAAATGTTCCCAAAGACACTGTATGCTCTCTGTTTTATGTACAGAAAGTGAAATGAACCACTGCTTGACTGGGTCTTGTATTCACCATGTTGAATTAGTCAGATTATGCAATTAAGCAGATCTCCTGTCTTTATAACACAGCTATAGACACTTTATCATGTACAAAGACACTTTCTATTAATAGTCTTCATTCTTGCTTTCAGTTCCAATTTAATAAGTTTTCTGGGCCTCAGCTTATATACTCTGGTTAAATGCCTATTCTTCGAGTATGACCTTGAGGTTCACCTCATAATTTTGTGAGGGTTTCTGAATCCAATCCAAGAATCATCCAAATACATTCTCACCCACACCCACCTCTAATTGAGGAATAGGATCAAGAAAAGTCACCATCGTACTGGGTTCTAAATTCAGATGTTAATAATTTAAGGTGACATTCTCACGAGTGTTCTTGGAAGGATGCATATGTCTGCCCCTTCTGCCTTCTAAAGTCCCAGTACAACCTCTGCATCCTGGCAAGTCCCTACACAATTCAAAGTGCTCTGTCTTCTATATCTTGAATTTCTTAAAATGTCAAAAAAAAACCTCAGTGGATTTTGTGTTATCTCTTGCTGCGTTGTAGATGAATTTATATGATCCATCTTATGTAAATAATAATCTCATTTGAGGGTTCTTCAACATGAATCTTATAAAAATAAGATGGATCATATAAATTCATCTAGGTAACTGGGATATCTGGTCACTCTCCTTATAGATATTTCCTGAAGGTTACTTGCTGGACGTGTATCCCCATTGTGACTGTGTTGACACTGCACAGTGTTTAGTGCTATGTTTAATTCCTAACACAGGATCTTGCATCCTGCTTAAGATAAATCCAGTAGCTGTGTGACCACAAAAGAAAAACTCACAATACGTAAGTGTGGTTGTCTACAAAATATTTGAAGATCTCAAACACTCAAAAAGCTATTTTATTGGGGACTTGATGAATCAAAAATATTACAGTTTATTGAGCATCCTGCCATAATCATTCAATATTACTCAGGGATTGTTTTAACATATGCAATTATTTTAGTCAGAGTGTAGTCTGATAGGAATATTTACTAGCTTTAAACCTGCCAACTACAACTCCTCATAGGAAGTACATTTGCGCTTCTTATACCCAAGAAATCCACTGCCTCACTATTCATTTTCTCTCTCTCTCTCTGCCTGTTTTGTGCCCTCTGTGTGGCATCCAGCCTAGCTATGTATCTCTATCTACAATTCTGAAAAACTCAAACTTCTGTGGTTTGTTGCTAACAGTGGGGACCAAGATAATGAGATCATAAGAAGGGTCTCAGGCAGGTGCTCTTTTTTTTTCTTTTTTTTTTGTTTATTAAATTATGAAAGTTTCCATTTCCGCCCCTCCTCCCAACATCCTCCCACTCCCCCCTTCCCCCTCCTCCTCCCTCTCCACCCCTAAGAGCAGTCAGGGCTTCCAGCCCCCTGGGAAGTCCAAGTTCCTCACCTCTCCCTCCAGGTCCAGGAAGGTGAGAATCCAAACAGACTGGATCCCAAAAATCCAGTATATGCAGAGGAAACAAGTCTCAGTGTCATTGTCAATGGCTTTTCAGAAAGGCTCCGGGCCAGCCACATTCAAAGAATCCGGCCACATTCAGAAAATCTGGTTGGATCACATGCTGGTTCAGTCCCAGTCCAACTGGCTTTGGCGAACTCTCATCAGACCAGTCCCCTTGTATCAGTGGGTGATCGCATCCCTCGCGGTCCTGAGTTTTTTCTTCATGTTCTTCATCCTTCTGCTCCTCATCTGAACCATGGGGGGCTCAGTCCGGTGCTCCAATGTAGGTTTCCATCTGTATCGCCATCCATCGTCTGATGAAGGATCTATGGTGATAAGCAAAATCTTCATCAGTATGGTTATAGGCCAAGGCCGGTTCAGGCACCCTCTCCTCTGTCCAGAGAACAATCTGGGGATCTCTCCTTGGACCTGGGATCCCATTTATAATCAAGTCTCTTGCAAACCCTAAAATGACTCCCTTAGTTGAGATACATTCTTCCCTGATCCCATATCCATCCTTCCTCTCTCCCCCCATCTTAGTCCCCCGAGTTTTCCCCATTCCTGCCCTACTCCCTTCTCTCTAAACCTCTCCCCTTCAAACAACCCTCCTACCCACCCCCCCATGCACCCGAGGTTACCTGGGACTCTTGTCTATTTCCAATCTCCAGGAGGATAAGTACATGATTTTCTTCAGGTTCACCTTCTTATTTAGCTTCTCTAGAATCTCGAATAATAGGCTCAGAGACCTTTAACTATGGCTAGAATTCACTTATGAGTGAATACATACCATATTCCTCTTTTTGGGTCTGGCTTACCTCACTCAGTAAAGCGTTTGATATGTCCATCCATTTGCATGCAAAATTCAAGATGTCATTGTTTTTCACCGCTGAGTAAAACTCTGGTGTATATATGTTCCACACCTTCTTTACCCATTCTTCTATTGAGGGGCACCTAGGTTGTTTCCAGGTTCTGGCTATTACAAATAGTGCTATTATGAACATAGTAGAACAAATGCTTTTGTAGTATGTTAGTGAATCTCTAGGGTATATTCCCAAGAGTGGAATTGCTGGGTCCTGAGGGAGGTTGACTCCCAGTTTCCTGAGAAACCGCCACACTGATTTCCACAGTGGCTGCACAAGTTTGCATTCCCACCAACAATGGATGAGAGTTCCCCTCTCTCCACATCCTCTCCAGCATAGGCTATCATTGGTGTTTTTGACTTTAGCTAATCTGACTGGAGTAAAATGGTATCTCATAGTTGTTTTGATTTGCATTTCCCTGATCGCTAAGGATGTTGAGCATGACTTAAGTGTCTTTTGGCCATTCGGAGTTCTTCTGTTGAGAATTCTCTGTTCAGATCAGCACCCCATTTTTTTAATTGGGTTAATTAGAGTTTTATTGTCTAGTTTCTTGAGTTCTTTGTATATTTTGGAGATCAGGCCTTTATCTGATGAGGGGTTGGTGAAGATCTTCTCCCAGTCAGAAGATAGCCTTTTTATCTTACTGACGGTGTCCTTTGCTTTACAGAAGCTTTTCAGTTTCAGGAGGTCCCATTTATTCATTGATTCTCTTATTGTCTGTGCTATTGGGGTTCTACTTAGGAAGTGGCCTCCTGTGCCTATATCTTGTAGACTATTTCCCATTTTCTCTTCTATCTGGTTCAAAGTGGTCCAATTAATGTTGAGGTCTTTAATCCATTTGAACTTGATTTTTGTGCATGGTGATAGGTATGGATTTACTTTCATTCTTCTACAGGTTGACATCCAGTTATGCCAGAACCATTTGATAAAGATGCTTTCCTTCTTCCATTGCATACCTTTTGCCCCCTTGTCGAAAATCAAGTGTTCATAGGTTTGTGGGTTAATATCTGGGTCTTCTATTCGATTCCATATGTTGACTTCTTGTTCTTATGCCAGTACCAAGCTGTTTTCAATACTGTAGCTGTATAATAGAATTTGAAGTCAGGGATGGTTATACCTCCAGAAGTTCCTTTATTATATAAGATTGCTTTGGCTATCCTGGGTTTTGTGTTTTGCCATATAAACTTGATTATTGTTCTCTCAAGGTCTGTGAAGAAGTTTGATGGGATTTTGATGGGGATTGCATTGAATCTATAGATTGCTTTTGGTAGAATTGCCATTTTTACTATGTTGTTCCTCCCAATCCAAGAGCAAGGGAGATCTTTCCATTTTCTGGTATCCTCCTCTATTTCCTTCTTCAAAGACTTAAAGTTCTTGTCAAATAGGTCTTTCACTTCCTTGGTCAGAGTTATCCCAAGATATCTTATGCTATTTGTGGCTATCGTGAAAGGTGAAGTTTCTATGATTTCCCTCCCTGCCTCTTTATCCTTTGTGTATAGGAGGGCAACTGATTTTTTGGAGTTGATCTTGTATCCTGCCATATTACTATAGGTGTTTATCAGCTGTAGGAGTTCTTTGGTAGAGTTTTTGGGGTCGCTCATGTATACTATCATATCATCTGCAAATAACGAGAGTTTAACTTCTTCTTTTCCAATTTGAATCCCCTTGATCCCCTTATGTTGTCGTATTGCTATTGCTAGAACTTCTAGCACTATATTGAAGAGGTATGGGGAGAGTGGACAACCTTTTCTTGTTCCTGATTCCAATGGAATGGTTTGAGTTTCTCTCCGTTCAGTTTGATGTTTGCTGTTGGCTTGCTGTAAATAGCTTTTATTATATTTAGGTATGATCCTTGTATCCCCAATCTCTTCAACACCTTTATCATAAAGGGATGTTGGATTTTGTCAAAGGCTTTTTCAGCATCTAATGAAATAATCATATGGTTTTTTTCTTTCAGTTTATTTATATGATGGATTACATTGATAGATTTGCGTATGTTGAACCAGCCCTGCATCTCTGGAATGAAGCCTACTTGATCATAATGGATAATTTTTCTAATGTGTTCTTGGAATCGGTTTGCCAGGATTTTGTTGAGAATTTTTGCGTCAATGTTCATGAGTGAAATTGCCCTGTAATTCTCTTTCTTGGTTGTGTCTTTATGTGGTTTTGGTATCAGGGTAACTGTAGCTTCATAAAAAGAGTTTGACAATGACTCTTCTGTTTCTATATTGTGAAATACCTTAAGGAGTATAGGTATCAGCTCTTCTTGGAAGTTCTGGTAGAATTCTGCATTAAAACCATCTGGCCCTGGCCTTTTTTTGGTCGAGAGGTTTTTGATAACAGCTTCTAATTCTTCGCGACTAACAGGTCTATTTAGATTGTTCACCTGGTCTTGATTTAACTTTGGTAAATGGTACTTATCTAAAAACCACTCCATTTCTTCTACATTTTCCAACTTTGTGGCATATAAACTTTCGTAGTAAGATCTAATGATTCTCTGAATTTCCTCCGTGTCTGTGATTATGTCCCCCTTTTCATTTCTGATCCTATTAATTTGCAAGTTCTCTCTCTGCCGTTTGATTAGTTTGGATAGGGGTTTGTCAATCTTGTTAATTTTCTCCAAGAACCAGCTTTTTGCTTCATTGATTCTTTGAATTGTTTTCTGTGTTTCTATTTTGTTGATTTCAGCCCTCAGTTTAATTATTTCCAGTCTTCTACTCCTCCTGGGTAAATCAGCTTCTTTTTTTTCTAGAGCTTTCAAGTGTGTTGTTAAGTCTCCAATGTGTGCTTTCTCTGTTTTCTTTAGGTGGGCACTTAGTGCTATGAACTTTCCTCTTAGCACTGCTTTCATTGTGTCCCATAGGTTTGAATACGTTGTGTCTTTGTTTTCATTATATTCAAGGAAGACTTTAATTTCTTTCTTTATTTCTTCCTTGACCCAGGGGTGATTTAGTAGTTGACTGTTCAACTTCCATGAGTTTGTTGGCTTCCTGGGGGTACCATTGTTGTTGAATTCTAATTTTAATCCATGGTGATCTGACAAGACACAGGTGGTCACTAATATTTTTTTGTATCTGTGGAAGTTTGCTTTGTTACCAAGTATGTGGTCAATTTTCGAGAAGGTTCCATGAGCTGCAGAGAAGAAGGTATACTCTTTCCTATTTGGGTGGAGTGTTCTATAGATGTCTGTTAAGTCCATTTGATTCATTACCTCTAGTAATTCTCTTTTTCTCTGTTGAGTTTCTGTTTGACTGACCTGTCCTTTGGTGAGAGAGGTGTGTTGAAGTCTCCTACTATTAGTGTGTGTGGTTTGATGACTGCCTTGAGTTCTAAAAGTTTTTCTTTTACATAAGTGGGTGCTTTTATATTAGGGGCATAGATATTCAGGATTGAGACTTCCTCCTGATGAATTGTTTCTCTTATGAGTATGAAACGTCCATCTCCATCTCTTCTGATTGATTTTAGTTTGAAGTCGATTTTGTTAGAAATTAGAATGGCCACACCCGCTTGTTTCTTAGATCCATTTGCTTGGAAAACCTTTTCTCAACCCTTTACTCTGAGTAGGTGTCTGTCTTTGTGTTTGAGGTGTGTTTCTTGTAAACAGCAGAATGTTGGATCCTGTTTTCGTATCCAATCTCTAAGTCTGTGCCTCTTTATAGGTGAGTTGAGTCCGTTGATATTAAGTGATATTAATGACCAGTGATTGATGACTCCGGTCATTTTTTTGGGTAGTAGAGTGTATGTGTTTTCCTTCTTTGAGTTGTGCTTGTGAAGGGTTGCTAGATGTCTGAGTTATTGTAGATAGTGATGGGAATGTTGAATTCCAGTGGTTGTTGATTCCGGTTATTACTTTGTGTGTGTGTGTGTGTGTGTGTGTGTGTGTGTGTGTGTGTGTAGTAGAGATTGTGTGTTTCTCTTCTTTGAGTTGTGGTTGTGAAGGGTCGCTAGATGTCTGGGTTGTTGTAGGTAGTGATGGCAATGTTGGATTCTTTGGGTTGCGATTTTCCTTCTATTACTTTCTGTAATGCAGGATTTGTGGCTACGAATTGTTTAAATTTATTTTTATCCTGGAATATTTTGTTTTCTCCGTTGATAGTGAATGATAGCTTGACTGGGTATAGTAGTCTGTGCTTGCATCCATGGTCTCTTAGTTTCTGCAGTACCTCTATCCAGGATCTTCTGGCTTTCATGGTTTCCATCGAGAAGTCCAGTGTAAGCCTGATAGGTTTACCTTTATAAGTTACTTGACCTTTTTCCTTTGAAGCTCTTAATATTCTTTCTTTAATCTGTATGTTTTGTGTTTTGATTATTATATGGCAAGGGGATGTTTTTTTCTGATCCAGTCTATTCGGTGTTCTGTATGCTTCTTGCACCTTCATAGGAATATCGTTCTTTAGATTGGGAAAGTTTTCTTCTATAATTTTGTTGAATATATTTTCTGGGCCTTTGTTCTGCCATTCTTCTCCTTCTTCAATCCCTATTATTCTTAGATTTGGTTTTTTTTATTGTGTCCCACAATTTCTGAATGTTTTGTAAAGAGAATTTGTTGGATTTGCTGTTTTCTTTGGTCAGAGCGTTTAATTTCTCTATGATGTCCTCAGAAACTGAGATTCTTTCTTCTATCTCTTGTATTCTGTTGGTTATGCTTGTTTCTGAAGTCTTTGTTCATTTAACTAGATTTTCCATAGCCAGCCAGCCCTCGGTTTGTGGTTTCTTCATTGACTCCATTTCAGTTTTCAAATCTTGAACTGTGTCCATTACCTGTTTGATTGTTTTTTCTTGGTTTCCCAGAATTTTATTTACGGATTTACTCATTTCTTCAAACTTTTTGGTATATTTCTCTTCCGTTTCTTTACTCATTTCCTCAATCTTTTTGTTATACTTATCTTCCATTTCTTTATGGCAGGTTTTCACCTCCTGTTTAAGTTCCTCTATTATTTTCATATAGATCCGCATAGAGTCGATTTCTTCTATTTCTTCTGGAGTAGGGTGTTCAATTCTTCTCATTTCGTGCTCCCTGGATTCTGGAGATGTCATGTTGCCTTTCAGGTTGTTGGAGGAATTCTTGCATTGGCGCCTGCCCATCTGCACCTCTCTGGATGAAACTCCTCCACACTCTCTGGATAGAACTCCTCAGCACTCTCTGGATAGAGCTCCTCAGCACTGCAGCTGGGCCTTCCCAGGGCCCAGGAGACAAGAGTGCAGCAGCAGTGGGGGGAGGGAGGGGTCCGGTGAAACACGGAAGACCCTGCTGCAGAAGCTGAGGGGGGAGGGGCTGTACTCTCTTCCCGGGCTGGCTGCCCAGGCTAGCACCCACTCACCTCTCCGGGTAGAACTCCTTGGCACTGTTACATGGGTAGCTGGTCTTCAGGTGCTCTTTTTTTTTTTTTTTTGCTTAGGCTTGTGGGTATTTAGCAAAGAATAGTGGTTACCAAATAAGTGAGTAAGTAAAACAAAGAATTGTTTTTAATATGCCTCTCAAAGTTTCAGAAAAACACAATTTAAACTATAATTCAGAAAGGAAAGGTCATGGATATTTGTTAATGAAATCACCTAATCTTCACCCCCCTACTATAAACTTGGCTAATAATATTTCCTACCAAGGCATAGTTTAAAACATACTCCTATGCACTATATATTTAGAATTTTATAAGATAAGGATTAACCAAATGCTATTTTCAGTTGAATATTGGTGTTAAGATTTTGTTTGAAATGAGAAACCAGAGCACTAGAAGACAGAAATTATAGTGCCTGTGAATTTATTGATTTAATTAAAAGTTTAAAATGGTATGGGCAAACATAAAGGGCATACAGATATGACAGTTTGGAAAAAAATAGTATTGGGCTTAATCTCCTACTGTAATTAGCCAGAAAATTTTTGAAAAATACAAAAAAAATATTTTAGGCAATATAAATCAAACTCTGAGAGAAAAGAAATGAATAAAATTAATTACTTTATGTTGCAGTCTGGGTGCGCTATTGGGAATATAGAACTGAAAATGGAGGTTTCTGTTGAGAAGACAGCAATGGGAATTTGAGAAGACTAAGTATTTTCAATTACGAGGAGAGGAAAGGAGCACTATTTCACACACATAGGATTTCTAAAACCTATTTCATTACACACAGAAAAAAAAGTGAATTCAAAAAACCAAATAGGAATTATCATCAAATTGTTGATGAAAAATTCCAGGAGTGGGAGCAGGAAAGATGGCTCAACTCAAAGGCTTGAAAAGTTACTCAAAGGACGTTCCATCCTACAATAAGAACATTTGATCAGACATATTAATTGCAGCCTTATTTATAATAGCCAGAAGCTGGGAACAACTTAGAAGTTCCACAAGAGAGGAGTGGATACAGAAAATGTGGTATATTTACAATGGGGTTTTACTCTGCTGTTAAAAAAGATGACACCATGAAATTGCAGGCAAATGGATGAAACTAGAAAAATTATCCTGAGTGAGATAACCCATACACAGAAAGAGAAGTATGGTATGTCCTGAGTGTAAAGAACAGAAAAGATTTTATGGGCAGATTGGGAACAAGTCAGGAAGAAGGACCAGGTAGGGGTTGAGTTGGAGAAAGCCATTGAGGAGAGACATAACTGGAACTGGTGGGGTGGGATTTGAAGTGGTGTGGAAACCTACTGCAGTGGAACCTTTTTGTTTTCTATGAATGTGATCCTAATGAGGATTCCTAGCAATCGGGATATGGAGTCTTATCTGGTCATCTCTCATAGCCATGCCAGGCTTCCAGTGATGGGACTAGATGGCATTCAGTTGAGGTGTTGAGCAAGGGTGTCTCACAGAAATCCTCAAACAATCCAGACTGACTGTTGCTAAGGCAAAAGTTTGTTATCCACAAAATTACAGCGAGGCCCTATTGTCAAGGACAACACTCACACAGCTCATGGAACTGGTGCCTCCATGGAGCCCTCACCCTGTGTTCTAGTCTCTTGGTGCAGGAATGAACTCTTCAGGCTACTGGAAGAGAAATGAGAACACAAACACAATCATGAGATTTTAACACTACAGTCTATAGTCCTGAAAAGTATGTTAGGGCAATAGTGGCTCAGAACTTCTGGGAGTAGCCAACAAATGTCTGATTTGACTTAAGGATCTCACCATGAGAAGAAACCTACACCCAATACTGTTTGGGTAACAAAGAACTAAAGACTAGTTAGACCCGAGGCAGACCTATGGTAAAACCAAAACTAGTGTCCCAATCTTTTTTAAAATCAGTAAAATGATTCCTAATAATACTCTGTTTTACTCATAGATCAATGCCTTATACAGCCAATATCAGTGAGGCTTCCTATGGCAACAGATGGGAACAGCTACTGGTAACTTCTTTTCAATAAAAATTTTAAAAACATATAATTAAATAGCAATGTAGGTTAAAGAAAATAACAACAGCATTCAGCACCAAATGATACTAAAAATAAAATGTAAAACCAAGGCCAGAGTACCCTTTCATAATCGTGATAGTATGTGTATACTAAAAAGATTATTTTAGATAAGATTGTCTTTTAAATTTTTAAACCTTCAGCTAATCAGATTACCTTTCATTGAATCTCTAAAAGTTACAAACAGAATAAAATGCTCAGTTTTCCATTTCTCCATTCTCAGGAAAAGTTGGATTCTTTAACAGACAATATCTGTGGTCTTTCTAGATTTGTAGTCTACTTATGCAAATTGAGGATTTAGGGTTATGAGTCCCTTTCTACTAGTTCTTGCTCTCTCTCTCTCTCTCTCTCTCTCTCTCTCTCTCTTCAAACTTATGGTTTTCAGATGATTGATGAAGTGTCGGCTCAAGACCCACCCAAGTTGAGTCCTGTTAGTACAACAAATCAACCTGTGGTTAAAAATTAGACAACACTACAAGGCTTCCAATAATTAACAGCATTATTAATAAGCACTATTAATATACTATGAGAAAGCTTTAGCAAAGCAATGGCATTGCTGTTTTGAAAACAAGAAGTACAAAAGTTGTCAATAGAAGAAATTAAATGTTCAGTAATATCTGTCTATTATAGAGATGAAGCCTGTCAATCAAACACATTCCACAATAGAACTTCCTAAACCTAGATAACCACTTTAATGAGTTGCTTTAAATTTTTAAATTAAAAATGCTAGTACTACACAATTAATTAAAATAAATAAAACAAACTTTTCAACCTATTCAATTATACTAACTTCATTTTTATATCAAAATCAAATAAAGAATCACAAGAAAGTCAGGTTGGTAAGCAATACCATTAATACTCACAGATGAGTAGATCATCTGAATATTAGAAAATGTTGAGATGATGGAGAGATGGTGCAGTGGATAAGGGTACCTGCTGCTAAATGACCTGCTAAATAAAGTCTGCAATTTGTTCTCTGACTTCCACATGCCTATCATGGTATGTCCATGCACTCACACACACACTCAAACAGAGGGAGAGAAAGAGGGAGAGATATAGACACACATACACACACACTCACACACACACTCACACACACACACACACACACACACACACAGAGAGAGAGAGAGAGAGAGAGAGAGAGGGAGAGAGAGAGAGAGAGAAACTGAAAAGATAGAAAGAAATAATGTGGGAAATGCTTAAATACCACGATTCAATTATAACTTTGGGCTTCTTATAATATTAAAAACAATTAGCATAATACTTAATAAAGTAACTTTTATTTGAAAACTTTACCAAATAAAGAAAAACCTTGATAAGTTCAGTATTCATTGATGAGTAAAGGATAGAAACTTAGGATAGAATACAAATTCCTAGAATCAAGAAATCTCTGAAATAAGTTTTGGTTCATTGCTTCCAATGTTATAAATAGCTCCCAAATGTACTCATAAAGGCAAGCCTAATTGAATGTTGTGGGTCACAGGTAAGCCAAAATAAGATATGAAAGTCTTGGAACGAAAGGATTTGGCATGAGAGGGGAAAGAATAAGAGAATCATTTGGAGAACATTCATCAATATTTGATATATATATGAAATTATAAATAGATAAACAATATTTAAAATAAAGAAAGCCTTGAAATAAAAGCTGCAGACATCATATCCAACAACAAGGTACTGAATGTTCTCCTCTGAAGACCAGAAATATGCAATTATTATTTTTAAATTCCATACTACATTCAAAACTTAAAACAAGAGGTCTATAAAACAACTACAAAACTAACTATCATAGAAATGTGAGATAAAAACTATAAGAGTGTGCTGTATTTTGTGTCTTTGTTTCACTGGTGTCATGAGTTTTCTCAGAGGAGACTCAATGAAATTCTATTTGAAAACATATCAAAATGTTGGAGGAATTAACAAATTGTAGAACACAAAATCAATTCTACTTTCAGACTGTAAACTTGTAGTAAGCAAACAGAAATTGAAACTAAAATTATGCCACCTGCCATAGCTACAAAAACTAAATAGCTTTGAATGGGTCTGATGTCTTTATTCTCTTCTTTTATTCCTTGAATATTGTATATGTGGACAGCATGCAGCATGTAACACAGGGCAAAATAACCACCATATACTCCTTCCCTTAACCTTCATCCCTGGAGAAAGGAACCCCTAAAATATCTCTCTTCCATCTTCATTTCCTCTTTTTTTTAGATGACAACTGACTGATTTCATTCAGTACTGCCCATGAACACATGGATATGAAGTTGTCCACTAGAGCACAAGAAACCTACCATTTCCCACCCCTCAAAAATAGTGATTCTCACTTCCTCAGGAGCCATCAACTGCCAACCTAAGTTTGGAATCTTGTAGCCCCTCCCATCTCTATGGTGGACTGTAACTAACTCCAGGTGACAAGGACAACACTTGGCAGCACTCCCCACCCCATTCCTTAGCTTTTCTTGTCTTTCAAGCTCAAAGCTTGAGCCTCAGTCCTGAACCATCGTCATAGGAAATCTTTATACTTTGAGTTTCTGATAATAACCAGTTCAAGTCCTGTCACGATGGTTTCAGCATTTATGGTGTCATATAAAATGGGGAATGAAGTGGTATAAAGACTTCGAAAGCTCTTGACTCTAATACATCATACAGTGACTGGGATTTACTTGGCACATTTGTAAATACACAACATCTTCTGTATAGTGAACTACATGGTGGCACTGTCGTTCTTTGCTGTTCTTTTTGTTTGTTCTGGTCTTAGATACTTTTCCAGAAAAGTGAATTTGATTTGCTGCCAGTTTCTTATACTGATGAATCCTGACTAAAGGCTGAGATGTACTTTTATGAGTTTGTCATTCTATTTATTTTATTTATTCAGGTTCTACATGGGACTATACTTAGGGAGTTTAGGGAGAATCATGTTTGGCTATAGAAGAACCTTGACAGCAGACGCTGCAGCAGTGGCACCTCTGTCAGTAGCTTGTATGAATTCTTACTGATCTATATGTTTGCCACCCTCTTAAAAAATAGAGTTTCCATTTCTGTTTTGATTTTGGACTCTCATATATTTTAGAGATAACCAGTGTGGACTAATTTATGTTTATCTGATTGTCCATTACTTTGAATGCATTCTCATTCATGGTATTTGTCTTTCATTTGCCCAAATGAAGTATCTCTTACCTTCACTTACCCATTACCTCTGGGTTAGCTCCTCTAGTATGACATTTTACATATACCTATGTATTTATCTTTCTATTTTCTCTGTCTGTTTCAAACTGATGCTGTTCTACATCCCTTTAAGTCGGAATTTTGCTGGTATATTTGGACATAGGGAGCATAAAGCAAGCTATGCAGTCTTTGTTTTTTTTCCTGGTATACTACAGGTTTGAGTAGGACACAACACAACATTCTCCAAAACAGATTTCTCAGAACCCCTTTTAGCCATAAAAATCTGTGTCTATTATTTTTACGCTGGTGAAATTGTTTGGTGAGTGTACCCTTTTTAGTGTTTGTTGTTCTCATATTCACATTGGCTGAAAGGTGGTCTGAAAGCCAGAGTTCCTGAATCAATGTTTGATCATGGAGCAACCTTGAAAATAATGACACGAGACAAGTCGATCCATGGAAGAGAAGGTTTATGAGTCCCAGATAACTTAGAACAACCATATTAGTTTTAAGTGCTTACCAAGATACATGCACTAACTTGTTTTATTTAGTTTATTTTTGTGTTTCTGATGTGTCTGGTCATAATACAAAATTAATACATAATTCAAAATCTCAGAATGTTTGCATTTTACTGCCTGCATTCTGGAGTCTATCTACTTTGAGCAGGTGTTGTCAAATACTGACTTTAAATATAAAGAATAAAAAATTGATATTAAAAGTGTACAGAGAACGAAATGTATAAGAAAAATGTGTTTTCTTGCCTATCAAATTTGTTTAGAGTTGTGATACGTGAACATTTAGTCATATTTGAATATAGGTAATGTTAGATTTATAAAACAGTAACACTTACTAAACTGTTCAATTTAAATGCTTCTCAGACCCAGGAAGGGCTGCATGATACTCATAATAAAGTGGAAGTCACCATCAAAGGTAAACAGACTCCAGGCTTTTATGTTGATTGTCTTATGCTCTTATCTCCTTCTCCTTTTGTTTAGAGCAACCTCCATTAACACTGGCTTATTTGTTCTCTGTCTGAGAGTCTCCTTTCTCACTCCCGCTCCCTAGTGTCCAGCAGGATCAGAAAAAAGCTTACAATAATGTTTGTTCAGTAAATGGAAAACACATGAGCACTATGTGAACAAGCCAGACCTGATTATTTCCGTGGCATTTCCAGGTGTCTGCTCCACATTTGCTCAATGGCACATATTTCCTTTATTCCTTTCCTTTGCCTTGTCAGCTCTACTTGTGCGTGTGACAAATGCCCATGAAAAAAGAGATGTCATTTCAGAGGCAAATGCACCTGACTCTCATTCACGGCTCTTAGACAAATATCTTCTTTTCTCCTGAGAGACTTCATGATGACATTAGCTTACTATTTTTACTTCAAATATGTTTTTCTAGCATTAAATTATTATTAGTATTTTGGTTTTGGTTCTAAAGGTGGAACCCATGGCCTTCTGTACATAGGTCAAGGTCTCTAACACTAAACTATATCCACAATCTATTTTTCACATTTATTTTGAAATGAAGTCTCTCGAAGCCGCCCAGGTTGGTCCTAAATTCATTCTGTAGCCTTGGAAGACCTTGAAGATGAGATATATCTGCCTGAGTGTCCTAAGTAAATGTGTTTATAGACCTGTATCTCTAAGCTCTTAATTATTTCTGCTGTAAAAGGATACCTGACTGAACATATTGTCTCAAGCTTGCTTTTCCTTATTATATTTAGAATCCTTTACTGTAGTCTGAACATCTGTCTCCTTTCAAGAAACAAGATCTTGTTTGTTGTATTTTATACATCATTGCAAATTTCTACAGGGATTATATGGGGTTATATGAGGTTTTAATATTTGCTTTGTTCTGGGGCAGTGCTCAGTCATATATGAATTCCAGCTAATGCATAAAATATTTCAATTCCTATGACTGTCAAATAACCAAATGTAGGTGATGTATATTCCACTTGAGTGCCTAGAGTTTAACAAGTTGGATAAAACCATAGGATGGACATGTCACAGCCAAACTACTGATAGTGATATCAAGAAAGCCTGCTTTGTCTTATACTGTTTCTTGTTCTAGATCATATACCACAATTAATTTTCTCAACTCCTATTTCAAAAGACATTGCTTAAGACACTGGCAGACTCTACATATAACATTCTTGTAAAAGTCCAATTTTTATTTCAAAATATTAGGTACTAACTGATTATCTGTATATGAGGCTGATCCTGAAGTCTGACCTGAGCACACAGTTTATATATCCTCCTTTATATATGGAAAACAAATAAATAAAAAATTTGATTAGCTAATTCAGTAGTTCAAGGGAGAATTATGTTATTGCTTCTAAGCATATGCCCCTTTGATCTTCTCTAAATGAAATGAACCTACTTCCCATTCATCAATGTCTCAAAACTGACTGCACAAAAGTATAATTAAATTGACAAGTGATGCCAGGAGGACTAGAGGTATGCATGTACATTAAATTAAAATTTTTACCCGACTGGAAAGAAGCAGTTTTCACATTTTTTCTACTTTTTTCTCAGAAATGTTCTTCTGAGCCTCTTCTCCCAGCTCCAGGGTATAATCGACTTTTTCCATTAGTAATTCTAGTCTCAACTCTAGGGAAGGTGTTTTCAGTGTCTTTTGGGGGTTGCCAATGATTTGGAATAAGTATGAGGCAGAGCAGCCAGCTGTAGAAAAAGAAAAACAAAACAACAACAACAAAACAGGGTAATTTTTGAGTCTGAAAGAGTATATAAGTGATTGAAGATGACCTAAGGAATAAAGGGAAACAAGAGAAAAGCTAGGAAGTCATTTTGCAACCTAAATAGATTTAATACTTCCACGAAATTCGTGTGTTCAGAATCTATATTTCATCCTCACTACATGGTGATGTAGGATAAGCAGAGAAAGGGATCACTATGGGATTTTGCCCAGATGGTTGCTTGAATACAGTTTTACCCTGTGAATTGGAGATGCAGACAACTGTACATATTCTCTGGATAGAGCAAGAGGCTCAGAGAGCCACCAAGACATGGAAAAAGGAGACAAGACATGCTTTCAGTTTGTTTGTATCTTATGACACTAGAACAAGTCTCTTAAGGGGCAAAGACAAAATGTTCATTCCTAACAAAACAGAGGAGTGGCCAAACAAATTCTTCAGTTAAATGGTCTCATCTTTCAGTTTTCCCATGAAACCTCTTTCTTCTCAATGACAAGTATACAAGTTTTCTCCATTTGCTGTTTGTGGTTTGATTTAAGGTTATCAAACTGATGCAAAATTTCTATGCATTCTTTCACTGTTTGGGAAACCCTTGAGCCTAGTTTGGTCCGCAATAGAGTCTTATGTCAGAGCAAGCTGTGCATTTGTTCCTTTGATTCCATTATAAGCCCTCATGAAAACGACAAAGGCCAATTAATGACTTTTTTTTGAGAAATCATGAACCACAGAAGCATAAAACTTTCATTAGCCAGTAGAAATCTTACTATCATAACACAGATACATTGTCCCTATGAGACAGAATTCTGATTCCAGGAATAGAGGCACATTCTACAGACATCCTATCAAACACTAATGTAGAAGCTGCTGTTGAAGAGATTTGCTCATGTCACTGAGGTCTAGATCAATTGTCTTTAAGAGAAAATCTCTTTGGTGAGCCTAACTTAACCAGGTGAAGCTCTTCAAGAAATTGAAGTCTTTCTGGGAAAACAATAAGGAAGGGAATAGAAAATGAAATTCTCCGCTGCACAGCTTATGTTGATAATAGAGGGGGAAAGTGGTAGGTAAGACAAACGACTTCTGGAAGAAGTGAATAAGATCCTCAGGAAGATTCCATATGAAGACTCAGACCTCAATCCTCTGGCTGTAAGGAACTGAGCTCTTGAAACTGAGTGAACCAGTAAGCTGTTTTCCTCTAGAGCCTGCAGATGGACTGCAGCCCAGATCACACTTTGAGCTTTATTTTTTTCTGAGAGAAGGTTAAAGTATTTGATTTATAGCACTATGATATACTATGTGACATTATTATATCAGTAGTTCTCTATTATCAAGCCACAGAAAATGAATAAACTGCATAATCTCTGACAACCTATGCCCCTGAAAGGGTCCTAAAAACTTTCGCCACCAAGTGGAGTTGAGGTGGTTTCCTGGGTGGCTTATGACGTCATCATTTACTACATGCCAATTATATGTAAGACGAT
Organism: Myodes glareolus; assembly: GCF_982192425.1. Lineage (NCBI taxonomy): Eukaryota > Metazoa > Chordata > Mammalia > Rodentia > Cricetidae > Myodes > Myodes glareolus. The sequence continues at coordinate 65,816,645 of NC_142033.1, forward strand.
TGTGTGACTCGACTGAGAATGGTTCTCTAGTCTTGAGTATCTGAATGCTCTAGTCCCCAATTGGTGAAACTGTTTGCGAAGGATTAGAAGATGTGAACTTGTTTCAGGAGATGTGTCTTTAGGGTTGCGCTTGTATGTTGCAGGATCCCAGGCAATCTCTCTCTGCCTTATGTGTGAGGATAAGGATATGAGTTCCTGCCGTCCTGCCTTTGCTCTGCCATCATAGATTCTACCCTTCTGAAAGCATATGTCAAATTAGATACTGCATTTTATGAGCTTCTTTTGGTTCTAGGGCTTCATTACAGAAATAGAAACCCAAACTAAGACCACGATGCATATATTTAATGGAAATACTATTTCTTTGGTAGATTTCAGGATTCATTTTTAATATATGTTTATTTAAATTCTAAGATGATAGTAAAAAAGATGTAAATGTGTTAGGTAGATATTTATTATCAATTTGCACTTTGTTATCATACATTAGTTTGCAAAATAAGGGCCTTCATTACAATGTTTCCATGAATTTGCATAATATAATTTATCAACAACATCTTTTTCTGATAGTTTTATGAACCACATTTAATCTTTCATTATGATTAACTACTACAATTGGAATTTGAAAGAATTTGGGTATGAGTTTTCTTGTAATGTACACTTCAATATATCAATCATAATTTTATGTAAACTCTCATTGTATCTCCAATCTAAGCCCAAAATAGTCTTTTATTTTTGGATATATTTTTATTTTATATATTTTTAATTTATTTTTTTAACTTTATTTTATATTCTATTCACAGTTCTTGCCCCGACTTCTCCTCCCATCCCTGCCTCCCTCCAGCATACCCCCATCCACTCCTCAATGCATAAGAACTCCTACAGGAAATCAACAAATTCTGGCACATTAAGTTGGGGCAGGACCAAGTCCCCACATCCCATATTAATGCTGAACATGGCATCTCACCATTGGGAATGGCCTCTAATAAGCTAGGTCATATACCAAGAAAAGATCCTGGTTTTTCTGCCAGGTATCTCAAAGATAGTCCAAGCTTCACCACTGTTTCCTAGTTTGATTCTAAATAATCTTATACTAATCTTAACTGAATTTGTTAAGAATTTTATCTGTGCTATTTCAAAACCCAAACATTATTTTTTATTTAATCCTTTTATTTCATGTAAATACATACATTAGTGTATATTATTATGTTTTCTTTTAGCTAAGGGAGAAAAGTGAAACATGGATGGTCTAAATTATACACACAAAACAGCTGAGTGCATGAACAATGCAGATGATATTTGAATCTCTGCATTATGGAGCTTTTTAATGAGAATTGTGTCCTCATAGGCTCATTTGTATGCACATTTAGTCTCCAGATAATGACAATGTACGGAAGGGCTATGGAAACACCAGGAGGTAGAGCCTTGCTGAAGGAAGTATGCTTCTTACCAGGGCACTTTCCCTGCTCCCTGTGTTCTGTGTGTAGATGACATGTGATCTCTCTGCTTCCTGATTGAGGGTCTGGCTCAAACTCCTGGTATCCCCTCTCCAACAAAATAGAAACTTTTACTCTGAAACCGTAATCCAAAATAAACCATGTTGCCCCTCAGTTGCTTTTTGTTGGAATATCTGTCATAGGAACAGAAAAGGAACTAATACAAGTAGCTGAAAGATTGTCTTTCTACTTATTCCCAGTATTAATGGCCTCAAAAATATTGAAAAATCTTCTGGGTAGTTTATTGAATCAGTGAATGAACCAATTTTTAGTTTTGGGTGTCTTTCTATCCATGTTCCTTGCCATGTGACCCTTAAGTTCTATGCTACTTCCAGTCTGTGAATTCTCTGTCCTTGACTCTGAATCTAGATATATGTTTGACTATGACAAAAAAAAAAATTTAATGGTCTGTGGTAGTACTTTCCTGAAAAATCACTTTCCTGATAAAGCTTGTTCATTTTCTTTTTCTGTCACGGTTGTGAGACGATACCTGTCTGCTTGCATAAATTGTAAGATCAAACGACATTCACTTGGGACAAAGATCTTTATAGGTCAACTGAGAATTTATCAACTTCCATCAGGACCTCCTCCTTTCCTATGTGCAGCTGGCAGAAAATGAATGAATGGCCTAATATATATATACCTTTACTAGTTCTTTTCAGAGAAGGTTTGATGCTTGTTTTGTGTATATGCAAATTACTCTTATAGAAGCACTTAAAAAATAATTACATGTTCTTACAGAATTCCATTAAGTACACACTATAAATTGATTTTATCCATCTCTCTCTTTTAAACATTATTTTATTTGTTTGTTTTCTTTTTCTCAGTCAAAAATCTCACTAGTTAGGATTTGCTGGCCTAAAACTTATGTCTTTGCTGTGACTCAGCCTCCCAAGTGCTATAATTTCAGCAGTTTTTTGTCATGTCCAACACTGGCATAGATTTACAAACATAACATTTAATTTGACAGAAATGTCATGTTAAGGAACGCATAAGGCACATGGGGGTTGTGTTAAGAGACTATGGGATAGATCAGTTAATTTAGATTTTATATCTAAAAATGGGACCCCTAAGGAAAAAAGAAACATAAGTTCAATCTGAGGAAATAAATTATCAAATGAAGATATGGTTTTTTCAGGGAAAAGTTCTACACTTATATCCAGTAGTATCATGTATAGTTGGGCTGTCTTATAAGTAACAGCCAAGCCATGTTTGTGAAAAGTTAGGCTTGAATTCAAGTACACTAAATGCAAGGTCACTGATAGGATGCTGCCCACTTCACTGCATAAAATTCTAGATAAAATCATTAATTTATGTGTTGTTTTTATTTTAAAGTTGGAGAATGTTGCAAGGAGAGCCAACTTGTTTTTCTCAGCTGCCCTGCTATCTTAGCCGCGAAATAACCACACAGAAGCTATATTAATTAAATCACTGCCTGGCCCATTAGCTCTAGCCTCTTATAGACTAAATCTCACATCTTGACTTAACCTATTTCTATTAATCTGTGCATTGCCACATAGCAGTAGCTTACTGGGAAAAATTCTAACTGGCATCTGTCTCAGGTGGAGGATCTATGGTTTCTAACTCTGACTCTGGTTTCTTCCTCACAGAATTCAGTTCCATCTTCTCTGCCTACCTAAGTTCTGCCCTATCAGGTCAAAACGGTTTCTGGATTCATTAACCAATGAAAACACACATAAACAGAAGGATCTCCTATACCAGAAGAATTTGAAAATTTTACAATTTCTAAAAATATTTATTACAGGTGGATTCCAAGTGTATTCACCTGAATAAAGCCTAAATCTGTGTATCCTCCAACTTCACTTTTTTAGATTGCATAATACTTTATTAATCTTGAAGTTTATTTTTTAAAGTATTAGGTTTTTTGAAATACTAATCCAAATTCCCACTTTCTCCCCTCCTCCCATTTCCTCCATACTCCCTCCTAACCTACATCCCTGCAATCCTAAGAGAGGGTAAGGAGCTTTGCTTTGTGGAAGGTACAAGGCCCTCCCTACTACAACTAGACTGAGCAAGGTATACATTCAAAAAGGAAAGGATCCCAAAAAGCCAGTACATGCAGTAGAGATAAATTCCAGTACCATTTCAACTTTAAATGGAGAAATTTCATAAAAATTGATTGTACTTTCATTTATATACATGTGTTTCTGCATGTTTTAATGTGTCCTTGAATATAGACACACACTGAGGCCAGAAGAGGGTGTTAGATCACAGAAGGTTGTAAGTCACCTGATGTGGGTTTTGGGATCCAAACTCTAGTCCTCAATAAGAGTAGTCAGGGCTCTTAACTCCTGAGTCATCTGCCAGCAAGTTTTAAATGTGTTGTAATTCAAAAGAAGCTATTCTTCGGGTGTTTGCTTTTTCATTCTGATAAACATGTGGATTTTAAATCAAACCCTCACGGTATTATTCTTTCTCCACACAAGATTTATTTTTAAATATCTCTTATACAGAACTTGTTTCTTTGGGATGAATTCCCAAATATTCACCAGCTAACAAAGATGTTGACTTTAAGGAAGAAAGCATTCACATATAACACTGAAGATGACTATGTTATGTTTTTAGTTGATTATTAAACACACATACATAAATGCCTAGTACTTGCCTGGACTCCATATTTAATTTTGTAAGCACTTCATATAAAACTAGTTATACTTAATTATACCACACAAAACTGTTTTCATTGTCCATATAACAAAATCCCTGAAATGAGGGTCAGTAAGATGGCTCAGACAATAAATGCACTTGACAATAATACTGATGACCTGTCTTTGATCCTGAGTCCCAAATGGTGGAAAAAAACAATGAATTCTCATGAAATCATACTCTGACCTCCATACATTGTGTTGATGCCCCTTCCTCCCATCAATTAGTTTATAAATGTAATAGATTTTTTAATTTAACATTTTTATTGATTCGTTGGGAATTTCACACCATGCACCCCAGTCCCACTCATTCCCAGTCCTTCTACATCTGTCTTTCACCCATGTAGCCTACCTACAAAAAGAAAAAAAAGAAAAGAAACTTACTTCACTCTTCCATCTTGCCCGCCTCTTCATCACATCTTCATTTATTATATTGATATTGAGAGTTGAGGTGTATCAAGCAGTATACTCTTTGTCCAAAGCAGCTTTACTTACAAATGCATTGCAATGAGTTGTAGGTCTGGTTCAATGCCTAGGCCTTCTGCTATTCCATCAGTACTGGACCCTCACCAAAACACCTATAGAATGTCCTGCTGTTTCTCCAGTAGTGGAGATCCTGAGACTATGGTGTTGTAGTCCCTTCTGGTCTTAGAAGGGGTAGATGTTGGGATGGGCCAACTAAAGATGGTAGATGTGGTTCTGGGTGGTAGTTGTATTGGTCAGCCTGAGTCTGTATGAGGAAGCCCCATTTCAGGCAAGGGATAGGGCCAACTCTCCTTTGCCCATACCATTTGGGCCAGCATTTTTATAACACCTCCACCATCAGCAGTACCTTGCTTCAGTCAGCAAGGGAGAAGGTCTTCAGTGAGGGTTAGGGCCATATCTTCAATGTCCAGGTCACAGAGGCCTGCTCTCTTGTACCCATACCACTAGGGCCAGCTCTGCTGTGAGGGACAGAGCCATCTCTTCCTCTGCAGCATTGGTGAAAGGTAGGATAAGCTCTCCCAGGCCAGAAAGGGGTGAGAAACTAGGCCATCAGACATCGCCATGGCTACAGGAGCAGTTCTAACTATAGGCATCCATGTGATCTTTGTTGGTAACTTGAGTCCTGGACATCAACACAGAACCCCTGCTGTGGTAGGGCTAAGATAAAGTATTGTTAAACACTGCAATGATGAATTTTTTGACACTGTCCCTTGAGTCCCATATCAATGTGCCTACTGTGTATTTAGTTATCTGAAACATTTTATAGTTCACACATGTAAACAAGATATTCTCTCTACCCATTGTATTCATGATCTATTGAGAAAGAACAGGTTAGTATGTAATATTTACCTCCTAATATCTGCAAAGCACATTAACAAAAGTAGAATAAGAGTCAATACTTCCTAAGCAGAGATCAGAAAGTAAGTCAAGGGGTTATATTCCTAAGCTCTCTTTATCTCTTTTATTACTCTTCTCTATCACTGGCTGAAAAACATTGATGTACTGTGTTACATAATAGAATTTGATGTGCTTTGGTTAATATGGCCTCTGTTGTAACTAACCAGTTCTTTCATAGCATGGCTCAAACAAGTTACTAAATGGAGACTAGTAGTTCCAACACTGCTTTTAAAATCAGATAGTTCATGTGGTTCATGGCTATCTTTTGTGTGTGTGTGTGTGTGTGCATGTGTGTGTGTGTGTATCCAGTTTAGCATGAACTTCAGTCATGAATGTCTCAATTTCAAGAGTCTTGTCTTCATAATCTATGTTTTCGACAAATAATGGCTATTAGTCAATACATTCCTCTAAAATCGTTCAAAACTCTAAACTCAGACATTCTTTTTTATTTCTATTTGTTTATTGATTTTTATTAAGCTCTATATTTTTCTCTGCTCCCCTCCCTGTCTCTTCCCTTTCAGCCCTCCCCCAAGGTCCTCATGCTCCCAATTTACTCAGGAGGTCTTGTCTTTTTCTACTTCCCATGTAGATTAGATATATGTATGTCTCTCTTAGGGTTCTCCTTATTGTCTAAGTCCTCTGAGATTGTGATTTGTAGACTGGTTTTCTTTGCTTTATGATTCTTATCCAGATATCCACAGCATATTTTTCTGTAATGATCTCACTGTCCTATCATGTTAAGAGAATTCATTTCTGAATATCTGCCAAGCCACTGAGTCAGACCTTATGTTAAACAGCTTTCGTGGTCTTGTTATGTACTTCTCTATCTATCTATGTGCTTAGGCTCACAGTGGGAAAAATCCATTATACCTTTTTCACCATTGTTCTCCACAATCAGATGCTTACAGTTCTACTCTGACTCCCTAGCTCTACTACTTTTATGCTACCTTTGCATGTCATTGTTGCCATGATGACCCATGAGACCATCATACTTGCCATGGACTACAATACTATTGCCATTGGTCTCTTGGTGTCCACTCATGTATTCTCTAGCCCATTTTCTATCCATTCCTCACTTTAAACCTTACAAAGATCTGAGTTGTGTGGATATACAGATTCGTCACCAGCACCCAGAGCCTCACTGTAACTTCATCTCATGACCATGTATGAGGGTTCTCTTTTACTACCATAACAAATCAAAGGTTTATAATATGGAAACATTAATCCATAGACACACCACTATACAGATGCAGCATCTGAAGCAGTACTCAAGAAAACACATTCTACCTGAACTCTACAGGTACCAATCAGTCTCAGACATTTTCAGTCTTTAGTGGCTATGACCTTAGCCAGTAATCAAACCATTTGGATAACTGAAAAATGTACCTAATGTGAAGGAAAAGAGGAAGATTACAAACTGTTCACACCCTTGAAAAACCCTCTTTCTGTAAATGTGATAATTTTTTTCCATAAACCCCAATAGGCACTTTTGTTCAAGGCTTCTAGAATTTAGTACATATAAATAAGACATGGCCATCTAAATCTGAGTTTGAAATAATTGATGAATACAGCTTATTATAAAATTAAGATTATATTTATAAATAGTTGTTTATTTGAAATTAAAATATAATTACATTCTATATATGCATTTGGTAATATGATTATTTTTTTATCAAGCAGACCTGAACTGGTCAGAGGAATATAATAGGGCAGTTTCTTAATCAGCTCCAGCCTTCCAACATGGTCACATCAGGATTATAGGGGTGTGGCTAGCAAAAATACTTCGCCTGGTTGTTGTATGACTATCCAGCTCTAAAATACACAGTCTCCGTGAGAGAATTTTATTGTATTCTGTACATAAAGTGGAAGCAACAATGTATTTCAGAAGTGTAATGATGAAATTGGCTTGAAATATTTTTAAAGATTTCTTCCCTGTTTTTATGCAGAATGGCAAAATTAGAAAAATGGTTATTACTTGGGAGCTAAGACATTAGATATATCAAGGAATAGTAAAGGCTATAAAAACTATAGAAAGAATTTAGAAGCATGTAAGAGAATTATATATGCATATTTATTTATCTTAGTTATCAAGATTTCAAGTTTTGCAAGTGTTTGTTGTTGTCTCCTGTCATTATTTTTTAAAGATCTGTGTCACCTTGTACCACATTCTTTATTTTACCTGCATTAGTTTTATCTATAGACAATATAATAAAATTATGTGATTCATTATTGGCATTCCATAAGGTCACTTAAGTAAACTGCTTAGGACACAATTTTAAAAACACAATGTGAATTTAATAAGTGTTAAACCTCATTATTTTGTTTGTCATTAGTGTTATTATTGTAAGTTATTTCTAGATAATAACTAAAAATGAACAGTCAAGGGTCTCCCCATTTTAATTTTCACATCACGTTGCCTGATTCTAATAATGACAGCGCTTCCTGGTACTGAAAACTAGCATCTCAGTGTGAGCCTGTCTTCCATTTCTCTCACATGCTATTTTTGCTTCTCTGAGCATCCCTCTGACACACCACAGAAAGTGAACTGAACAACCCACAGGAATTCATCATTGCCCACCACTGCACCCTGTAGTCCTAGTAGGCACCATCTCCGCCCAGGTGGCAAACAGTCTTGCATTACTATCCACAATTTATCCTTGTGGCCCACTGTCATTACAACAGTTAGAATCCTCACAGAGGACAGTTCTAGCCATTTCTTAGCCCATTATCTCAGAAGTTTGAAAAGGCATAAAACTTCAAATTAAATCAACTTTAGTCCAAGTGCTGACATACCTAACTGACTTCCTTTTGTCCCTGCTTCAACTATGATTCTGTTTCTCTCACTTGAGAAACCTTGGCTTTATTTGTTCTTGTTGTTCCAGTACTCCGCATAGTTCTTGGTGTTCATTCTGTGATTGTTCTTGTGTATTGTTATAGTCCAACACATACTATAATGTATTTATTTCTTATCATTGTAGTTTATCTTCTGACACTTTCCTTCTCCTAATCATATCAATTTATTTTTACATATATTGATGGCTAATATATCAGTACACTCAAAAAATTCCTGTATATATTAAATATTCAGGAAGTTTGTAAAAACTAAATTGTTACTAAGCATGACAGAATAGGTACCATTCTATCTCAGTCCTTTTGTTTAAAATCTAAGTTATAAATGTACTATGCACATTTCTGATTAATAAGTCATCTTAAGCACCTTGTGGTAAGTGTATATTTTTTTAATTTCCATAGCATCAGAATAGCTAAAGTTACAAGTTAAAGCTACAGTACAGCAGAGAGTATCGTAACCCATAACCCATGAGCCTGAGTCTTTCCTCACTGGCTGTGAGAATTTAAACAAATGACAATCCTTCTTTTCTCAGTACCTAGTACTTCTTATTTGTGAAGCTGCGAGATTATAATGTAGCCTTGTCAGTTGCATCTATTCAGCAGTAACTATGTATGGGATTAGGATGACTTCCTGAACTGAGTGCGTACTAAACAAGTGTTAACTATTGTCGTTATAATTAATAACTTGTCAGTTTGACTCACTTTGAGCCTGAGGCTTATAGAAGCCAGTGAACTTGAAGAAGGTCACACTGACAATAGAAACATCCAGGTCTTTGACCCCCAAACTGTTCTTTTAAGGATCTTGCAACAAAGAGATCAAAGGAGCAGCCCGTTGGGGGGGAAATATAATGAATTGAGATGGGGATTTGTGTAGCATTACACCAGGATATTTTCTACCTAAACTTAGACTTCCTAGAGAATATCAAATTTCTGGCTATATATTTAATTTTCCCTCCAGGCTGGCATGAAGCAGACTTGATCTTTGGAAGACAGCGGGGTTCATGTGATTATTTTTGTGACTTTTGCCAAAAGCTAGTCACTTAAGAGTCTTTGTGGCATGGGACCAACTGCTTTCTGCATCAGCTGCTCTGTGAAAAAGTTGAAAATGTGATAGATTTGCTGACAAGCATATTTTATATTTGATGTGCATAATTTTTTTGCAATGATAAAAATAGAAGCAGTTAAGAGTTACAGAGTGGCTTGTTTTTCCTTCTGTCTCTTGAATATTTTGATCTTGTAAGGAAGAGCAGGTGCCCTGCTGTTATTCACCTGACTTACAGTTTTATCTCTACCATACATAATGCTCTTTACAAAGAAATATTCATACCTACTAAGTGCAAAGATGAAGTTAGTTGCCTCCAAGAACAAACGGAAGAGTTGTTACATTACCAAATAGTAGGAGTAATAGAAAATCGTGGATTTGTAGGTTTGTAATAAAACCTTAGCACCAGCAACAGTCATTTCTCATCTAAACCATTACAGTGACCTCTTCCTGCTCTCCGATTTGCCAAAAAGGTCTTCATCTACTAGCCACAGTGATTTTACAGAGTTATGAACATAACCATGTTTCTCCTTCATATAAACTGCTCTAACATCTCCTCTCACACCACTGAAGAAAACTCCAAGGTGCTTGTGATGATCAGACAGTGCTCTACTCCAGTCTCTCTCTTCTAACCCCTTATCTACTAATTCTTGATAATCTATTTGTTGAGGTGTGTCACACTAGATAGGTTTCTTTTTCATCAAACAGTCCAAGACACTTTGTTATCCATTAATGCTTCCCTATCTTGGATGCTGTCTGTATGAATTCTGTATTACTAGGTGCTTCTCAGTATTTATAGACCAGTTACCTTTAACTATAGGCCAAGGGGTTTTTCTATTAAATATAATCACAGGTAGACAAACTTTTGTCTGTTTTGTTTTCTTCTGTACCTTCACTGACCAAGGATTGAACCACACAAAAATATATATGCCATATAAATTACTCTTTCTAAGCAGCTGACTGTAAGATACCTACAAACAACTAAGGAATACTCAGTATCTAAAGAAAGTTATCCAGAAAGTCAAATGAGACATCATGTGAGAGAGTAAATGTACCAGGACTGGTACTATGAACTAGTTCATTAAAAAGGATAGTCTGAATTGAAACTTGGACAAATTGTCTTTGTTATCTTTGGTAAGGGTATTTGTTGTTTGTTGAGAAAGAAAGATCATTCTGAATCACTTTTATGAGTTATAATCTCATTTAATACTTTAGAAAAGAAAAAAGTTAGTGCCCATTTTGCAAGTAAAGTTATTGCAACTCAGAGATGTTAGTTGTCTCAAAAATTCACGGAGCCATAGAGAAGGAGAGCTGGAATTTGCACCAGCACTGACTACAGCATCCTTACTTTCAGTGTACACATTACCCTTATTGGTAAGTAAATGGCAAAGGATGTAGCTATCCAGTGAGAACAAACTGTGAGTTCACACATAAGGGGAGGTGGAAGAAAAATGAAATACTGGGAGACTTTGTTCCTAAACTATTAGGAGACATGTGACATGAATATGACATGGAACTGAACAATCTGAGTAAGTCTTCAACAAATTTTCAAGAAAAACACACAGTGTTTTTTTCTTATTATTTCTAATGATGTGGCTTCTGTGGTCACCCTTCTTTGTGTGTTGTGTCTATTTAGGAAAATATAAAACACCCCATCAAGAAGGAGAAAGTAAAAGAAATCAAAACCAACACCTTTTTTGGGCTTCCTCAAATCTCTTTACAGATAATTGTTTTTTAGATAATCTCCAAATTTTATATTGGCTTGTTTGCAAACTGTTGCTCTGTGAATCAAGTGTTTAAAGTGCTTTCACAAATGACTCGATTAAAAAGTCTTAAATATTTTATGATTAATCATCATGAAGATTCTTCAAGTGAGGCTGTTTCTTGAAATATCTAGAAGAGGCTGGGTGGTGGTGGTGTACGACTTTAATCCCAGCACATGGGAGACAGAGGCAAGATGATCTCTGTGAGTTTGAGGCCAGCATGCTCTACAACACCAGAGCAGCTAGGGCTTTTATACAGAGGAACCACCTCTCAAACAAAAAATCTGAAGAGACTAAAGCCTGCATTGAAATAATACAACCAGGAGTATGAGGGCCTAAGTAAAGGATTTAAAAATATTTATTTTTACTACCCACAGAAATTGTTTGCACCCTTACAAAGGGGGAGAGTGTTCAGTAACTAATGGTCCATCAATATTAAAAAATGACAAAGCTACACCTCTGTTTTTAAAGAACGAGAGGTGACAAGTCTTGCAGAACCAAGTTTCTCACCGAGAAAGTAATTGAGGACCCTGGTAAATCAACCGACTCCTTTAATGCCTTGCCTAAACTGCTACTACTACTCTCGGCTACTGGCTTTAGTTTCCAGCATCCAACTTATGCAATGTTTGGCAGAATATCTAGATATGGGCAAACTGAATGTGAACTTAGTGTTTCCTTGATAATCATGCAATGGTAAGTATGGTGTTAAACATTAGACAGCATGAAGATCATGATTATTTACTTACTGTGCAATGCAAGGTACTTTTCAGTCTTTAACACTTTTCTCTGGCTGTTTTGCTGATAATATCCCAAGAGATGTTGTCAAAATTCAATATAATATTGTAGAGTGTCAAATACAACGCCTTGCATGCAGCATTGTTTAACCAGCATTTTGAAGTTTTAGCTGACAGGTCATGGAAATTAGCTGTATCTCAGTATTCTAATCTACTAATATCTTTTGTCATTACTATAATAGAGCTTAAACATCAGTGGATGGAAGATTGCTTAGTCCATACTTTGAACTACCCAATTGTACCCCTTCCCTGGCATTATTTCTCATTCTTCCATGTCAGGAAACATGCTTCTCTTTACATGTTTTCCAGATATTTTTGAGTCATTTTGGGAATTCATGCTGAAAGTCCTTACAACGACTTCTCAAAACAATCCCCACACTCTGCATCCCATGTCCAAGAAACCATCCACGTTTTCCTTCACTACTCTGCTCCTTCAGTTTCATTGTTTTCTGGGAATTTTACAACTTCTAGGATTCCTCCCACCCAGAATTCTTACATTTTTTGTACACACATTACTCTTTGTTCCTTTATTCTCTACTTTCTCCAGGATGTTTTTTCCCACATATGATGGCCAGTAAGTTGATTTTCAACTTTCACCGCACTTAAAAGACACAATTTGTGCACACTTAAGATTTCTCCAAGGATAATCAATGTAATGGGTGAATTTTAACCTGACTATAGGAAATAGTTTCTAGTGGGCAGTCCAAACAAAAATAGGTCCAAAAAAAAAAAAAACAAAAAGCACTGGGTACTTGCCTGGTTTCTTGTCCTTTTCCTAAACAAAAGTGTCTTATGCCTACCGCTGTGTTCCTTCATTGACATAAGACTTCTAGGGACACAATCTCTATAGAAACAGATTTTGACTCTTGATACTTACAGCTTCTTAGATTAAGTAGTCATTAAGCTCCCTGCTTGTCCAACATGATGATGACCATTGATTTACTGCCCATAGCTCTTACCATACAAGCTAATTTAATAAATCCTCTTTTGTTTTATCTAGTCGATGATTCAATTGGTAAAGGCACTGATGCAAGACTGATTACCTATGTTTCATTCCCATAATCCACAAAAAGGAGGGAGAGAACTGTCTCCCGAAAGTTGTACTTTGACTTCTGAATATAAGCCTTACCCCCCCCCCTCTCTCCCCCCCCCCCCTCTCTCTCTCTCTCTCTCTCTCTCACACACACACACACACACACACACTGATCAAATATACAATAATAAACAGTGAACAAAATTTATATATATATATATATATATGACAGAGAGAGAGAGAGAGAGAGAGAGAGAGAGAGAACATTATATTGCTTTGTTGCTTTACAGAGCCCTGCCTACTATAGCAGCTGACCTACTATTTACTATAGTAAAATGATTTGCATGTGTCTCTCATCATTTTCTGTCTTGTCACATTTATGATGAGCAAAATAGATCACAGATCTCTGACAAGCATAGAATATTGTCAAATATGGAATACTTCATGAACGAATCAATACTGTGAAGGGTTGGCTTTGCATTGACTCTATGCAGATGGAAATTCCTAATCAAGAAGTGTGCATTGTCTATGCCTTCTCCATTTTGTGGAAGGCATTAAACAAAACAATCCTGGATTGTATTTATTATACCCTTTGACAGACATGCACTCATGTGTCCTCACACCCTGACCTTTAACATCCTGTAGTCTACAGTGTAGAAGGTAGTGCCTATTCCTTCAGGCTTAACGTTGTGTCCGATTGATGGGGTTCAGGGAGTGTGATCATGGCTGTAAGGCAAAACAGAGTCTCCATTTACTTCTCTGATTCAGCAGTCACTACATTTTGTGTAGGTAATAGAAGGTACTCTGCTTGTCTCTCATTGAGGGATCCTGGACAACTCTTATTGGTGTTGATGTCTGTGTAGTCATGTTCTACAACCAATTTCCAAATTTTATTGCACCCTGGACATCTTGTCATGTCCATTGTATTCACCAATGGAGCCTGAAGTGAAGCATTGGAGGCTCTTTGAACTTATCATTTTGCCTATACACTGATTGGTGTATCATATGCATTGCAAGGTGAGGTAGTCATAGATATACACAACAGGGTCCTCCTGGGCCAAAGGAATTATCATGTATCAGTGGTTCCAACTGAAGATGAAGAAGAGATGAAAGAATAGCAAGGGGTTCATGTTACTTATTGAAACATCACTATATGTATGAAGGGCCTGTACAAAAGAGAACTGGAATCTCAAACATTAAAAGAAAATGGTGTCATATCCTGACTTCTAGATGAGTTGGAAAGTTGGAAACATTGCTCCATCTTTCTATGACTCCTAGGACTTATTTAGTTCTTCCTCCTCTATCACGGGACTCCATAGATAAGTTTTCATCAAGTAATGATATCCATGCTGATGAAAAGATAACTAAGTTGAGTAGGGACTGTGTGATGACATATTTGGTCAGATAAAAGTCAAGGATTCTTCGGACTGGGGTACTAGCTCAAATAAACACAGAGAGTAGGCGAAATCCATCTATGCTCTGGACTGTATTCTTCACTCTTCCTTTTCAATGCTTCCTTCTGTCTTTGAGGTTGGGGCATTAATAGCTATATCAGCTTTCTTTTTATGCTGGCACCTCAAAGATTTACCTCAATAAAAAAAAATGACAAAGGCATACAGAAAATAAACATGTGCCTTTCATCTCATTCTTTAGACTATCTGAGGAAAAAAAATTCAAGGCAACAGGAAACTTCAATTTAAAAAAACAAAAACTCCCAGAAGCACACTTTATCTTTTTGCCATGACAATCAGGACCAGAATATGCCATATTTGATTTTTCTAAAATAGGACTGGCTATAGTTCTCCCCAAAAGCAAGCTGGCTTACTATTCAAATTTGTTCGTGCCTGTGCTTCTTGAGCTATTTTTAGGACCTTTGCATCTATATTGATGCTTGTGGCAAGGAGGAACTTATATTCCTTCTTACAACATTTCCTAAGACATGAGAATACTTTATTAACAAAGCAACAATGGCTGAGCAAAGTGCCACAGCTGGCAATAAAGTCAAGCTTGAAGACAGAAGTGCTTTGTTGAGGTGACACTATCCTTTATCATCTGAGAAAGACTAAACAGAAAGTAGTAACTCAGTCTTGTGAGTTCAATGCCCACTCACATATGTAGGTGCTAGGAAATGAACTGGGCACCAAAGTGAAAGATGCCATAGGCCACACCATCTTCTGCTTATATCTCTGGTTTTGCAGATGAGGAAATGAATTACCAGAGGCCAGGGAGTAGCATGAATTTTCATGGATTAAGTTATATAAAGCACTCAAAACGTAGACCATCTTATCTAAAATGTTTGTACTTGCAAAAATGCATGTTCCAGTTTTAGCAGTTTTGAAAGGCATTAAGATGGAATTAGCGGTTTATCATCCTATGATTGGTCCTGTGCATTGCCAGATGTGTGATACCAGGAGAACAGCTAGGCCCCTCTGTACCTCTGCCTCTGTCCTCTAGAAAGCAGTAATGCTATTTACTTTCTGTTTACAGTTGAAGATTCTAGGATACATAGATTTGTGGAAATTATGAGATAATGTGCAAAAATGTTCAAATCACCATATGCACTATCACTCATATTACACATCCCAATACATGTAAGCCTTGCCCCTTAAATTATAAAATCCTACCTGTTCCTGCTTCATTAAAAACCTCTGAGTCTCATACATACGCCGTGGTGGGGTACGATAGGGTGGTAAATCTGACTTGCCTGGAAATATTGTAATGGTAAGGATAATTGAGAAGAAATGTGAGCCACTTACAAGCAGTAGATGTTAATTCTCATCTTCTAAAAGTTGCAGGCTTTGTGTTCTTATTGAAATGTTAGGTCATATCTAATCTATCTTACAGTGTCAAATGCATTTATTCCTTTGACATAATTAGTTTACTAAGAGAAAATAGAAAACTCATAAAATACTATGTGAATGCTAAGAATTACTGTTATTACTAAATTATTTTAATTTTATATAAAATTACAATGAATAAGTAATTAATGATATGTGTTAAATTACAGAGTACTTGTCAACTGTATTTATCCATTTACTCAAAGCCCTTAATTTTCTAATCCATTAATTTCCTTTACATATATAAAAACAGTGTATTGCTTATCGACTGTTTCTAAGCTTTGTTGATTATAGAATGGGGAAGAATTTTCATTCCAAATGAGCTATAATTAGTGGATAGGGTCTCACATTCAAACTATAACATCATTTTAGAATCTTTTCTTCATCATTTCACGATTATCATACCAAGTCTTGATGATCAATCAATCCCCCTCTTTCGGGTGATTGCCTTATTAATGGCAAAGTGATAAGAATGAAATTAAATATTTGCACTGGGGGCTATGCTTAATTGGGTTTCTTCACTGCTTATTGCAAGCTTCAGTTTTTAAAATTAAAGCCAACAAAATCATGCCATTTAGAAACATGGCTAAAATTAGAAGCCTTTTAAATATGATAAAAATTCTGCAGTGACTTGGACATGATGTTCCTGTTCAGACATGCAGTATAATTTTAGAAACAAAGGACAATTTATTTCTAATTTTAAAGGAAGTTTCCAGATTTTAGTGAATGCTCACATTGTTCCTGAAGCTGTGTCAAATGCTGAGAGTGGAATAGAAGATAAAGTAAGTCAGAGAAAAGTTCAACATGCTTTATCAACTTATTTTTATAAGTAATCGTAGCAAGAAAAACTTTTCCTGAACTTCTCTTTTAACATTATTGTTTGAAGTTTTAAGGCATTTTATTCAAATCCTTCTTCCTTTCCCTCCCAAATGCCATGCACACTGCTCTTAAAAGTATTGAGTACACTTACTGAACATGTATTCCAGGATTATCTACTGAAGCATGGGTAACCATTTAAGGGCAAGCTCCCTGAAGAAAACTTACTCTTTCTTTCCCTCCAACAGCCACACTTACTAATAGCTTCTCAGCAATTGTTGGGACTTGATGGGCCCCTCCTCAGTTCATGCTGGGATTTTGTCTGGCTTGACTTCCTACACATAGTCAGATCTGTTGTAAATCCACTATGTAATGGTTTTGTCACATCCAGAATATAATGTCATTACAAACATCTACTTCTTTTCCTCATAAATCAAAAAAGATGATCACCATTTTTCGAGAGAAAGGTTATGATTGACCTTATTAATGGAGAAAACACTGATATGTATCAATAATTTGGGTGCTTCCTGTACAGCAGATACTCTACTGACCAAGGAAGGTGGGTCTATGTACACAAACAACTAAGTCTTCATTTATCACTCAAGAGAGTCAAAAAATGTCACAGAAAGCTAAATACAGGAAAGATCAGAAAACTGTTCTAAACACTGAAAGCTGGAAAAGAAATTGTGATAAGATTCTATGAACACAATCTCTAAAGAAGCAAGGGCAGGGATCTCTAAGAGATGGGAGAAAGAAAGAGTAAGAATCTATCAAAAGTGCAGTGGCTCGTGTGCTCCTTCAGTCCCAGTCCAACTGGCCTTGGTGAACTCTCATTAGATCAGTCCCCTTGTATTCGTGGGTGATCGCACTCCTCGTGGTCCTGATTTCCTTTTTCATGTTCTTCCTCCTTCTGCTCCTCATTTGGACCTTGGGGGGCTCAGTCCGGTGTGATCCAACCAGATTCTCTGAATGTGGCTGGCCCGGAGTCTTTCTGAAAAGCCATTGACAACGACACTGGGACTTGTTTCCTCTGCATATACTGGATTTTTTGGGATCCAGTCTGTTGGATACTCACATTCCTGGACCTGGAGGGAGGGGAGAGGAACTTGAACTTCCCACAGGGCTGGAAGCCCTGACTGCTCTTAGGGATGGAGAGGGAGGAGGAGAGGGAGGGGGGGGAGTGGGAGGGTGTTGGGAGGGGGGTAGAAATGGAAACTTTTATAATTTAATAAACTTTGAAAAAAAAAGTGCAGTGGCAAGTGGCAGGCAGAAACTCAGGCAATGGGGGCTCAGTTTTGTAATCTTGTAGACAAAATCAGCAACTGAAATTTAGACCAAGAGCTTTGAGGCAAAGGAAATGGCTTGAAATAAAGCAATAATTTAATTATTTTTGTTTTATTTCATTTGGTTTGGTTTTTGGGTTTTGTTTGTTTTGCATTGTTCTTATTAACTGAAAGACATGCCACAGAATGCACAAAAACAAATAAAGAGACTAACTTTGATGCTACAGTGACCCAGAGCATGATTATCCAAGGACTGTGATGTCAGAAGTGCAGATGAGATCAAACATTTCCATTAAGAGCGCTGGTGTTAGATTAGATGAAGACAGTGAGAAAAGTTAACTGCAATACTTATATTTTACAAGTTTTACTTAGTGATAAAAATAAACTCTGAACATGACTAGCTTTACTTATTCAGATATTTTCTTCTGTTTTTCTCTTTTACTGATGGACAGTAGATAACTAAATTCTGTTTGAGGACAATGTTTGAAATAAATGTTATAGCTGGCTATGCATAGCCAAACTCTAGGCATTTATAAAGGTGGGTTTTCAACTCATCAAGGCTATTTAAGGACATGCTCCAGTGTGACATAATCCAAGTGAGGTGGTATATACAAAAAGGAATGTAATAGGAACATAAGCAATGGGATCCATGCTGGTTTGTTTGGTAGGTCAACTTACCAGGCTCAATCAATGTTCAGATGTCTGGTTTGACATTATTTCTGGATGTGGCTTTAAAAAAAGGGAAATAGCACTCCTGCTGTGAGTGGGCATAGTTCATTCTTGTTAGAATTTGAGTAAATAGAAGTGGAGGAAATGAGAATCACCCTTCTTTTGGCTCTATTGCTGACCTGTGGCATTCCCTATCATCTTTCTTAACTTAGGACTACATTTTATAACATCAGCTTCCTTGATGTCAAGGCCTTCAGATTGAAACTGAATAATACCACTCACTCTCTCGAGTCCCCCTCTTGAGGATCAGAGGACTTTACCCCTGTGCTGGTTAGTTTTAACTGTCAACTCTGTACAACATAGAATCACAAAGTAGAGCCTCAATGAGGAATTACCTATATCAGACTGGCCTGAGGGCATGTTTGTAGTGGCTTGTCTTTATTGTTAACTGATAAAGGAAGACTCAAATGCATTCCTAGTCACTGTGTTCTGAAGTATGTAAGACAGGAGAATGCTGGCAGGGAGCAAAAGAACAGGGAGCATGGGTGCATGTTTCTCTCTGCCCATGACTACAGATGTGCCAGGACCATGTGCAATAATCTCCTAACACCATGACTTCAGCAAAAGATGGCTTATAACCTGTGATCGAAAGCTCAATAAACTCTTCCCTAATCTGATTTTGTTCAAGGTATTTTATCACAGTATTTTACACAGAAGTAAACCTAAGATAGTACTCACAATGAAAAACTACATGCCCTATAATAGTTCTCATATATACATAAGATTACATTATATTGACAATATAAATTAAATATGCATATTGAGGACCCCTCACAAATACATGAGTAGACTCCTAGAGAAGACAAATAAGTATATACTTAATATTTCATCACATTGCATGGCAAACCCAAATTACATCTGATTCCATTATTCTAAACCCCATGTTTGGTATTGCTTAAAATATGGCCCTTTAACTGAGTTCTGGAAATTAGTAACCTTTTAATATCTAGGGATGGGGCACTACAGGCCAAAGGCACTGTAATATTTATAATACAAAAGCTAAAATGGCCAAAGAATGCAGAGAATGGTGACTTTTTATTAGAGTGGCTGTGTATTGTATAGGCGATGCATGCTAGGAAATGAATTCGTGTAGGATATATGGAAAGTGGGCCAGATCTCTTGATCTTCTTTCTCTATCAACTACTGACAATAAAAAAACCTGTTTTTATGTTTCTAATTCATTTCAAATAACAAAATATAGGTGTTTATATTTTTTCTACCTTATTGGCAGTATGTAAGCGGCATCTAAAAGTTGTTTTTTGAGGCTCTCAAGGTTAGGATTAAGTAACAACATTTTTCACAAAGTCTGGTTTCTGTTCAATTAGCAAAATGGTTTTAAAAGATCTTTGACCATTGTAAAGAATGCTATTTCAAAGAAGTGTCAGTCACCACTTGTGTTCATACCCTCGGTAGATTCAGTATTCGCAAGACTGTTCCTTTTTGTCACATGGTTTTCTTTTTCAATTTTCCAGTAGATGATCAGCTGTAATCCAAAATTGTCAAATTATTTCTTCCTGCTTAAGTTATTTTGGATGAATTTATTTCCAAATCCTTCATCTATTTTTGCATTTGTTTCCATTTCTATTGCATACTGAGAGGAAAGAATAGATTATACTTACTTCTTTTCATCTACATGGGTTTCCATGGCTATGTGGATAAAGACTTGCCAAGAGAGAAGTCAGGACAAAGACCATAAAGCTTTTAGAGGTCTTAAAGAATTTGGACAGAAGGGAAAGGAAGCGACAGAAATGGACTGAGATGTTCAGATTCGCTGTGATTACAATATCATTATAATCATTACATTATCTAGGTCAAGGGTATTATAGATCATTATTAATTACAGCCATCACTATGAATCGTTTAACTCTGATTCCTATTTTATTATTTTACAAAATAAAATAGTTGCTATATTTATAACTCAGACTTAGTTGGCTGTAAAGTTTACTTAGCCATGTTTAGCTCCAAAATCTAAATTATGACAGATAAACCCTGGAAAAAGAGCTCAGGCTTTAAAGTTTACGCTAACTTACTGAGCACCAACATCTACAAATCACTAGCTCCAGAAAACTTCATGAGTAATGAGAGTTTTTGAACCTGGGTAGTTGACCAGGTTTCCAGCACCATGAATAATTTCCCTTCTTTTGAATGGGTCTTAAGTTCCATTAAATATCTGTTGGCTATGATCAAGGTATGCATTCCACTACTGAACTTGTAGGGGAAACTTGTTATGCTGGACAGTGATGTGGTTCACAGACGTCAGCCAGTATTAGACTGTTGGGTGCTTTTTTTTTTTTGAAAATTTGAATGGTGCTTATCATGTGTCTGAAGTTCATGGTGTTTCTAACAAGAGGGACTCTTTAATTAATCCACTGGAGGTAATTCCCAACTATAAGTCCAGAGTTCCTTCTCTAAGGATAAATCTATATTCTGAGAGGGTTGACACTTAACACTAAGTGACATATTTGCTTAAATTTATTTTATCTTTAACTTGTTTAAAGTTGTTCTATTATCCTCAGCTGACCTGCCTTTGGCTTCCAATTTCTTCAGAACATGCAAGGACATAGGCAACATGATCTAGACATTTTGTTAGTGCTTCCAGAAATTCTGCATTTTTTTCGTATATTTTAAAGCATTAAATTTAGCTCATGATTGAAAACAATACATAAATAAATAAAGTTATAAGGAATAAATCTCTGCAACAATGAGCTTTAGAGAAGCTAGGTCAAACTTTTTAACAAGTTT
This sequence comes from Myodes glareolus, assembly GCF_982192425.1. Lineage (NCBI taxonomy): Eukaryota > Metazoa > Chordata > Mammalia > Rodentia > Cricetidae > Myodes > Myodes glareolus. The sequence goes on from NC_142033.1 coordinate 65,838,073, forward strand.
TTATTTTCTTTTAATAAAAGACATTTTCATATGTTTGTATAACAATAAAAAATGTGGTTTTCATGAAACATGTATGCATTATCACCTGTGGTGTTCCAGACCCTACTTATGTCCATTATCTGAGACCTACTGATATTTACTGATAGACCAGTATCAATGACCCATATATACCTCAAAATGTTTCAACCTTATTTTTGACATCAAAATATATCTAGTTGTAAGTTAATAATCATAGTATCTAGATAGTGTAGGAAAACATTATTAGAATAAAATGTCTTAATGACTGACACCATATCCCACTGAAAATAAAAGTCGTCTGCCCCCTCACCCTGCGTTTACAAGAAATATTTCATTTCTATCTACTTAAACAACACTGATTATTGGTAGTTTTTATTTGGGAACAAAGACTAGACCATAGTCCATCAATAACCAAATGTCAAAGAGGTACATAAGTATGCAAAATATGAAATCAAACCCAAATATGTATGTGCGCAAAATATATTAAATAATTAAAATTTATAGCTTTAAAGTGCATTGGTATGTTATTATATCTTTAAGTTGTTGAAGCTTAAAATGAAAAGGATTAATTCCTCAGTGAGCAATCCTGTTTTCGGAATAGAAAGGCTGAGGCTGAATGAAATTGTTTGGTTTTGTTAGTTCGTCTTTTGGTTTATTGTTTTTTGGAAAAAAAAATGTAATTAGAATGATTTTTTTTTGTCCAGTATCTTTTAGTAAATAGATGTATGGAAAACCCACCTCATTCCTAAGTATATGCATCTGTCTGTGAGAAATTTCCCCACATAACCAGAAAAGATTTAAGGAGAAGAAATTCTATTGACAAGGACCCTCAGCAGGAAAACAGCGGATTTAATTCTGTTGATGCTTGACACAAGCTCCAGTTGTTTAATTTAACACATATACTTATGATCAAACCTTAGGGCTTGTGTCCTTGTCAACATCCAGGTATTTAGTGGAACTTGAACATGATGCACACTTATTATAGTAACAAGGAGGTAAAAGAAATCTGTATAATTTAGTTGTGGTTGGGGAAGGTCCAGGTCTCCATGGCAAGAGGATTATGTTTGGATTGTGTGACATATAGCAAGAAGTAACTAAATGTATTTTAAGCACTGACCAAATGTTAGGTTATGTTCTAAATCAACAGTAAGCTAATGCTTTTAGACTAAATCTAGGCTACTGTCTAGTTCTGTAAGTATACATTTTTGGAACTCATTTGTATCTGTTTATATTTTTGATGGCTGATTTTACTTGCAAAAACATTTAAGTAGTTGCAGTAGAAAGCCTATCACTCATAATACTGATTATGTGGCTCTTTATCGAAAGTTCTACTGGAGTCTGTTGTAATTTTTCACCAGGTCCATTTAATACATTTTTTCACAACAAGTTGATCATATGAAAATATTCTCACATATTATAAAGCTGGAAATGAACAGAACTGCAATTCAGGCCCAGCTTATCTATTTATTCTGTACTTCATTTATGTAGAAGTATTGCACATAATTTGAGTATAGTAGTCCTATCTATTTGAACATATTGTCCATATAACTGTAGAATAAAAGAATAATGTCATAAAGATTATGAATTCAAAGGTATCTGGGACTGTGCAGTACACACTGTCTCACATGAAGGTTGTACATACATATTTCTATTATATTTATGACTCCTTCATTGAGGTATGGTTCACATAACACGCAATTTATCTACTTAAATAATACCATTTAATAGTATTAGTATATTCACAGATCTCTGCAAAAATAATTGTGATCAATTATAGAACATTGTCCTTGTCAACAAAAAAATCCATGTTTTTCAATATGATCTTGGCACCTCCATAATTTAGTTTGCTTTCCCCTAAAGAATAAATGGTTTTCAGGGTCTTTCCATTGTCAATGTGGTTGTCTTCTTGGATGAAATCTCTATTAAAAGTGTTATTCCTTTGCGGTCCCTTTAAGGACTAACCACGCCCACTCCCAACCACTTCTGACCTCCTGGTCGCCATCTTAACCCTCTCTCTTCTGTTCATCTCTTGGTATGCGTACACGTGTCTCTGTCTCTCTATGTCTGTCTCCATGTCTCTCTGTCTCCCTCTTTTTAAGTAATAAATGTCTCCTTCTTCTTTAAGTAATAAATGTTTAGCTTTATGTATAGCCTTATGTCCATTTATTCTGCCGTCCACTGCATCCAGCCGCCTGACTCTGTCGCTTGCCTGGGGAACACTGCTGTGGCTGCAGCCTCTGCCTGGCTTGCAGGCCTCTCGGGGCATCCCAACCTATTATCTTTTTAAGGAACAATAAGAGTACTAGTAAATAGTTCCTCATCATATTGTGTTTGTTGATGTTATCCTTACAATGACAAAAATATATGATTTTGAAAAAGCCCCTCAACTCATTTCTCATTTTTCATTTATCTTACTGATATCTTTGCTAAAAATGTCTTATCTGACTAAACACATGAAATTTTATCTTATGCTTTTAAGATTTTATAGTTTTATGTCACATGGTCATATTTATGATGAATTTTGTAATTTTATAAAGATTTATTTTAGGGTATGTGTACACGTGTGTGCATAAATGTGTGTGTATACATGTATATCCAGTTTTTTGTCTTTATTATAAAGGCAAACAGAACAAAAAAGAAATCAGGGAAACAAATCCATTCAAAATAATCTCTCTCTCTCTCTCTCTCTCTCTCTCTCTCTCTCTCTCTCTCTCTCACACACACACACACACACACACACACACACACACACCTAACCAAGAAAACTAAAGAACTCTAAAATGAAACATTATAATAGATGGATTGGGAAGAATTAAAATTCTGAAAATGACCATTTCACCAAAAGTTTCAATTCAATCCCAGTAAAAGTGTAATGTTTCAGAAACAGAGAAGCAATAATTTCCAAATTTATCAAGGATAGTCAAAGCAATCCTGAAAAGAAATCCTGCTGGAGACATCGCGTTATCTGTTATCAAAGTATACAATAAAGCCATAGTAGTAAAAACAGCCTAGTATTGGCACGCATAGACAGATCAGTGCAACAGAACTGAGGACCCATATACTACCAGAAAAGTTTCTGCACCCCAATAAGCCTCTCTGCTGATGTAATAATCGGAATCATACCAATTCAAGACAAATTAGAAAAAAGTCCAGGTTTAATGGATACAAATGCTCCCAGGTGGCTTTCCTGCTCCCCAAAGAGGAGACTGAGAAGAAAGATTGGGAAAGCGACAATTTGTTCTCTGGGGGACAGTTTAAATATTCTGTGAGAGTGATCTTGAGCATCTCTGGAAAGGGATTATTGTTTGGCAGACTTTCTCGGAAATGGAGTCTGGACTGAGGCAATTCCTAGGGGAGAGGACTTGGGGTGAAACTTCCACCTGAACATTCAAGACTCTTTGTATATATGGATGCCAGGGGCTGGGGGTGATGTTTCCACGCAAACACTAACGTCACTGGGCTACAGAAACCAAACAGCATCTTTTACTACTGATCCTGGAAAAATTACTTTAACACACAGGAAAACTGAAACTAAATCATTGTCTCGCAACACGACAAAACGTGACTTCAAATAGATTAGGTACCTCGTCTTATAGATTCTGTTACCCTTAAATTGATAGAAGAAAATTAGGGAGAATGCTTCAACTTACATGCTCAGGCAACGACTTTGTGAGCAAGGTTTCAGAAACAGCAATCAACAAATAAGATCTAATAAGACAAAAAACAAAAAACAAACAAACAAAAAAACAAAACAACAACAAAAAAAACCCAAGCTTTTTTTTTTTTTCATCAAAGTGAACTATTGGTTTAGTGAATGGGCAGCTCACCAAATGGCAGAGAATCGTTGCCAGCTATGTAGCCAGAAGATGATTGCTGTCTAAAACAGAGAACTGAAAGAAATAAATCTTAAGAAAATAAACAACCTATTTAAAGATGAGCTACATAACTGAATGAAAACTCTCAAAAGAAGAAATGCAAATAACTTTGGAATACGTTTCCATTGCTTTATTTACTTTTCCCCCTTCTACTCCTTTTTTAATTAATTTATTTATTTATTAAAAATTTCCACCTCCTCCCCACCTCCCTTTTCCCTCCACCTCCTCCCTCCCTCTCCCTCTCTAGTCCTAAGAGCAGTCAGGTTTCCATGCCCCATGGGAAGTCCAAGGTCATCCCCCCTCCACCCAGGTATATAAAGGTAAGCATCTAAACAAACCAGGCTCCCACAAAGTCAGTCCATGCAGTAGAATTGAAACCCAGTGCCATTGTCCTTGACTTCTCAGTCAGCCTTCATTGCCAGCCACATTCAGAGGGTCCAGTTTGATCACATGTTCCATCACTCCCAGTTCAGCTGGCCTTGGTGAGCTCCCTTTAGATCAGTCCCAGTGTCTCAGTGGGTGGACGCACCCCTCTTGGTCTTGACTTCCTTGCTCATGTTTTCCCTCCTTCTGTTCCTCATTTGGACCTTGGGAGCTCAGTCCAGTGCTCCAATGTGGGTCTCTGTCTCTATCCCCATCCATCGCCAGATGCAGGTTCTATGGTGATAAGCAAGATATTCATCAGTGTGGCTATGGGACAAGGTCCCCCCTTCTACTCTTCAAATTACATATTTATATCAACATCCCTTAATCATTTTTAATATGCTATTGTAAATTCAAATGTATTCTTGTAATATTTGGCTGCATTTTTGTTCCATTGATTTTAATACAAGTTTTCATTTGATTATTGGTAATTTTTCTTTTAAATTTTGTTTCAGTGATGAAATAATATCTTCATACCTTATTTGTGTGTATTTAGTCTTAATATACTATCATTATTTGAATGAGTACACAATGGTTGTTTTGAAGTCTTTGTTAGGTTTGCCATATGAGCCCTTTGAAAGGCGATTTATTTCCTGTCATATTTTTGTGTATAGATCAAAATTTCATGTTTCTCTCCATAATCTGTATGTCTTTATTTATTCATATTGACAATGCACATTTAAGTTACAGTGAGCTACAACATTTTATATGGATCCTTGCCCCTCTGTGTGCGTTCTTGTGTAGCTCTAATGTCTTGAAGGTACTATTGTTTTGTTAGCTTTCCTTTGCACTGTGAATTCTCTCCCTCACTCTTGAGAGTGTAGCCTTGAGCATGTACCCAGCTACCCTACAATGACAGTGATTATAACAGGTCTTTCTTTGACTCTGGTTTCTCTCTAATATCCCTTTCTTCCTCTGTTGATAACACACCCCACTGTCAATGTTCAGTAATTGCTGACTTCTTACTCTCTTCTTTTTTGACTGTGTCCTGAGGCATCAATTGGTTTTCTTTGTAAAACAGTCAATGCCAGGCCTTTTGTGAGGTTACTAAGAGGCCTGTGTTTGAGGTTTTTGCTCACCCCAGGAGGGCTCCTCTCACTTCTCTCTCTGATTGTCTCCTGTCAGTTATGGAATCTAAGGTTTTGTTTGTTGCCTTCAGAGAGAGAGAGCTTCAGCCTTCTTTCTATGCCTTAACACTCAAAGCTGTTTATTTTTGAGAGAAAGGCTAGCTTTAAATTCCCAAAACACTTTTCTAAATAAGAACAGCTTCTTTGTTGGAAACTTTAGAAGTGTGTGACCTCATGGCTTCCTTCTCTCACAGTGTGCAAATCCTCTGGACTATTGTGCTGGTGCTGGGGAGAGGAAGGAAGTGACCCTGTTTATTCTGAAGTTATATTTCAGAATGATGAGCAAGATGTCAGGGTGATACTAGCTTCTGATCTCAGCTGTCTTGTCTGCTGTAGAACATCCACTTTGAGAATCAGCTAGGTGAAACATGGTAGTTGTCCTTAACCTGCTGAATGCAGGATAGAACCATAGGATAAGATTTGGGGTTGTGTGGTGGAAGAGGGCCTAGTGACCCTGTAGGAATACAGGTGGTTAGAATTTTGCTTTCCTTGGGGAGATTGTAATTGGGGTCTCTGAAAAGAAAATCACAGAAAGACTGAGACAATTTGGGTCACATATTATATAATCTTGCTGTTTAAAGGGTTAGTATGTTTTTCTGGAATAAACATCAGTCTTGTGTGATTTTAGGACAATGTATCAGCATATAAATGTTTATTGAAATTTGTTTTTCATAATTTATGTCCATTAATTTTACACTTTAATAATCTTTCTATGTCCTAAACCTAAGGTTTTACACCCTGTGTTTTACAACCCAGGTTTAACTAGGTACATACAAGACTGTTTACTTAAGGCATGATTGAGCCAAAACTGTGAGTTTCATAGGACACATTGAAAGGATTTTAAGTCATGATTGCAATGGGGATTGGAATATCTTTTAAATAAAGAAATCACCAGTTTCAACTGTTTTCAGCTAACTTTGAGGCAGATTGACAGTCAAAATTGAATATACATTGGAAATTCAGACATGTACATCTACACTCAAATGATTTCATGAAGAGGAATATAGCAACATAAGTGACCAGAGTAAATCGATTTAGATGAAGGAAGACAATTCCTTAGCATTCCTAGACCATTCACATGAAGAGACTGCATGAGGTATTGCACAGACCCAAACAATTTTAAGAATAAAAGAGAATATTGTTAATAACACAAAACCTGTGACTATTCTGTGCAGACAAGACTTCGCATTCACATCTCTAAAGGAAGTTTCCACATGTAACATTGTACGTATTGTTATTCTTTTGTGGTGCCTTTAAGAACTAACCACGCCCACCCCAGCCACTTCTGACCTCCTCACCCGCCCCCATCTTAACACTCTCTCTCCCTCTCTGTCCCCTGTCTCTTGGTGTGTACACACGTGTCTCTACCTCTCCCTATGTTTCTCTTTACGTCTCTCTAATTTTCTCTTTTTAAGTAATAAATATCTCCCTCTCCTCTAAATAATAAATGTTTAGATTTATGTATAGCCTTATGTCCATTTACTCTGCCGTCTACCGCATCCAGCCGCCTGACTCTGCTGCTCGCCCGGGGACCCTGCACTGCTCTGGCTGCGGCCTCTGCCTGGCTTGCAGGCCGCCCGGGGCATCCCATCATCATAATATTTTTAAAGAACAATACGTATAATAATACATTTACTTCAGGATATTTGTATATATTCTACAACAGTATAGAGAACAGACTAATCAGTTAATCATATACCTTATGACTGTAGACTGTGACGGGGACTATAGCTATTAGACCGTATTTAATGTAAAGAACAATATACCTAGTGGATTGTTTTCTTAGAAGTCTGATTGAATAGATTTTTTTTAAAAAAAAAAAGTATGGATAAGGCTAGCATAGATAAACAAGGGGAATAAAGAGGCCCCTAATGTACACAGATGCATAGTGCTGTGCCTTAAAGATGGCGCTGGTTTCTGCTTTCCACCTCCCTGATGGTGAGCGCTCTCAGTCACAAACAACTCCATATATGGCTAAGGCTAAGGATCTGGCTTGCTTCCGCATTTCTGGACCTATTTGCATTTCCCACATAGCATGCTGGGGTTGGCTACCCAGAGGCTATTTAAGCTGTGGGCTGGCTTTTTCCCAGGGTCAGAAGATTGTTCAAGGCTCCTGAATAGACTGCAGTGAGAAGAGTCAGGTGTTGTATCTTCTTTGCTGGTCGAGGCGGACACGACACCCTGAAGCCAAAGTAGGAGGAACAGTGAATCTCAAGAGTGTAAAGCACCTCAAATACCAAAACAAGGAGAAATAATATCAGAAGATTAGAAATGAAAAGTCAGAGCGTGAATTTTCCAAGCTCAATTGTGGTTTATTAGAGAACCAGAAAACCTCTGAAGTTTGATATTATATCAGAATGGGGCCACATTGTGTATGTATGTGTGTGTGTGTGTGTATATGTGTGTGTGCATGTTTGTTTATTTATTACTCATTTTGTATATAGTTAAAAAACAGAAAATCTTTAAGGAGAACATTTAACATTAGAATTTGTAACATAAAAAATGAAATGTTTAAAATATTCACCATTGTATATTTCATATTGTAATATATAATAGGCAATCAAGAACTCAGCTCCTCCTCTGGACAAAACAAAGTATGTTGAATGGAGGTTACTTGTTTGTTCCTGCTGCTGAGCCCTGAAATAATCACACAGAAACTATACTATTTAAATCACTGCTTGGCCCATTAGCTCTAGCTTCTTATTGGTTAACTCTTACGTTTCAATTTATGCCATCTCCTCTAATCTGTGCATCACCACAAAGTCGTGGCACAAATGTAATTCCACATGAGTTCCTTGTACCAGAGAAAAAAATCTCAAAGTTTTATGATATTAAAAGTTTTTTCCTAACAGACCTTGTTCCCTACTGCTCATACTAAAATTTATTAAACAATATAGAAATTTAAGAACCTCTAAGACAATTTTCTGTTGTCAAAAAATACCATGCCATGGGCTACTTAAGATATAAAGACAAGAGGTTTACCTGAGTGATAATTCTGAAAATCCAAGTGAAGGGGCATGTTTGGTTATAGTCACACTTCTCATAGCATCCTAGTGACACCAAAAGAATGTTCATACCACTTTTTCTGTTTTCTCTATATCTTTTCTCTCCCTCTCCATTTTCTTCTCCATATCCCTTTTCCTCCATCTCCAGTCTTTCTATATATCTTTCTTTGTGTATGTTCTTACTCTGCATCTCCCTCACTATGAATTCAATAGTTTTCTGTATTGAGGGATGAATGATGATGACCTTAATCTATTGCTTATAACCTCCAAAGACCCTTTTTAAATACTATAGATTAAATTTCTATTATTTTAGAACCTCACAGTGGACATTCATTTTAACATAGGAATCGAAGACTACAGAGTCTACAGTATCATATAGACTCAGAAGTTAGATAGTAGAAAGTCAACTTTCAAAATTTAGAAGAAATACGATCTTAAATAAGAGACATTTTTGTTGCCTCAAAAATACACTCATTTTTTTGAACTCTTAACAAATCATGCTAGAGCACCTTCAGCTTTTTTTCAGATACTCAAAATTGTTTGATGTTGTTCAAACTAAACATTTGCTTAAAATGCATCCTTTGTCTGGGCATGATCCCTACACCTACCCTGTTAATATATCACCTCTCCAGATTGATTTGAGGTTCTTTGCTCATAAGTAGTATTTGGGAGGTAATAGGTGAGTAGTAAACTATTATCCAAAAAAAATAAATACTCATACCCATTATTTTACAGTGCATTAATTTGATACCCAGAAAGTAAAAGTGTCTCATTGTACCTTGCCCATTAGGTAGATTCCTTAAGAAAACACTTTGATGCAGCAATATATATGAACAGAAGACTGCCAGTCCTTGGCAATATGATCAGGTTAATCCATTATAATTCAAGGTCAGACTTTCTTGTTAACTCTTAGTAAAATAATTCCTAAACAGATCTTTATGTAGTACTGTTTTCTTAATAATTTAATATTACAGTACATTTAGCACTCCTTCCGCACTGGACTTTAAACCTAGGTCCTCATACGTGTTAAGCAAGCTCTGTATCAGTGAGCAATAATCCCAGAACTTGCCTACACCACCAAACTTTTCTCACTGCCATTATTTTCAGGTTATTAGTTTGTAGTAGGTTTTTCCCATTCATATTTTTTTTCTATCAAAAACAATCTTCAGAAGCATAGATTTAAAATAAGCAGTTGAAGAACAGGGTAAAACTTGCTGCCAGGTAAGATTTAGCCAAGGCATGGAGTGTTGGCAATATTTAAGTGACACTGCCAGGACTGTAAAATGATTAAGCACTGCAATTTAAGCCTATTCTCATTGGAAATTTCTTGCTTTTTGACTTTGTGTGATTTATTTGGTCTTCTGTTTCAATTCCCTGTTTTCTTGTGAGCACCTCATTGCTGGTAGAGTAGGCTAGGCACTCAGGTTTACACTGCTCTGAGAAATAGACTTGAAAAGCAAGATGCACATAGGTTCATGCAGTCTGAGGAAAGAAGTGGGTAGAGCAGGGTCTCAAGAGAGACAAACTCTGGTGATTCTCAACTATTTCGTTACCTTGCTGTTTAGAGCCCACCCTTGCATTCTCGATCTTACATCCAATGGAGACAGATGCCAATATTTGGATTTCACTGTGCGTTCTCAGAAAAGCTTCAGGTTTTCTGACGTTGTCTTATTAGAGATTCATGAGAGCAGAAGAGACAAATCACGGTACTGTAAGAGAAACCCACTCATCCCGTAAGTGCTGTGATGTCTCTCTAGTAAGAAAAGGAGACTTTGAAGAATAGCTGCACATTAACTTTCAGGCAGGTTAGAGTGCATGCTTTTGCGGAAATTATAAGTGAGTCTGTAAATTTAGAAGAAAACATGTAAGAATCAATGCAAGAACAACAAAGAAGAAAGACAGCTGAAAACTCAAGGGGCAGCTTCATAAAGAAAGCGCTCTGTTCTTAAACAAAGTGAAAGATGGACTATTAACTATGCTTTCTGTCTTCTTTTCCTGTTTATTTCTAATTGAATTCAAGGCTTTCCCAGCTGAAATTTAACTTTGCTCTCCCTCACCCCCATTCACAACTCATACATTTGAACTTGTAAGAAAGAGGAAGTTCCATCTTTAACTCGACTTGGGTGACTTTTCTTGAATCATTTATTTCATACATTTATTAATTCATTAAAGGGAATAGTCAAAACTATTTTCTACTTCATACTCTACCTGAGAATGGCTGGGGAGAATCAAAGAATCACAGGGAATTGTGAAGTTCATTTTCTGACACAGCATGGTTTCAGATCTGCCATTTAGAAAGTTTATGATCTTGGAAAACTCATTTTCTCCTACAGGAACTGGTCTTCCCCACTCTCAAAACAGAAGATGCCCATGCAAACTCAATGGTGATGTGCACCGCATTTGACATGTTCAGAGTGTTCTTATAACTAGGATAATTGGGGCTTTTATTTTTACTGTAAAAACCAAGCAAACATTTCAAGCCAGTGTGCATTGATTGCAAACATCCTTCAAGGACTTGGGGCATTGAATTGAAGCTCTGCAGATTCCTCTCTATGAAGCAGCCACTAGTAATGTCATAAAAGAACACACTAAAAGAAGTCACCACAACATGGATCTAGTCCATCCTCTTACTCTTAAGAAAGCTGCATGTTTATGCAAGTTTTGCTTGCTTGATATTTTATTGACTAGTTGTTTTATTCCTGTAAAAAATATAAATCTATGAGACCCAGGTGCTGTGATCAAAGTTTCCCCCACCTCTGTTTTTCTTCCTACATTACAAATTCATTTGAGGCAAAGATTGTATTATTCAAGTAATAATAGTGATTCTCACACATAAATGAACAGGAGTGGAACAATTATTTAAGGGACTTACATTAAAGATTTTCTAGTTGAACTGTCAGAGGCCAGTTGTCTGTGTATTTGTTGTGAGTCTTTGAAGAGGTACAAACCTCTCTCAGGATCATTTCTTAGGTGTGAAAACAAGACACACGAGTTGATTGACCGAAAGATCTGTAGTACCCAGGACATTAAACAAGAGGCAGCAAATCCAGCTGCCATAGATGACCTTAAATTTTAATTTAGTTCACATTTATTCTTGTCATTTAATTTATATTAGATTGATTTTGACATTTTCTTTAACATTTTTAATAAGAGTTTAGCTTGAAAAGGTACAGACCATACCTTTTACACAATGACACACATGTAAAAACACTTCATCACAGATGTATCACTTTTTATTCAAAGGTAAGACAGAAGATTACATGCTTACTCTTATAGTTTAGAATGCTGTCTTCAAGCTTATTTCAATTGTTTATTTTGTAAATTATTATTTATTTATGAAGAATTTTATGTGAGTAACTGTATTTACATTATTTTCCTTCTCCTTCTCCCTTTATCCTCTCCCATGGCCACCTACCACTCCCTTTCAAATTCATGACCTATTTATTTTACGTACACACATGTACACACACTCACATTTCTTCAGAACCTCTGTAGTGCGGTTCAGGTATAAGCTATATGATTTTAGACCTGACCACTTGATCTTGTAGCCTATATCAGGCACCTCACTCAGGGACTCATACTTAGAGCACAGTGGTTACCAGTCTCTCAGCAGTTACAAATTACATGAAGCTTTCCATCTAAGGGGTGGGGTGAGAGTTTCTAGAATGTTAACTGGTATTGTTATTGTTCAGGTCTTTTTAGGTAGTCCTACTCTTGCTGTTTCATTGATGCACTTCTCTGTCTTTTATTGAAGACCTGAGCTTCTGTCAGTCCTTTACCTCAAAAGAATGAAACAAAACATCATCCTCAATCACCAAGTTCATACATGAGTGCCAAATTCTTAGCACATCAGATCATAACTTTCTTTAACTACAAGGTCTTTAAAGAAATGGCCAAGATAAGACCTGTATCACTTAGAGGAGTTTACCCCAATATATATATGTGTGTATGTATATATATATATATATATATATATATATATATATATATATATAATCCTTAATATAAGAGAGTAAGACACAAACATATCAAGAGGATAGGAAAACCTGGATAAAGCAAAGTGCAATTCTTTTTAAGGCAAGAAAGAGGTCTCCCAAAGAAATCTTCTGACTCCTTGATTTGAGAATTCTGTCCTGTTGAACTACATGAGAAATGATGTCTCTGCCATTGAAGGTACACAACCTGCTGTACTTTTGTTTTTGGTGCAATTCTCTCAACATCCAGAGGATCAAGAATGACAGAAGTCATAGGAAATATAGTTTTGTCAGGGAAGTTATTCAACAGAAGCCTTTGACAACACTAATATAGAAGGAATAACAAGGAAAAGGGTCACATTTATTCACTGCAGTAAATGTGACTGAGATCAGGCTATTAATGGTGGAATTGTCTACCAAAAAGAAATGATAAAGCACCAAGCTCTAGTACCTGTGAATTCAGTCTTATTTGGAGTTTGAATAATTATTGAAGTAATAGAAGAAGTCATATTAGAGTAGTGTGTAAGATACAGCTTTGTGAAGATTGTTGAGAATAAGGTGATTAGCTCACAAACCCAAACCCAGGATGATCTGCCACATCCACCAGAAGTTAAAAAGAACAAAAACAAAACAAACAAACAAAAAAACTACAGTGATTCTCCTTGAGGACATGAGAAGCTTTCAAGTGGCAGCCTAGTTTCAGGCTTGTAGCACACACAGCTGTGAGGGTGTGTGCAACTGTGATTTAAGCTGCCCACTTTCAGACATTTTGTTTCTGCAAAGCTAGGAAACTATTGCATGCACCCCAGATATTTTTAAAATGTGCTGATGTCAGGTTATAGATTTTGTCTTGGTGGATGGTAAGTATTTGACAAATACTTTTATCTCTTTCTAAACTCTTTCCTTGATGCCTGACCTAGGTGTCTGTGAGCGTAACCCTGGCTTCACAACCTGCCCAGTGTAGATTCTTGCTCTACATATTTCTAATGCAAGAAACATACACATATGCTTTTATTTTATTTTGATAGAGCATAAATACCACTCTGAATGGAGTGGTTATAAATACAGCCAGAATTAAAAAAGAATACACACACATACGCTCCCACACACAGACACACACACCATACATGTCAATATAGAAAGAAGAAGAAAACTAATGTTTCATTATGTATAAATTCAACTTCCTCTAGATTTCAGACAACTACACTATTGCTGCCCTTAACACATTTACATCTTCTTCTGCCCATGAGCACAGCTGTCTGATAGAATGGAATTGTTTGAACATGAGGTCTGTTGACTTGAACTCTTTAAAATGCTCTACCATTATTTCTACCAGCAGTATATAATAATTGTCAAAAATGTAGTAAAGTTTTGTGTTTTGTGTGACACAGGCTTCTATGTTATGAATTTTCTGTGTCTGATCATTATCATTTTTTATTTATCAGTAGTAAGTCATTTTCATTTTGGACTAATGTATGAAACTGTTTATGTATCTGTCCACTAGATATCATCCCATGTGTACAGTTTGGTCACTGTAAACCTATTGCTTTCTTTCTAGTTACTCTTCACTGTGATATCCAAGACATGTTCTCATTTCACTGACCATGTACACAAAAGTAACTGTTTGATCAGCTGTCTCTCTAACTTGTTTCTTGGTGGGTATTACAGCAGCGAGGCACCAACCCAGTCTCATCTTTCTTTAACTTTCTAAATACACTTTTCCATCAGCATTTGCATCTGTATTGTTCGGCATCAACATGAAGTTCTTATTTATGTATGCAACAACTGAGAGGCTGTTCCTCTAGGTTTACTTACTTAGAGTTATGTTGCTTCATTTCATAACCTTTCTCATTTTTGTCTCTGAATCTGCTATTATCTGACTCTGGAATCTTTCCAGATGGTTGCTTTAGAGATTTTAATGGAGAAAATTCTGTTATATGTTTTACACATGACATCCTGTCTAGCTAAACCTGTTGCCACATTGTTGGTAATGCTTGCATGAGTATGAATTGCTGTGATGATGAGTATGGAGATTCATAAGACCTGCATTCACAGCCGTTGGGCATTTAGAATGATAGAGTAACTTTAAAAACAGCATTGTGAGTTTCATGCAAAACTAAACATATTTTCTTTGTTCCATCTCCCATTCCCATGACTTCTCTTTTATCCAAAGGTGTTGAAAGCTATGTTCATACAGACGCCTGCAAGCATATGCTTGTAGCAGCTTTATGCATAATTGCTTAAATTAGAAGGAATCAAAATGTCCTTCAGTAAAGGAATTGAGGAAGTGTGGTATAGCTAGACAATGGAATATTATTCAGTGCTAAAAAATGAGCTATCAAGAAAAGACTAAGAAAAGATGCCTCTGTAAAATGTCTGCATATCCAAAGCATATGACATGCAAGAAATGTTGAATCTGTGAACACAGTAAAAAAAGATCAGTGATTGGCAGGATTGACACAGTCTGGAGAGAGGAATGGGCAGAACGCAAAAGAGGTATTTTTGTTACTTATTTTTGTTTGTTTGAGACAAGGTCTAACCATGTATCTTTGACTCTCCGGGCACGCAATATATAGAAGAAGCTGACCACAAACTTCTGCCTCTAGAATGCTGGGATTAAAGACATGGACCACTGTGTCTGGATACAGAAAATACTTATTTTGTGAAATATTGTAGAGGTGTGTATATATGCTTTTGTGCCTTTGTACCCATAGAATGAATATCACTGAGTCATCGCTCATGTAAGCCATGAACTCTGAGTGGCATTCCTAAGTCAGTGTGGATTCACCAGAAAAAACAAATGCAGTGTTCTGAAGGGAAGCAGCCGATATCCTGTTTCAGATGGATGTATGCCCCTAGGCTATGACTGCTTAGGGATAAAAATTATTTGTGTATTTTTTGTGTCTTTGCAATTTTGTTGTGAAATCTAGCTATTCCCCAAAGAAAACATTTTGTTTATTTGTTTTTAAAAATTTAGTAAATTTGAATGTATTTCTTGCATTTTTAGTTTTTATTTTTAGCTTTGTGGGATCTCGTCCAGATGTGTATGGGATACAAATGTTGTGAACACACTTACTACTCAGTGACACTGCGCCAATTCTTTCCTTTATTTAGATTTATTGTAAGTATGTGTCCCTTCCAAGGACACTCTAGACAGGCACTGGGGGCTGTTCTCATTCTTAATCCTAAGTAGAAGAAACACCCAAGACCTGTGCTTCAGGAGCTCTCTGCAGTGATGGGGGAATTATAATTACCATATCCTTGTTTTAGTCAGATGAATGCCAAAGACACCCAGCACAGTTCTGTTGCCTACTTCACTCCCATGCATAATGTGAAGAAGAAAGACCAGGAAGTTTAACCAGAATACTTAAAGTGTGTTCTTAATGACCTTTCAGCACTTTCTGTAAATTAATGAATACAAACCTAAAATGGTGTTATTCAAATAAAAGTCTCCCCATAAGACCCTGTGTTGAGCCTGGCTCTTGACTGTGGGCACTATTTCTGGGGTAGGTGGAAACCAGTTAAGTTCAAACTTGAGCAAGTGGGTTACTGGGATATGATTTTGAAGATTGGCCCCTGTCCCTTCCTCTCTATCTGCTTCCCATTCCACAAGCTCTCACCACAAAAAAAAAAAAAAAAAAAAAAAAAAAAAAAAAAAAAAAAAAAAAAAAAAAAAAGAAACCCAGCTTTTTCTACTCACCACAAAATCTATAAATCAAAGACCCCAAGGACCATGGATGGAACTCTCTGGAAACAAATCATTCCATCCTCTGAGTTGTTCTCTAAGGTTGATGAGACAGCAAATGACACAAATCTTGTGCTAACTGCTAAGATTTGTGACAAAAGACTGCTTGGGTTTTGTTTTATTATTAAATAGAAAAGGAAGCTTATTTATTTTCGTGTGTGTATGTGGGTGATATCTGAGTTCATGAATTTGTTTGTTTCCTCATGTGTGTGCACGCAAATATTTATATGTACATGTGTAGACTTAAGATGTAGTTTGGCAATCTCCTTCCATTGTACTTCACATTGATCACCGAGGCATGGGCTCCTGCTTACTCCAAGACACATCCCAGTGGCATGACTAGTCTGGCTAGCTAGCTCCCTTCTTGTATCCTCTGTCTCTACCTTATGATGCATCACAAATAAAGAGAGGGTAGGGCCACAACCACCTGGCATTTATAAGTGTTCTGAGGTCATAATTGTTGCTTGTACAACAACTGCATTAAGCAAGGACACAGTTCCTCAACCCAATATTAATTTTTAAATGGAATTTTCATTTGAAATTCTCATTTCTGAAAAACAGATTGACAAAAGACTACTAATACTAGTATTTCCCACAAGACAATGGTATTGACTTTCTCCATAAGAACAGGAAGATGATTCAGCCAGGAAGTTGTAGTGCAGACCATGAATCTGGAACAGAGGCAGGCAGATTTCTTTGAGTTTGAGGCCAGCCTAGTCTACACAGGGAGTTTGATTACAGCCAGGGCTACACCAAAAAACACTGCTTCAGGAAAAAGACAAAATACAAAAAAAGAAGGTGATTCAGCAACTATGTCATAACACAGCTTCCTCTTTGCTTTGATTTTAAAGACGGTGACATGTAATGACATCACATAGAAAAGTCAATTAAGGAGCAGTTCTTCCCAGAGAGGTGAGTGGGTGCTAGCCTGCCTGCCTCTCCGGGAAGGGAGGACAGCCCTTCCCCCCTCAGCTTCTGCGGCAGGGTCTTCGGTGTTCCAAGGGACCCCTCCCCTCCCCCCACTGCTGCGGGCCCTTCGTCTCCTGAGTCCTGGGAAGACCAGCTAGCCCTGTTGCCCTGCTGAGCCGTTCTTCCCAGAGAGGTGAGTGGGTGCTAGCCTGGGCAGCCTGCCTGCCTCTCCGGGAAGGGAGGACAGCCCTTCCCCCCTCAGCTTCTGCGGCAGGGTCTTCCGTGTTCTAAGGGACCCCTCCCCTCCCCCCACTGCTGCGGGCCCTTTGTCTCCTGAGTCCTGGGAAGACCAGCTAGCCCTGTTGCCCTGCTGAGCAGTTCTTCCCAGAGAGGTGAGTG
The DNA here is from genome assembly GCF_982192425.1 of Myodes glareolus. Lineage (NCBI taxonomy): Eukaryota > Metazoa > Chordata > Mammalia > Rodentia > Cricetidae > Myodes > Myodes glareolus. Next base: position 65,855,548 of record NC_142033.1, read on the forward strand.
GGTGCTAGCCTGCCTGCCTCTCCGGGAAGGGAGGACAGCCCTTCCCCCCTCAGCTTCTGCGGCAGGGTCTTCCCTGTTCCAAGGGTCCCCTCCCCTCCCCCCACTGCTGCGGGCCCTTCGTCTCCTGAGTCCTGGGAAGACCAGCTAGCCCTGTTGCCCTGCTGAGCCGTTCTTCCCAGAGAGGTGAGTGGGTGCTAGCCTGGGCAGCCTGCCTGCCTCTCCGGGAAGGGAGGACAGCCCTTCCCCCCTCAGCTTCTGCGGCAGGGTCTTCCGTGTTCCAAGGGACCCCTCCCCTCCCCCCACTGCTGCGGGCCCTTTGTCTCCTGGGTCCTGGGAAGACCAGCTAGCCCTGTTGCCCTGCTGAGGAGTTCTTCCCAGAGAGGGCTGAGGAGCTCTATCCAGAGAGTGCTGTGAAGTCCTACCCAGAGAGTGCTGAGGAGTTCTATCCAGAAAGTGCTGAGGAGTTTCATCCAGAGTGGGGGAGATGGGCAGGCGCCAATGCAAGAATTCCTCCAACAACCTGAAAGGCAACATGACATCGCCTGAATCCAGGGAGCTCGAAACTAGAAGAATTGAACACCCTACTCCAGAAGAAATAGAAGAAATCGACTCTAAGCGCTTCTTTATGAAAATAATAGAGGAACTTAAACAGGAGGTGAAAATCTGCCGTAAAGAAATGGAAGATAAGTATAACAAAAAAATTGAGGAAATGAGTAAAGAATTGGAAGAGAAATATACCAAAAAGTTTGAAGAAATGAGTAAATCCGTAAATGAAATTCTGGGAAACCAAGAAAAAACAATCAAACAGGTAATAGAAAAAGTTCAAGATTTGAAAACTGAAATGGAGTCAATGAAGAAATCACAAACCGAGGGCCGGCTGGCTATGGAAAATCTGGGTAAACGAACAGAGACTTCAGAAACAAGCTTAACCAATAGAATACAAGAGATAGAAGAGAGAATCTCAGACTCTGAGGACACCATAGAGAAATTAAACACTCTGTCCAAAGAAAACAGCAAATCCAACAAATTCTCATCACAAAACATTCAGGAACTGTGGGACACAATAAAAAAACCAAATCTAAGAATAATAGGAGTAGAAGAAGGAGAAGAATTGCATTTCAAAGGTCCAGAAAATATACTCAACAAAATTATAGAAGAAAACTTTCCCATCCTAAAGAACGATATTCCTATGAAGGTTCAAGAAGCATACAGAACACCGAATAGACTGGATCAGAAAAAAACATCCCCTCGTCATATAATAATCAAAACACAAAGCATTCAGACTAAAGAAAGGATATTGAGAGCTGCAAAGGAAAAAGGTCAAGTAACTTATAAAGGTAAACCTATCAGACTTACACCAGACTTCTCGATGGAAACCATGAAAGCCAGAAGGTCCTGGATAGAGGTACTGCAGAAACTAAGAGACAATGGATGCAAACCCAGACTACTTTACCCAGCCAAGCTATTGTTCACTATCAACGGAGAAAACAAAATATTCCAGGATAAAAACAAATTTAAACAATACGTAGCTACTAATCCAGCCTTACAGAGAATACTAGAAGGAAAATCACAACCCAAGGAATCCAACATTCCCAACACTGCCTACATTAACTCAGACATCTAGCGACCCTTCACAAGCACAACTCAAAGAAGGAAAACACATACACGCTACTACCCAAAAAAAATGACCGGAGTCATCAATCACTGGTCATTAATATCACTTAATATCAATGGTCTCAACTCACCTATAAAGAGGCACAGACTTAGAGATTGGATACGAAAACAGGATCCAACATTCTGCTGTCTACAAGAAACACACCTCAACCACAAAGACAGACACCTACTCAGAGTAAAGGGTTGGGAAAAGGTTTTCCAAGCAAATGGACCTAAGAAACAAGCGGGTGTGGCCATTCTAATATCTAACAAAATCGACTTCAAACTAAAATCAATCAGAAGAGATGGAGATGGACATTTCATACTCATAACAGGAACAATTCATCAGGAAGAAGTCTCAATCTTGAATATCTATGCCCCTAATATAAAGGCACCCACATATGTAAAAGAAACTCTTCTAGAACTCAAGGTAGTCATCAAACCACACACACTAATAGTAGGAGACTTCAACACTCCTCTCTCACCAATGGACAGGTCAAACAGACAGAAACCAAACAGAGAAATAAGAGATTTACTGGAGGTACTGAATCAAAAGGACTTTACAGACATCTATAGAACACTCCACCCAAATAGGAAAGAGTATACCTTCTTCTCTGCAGCTCATGGAACCTTCTCGAAAATTGACCACATACTTGGTAACAAAGCAAACTTCCACAGATACAAAAAAATATTAGTGACCACCTGTGTCTTGTCAGATCACCATGGATTAAAATTAGAATTCAACAACAATGGTACCCCCAGGAAGCCAACAAACTCATGGAAGTTGAACAGTCAACTACTAAATCACCCCTGGGTCAAGGAAGAAATAAAGAAAGAAATTAAAGTCTTCCTTGAATATAATGAAAACAAAGACACAACGTATTCAAACCTATGGGACACAATGAAAGCAGTGCTAAGAGGAAAGTTCATAGCACTAAGTGCCCACCTAAAGAAAACAGAGAAAGCACACATTGGAGACTTAACAACACACTTGAAAGCTCTAGAAAAAAAAGAAGCTGATTTACCCAGGAGGAGTAGAAGACTGGAAATAATCAAACTGAGGGCTGAAATCAACAAAATAGAAACACAGAAAACAATTCAAAGAATCAATGAAGCAAAAAGCTGGTTCTTGGAGAAAATTAACAAGATTGACAAACCCCTATCCAAACTAATCAAACGGCAGAGAGAGAACTTGCAAATTAATAGGATCAGAAATGAAAAGGGGGACATAACCACAGACACAGAGGAAATTCAGAGAATCATTAGATCTTACTACGAAAGTTTATATGCCACAAAGTTGGAAAATGTAAAAGAAATGGACATTTTTTTAGATAAGTACCATATACCAAAGTTGAACCAAGACCAGGTGAACGATCTAAATAGACCTGTTAGTCGTGAAGAACTAGAAGCTGTTATCAAAAATCTTCCTACCAAAAAAAGTCCAGGACCAGATGGTTTCAATGCAGAATTCTACCAGAACTTTCAGGAAGAGCTAATACCTATACTCCTTAATGTATTCCACAATATAGAAACAGAAGAGTCACTGCCTAACTCCTTTTATGAAGCTACAGTTACCCTAATACCAAAACCACACAAAGACACAACCAAGAAAGAGAATTACAGGCCAATCTCACTCATGAACATCGACGCGAAAATTCTCAATAAAATACTGGCAAACCGAATCCAAGAGCACATTAGAAAAATTATCCATTATGATCAAGTCGGCTTCATTCCAGAGATGCAGGGCTGGTTCAACATACGCAAATCTATCAATGTAATCCATCATATAAATAAACTGAAAGAAAAAAACCATATGATCATCTCACTAGATGCTGAAAAAGCATTTGACAAAATTCAACACCCATTTATGATAAAGGTGTTGGAGAGACTGGGGATACAAGGATCATACCTAAATATAATAAAAGCAATATACAGCAAGCCGACAGCTAACATCAAACTGAATGGAGAGAAACTCAAAGCCTTTCCACTAAAATCAGGAACGCGACAAGGCTGTCCACTCTCTCCATACCTCTTCAATATAGTGCTTGAAGTTCTAGCAATAGCAATAAGACAACATAAGGGGATCACGGGGATTCGAATTGGAAAGGATGAAGTTAAACTTTCGTTATTTGCTGACGATATGATAGTGTACATAAGCGACCCCAAAAACTCTACCAAAGAACTCCTACAGCTGATAAACACCTTTAGTAATGTGGCAGGATACAAGATCAACTCCAAAAAATCAGTGGCCCTCCTATACACAAAGGATAAAGAAGCAGAGAGGGAAATCAGAGAAGCATCACCCTTCATGATAGCCACAAATAGCATAAAATATCTTGGGGTTACTCTAACCAAGGAAGTGAAAGACCTATTTGACAAAAACTTTAAGTCTTTGAAGAAAGAAATTGAGGAGGATACCAGAAAATGGAAAGACCTCCCCTGCTCTTGGATTGGGAGAATCAACATAGTAAAAATGGCAATTCTACCAAAAGCAATCTATAGATTCAATGCAATCCCCATCAAATTCCCATCAAACTTCTTCACAGACCTTGAGAGAACAATAATCAAGTTTATATGGCAAAACAAAAAACCCAGGATAGCCAAAACAATCTTATACAATAAAAGAACTTCTGGAGGCATTACCATCCCTGACTTCAAACTCTATTATAGAGCTACAGTATTGAAAACAGCTTGGTATTGGCATAAGAACAGAGAAGTCGACTTATGGAATCGAATAGAAGACCCAGATATTAACCCACAAACTTATGAACACCTAATTTTCGACAAGGGAGCTAAAGGTATACAATGGAAGAAGGAAAGCATCTTTAACAAATGGTGCTGGCATAACTGGATGTCAACCTGTAAAAAAATGAAAGTAGATCCATATCTATCACCATGCACAAAAATCAAGTCCAAATGGATTAAAGACATCAACATTAATCCGTCCACTTTGAACCTGATAGAAGAGAAAGTGGGAAGTAGTCTACAAGATTTAGGCACAGGAGGCCTCTTCCTAAGTAGGACCCCAGCAGCACAGACAATAAGAGAAACAATGAATAAATGGGATCTACTGAAACTGGGAAGCTTCTGTAAAGCAAAGGACACTGTCAGTAGGACAAAAAGGCTGCCTTCTGACTGGGAGAAGATCTTCACCAACCCCTCATCAGACAAAGGTCTGATCTCCAAAATATACAAAGAACTCAAGAAACTAGGCACTAAAACTCTAATTAACCCAATTAAAAAATGGGGTACTGAACTTAACAGAGAATTCACAACAGATGAACTTCGAATGGCCAGAAGACACTTAAGGTCATGCTCAACCTCCCTAGCGATCAGGGAAATGCAAATCAAAACTACTTTGAGATACCATCTTACACCTGTCAGAATAGCTAAAGTCAAAAACACCAACGATAGCCTATGCTGGAGAGGATGTGGGGTGAGGGGAACACTCATCCATTGTTGGTGGGAATGCAAACTCGTGCAGCCACTGTGGAAATCAGTGTGGCGGTTTCTCAGGAAACTGGGAGTCAACCTCCCTCAGGACCCAGCAATACCACTCTTGGGAATATACCCTAAAGATTCCCTAACATACTACAAAAGCATTTGTTCAACTATGTTCATAGCTGCACTATTTGTAATAGCCAGATCATGGAAACAACCTAGGTGCCCCTCAATAGAAGAATGGTTAAAAAAGGTGTGGAACATATATACATTAGAGTTTTACTCGGCGGTAAAAAACAATGACATCTTGAATTTTGCATGCAAATGGATGGAAATAGAAAACGCTTTACTGAGTGAGGTAAGCCAGACCCAAAAAGAGGAACACGGTATGTATTCACTCATAAGTGGATTCTAACCATAATTAAAGGTCTTTGAGCCTATTATTCGTGATCCTAGAGAAGCTAAATAAGAAGATGAACCTGATGAAGATTATTTAGCTATCCACCAGGAGGTAGGAAATATACATGAGTCCCAGGTAACCTCGGGTGCATGGGGGGGTGGGAGGGTCGATGGAGGGGGAGAGGACTAGAGAGAAGGGAGTAGGGGAGGAAAGGGGAAAGCTTGGTGGCCGGGGAGGGGGGGAGGAGGGAGGTAGGATGAATATGGGATCAGGGAACAATATATTTCAACTAAGGGAGCCATTTTAGGGTTTACAGGAGACTTGATTATATATGGGATCCCAGGTCCAAGGAGAAATCCCCCAGATTGCTCTCTGGACAGAGGAGAGGGTGCCTGAATCGGCCGTGGCCCATGACCATACTGATGTATATTTTGCTTATCACCATAGATCCTTCCTCTGGCGAAGGACGGCTATGCAGTCGAAGGCCCACATTGGAGCACCGGATTGAGCCCCCCGAGGTCCGGATGGGGAGCGGAAGGAGGAGGAACATGAAAAACGAAATCAATACTGCGAGGGATGCTATCACCCACTGATACAAGGGAACGGATCTGATGAGAGTTTACCAGGGCCAGCCGGACTGGGACTGAACGAGGACGTGATCTAGCCAGATTCTCGGAATTTGGCCGGATTCTCTGACTGTGGCTGGCCTGGGGTCTTTCTGAAAAGCCATTGACTATGACACTGGGACCTGTTTCCTCTGCATATGCTGGATTTTGGGGATCCAGTCTGTTTGGACGCTCGCCTTCCTGGACCTGGAGGGAGGGGGAGGGAGCTGGAGCTTCCCACAGGGCAGGAAACCCTGACTGCCCTGGGGGACGGAGGGGTAGGAGGGGGGGAGTGGGGGGAGTGGGAGGGTGTTGGGAGGGGGGGCGGAAATGGAAACTTTTATAATCTAATAAAATTTACTAAAAAAAAAAAAAAAAAAAAAAAAAGAAAAGTCAATTAACTAGAGCCATATCATAGAAATAAGTAAGATTCTTGAAATAATTTTTGTTGTTGCTGAAAATCAATTGCTACCTATTTCCTTAATGCTAGTCTATATTCTGATAAAAGTTCAATATTGAAAGTTATGTTATTTGTTTCTATAGTGATAATATAATATTCAGGGTATCATATCATAACAAAATGGCATTACTCACTTTGAATACCTACCAAACAGAAATACATTCTTATGTTTGTTTGTAGAACATTTCTATATTTTAACTGCATCCAAATGCAACATTTCAGAAACCTATAAAATCCAATAAAAAATACAATCTGGGGGTTGTGCATATTGGCAATAATGTGCAACTGTATATAGTTATGATGAAACTGATATAGAGTAAAATAAATATATGCTTAAGCAAAAAATGCATATCTTCTCTGATCCTCCATTTGAAATTTCAGATATGTCAGGATTCTTGATTTACTTTACCAATCAACCCAAATAGCTCAACTTTAGAGTAAGATGCTTACAATAAATAAGTTAAATTTTGGCCAAGTATTTTTTTAAAAAATTATTTGAGATTTTATATCCCAATGCTTAATAAACTACTTAAATAAAACTTCAGCTTTTCATGTTTTTAGTCAGATGTTGGATGGTTTCTTTGAACGTAAGAACCTTGGATTTATTTTTATATCAGCAGATCTACAACTGAATAAAGCACACAATGGGAGTTGAAGATTTAATTTGGATATAATAACTTTACTTTGTATAATTCAATTTAGCAGAAGGATACTTTAATAGAGTTCTGATACTTAATTGGATGTAATTATATTCTCCAACAAGGGCCAATAAATTGGGATGTCTTGTGATTTTTTTTTCTAGTAAGATTTGGTGAAACAAAGAAATATAGAGACAATGCCACTGTTTGCTGTTCTTACAAAATATCTGTCCAAAGCATAAGAAAACAAAAGGATGAACCATTTCAACATAAAGCTTTATCCAATCAAGTAAGTTTGTTCTCTGTGAGATATCCTAGCTAAAAATTACTTAACTGTATAAAAATTTCTCGAAAAAAAGGAGAATCAAAATGAATGTCAATAATTTTAAATACATTAACCATAAAATAACTTTTGAGATCATCAAATGTAATTTTACTTTAAAAGCAGTCACACTATGGTGATAACAAAATTTATTTTCAGAAAAATGCTAGAGACATGGTGTTTGGGGTAGACTAGACTAAGCAACTGGCTCAAGTAATAGATGTGTGTGATAGTTATCACTTTCCATAAGTCCTTTAAAACCCGTCAACAAGCAGAATGCTTAAGTGTCCTTATTAGCCATAGGTTGTAAATGCATATTATCTTCATTGTAGAAACCATTTTATATTTGAAAGCCTTCTGTGAAGACCGACATACAATGAAATATTGGGCAATGTGTCAATAAGTCTGTTGTTTAACCCTGTAAACTTGGTGGGACTGAGACAAAGTTAGAAGACTGGCAGTAGCAAGTCCCACATTTGAGTGTATCTGTGATAACAACTCCAATATTCAGTAGATTTTGAGTGTGTTGCTATCAGAATGACCTAGTCCCATGGTGTATCTGTAATATGATGTTATATCTCCATATCTTCCTCCAAAGATAGGTAAAAGTAAGAGTTAAGACCAAGATGGAGAAAGTGATTATTGGGATGATGTCATTGGGGTTATGTTGTGCCCAGACTCCTCTTCACATTGTCCCTACTGTCTGGTTCCTGGCCACCCTGATATAAGCACCTCTACTTGCAGTAATTTCTATAAGTGAACTACAGTCATTCAAGTTGTGACCTCAAATGATTAATCCCTCCTTCAAATTGGTCTCATGTGTGTTAGTCACAAAAATCCAAACTAATATGAAAATAATATTAAATGGGACTCATTCTGAATAACAAGTAAACTGGTTCACTTGTCTACTTAAACTGGGGCAAATAGTCGGGGTCTATAATCCTAGGAAGTAAAGCACGTAACACACTATGCCATGCAATTAACCTCTTCCTTTTCACTGCTATAGGAACCTTTTTTTTTCTAAATTCTTGTTTCCTCAGTCTTTTGCTACATAATTGTCTGCTGTCCAGCTATATATGATTTATGTGAGGATATAGTACAACTCTGAATTCATAACTACAAATCTATATTCACAAAATCAGAGTCATAGGAGGAATTAGAATTTTAATGGTCTTCCAAGGAATGACCAAATGGTGAAACTAGCAGAGAATGAAGCAATCACTATTATTTGTCCATTGTCTTCATACATTACACAAGAGTGACATCCTAAAGGAGCTCATGCCAGGAAACTTCCTCCCTACATCAAAAAAGTCACCTCTTTCCAGGATGTAGAATCCACCTCTACTCCTCAGATGACTTAGACTGGAGGAAGAGAACAGAAAATTGGATGTCACATGATAAAGTACAATGAATAGAAGAAGGAACAACAAGGCAGAAAACCCTTGCACTGACTTATTAAGAGAACTACCCCTACACCCTGAGAAGAGTCATAATTTCCTTAGCACTGTTCCTGATCTCTAAGAGAAGGGCAGAAGAGAAACAGAGCCTTGTCTACCCCAAACAGCCATGCCTTATTCAGCCAGTGAATTATGAGCATAGGACTTTCAATTCATAAAACACTGTGCCTGTGGTTGGCAGAAATTTCCCCGCTTTATGGCCTTTCTCACAGTAAATATTTATATAGCTTTTAAAAATTTTAAAGAATTAAATATTTCTTGCCTTGGCATCTTAAAGTTGCACCTTTGTTGGTTAAAATAGCTACAAGTGGTTTCATCAAAAGGAGTAAAAGAAACGGGAAACTCTATTCACTCCTTATGTACACAGATGCATAAAAATTACACGCCTGATGCTGTCGGAAATGGACGTAAGAATCCACAGTGTAGATTTTAGTGTGATTCGATCTTTTAAGCTTCGGTATTCCAGAATTTAACATTGTGTTAATATTGATGTTCTCTTGAAGCATCTACAGCAGAGTTGCTCATCTTATAAAACCGTAAAAACATGGATCTAAAGAAATTCAGCTACTCTACACGGTATGTAAGTTGTGCTAGTAAATGTCAGCCTGGATAGTTTACACTTAGAAACACTAAATGGAATTAGCAGGTTGTATTTATATATTTATGTGTGTATTATGTAACTATAGTAATCAAAGAAAAAGAGGCCATAAATTTGAGAACAAGTGGGAAGGCGATGTGGGAGGAGTTGGGGAGGAAAAGGGGAATTGGTGAAGTAATGTAATTATATTTTATTTCAAATTTAAAAGTTATTAAAGTGAAAGATAAATATTTTTAAATGTACCTTACATCACTGTCAAGGAATATATTGATGGTATGGCATATGTTGCTTCTACTTGCCATTCGTTCCAATCTACTGCACATCAAAGAAGTAAGAAAACAGCATATACATGCAAACAGGGGACATATGCATGAACACATAGACACACACACACACACACACACACACACACACACACACAAATACAGCAAGTAGTTGAAACAAAAAAAAAAGCCAGCCAAAGAGCAAAAGCAAAACTCAGTGGCTCCTTAAGAAACAAAACCAGACAGAATAACAAAACATAGGAATACTGGGCAGCGTCTGAGTCAGGAGCACCCAATGACATGGGGACTAAACAAAGCAGAATTTCCCTAGCCAAAGTATGAGCATCTCAAGTGAAGAATGGAGAGATTGACATTTTTTTGGTGGACATCTGGGAACTGGTGATGAGATCTTCCCATTATCAAATTCTCAGCAAATAGCCAGGGTGCATGAAGCTCGTATGCTACTTCTGTGGTCCAGGGTGAAATTTTCCAATTCCCCTGTGGTGGCTTTATCAGTGCGATAAGTTGCTGTGTGTCCTTCTCTGAAGTACCATCTAGCTCAGAATCCTGGGTCACGAATGAGACTAAGACCATTCCTTAAATCATCTAGCACAGACTGAACCTACAGTTTCTAGCTGTAGAGTGATGGGAGTAGGTGAGAAAACAATCTTGACACACTTTGTATTCAATGTTTTTAGAAACATCTCCTTATGAGGGGGAAATACATTATCTGTTGTAAGCGTTTCACTGGGCAGTTTTTCAAATTAATGCAGTTTAACTATTACATTAACTTAATGGCTATTTTCCCCTACTTTAACCATGTTAAATGTGCCGGCAATAATGAGCTTCTAATGCTGTCTCTTTTAAGTCTCAGAGGCATCTTTAGAGTAGCTGCTTATCTTGTGGATCATAAAGCTGCATAATTTAGTATTCAAACAATTCATTTAAAACAGAAGCCCTCAGAATTAGCTTAAAATTAATCAGAACAAAGCTGTATTAACCCACAGGTTTGATTTAGCTCTCTCTAGTTAGCAAATTTACAAAAAGAAAAAGAAAAAAGGGGGAAAAAAGAGTGAAAATAACTTGCTGGTGAATTGCCAACTTTCTTCCTTTAAATGGAATCTCCCAAGCCCAGGGATAGCAATCCAGGCTTGATAAAGTTTGTAGTTCACATTTACATTGGTGCCTTAGAAACTAATAAATCAGGAATTTAATTTTATTATGGGCTGTTAATTTCAAAGACACTACTTATTTATAGTTTTAATCTCACATTAATGAATTAATTTCAAATTTGAGGATTTCTTGTTGGAGTTTTATGGATTATTTTAATTTCCAGAATATCTTGTATTTTCAAAGAACCTGTAAATGTGTTAGAATCTCCCAAATCCTCGCAATACTTTATAGTATGCTGGGAAGGATTCCAGGCTTGGTTTATCAAGAATGATGCTGACCTCAAGGTCAGGAAAAGGTGAAATTTCATCCTGAATTTCAAAAGTTCCTTATGGAATTTGAGACTCAAGGTGACCTTCATTTGTGTCAGTATTCAGAGAAAGAATGCCGGGTTTCTGTAGTCCTTTGAAAATGAAATTTCTCATTGTGTGGAATGAGAACTTTGTATACACTATAACAATAAAGAAGTATGCGCTTCTGGGCTTCGCTTGAAAGTCGAGGCACAGAGATGGAGGAGTGATAATATGGTCAAAACTGTCGAGACCATGATGGGGATACACACAGAAAAAGATGAGCAGAGCTAGTGGAAACTCACTGACTCCTGACTGACAGCAAGGAAACCTGCATAGAACCAAACTAGGCCCCCTGAATGTGGATAATAATTGTGTAGCTTGGGAAGTCTGTGAGACCACTGGCAGTGGAACCAAGATTTATCCCTAGTGCATGAATTGGCTTTTTTTGGAACCCATTTCCTATGGAGAGATACTTTGCTCAGCCTAGATACAGAGTGGAGGGCCTTGATCCTGCCTCAAAGTGATGTGCCAGATTTGGTTACCTCCCCATGGGAAGCCTTACCATCTCTGAAAAGTGGGGGAGGGTTGAGGTGGGGAAAAGGTGGAGGGAGTGGGAGGAGGGGAGGGATGGGAACTGGGACTGGAAGGTAAAATGAGAAATGATTGTGATAATTCTCCTCCTCCCCCTCTCCATTCCAGAAATGCTTTTGCCCGCACGCCCATGTGTATGTGTGCATGTGTGTTTATGTATGTATGTATACATAAGGGGATTTATTGGAATTATAAAGAGGCTACAGTCCAGTGAATCTAGAAATGGCTGTAAATGGAAAGCCCAAGTATACAGTTGTTGCTCAGTCCACAAGACTAGATATCTCAACTGGTCTTCAGTATATGCTGGATTCTCAAAGAAGTAGGCCCTAATGTATGTAATGTATGAATGTGTTAGCAAAGCAGAGGCAGACAAGCAAAAATCAAAAACTTCCTTCTTCTTTGTTCTTATATAGACTTTTAGCAGAAGATACGGCTCAGATTAGAGGATTGTCTTCTCAACTCAAGAACCGAATTAAAGGCATTTTTCTTCCTGCCTCAGGATCTACTTCAAAGATGTGTGTCTTCCTGCCTCGAATGTCCTGACTAAAAGTTAATTCATCCATTTCAAACCCAGTACAAAATCTATTACAGGTGTGCCCTCCATTTCTAGATTGCAATTCAGCCCAGATGTAATAAAGTTGACAACCAAGAATAGCCATCACCAGTATTTTATGCCAGATGATCTCCCTTGCCCTGACTCACCTTCTCACTAGAGAGATACACTACATAGTGCATGCAATGGACTTGCGTGTGTTCCACAACAAAGCCTTTATAGGAAAAGAAGAAGTTTTCCAACCCCTGGGCTAGAGACCAAGAAATAGCCTAGGGAGGATTAAAAACAAAGTTGCTTACTCAACAGTTTATTTACCAAGAATGATTTTTTCATTTGAGAATCATCTTGCTCAGTTGTTGGTCTGAGGACTGTCTCCAAAGGTCAACTTGAATAATGAGAGACCGATCAGACAGAGAATCTACCAAGCACTTCCACCTGATTAATTCCAGGCTTCATAAATAAATTCATCTCTAACAGCCACAAAGTAACATTTTTATGAAGTAGGAATAACTATCTGCATTTGGTATGGTTTGGCATCATGGTTAAAATTTATGTCATGTGGTGGAATCCAACAACTGTGATTTCCCTTTTGATGACCACTATCTCATGCAAAATATGCTATCCTCTTAGATCAGAGCATTTTATACTTGCTTGGGAACTCTGTTTCTCCTTTAGCATCCAGCAACAAGTGATGAAGGAGTCTATAACAGAACTTTGGACATTTGTAGCATTTGAATCCATCCTAATCTCTGAACAAGGTTACTTGGGCTTCTTTGGTATGACTGATCTTCTTTTGGAATGATTTAGTTAATTCTAAAACTCAGGATTTGCTATAAGTTGTGCTTATCACAGTGACTGATGACATGAGGTTTGAAACTGAGGCCCATTACACCTACCAGATTTATCACTATTTTTAGAATAGCACAAAACATTTTATCAAAGTTTAGCATATACAAGTGTTATTCTTAGTGTTTCTTCACTTAAATTACTAATCTTGAGCCTATTATTTTAAGAGGCAAAGGAAAAAAGACACACAGCTGGTAACTAACAGTCCAAGTCCATACTTTGGCCACATCAGGACTAAGTTCAGAAGTACATTTGACCCTTGCTAACCCAACAACCACCTTCACTATTCCTTTCATTACCTGAGTAAAATTTTCTGTCTTCATTCTTCTTTGATCATAGGTCAAGATACTCTGAAATACATGTTTTACGTTACATTCACTTATATAATGATATGGAGTGTATATCATTCAAATTCAAAACCAGGTTTACATATCAGAAAATCGTTGAGTGGATCTGGCTCCACCTCCCACAATGTGACTTTATCTCGATTGACATTTTGAGACTTCTGTGTTACACAAACAAAAAAAAAATGAAGATGAAACCTCCCTCATTCATCTACTTAACAACAACAACAAATCACTACAAAATTATACTGTTGGCTACTTCAAAGTTTCCTTTCCTCCGTACCTTCATATTCACAGTTTTTTGGTCTCCAGTAGATCCATGCGAGCCAGCAACTCAGATTCCTGTTGCCGCAAGGAAAGTCAGTAGCAAATAGACATCTTGCTCCTTACATACCATGTACTCTCTTCTAAGAAATTTGTGCTTCTTTCCTAGGATCCAGTGGTCATGTGCCAGTGTCAATCAGTTAATAATGGGCTTTCTTTATGTATAAATTTTGATTTACAAACCAAACTACACAACTGTCACCCACATGCAGAGGGATTAGTTTGGTTCCATGCAGGTTTTCCAGCTGTCCATCTAGAGCCAATGAGCTCCAACTAGCTTGGGTCAGCTGCCTCTGTGGGTTTCCCTGTCATGATCTTGATGCCACACCTTGCTCAAATAATCCTTCCTCCCTCTCTTCAAATGGACTTCAACAGCCCAATTAGCCTGGTGCTTGAATATGGATCCTTGCAGCATCTGCTTCCATCAGTTAGTGGATGGAAAGTCTATGATGGCAGTAAGGGTATTCACCAATCTGATTACAAGGGAAGGCCAGTTCAGGTATCCTCACCACTATTGCTAGGAGTCTTAGCTAGAGTCAACCTTGTGGATTCCTGGGAAATTTTCCAGCACGAGGTTTCTCCCTAACCCCATAATGACTTCCTCTATCGAGATAACTCTTTCGTGGCTCTCCTACTCCAACCCTGCCTCGCCTTGACCATCTCATTCCCTCATGTTCTCATCCCCACCCTTCCCATCTACTTCTTCCTGCCACCAGTTTACCCAGGAAATCTCATCTATTTCTCTTTCCCAGAGTGATCGATGCCTTCCTCTTTGGGTCCTCCTTGTTGCTTAGCATTTCAGGAGCTGAGGATTGTAGCCTGGTTATCCTTTGCTTTATATCTAGTATCTACTTATGAGTGAGTGCATGCATGTTTCTTTTTCTGGGTCTGGGTTACCTCATTGATGATGATTTTTGTTCTAGTTCCATTTATTTACCTGCAACTTTCATCTTGTCATTGTCTTTGGCAGCTGAGTAATACTGCGTTGTGTAAGTGTGCCACATTTTCTTTATCCATTCTTCAGGTGAAGGTCATTTAGGCTTAATCCAGGTTCTGGCTATTTTGAATTATGTTGATATGAACATAGTTGAGCAAGTGGCCTTTGGAATGATTGAACATCCTTTGGGTATTATGCCCGAGAGTGGTAATGCTGTGTTTTGAGGTAGATTGATTTCCAATTTTCTGAGAAACAGTCACACTGATTTTCAAAGTGGCTGTACAAGTTTGCACTCCCACCAGCAATGGAGAAGTGTTTCCTTACTCCCAATCCTCTCCAACATAAGTTGTCATCAATGTTCTTGATCATGGCCATTCTGACAGGTGTAGAATGGAATCTCAGAGTGGTTTTTGATTTCATGCTGTTTCTTTCTGTGGAGATATAAATTTATCACCTGGCAGTGGAAAGTGCACAGAAATAACGTAAAAAGAGATAAAATGAATTGAAAAAAATCACAAGATTATATTTAGAAGTTGGATAATAATAAATAAACAGCCTTAAAGAATAAGAAATAGAAGCAATATTTCATGCAATTAAACAGGTGTAAACCCATTTGCCACACACACCCAATTCCATAGACTTTCTAAACACTTCTTAGACCAAGGAATTCTCTTGTAGTGCCCAACAAAGTCATTAAAATGTCACTAGACTTGGGCTCAAGCCTTGGCTCTGTTACTTAATCACTTAGTATCTTGTGACAATTTCAGGGAAGCCTACTTTGAGCATATGTGAACTAAGAATGTCAGATATTTGCTTATCATTTACTTTTCTCCTTATGCAATCCATACATTCTGTTTCCTTTTTTATCACAGATTATTGTATTTTACCTGTAAAAGCATTTTTAGAAAAGCAAGGGTGGGGCAAGTGAGATGGATAATACCGGCCCCAAACCATGGTGAATATAGATTTCTCTTTAATGTGCATAGGGTAAGAAGAGGACCAACTCTCAAGAATTGGTCTCTGATCGCCACACATACTCTTTGTTCTAGTTTGCTTGCTGTTGCTGTGATAAATACCATGATCCAAAGCAACTCAGTGAGGAAATGGTTTATTTCAGTTTACAAGTAAAGCCCATCATTGAAGGAAACTAAATCAGGAACCTGGAGACAGGAACTAAAACAGAGACCATTAAGGAGCACTGCTTTCCAGATTTCTTACCCTAACTTTCCCTGTTACCTTTCCCATACAACACTGGACCATATGTCTAGGGATTGCACTGATCTCAAGTAAGTCTTTATTCATCATTTATGAAAACATCCTACAGACATGATGTACACCAATCTGATGAGGCAATTCTTTCCAGGTATGTCAAGTTGAAACCATGATTATCTACCATACTGTGTGATGTGTGTACCCATACACATGCACAAACATACATATGCACATTGAAAAATACAAATTCAATAATTTTTAAAGAATAAAGGTATATAAATGTATATAGAATCAATTTTAATTGACTGGTGGTGTTTCAAATGCTGTGGCTTTCCTCCAAAAGCCTTCATTTATTGTTTATACTTTATACATAACACACACCACCCACAGCATTTGGAAGCTTATGCAAATTTGATATAAAATGTTAGGTTGTTATCTCTCACATGTCTGTCTTGCTGTAGAAAAAAAAATCACCCATACTTGTGAAAAATTAAGGGAGAGCCTTCACTGAAACCCATGTGCATTGCAAAGGAAATGCATTACATTTGAGAAATGGGGTTGGAGGGAATGTGATTCTCTCCCAGGGAGAGATCTACTGGGTGGTTTCTAGCAGTTCATACACCTCATGGAATCCAGATTCCATTTCAGATAAAATAAGAGTTGATTCATGAGTTTACATTCTTTTTTATTTTAACATTCTTAGACTTTAGGTAGGTGTGTTGTTCTGATTATTTTAATTTTGTCAATTTTGGATCTGCTTAAGTGAGGAGTTTTCACAAACTATGCATAAGCACAATTCCAGATATGATCTGAATATAGTAGAAAATCACACTGAAAAAGGACTATAGAGCTTCTATGATCATAGATGTAACTTGATACATAGACATATATATAGAATAGAAGCATTTATCTCAATTATGGTTTTATCAATAAAAACTTGGGAATCAGATATTGGGGTAGAAACCTGATATATCCACAGAGCAATGAAGAAATGATTACCTAAACCTGTCACTCCACCTTCCCAGATCAAGAAGTTCCATGAATCTCTGTAAGCTCCTCCCTATTTCTTCCTGTATTCCTCTATCCTCATATGGCCTTATATGGCCAGCTGAATATGAACTCTGCCATCTGATTCAAGGTTTAACTTTATTGGCAGTCTAGAAGTGACAATACGAACAAATCTCCCGAAACATAGCCCCTTAATTACATTGCACACAGGTGTAAGGATATATTTTGATTTTCTGAGAATTCAAACCCCTCATTTACCCTCTGAAAGAAACATCTGACTGGATGTAGATTCCCTAAGACAGTAAGGTAAATGCTGATTTAACTTTGTAGTCAATAAGCTACTCTGTGCACAACGAGTTTACCTTTGAAATTATATCTGCTGGTTATTACTCAAAAGTTAACAATAATCAATGCTAATAAACACATAAGAATCCCCAACAACATCAAATCTAGTGATTTTTAAAAACAATCTTATAACTTTCTATTTTCTTTTTTCTTCAATAGTCTAAGGATAGTTCAGATAATACTAGACCCCAAAGGTCCTCATTTTCTCATTCTTCCCAGTATCTCATGTAAAGTCAGCCATACATCAAGGGGAAAACTTGAACACATTATGGTATGATCAAGGTCAGGTGTTACCTTCCTTCAGGACGGTCTGCTGGAGGAAGCATCCTTTTTTGGTCCTCTCTCATTCTTCTATTTCCACAGACATTACCAGCAAAGCTTAGGTCTTATGTTAATGACCTCAGTAGGGTTTCTATCCTGCTCTCAAGAACACTGAAAGGCAAAAGCCCTTCACTGCACTGTACTTTATTCCTTCCCCAAAGATACGAAAATGCTACTGTGGCAGCTTATAAAATAGTTTCTAAAGGTCTCAAATCTTTTCCCTTGTATACCCAGCCTCCACACACTGTCTCATCACTTGAGGAGCCATTGCTCGTTTTACACTTGTTGTATATGTGTGTGTGTGTGTGTGCGCGCGCGCGCGTGCGCGCAAGTCCTTGACACTTGTGTATGCAAGTTCTCTACATTAATTATTGAAATGGTGCTATATAAAAAGTAACAAAAATACTCCCTCAAGCCACTTTCCTTTAATTTTTTTTGCTCTGCATTTGCAAGAGAAAATGTGTTCTGCAGGAGGAAAAACCCTCCATTTCACCAATTTCTAATTGTATGCAGATCCATTTAAAGCAGCTATTTTTCCCCATAGCTAGATTTGCGGGCCATGGGAGAGAGTGACTCTATAATGAATACTATGTAGCTAAGATTCATTTTCAATCCTGGCCTTGTAAACATTCATTTGTGCAAATGTATATTTTCCATACAGAGAATGCATATCATAAGTGCTGTTCTGTTCTACCAGGCACAGTAAATTTGTGTTCTGAAAAATCCCCTAAATACATAATTTCCTGCCAACAAGGACGACCTTATTAAAAAGTCATTTTAGTTTACTGGGCATCCCTTGAATAATAACAGTTATTAAATCACCAGCTTCTCATTCGGTTGAGAAGTTTTTTCAGTAGCTTAAAGACAGAAGGAGGAGGTAACATGTTTCTCCGGATTTCCATAGTGCTTTGTCGCTTCAGTGGCTTCTAGCCTCACACAAACCTTTCTGTAACTAGCTCCTCTCAGAAACCTACATTTGGAGTTTGACAGGCGCTTGGACATTGAAACTACCATCAACGTTGCAACTCGTCATATACTTTGAGGCTTATTAGCAATTATAACTTTGCTTATATGAATATAACTGGAGTTTTCATTTCAGGTTATTTTCAAGTTAATATAAGCCCACAAGTTGGGAAATCAAAATTATGAATGAGTATATCTACACAATTATCATGAAAAAATGTGAGACCATTTAGTGTTTGTTCCCTTGTAGCTTAAACTAGGGCTGTGTAAAAGTTGGCGATGGTTTTTATTGAGAATGTAGGAGCACCATATTCTCCTAGGATTTTGTTGTACATATGTACAACAACCATGGTTTATTAGATATGATCCACTTTGCAGCCTGCCAGGGGATTCTCATTCTCTTTTGCTAATTAATGTGAAGTTCCATTAAATAACCTTGTGTATCTGATGGTTAATCAGAGCATATGTGAAGAATTAACATCTAAACTGAAACTATTGCCTCCAAAAGGGTTATTCATGGGTTAATTTTGCATACATTCCAATTTTCTCTCCCAGAATTTGTACCAATTTCTACCCTTACCAATACTGGCAAGAATGATTACTTCCCACACATTGATCAATAGACTGAGTCACTTAACCTTTGGATCTCCAGTGATAAATGAAGAAATCAGCATCTCAATGAAGCTTTATCCTCTAATTATATTGTTTATAAATGAACCTAACTAGCATTTTAATTTTTTCAATTTTAACTGATAGACAATATCAAAGAGATTCAGTGAATAAAGAACTTCCTCTGCTAGCAGAAGGACTGCACACCTGCCTAAGAACCCAGGTATTTTTATATGCTCCTGGAAAGACAGTACTGGTGGGCAGAGGCAGGAGGATTCAGGAGCTCCCTGACCAGCCAGTCTTCTAGAAATACCTAGGTTCATGATACACTTGTCTCAAAATATTAAGTGAGAAACAACTGAGGAATCCAGCAATAGCCAAATCTAAACCTCTACAAGTGCTCACACACGCATGCGTATTCATACAGAGAGAGAGAGAGAGAGAGAGAGAGAGAGAGAGAATGACAGAAAGAGAGAGCAGGTAACATACATAAATATAATAATAATAGATAAATGTAGTCTTCATCTCTCTTCAGAGAAATGTCTCTTTGCAGTAGACACAGACCACTATAGAATAAAACGACCATCAAAATTGAGAAGTGTAGAGCCCACCAGTCCCAATGATATCTGCAAAAACACTCCTGCACCTATGAAACACTAAGTAAGAGAGTTGAAAAGACTGTAGGAGTCAAAGGATCAGGAACTTCGCTGTGAGAGGGTGAATAATAATAAGTAACAGTAAAAGCTACACTCATAAAGTCTCACCAACATGACTTCCTACATGTGAGCTGAACAGCATGCTAAACTGTACCAGGAGAAATCCAGGAGCCTCAACACTACACAACGGACTATACGCAAATGAATGAAGTGAGGAGTCGGAGATGTGGTTTTCCCCAGGGAATAGCACACCAATTTGTTGACCAGTGCCAAACAGCCAACCTTGAAAACATACAAATAGATACCATTATAGAGACTCAACAGGCTATATTTGAGGATAAATTTTTATGTGCAAATACATATGTGCATATAATAACAATCGATGGGGAAAGAGACCATAAATTTGAAAGAGAATGGGAAGGGTTCGGAGGGAGGAAAGGGAGAGACAAACATAATTAAATTACAATCTCAAAAGTAAAATTTAAATATTCTTGTTTGGGGGGCGTAGGATTGATTCAGCGTTCTCACAAATTGTTAGTATAATAGTGAAAATGTCTTGTCACTGGAGTCCAATATTTGGCAAGAAGAAAATTAAGGATGACTCATTTATTTTGGTTTTCAGTTAAAAGAAATGTGAGCCATCATAGCAGGGAAGACAAGGTGTATGAGCACACATCATCACACTGTTTGTGGAGTCCAGAAACAGAAAGCAATGAATGTTGGTACTCAGCCTCTCTCTCAGAAACAAATCCATAAAATGATATCACCCCAGATGTGGGCCTTCTAACATCAATGAAATACGTCTGGGAAGTCTCTCACTGACACGCCTACCAATTTGTTTCCATGATGATTCTAAAAAATAAAGTTGACAGTTAAGATGGACTATCACACGAGCAATGGCACCACACCTGAGCTACAGTCACAGTCTTATTAGTGTTTAATTAATGAACTGTCTCATCATATTCTTTCCTTGAGATCCTATTAGGGTCTTATTCCTCTCTATAACAATTTGCCAAACTTTTATAAGCTGTGGAAGTTAGGCTTTAAAAAAATAACAACATGAATTGCTACTATTAAATATGTAAAAATATAATCATTTAGGTGAACTTGAGTAGTATTATTAGAAGTTTAAGTAGTTTGAACATTTTCAGAGTAAGAATGTTAAATAATAATTTTTCCAGCTTTTTTCTTTGATAACTTTAGTTGGTTTTTTTCTATTAAAGTTTTCCTTTTAATTGGATTTTTTTTCCCTTATTGTCATTTAAATCTTCGGAGCAGTGTTTCCAAAATTTATTTTTTTCAGTTTTCTGAAGGAATGGCTCATCTATAACTCAAGTTAGGGAGGATCTGAAAACACTCCTCTGGCTTCCATGGGCACAAGAAATGCACATGGTGCATGCATGTATGAAGGGAAAACACTATTAAAATAAAATAAAATAAGTCCGCAGGTAAATTATACAAATAAATAAAATTAAAATTTTCAGGTGACAATGTGCTTGAATGAGTTGACATTTCTCTTAGTTGTTTTAGACCTTATTTATGTCCTGGGTAAGTTGCCACATGTATATAGATCTCTTCTTTTGTATGTCTTACTGAATTTAATTAAAGTGACTTTACAAAAAATTAAAAGCTTCCAAGAGTATTTGCCACTCATTTTCACTGTTCTCAATTTATATCTTCAAGACTACATACAGTCAATTTATTTCTCATTAAAATGAAAGAAGAATGTGTAGAATGATTATTAACTAAAATACGAAGAACCTCGTTACATTCATAATTGACATTACATTTATCTGGAAAGTTTGCCTGTTATAAATAATCATTTTACTCATGGAAACTACTGTACCTGTTACTGCTCCTGTCCATGTGCATTTAGTGAGGACTGCACAATCTCACTAACCTACCTGAACCATTTTACCTGTCTGCTGTGTTGATTTTAATTCCCTCGATCTACTTTGATAGTTATCATTGATTTCTCATACCTAGTATTATTTCATCATGTTCAGAAATAGGATAATTAACAGTGGATAATCTATTCTTAACCTTGGATAGACTATCTTTTCATACTCCTTCTGTCAGGTGGTTTCAGTCTAAGAATAATTATCCTTTTAAGAAAAATTATATTTCAAAAAATATTTTACTCTATTTTAATCAATAACAGAGAGTGAATTTTACCCAAGACCATGTCAATATCTAGAGTTATAATTTTATTTTTCTGAGAAGTAGTAATTTGACTTGATTTAAAAATTTAATTTTAAATAAAATAATATAATGATGACATACCATTTAAAACATTATATTAAAACTTGCTTGCTCTAATCATGGTTTGCATATCATCTTATTTGTATTTAATTAATTTTAACTATGTCCTCTTAAATAGAGTAAATGTCATGTTTTTTAC
This sequence comes from Myodes glareolus, assembly GCF_982192425.1. Lineage (NCBI taxonomy): Eukaryota > Metazoa > Chordata > Mammalia > Rodentia > Cricetidae > Myodes > Myodes glareolus. Next base: position 65,877,958 of record NC_142033.1, read on the forward strand.
TAATATTTTCTGCTTAAACCTAGCAGCCACCCAAAACTGGGCCTGACATAGTACAGTTGCTCCAAAAATTAGATTTATCCACTCAATAAGATGAGAAATCCCTGTTTACCTTTTATATGCTGGAATTTAGAATTAAGTTTCACATGATTTATGAAAAACTCTCAACAAACTTTAGTACCATCAGGCTTATCTTTGCTTTCAAGTTATAACTAGTTCAAATCAGTCGGGAGGCTTAGTGTTGGCCAAAGATGCTGCATCACTTACATTTGTATACATTGAGCTTCCCTAAGAATTTTAAGCAGGTTTTAAACTTAGCAGTAATTAGTTTCCATTTTGTGTGAATTTATAAAATGTATCTCTGTCTAATGATCAAAATTAACATGTGTTGACTGTTTGCTGCTTAGAGATGAAGGATCTTTTCAAATATAACATTTAAAATATTTAATTTTGTTTTTGTATCTCTTTCTTATATGTAACTTACCATTTGGCAATTCATATTTAATTTAAGTAAACGTTAAAATCACTCTATGTCTTGTAATTAATATAGCATTTGCTTTTCTGGGGTTTGTCATTGATTAAGGTTGAATAACAATATTTGTGGTCATCTATGGTACATTAGTACAATACTATGCTGGATGTACTTGGGATTGCTCTTTGCTGGTAGCTCATTCCCATTTGTTGCTGTAATATGTTACATTTAACTTGCTCATACATTTTCTGGCTGAGAAATATTGCTCTAAATACTTTGCCATTGTCTTCTGATACTTGATAACTTTTGTTCAAGCTGTTTCTATGAATATAGCAACTTCTACTTTTTTGTCTGTAAACAGTTCCATCAATTCCTAATTTAAGGAATTTCTCAATTTTCGCATGCTGTCATGTAGTCATTGCATATTATTTCAGTTTCCATTTTTAATTTGCTGTATTGTTACTTTAATATTTATAGTTTCATTCTTACTATCACTCATTTGTTTTTCTTGAATTCACCAAAGGGATATTAGTTTATTTAGCCTTTTGTCTTATTTATTGGAAAAAATGTAATCTTTTTTAATAATTTAAAAAAATTATTTTGTATGTGTGTGTGTGAATGTGTGTGTTGTTTGTATGTGTGTATATCTACGCAATAAATGTATGCCTGACACTGAGGATTCCAGAGGAGGGAATCAGATCCCATGGAACTGAGTTACAGATGACTGGAAGCTATCATGTGGATGCTCAGAATCAAACCTAGGTCCTCTAGAAGAGTAGCAAGTATTTTTAACCACTATCCAACTCATAAATTCCTTTGTTCATGATACACTAATTGTGCTAAGCAAGGCACTTCAGTTTGACACCCCTGTACATGCATATAAGGAAATATGATCTTATTCACCTCCCTTCTAATTTCTTTGCTTTTCTTTGCTTTTCTTTTTTTTATGAGCTTATAAATGTAGATGCCAACCAGAAGATAGTCTGATCCTCCTGGTTGTCCCAGCTGAATACAAGGATCTTAGAATTGTCTTGATTTTCCTGAAGATATCTAGATGCCAAACCAGTGTATTTGATTTCTATGTTTCTCCCCCCACCCCCACTGTCTCTCCTTCTCTCTCTCTTTTTTTAAATGTATTTATTTATTTATTAAAAATTTCCAACTCGTTCCCTGACCCCATAGATGCCCAGGTCACTCTGCAGTGCTGGCTCCCCGCTCCCGCCTGCCATCCCAGCTCCCATCCAGGTACGAATTCCTATATTTCTCCCTTCCCCCGGGGGCCATAGAATTTCCCCAGCTCACCTGCCTTGCAAGCTGGGCCTGCATTGTAAGCACATCCCGTAAAGAGGGAGTGCCTGTGCTTCAATAGCCTGCCTGAAGAAAGGTGGGCATTCTGTCAGTGAAGTCCCTGCCCTAGAAGGGAACCTGACCCGGTACCAGAAGTTCCAATAGAGAGCATTTGAAGTAAGAGATGGGCAGATACCAAGGCAAGACCTCATCCAACAATCTGAAAAACAACATGAAAACACCAGATCCCAAGGACCCTACAATAGAAGGACTTGAACACCTTAACCCAGAAGAAGTGGAAAAAAGTGCCATTATGAAAGCAATAGAGTCACTTAAACAGGATATGAATAACTCCCTTAAAGAATTGGATGAGAAATATAACAAAAAGTTTGAAGAAATGAGTATAGAAATAGATGAGAAATATAACAAAAGGTTTGAAGAAATAAATAAATCCGTGAATGATACCCTGAGAAACCAAGAAAAAACAATCAAACAGGTAAAGGAAACAGTTCAAAAATTGAAAACTGAAATGGAGGCAATGAAGAAAATGTAAACTGAGAACTGGCTGGATATGGAAAACCTAGGTAAACGAACGGAGACTACAGAATCAAGCATAACCAATAGAATACAAGAGATAGAAGAACGAATCTCAGATTCTGAAGATACCATAGAGAAAATAAATGCTCTGGTCAAAGAAAACGGCAAATCCAACAAATTCTCTTCACAAAACATTCAGGAAATCTGGGAAACAATAAAAAAACCAAATCTAAGAATAATAGGGATTGGAGAAGGAGAAGAACTGCAGATCAAAGGCCCAGAAAATATATTCAACAAAATTATAGAAGAAAACTTCCCCAACCTAAAGAACGATATTCCTATGAAGGTTCAAGAAGCATACAGAACACCAAATAGACTGGATCAGAAAAAAACATCCCCTCGCCATATAATAATCGAAACACAAAACATACAGATTAAAGAAAGAATTTTAAGAGCTGCAAAGGAAAATGGTCAAGTAACTTATAAAGGTAAACCTATCAGACTTACACCGGACTTCTCTATGGAAACCATGAAAGCCAGAAGATCCTGGATAGAGGTACTACAGAAATTAAGAGACCATGTATGCAAGCCCAGACTACTATACCCAGCCAAGCTATCGTTCACTATCAACGGAGAAAACAAAATATTCCAGGAAAAAAATAAATTTAAACAATTAGTAGCCACAAATCCAGCCTTACAGAAAGTAATAGAAGGAAAATCGCAACCCAAGGAATCCAACATTGCCATCACTGCCTACAATAACCCAGACATTTAGCGACCCTTCACAACCACAACTCAAAGAAGAAAAACACACAAACTCTACTACACACACACAAAAAAAAATAATAACTGGAATCAACAACCACTGGTCATTAATATCACTTAATATTAATGGTCTCAATTCACCTATCAAAAGGCACAGACTAAGAGATTGGATATGAAAACAGGATCCAACATTCTGCTGTTTACAAGAAACACACCTCAACAACAAAGATAGACATCTACTCAGAGTAAAGGGTTGGGATAAGGTTTTCCAAGCAAACGGACCTAAGAAACAAGTGGGCGTGGCCATTCTAATATCTAACAACTGACTTCAAACTAAAATCAATCAGAAGAGATGGAGATGGACATCTTATACTCATAACAGGAGCAATTAATCAGGAGGAAGTCTCAATCTTGAATATCTATGCCCCTAATATAAAAGCACCCACTTATGTAAAAGAAAAACTTTTAGAACTCAAGGCAGTCATCAAACCACACACACTAATAGTAGGAGACTTCAACACACCTCTCTCACCAATGGACAGGTCAATCAAACAGAAACTCAACAGAGAAATAAGAGAATTACTAGAGGTAATGAATCAAATGGACTTAACAGATATCTATAGAACATTCCACCCAAAAAGGAAAGAATATACCTTCTTCTCTGCAGCTCATGGAACCTTCTCAAAAATTGACCACATACTGGGAAACAAAGCAAACTTCCATAGATACAAAAAAATATTAGTAACCACATGTATCTTGTCAGATCACCACGGAATAAAGTTAGAATTCAATAACAATTCTAACACCAGAAAGCCTCCAAATGTGTGGAAGTTGAACAGTCAACTACTGAATCATCCCTGGGTCAAGGAAGAAATAAAGAAAGAAGTTAAAGTCTTCCTTGAATTTAATGAAAATAAAGACACAACATACTCAAATCTATGGGACACAATGAAAGCAGTTCTAAGAGGAAAGTTCATAGCACTAAGTGCCCAATTAAAGAAAATGGAGAAAGTACATATTGGAGACTTAACAACACACCTCAAAGCTCTGGAAAAAAAAGAAGCAGACTTTCCCAGGAGGAGTAGAAGATTGGAAATAATCAAACTGAGGACTGAAATCAACAAAATAGAAACACAGAAAACAATCCAAAAAATCAACGAAACAAAAAGTTGGTTCTTGGAGAAAATCAACAAGATTGACAAACCCCTAGCCAAACTAATCAAAGGCAGAGATAGAACACCAAAATTAATAAGATCAGAAATGAAAAGGGGGTCATAACAACAAACATAAAGGAAATTCAGAGAAACATTAGATCTTACTACAAAAGTTTATATGCCACAAAGTTGGAAAATGTACGAGAAATGGATTGGTTTTTAGATAAATACCATATACCAAAGTTAAATCAAGACCAGGTGAACAATCTAAATAGACCTGTTAGTCGCGAAGAATTAGAAGTGGTTATCAAAAACCTCCCAACCAAAAAAAGGCCAGGGCCAGATGGTTTCAATGCAGAATTCTACCAGAATTTTCAAGAAGAGCTGATACCTATACTCCTTAAGGTATTTCACAATATAGAAACAGAAGAGTCATTGCCAAACTCTTTTTATGAAGCTACAGTTACCCTGATCCCAAACCCACGTAAAGACACAACCAAGAAAGAGAACTACAGGCCAATCTCACTCATGAACATCGACGCAAAAATTCTCAACAAAATCCTGGCAGGGTATGTCACATTTTGTTTCTTAGGTGGTCTGGGCTGGACTTGGGAGGGATCTTCCTTCTTCCCATAATACTCCTATTCTCATTACCCCACCTCTATTTCCTGTCTGGTTGACCCGCCTATACTTCCTGCCTGGAAAATCAACATTTATTTAAAACATGATTTACAGAATACAGACAATTCTCCCACACCACTTTCTCCTCCCCCCTTTTTTTTAACAAAGGAAAATATCCATAGTCCATTTTTTGGGAATGTTGGCATAGTATTCCAGGCTACTTCATGCTGGTATGGGACACTGATAATCCTATGGGGACCTAAAGAAAATTTATTTAAAGTTATGATCAAGTCTTGACTGGAGTATCTTGTGAGTCTTGATCATTTCAGGCAGCATCTTAAATCTGTTCTGGATATAAAACACAGGCATCTCGGCCATCTGTTCCTACCGGAGATTTCTCAGGTGGTCTTCCTTGATCAAACCTGATTTTTTTTAAGTCAGAATGAACCCACAGCCTCTTGTTTCCTGTGGAAACAAAAGCAAAATCTCTACTCCAAAGTAACATCCTTTTTTACTTCAATTTTGAAGTCAAGGTATGTTCAAAATACTGATCTTAGATTAATTCAGGAGCATTTATAAGCAAATATCTTTTAGCAACTGTTGCTCCTTCCTCAGCTTTCAAAAAATTCAAAGAGAGCATAATAACACACAGTATCCAGATTTTCTATGTGTTTTCCATCTTTATGCAGCTTTACTTTAACTGCTATTTTTTTTATTCTTACTTTTACTGTTTGAGACAGGTTCTCTTTATATCTTTGGCTGTCCTGGAATTCCCTCTGTAGACCAGGATGTCCTTGAACTTACAGAGATCCTCCTGTCTGTGCCTCCCAAGTGCTGGGATCAAAGGTGTGTGCAACCACAATTTGAAGTCACAGAGGTCTGTCTGCCTCTGCCTCCCAAGCATTGGGATTAAAAGCCTGTGCCACGAGGCCTTGAACTCACAGAGGTCAGTTTACCTCTGCCTCCCAAGTGTTGAGATTAAAGATGTGTACCACCACACCCAACTACTCTTTTTTTATTTTAAGGACTTTAACCTTTTTTTTCAATCCTGCATATATTTTAACATACTGTAAACCATTTAGAGGGTTTTTTTTCTTTAAATCTCTCTTTACTGTATCTCTCTCTCTCTTTCTCTGACCACATGAGTCTTTAATTTACCAAGTGGTTTTGAGGGCTAGATCTAGCCCATTTCTTAGCTTTCTGAGATTTCAGCCTCATGGCTGAGGTATCGGCCAGAGCCATGTTCATTGCCACAACTCACAACTCTATGGCATTTCAAGGTCCTCACCAGCAACCAAGCTGCAACAACGTATCCACAAACAACACTCAAATGCTCTCTCTTGTTGGACCTCCTGCCTCAAAGAGTCAGAGTTTGAACTGGCAGGATGGTCCAGAAAACTGGTACTTTAAAATGGCACAGTTTTTTCCTGCTGTCACTGAAAACCTACAAGCATGCAGTCAGCTTTTGTCAACACCATTTAAGCATTTCATGGTAGAATCTCGTAAAGAGCTACAGGGTTTTGTAGCTAAAACTGAGTCAAGAAGTCTCTCTTAAATGAGAGCACTTGCATCTAGCAAGCAGAGCAGAACTGAGAAATTGCTGCTACCAAGAAAACATGCTTTACTCTTTTCTTTCCCAAGCTTTCTTAGGCTTTCTGTGGATACAGTTATTCATGTGGGTGCCATTCTGTAACATGAGGGCCAGGGCTTATTGGGGTTTCTGTCCCACACAGTTCCTCTGTCATTTAGTCCCATTACATGATAACAATCTGCATTCATACATAACAAAGATTCTATTATGGTAGAGATATTATCTTTTCTTTTGATTTGTTGTTTCTGTAATAGACATGGAAATTTGTATGGTGATTATTTTAAATATTGTATTATATATTTTTAAATATATTTGTTGATAAAATTGGAACTAATTTAGCCCGACATAGTTGCAAACTATGTAGCTGAGGATAATCTTGAAATTCTGATCTGTCTACCTCTACGTCTTGAGTACTGAGATGTCACGGATGAACCAGCACAGTCTATTTATCCTACACTGAGAATTGAAGTCCAGGCTTCATGCATGCCAGGCAAGAATTCTACCTGTCAATCTACATGCCCAGAACAAAGTAGCCTTTCACAAGAACTTGCATTGCTTATATTCTAGTGATTACTATGAGCAAAATGATTTCACATTGGAAATTGTGAAACAAATAAAGAAATTGGTCATAATCATTAACAACAAGCAAAAAAATAAAGGTGGTTGCTTTTATTAATAACAACCAAGGGAATGAGTGTGCCTGAAGGACTCAGATGTCAGCATTAGCTATAAATTACAGAATGACTGGTATTTGGAACAGTGATAGAAGTTATTTGGAAGTTACAAAATGAGGAAAAAAGAAATCACCAAAATTGTAAGTTAGTCATGCAAGGTATCAGATGTCCAAAACTTAGTATTTCAGAAATGGAGGCAAAAATTCAAGTCATTTTCAGTTATAGAGTGAGTTTGAAGGCAGCATGGGATAAATAGATTCTGCGGTGTAAAGAAGAACAAAAAGGAAGTTGATGTGGAATTCCTCTCTGTATACTGTGAATATATTTTACTACCATGAGCTATTAAAGAGCTGTTCTTGCATATAACAGTGCAGAATATAAAAAGGTGAAAAATACAAGCACAGATAGAAGAGAAAAGAAGGCAGAGTCAGGCAGATACCTTGTAGCCACCCAAGAAGCAAACCTTAACAAACCATAAGCCTCATGGTAAAATATAAAATTTTAGAAATGGGTTATTTTGAGATGTAAGATATAGCACGGAATATGCCTGAGCTGTTGGACAGTACTCTAATTAATATAGTTTTGCCTGATTATTCAGGTATGAATAACTAGGAAACAATAGTGTAATTTCCACTTATATAATGGCACCCAATGTGGGCCTAACCCATGTGGCTGGCCACTATTTGGTCCAGGTGCTTGTATGCATGCTTGGGGTTAGGAAGAAAGTAACTGAAAACATGCCAACAGCTTAGCATTTCCTGCCTAGTAACTGGCAAGATCAGGTCTACTAGGCTTGCACAGGAAGGTGAACATGGCAGATTCCTGCCACCGTACATAGAGACAATGCCATACAGAGAAACATTACCTTGCTATGCAACATACTACTTGGCAGATTTAGCTTCTACTCATTCAAAAAGGGTTATGTGCTGCACCCTGCTTTTCAAAGTTGAGATGGTGAGCATATTTCCTACCCAGTGGTCCTGGAGCTGGCAGTGAACATACCTCTGCCATGTTAAAAGGCTAAGAGAGGCTGAGCCAGCATCCAGGGCTGCTGTGACCACACTGTTTAATATTTAAAAATGCTCCTTGTCAGAAAAGTATTTCAGGTACACAATAGGACAGATTCAGACATAAAATGTCTCTAAATGAGACACAGTGTCTCTAAAAATGTACAGAGATATGGGATAGAGAGGAAAAAGAATATAGACAGTTATAAAAAAGTAGATAGTTTTAAAAATAAAACAAAGTCTTTAAAGAGACAATAAAAGTAATATAAAAAGCCACATAAAGATAGAAAATACGCAGAGTCATAATTATGTATACTATTATGTTTTCCTTGAGTTTTTGACTGCTAATTAGCCAACTATGGAGAGACATTTGATGCGGGGGCTGCTAACATAAAACAATATATATATACTTTAAATGTAACTTGACTTTAAAATTTTAGTCTAAGAATATGCTACTTTGTAAAGTGGTGCTGCTTTTGCTTCCAAGAGGATGGGAACCTGTGTATTCCTTCCAGGCTAATATGGTCTGGTGGAACAAAACTCCCAAAAAGTCTTTATGAACCCTAAAAATACTTTGCCTAACAAACAGCAGGAAGAAATTTGGAGAAAACAATGCCCAAATTCCCAAAATAAATGTTAATAAAGGTTTGTTTTCATTTAAAAGCAATTGGGTATAAATGGTTTATGGTCACAGTCAATCCCTTTTTAATAAAAGGGGGAAATATTATATAAAATGAATAAATTGGTATGGACTTTGATTTATTGATACAAATTTAAGATAATTTTTATTATATGTATATCTCTACTTTTGCTGAAGGTATTATGTTTATACAGCTCATTTAATATGTAATGCATAATTAAAAATTAGATATTAATATTCATTTATGATAGTCAAACTTTTAGTCATGTTAATTATACTTTCTAGATATGTGGAGATATATTTCAGTTAGGTAGATAACCTTCAAAGATTTCAAAGACCTATAGACTATGGCATTTGAAATGTTTTAACAACTTATAATTTTCTTGACAGTAATGTTTGTTTTTGGCAGCACCACTTACTTACAGAGGTTGATAAGTATTAAAGAAACTCCTTATGGAATTTACGTCCAGTGAGACAAGGTTAACCATTTGGGAAAGAAACTGTTCTTGCCTGGGCGACTTGATATTATGCTAGATGAACTGACCATGCAGGAGCCACAGAAAAATGACTGTTGCACTTGCCTAAAGAAGGTGAGGCCGTCCTTTATTGTTCCTGCTTCATGAGTGCCAGACATTCTGCAGGACACAGAAGAAAGTGACTTACAAACTGCCAATAAAGACTAAACAGTCTTTCAAATTTGCAGCTTTATGGAAAATTCTGCCTGATACTATGGGCATGTAAGCTGATTCTAGATGCCTCAATGTTACAAAAGAACTTTGGGTGACTTTCCAGGCAGTGAGTTGTTTCTGCCAATTCTATAATTTTGGAAGTTGTTTACAATGCATTTCTTATTTATTTAGATAATATAATATCTTTCTGTGGTCTTTGATGGATTAAAGGATAGAGAGTTATATTTACAGTTTTCTTTAGCTATTATAAAAGATAAATTAGTTATAAAACTTTAGACTTATAAATATAAGAATAACATTGTTTAATTCTTCTTTGATACCTGTTATATGTAATTTTACTATATAAAATTAAGTTAAGTTACTATATAAAAGTAAATTTAAAATCTTCCTTTTTATTTAGACAGAAAAGGGGAAATGACATGGGATTCCCTTCTGCATGCTGTAATTATGTTTTATTGCCATTTGTTAATAACGAAGTTTTTTGGTCTATGGCAGGGCAAAATATAGCAAGGTGGAAAATCCAAAGAGAGATAGAGGAGGAAAGAAGGCACAATCAGGCAAACGCCATGTAGGTGTTATAAGGGGTCGCTTATTGGGACCCAGCTGCTTGGCAGCTCAGACCTGAAATAATCACACAGAAGCAATATTATTTAAAAAAAACTGCTTGGCCCATTAGCTCTAGCTTCATATTGAATAATACTTATAACTTAATTTATCCCATCTTCATTAATTTGTGTATCGTCATATGGTTGTGGCTTACCAGGTAAACTTTCTTGTGTCTGTCTCCTGTGGGACTACATAACTTCTCTCTCACTACACCTCCTTTCCTTTAGCATTCAGTTTAGTTTCCATCACCTACCTAAGTTCTGCCCTATCAATAAATAGGCCATGGCAGTTTCTTCATTCACCAGTGGGTATTTACAGCATACAGAGGGAAGACCATATCGCCTCTATTTCTCTGTTTAAATAAAAAAGGAATGTTTTGTCTTTAACATAGTAAAATTCTATTTAACAAAGCAGGTATCAATCAAGACTTATAGTTGCAATATTTATACTTAGTTTATCTTTTCTCATAACTGAGGAAAACTATACTAATTTTTAACTCCATCAAAGGCTCCAGAAGAGTATAATATTACCTAAATAAACATTAAGTACAATGCAATCAACTTCAAAAGCTCTAGAAATGACAGAGACATCTCACTGCCTAGACAGTTATCAAAAGTTTTTTTGTACTGTTGGGGCATTCATCTTTATCTTACAGGCCCATAGCATTAAGCAAACTTTTCCATGAAGCAGGAAATTTTAAAGACACTTTTGCCTATATTGGTGATTTGTCAGTAACTTTCTTTTGTGTCCTATAGAATGTCTGGTAGACTTCTTTTATGAAGCAGAAACCAAAAGAACTTTAGGACCTTAGTCAAGTTTAGCAGTCATTTCTCTGTTGGTACTGCATGTCAAGTTCAGCAGTCCAGGCAAGAACAGTTTCTTGGCCATATGGCTAACCAACTCCATAAGGAGCCTCTTTGATACCCATCTTTTTCTTGAAGTAATTGGTGCTGCCAGGACCAATGTGTCTTGCTGTCTGTCATGAAAATTCCTAAGTTTTTAAACATTTTAAATGCCATATTCTGTAGTCTTTGAAGAATTTGAAGAATAGCTATCTAACTGATATATATATATATATATATATATATATATATATCATAACTAATATGACTATAGCTATTTTTTTTAATTATCAATAAACAAAGATCCACACCAATATATTGTGTGTCAATTTGTTGTAAGGGGTTGTTTGTTGGTTCCTGGCTGATTGGCAGCTCAGACCCAAAATAATCACACAGAAACTATATTAAAACACTGCTTGGTCCACTAACTCTAGCTTCTTTTTGGTTAACACTTATATCTTAATTTAACCCATCTCCATTAATTTGTGTATTGCTATGTGGCTATGGCTTACCAGGTAAAGTTTACAGTGTCTGTCTCCTGCAGGGCTACATGGCTTCTCTTTCACTCTGCCTCCTTTCTCCCAGTACTCAGTTTAGATTTCTCCATCTATCTAAGTTCTTCCCTATCAACAGGTCATGACAATTTCTTTAATCACCAACAGTATTTACAACATGCAGAGGGGAATTCCACATCATGTAGGGACCCAAGAAGCAAGAGGTAATAAACCATGAACATTGTGGTAAAATATAAAATGTCAGAAGTGGGTTAATTTAAGATTTAAGTGCTAGCTAGGAAAAGTTGAGATGTCAGTCAAACTGTTGTAATTAATGTAGTTTTGTGTGATTATTAAGTTCTGAGCTACTGGGAAACAAAAGTGCAATCTCAGTTTTACCAGAAGTAAATATAAAAATATTCTAAATATAATTTTTAAAAATAAAATATAAATTGGGTAAATTCCACAATCCTTTAATGTTTAGCATCAGAAGAGACAGTTTCATTAAAATAATCAAAATCAATGGTGAGCACTTTTATCATAATTGTGGAGATAATTCCATTTGCATAAGAAATGAACACAGCAGACAATGAACTACAATATATAAGACGTGAAAAAAACACTTGATCTTATTTTATGAACACAACCATTAGTTTTGCCTTATACAAATAGAGTAGAATAGTGGTTGCTGGGAGCTAATGGCACAGGAAAATGGTGAGATAGTAGTCAACAGGTATCATTTTATGGTAAAACATTCCCACAAAGAGAAAATGTAATGTATTCTTTCCTCAAGTGAAAGAATAAGGAAAGGAAATCAAAATTAAAAAGAATGGGGTAAAAGAAAATGTTAAATATCTTAAGTAATGGTCAAGCTCATTAACTTGGTTGTAATAGTTATTTGAATGTGTGTCCATGTAAAAACTACCATTGTATACCTTTGATACCTATCTCAAATAAACTGGGAGGTATTCTAGCTTTTGTTGTGTTGTAGGTAGAGTATTGCTTAGAAATAGAAAATAAGGAACAAGACTAGAGGTAGGAAGATCACACAGCCCAATAAGGGTTCTATGCCTTGTGGGAGCCATTGATCCGGTAAGGAACAGAAACTCCCAGAGTCAATAGTCAGCTATTACTAGAGCAACATCAGAGATTAGGCTCTGACAATGCTATATCTTACTGTAACACAAATAGGAAGACATCTTGAGCTAAAACCACAAAGCTCATCACTTTCACAGCCTCTGACCTGTAAAAACTGTGGGTTAATGATTTATTATATTATGATACTGGCTGTAATTTTTATATGAAGTATCGTGTTGTCAGGTTTCTGTCCTGCCCAGTTCCCACAATCATTAAGTTCCAAAGAAATCACACAGAAGTTTACATTAGTTATAAACTGATTGGCCCATTCCTCAGGCTTCTTATTAACTCTTATAACTTATATTAGACCATTGTTCTTGTCTACGCTAGCCACGAGGCTCAGTACCTTATTTAGTGAAGCAGTCACATCTTACTTCTTCTGTGGCTGAGTCAGGACTGCAGAAGAATGTGCTTCCTTCTTCCCAGAATTCTCCAGTTCTCATTGACCCATCTCTACTTCCTATATGGCTGTCCTACCTATACTTCCTGCCTGGCTACTGGCCAATTATCATTTATTTAAAATATAATTGACAGAATACAGACCATTGTTCCATACCAATATTGGTTTCTTTTCTTGTCACTGTCACCATATTACTGAAAAGAAGCAACTTAAGGGAAGAAGGTTTTATTTAGGGTCATGGTTTGAAGGGCTCTAGTCAGTCATCATGGAAAATGCATGGTGAAGATTATGTTTCTGAGATTATATGGATGAAAGTTAAATTAGATTATAACACTCAAAGACTTCTTGGCAACACAGTTCCTCTAGTCAGACCCTGTTATCTAGAGCTTCTTCAACTTTTCAAAGAACATCACCAGTCAGCAACTAAGCGACAAAACACATGAATCTCATACACATTTCACATTCATACCATAGTATACTGCCATGAACAAGGTGTTTAGTGACATAGTCATTTTGTAGTACTATAATAAAATGCCAAAAGAGAGGTCTGAAGCACCAGGGTTTAATTTCAAATGGCTTTGGTAGTGAGAAGTCCTAGATGAAAGAGGAAGCAGGTTTGCTTCATCTTTAATCACCCATTCCCTTTCTCCTCATCTTCTTTCAAGTAGGTTGCTATCTCCTAGTGTTCTTGTGCACACAGGATTGCAGAGAAGCTAGCACTAAAGTATCTGCTCTTACAAGAATAGAGGTTCCATCACAAGGGTCTAACTTTATGACTGCATCTAGAAAAATCATATCCAAAGACACAACTACCAATACCACTACACTTAGGATTCAAACATCAGCATTTGAAATGTGTGGGGGTGACATAACTAAATCTATACAAAAACGAGGAAAACATGAGTATTTGTGGACACATAATCATCAGTAGTCGAGCAAAGAACAACCTGCAGAGCCTCAAGTCATCAATGATGGGTTTCAGGCTATTTGGCTCATCCTCCTAGGGTACTTTTCTTCCAAAAGCTATTGATTTCTCTTCCTGGAAAAAGCCTGTATTCTGGGTCTTTTTTTCCTCTTATAAACACAGAATTTATTTTAAATTACAGGGAATATTATTTTGTTGCTCTTCTAGTCAAAAAAAAATGTTTTGGGCATCTTTCCAAGTCAGTACAAAACACAAATATGCATTGAATTTTGCACGGGCGGCAGAGTGTCTTGGGTCATGAATCACCACCCTTTATATAATGTATCCAGTATTGATGAACATTTAGCTTCCTTCCATTGCTTTGATTAACAAAACAGAGATGAATCCCTCTGCACAGTCATCTCTATAGTACTATTAAATTTCTGCCTCAGGAAATGTTTCTAAAAATGTGATAGTTTTCTCTTCACAACAGACCCAACATTTCAGATGATTTATTTTCCTTTTCCATTTGCAAATTATATGCTCCACTTTTTCTAATGTGTGCTGCTTATGCCCACACATTAAAAACAGAAAACTATGAGATCCCTCCTATCTCATGTTAAACTCTCCTTTCTTATGTTGTCAAACTTACTGCCATTGTTTTTTGTGGCAAAATTCAGCCATGTCTCAATGTGTCTTCATGTAGCTCACTGTAAAATATGCTAACTTAGTAGAACACGAAATATACTTTTAGAGGTGCCTTTGTTCTCTCATCTTTATCAAGGTGACTTTGAGTTCCAAAAGTAACATCTGTATTTATAAATTAACATTAAGCCCTCCTCAAAAAACTGAAGGCAAGACCACATCTCATTTGCTCTGTCTTGTCTTCTTTCCAGTCATTGTCAGTATTTACCAGATAGTAAAGTAAAATAAATTCTCTCTCTCAATGTATTCTCTCTCCTTCCCTTCCTCTCTCTCTCTCTTTCTCTCTCTCTCTCTCTCTCTCTCTCTCTCTCTCTCTCTCTCTCGCTCTCTCTCTCCCTCTCTCTGCATGTGTATGTGTCTTTATTTCTTCCTTCTGTCATTATTTGTCTTCCAGAGTGTACCCCAGTTTCTTTGGTTTTTTTTTATTTTTCAGACTCTGACTTTCCATGTTAAGTGTGTAACTTTGTTCCTTATTTGAATATCTTTTGATTGCAACAGTCCTTGTTTCTATGGTGAAGAGATATATGAGGTTGATAATGGGGACTGACCCAGGTTCATTTGGCTTCACCTCTTCAATTGAGGCATGAATATACATATACATACTCATACACACATGCACATAAATAAATGGTATATATATAAATGATACATTTAACACATATTTTATATGTATATGTGTATATTAGCATTTATTAGAATGGCTTACAAGCTGTAGTTCAGTTAGTCCAAACATGGTCAATAGCTGTATTCTCACAGAAAATCCAAGAGTTCAGTAGTTGTTCAGTACATGAGACTGCGTATCTCAACTGTTTTTCAGTATACACCAGAATTCCAAAGAAGTAGATTCTAATGCCAGTGAAGAAACTGGCTTGTCACTGAGAATGAGAGAAAACAGGCAAAGAGAGCAAGTTTGTTTTTCTTCCGTGGCCTTTATATAGGTTTTCAGCAGAATGTATGCCCAGATTATAGTTGGAGCTTCCTATTGTAGAAGAACTAGATTAAAGGTATATCTTCTTTCACTTCAAAGATGTGGATTAGAAGTTCGTCTTTTAACTTCAAATTATTTAATTAAGGAAAAATTCTATACAGGTATGCCTGGCCATTTGGGATTTAGTTAATTGCAGATGCAATCAATTTGACAATCAAGAACAGCCATCACAAAGACTTTAGGAGCATCTGAAAAACGAAGAAATTCTAGCATTCTGACTTCATTGATTGAGAGCATCTAATAACAAAGAAACTCTAGCATACTGACTTCTTTGATTGACATTCCTAGATCCAGCCTGGGCTATCATGGCTGAGTGAATGAATCTGAACACTGGATCTAGCATTGAGACAAGATTACCCTAAGCGAATTTCTGTATGAGCAAGTTAAAGAACCACAACTGCACCCATGGAATCTTCCAAACCCTGGCTTGTCCCAGTGCTGCTCACCTAATTTTATGCTCTAAAATATAAGCAAGGGAAATGGATTCTGATCGTGGACAAAATGATAATGAAAGGGCTTGAAAACATAATATCTGATGTAGTCCAATATTATGGGTTCAGAATTGAGTTCTTGTGGAAGCCAGGAATTATAATACCTAGAAAGTGTAAATAGGAGAAGGATGCCTTAAGGGCAGAAGGTAGTAGAATTTAGATTATATGAAAACAGAGCAGGGAAATCCTAAGGATAGAAAGATTTAAGCAGGCAAGAGTTGAGTAACACTGTATGGGGTAAGACAGCTCTCTATGAGAGATTGATCAGAAAGTTTTTGAGGATACCAAAGCAATATAGGCTCTTGCCATTATTTTGGATTCCCCAACAGAACTAGGCTCTTTTTCTGAAGACACTCCTTTCCTAGATCAATGCTAGAGAGAAATTGAACTGGAAATGAGATGTATTCTTCTCCCTTGCTGTCTCTCATAAATCCCAGAAAGTGCTACACTGGTTAGTTTTAGTTCAACTTGATGTTAGCTAGAGTTATTTGGGAAGAGGAACTCTCAAATAAGAAAATGTCTCCTTAATATTTGCCTATCAACTTGTCTATCAAACGTTTTCTATATTAATGATTGATGAGGGAGGATCCAGTCTACTGAAGGTGTGGCTACCTGGGCGGGTGTGTTCTTGATTTATATTTTAAAAAAGCAGGGAAAATAACACATAAGGAGCAAGTCATTAACCAGAAATCTTCAATGGTTTCTGCTCAAGGTCCTGATTCCAGATTTCTGACTTGAATTTTTGCCTTCTGTAATAATATCTGGTTTGCACAAAGAAAGCTTGCCTCATGATCAAAGGGTAGAGCTAGCCACTAGTTACTAATAGAGGTTTGGAGGTCTGTATAGGCTGACAGGAAGTGATATGATTGGGCAGTGGGAGGAGACAGGAAGTCTCTCTCATTTTGACTGGCAAGTTGAGTAGGTAAAGAGACTGTGATTTTGCTCCTTCATCTCTCTGATTTCTGAGCGTTTTCTCCTATATCTGACTCTGGGCTTTATTATTAATACCTATTTAAACTCATGCTACAGTCTTGTCCAAGTTCTCACCTGTAAGTTGAATGATGGAGCAAACCCTTCCATCCCCAAACTGATCTCTGTCGTGGTGTTAAACACATCAATAGATACTATAAATGAAACAGGTGATATGCACACAGCTGGAGGTGATGACATCAGTGATCTCACCCAGTTATGAACCCAACTGTAAGACAAATCTGTTAGGTAAGATGTGACCACTACAACAAGTTGAAGAATTTTTACAGAGTAATAAGACACTGATTAAATTTAAATCCTGCTCCATGATTATAGACCTTGTGAAAACCCATGGCTGAGGAAGTACAGGCTTTACTAAGCATACAGTATACTACACTATTGGTTATCTAAATTGGCATAGTGTCAAAACACATTGTAAGTATATATGCTTATACTTTTAAACAAATGCTTCATGCTGCTTTAATTAAAGAAGCCTCACTTCCCAGTAGATGGTCGCTAATTTAGAGACTCATAGATACACAAGTTGCCCAGAATAAATGACAGCTGGATGTTCAGCCATAAACATGTCATTTCTACCATTCCATCAAAAGCTCAAAGAACACAGTGAAAGTGGAGGTGGAAAGAATGTAAGAGCCAGGAGATAGAACAGCTGTGAAATTTCATCTCCTAGGAAAGACAAAACTATTGCAATAATCACTTTGCAGTAGCTGTGGATACTTGCACTGTGTCGGTACAAGAATGGGACTAGTCAGGTGGAGATGAGGGAGGGTCTTACATGACCCTATCTTTGCCACTTAACTATTATATGTACGTATTACATCTGGGGGCGGGGAGAGTCCCTGGCTTATATTGTGTACTCACTGTTGATCACACGAAACTCCACAGGATAGTTTCTATCCAGTGTTTAGATAGAGGGCTCTGAATAAATAGAATGAGTCACAAAACAAAACCAAAAGTAACAAATCCAGGAAAGGTAGGGGAGGGAGAGGTCACAGGGATGGGAAGGAGATAAGAGGAAAAACAGAAATAATGTGAATGCATTTTAGACATGGATGAAACTTCAAAGAACAAAATTAGCCAATAAGAAAAATGTCTTTAGGTTGGCTACAACATTCAGGAAGTGAAATTTTACTGTTTTGCCCTTTACAGTTAGGCATCAAATGATACAGGCATGTCAATAGTCTTGCATCATTTTTCATAATTGCTATGGAAGCAATTCTGTCAGTTATAAGGCATATTCTTGTGAACACACACAATGAATGAATATTTTTAAATTCATCTTTAAAGAAATATCTTACATTTTATGCTGCACATATGTGGACATACTTGTTGTCACATCTGGGACCAAAAGTCTAAGGAAAACTGACTCTCTCTTTCTCTCTTAGCAGCTATAAATTATCGATAGCTCCCTGGTTAGTGGTCAGTTTTGTAATGTTGATTGTCTCAATCTCAAGTTTGGAACGTCAAGAATTGGGAAGTGGATCTGTGAATATTTTGGAGTGGACAGTGAATATGATCCAAATACAATGTATGCAGATAAGATATTATCAGAAAATTAATAAAAACATATGTAACAAAGAAAGAGTTTAGAAATGCTGCACATTGAATCTCCCTAACAGAATGGATTTCTCTGACTCTTTCTCTCTCTCTGTCTCTGTCTCTCTCTGTTCCTGTGTGTGTGTGTGTGTGTGTGTGTGTGTGTGTGTGTGTGTGTGTATAGAGTCATAATACTATAATTGCCCTGTCAGACTTTGCCTAACTTTGGAGTGTTTATTTTGCACCTGTGAATTTGGTTTAAATTCATTTGCTCCTACCTATTTTCTTCATAAGTATGAATTCAACCAAATTCCTTAAGACATACATTATGTAAGATTCCTCTCTGCTTGCTGTGAATATATTTTATCACCATTAGTTAATGAAGAAGCTACTTGCCCTATGACAGGGCAGAATATATCCATGTGGAAAATTCAAAGATAGATATACAGAGAGAGCAGGCATAGTCAGAGAGATGACATGTAGCTCCCAAAGAAGAAAGATGCTGGAACCTTACCAGGAAGTCACAAACTCATAGTGATACACAAATTAATAGCAATGGGTAGTTTAAAGTGTAAGACCTAGCTAGGAATATGCCTGTGCTGTTGGTCAAACAGTGTTGGAATTAGTACAGTTTCTGTTTGATTATTTGAGTCTAGAGGGCCAGAAAATGAAAACAGTCTCTGTTTACACATGCAGCTGTCTTTCTTCTGTCTGTTTGTAGTGCTTAGGAAAGTTCCAGAACCATAGCTTGAGCTCAGCAAATGTTTACCACATGAGTAAAGTGAATTACTTACCGAGTCAGGCTTGTTTCACATGTCAATATCTGAGCAGTAACCTACAGAAAAAGGTGTCTTGAGCAAACATATATTTCTCTAAAGATTGACACTAAGATTTAAGAGACATGCCACCTTTTCTTGATCTCTTCTCAGTTTTAGAAACACAGTCCTCTTAGTAGCATGTCCTAACACGAAGCTGTTCTAAATGCCACCTTGAGTTCTTTGTTTTAGCCACCCTTTCCTCCTCCATAATTCCATGCCTCCTGTTATATAAACTCAGCACATGTCACTTGTGGAGCAGGGCAGTACAGTTTTGCTGCACAAGGAAGATCCCTCTAAAGGAGTGGAAAGCTGACCACAAGTTTAGATATTGAAAGTCTTCTATCTTATTCACCAAGAATGCTGCTTTTCTTGCTTATTAACCATCTCTGTGTGTTTTAGAAAGGAAAAAAATGATTAATTTTATATCCACAGTTTCTATACTTTTTTTGCACTATATAATATTTCTATGCAATTCATGAGCTCTCAGAATCTTGCTCCAAAATTATTTTAGTGAATATAATCACCTGCTTCCTAAATCTTTCACATCTATGTCCCCTACTGAAAACATCCAAGCTACTACTCTTTGGCTGTGTTAAGGAAGAACAGGAAGGGGGATTAACTATTAATTCATTGCAAGGGATTTATCCTTTCACAGTCATTTATAGCATAGACTTTTAGAAAAGCAATGGAATAATTGTCTTTACCAGACTTCTGGACTCTAGAAAACTTTCCATTTTTCAGTTCTTCAGACTTTAAAGGATCATTTTTTATTCATTATAATTCCAATCCTTGGAATTTTAGCAGCATCCTGGTTTCAGAACAGGTACTTTCTTTATAGGTACAAATTTGACTTTGAGTAATATTAGAGACCAAACAGAGAAGACCAAAAGGGAATAAGCCCCTTTAGACTATGATGCTTCTTGACCCTGGTAAAAACTGGCCTCCCTGATCTCTCAAGCCCTATGACCCAGTATTCAAGGAAACAACACAAGCAGTGTCTAAGTCAGTGCATCCAGAGCAACTTTTGCTAGTGGTTCCTTCTCTTGTGCTATGTGACTTCACACGTGGCCACTCTACATTATTCACAAGCTGAACACCCTTGCGGTGAATTATTCAGACTTCCACTAGATCTTCTCACTCTTGATGTCTAGCTTCTAGGCTTTTTCACATCCGTAGAAATTTCACTGAAATGGACAAAGAATGGGAATCAATATGACAGGATCTTAGAATCCATGTTTCTCAAAAGCTAATTTGTTAGAAAAATGAACTAGTGAGTTGGATAAAATATCAATAAACAAAATAGTAAGACTTACTAAATTGAAAATATTGGTGTTTAATTTTCCATTTAACATTAGGCCTTACATTTTTATATTAAGTATTAATTATCTTAGTATAGAGTTGCCTGATCATAATAATTATCATCAATAAAAAATATTTAACTTCTTTTTAAAACATATTTATTTATTTATTTGTTTGTTTATTATGTATACAATATTCTGTCTGTATGCCTGCAGGCCAGAAGAGGGCACCAGACCCCTTACAGATGGTTGTGAGCCATCATGAGGTTGCTGGGAATTGAACTCAGGACCTTTGGAAGAGCAGGCAATACTCTTAAACTCTGAACCATCTCTCCAGCCCAAATATTTAAATTCTTACACTCTACTGAGCAAAACAATTGCAAATATGGCCAAATAAGTATGAACATTTTAGTTAATCATAAGTGGTAATATATAGTAGTGATATTGTGTGGGACATAAAAGTGATTTTTATTTCTGCAATAACCAGATCTATAAAATCACCCAGCACAAGAAAATTTTGTCTATTCTGGATATTTTAAATGGAAAATTTGAATTTTTTCACCACCAAATATTGATTCATCTTGTTCTTTCAGCCTGTCTGTTGTTCATAAGTTAAGCATTATGCAAAGCACAGCTCTGTTATTGTCTCTCAAAAAAATGCCTTTCAATTGTTCTGGCTCAAATTAATTATACATACCTAGTCCTTAAACATAGCCACCAGCACTGTCACCTTAGAGCTTACTCCATATAATCTTCAAGAGTGTTTGCATTTGTGCCTCCCCCAAAGACAACAGATTCTATGAGGTGAGACAAAGCATCATTCACCTCCCGTTCCCAGGTATTATGCATGTAGGAAGCTAAAAATTTCCCGTTACTCTAGGGTCTAAGTAAATAGAAAATGAAGTTCATTTTATAGCGAGAAAAACTAATGTTTACCAAGCAAATAGTAAGTGCTGGCTATTAAAAGTGTGTGTGTGTGTGTGTGTGTGTGTGTGTGTGTGTGTGTGTGTGTATGTGTGTGTGTATGTGTGTGTATGTGTGTGTGTATGTGTGTGTATGTGTGTGTGTGTGTATGTGTGTGTATGTATGTGTGTATGTGTGTGTGTGTGTGTGTGTGTGTGTATGATCTTTCACAGAAGGAGTTTCTTTTCCTTCTATACATGGGAACAATATGAATGATTCTTTTGGTATTTCCATTGGCCTGTATTATTGTTAACTAATTTCTCCCAATTCCAACCTTTTCTTGGTTAACCATTGAAATTCCCTTATTAGGTTCTGGTTGAGATAGAAGAGTAGAGTTCACCCTGTATCCGAATGGTGCCTGAATTTCACTTCTACTCAGGCATGTGAGTCCTTTAGGAAGGCTTTCAACATATAGGACTGTCCTTTATGAAGATTCCATTGCTTTCTAAAAAGTATACATTCTCTTCAAGAGTTTGTCTCAAACAAGAGAGCAAAAGGAAGGGTGGCGTCCCTCAGATGTGACAATTTTACATGCCTGTTCAAAATATCCAGGATCTATCACAATCAAACAAACTAGATTTCCCAGCAGGAACCAGTTACATATAAGGCAGTGGATAATCAAACACGAGTGTTTAGCTTTTCATTAATAGCTGAAATTGCTTTTAAGAAACAAGAAAAATAAGTTCATGATTCTTTGGGTGAGAAGTCTGCATATATCCCAGAAAACAGTATCTCAGGAAGGTTGGTGTCTCTGGAAGAGATTACTGTTGGGAACAGGATGAGAACCCTCCCCACATCCTGATTCTTCCCAATAGGAGTTTCACAAAGCATTTTAATTATTGGTATCAGTCCTTTTAATGTTGAGACAATGTTTATGTAAAATAATTATTGGTCTAGTGTAGTCTAATGCTTTTCACAGAAACTTGTTAGAAAAATGGGCATTCATGGCCCAGAGAGACATAAGAATTTCCATTCCTTTATGACATGGATAGCCCAGTGGATGTGAATACATGACTGAAGATCCAGGAAGATAAAAAGTCCGCAGTTTCATGGACTGATGGCACAAAGCACTAACACATTTTCTCTTTTACAAACCCAAGGGTCATGCGACATTAATACTAACTGTACCTGCCAAAAGCATTGATCCTGCTGGGAATATTAATTCATTTGACCAGATGTGTGACAATGTCACTCTGAAAGGTGGTTCCAGTATGCTACTCTGACATTCACCATCACTGAAATTGCTGTGCTAATATAGTATGTCTGCATTAGTGGCTGTCCATTGAGACTTCAATCACTGCAAATCATATAGAATTCAGGGCTGCAAAGCTAGGGAAAATATTTCAGAAATCATGTAAAGGTTTTTCAAGACAAAGGAGTTCACAGGAGTACCTCATTGGTATCTCATTCTAGAAGCCAGGATTATCAACACAGGTATCTGAGCTCTATTACCTAGTTCTGCTCAAGCAGTCCTGTTAAAATGAACAATATGTATTAAACATCACTTTATTGCATATCAGATAAAAAGTATTGAGTATTCAGTAGGGTGAAAATAAGGGATCAGCTCTTGCAAATATACACAGGAATCCATCAAATGATGGAGGATGTTTCAGGTAGGATAAAGTTGTGTTGTCCATATAAACTAGGAGAGGAAAATGGTCCCTACAAAAGCTGAGGCAGCTGACGCATCTGTGCAAAGAAAATGATGCAGTGTGGTGAGAAGGGAGAAATAGAACAGGGCAGGGCACACAGAGAAGTTCAGCTTGGATTTTTCCCTGGGTACAAAGAAAATTAAATGACGGATCACCTGGAGAAGCAACAGACTCTGTCGTCATATACTACAGCCTACCCCAAGACAGGTGATTCAGTCACACAATTCTATAGCTGGTCTGGGAGAATTGTCTGTATTCTGTCAATCATGTATTTTAATAAAATGCTGATTGGCCAGGCAGGAAGTATAGGTGGGTCAACCAGACAGGAAGCGGAAATGATGCAAGGAGAGCAGGAGAATTCTGGGGAGGAGGAAGTTGATTCCTCCCACTCCTGCCCAGATCACTGAAGCAGCAGGATGGGAGCTGCCCCACTGAAAAAGGTACTGAGCCACATGGCTAACATAGATCAGAAAAATGGGTTAATCAAGACATGAGAGTTAGCCAGTAAGAAGCCTGACCTAATGGGCCAATCAGCATTATAACTTACACAGAGTCCTCTGTGTCATTTTCTTTGGGGCTAAGCAGCTGGGGGGCTGGGCAGGACAGAAATCCGAACAAGCAGGCCCGGCCTTTTCATGTTACAGAATGGTGCCCACGTGGATAACTGCATCCACAGAAAGTCTGAGAAAGCTTGGGAAAGACTAGAGTAAAGCATTTCAGTTTTCAGCTGTAGCAGGAAAAAAGCTGCGCTGTTTTAAAATGCTGGCTTTCTGGGCGGTCCTGCCAGGGAAAACTCTGACTCAAGCAGGCAGTCTGGACTATGGAAACACTGTTGCAGCTTGCTTCCTGGCAAGGACCTTGAAACGCCTTAAGAGCTTTTGAGTGTTGTCTTCTCCATATTCCTTAGCAAATTAAAGACCCATGTGGTCAGAAAAAGAGAGATACACAGTAAAGAGAGATTCAAAGAGTAAGAAAACCTCTAAATGGTTTACTTTCTGTTAAAAATATGTACAGGCTAAAGGTTAAAGTTCTCAAAGTAAAAAAAAGAAAGAAAGAAAGAAAGAAAGAAAGAAAGAAAGAAAGAAAGAAAGAAAGAAAGAAAGAAAGAGAGAAAGAAAAAAGAAAGAAAGTAGCCTGGGAGGCAGAGACAGACAGATCTCTGGAAGTTCAAGGATAGCCTGGTCTACAGAAGGAATTCCAGGACAAAGATATACAGAGAACCTGTCTCAAGAAGCCAAAAGTTAAAAGGAAAAATAAAAGAAATAGAGGTTAAAATAAAGCCACATAAAGATGAAAAATACACAGAGAATCTTGATACTGTATGCTATTATGCTCTCTTTGAATTGTTTAAATGCTGAGGAAGGAGCAACAGCTGCTAAAAGATATTTGCTTATAAATGCTACAGAATCAATCCAAGAAAAGTATTTTGAAAATACCTTGGCTTCAAAATTGAAGTCAAAAGGTATGTTACTTTAGAGAAGAGATTTTGCTTTTGTTTCCATAGAAAAAAAGAGACTTTGGATTTATTCAGAGTTAAGAAAAATCATCTTTGACCAAGGGAGACCACCTGAGCAATCTCCGGTAGCAACAAATGGCCCAGATGTTTGAGTTCTTCATCCAGAACAGGTTCAAGACTGCTACCTGAGATGATCAAGAATCACAGGACTTGATTATAACCCTAAATTTTCTTTAGGTCCCCATAAGATTACCAGCACACCCAACCAGCAGGAAATAGCCTGGAATACTACACTCACATTCCCAAAATATGGACTATGAATATTTTCCTTTGTTTTTTTTTTAAAAAAAAAAAGAGAGGGAAATGGTGTGGGAGAATTGTCTGTATTCTGTCAATCATGTATTTTAATAAAATGCTGATTGGCCAGGCAGGAAGTATAGGTGGGTCAACCAGACAGGAAGTGGAGGCAGGGCAATGAGAATAGGAGAAGGCTAGGGAGGAGGAAACTTCCTCAGCCACTCCTGCGCTGACCACCAAAGAGGCAGCATGTAACTTGCCTAGCTGAGAAAGGTACGGAGCCATGTGGCTAATGTAGATAAGGATAATGGGGTAACATAAGTTATAAGAGTTAACAAGAAGCCTGACCTAATGGGCCAATCAGTTTATAAACTTATGGTGTCCTGTGTGTGATTTCTCTTTGGGATTTGCTGGTTGTGGGGTACCGGGCGGGACAGATACCCCAACAAGCCGGCCCCCTCGTGTTACATATAGCTGACTGAAGTGTCACTAAGATTCCCACTCAAATTATAGGAGAGAAAAATTTATAAGAACCCTAATTTGGACAAGCAGTCGACTTTCCAGAATTTAAATTGAACAAGGGCTATCATCCTTTGATGGTGGCATTGCTGTTGTTGTTGATGGTGGTGGTGGTGGTGGTGGGGTGTGTGTGTGCTCATGCATTTTATCCTGTAATGCTTGGGCCTGAAATAATGACTGGGATGTTCATGTTCATACAGAAAGCTCAAGTAGTGTGGGATATGCTCACTGTGATGAAATGTGATGAAAGGCACCTACCACTGGGTAAACTCAGCCCATGTGTTTATTTTGTATAGCTCAAGGAGTGACTAGTTAGTCTTGGCTGTGAGGAGAGTTCTGAGTCATCTAGGAGAAAGAAGCTGAGTTCTAGTTTCCTGCAAACATGGGATTTAGCTAATGATCAACCATGCATAGACATCCATACTTGAACCAGAGAAAGTCTTTGTCATTTCTATGGTCCTCATCTGGGGAAGACACTGCCATATTCATAGATCTATGGCGTTGAGATTCTGTAAACGGTTGTGCCTATGTCAGGAAGCACACTCATTCAAGACTACCCCACACTTTAGTTTCAAATGTTTAGGGGTCTCTTTTTACTCATAATGACTAGGCTTCAAATTTTGAGAATGGTAGAATTCTCACAAATTCTCTCCTCGTCCCTCAGCTTCTCCCTTTTCCAATGTTATAGTCATATATGCAATCAGTCAATTGTTAAAGAGATACAGTTTCCTTATTATTTTTTCTTGAGTTAATATTTTGATGTGGCTTTTTAAAAGTAATGTTTATCCATTATAATATAAAATAGTTTATAATCATAAATAGTAGTTTACTGTCTTAAAATACTCATTTGCCTTAGTTCTTCATCCCTCCTCTTCCAGCACAAAACTTGAGTAACATTTGATCTTAATTTGTCAAAAGTTTTACACTCTCTTATACAGCTAGCTGGAATCTTTCAATTTGCAGACCTTCCAGACATGCCTCTCTATATAAACATTAACTCCCCCCTACGTCTTTCAGAAACTTCATAGTTCATCATTTTTACCTTGAAAGTTACTTCACTATAAGGATGTACCACATTTGGCTTTCCCATTAACGTGGGTAAAACTATATTCCATATTTCTTTAGTTTGGAGCAGTTGTGAGGATGCTCCATTAAGTCAAGGGTAGTGCTTGTGTACATTTGCAATGTGTCTCAGTAAGGACCCAGAGAAAAATTCCTGTATAACATGTTGTGAGTATACAGAGATTTATAAGGAAATGCTCAACCCGCACCAACGTAAAAGTGCTTGTTCATATATTTGTTCCTCCAGACAAGGAATGAGAATTCCTCCTGGGTCACACACCAACCATCTTACCCATTCTGCTAGTTGGATCATACCATATAATTGCATCAATAATACCGAAACTTTCGTTCATTCATTTTTAGCAATCAATTCAGCAATATCATTCTTAAAACGATATTTCATTTGTAACATATAGTAGATATGAATATGACATTCTGTTTGTTCTATCAATCCGGCATATACTCTAGTGCCTGAATAAGACACTAAGGGTAGCAGGTGATTTAAATAATACCTTCCCCGTCCCTTCTTCTGGGAGCTCAAAGTTTTACAGGGAGGATAGAAGTTTAAGCCATGCTGTGCTGAGCATAAAAGCAATGTGCAATGGAAGTCCCATGGGTTCATATTTCATGCTCCTTTCATACGACTGGAGGACATTGTAATGTGAGGAATTCTATACCAGCTGGTGGAAGACGGAAGACCATAGGCTATTCAGCCTTGTATCTGGTAGAAACCTAATCCAGAAGGGCAATACTGTTGGATATGTTTCCAGAGATATTGATGGACAGACCCCTATTACAAGAACTGAGTGATATAAAAAAGCATGTTTGCTCAGGCTTGAAATGTTTGCTTGTCTAAGCCAATTTCTCATTAAAAGATTAGTAATTTATTTCATTGATCATATATTAAAATTTGTAATACATACATAATACAAATAGTTTTCATAGCATTATTATAGGTTTTAAAAATATTCTGCCACGTTATGAGAAACAACTTGTGTTTGTCTGTTATAAATTATTATATTGCATGATAGTTACATAAAAAATGAATGAATAAACAATTAATTTATGATCTCATGCCAATAAATTATAATTATGAACATTTCAGTTTATGATATTTTATGTTTGCATGCATGTATAGATGAAAGCATTAAGAAAATTGATCGCTCAACACCAGTTCATTTCATTAAGTGGAAGTTTCAATTTCATTTTAAATGACTTGTAAGTAATCAATCTTCAAAATGCACAAGGAATGATTTATTTATCAATTATCCTTTGAAGGTTAGTTCAGGCATTTCCATTTTTTTAATATTATACATAAATCTGAGATTAAATTATGGTACAAAATTTTGGTGGAATCAATTCAATTAGTTTCTTCGGAAATTCTTTATATATTTAAATTGTTAGAGCAAACTATATGTACCTATTTAGTAAGACTTTAATAAATGTTGCTAAATAATTAGGTCTATAAAATAGCATCATAATGTGAGTTTAGATGTGTATGTGTGTGCCATAGATTTCTTAGAAGGTAACATATATTGGATATGTATTTACCTTCACATATCTGTGGTGTTTTAATCTTTATCACTGTCCACATCTAAAATAACTGAGGGTCTTCTTGCTATTAGAACGCAAGCATTGTGAATGTTCTTGGTAGTGTTCCTTCACCACTTCGTGTTAGAATTGGAGAATTCCAGAGTCCTGCACAAATTCCCACTCTTCTCTTTGATCTGTGGGTGTCTCTCTTGCTTTTGCTACTCTGCCTGAAACACTATCTCTATGAGATAAGGGTCTGAAAGACAGGGCTGCTCAAGCATAAGACTCCAGTCTCTTTTTCACTACCCAAGAGAGGACTTGTCTGGAGATGCTAACGGATTGAGAGAGTTAGAAAATAACTCTATTTTCTAACCCTCAGAAAATAACCCTGACTGCTGTCTGAAATAACCTCTTTGTTACTGTCCTCTAGTCTATTTTAAGTCAACTGGCTTGATTTTCCTAATATGCCATATATAACAATTACTGAATGCATCATTTTAGTATAGATTATAATAATAAATTTTAGTTCATGGATTCCTTGTGTAATAAAAACAATAGAATCTTGATCTTTCTGTATTAAATTGGATATTCATGATCATTATAGCTACTGACCATATCTCCCCACTTTTAAGATTTCTTTGGCACTGATACAATAGGAACTCTTCAAAGTATTTTTCTGAAATATTTACTAAATAATCATTTGTTTTATACTTCTCAAAGTTGATTTCTATGTGGAATTAGTCTTGACTTTTGCTTGTCAAATGTGTAAGTCTTGTTTGTGCCTATGGGGGAGCTCTGATGGTAAAGTTCTGTTTGTAGGCTTTGCCTAAAAATTAATTTGTACAGCACAATACGCCTGTTGTTTCTCCCAGAGTCATTATAGTGACACCTTTCATGAGCATCTTCAAACAACTGCTTTGTTTCAATACATTATTTTTAATTCATTCTTTACCAGTTATTGGAATTGTTTTTATTTACATTCTAAATTCAAAGCCATAATTTACTTTCTAAGCTTTCAATGCTGATGAAAAATTTTGCTTGTTTAGTACTGTACGATTACCATAGAGCTTTCGTGAACTGACAAAGTTTAAACTATAGAAAAACAAGAGAACCTCCAAGTTTTCTTTGTATTTGTGCAATGTTGACTTTGACACATTGAGCATATTTTTGTTAAATTGTCTCAAACCCCTATTGACATAAAAATTGAGATTTTTAAATTATTATTCATTTCTGTAAAATTGAAAAGTTTTTGCATTAATTGTTCTGATTGAAAATCATAGTCTAAAACTGTATTTGTAGCTCATGTAGTTTTGTTATTTCTTCTCAACTTCTCTTTATATTTAAATTTAATTTAAATTATGCAACTCAAGTTTTTATTATTTTATTTTTAGCTATACAAATTTTAATCCATTCTGCATATAAAAACTAATATATGGAGCTGCTACAGTTTAATATAGGAAACATTAATTTTGCCTCCAAAGCTAGTAATCTTATTATTCTTACTCGTTAAAACAAATTGTGTTTTTTAAAGATGAATTGCACTCTTCTTCTAAGATATATATTATTTCTAAATGACAAAGGATAGTTTTTAACATGTAATATTTATCACATTTTTTCTTTATATTTTCCCTAAAATTTAGGAAAGAATCTATAAAAATGGGTAATAGCTGACAGCCTTGTATATGTTGTCTGAGCCTTATATTACCATACTTCACTGAATAATTTCCTCTCAGAAGGAGAGAGAAACACTCTGTATTGATTCTCATTTTGAATCAGACAAGCAATGTGCAAGAGACGGACATGTTTTTGAGGACTGGGAAGCTCTTTGCCTTTCAGGATCTTGCATGTGTCACGCTCTGCCTTTAAGTGTGCTCCTCTTCTGCCGCCTAACAGCATGTGTTACGGTCTGTTTTTCTTTTATGTGTTTACATTCACACATTCAATAGTTCTCCAAGCTGCCTCATTTTTAATGCAAAGTGAAGAACATACACATTTGAAATCTGAACAAATGTTTAATTTATTTTAAATGGTACGTAATAATCTAAAGTGACCCAGACTAATGTGCCATGCCATGATCCAACATATCCTCACATTGAATCATATTTGAGATAGTCAAGCATACCTCTGTCTCTTAGGATTGTATAAAATGTATGGTGAAAAATTCTGAAATTTTAATGTTCTACATTTTATTAACATGTAGCATGTAATTGTTATATATAACTACTACACTATGCAATAAAAAAACCAAAAGATCTTACTCATAACAGCCTGTTGATCTGCCTCCTCCTTTTTCTCCCATCCTACAAGCTTCTAGAGAGTATTGTTGTGCACTTAACATTTATTCAGTCAAATTAATATCACTCTATAACACATGTATAGTACTTTGCCTTATTGAGCCCAGTTTACTTCTCACCTGAATTTGCTGTAGTTATTGACTGATGCATTTTTTTGAAGACTACACATCAGACAAATGTAAAATAATTGTATCAGCCAAGGCAACTTGAGGGTCCATGTCCATCAGAGTTTAAAGCACAGCTTTAAAAGGAAGTACATAGGTTCACTCTGTGATACATAAGTATTGACTTCAAAGGCAAATTCATGAGTTCCCTATGTGATGTGCCATAAGCAGAGACAGCTTGTTCATTTCCTGGCTGCCCAGACCTGAAATAATCACATACAAACTATACTAATTCCAACACTGTTTGACCAACAACTCCGGTGAATTTCTAACTAGCTCTTATATCTTCAATTAACCTATTTCTATTATTTTTGTATTGCTATGAGACTATTGCCCACCAGTAAGGTTTTGAGCATCTGTCTCATTTGACAACTGCATGGCATCTCCTTGAAACTTCCTACTCTCTCTAAATACTTCATCGAGCCTGGTGATATTCTGCCCTGTTATAGGCCAAAGCAGCTTTATTTATTAACCAATAAAAACAACACAAATACAAGAGAACATTCCATATCATCTCCCTTTTTCTGTCTAATTAAAAATGAAGGTTTTAACTTTAACATAATAAAATTGCATATAAAAACAGTTATAAAGCAAGAATTATAGTTACAGTATTTAGTCTATTTGTATCTGGAAAGTTTCCTATCTAATTTATCTTTTATCCAAACTAAGGAAAATTATAATCATAACTATTAGTCTTCAACTCTTCAGAAAAACCCAGAAGGGTATAATATTGCCAAAGTAAACAGGAAGTACATTGTGAGCAACTTCCAAAACTTTAAAATTGATAGAGACATCTCGCTGCATGGACAGTCAACCAAAGTTCTATAATATTGGAGCATCTTTCTTTGGCCTACAGGACCATGGTATCCAGCAGACTTTTCCATGAAGCAAGAAATTTAAAATACTGTTTCCACATATTGGCATTTTATCAGTAGTTTCTTCTGTGACCTGATGAACATATGTTAGACTCTTTCACAGAGCAGGAATCCTGAAGGACTATCTCACCTTCTTTAAGAAAACTCGGCATTTTTTTGTGGGTCCTGAATGTCCAGTTCAAACAGCATACCATCAAGCAGTTCAGGCAGACCAGTTTTTTGACCAAATGGCTAAAAAAACTCCATAAAAAGAGTCTTCGACAGAGACCCACATTGGAGCACTGGACTGAGCTCCCAAGGTCCAAATGAGGAGCAGGAGAGAGAACATGAGCAAGGAAGTCAGGACCATGAGGGGTGCGTCCACCCACTGAGAGGGTGGGACTGATCTAATGGGAGCTCACCAAGGTCAGCTGAACGGGAGTGATGGAGCATGTGATCAAACTGGACACTCTGAATGTGGCTGGCAATGAAGGCTGACTGAGAAGCCAAGGACAATGGCACTGAGTTTTGATTCTACTGCATGAACTCATTTTGTAGGAGAGAGCCTGGTTTGTTTGGATGTTAACCTTTATAGACCTGGATGGAGGGGGGAAGACCTTGGATTTCCCACACAGCAGGGAACCTGACTGCTCTTAGGACTAGAGAGGGAGGGAAAGGTGGGGAGGAAGTGAAAATTTCTAATAAATAAATAAATAAATAGAGTCTTCGATGCCCATCTTCCTCCAGAAGTAGATTGTTGTAGCTATGAGAAGATGTGCCTCATTGTTATGCAAAATTCTATTCATCTGAAATTTATCTTTGTACATCTAGAAAATTTAACTAACATGACTAAAGTTTGACTATTTTAAATGACTATTAATCCATATTTCTTAATTATACAGTACATTTTTAAATGAACTAAACAAACACAATACCTTAAACAAGAACAGAAATACATATACACAGTATAACAAAAAAACCTTAAATTTGTATAAATAGACCATACCAATGCAAACTATTTATCTCTATATCATATCTGCCCTTTAAATGAAAATAAACATTTTTAAACAATCAGAAATTTAGGAATTGTTTTCTCCAAACTGCTTCCTGTTCTTTGTTGAACAAAATATTTTTAGAGTTCACAGAAACCTTTTTCAGGTGGTATTGTTTTATCAAACTATTAGCCAGGAAGGAATCCACAGACTCTCATTTCCTGTGGAAACAAAAGCAGAACCTCTTTTCCGAAGTAATATATCCTTAGAATCAAATTTTGAAGTCAAGATACCTTTATGTTGGTTTAACTTCACAGCCCACATGATGAAATGTCTCTCTGTACTTAGTTTATTCACAGTCAAAAAAATTCAAAGAAATAATCCAGACTCTCTGTGTATTGTTCCATATTTATGTGGCTTATTTTTTTACTCTATTATTTTTTAGTATTTATTTATTTACTCCTTTAATCTATGACTATCTGTACTTTTTTTTTAATTGTCTATGCTCTTTTTCCTCTCTCTCCAAAGGTTGTATATGATGTGGGATTCTTTTCTATATGCTGTGATTACTGTTAATAAATACAGCAACTGTGATTACTATTAATAAATAAACCTATAGCAGGGCAGAACTTAGCTAGATGGAGAAAACTAAACTGAATGCTGGGAGAAAGAAGGTGGAGTCAAGAAGAAGCCATGAAGCCATTCCTGGAGACAGAAATGCTGGAACCTTGTTGGTAGGCCACAAGCCTCATGGTAAAATATAAAATAAAGGAAATGGATTAAATTCTAGATGTAAAGGCTAGCCAAAAGAAGTTAGAGCTAATAGGCCAAGCAGTGATTTAATTAATACAGAGCCTGTGTGGTCATTTCAGGAGACTGGTTGGCTGGGAAACAAACAAGCCTCTTCCTACAACATAAATACATTTTTAAACATACTGTGACAAATTCAGAGGTTTATTTTTGTCTGAATATGTCTTTATTGCATTTCTTTATGATTTTTCTGACCAGGAGCTTTTCTTAAAATGCTAAGCTGCATGGGTAGGACTAAGGCTGCTTTGCCTTTTGGCCCCTCCCAGGACAACATGGCAAAGGTACATTCACCAACAGCTCTGAAAGCCATGCTCAGCACCCCAGCTCAGCACCCCAAGAACAAAGCAGGTCTTTGTTGCCATAAAGCAACTAGTAGCATGCTGTTCTCAAGCCCCATTTAAGTGCTCCATAACTGCACCAGCCAAACCAGGAAGCTCTTAAAGGAACTGCTCAGTTTTTGTTGCTAAGGCTGAATCAAGAAGCCTTCTCTTAAAAGAATCATGGCTCTGCTTGCCTCTAGCAAACAGAGTCAACCCAAGAAAATACTGCTACCAAGAAGCCATGCTTATCTCTGATCTTTTGTGACTAAAATTTTTCCCAGCTCTCTCAGATTTTATGTGGATGTGGTTGGTCCACATGGGTGATGGAGAGATAAATCAGTGGTTAAGAGCGTTGGCTGCTTTCCCAATGGACCAGGGTTCAGTTCCCAGTGCTCACAGAGAACTGTGGATCACTAATCTTCCTGTGAGTTTATCCCCAGACAAATAAGCCTTTGTGATACTTCATTCTGGACATTCATAGAACTCTTTTGTATGCCAACAATATGCAATCACGGGGGACCCCTCCCTCCTCCCACTGCTGCTGGCCCTTTGTCTCCTGGGTTCACGGAAGAACCCTGATGCACTGCTGAGGAACTCTTCCCAGAGAGGTGAGTGGGTGCTCGCCTGTGTGGCCTGCCTGTCCGGAAAGAGAGCACAGCCCCTCCCCCCTCAGCTTCTGTGGCAGGGTCTTCGGTGTTCCACGGGACCCCTCCCTCCCCCCACTGCTGCTGGCCCTTTGTCTCCTGGGTCCTGGGAAGACAAGCTAGCCCTGTTGCACTGCTGAGGAGCTCCTCCCAGAGAGTGCTGAGGAGCTCTATCCAGAGAGTGCTGAGAAGTCCTACCCAGAGAGTGTTGAGGAGTTCTATCCAGAAAGTGCTGAGGAGTTTCATCCAGAGTGGAGGAGATGGGCAGGCGACAATGCAAGAATTCCTCCAACAACCTGAAAGGCAACATGACATCTCCAGATTCCAGGGAGCTCGAAACTAGAAGAATTGAACACCCTACTCCAGAAGAAATAGAAGAAATCGACTCTAAGCGGATCTTTATGAAAATAATAAAGGAACTTAAACAAGAGGTGAAAATCTGCTGTAAAGAAATGGAAGATAATTATAACAAAAAGATTGAGGAAATGAGTAAAGAAATGGGAGAGAAATATACCAAAAAGTTTGAAGAAATGAGTAAATCCGTAAATGAAATTCTGGGAAACCAAGAAAAAACAATCAAACAGGTAATAGAAACAGTTCAAGATTTGAAAACTGAAATGGAGTCAATGAAGAAATCACAAACTGAGGGCCGGCTGGCTATGGAAAATCTAGGTAAACGAACAGAGACTTCAGAAACAAGCATAACCAACAGAATGCAAGAGATAGAAGAAAGAATCTCAGACTCTGAGGACACCATAGAGAAATTAAACACTCTGACCAAAGAAAACAGCAAATCCAACAAATTCTCTTCACAAAACATTCAGGAACTGTGGGACACAATAAAAAAACCATATCTAAGAATAATAGGAGTAGAAGAAGGAGAAGAATTGCAGATCAAAGGTCCAGAAAATATACTCAACAAAATTATAGAAGAAAACTTTCCCATCCTAAAGAACGATATTCCTATGAAGGTTCAAGAAGCATACAGAACACCGAATAGACTGGATCAGAAAAAATCATCCCCTCGCCATATAATAATCAAAACACAAAGCATTCAGACTAAAGAAAGGATATTGAGAGCTGCAAAGGTAAAAGGTCAAGTAACTTATAAAGGTAAACCTATCAGACTTACACCAGACTTCTCTATGGAAACCATGAAAGCCAGAAGGTCCTGGATAAAGGTACTGCAGAAACTAAGAGACCATGGATGCAAGCCCAGACTACTACACCCAGCCAAGCCATTGTTCACTATCAAAGGAGAAAACAAAATATTCCAGGATAAAAACAAATTTAAACAATACGTAGCTACTAATCCAGCCTTACAGAGAATATTAGAAGGCAAATCACAACCCAAGGAATCCAACATTCCCAACACTGCCTACAATAACTCAGACATCTAGCGACCCTTCACAAGCACAACTCAAAGAAGGAAAACACATACACTCTACTACCCAAAAAAATGACCGGAGTCATCAATCACTGGTCATTAATATCACTTAATATCAATGGACTCAACTCACCTATAAAGAGGCACAGACTTAGAGATTGGATACGAAAACAAGATCCAACATTCTGCTGTTTACAAGAAACACACCTCAACCACAAAGACAGACACCTACTCAGAGTAAAGGGTTGGGAAAAGGTTTTCCAAGCAAATGGATCTAAGAAACAAGCGGGTGTGGCCATTCTAATATCTAACAAAATCGACTTCAAACTAAAATCAATCAGAAGAGATGGAGATGGACATTTCATACTCATAACAGGAACAACTCATCAGGAAGAAGTCTCAATCTTGAATATCTATGCTCCTAATATAAAGGCACCCACATATGTAAAAGAAACTCTTCTAGAACTCAAGGCAGTCATCAAACCACACACACTAATAGTAGGAGACTTCAACACTCCTCTCTCACCAATGGACAGGTCAATCAGACAGAAACCTAACAGAGAAATAAGATATTTATTGGAAGTACTGAATCAAATGGACTTAACAGACAACTATAGAACACTCCACCCAAATAGGAAAGAATATACCTTCTTCTCTGCAGCTCATGGAACCTTCTCGAAAATTGACCACATACTCGGTAACAAAGCAAACTTCCACAGATACAAAAAAATATTAGTAACCACCTGTGTCTTGTCAGATCACCATGGATTAAAATTAGAATTCAACAACAATGGTACCCCAGGAAGCCAACAAACTCATGGAAGTTGAACAGTCAACTACTAAATCACCCCTGGGTCAAGGAAGAAATAAAGAAAGAAATTAAAGTCTTCCTTGAATTTAATGAAAACAAAGACACAACATATTCAAACCTGTGGGACACTATGAAAGCAGTGCTAAGAGGAAAGTTCATAGCACTAAGTGCCCAATTAAAGAAAATGGAGAAAGCACACATTGGAGACTTAACAGCACACTTGAAAGCTCTAGAAAAAAAAGAAGCTGATTTACCCAGGAGGAGTAGAAGACTGGAAATAATCAAACTGAGGGCTGAAATCAACACAATAGAAACACAGAAAACAATCCAAAGAATCAATGAAACAAAAAGCTGGTTCTTGGAGAAAATCAACAAGATTGACAAACCCCTATCCAAACTAATCAAACGGCAGAGAGAGAACTTGCAAATTAATAGGATCAGAAATGAAAAGGGGGACATAACCACAGACACAGAGGAAATTCAGAGAATCATTAGATCTTACTACGAAAGTTTATATGCCACAAAGTTGGAAAATGTAAAAGAAATGGACATATTTTTAGATAAGTACCATATACCAAAGTTGAACCAAGAACAGGTGAACAATCTAAATAGACCTGTTAGTCGTGAAGAATTAGAAGCTGTTATCAAAAATCTCCCTACCAAAAAAAGCCCAGGACCAGATAGTTTCAATGCAGAATTCTACCAGAACTTCCAGGAAGAGCTAATACCTATACTCCTTAATGTATTCCACAATATAGAAACAGAAGAGTCACTGCCAAACTCCTTTTATGAATCTACAGTCACCCTAATACCAAAACCACACAAAGACACAACCAAGAAAGAGAATTACAGGCCAATCTCACTCATGAACATCGATGCGAAAATTCTCAATAAAATACTGGCAAACCGAATCCAAGAACACATTAGAAAAATTATCCATTATGATCAAGTAGGCTTCATCCCAGAGATGCAGGGATGGTTCAACATACACAAATCTATCAATGTAATCCATCATA
Source organism: Myodes glareolus (assembly GCF_982192425.1). Classification (NCBI taxonomy): domain Eukaryota; kingdom Metazoa; phylum Chordata; class Mammalia; order Rodentia; family Cricetidae; genus Myodes; species Myodes glareolus. The sequence continues at coordinate 65,915,375 of NC_142033.1, forward strand.
TAAATAAACTGAAAGAAAAAAACCATATGATCATTTCATTGGATGCTGAAAAAGCATTTGACAAAATTCAACACCCATTTATGATAAAGGTGTTGGAGAGAATGGGGATACAAGGATCATAACTAAATATAATAAAAGCAATATACAGCAAGCCGACAGCTGACATCAAATTGAATGGAGAGAAACTCAAAGCCTTTCCACTAAAATCAGGAACAAGACAAGGCTGTCCACTCTCTCCATACCTCTTCAATATAGTGCTTGAAGTTCTAGCAATAGCAATAAGACAACATAAGGGGATCAGGGGATTCGAATTGGAAAGGATGAAGTTAAACTTTCGTTATTTGCTGACGATATGATAGTGTACATAAGAGACCCCAAAAACTCTACCAAAGAACTCCTACAGCTGATAAACACCTTTAGTAACGTGGCAGGATACAAGATCAACTCCAAAAAATCAGTGGCCCTCCTATACACAAAGGATAAAGAAGCGGAGAGGGAAATCAGAGAAACATCACCTTTCACGATAGCCACAAATAGCAAAAATATCTTGGGGTTACTCTAACCAAGGAAGTGAAAGACCTATTTGACAAGAACTTTAAGCCTTTGAAGAAAGAAATTGAGGAGGATACCAGAAAATGGAAAGACCTCCCCTGCTCTTGGATTGGGAGAATCAACATAGTAAAAATGGCAATTCTACCAAAAGCAATCTATAGATTCAATGCAATCCCCATCAAAATCCCATCAAACTTCTTCACAGACCTTGAGAGAACAATAATCAAGTTTATATGGCAAAACAAAAAGCCCAGTATAGCCAAAACAATCTTATACAATAAAGGAACTTCTGGAGGCATTACCATCCCTGACTTCAAACTCTATTACAGAGCTACAGTTTTGAAAACAGCTTGGTATTGGCATAACAACAGAGAAGTCGACCTATGGAATCGAATAGAAGACCCGGATACTAACCCACAAACCTATGAACACCTAATTTTCGACAAGGGAGCTAAAGGTATACAATGGAAGAAGGAAAGCATCTTTAACAAATGGTGCTGGCATAACTGGATGTCAACCTGTAGAAGAATGAAAGTAGATCCATATCTATCACCATGCACAATACTCAAGTCCAAATGGATTAAAGACATCAACATCAATCTGTCCACTTTGAACCTGATAGAAGAGGAAGTGGGAAGTAGTCTACAAGATATAGGCACAGGAGGCTACTTCCTAAGTAGGACCCCAGTAGCACAGACAATAAGAGAAACAATGAATAAATGGGACCTGCTGAAACTGAGAAGCTTCTGTAAAGCAAAGGACACTGTCAGTAAGACAAAAAGGCTGCCTTCTGACTGGGAGAAGATCTTCACCAACCCCTCATCAGACAAAGGTCTGATCTCCAAAATATACAAAGAACTCAAGAAACTAGACACTAAAATTCTAATTAACCCAATTAAAAAATGGGGTACTGATCTGAACAGAGAATTCACAACAGATGAACTTCGAATGGCCAGAAGACACTTAAGGTCGTGCTCAACCTCCTTAGCGATCAGGGATATGTAAATCAAAACCACTTTGAGATACCATCTTAAACCTGTCAGAATAGCTAAAGTCAAAAACACCAATGATATCCTATGCTGGAGAGGATGTGGAATGAGGGGAACACTCATCCTTTGTTGGTGGGAATGCAAACTTGTGCAGCCACTGTGGAAATCAGTGTGGCGGTTTCTCAGGAAACTGGGAGTCAACCTCCCTCAGGACCCAGCAATTCCACTCTTGAGAATATACCCAAGAGATGCCCTATCATACTACAAAAGTATTTGTTCAACTATGTTCATAGCTGCACTATTTGTAATAGCCAGAACCTGGAAACAACCTAGGTGCCCCTCAATAGAAGAATGGTTAAAGAAGGTGTGGAATATATATACATTAGAGTTTTACTAGTGGTAAAGAACAATGACATCTTGAATTTTGCATGCAAATGGATGGAAATAGAAAACGCTTTACTGAGTGAGGTAACCCAGACCCAAAAAGAGGAATATGGTATGTACTCACTCATAAGTGGATTCTAGCCATAGTTAAAGGTCTTTGAGTCTATAATTTGTGATCCTAGAGAAGCTAGATAAGAAGGTGACCCTGAAGAAAATTTATATAGTTATCCTCCTGGATAATACAACTAGGCAAGATTGCCAAGCAAACTCGGGTGCATGGGGGGTGGGGGGGTGGAAGTCAGGGAAGATGGTCAGGGAGAGGGGAGAGGGCGAGAATTGGGGATGCCTTGGGGGAATGGGAGGGGGGAGGGAGGAAGGATGGTTATGGGAGCAGGGAAGTTTATATCGCAACTAAGAGAGCCATTCTAGGGTTTGCAGGAGACTTGATTCTGGAGGGGTTCCCAGTAAAAATTAAATAAAATAAATAAATAAATAAATAAATAAAAAGAAAAAGAAAACTCTTTACTGAGTCAGGTAAGCCAGACGCAAAAAGAGGAATAAGGTATGTATTCACTCATGAGTGGATTCTAGCCATAATTAAAGGTCTTTGAGCCTATTATTCGTGATCCTAGAGAAGCTAAATAAGAAGGTGAACCTGAAGAAAATGCAGGTAGTTTTCCTCCTGGAGATTGGAAATAGACAAGAGTTCCAGGTAACCTCGGGTGCATGGGGGGTTGGGAGGGTAGTTGGAAGGGGAGAGGGTTAGAGAGAAGGGAGCAGGGGAAGAATGGGAAATGCTCAGGGGACTGTGCGGGGGGGAGGGAGGAAGGATAGTTATGGGTTCAGGGACGAATATATCTCAACTATGGAAGTCAGTTTAGGGTTTACTAGAGACTTGACTGTAAATGGGATCCCAGGTCCAAGGAGAGATCCCCAGATTGTTCTCTGGACAGAGGAGAGGGTGCCTGAACTAGCCTTGGCCCATAACCATACTGATGAATATTTTGCTTATCACCATAGATCCTTCATCTGGCAATGGATGGAGATAGAGACAGGGACCCACGTTGGAACACTGGACTTAACTCCCTAGGTCCAAGCAAGAAGCTGAAGGAAGAAGAAGGTGAGTAGGGAGGGCAAGACCAGAGGGAACCTTCATCCGGCAATGGATGGCGATGCCGACGGAGACCCACATTGGAGCACCGGACTGAGCCCCCCAAGGTCCAAAGGAGGAGCAGAAGGAGGAAGAACATGAAAAAGGAAATCAAAACCGCAAGGGGAGCAATCACCCACTGATACAAGGGGACTGATCTAATGAGAGTTCACCAAGGCCAGTTGACTGAGACTGAAGGAGCGCTTGATCCAACCAGATTCTCTGGAGAAGGCTGGATTCCCTGAATGTGGCTGACCCGAAGTCTTTCTAAAAAGCCATTGACAATGACTCTGGGACTTGTTTCCTCTGCATATTCTGGATTTTTGGGGATCCAGTCTGTTTGGATACTCACCTTCCTGGACCTGAAGGGAGCGGGGAGGAACTTGAACTACCCACAGGGCAGGAAACCCGGACTGCTCTTAGGGATGGAGAGGGAAGAGGAGAGGGAGTGGGGGGAGTGGAGGGTGTTCGGAGGAGGGGCGAAAATGGAAACTTTTATATTTTAATAAACTTAAAAAAAAGAAAAAGAAAAAAAAGAAGAATATGCAATCACAGTAGGGATACATTTCTAGAAATGCACTATCGAATAATTTTGGTTTAGATGAATATCATAGCATGTACTTAGGCAAATCTATACAATATGACTAACATCAATAGCATATGTTAAATAATAGCACATGTCCAATATTTAATTGACTAAAAGGTTGTTATCATCATTAAAAACCCCATTCCTTTTTATTACATTGCTAAATGCCATTTTCCTCCAAAACATAGATAGGAGAAAGAATGTGTAAGGAGTCACTTTTTTAAACAATCACCAACCCAGCCAATCGACACATTTTTCAACCTTTATTTTTAAATTGTACTACTTGATTGTTTACCAGAGTTTTCTTATGAGGAATATGAATCAAAACATAAAAGAGAAAGAAATTTAAAAATAATGAATGGCTTCTTGGAGAGACTTCTCAGCGGTTAAAAGCACATATAAATCTTTCAGAAGCCTCAGGTTCTGTGTCCAGCAACCTCCTGTGACTCATGACTATAGTTCCAGGAGATCTGAAACACAATTCCGACCTCCATGATTACCAAACACATGTGTAGTGTGTGTTTACATGTGATAAAACATTCGTACTCATAAAAAAATGTAAACAAGTTTTAACTTAAAAAATAATGATCAGGTATATAGATCAATAAAGAACTAATGGTAGAGGAAAGAGAGGTAGAGAGAATGAAAAGTAAGAAGAGAGAAAGGGAGGAAAGATGATTTTTATTACCAGGTATGGATTTCCTCCTTTTGTGCATGTCTGAAGTTCAATTAGACAGATACTGGTTTCCACCAAGATTTAAATGTCACTACTACAACTTTGCAGGTATCTTGCTGTGGTGGCCATTAGTATGGTTTACAGGTGTCACAGCAGGGTAGCACTATTGATTGCTTCCCTTCACAGTCAACTTGCATAGCACCCTCTGATACTGTGAAAGCTAGTACTCAGAGAGGATGTTTTCAGGTCATATCTATCTCATATACTCCAAGTCTTATTTACTAAATGCATAATGCAGTGTCTCTGGCCATATGAAGCAACCAAAGCAAGCAAAAGCCTATATTGTTTTGAGGCTCTTGGATGCTCACTCAACTCAAAAGAAGTTTCTTATGCCTGGTACAAGATAGTCTTTGTCTTTTGTGGGAGCACTGTTACACTGTCAACCCAAACAGCATAATTTCATATATATATATATATATATATATATATATATACAGTTATATGTTATATATGTTATTTATTTATTATTAGGTATTATATATAAAATAATATAATATAATTCCGTGTGGCTTTCGCACACATTCTCAGTGTTATTTGTCTCTTCGCCCTTCTTTCTCTATTGACACATTCCAAAATTAAAGATTCCCTCCTATTAATTTTATAAAAACACAATTTATGTGAAAATTGTGTTTCTTCCAAGTATAAATGTGCATTTATTACTATATATTCCTTATCTAAGAGCTCAATATATGCAATCCTTTGCTCATGGATACTAATTTGCATATTTTTCCTCTGTCATCTTATTCTTAATTAGTGGCAGAAAGTGTCTACGGCCCTTGTTTTGTTGGTAGAGATAAAAGCATCCTTGTTCTGCATAGCATTTCTCTAAGGCAGAGACTGTATCATACACATAGTTTTGTTTATTTTTCTATCAGGATAATTAATAATCACTGCTAGATATTTTCAAAAATGCACAGCTGTAGTGGGAAACTATCAGAATAGTAAAGTCAATGTAGATATTTAAAATAGTTAAACATCAGCTGCTATCTGTTCATAGCATAACACAGTTAGCTGAGAAGCTCCAGATTTTTTGTATTTAAAAATAAACAGTAATGCTGATTTTTAAGATTTCACATTCATCAAAGCAGGTGCATTGCACTTGGATAAGGAAATTTGGTAAGCACGGGGAAGGCATAGATTGAGGAACATCAGAGGAATAGTTGCAGATTATGAGAAAGAGGAAATATCCACGAAGAGTTGCTCAATGAACTGCAGCATAAGATCTGAGATGATGTGGGAAAAGCTGTAATACAATTCTTTAATTCTATAATGTGTTCTTTATATCCCCAATTGTAGTTATTTCTTGGAGTCCACTGGCATCCACGTTTTCTGTTCTGTAGCTCATGTATATAGATGCTTGTACCAACTAGTATTCAATCTTAAAGCTTCGCTATCTGCAAGGCATAGAAATTAAACAGCCCACATGACACAACGAAAGAAAATAATGAAGGCTTTGTGAGTGCAGCTTGCCATATATATTAGACAATATCTCAGGGTGTCAGTGCCTCTGACACTCACAATTCTCTGAATGCCTCTTCTGTGATGTTCTTTGAGCATTGAGTGTATAGGTTGTATTGTATGTGTTTCAGTTAGGATTGACTACTCCATAATCAATTGCCCTCTGCATTTTGACCAGGATAGACTGCTGGGCATAACAAAAACAGCAGTTGTCATGCCAATATGGATGGGGGAAATTTTACTGTGCCTCACCCCATAGATGAAATACTATTGTTAAGAGAGTAAATAAGCTTTCTCCAGGGACAAGCCCAGTGATAGATTATTCTGTCCCAGTGATCATACTTAAATACATACACACACACAAATAAATGAATAAATAAATAAATGATTTTAGAAAGTTATGTATGTATGTGTGTACAAAGCAATTATATACGTTTGTATATGTTTGTATATATATAAACACAATAATTGAAGAAATAGTTATGAATTTGGAAGGGAGGGAGGGAGGGAGGGAGGGAGAGAGGGAGGGACATGGGGGTCTTTGGTGAGAGGAGAGGGAAGGGTTAAAATGATATAAGAAAGTATTCATGTGTGAAATTTCCCAAAATAATAATATTATATAAAATCAAAATTAAATAATAAAAAATCAAAACAGTGAAGAGGACTGAATCTTAAGGTGTATGTAACTCAGCATATGATACTTGTCAAGAAAGCCTTGCCCTTCCTCCTGAGAATGCTGTGTGCATAGTAAGGATATTTAAAGGGTGCCAGTAAGAAATCTCTCCACAATCATCAGAGTTTGGTTCATTTTAAGTCATTGGTTTTTATTTTATTGACTTGTATTGAGCTATACATTTTTCTCTGTTCCCCTCTCTGCCTCTCCCCTCCCCTTTAACCCTCTTCCAAGGTCCCCATCCTCCCAATTTTCTCAGGAGATCTTGTCTTTTTATACTATCCTTGTGATTTGTGGGCTGGTTTTCTTTGCTTTATGTTTAAAAACCACTTATGAGTGAGTATATGTGATACTTGTCTTTCTGTGTCTGGGTTACTTCACCCAAAATCATGTTGTCTAGCTCCATCCATTTGCCTGCAGAATTCAAGGTTTTTTTCTGCTGTGAAGTATTCCGTCGTTTGACACTGTGCTCTTCTATTGTTTGCAAGACTGAAACCTGAAGTTCTAAGAATTTGATGAAATTGCCTCATTTTCTGGTAGACACGACGTGAGTGACTTTAGTGTCTAAACTGTGTCTATACTCAATATCTACACTGAAAGGCCAAAATTATTTATGATCCTCTATATTCGAGGGTGGCTTGGATAAAGCAGCTCCTCTCTCATGAGTACAAAGCTGGCTTGAATGGATTCATCTTGAAGAAAATATGTACTTTAAAGTGGTAGCTTCCAGATTGGATGTATCATCTTGCATATTTTGAGGGAAGGCAAAAACCGCAATTGCTTGGAGGGGAGGGGTTGGGGATGGTCCATGTGAGTGAACTTTGAAATATGTCTTCTGGAACTTTCTACTAGTCATTCAAATGGTCCTAGAATATCTTCCACTGTCTACCAACTTCTTCAGAAGTAGATCATGTCCCACTGGATTTTTGAGATGATTGCAACCAGGGTCCATAGCTTGTTTACAAATTTATGAGAGAGACAAAGTCAAAGCAATCCGCATAACCACTGCCCAGGTCCAAAACACAGACGGTGTAAATTAATAAATAGTTTTATTCTCAATAGCTGAGATTGGCACATCAAAAGCTAAGAGAAGATTTTCAATATTACTCCAGAAATCTGCTTTTTGGTAATGCAACAGTAGAATTAATAGCATATGCCATTTTTCTAAGCATTTTGCCATTTCTAAGAATATCAATATTATGCAAGATCCCAGCAAAGAAAGTTTATATCAACAGTTTACAGTCAAAAAAATCACATATAAAATATAGAGATAGATGGTGTGATATGTGTGAATAATAGCATAATTTGCTGTTTTTAAATTTACAGTGGAAGATTGTTTAGCTGCCATGATGATAATGGAATTAATGGATAAGAGTATATGACAGATTCATTCATGAAATTAAATATGTTAACTTTAGAATAATTGACTTGTTGAGTGGGTGGAAGTGAGTATTTAGGGAAAGGTAGAGATAATTAAAGTGTTTAAATTTGATTACAGGTACCTGAAAAATGGATTTTTGAAAGGCTACTAGCGAAGAATGACAAAAGTAACAGAAATAAAATGAGGGTGAAAATAGAGCGGCTGTTTTCCTTTTTCTCATAGATTTTATTTGTCTTGTACAGTTTTCTCCTCTCCTATTTGTTCCTTATCAAGAAGCCCAGAGAATCAGTCTTATTTTTCTGGATATTCAAGTAGATACTTCTCTGAGAACACAATTCCTTTGAGGGACATCCCATGTCTGTGAAAAGGGCCACTGGTCCACACTGAGCTATGATGCATCTACACATTAAACAGAAATGACAGTTGGTCTCTGATGGACGTCAGCAAGCACAGGTTCCAAAGTAACTTTTAATTTCCAATTATTCCTCTTTTTATAGTGCATAAGATGGTTAGTTCACTAATTTAATTCAAAGTAGAGATTTTAGGGCCTCCTTGCTTATGAGGCAGCTTAATTTCTTCCTGGAAAACTGATGATTCCCTCAAAGTACAAGTCAAGGGGAATACCACTGAGTTTCTGCGTTCTGGTTTTGTTATATTATTCTTACCATCCAAATTTTGTCAGCAGAAAGCTGGGTCCAAAATCCTAATATGTATACATTTTGAAGTTTAATACATACATACATACATGCACACACACATACATACACACATATAATTAAATTATATTGTACCTGTGATGATATCTAGACATGGTTACCCAGAAAGACTTGCTTATTATGATGGTTTCTGTCATCTTCACAGTTTTCCAAATTGAATAATATGCTGATTTATTATAGGCAGTTAAGTATTTTCTTTCCTTCGCCCAGTCTGACTTAGGAAAACATCATCACTTTTTGTAGATGTTCTTTTTGAGGCAAAATTTTCACAACAAAATTAACTTTTAAAACAATCTTGTCTTCTTATTGTATATATATATGCCTTCATGTATTTCTGTGCAACACATGTATGACTAGTACCTATGGAAGACAGAAGAGGGCACTGGATCACTATGAACTGGAATTATACATGGTTGTGAGCCTGCATGTGGGTACCAGGAACCAAACTTGGATTTTGTGCAAGAGCAGCAACTGATCATAACCACTGAGTCACCTCTCTAGCCCCAAATTAATCCTTGTTACATGGCATTTGTCACAAACACATGTTCCTTAATTATCACCTCTGCTAACTTTCTGAAATTCCTATCCATTCCCATCCTGTCTGCAACCCCTAATAGTTTCTATCACAAGAGATTTATCAGCTTGGGGTAATTCACATAAATCAATCTATATGATATTTGATATTAGATATCACATTTCTGTATCTTATCAATAGTTAACTTGTTTTAATTGAATATAGATTTTTTTTCATGCACTATATTCTGATTATGGCTTCCCTTCGGTCAGTTCCTCTGAGACCCCTTTCTACCTTCCCTGACATATAAATCTCTACCTTTCTGTCTAATGTTAAAACATAAACAGACATCTAAATAATAATATTAATAAAATAAAATAAAATAAATAGAAAAATCGTGATAGGACAAAATAAACAAACAGAAGAATAAGAATCAAAGCAATATCCCAAAAAGACATGCATATACAGAAACATATATGTTTGAACACACAGAAATTCCACAAAAACATAAAATTGGAAAATATACTATACATGTAATGACCTGTAAGCTATAAAAATATCTTCCCATAGCCAACATCTTATGAGACAAAGAAAATCTGAAGACACTATTAAGTTATTTTGTGTTGGCCATCTATTGCTAGGCACGACCAGCCCTCAAGAGTAGTTTATATATCTAGTGAGACTCTGTTGGAAGAACTAACTTTTCATTTGTGAGCGATTATCAGTTATCAATAGCTCCTGGTTTAGGTATGGGGGCCTGTGTACACTTCTTGTAAATCTTGGACCCCTTTTGTCACAGTCCTGTGTCGGCCCTGGACATTCTACCACAGTCTCTTTGACTTCATATGTTTATTTGTCCTGTTGCATTTACCTTGGTCTACTCAATCCCTCTGTCACTTAAAACCTTTCTGCCTCATTTTCTGCCGGGTTCTCTGAGCCATGAGGGGATGGATTTGATGGAGATATTTCACTTAGGACTCAGGGTTCCTAGGTCTTTTACTCAGTAAAAGTAAATTGTCAAATTGTGGGTCTCTGTATTTGTTCCCATCTGCTGCAGAAGGAAGCTTCTCTGATGATGGCTAAGCAAAACAGTAATCTATAAGTACTGCAGAATGCCATTAGGAGGCATTTTATTGCTACTTACCTTTAGTAGAACAATACTATTTGGTTTTCGTCTAAGTCCCTGGTATATCTAGTCTTAGATTCTTGACCATTTTACCACTGTTGTGGATGGGCTCCAGCTCATAAAGTGGGCCTTAAATCCAATTTTCAACCAAAATTGTGCCATGTATCAGTGCTTTTCCATGACCATATAATACTCCACTGTGTAGTACTAGCACAGCCCATTTATTCACTCATGTGTTGGAAGTCATCAGCCTGTTTCTATCTTTGGGATTCTGGGATGGGTTCTTTATTAACCAGTCGTGCCAAGTTTTGTCTGACTCTCTGTTATGTAATAAACTTATGTAATAAACTACACTTCTTGAGATTGGGGTTGAAGCATCTAAGAATCATTTTTATAAGTATAATCTTAGCTCACTTTCACAGATATTTAGTTTTATTTTCTCCATTGCATCTTGAATCTGTATAAATCCTGGGCATAGCAGGGATGTTCTGTTATTTTCCGAATAAATATTACAAGCTCTATTCTGTTACCTAATATTGTCAACGCAACACTCAAAAGCTCTGTCAGATAACCATTCCAGTTTAAAATAAAAGGACACCATTATACTTCAAAACAGTTTCCATGATCTGCTTAAAATATTCTCATTTTTACTTTGTCTTTTATGAGCTCTAGTGCTTTATGAAGTCACCTACCACCTACCAGTTTGTGATTTGTTTACTTCAAAGTCTTTGAAGCTATTTCCAAGGGAGTCTGATACACAAAGCTATGGATTGCCTCAACAATCTCGAGAGATCTCCATTTCCTGGTATTGTTAGTGATTTCCCTTGTATCTAGCCTGTTTTATATTGCTCTGTCAATTATGTGTCATGTGTTCTGAATAATGTAAGAAGGGGCTCACAACAGCATGTAGAACAATAGGAGACTTAACAGCATGCTGTTCTTATTTGTTATTTAAACTGAGCCCAGTGGATAAATGGAGTTTGGATTTTTCCTCTTAGTGTTATTTTTTTCCTTGCAAGCTTACAGAACCAAAAAGATTTCTTTGAATTACAAGGTTATTATTAAGAAGGAAAATAGCCACAATATTTAGACTCACACAAAAATATTTCATTTCAAAGCTGTCTTACGATAAATATTTTTTTCTAATGGTTTAAAAACTCAGTTTGACATTTCATTTGAGATATACGATAATAATTAATGACCCTGGATCCAAGGGTCTGTTTGTTATTTTTTTCCTCCCTCTGGTTTGAATGAGAAATTTGAAACTTCCAAAGAATTTAGACTGAATATTTTTTCCCTTAAGATTCCAAGCATGAAAATTCAGGGCCATATTCAGGCCAATCAAACAATTCACCACTGAAATAAAATCCCAGTCCTTGAATACTATGATACACAAATTCAGGTGCTTCTCAAACTCAAAGAAAAAAGCAGTAACAACCATAGTGCTCTTTAGCTCCAATAGTCACCTGTAAGAGGACAATAGATATTTTGTTTATTTACTGGGGAGTAATAGAGAAAAGAATGTGTATGCTATGGTTGTTATAAAATTTTGCTGCGGGTCCCGAGAGCCGCCAGCCCCAGTCAGGGCCCAGCCATGCGGCAGTGGACTGGTCCCGGCCACAGTGAATCCCCAGAAGTGCAAGTTTCCAGCAGGGAGTCATGTGTGGGCAGGTGAGCAGTGGGAGGCACATGGACAGACACATCGTACAGAATAGAATTAGATATTTATTAATGGAGTTATGAAATGGGAAGGAAAACAGGGGGAAGGGAGGAAGGGAGGAGAAAGAGAAAGGGAAGAGAGAGAAGAGGACAGAGAGAAAGAAAGAAAAGGGGGGAGCAGAGAAGGGGAACAGAGAAAAACCAAGATAGCAAGAGGAGGGAGGGACTGCAGGGAGTGGGCGTGGCTTGTCTCTTAAAGTGACAATCATAACAATGGTAAGTGATTTTGAGTTGGTTGCAGTGTAGTGGCTGGGGTGGACAGTTATTTACATGTCTCAGTGGCCTTACCAAGTGGAGTCTCTACAGACCCCACTGATGAGTATTTAATTAATGGAAACAATGCATACAGATGGGAAATCTGATCCAAGACCTTCTGACTTTTCTCTGATTTTCACAGCAAATACAATGAGTGTGTCATAAAGAGGCAATCTATCTCAGAACCAATAAAGTGTGGAGCTCAATTTGCATCCCTTGGCTTCCCTTTCCATAGACAGAAGCTACACAAGTCCAATGCCAGTCCTCACTATTACCCAAAGAGTACTAGGAACACTACAATCAACATCTAGATACTGAGGTGGTTTGGATTCCTGCCTTCCCTTCTTACTGTGTTTTATAATGACCTTTTGATGTCGGCTATCCTTAGAAAGTGGCTGATTCAGCTTAAAGAACTTTCCAGAGCTTATGAGATGGGCACTTACTTCAGCTTTACAGCAGAGGTAAAGATACTCTTTCTTGAAGCATGAAACAGGTATGACATCAGTTCTTAACAGTTTCAAATTGTTTGAAGGTGAAATGTAGAACAAATCTGTATACCTTCTGTAAATGAAAACTTTTTCATTTCCCAGCCTCCCAGACCCAAATATGCACACAATAACTATATTCATTACAACATTTTTTGGCCAATGGCTGCTCATCTCATATCTTATATTAACTCATTTCTATTATTTTATATTTTACCGCCAGGCTCAGGGTTTATTACCTCTTGCTTTTTGGGCAGCTACATGTCATCTGCCTAGCTCTGCCTGTTTCCCCCTCTCTCTGCTTGGATTTCCTGCCTTTCTATGGTCGCCCCTGCCATAGACCAAAGCAGCTTCTTTACTAACCAGTGGTAATAAACATGTTCACAGCATACAGAGGGGAATCCCACAGCAACCTCCCCATCCTGGAGGCTCCATAGACAAACCCTAATCACCTTAACCAGAACTCTGTCTACGCACTCCTTGCCTCACTCTTCATACCTGTCTTGCCAATGGCCTCCTGGTTTCACATATGGTCCTACTAAATCAAAGCCATCACTCCCAAGGTCCTGAAGTCATAAAAATACCACAGACTTATGCCAAGTCATCTTGATGTTGTCCAAGCCATGTTGAACAGCAGTTTTTCTTATCAAGTCATTTTAACAGCCATATAATTTGTTTGTGAATAAAGCTTTCTACTGGAGCTTTCTATTCAGAAAGTGAGTGCTCTTCTACTTCACACATTTATGGGTCACAATTGACTCCTTTGCTTTGATCCTTGATGTCTCAAAGCCATCTATCTGTCAGAAAATAGAATTTCTAATCTGATGGGCTATCCTTACTTTATATCTTTGCTTCTTCCTCATATCCTTCTCTTTCATCTCCTTATGTTTTTTGATGTATAGTGATGAATCCTATTTGTCAGGTAATCTGAAAGACACTCAACAAATAAAAACAGCCAAATAAGTATGCAAATTAAAGATTCCTATATGAAGAAATCACATAGTAAGGAAGACTGGTGATAAAACTCAGACAGCAATGAGGCCACAAAAATAATGCCCAGTAGGTAGGATGTCTTGTACTACATATTATTTTTGAGAGAAAAGGAAGTTAAAAAAATTAGAAACAGTTCCAACTCACTGGGCTGTTGAATTGTCACCTAGTGGGGAGAGAAAAATCAATGCCTAGATGCTTGCAGCAACATGCTGCAAAATCAAAGAGAAGAGCATGCTAATTGATTATCCAATATCATACGGTTAGCCCTGAAAGCATGTACATACAGTATATGTACTGATCATGCTGTATTTAAATACTTAAGAACACACACACACACACACACATACACATACATGCACACATTCATATGTAGCAACAATTAAAGGTCATTAATTTGAAAGATTGCTCTGGAGGGAGTAAGGACAAGAGGCAAATGATGCAATCATATTAAAACCACAAAACATTTTTAAATTAAGAAACATAAAAAAACATACAAGTTTTTTTTTCCTGAGGTAATTGACAGATACATTTTGCACAAGATATTGAAGCTTGATTTTGAAGTATTTAACAGTCTTTATCACCAGAGAAACGGGACATAATAAAGACTTAGAATATCATGAAATAAAAGATGCAAAGTCAATTTATCCCTTAATATGTTTGTAAAGAAATAAGGCCAGACTTTAGATTTAATAGAGTAGAGAATTTATGGGTCCCCAGGTCACTGCTGCAGTTTCTGGAAAACCATTGTAAAGTTCCTTGGTGATTCTCAAAAGTCATCCTGCCAAAGGAAACTTGCATAGCCTTGCAGGAAAGAGCCCAGGAGATGAGGAGTTAAGAGAATTTTACATAAAGCACTCAGACTCACAAGAACAATGAAAAGAGCTCCTACTGCTGGGTAAGAACACCCCTACCCCAACCCCCATGTAGCCTAAATTCTCAGTATCTTAGAAAGCTAAAAGAATATTATTGTCTTTAATGCAGGTGAAGGAACACGCTCAAAGAAGGAAAGTCTTTGACTGAATGTCAAAACCTTGTGTGGAGCAGGAGTTAAACAATATCAAAACAACTTGCCAGATTGTTTACTATTATTATTTTTATTTATAACACAAAAGCTTGAATGTTTCTTCCTGTTCCTCTTTTAAGACTAGAGTGCCATTCTACATAACTCACACTTGTTTTCTGTACAGATGCATTTATTTTTTTTCTGCTTGAGGGTTCTGTGTTGAGTCATATCCAACCATGGCAATGTACTTTTCAGAGTAGTTTAGCATTAGTTGTCAAAGCAATCCCAAAGCAATGAGTGAGGGGGTGATGCTGTAGGTATTGTATTTGAGACAAAAAAAAAAGAGAGCTGTTTAACATGCTAAGGGACGTTATCAAGGTCATCAGACATCTAAGGGAGAAGAGAAAAAAGAATCCTTTGTGTATTTACTGTCAAGTCTTCCCAACTCTACTTGCTTACACCTTGGAACCACCAGATAAACTATTACATTATAATTTACATTTACGGAAGAAAGCTTTACCTTTGCAGAAATAAATGAAAGAATAATATAGAGAATCCTCCAGATATCTTTCTGTTTTAATGTCTTACAACTGTGAGGAAATTTGTTGCTATCAAATAAAAACTTCTTATATCATCAACCAAAGGGCATATGTTATTCACACTACCTTATTATTTTTAAGAAAAATTCCTTATATATCCTGGGATTTCATGTGTTGTTTAGTCTCCTAAAGCTCATCTTGGCTATGACAATTCCACAGACTTCAGCATGACTTACAAGTATTGATTTTTACCCAGCTCACCTGGGCTGAGGTAGTGTTTGGCAGATTCCTCCACTCTACAATCTCCCCTTCTCTCTCTTTTCCAGGCTATGTTCATGAGCAAGATGAGGAAGTAGGAGTTTATGTTTCCCCTTTCTGAGGACAGGGAAGGTCTGGGAATCCTTCTAAATGAAACATCTGCCTCTCTTTTCATTCATTTAGGCAGTATTTTATTTGTCTACACATGGCTTCATAGTTATTTATTTTTATATGTTGAGTCTTAATTTAATATTGTTCAATATTTTTTTAAATTGTTCATCATTTGACACTTGGTACAGGTTTTAAAACAATAAAGAACAAATTTAACTTCAAAATTATCTCTTCTGGTAAGTAGGCAAACAGAGGAACCTGCTATATCAATCTAGTGTTCTGCAAACTGTTTTAGTTATTATTTTCAAGTAATAGTTTTATATTTTTTTAAAATAACTGTTCATTTCATTTGTATTAATTTTTAGCTAATTTCATGCATGCATAGAATGTATTCATCAATATGTGCCCATTCCTTCTCCAGCCTCTTCCTCACCCCTGTTGCCTAATGTCCTTCCAAAATTCATGTCTTGTTTTCATAGCTCAGTGAGTACAGTCAGCATTATTCTTATGTGTATTTTAGACAGCCATTCACTGGAGCATGGGCATCTTAATGGCCCACACCTCTTTGAAGAAAACTGACTTTTCCTACCCCAGCAGCCTTCAGCTGTGGAGGTTCTTCAACTATGCTGAAAATTTTCTTCATGCCCAATCATGTCAATTGTGAGTGAAGGTTTGGGTTTGCATCTTTCTTTAACTTAAGTTTTCTGTTTTCATATTAGTGCACTCCTTACAACTCCCGGTCCAGTGTTGAAGAGAAGTGATATTGGGAATATCCATGCCTTCCTCTAGATCTTGGAATGAAGAATCTACTTTATCATCATTGAACATGTTATCAGTAGATGTTTAATAGATGGTGTTTGTCTACTGGAGAACATTGTTCTCCTTCCTTGTTTATTGAGAGTTTTTAACATGAGTGAGTGTTGGGGTTTTGTCACCTGCTTTCCCTGAGTTAGCAAATGTGACCTCTTTATTTTTATCCAATTGATTTATTTCCAACTTCCTTAATTGGGCTAAGGCTCATTTGACAGTGCCGTATAATTATTTTACACCTAAGTGGACAGTAGTTATAGTTGCCATTGTTTTTAAGTGTTTGCCACTATATTTATAAGAGAGACACCAGTCTGCGATCCTGCAAATTTGTGTTGCCTTGGCCTAGTTTTGGTCAAGTCCAGTTATTTGGTAGAGATTATGTTTTTTTCATAAGTATTTGTCACAATTTGCTATGAAAAATTATCTAAGTCTGATCCTTTTTCAGGAAATTATTATTTATCTATTTAATATATTTAATAAAATAATATAATCCAAGTGGTTCTCTATATTTTAATATCTTGAATCTTTCAAGAAATTTGGTTCATGTTTTTATACTTTATCAAATTTTGGGCATAGAATTTTTCTTAGCATTCTGTTCATACTTTTACTGACTATGAGGTCAGTAGCAAAGTATTTCCTTTGTTTTAGAAATTAGTAGGTAGAATCCTCACTTAATAAGTTTTATTGATATTTTCAACAAAACAGCTTTTCATTCTATTAATTTTCTTTATTGATTCTGCTTTTCCCTTTCATTGATTTCTGTTCCAATTTTCATTTATTTTCTTATAGTTGCTTTAAGATTACATTGCCCTCTATGTAGTTTTGCTTTTAAGTTCCAGTTGCAAAATAATAATCTAGGGGCAGCCCATACCTCTACCAGATTGTAAGTCAATGCTGGCTTTTCCCACACAATAATATGTTACTTAAGCATTGCAGACCGAATTCTAAGGGACTAAGATATTTCCCGATTATCTAGACAGTTGTCACCTGTGATTTCTTTGATTTGCAAGACAGAGGAAGTGAGCCATGCCACTGGATATAGACTGAGCATAAGAGACCTCAAAGAACACCCTCACAGTGACATGCTTCCCCCTACACCGCCATACCTACTTCAGCAAGGCCACATCTCCTAATAGTGCCACTCCCTATGAGCGTATGGGTGCCAATTACATTTAACCTAGCACCATGTTCCCTGTAGAACTTTATTAAAGTATTTTTCTTGAGAGTAGTGGTTTCTCTATGGCATCAGCTGGTCCTGAATTAGAAGAAATGGCAAATTAACATTTATATTGCTTCAGTCACATTTAACAGCATGTGACTATAAGTGGAGAGTTAATAAATATTTTCCCAGTGACCGCAGGTTAAAAACTGAAGACAGAAATAACAAACAATTCCTTCAAATTAGAAATAAAATAGCCACCTCTGTATTGTATTTCTAGAGGAAAAGAAGGTGAGGGTTAATGGCAAAGACGGATTATGACAATAAGTAGAGGAAAAAAATGTTTCCCCCTCCAGAATCACAGGAAACCTGTAAAGAGATGATAAAGGTACAATTTGCCCCTGCTAAAGAATAATGAATAGTTTGAAATGTAACAATGATGTGATAAGTTCTCTTCCACGATGCAAGCTCCACCCTTGACCTCCTGGAGAAAACGTGTATCCAAAGTTCCTATCTATTTCCTTTGAAGTGAGGGAAAAGCTGCTAAGGCACAAATGGAACTATATATAAAATCATTGGCTGTTGAACAGTACCAAAACTGGATTTTGTGATTTAAATTAGCCCTTTCAAAAGGGGCAGATATTTTATTATAATATCAACACATAGGAGTAAATAGTCAGTTCCCATTCACTGAGTCATTGTTTCTACCAAATGGAAAATATCTTTTTATATGTTATAGTTCATTTAATCAGCCCTTGACTTTTCTCCTTGAGGATAACTAAACAAAACAGCTCTAGCCATTATCTCTTTGTATTTCAGGTAAACAAGAAATGCTTTAACTCATTAGATTCATCCTATCATAATGTCACATATTATTTAATTACCAGGCCAGAACTTACTTTTTCTTTCACTCACAAATATTTAGGAAGTACCTGCTCTTTGTCAGGTTCTAGAATCTAAGCCCCCTTTCAGCATGATGCTATGGATTGAGTCCAGAGGTCCATAATACCCTTCCACTGAACATAACACTTGGGACTGAATCCAGCATTGCACATACGCTGGGCATATTAATAACAGTCCTGGCCATTTTTCATCTGTCCGAATAGAATCTCACAGTTGTATCCAATGACTGAACTTTCAGTCCTCCCAAGTTCTGAGACATGTATGTGCTGTTAAATCAGCCATAAGGCCTTGTGTTAAAGCAATGCAATACCTGGAGAGAAGGTTCAGTGGTTAAGAGCACTTAATGCTCTTGATTCATTGCCCAGCAACTAGGTCAGATAACTCACAACTAATTGTAGCTGGAGTTCTGGCTGACCTGAAACTCTTTTCTGTCCTTCATTGGCACCTGCATACACATGGTGCATATAAACTCACACAGACATGCATACATACACATAAAGAAAATAAATATTGTTAAAAAAAAAACAAGCGTCATGTGTGATGCTAGCCAATACCCCCAAGAAAAAGGATATTTAAACATGTTCTAGACAATGCACAATACCCCTGATTAAAACTGACCCAGGTTTCCCTTTAGTGAATATGAGATGTTTTCTTTCTTATGGTCTTTGGCTCCCTTAATTGAGATATCTACTTCCCTGCTTCCATATCCACCCTTCCACCATCTCAACCATCCCATTCCCCCAAGCTCTCCCCAATCCTCCCCTTCTCCCTCTCACTCCCCATCTCCCTTTACCCCCATCCCAATCCCACCCCCATGCTCCCAACTTTTGCCTGGCAATCTTGTCTACTTCCAATATCCAGGAGGATAACTATGTTTTTCTTTGGGTTCACCTTCTTATTTAGCTTCTCTAGGATCACCAATTAAGGCTCAATGTCCTTTGTTTATGGGTAGAATCCACTTATGAGTGAGTATAAAGATTTATTGCACAATTAAGCAGGTTAAAGCGTAAGTGGGTTTTAGTAGTGTTACAGAGTATTGAAATCATATTCAGGATCAAATACAGTGCCATCATGAAGGAACTTGGTTGCTGCAGAAAATCTAATTGTCATGAAACAAGGTGTGAGCTTTTGTAGAAATTAGTACAATCTGTCACAGGGACTTGTGAGAGACAAGCCCTAAAGAAGTCTAGAGACAATCAGACTTGGTACTAGAATAAAGCTGATATCAAATGATATCAAATGTGGATCTTACTGGGTCAGGTCTACAGAATGCTCAGAAAATGGGCTTTAATATGTAAAATCACTGAAATAAGAAAGGGTTCAATGTACACTATGTACACTGAGCAGAGTCAAGATGCCTGGAGAGATGGAGAAGGGACTTGATGTTCACTGAGATTAAAATGGTCTCAAATCAGAGTGCTTCTCAGTAAAGCTCAGTCAGGGATATTGTGCAGTGTCAGGAACATGGTAAGTGCTGTTTGTAAGTATATTGACTTTGTAGATAACAGGGGCCTCAAGAGTGTTTGGTAAAGGCTGAACCCTATGAAGATTGCACAGTTCTTGAGTGAATGGAAAAGTCATGTGTGGCACAATAGATAAGAAACTGTATTCAAGAAATGGAAATGGTATTAGGACTAAGATGAAAATCTCAAGAATATTTGCAGGCCAATCTCAAACGACTTTCTGCAGTTTGTAAAAAGTGAATAGGACAGGCATGATCCAGTTACGCAGGGTTGTTTTTGAAAAACAAGAACGGGAGAAGGTCTATGTTTATAAACTACTAGAAAAAAAAAATGACTGCTAAAATCAGACTTATTCCTAGCAAGCAATGTCAGAAACATCCTGTAAATGAAAATTTGTACTAATCTGTGAAAACATGATAAAATAATGTTTTATGTCTTCCTCATTCATGTTTTCTTTTCAAAAAACAGTCTAAGCGAATCTGGAAACTTTCTCTTGTGTAACAGAATGATTAAGCTTTCAACTCTCTTTCTTAATAGGGAGAAATATAAAACTTTTAACCAGATAATACCACCTTCTCTGTTCTTTCATGCTCTCAGCTCTCCACCCCAGGAGGCTTGGCCGGCCCCAGCATGTGGTTAATAAACCCAGAGCCAGGTTCTCAAGGATGACCAGTGTCCTCTCTTACAATGCCTGTCCATGGAAACCGTTCAAAGAATTGCAGAGTATTTACACTAAAACACAGAATGCTCAATCCTTCAATACCCCATAAAAATGAACCTTCTATGACATAAAACTGTATAACTCCAAGTCCTAAAACCTTCCTTTGAGATGAAGTTATCAAAAACAATAAGTGGCAAGAGAGGGGATAAAAAAATAACTCAGCAAGGAAAATGTTTGCCTTTTCAATCTCCAGAACCCACATTAAAAAATAAAATAAAATCTGGGCTTGCCAACATATATTTATAATAACAGAATGGGAAAATTGAGACAGGTGGATCTCTGGGGATCACTAGCCAACCAATTTAAACTACTCAGAGAATCCCATGCCAGTCGACTGTCGCAAAACACAAGTAGTAACCTAAGGAATAATGACCAGTGTTGAATTTTGGCGCATACATACACACACACACACATACACACTGCAGAAGATTTGGAACCTACCTTCACTAATCAGTTAGCAAGGAAGAGTGTCATTAAAACCTTTCCAGTTATCATTAAAGAGTCTTCATTTTCAGTAGAGCTTAACTCAATTTACACTGCAGTCATCATCCCCTGAAGCAACAGTCCTAACAAATCTGTCTCATTGTTTTCACATGTGTCTTATTGGTCAGTTTTATTTTACGTGCTCCATTTGCGTAATTAGTTTTCTCCCCTCGATGCGAACATTGCCAATGCACAGAGGGAAATCTACAAACTTGTACAGAAACTGAACACTGTTGCAACACAACAGCGTAAGAGTTGTATTGACAGCCTCTCTGCCTTTCTTCTTCTCCTTAGAATAGAGTTCTGTGTGACCAGTGCTGCCTCTGTTGACTCTTATTTGATACGAGCTGCAAGCACAGCAGTTCTTGCCTGACAGAGTGGGCCTGCAGAGGACATTTCCTCTCTCCTAGCACCTTCAAAAGATCAAACAAAATGGCGTCCAAGTCTATTTTTTTTTTTGTAATCACGTTCATTTAAGTTCCAATTTCTTCTTCTTAGAATTCTTTTAAATGGATATATGGTGGCATATTGTAATTGGGCATGGAATCGGTATCAAAGGGCCATCCTGAATTGAAGACTCAAGTTCTACTATTTTCATACTTCTGAATTTTTTTCTGAAATTCATGGATATCCAGGCATAGACTTTTGGAAAATAAGTGCCTTGGCCCTGACATGCACATACTTTTTAAATGATGAGTTAGATACTTCAGAAGATCTTGACTCACCACATGTTCTCAGAGATCTCTACTAAGCCTTGTATTTCCTACATCCCAAAGATGCAGACAAAAAGACACTTGATCTTTGCTCAAGGAACTCATACGATGACAAGAAAACAATTACATTAGAGAATGATCTGGAGCCAGAAATTTGGGCATTCACACAAAGAGGATCCCAGACTTTAAAGAATAATTAAGTTATGGAATGGTGTAGAATTCTCTGTGAGAATTTTAGTGACAGATTCCTTCGGATGAAATGACAATTATGTATAACAATCAGCTCGAGAAAGAGAGGGGCTTTACCTCAGCTGCCAGATAGTATCATGACATAGACCTGTTCTCTGCACATTAGTATAACAGCTTATTTGTTCATGCTGACCTTGCTCCCATACAAAAGAGCGTCAGAACACTTCTGCCTTCTGGCCTTTACTAAAAGCTTTCAAAAGTGACCTGTCAAAAGGTGGAGCTGCAAGGTGAAAAGGATCAGTTCTTCCGAACGTACAAATGCACTGAAACAGATTCCAATCCATTGTGGCAGCAAACAATATATAAAGAAACCTGAAATTGTAAATAATAGACATGTACTATCAGAGGGTCCTTTCAAATCATCTGCGGCAACTTCTAAATCTAATTGTAAAGAGGTTGAAGCTACTTTATGGCAACATTAATGACTTACCCAAAGAATATTGAGAAGATCTGACATAGATTCAGGGTTAGGCTCCATGGTGGGGGAGGGAAAATTCTTCCATATGTTCCAGGTTTCCTTCAAAGTGAAGAGGCTCCATTGCTATAAAACCCCTGCCCTGTTGTTGTCTATTTTACTTCATTTCTTGAAAGATGGTTTGTGCAACTGATCGGTGCATGCAGGGGGAAGAATATGAAGTGTAGAAATGAGACACTCCATTTTTTGAAGCAGGCCTGCCTGTGCAGGACTTTGAATTTTGACAGTAGGCAAAGCAGGGAACTAATTTCAGAGTTCTGTCATTCTACCAAAGGATGCCCCAAGGCTCTGTGAATGAGAACTGCACCCACATTTGGCATTAGGTTGTCCACTTCACCAGTATCACTTCTATTTTTTGTAAAATTTTGGTTTCTTTATAGTGACTTTGATGGTGAATATATAATACACCCTCCCAGGAAAAAAACAAAACAAAACAAGCACATACACAAACAAAATCCCACACCTGTAGCATCTGTAACTCTATGCTGTAAAGAATTCAAGCAAAGCTCATTTCGCCAACACCAGTGATTGAGAATTAAAACAGGCATACAAGTACAAATCAAATGTGATGCTGCCCTATTAGTTGCCACTCTACTCCTTCACCTTATAGCACAGGAATACAAAACCTAGCCAAGAAATGGCTGTTGATCAGGCTCTGCCCATTCCACCATGCAGATTCACAAGTTCCCAGTTGAACACTTCTACATTTTATAACAGCATCATATGGGGGTTAAATTGCCACTCCTCATTACACAAACACACTTGCAAATAATATATGTGACATTTACAATGTATAAGATTTTTTTAAATGTGTGATAATACATAAGTATATGTGGCATTAAACACACTTATAGCGATTGCTCATGTATTAAGAGCATTGAAACTTAATCAGCTTGAGTCTCTGTATATTTTATTTCAATTAAGTTAATTTTAAAAGGCTAAGGTAGACACCCAAAATTAGACAGAATCAAAATATTAGTTGCAATCCAACATAGAAAATCATCAAGATGGTAGATGTGAAGAATTTCCTAGCTCATAGTTCTCCAATTATGCATAGCTCCAGACCTTTGCTGGATGAATTCTCTGCCATCATTAGTGCTGCATATCTATCTCTGAAAATGTAACAAACAGAATAGATGGAAATAGAGAAGGGCACAGTCCCTGGAAAAATAGCAATTCAAATGCATAAACTAAGACCAAAATTTGTCTTGTCTGTGTGTAGTGATTGTCTTTGAGATACATGAAATTCCTCTGATTCCTTTTACGGCATGTTTTAATGGGGCAAAATTACACACTGCCTGTCCTGGGCAGCAAAGAGCACATAGATGAAAGTTGTCTTTGGTTTATAATTAAGGCATTGCTCTGACACTGAAAGCTCTTAGAAGACAGAATCTCAATTAACATCCTGAACTTCTGCCATTTTAATTGACCACTAACCTTTCTATTTTAAACAGAAGTTTATTTTTCCCTAGAGCCACGTTTTCTGTTTATCATTTTCCCTGTGCTGTATTGTAAATGTAATTGATATTATAAAAATATTTCCATCGCTGGGTTGTCATTCTCTACCTCCAAGGCACACATGTGTACTTATTGTGCGTATGCACAAATGTTTAAAGTTTGAAATGTATAGACATGTGTAGCTATATATAAATATACATATGTTGGATGTTGCCACGTTACTACTTTAAATCCTGATGTTCTTTTCAATAATTTGGAATATTTATATCTCTTTATATCCTTGAATGTGATCATCTGATGATCAAATGCATTTAATCACTTAAAATTAGGGCTGGATATAGCTCATGGTAGAACATTTGCCTAGCATGTGTGAGATCTAGGTTCAATCTCCAGCTCTGCAAGAACAGATAAACAGCAAGCCTGAGGCACAACCCTGTGTGCTCCCACATTTATTCACACACAGGTACACAAAGATGAAGAATGTGGTATTTTTAGACAACTGGCAAAAGCATTTACAGTCGGGTGACTGCGATTCCTCTCTGAACTGTCGCTGCAGGGCTCTAAGTGTTCCTCTCAGAGGGGCAGCCCCGACTGGAAACACCTGAAACTGCTCTTTTGGGGAGCTGCCTTTGGTAGCAACTCTTCTCTATACTAACCAGTGACAACTCTTGGCAAAACTCAGCCCTTTGAGAGTTGACTGAATAACTCAAAACTGCCACAGGCATTTGGATTAAAAAGTGAACAGAGTAGCTGGTGGAAACACTGTGGAACAGACGACTCTGTGTGACTCTTCTATAATGAGGCTTGATCGTTCTCTGTGGCTCTTGACCTGTGTCTAAAGTCTGGTCTCAATAAGGCATTCGCAGCAGACTTTAAACAAATGCTTATGAAATCTCTTTCTTAATTGCCTCCTTTGGCTATGCAAAATAACATGTAATTAGGAGCAACATGTTCACTTTGTACCAATAATAAAAAGTAATAATTCTTGACAAGTGGTAGTGGCTGGAAAGTATGATGTATATACCTTATTCATGTACATATATACATGCATGAAAACCTGAACTAGGCATATGTAATATATTAATATATAAACATATTCATATATGCATGTATATGTTTCTGAGATTGTGATTGAATAATTTATTTACATTGTTTGTGAATTAGGCATGTGTCTTCTACATCAGGAGATTTTTTTGAGGTTTAAATGGTAAAGCATAGGACATTTACTTTAAAGATCTTAAGGAAGCTACATGCCTTTAATACACATCCATTAGCTTTTTACCACTATTCATTCCTTCCTCTGACAAAATTTGGGGGAAGATTCTCACCTTTTTCAATGATTTCATTAATTCAAAAAATGGTAAGTGCTGCATAATCAAAACCAGGATAACAGCACATCACCAGCAAGTGTGCCCATCCTAAAACAGAAAGGCCAAGAATTTTAGGGCTTCTCAATCACCTCACTACCAGGAAACACTTTCTCTCTTCCCGATAAATTATAAGAAAATGTCTCAACCTGAAACAAAATGCTTTTGTAACCCATTCACCACTCACACTTCGGTAGCAATGACCCAAGACAAAGAGCTCTGACAGTCCCAGTCTGTGTAAGCTTTTCAAACACTGTTTCATTTCTGGCTCCCAGTGAGCGCAGCTGCAAACAGAAGATGCTACAAGGCTGATTGTGTTGACTTTGAACTGAGTGTGTGACTGCTGAGAGGTTACAGTCCCCAGGAGCCTTCTGCTTCTGTGTGTCACCCCAGCACCACTACCACCACCACCATCACACATAGGTAAATTCAAAGCGAGCTTGCTCGTTCCCACTTGATTCTGCCTAGTACCAGCATTGTGTGAACATGAAGGCAGAAACCAGTCTCAATTGCATTTTCTCACATAGGTACCAGAAAAGCTATGGAAAAAAAAAAAAAAAAGAACCTTCAACCACTCTTTAACAGGCCACAGAGGAAAGTTGTTTTCTAAGGAATATATTGTTTCACTGTACACTGAGTTTTGTTTTTGTTTTCAGATGGGAATTGTGCTTTAGGGACTACTTTGGAGAAAATGGCTCAGAACCAGAACCTGTCATTAGGAGGAAGTACTCTTTGGCAAAAGCAGTGCTTTTACGCCGTAGCCTGCATTTACCACCCAAGGACCCTATCAGCTTCTTGCAGAGGATGGTTTTTACCACTGATTTTTGACTCTAGACCTTTGTGCCTACTAGTAAGAGAAGTTCCTGCCTGAGCCCAGCTATCACTTGAGAACCAAGGGGAGTGGCAACATATTTTACATTTTCTGGAATTGTGGCTAAGATTGTTGAAATATTTGCATGATGTCAATGGGAAGCGGCAGTCTAAGTTTCAATGACCCAGTTCCTGTCTTAAAACGTAGCTGTGAATTACTGTATGATGGGACATTTAATACAGAAGGCCGTCAACTCATTCTGGTGTCCAAGTGTTAAGACTGAGAAAATTTGGTTGTTTTGTGTGAAGACACAGAAAGAATTGAAGCAGTCTACAAATGGCCTAGAAAAGAGGAATAAGGTCTCAGAAGCAGAGATATTGGAATTTAAAAAAGAAAGAAAATGAAAACAAGCTAGCAAGAGAGAAGTAAAACAAAAGTAAAAAAGGCAAAAGTAAACAAAATGAAATAAAACCCCCATCAAAAAAAATACCAAGAAATCAAAGTAAACCAAAACAGCAAAATGGAATTATTTTGTGCTGGTAAGCTATCATTTGTAACTATGAATGTTTGCCCGTATGACTACTACATGCATGTGTAGTGTACATGAAGACCAGAAGAGGGATTTGGATCTCTACAACTGGAGTTACATAGGGTAGTGAGCCAATATTTTGGTGCTGGATACTAGATTTGGGTCCTCTGCAAACTCTACAAGCGTTCTTACCCACCGAGCCACTTCTCTAGCCACAATATGTAAGAATTAGGGGAGCATGAGAAGCGGCAACCCCAGGTGAGATGAGAGACATCCGGATACACTGCAGCCAAGAGTCAGAGTACATGGGATGGTTTGGGGAATGGAAGATCTGCTTGATATTTCATGATTAACCATTTGGTA
Source organism: Myodes glareolus (assembly GCF_982192425.1). NCBI lineage: Eukaryota > Metazoa > Chordata > Mammalia > Rodentia > Cricetidae > Myodes > Myodes glareolus. The sequence goes on from NC_142033.1 coordinate 65,942,507, forward strand.
TTAGCTGTTGTGAGCACCCATTTGGCATAGATGTTCCAATTACCTCACATTCTGCTTAGACAAATGACCTGTCAGAGAACTATTCTATGAAATTCAAATCTAAAAGAATTCTGTCTGATGGTTTGAAAAGAGGACCACTGCCAGAAGCTAGGTGATAGAATGTAAAGACTTGAGCATTTAAGTGGTAAAGGAAAGAGGAGGGGAATTAAGAGAAGCAAACACCCTTGAAAGAATTCTGAAAAAAAAATGGAAAACCATGAGGAGTATTTGGTGGCATGTTAGTATCCAGACAGTTGATTAATAGTTAATATTATCATTTTGTGCTCACCTAAATCTCAGATCCTGAAGTTGTTCAAGAGACTTTTGCAATGATGATTAACACAGCAATCGTATTTCATTTTTCTTCAGTAATTCCTTGGATTAGCTTGGCTTTTCCATTGGTGAACCTTCAGAGGTTAAACAGAAAACCCACAAAACCCACATTCTTTAAGACACTGTGCAAGCTTTTGATTCCGTCCCTGTCCTTACTTGCATTATCCTAAAACTTTTTCAACCACACATAACACACACACACATACAGAGAGAGAGAGAGAGAGAGAGAGAGAGAGAGAGAGAGAGAGGCTCTGCAAAATTGACCTGGAAAATAAAACCAATTTTATGGGCAGTTACAGCATAGAAGAGAAAAAGCCAAAAAGCCAGTACTGTAAAAAGAGGGAAAATTTGGGGGGATGATGTAGTTCCAAGAACCCCCCTTCTAGTGAGAAATTAGTATTCTTAATAAAATGCTAAGTGATTTTTCTGCTGAACTCTAATAGGATTAAGCTGTATTCTGGGACCTCACTCAATAAGCTGCCAGTTGGCTGTCAGTCAGGAATCTAGTGACCTTTAAGAGATTTTCTTTTCTTTCTGTATCTAACAAGATTATCCACATTTAATAGATAATCTAACAAGGTTACTCATTCCTTCTCTCCCTTAAAAAATACCTACCACGAGTCAATCTTTGAATTTTCCCATTAAGGGTCTTTATTAAAATCTCTCATGCAAGACTGTAATCAAACTTCAGTCCTTGAGTATAACTACATGTTCTGATTTATTTTTTATCCAATAAATGTACACAGGAGCCCACTGTGTATATCTCAAAACAACCAAATGAAAGCTAGTGTCAAGATATTGCTAGTAAGCAGAAGTGCAAAATATGCTTGTGAAAGACATAGATAACATGAGAGCCATAACTTAGAATTCACTGTCTAAATGTGTCATATTTTGTCAAGGCCCAATATGGAAAATACTTATGATTTTCCCATATGAGTATGTGGAGTTATCTATCAGTTGGTATGTTACTATTATAGATTAAGAAATATTATCATATGCATTTATTTGGGAGACACTTCAAGGTGGGATTGACAACATCTGAATAGAATGCATACTGAAATAAAAAACTTTGAAAATAAAAGAGTATATAAATTATATCATATTGTAAAATTGAATTTACTTTAAAAGAATAATGATGTTCCAAAAAAAAGCAATTACATGTGTTTGTCTCAGTGGATATTCAAGCAGTTCTAGATGGTTATCTTGAACCTTGTTTTGTATGTTTGTTAATGGTTTCCTCTCAGTCTAATAAGGCTTTGTACAAAAAATAATGGAATACTGTCCCCAACTTAATAGGAGAAAGTAGCAAATGATATCTTTCACTAGATAGCAAAGTCGGAAATATATTTCTAGAACTCAAACACTGAACTAATATGGTAGTGCATTGTTCAAGCAATATCATTAATTTTGCAATGATTACTGAGCATTCTGTTATATTCTGTAAATATGGTGACAAAAACTACCTGTGTGTTTGAGTTATTTAACTGCAGTCATTGAGTGACATGTTTCAAACTTTTAAGTCCATGTACAGAATACATCAAAGAATTATGCTATAGGTAGAACACACACACACACACACACATCCCTATCAACCACTGATAAATAATCAGGGGCCATAGCTAAACTACAGAGTTTTTAGGATCTACATTTTTGTGGACTGTAACATGAACTTGGAAGATGAGTATATAATTTATGTCTACATAAGAATTATTCTGCAGTAGCTGGGACTCACTGGTATAAAAGATAAATGCTGTTCTTCTGAAGAAAGAACATGAACTTCACCCCTCAATTTCTACTCAGATTGAACTTTTCTAAGGTATCCAGCTATAATCATTGGTGGAGGTCAGTACTACTTCATTATAAGCATCAAGAGCTCTCCCTGTGGTGGTCTCTGGTAAAACTTCAGGAAGGTCATTACAATGAGTTAATATACTCCTATATTAAATATTTTTGCACAAATAATACAATGAGGTGACTCAGTGGTAAATGTGCTTTTCATGTAGTCTCACAACCTGAGTTCAACACCCAGGGTCCATATTTTGGAACCGTTATGACCAGATTGCAGGGATCACCAAAAGACCACCACAGAGACAGAATTCTATACATAAAAACAAAACACTCTTCGTGTGTCCAACGCATTGCCACCCAGACAGAGTACCTCAAGCTCAGCTGGGTTTGGATTTTATCATAGCAGAAATTGTGATGAGGGATTTCTAAGGTTTAAGCAGAACCCCTGATTGGCTGACCTTTGTCTTGGGTGCCTTGTTGAAAGGGAGTGTGTGCTGTGCTAAGGTACATCAGGTGATTCTATCTATAGTTAAAGGAATGTTAGGTATTTCCTTTGGAACATTCAGTACTTTCCCCTTGAATCAAGGTCTGTTCCTGGGTGATCTCAGTTTGTGGTCTTTCCTGGAATTAGGTAATCTGAAATTCAGGCCTCCATTGTGCTTTTCATGGCTGGGTCCTACATTTTCCACTTCACAAGGATCAATGACAGGGCTCAATCATAAGTCCTGCTTGCCTAGAAGTTTAAGGAGATGTTATTGGGAACCTAAGAACTGTTACCTAACAGATTTTTCTAGGGCAGCAGCCATTCTCTGCTATCAAGTCCTGTAGCTCTGATCTTTGACTACAACCAAATCGTAATCCTGAATGACCTCTTCGGTTCTGTATAAAGAATCAAAGTGTCTTATTTTATTATAGAACCATTTTAGTTAATAAATACAATCATTGACAGCTCTCGGCCTGTTTTAATGGTATATAAATGAACATTACAAGAAACCATTTTGTCTCCTAAGTCAGGGAGCTCCTCCTTGTCTCAGCATTTCAGCCTATTTTGGGCAGGAACCACGGGATGACGTGTTCTTTTCTTTAAGTATTTCTAGCTGTTGTTATCAGAGCCCAAGAAGGTTGAAAGTCTACTCAAGATTAGGGAGGGAATTTGGGCAATAGAGCATTCGTCAGAAGCATCTGGTTCACTAACTGCGCTGAAGAGCCAGGGAGCATTCACATGGGCTGAACTGGTCCACCTTAGCTTTCAGCAAGTCCAGTGTTCAAAGTCATTTGCTGCAAGTCATAGTAAGTGGGAAGGAAAGGAGTACCAAGAGACCAGAAGAGAAGAAAACATTATCCTCAGGAATAGTCAGGTGGGGAAAACTTAGGCTGTACTTATCAGGAATCCTTTTGACCTATGAGAAGTAGATTCAGGTTTTTTCTGAAGCCTATATGAATTTTTACTTTACAAAAGGATATAAAATTTTTAGATATATTAATGTTATCAATCTATACTGAAATACATATAGCATCAAAACCAGAAATAAGTGTTTGTAAAACAGCAGGAGTGGACTCATTTGATTCCTGGTAAAAAATTACAGACTGGGGTTAGAAACATGTACATTTTCTTCTGTCTATAAAGCCAGGTATAGACTGGACAAATCTGTCTTTAGGTCCATGAAAAGTTTATTAGCTTATCAGAACTTTACCAAAGACATCAGCAATTATTACTGAGAAAAGTCATTTTAAATCATATATTTTAGTGGAAAATTACATCTAAAACATGTTTATCTTTTAATATGAAGCCTGTAAACAAGGCAAACCTATCCACCTTTTTTTCAACAGGAGACCTAGTAGCCTTAAAAAAAACAACTCTTTATATTTACGTATGAAATAAGCTACCAAGCTGGCTGCAGTTGGGAGAAGAAACTGGTTGCCTACTGCTAAGCTGACAAAGACAAAACTAGCACAGCCAACAATACTATTAGATATCTTAGAACAGATAAATTATACCTGACTGTAGACCAAGCAGTTCCTGAATTTACTAAAAATGACAGGGACCAACCAGTCCATACTCAGTTAGCCATACCCAGGTCTTCTTCTCCTGGTCCATAAGGTGAGAGCAATTATTTGTGGAGGAATATGGGTAAGATCAACCTTATTTATCTAGGCAAAAGGTGTGTGATTTATTCCCCAGTGTCTTATTTGTCCAGAGTTTTGGCTGGGTCCTGATGGTAGGTATTGGATTGGGCATCTTGCCCAGTGGGCAGCATTTTCAAATCCAGGTAGAGGCATTGTGGTGCCCTGTAATCTTCTTTGGAGACTTTAGGTCACTGCCAGGATCTGCGAATCTTTATCTAATATAATAAGGTTTTAAATCAATATTTTAAATGTCATATTCTGCAGATCTCTGAAGTATTTGAGGGATGCCCAGGTATATCTGAATAGACAACTTTGTTTCTAGTTGCTTGCTTTAAGTTTAAATTTGAAAGAATATTCAGGGGAATAAGTTTTATCCTTGTAGTTAATTATATCAGTAGTGCTTAGCATGACTATAACTAACTAACTAGATTATTTATAAGGATGGCTATTAACTTGTATTCTTTAACATTTTACAGAGTAGGTAAGCAGCTTTTATAAGACTAGGACTTTACATTTCATTTTTAGCCCTGAACATAATGAATGATCTTGAGTTGAAGCTCTTTTAGTATCAATATAAAAACATTTATATGATTTAGTTTCTCCAAATAGCTCAAATGTAACAAAGTTAGGAAACACAAGAAGGCTAAACATACATTTTTAGGCCTGAAGAGACCTTAAATAAGGGGAGAGATTCACTAAGCCATTGGTTCTCAACTTTTCCAATGCTTTAACCTTTAAGATAGTTCCCCATGTTGTGGTGACTTTCCATCACAATTTTTTTTTCATTGCTATTTCACAACTGCATTTTTGCCATTATTATGAATTTTCATACAAGCATTGCACATGCAGGTGGTCCTAGGCTACCCCTGTAAAAAGGTTTTTTTTTTAACCCCAAAGGGTCGAGACTCAGCAGCTGAGAAGCTGCTCCAGCCCTTTGCCAGACTGCTTAGGTCATTGTCTTGCTGCATCACAAGAAATGAACATCCTAGTTTATGACTAGTATTTGGTACTTATGGCTACAACTCTAATTTTTAGTCTCTTATTTTAAGTCCAATACTAACAATATAAAACATTTTATAAGCTTAAAAGCTTCTCAATCTAAATATTTAAAAAACTGTTCTTAAGATATTATATCTCTCAAATTTCTTTCTGCAATATCAAAAATAAAGTAATCTTTTTTATTTTAAAGGGGAAAAACATGGCATAATCACATAAGGCAAAAACACAAGTCCAATAGTACAAACAATCTAAAGTTCAATATCTGAGATTTATTCATAAACTTTTTGTTTTTTATTTTTATTTTTTGAGAGGTTTGACTCACCTCTTTGACCCCCCCCCCTCAACCCTGTATATATAGCCTGCCTTTTAGATCTCAGCCTGCTCCATTTTACTGTGGCTGGTGCTTCTGGTGAATATCACCTGGCACTGATGTTTCTAAAACTGTTAAGTTCCCCCACTGCAGCTGGACTCCCTTTGGAACCTTCGCCCTGCCATAGATTTGCAAACCTCAGCTGTTCCCTATGATCCCATTACACCTTTAAAACCATTATCATCTGACTGACTCTTAAATTATGAAGTTTAGCTGCCTGAGCAAGGTACATTTCTGTGTTCAAAAGCATTGAGGTGTAACATCAATATTTTAAATCCTATTTTTTTATAAACCTTGTGCTTAGGACAGCACATAAATTATCATTTAAAAATCTATACTAACCCAAGCTATCTTGCAGATTTCTTGTTGTCTCCTCATTAGGGCCATTTCATGTGATTGCATCTAATTTAGATGGTGATAAAATACTGTGACATCCATTTTTTTTTAACTCCAAAAAAAATGGCAACCAGCCATGTGACTGACTAAAAAATGGTGGCAATCCAAATTGGAATTTTGCCATATGGTTCCTTTAAAATTACTCATGCATAGATTTTCAATTATCAAGTTTTAGTGTTACCAGTTTTAAATTTTTAACTAGTTTTGGGTTTAACAGATTGTTAACCTTATCTAACAAAATAAATATAAATTTTAATGTAGAAAATGTCTATATAAACCAAGTCTAAATTTTTTGCCTGTTCTGTTTTGTTTTCTTCTCTCTGTTACTGTGTCAGGGAGTCAGACTGACAAAGCAACATAGAAGCAACTTTTACATAAACATGTTTGAGTCTAGTGAAGGTAGAGCCATAACCCAACTCTAGAACCAGCTGTTCAATAAAGAACAGCATAAAACAGTTTTAACACTATCTATAACAAAAAGACATCTGAACTCCTGCTAGCCCGAATCCAGTGACCAGAGCTCAGAGATAAATTCTGAGCTCTCACCATAAATACCACCAGAGCAGTGGTCGGTGGTGACTGGCTGCTATCAGTAAAAATACCCAAACCATTCTTTTTTTTGGCTCTATGCTTGCCGCAAAACTTGCAAAACCATGAGGAAACCCAGACAAAACTTTCCAACAAAACAAGCATACACAAGTTTCTCAAGAGACAGACAAAACTTTCCAACAAGACAATACTTTCCAACCAGAATTAACCTAATATGGTCTAATAACTTTAAATTTGCATAACACATAAAAATCTGTATGTGTGAAGCATCTGAGACAAGCAGCAGGTTTTTTAACCTTAAGAAATAACAATTTGTAACCAAGTCCTTTAAGTGTTGACAGATACTTATCTGTGTCATACCCAAATCACAGAGTCCCCCCAAACCAACTAGGAGACCGAGTCCTGTACGCAAATGCAAAGAGCCTTTATTATTACACACGTTTGCAAACCCAGACTCTCTGTGTGTCCATCGTATTGGAGTGGTCAGAGAGTCCCGAGCTCAGTTAGGGTTGGCTTTTGTAGTAGCAAAGGTGGGAGTGAGGGATTTCTAAAGTTCAGGACCTCTGTTGGCTGACATTTGTCTAGAGATGTCCTGGTTTCTGAAAAGTGATGGGTGTGTGTGGCAGGTGACCCTATCTACAAGAGTTGGAACATTCGGAATTTCCTCTGGATGATCTGTTCCTGGGTGGTGCTTGGGTAGTCTCAGTTTGTCGTCTTTCTTGGAACCAGGGTAAACTACAGAGACTCAGGCCTCTCTCTGTTGAGTTTGTCATGGCTGGGTCCTACAATCTGAATGACCAAAGCAGTCCTATGGAAGAGAAATAACTGAACTCTAAAAGGCTAACATGGCAGCCACAGCTTAGCAACCATAGACAGTTAATTACTCCTCGCAAAGATCCACAGAGCCAAACTCAGACAGGTTTGATCAGAAGTCAAGGTGGGCAGCCCCCAGGAGAGATTGAGGGACCTCCACTCTGAAACTCCACCTATGTTTGTATGGCATGAACAGGCAAGTCCAGCTCTGCCTTCCTGCATTGGCCCCACACTATGAGCTGAGGCTGCCTTTTTTTCAATGAAATGTTCAAGGCAGTTAGAGGTTGCTTGTATCATCCCTTTAAGGAAAATATACCCCTTTTTAAGTCTCAGACTCTATTCTTATGATCCCATCTCTAAAGTCCTACAAGTCATCCATTATCAATGACAAAAAAAAAATCAATCCCATTTTATCAGTCTTGTACACAAGAAAGAAGATGGAGAAAAAAGACAAAGCCAAAACTGTACACAGAGCAATATAGAGTCCCCCTGGTGCCCAGAGGCAAAACTGAACTGAAGACTACAGCCTCACACCATTCTGCCAGAGCTACCCAATTGTCTTTTTATAAAAACCAGAGGGATCGATCATGTACAAAAAGTCCTGGGCCCCAAACAAACCAGAGGGATCCATTCCTGTATAAATGGGCTCCAGAATATCTTCTCAGGTGTCCCACCTGTGACCTTTGCATTCACCCAGACCATTAACATGCTCTTACAGATTCTGGACTGGGCCCACTTACAGAAGATATTCAAAACAGAAAGACACAAAATGAAATGCAACATATAAACACAGAGAACTTACAAGCCTGCTGAAGGCAATAGAGGCCAGTGTTCCTGGTGGGCTTGGTGATTCCCAGACCAGCACCAAATGCAATGACCAGATTGCAGGTATCTCCAAAAGACCACCACAGAGACTGAATCCCATATGTAAAAGCAAAGAGCCTTTATTCAAGTTTGAACTTGCACTCTCCATGTGTCCAATGCATTGGTCCAATCAGAGAGCCTTGAGCTCAGTTGTGGTGGGATTTTTCTCCTAGCAGAGATTGTGGTGAGAGCTTCCTAAGGTTCAGGCAGGGCCCCTGATTGACAGACATTTGTCTTGGGGTGTCTTGGAGAAAAGGAATGGGTGTGTGCTGTGCTAAAGGACATCAGGGGATCGTATCTATAATGGTTGGAATGTTAGGAGCATCCTTTGGAACATTAGGTACTTTCCCCTTGGATGGTCCATCGTTGGGTGGTTCCTGGGTGGTCTCAGTTTGTGGTCTTTCCTGGACCCAGGCAATCTGAACCTCAGGCCTCTATTGAGCTTGTTGTGGCTGAGCCCGACAGTAAAAAGAAACGACTCTTACAAGTTGTCCTTTACTCTCCTTACAGAACATTCACAAAAGACAAAAGCAAAAAAAAAAAAAAAAATAAGATGAATATATGTTTTTAAGGTTTTAATGTGTGTATGTGTTTGTGTGTATGTGTTTGTGTGTATGTGTGTGTGTGTGTGTGTATCCTTCATGTACAGGTGCCTATCGAAGCCAGTAAAGAATTCAAACACCCTATACTTGAGTTACAGGAAGTTATGAGCCACAAGATAAGGTGATGGGAAAAGCATTTGGGTCTTTGAGAAAAGCAACAAGAATTCTAAAAGTACTAGGTACTTTATCTTAAACACATTTTCCCCTCTACACCTCTAACTTTCCTCAAGCGAAATAGCATTGACTGGTGTTCTTGCATCTAGTTATATGAAAAATAAAGTAAACACATTTGATCATATTTGGTAATATCTATGAAATTTATAGACATTTCTGAGATTAGTTATTGCTAGGCATCCTAGTAGCAAATTTTGGGAATATTAAAGACCCAGAATAGTAGGTCTAGTGTCTGATCATCTAACATATCCTGTGAAGCAATAGAGGAAAAGAAAGTTTGACATTCAAAAAAGCTGCATCTAATGTCTGTAATGCCAGTTTTGTGTTTGGTTATTTTATTCTGTACATGGAAAAAATCAATTCTCATAAAAACCTACTCAAAACAGAAGTATTTTCTTTCAGAGATAATTCTCAGGTGGCAGTGACCATGGGGAAACAGAGGTCTCAAAGGAGCCTCTCAAATGCTGTTCCGCATGTCTTGTGGAACTGGACCACAACAATGCATCTTAGCTCTGTCTCAGGAATGTCTAAATACAAAAGAAAGATTAGAAGCTGCTTCTCCCAATAACTGAGCAAAGCACAAGATACACTTCCTTTATGTGTTTCCTAGCATAGAGAGTGCTCCAAAACCAAGCAGTACCCTATCCAAGGAAACCATAGTTGAACCGTAGTTGAGATCAAAGGCAGAGCTTCTGTACACTCAGAAAGAAAGAAAGACTTCAGGAAGTCTCACATAATAGTTTTTTCTGATGCCCAGTAGCAAAACTGCTCTCCACTATGGTGGCCTCTCCCCTAGGGACAATTGGAAATGTGTTAAGTAGTTGTCTGAGTTATTCTATTGCTGTGAAGAGACATCATAACTATGGCAACTTATAAAGAAAGGCATTTTATTAAGGGACTTGCTTATAGTTACTTCCAGAAGATTAGTCTATTTTCATTATTGCAGGGAACGTGAGGACACAGAGGCAGCATGGTGGTTAGAGAAGCAAATGAGAGTTCCACAGGTTGAGAAAGACAGGTAGAGAAGGGAGAGCTAGCAAGGACTTTTGAAACCTCAAATTCCACTCCCAAAGACATACCTCCTCCAACAAGGACTTATCTACTCACACAAGGCCATAACTGCAGATTATTCCAAACATTTTGTCAAATGGGAGCCAAGCATTCAAATATCTGAGCCTATGGAGTCCATTCTTATTCAAACCACCACAGCCAGGAGAGAAAGAGAGAGAGAGAGAGAGAGAGAGAGAGAGAGAGAGAGAGAGAGAAATAGAAGCCTACATCAGATCCTGGTCTATAACTGGATTGAGAGTCTGGAAAATTATTGTATTAGTCTACCTGGAATTATGCAGATACTAAATCAGAGTGGAGTATTAAAGAAAAGTAAGGGGACGAGAAGATTGGTTGTTACTTAATAGTATTTAGTGCTTGTGAAATCATCCTAAAATTTCAAACACAAATCAGAAAAACAAAAAAGCCCCCACCATTCCAGAAAGTAAGTTAGAATCCGTGAAGAAAGAATAACTGGCTTCCATTTTTATATTTTTAATTGAAAATTTTTTAAGAGTTTTATACATGCATATTGTATTCACATTGTTCCCATTCCTGTGTCTTCCCATCAACTTCTCCAATGACCTGAACTCTCTCATGATGTCTTCTTCAATTATTATTGTGACACATATATGTGATGCACATGCACAGATAAACATGACCAGTTGAATTCATTTTAGTATTGTTCATATAGTTGCATGTTTAAGGATAAGTACTTATGAATAAATAACTTATCACAGGTTATTGACTGAAGAACACTGATTTTCCTTCTCTCAGTAACAATTAATTGCTTTTAGCTCTTAATGGGTTTGGGGATGCTTTTGAGTATCATCTCCCTACCCCGTCTACATTGATATGTCTACTGATGTTGTAATTATACCAAGTTTTTTTTAGGTAATCAAGCTGTTGAGATATAATGGTTGCAGCTCCCTGTCACATATAGAAGACAATATCTCAAGGAAAATGTTCCAGTCCTTTGGTACATTCTCTTCTTCTGCTTCATTTTCCATGATGCTCTCTGAGCCCTGGTGTAGAGGTTGTATTGTAGATGTATCAATTTGTGTTGTCCACTTCATGATCTATTGTTCTCTGCATTCTAACCTCTTATGAATTGTGGATTTCTATAAAATCTCCATTTCATAGAGAGACTAAGAGATTCTTTGATGACAAGTGAGAGCTATACGTATCATAAACATAGCTTTTAGAATGGTATTAGAAATTATATTGGTTCAGAAAAGCAGAAGAAGCATGCACTCCTCAGTAATCTAAGCAGGATGTAAAGCCTTTGAACTAAAAGGATCAGTATCCCAAGAGTTCTTCAGAGATGCAATAATGACTCTTGCTTCTTGGTAGTAATCAACAGTTGCTTAAATGAACATAATGCTCATCTAATAGGAGGGGGTTCATGCCTGGTATTATTAAGCAATTCTCCAAGACTGATGGTGTCAACTATACTTTTCTAGCTCGCTTTGAAAATTAATCAGTTTCTCATATGGTAGGTATAAAAAGCATTTGGTTACACATGATCTTTTCTACCCATGCGGTACACTCCTTCAGTTGTTATTGTTTTTGCTGTTGTTGTTTTTGTATATTGAAAAACAGTTCTACTGTTCCATACACAGTTCTCATGTAACACATTTTAATAAGTGAATAATTGCTTTTGATGTGTGCATAATCAATGTGAAAAATATTAAAATGAGGAACAAAAACACTGCTTGACCCTAGAAAGCATTCAGTGTATGCACTCAGCAGATAAGAGCTTCTCAGACATCATCAGCTCCATGGAACTAACAACTCTAGAGTTTAAAAGTGAGAATGTGATTTTTCTTGTATGTTCAACACTTCTGAGTGGATATTTAACAACCTAGCAAATGAGTAAGGTCTTATTATATCATCAAAACTAATGAGAAATTTCAACATTTGGCTGAGTCATGAGAATTTTTTTTCAAAGTTATTGGGCATATTGATCTCCCAGCAGGTTATTATCTATCTAAAGCAAACTTCACCATGGGAGTTGCAAACACGGGAAATTTGCAGCTCAGAAGGAACGCTAACCCATCAGGGGTCTTATTTATCTCTCCTTGTCCACACCCTGCTTCATCCCAGCTTCTGGATCTACATCCCTGCTGCTTATTCCTTGGTCCTTTCTATTTGCCTAGAAGGCCTCCTAGTGCTCCCAGCAGTCAGGAAGCTAGCAGAATATCCAACAGAGAGGTTTAAGAAAGCATACAACTTCAGGGGACATTTACTTAAAACCATTTTTGACTAAAATAAAATCAGAGCGCAGGAGCTAGTGTCTGTGTGTGTGTGTGTGTGTGTGTGTGTGTGTGTGTGTTCTCTCTATCTCTCTCTCTGTCTTTCTCCTCTCTCTTTCTTTCTCCTTCTCTGCCTCTCTTTCTTCTTAAATAAATAAATATATTATAGTTCCCTTTATCTAACTCATGTCCCCTGCATGAATTCATTCCTTGTCTTTTAAAATTCATCTGAAAACATCCCACCCATGCAAAATCATACTCAGTAACCCTGTCACAGTTGTATCTAATCACATAATATAGGCACTCTCTTTTAATGTATCAAGAAATATAAAAATATATGGCAAAGCTTGGGCAAAAATTGAGGCCAGTTGTCATATTGAAAGCTGAACATATCTCAAAATTATTTAATAATTTTATGTCTACAATAATAATTAAAACATATAAAATCTCTTAACTTACTAATAGTAGTTAAGAAGTGTGTAGAAGATAGGTTTGGGTCAATTTTCATTCATTTGAAACAAAGAAATTTAACATTCTTCCTTCACCTACAAGACTTACCTGTTCAACACATTAGCCACAGCAGTATCTGTAAGTACTACATGCGAGGAAATATGTAACCTGAAAGATCAGTCTACAAGACAGCCAATGAACACAGATTCCCACCCAGTGCAACTGAGCTGTGTTAGAAGCAATCATTGCTTGCTTGAAATATCAGTAGCAGATAACTTTCCAAAAATAATGGCTTCCATGGGCTGATCTGTACACCTCAAAAATTCATATTTGTAAAATCAAACTCACTATTCCAGAAAGATTTGAGGAAAAGGAACTTTCAATAAGTAATTAAGTGGGATGGGCAGTGGTGGCACATGCCTTTAATCCCAGTACTTGGAAGCCTGAGACAGCCAGATTTCTGTAAGTTTGAGGCCACCCTGGTCTACAGAGTGAGTTCCAGGACAGTCAGGGCTATTACACAGAAAAATTTTGTCTCAAAAAACAAAAACCAAGCAAAGTAGAAAGAAGCAATTAATTTAAAAGAAAGTCTTCTAAGTGAGATCAATTCCATTGTAAGTTTCTCATTATTATATGCAATCATTATTCATGTATCTACGTATACAAATAATATCTATCATTATTCACATATTTACCAAGTAAAGGATGACCATAAACAAGTCAAGGAGACCTTAAGCCATCTATATGGGATTACAGTCTCCAAAGACAAGAGGATATAAATAAACATTATTTCAGCTTCTAAGTCCCCAGAAGTATGTGACAGCTGCTATTATAAACAACAAATAAGACAAGGGTCTGTGACAGTAGTCTAGAAATTTTACTCTGAGATTATAAAGTGAGCAGAATAGACAGAAAGACAGGATCCTAAAAGAAGGACATGTAGTCATTTCCAGATATCTGTTGCTGGAGAACAGAGCAAAAACAGAATGCTAGCTGGTGTAGATTTCATCTTACTAGGCAGGGATTGGTTGGTTAACAAGAGAAAGAGTTCTTTGCTGTAGACCACATATCAGCAGAATTGTTTCACCTTCTCTACTTCCCCACAGCATCTTAATTATTCTGTGATTTGTGACTTATTGCCCTTCTCACACACAATGGAGAAAGCCACATGCCAATTGCAGAAATAAAGCCACCTTTGCAACAGGGCATTAATTAATTGGCAGGGAGTCTGAAAGGGTGTTATAGAGGATTGATCACAACAGATGGAGACAAGTCGCTTGTAGAGCAGAACATCTGGAATTGTCTATGCTGCTTCTCCAAGCTTTCCAATTCAGAGCAGAATTAACACAACTTATCATCAGAAGCACTCAGCAGCCACACGAGTGAAGCATTCTATCCCATGTAGGAATGCAGTCATTAAATAAAAAAAGTCGTGTACTTAACTCTGTGGGACGGATGACTGGATGGGTTAATAGATCTCAGTTGTGATGAACAGTATTTGCTATGTACTGTTGACTTTTTCATTTTCCAAAGCAAATTTTGTTTACCAGGAGGAAGATATCTAAGGCAAATCATAAACCACAAAGATTTAAATAGTGATAGCTCTTTAGGTTATAGATGCATACTGCTTTGATTAAGATCCTATCTCCATTACATTTTGGTTACATCATCTGTGGGATGTCAAAGAAATCTTTCTGCCTCAGCTTACTATTACTAACATAATTGAAAGACTAATTACCACAACAATAATGTACATGGCATCTCCATACAATGTATTTTAAAACTATTATATCATTTAATCTCTCAAAATAAACTTATTATCCTGGAACTGAGGCAAAGATTGATTGACCTAAAACTCATCTCTTATTACTGTTCTATTTCATTCTAAGCCTTAAGCAGCTTGTTCCTTAAACCCTAAACTAAATCTTCACTCTCATCTTTCTTGCCAAGATACTAATTGACATGTTCCCATTTAATCTACCAGTTCCCTCCAGAATTAAATCCAGTTGCCAATGTATACCTGGATTTTGGTATCTGAGCAGAGTTATGTTTGCTCAGAACTCTGATCTTTAGTATCTCCAGATTCATTTTATCTATTCACAGAGGCTTCTTCATATAGGCTTGAGTCACTCTTTATTTTGCAACTAAATCTTCACCATTGACACAGTTGGGTGCTCTCAGAACATATATCTTCCAGATAACTTAAGGAGGCCTAGGACTTATCAATGGAAAGAAAGTATATGATTGAGAAAGTGGGCTATATAACGGGAAATACTTATTTTGAATTCCTGATATTACTATGTATGATCTGTGTGACTTCAGATACTGTGCTTGACTTCTGTTGGACTTAAATAAACCCTGTTTACCATGAAGGTGACATTAGTCCTTCCGTTACAGACTTGTATGAAAGATTAAGAAGGAATGCATGTGTAGATCTCATCAAAGGTTGCAGTATATGAAAATCTGACTTTGTCTTTGTGTTACTTTGTCATTATATATGTTAATCTGTTATTTTTACTTCAATTTTTCATAAGTAATTATAACCTACAGTGGAAGACATAATAGATACCCTAGATAAGAATTGCCAAAGAACACATAATCAGATTTTCTTTTCTAAACTTCTAAAAGATTGTCATTTTTTAATTTTTGTGGAGAATTGCACATGTTAAACGTTTTATGGAGACTGGAGAGCAACTTGTGGGACTTATCCTCTCCTTCCAACATGTGGATGCTGGGGTTTGAACTCAGGTCATTTGTCAAGCTTCTTTACTCCACTGAGGCATCTCAACAGACCAAAGTTCTTACAATTGGTCTTATGACTTGGCATCTCATTATCTCTTTAGTTTGCAGCCATCTACTTTCAGTCTCAAACTTTGTACTTCAGTACTGATGAATTATTTTTCTCAGGTCTTTGGCTCTACACACCATGTAATCCTGAAAACACCATTTACCAATTTTTTTAAGTGAAAACTCTGACTAAAGCTTGTGAGACCTTCTACAATACAGATCTTGCAAGTCCCTCTCTTTATGGATTTTTTACATGGAAGCATCATCTTCCATATAAAAAAGGTAGATACTTGTGTCACCTGTGGCCTTCAAAGCTCATTTGTAAAGCACTCCCCTTTGTTCCTGAATGCTTTTAAAGCATTTGAATAGTAACTGTTGGGTTACTAAAGTAATATTCCCAAGGCATATAACTTATAAAGAAAAGTTTCATTAAGTTTAGAATTTCAGAGATTCTAAATGTAAACCTGGTTGTCCCATTTGGTTTGTCATCCAGTGACGGTAGTAGATGACATCAAGGCAGAATGACATATAGAAGAGAATTGATGCAGAATCAGGTAGAAAAATTAAAAAAACAGCACATAAAATTTCCATGAGAACTCAAAGGGAACCTGAACAACTGCCAAATCACACATGTAAATTTTTCTCAAGCACACTCTCAGTTTCCTAGGAACTTTCCACTGAGGATCACTGCTCAAAAGTTGCATGTAGTGTGATATCCAGAAAGATCAGAAAGGAGTGGTTTTAAGCCCAAGAGTTTGGCAGTCCGATCACTCATGCATGCAAGCTTTATCCTCCAGACCACACTTTATTATTACCAATAGGAATATTTGCATCCTTCTTTGTTCAAAAGTCGACTTTATTTTCAGCTAGTTCATGGTCCCGGTCAGGGCAGAGAGGGATGCTATTTCCTTAGCTCCACCAAACAAATTTGATGTGTGAATTATGGACCTTGAAAAATGAGCAAGAAGAAATTATTCATGGAATGACTTTGATATTGGCATGGTTTGAATGGTTCTCTTTCTTCCTAAGCATAGGCCATGCTGATGTCAGTGTTTGTAATCTTGGAGATTTGTAACCTGCATCATACAGCACAGCTGAGTTTTCAGTTGCAGTTAGTTTCATGAATGTGTGGCTTATGGTATGCTTATGATACAGCTAAAAGTTGGCAGTACAGACGATTATAGAACAAAAACAGTTTCAGAGAAAGATGCCTGACAAAAAACACATTGGTTTCTGGAATTCCACCATTGTATAGACTCCTAGAATCAGGTTAGAGCAGCCCAGCATTGGTCTGTGTTGTGGTTTTGAAATTCATATTAGGAACCATCCGAGTAGACACTGGCTTCAGACAGTACATCAAAAATAATCAATAGAGACAGGATCGTGACTACATGAAGACCACACCAGGATAGACATTTTGTCATCCCTGGCTCAGGATTGTATAGTCTAAAGGGGCAGAAATATGAATATGGGAAGGAAGACAAGGAAGCTATTTTTAGTGGAGGCTGGACCAAATGCTCCCAAGTTATTGATAGTGCAGCCAGAGAAGGAAGACTCAAAACTAGAGGCAGGGCTGTTTTTTCTACATCTATAATCACTAATAATGCCAGTTGTGATTTTTATTAGCTATCCCTTGAGGTACGTTGAGGAGGGGAATCTCTCTGGGATCCTTAAATACCTTTAAAACTAAGTGTTCATTGAAAACCAAATAATAATAAAAAAAATGGTGGGGCAGTGTAAGCTTCCGCACTTTTCTGTGGACACCCGAACCTCGAAATAGGCGCGCGCTTTTCCTGACTCGAGCCCACGAGAACGGACGACTGTCCTAAGGGTTTGAACACATGACACACACAGAAAGAGACCAGGCTCATCTGCCAAGGAGCAAGTGGCAAATGGCAGCTTTATTAAGCATAAGTCGGGTATATATACTGTGGGGCAGAAAGACACCAGCCCCCCATCAGGATCAAGGAAAGAGAAAAGTCAGGGGGCCGCACCCAAGGTCAGAGAGCAGCTGAACAGAGAAAAGAGGAACCTTTCCTTCTCTGACCAGGGAACCTTGCTTGCAGGTGGAATTACCATAACAGTAAAGGAAGAGTTCTCTCTAAGCTACACCTTTGGGCCGTAGGTGAAATTAACATAACAGGAGAGGGCAGTTCTATGCTACACCCTCAAGCTGATGCAGTGGAACCAGGAAGCAGAACAGCCCTGCATGGCGCCTCTGGAAAATGGGGAACCTGTGTACCTACAGGGCAGTGGTTGTCAATGCTTTTAATCCCAGGACTCTGGAAGCAGAATCAAATGGATCTCTGTGAGTTGAGGCCAGCCTGGTCTACAGAGAGAGGTCCAGGTGGGTTCCAAAGCTACGCAGAGAAACCCTGTCTTGAGAAACTAAAAAAAAATGTTCATAAAAATTCCAGGGGTAAATGATTAAGGAAGAATTTGAGTGTCTCTATACCCCCCCCCAAAAAAAAAACTGTTTTCTAAGAAAATAGTCTACATTACAGGTATCTTGTTAGAATACTCATCCAGATACATCCTTAGGCAGTATTTGATATCACAGACTGACTAAATTACACAGAAAACCGAATCAGTTTGGTTTCAAGTTCTGGTCCAAGGGAGGAGATCTCATCTTGTGATGGTCTTTTTGCTGCCAGAGCGCAGAGGTAAAGCTAACAAGTACATCCAAGCCAAATGTTTTTTTTTTTGTTTTGATACATTATTTTATTTTATGTGTATGAGTATTTTGTCAGAATGTGTGTCTGTGTTCTGTGTGTATGTGTCTGTTGCTAACAGAGACCAAAAAAGTTCATTGAGTTCCCTGAAATCATAGTTACAGATGCTTGGGGATTACCATGTAGGTGCTTGGGAGTGAAGCCTGTACCTTATGGAAGAATCTCTTAACTACTGAGCCATCTTTTGAGTTCTCAAATTGACTTTTATGGAAAATCCATTCTAAAGATAGTCAGTTAAGACATTATTTAACTAACTGAATGAATTAGTTGATTTACCCATAGTTACAAAAACCTAGTAATAGCCATTGAAAATCCCACATTCTTAAATCCTATTATGTCATTTGTCCCTTTTATTGTTTCCTACTTGCATACACTCTTGCTACCTTGGTCTTCTGTCCAAGCATGGGCATAGAATTGGTGAAGCCAAGAATTGTAGAAAAAAGGGGCTTCAAGAAAGCACAGTTTTCCCATCAAAGGGAATAATAGACAATTTATGGTGGTATCAAGTGTTAGTGACCATGGTCCATGAACATAAGATTTGAGTTGCTCCAAATTTCATGTCCAACAGGGTAGCAATTTTATGAAGTGTTTTGTGCAATAGAACAAGGAAAATCATAATACTTGTCAAATATGTTGGTAGAAACATTAAGTAAGTGGATTACAGTTAACAGGAAAATCTATGCTATAGACCTTCATGATCTTAGCATCTTTGTTGGAGCATAACAGAAGCTTTTTTCTTAGTAATCACAAGCTATTTATTTAATGCAAGAATGTTAGTTCACATACAAAGGTGAGCTAACACTAAATGGCTAATAATATGGCTAAAATTGCCCAAGAAAATTTGACACTGGATTTGCAACATTTCAACCTCACCACATCATTGATAGTCAATCAGGCTTTGCAGTTGTAGATGATTTCTGGGAAATAGCAGTCACAATAAAATCTTGGAACTAATAAACACAACAAGCCCTTCTTTTTCAGTTCTGTCACTTACATTTCATACGATGGGGAGTCTGACGACTGCCCTGAGACTGAATTCCAATCACGGTTTGAACACAAAGCACCGCATTCAATCCTTAGAACATGTTACTACCCAAGTGTAGTAGGAGGCTGCTTGTTCATTCCCAGTGCTACCCAGACAATGAAATAATCACACAGAACCCATATCATTTGCAATACTGTTTGGCAATAGCTTAAGCATATTTCTGGCTTACTCTTATATCTTAAATTAACCCATTTCTATTAATCTGTGTATTACCACATGGCTGTGGCTTACTGGGTCAAGTTCTATTGGTGTCTGTCTTTGGCAGGGCTGCATGGCTTCTTTCTAACTCTGTCTTCTTTCTCCCAGATTGACTGAGTTTTCTGTTCTTTCCAGTTCCTGCAGTTGTTAAGTCTCAAAGAAATCAGACAAAGGTCTACATTAATTATAAACTGATTGGTCCAGTAGCTAAGGCTTCTTATTAATTAATTCTTACAACTTATATCAGCCCATAATTCTTTTCTGAGTTAGCACATGGCTTGGTACCTTATTCAGCAAGGTAGTCACATCTTGCTTGCTTTGTATCTGGGTCACAATTGCAGACTGATACTTTCTTCTTCCCAAAATTCTCAAAGCCCTGCCTCTATTTCCTGTCTGGTCTCCCCTTCTATACTTCTTTCCTGGCTACTGGCCACTCAGAATTTTATTAAAATAATACAAGTGACAGGATAAAAGACCATTTTCCCACAGCACTCCCAGCATTCAGTGTAGTTTTCCCCACCTAGCTTTGCTAGGCCCTACTATAGGCCAAAAGCACTTTCTTTATTAATAAATGGCAATCACAACACACAGAGGGGAATCCCACATCACCACCCCTTTTCTGTCTAAATGAAAAGGGAGGTTTTAATTTTAACATAGTAAAATTGCATATAACAGAACAGGTATCAAGAAAGAATTACAGTTATAATATGTATATCTACTTTTTCTTTTATCATAATTAAGGAAAACTATAACTATAGTTATCTGTTCTTCAACTCCATCAGTGACTCCAGAAGGATAATATATATTACCTAAGTTAACAAGAAGTGCATTGTGAGCAACTTCCAAAACTCTAGAATCGACAGAGACATCTCACTGCCTAGACAGTAACCCAAAGTTCTTCCATTACATTGGAGCACCCATCTTTAACCTACAGGCCCATAGTATCTGGCTGACTTTTTCATGACGCAGGAAATTTGAAAGAAAGTTCCACCCATATTGGCAGTTTGTCAGTTACTTTCTTCTGTGTCCTACAAAATGTCTGAGAGTGTCTTTTATGGAGCAGGAACCCTGAAGGACTCTCTCATCTTCTTTAGGCAGTTTCAGCAGTCATTGTTCTATGTGTCCTCCAAGTCCAGTCAAATAGTTCAGGCAAGAGCAGTTTCTTGCCCAAATGGCTAGCAAACTCCATAAAAAGCCTCTTTGATGCCCATGTTCCTCTTGAAGTAGATTGGTGCTGCCAGGAGCAGATGTGTCTTATTATCATAAAAGTTCTAAGTTAGTAAAACATTTTAAATGCTATATTCTGAAGGTCTCTGGAAGATTTGAAGAATACCTATATAACTGAAATATATCTCTATATATCTAGAAAACCTAACTAACATGACTAGAAGCTTGGCTATTATAAATGACTATCTATTAACCGATATTTCTTAATAATAAATTAAATTTTTAAATGAGTTGCATAAACACAATACCTTAATCAAGAGCAGAAATATATATATATATATATATATATATATATATCAAAATTGATCTTGAGTTTGTATTAATAAACCAAGGTTCACACCAATGCAAATCCCTATAGCATATCCCCCTTTAAATGTAAACAAACATTTATAAAAATATTTGGGAATTTGGGCATAGTTCTGTTCAAACTGCTTCCTACATTTTGTTTGGTAAAATAACCTTTTGGGGGCGATGTTCAGAGACATTTCAGAAGGTCTTGGTCCATCAAAACACATTAGTCTGGAAGAATTCCACGGGTTCTCATCCTCTGTGGAAACAAAAGACAAACCTCTTTTCCAAAGCAACATATCCTTAGACACAAATTCTGAAGAAAAGATACCATGTTGGTTTACCTTAGCAGCCCACACAATGAAATTTCTCTCTGAATATAGCTCCTTCATAGTCAAAAATTCAAGGAAAACAGTAATATACATAATCCAGACTCGCTGTGTATATTCCATCTTTATGTGGCTTATCGTTCTTACTCTATTACTTTTTCTACAAGATTAATACTTCGTATTTTACTGTTTTAATCTATGACTATCTATATTCTTTTATATTACATTTACTGTCTCTACAGTTTTTCTTTTCTCTCCCAAGCCTAAGTACATTTTTTTTATTTTCCATAAAATAATTTATTTTTTTGACTTTTTTTTATTTTTCCATTCAAAAATTTTCACTTCCTCATTTCCATGCATTCCCCTCCCACTCCCCCACTCACCCTCCTCCCTCTCCCTCCAGTCTTAAGAGATGGCAGGGTACCCTGTTCTATGGGAAGTCCAAGACCACCCCACTCCATCCAGGCCTAGGAAGGTGTGCATCCAAATAGACTAGGGTCCCAAAATGCCAATACAGGAAGTAGAAACAAGTCCTATTGCCATTATCAATGGTTTCTCAGTCAGTCCAAATTGTCAGTCACATTCAGAAAGTCCAGTTTGATCACAAGCTTGTTCATTCCGAGTCCAGCTGGATTTGGTGAGCTCCCATTAGATGAGGTCCATTGTCTTAGTGGGTGGACCAACCCCTCATGGTCCTGACTTCCTTGCTCATCTTCTCCCTCCTTCTGCTCTTCATCTGGACCTTGGGAGCTCAGTCCAGTGCTCTGATGTGAGTATCTGTCTCTATCTCCATCCCTCACCGGATAAAGATTCTATGGTGATATGCGAGAAAATTATCGGTGTGATAGTGGTGCAAGGACAGTTCAGGCACCCTCTCCTCTGCTGTCCAAGGACCTAGCAGAAGATATCCCAGTGGACACCAGGGATCCCCTCTGGAGCCAAGTCTCTTGTCAACCCTAAAATGATTCCCTTAATGATGATATCTTCTTTCCTGCTTCTATATCCACCCTTTCTCCATCTCAACCCTCCCACTCCCCCAAGCTCTCCACAATCCTTCCCTTCTCCCTTCTCTCACACACTCTTCCCTTCCCCCCCCACCCCCACGCCCAAGCTCCCAACTTTTGCCCAGTGAACTTTTCTGCTTCCAATTTTCAGGAGGATCTATATATGATTTTCTTTGGATTTACCTTATTATTTGGTTTCTCTAGACTTGTGAACTATAGGCTCAATGTCCTTTGTTTGTGGCAAGAATCCACTAATGAGTGAGTACATACCATATTCATCTATTTGGATCTGGGTTATCTCACTCAGTAAAGTGTTTTCTATTTCCACCCATTTGCATGCAAAATTCAAGATGTCATTATTTTTTACTGCTGAGTAGTACTCTAATGTGTATATGTTCCACACTTTCTTTATCCATTCTATCATTGTGGGGCATCTAGGTTGTTTCCAGGTGCTATTACAAATAGTGCTGCTATGAACATAACTGAACAAATGTTTTTGTAGTATGATAGGGCATTTCTTGGGTATATTCCCAAGAGTGGTATTGCTGGATCCTGAGGTGGGTTGAATCTGAATTTCCGAAGAAACTGCCACACTGATTTCCAAAATATTTGCACAAGTTTGCATTCCCACCAGCAATGGTTGAGTGTTCCCCTTAATTCATGTCCTCTTCAGCATAGGCTATCATTGGTGTTTTTGAGTTTAGCCATTCTGACAGATATAAGATGGTATCTCAAAGTTGTTTTGATTTGCCTTTCCCTGATTGCTAAGGAAGTTGAAATGACCTAAAGTATCTTTTTGCCATTTGAATTCTTCAATTGAGAATTCTCTGTTCAGTACAGTATCCCATTTTATAATTGGGTTAATTAGAGTTTTAGTGTCTAGTTTCTTGAGTTCTTTGTATATTTTGGAGATCAGACCTTTGTCTGATGAGGGGTTGGTGAAGATCTTCTCCCAATCAGTAGGTTGCCATTTGGTCTTTCTGACAGTGTTCTTTGCTTTACAGAAGCTTCTCAGTTTCAGGAGGTCCCACTTATTCATTGATTCTCTTATGGTCTGTGCTACTAGGGTTCTACCTAGGAAGTGCTCTCCTGTGCCCATGTCTTATAGACTACTTCCCACTTTCTCTTCTATCAGGTTCAAAGTGGTTAGATTAATGTTGAGGTCTTTAATCCATTTGGACTTGAGTTTTGTGCATGGTGATAGATATGGATCTATTTTCATTCTTCTACAGGTTGACATCCAGTTATGCCAGCACCATTTGTTGAAGATGTTTTCTTTCTTCCATTGTATAATTTAGGCTCCTTTTTCGAAAATCAGGTGTTCATTGGCTTGTGGGTTAATATCTTGGTCTCAATTCTATTCCATTGGTCAATGTCTCTGTTTTTATGCCAATACCAAACTGTTTTCATTATTGTAGCTCTGTAATAAAGTTTGAAGTCAGGGATGGTAATGGCTTCAGAAGTTCCTTTATTGCATAGGTTTGTTTTGGCTATCCTGGGTTTTTTGTTTTTCCGTATAAAGTTGATTATTGTTCTCTCAAGGTCTGTGAAGAATTTTGGGGGGATTTTGATAGGGATTGCATTAAATTTATAGATTGCCTTTGGTAGAATTGCCATTTTTACTATTTTAATCCTACCAATCCAAGAGCATAGAAGAGCCTTCCATTTTCTGGTGTCCTCTTCATTTTCTTTCTTCAAAGCCTTAAGGTTCTTGTCAAATAGATCTTTCACTTCCTTGGTTAGTTTCACCCCAAGATACTTTATGCTGTTTGTGGCTATCATGAAACGTGAAGTTTCTCTGATTTTCCTCTCTGCTTATTTATCCTTTGTGTATAGGAGGGCTACAGATTTTTTTTGAGTTAATCTTGTATCCTGCCACATTAATGATGATATTTACCAGCTGTCAGAGTTCTTTGGAAGAATTTTTGGGGTCACTGTTATACACTATCATGTCATCTACAAATAACAAAAGTTTTGACATCTTATTTTCCAATTCAAATACCCTTAATCTCCATATGTTGTCTTATTGCTATTGCTAGAACTTCAAGCACTATGTTGAAGACATATGGAGAGAGTGAACAGCCTTGTCTTGTTCCTGATTTTAGTGGCATGACTTTGAGTTTCTCTCCATTTAATTTGATGTTAGCTGTTGGTTTGCTGTATATTGCTTTTATTATACTTAGGTATGATCCTTGTATCCCTAATCTCTCCAAGATCATTATCATAAATGGGAGTTGAATTCTGCCTAATGCTTTTTTCAGCATCTAATGAAATGATCATATGGTTTATTTCTTTCAGTTTATTTATATGATGGATTACATTGATAGATTTGCATATGTTGAACCAGCCCTGTTTCTCTGGGATGAAGCTTACTTGATCATAATGGATAATTTTTTTGATGTGTTCTTGGATTCGGTTTGCCAGTATTTTATTGAGAATTTTTGCATCGATGTTCATGAGAGAGATTGGTTTGTTCTTCTCTTTCTTGGTTGAGTCTTTGTGTGGTTTGGGCATCAGGGTAACTGTAGCTTCATAAAAAGAGTTTGGCAATGATCCTTCTCTTTCGATTATGTGAAACAAATTAAAGAGTATAGGTATCAGATCTTCTTGGAAGTTCTGCATTAAAACCATCTTGTCCTGGGCTTATTTTGGTTGGGAGGATTTTTATGACAGCTTCTATTTCCTCATGACTTACAGGTCCATTTAAAATGTTCACTTGGTCTTGATTTAATGTGGGTATATGATACTTATCTAAAACAAGTCCATTTCTTTTACATTTTCCAACTTTGAGGCATACAGGCTTTTGTAGTAAGACCTAATGATTCTCTGAATTTCCTCAGTGTCTGTTGTTATGTTTCCCTTTTCATTTCTGATCTTATTAGTATGCATGTTCTCTTTCTGCCTTTTGATTAGTTTGGATACGGGTTTGTCAATCTTGTTGATTTTCTGAAAGAACCAGTTCTTGGTTTCATTGATTCTTTGGATTGTTTTCTTTGTTTCTATTTTGTTGATTTCAGCTCCCAGTTTGATTATTTCTAGCCTTTTACTCCTCTTGGGTGAGTCTGCTTCTTCTTTTTTTTTTTTTTTTTTTTTTTTTTGCTAGGGCTTTCAGGCGTACTGTTAAGTCTCTAATGTAGGCTTTCTCCTTTTTTTTTTATTGTGGACACTTAGTGATATGAACTTTCCTCTCAACACTGCATTCACAGTGTCCCATAGATTTGGGTATGTTGTGTCTTTATTCTCATTGAATTCAAAGAAGACTTTGATTTCTTTATTTATTTCTTCCATGACTCAGGGGTGGTTCAGTAGTTGACTGTTAAGTTTCCATAAGTTTGTAGGCTTTCTATGGGTGGAATTGTTGTCAAATTCTAACTCTCTTCCATGGTGATCCAATAAGACACAGGTGGTTACTAAAATTTTTTTGTATCTGTGGATGTTTGCTTTGTTACTGAGTATATGATCAATTTTTGAGAAGGCTCCATGAAATGATGAAAAGTAGGTATATTCTTTCCTATTTGGGTGGAATGTTCTATAGATGTCTGTTAAGTCCGTTTGATTCATTACATCTGTTAGTTCTCTTATTTCTTTTTTAAGTTTTTCTAGCTGTCCTGTCTATTGGTGAGAGAGGAGTGTTGAAATCTCATTCTATTGGTGTGTGGGGTTTGATGCGTTCTCTGAGTTTCTTTTACATATGTGGGTGCTTTGATATTAGTGGCATAGATATGCAGGATTGAGAATTCATCCTGATGAATTGTTTCTGTTATGAGTATAAAGTGTCCTTCTCCATCTCTTCTGATTGATTTTATTTTGAAGTCAATTTTATTAGATATTAGTATAGCCACACCCTCTTGTTTCTTAGATCCATTTGATTGGAAAAACCTTTTTCCAACCCTTTACACTGAGGTAATGTCTGTCTTTGTGGTCGAGGTGTGTTTCTTGTAAACAGCAGAATGTTGGATCCTGTTTTTGTATCCATTCTCTTAACCTGTGCCAATTTATAGATTAATTGAGTCCATTGATATTAAGTGATATTAATGACCAGTGGTTGTTAACTCCGGTTATTTTATTTTATTTTAATTTGGGTGGTAGAGTTTGTGTGTTTCTCATCTTTGAGTTGTGTTGACAGAGGATTGTTAGATGTCTGTGTTATTATGGGTGTTGTTGGCTTCCTTGTGTCGTGGTTTTCCTTCTAGCACTTTCTGTAAGGCTGGGTTTCTGGCTACATATTGTTTAAATTTGTTTTTGTCTTGAAATATCTTGTTTTCTCTCTCAACGGCAAAAGAAAGCTTTACTGGGTATAGTATTCTGGACTTGCATCCATGGTCTCTTAGTGTCTGCAGCACATCTAACCAAGACCTTCTGGCTTTCATGGTTTCCATAGAGAAGTCAGGTGTGATTCTGAAAGGTTTACCTTTATATGTTACTTGACCTTCTTCCATTGCTGCTCTTAATATTCTGTCTTTATTCTGTATGTTTTGTGTTTGATTATTACATAGTGAGGGGATTTTTTTGATCCAGTCTATTCAGTGTTCTATATGCTTCTTGTACCTTCCTAGGAATATCCTTTTTTAGGTTGGGAAAAGTTTTCTTCTGTAATTTTGTTGAATATATTTTCTGGGCCTTTGAGCTGTAATTCTTCTCCTTCTCCTATCCCTATTATTTTTAGATTCGGTCTTTTCATGGTGTACCAGATTTCTTGGATATTTTGTGTTAAGAATTTGTTGGATTTGCTGTTTTCTATGATCAATGAGCTTATTTCCTCTATAGTATCTTCAGCATCTGAGATTCTTTCTTCTATTTCTTGTATTCTGTTGGTTACACTTGTCTCTGCAGTTCTTGTTCATTTATCCAGATTTTCTATATCCAGTCTTCTTTCAGTTTGTGTTTTCTTCATTGCTCCATTTCAGTTTTTAAGTCTTGAACTATTTCCATTACCAATTTGGTTGCTTTTTGTTGATTTTCTTGGGTATTTTTGAAGGATTTATTCATTTCTTCAAGCTTTTTGTTAATCTTCTCATCCACTTCTTTAAGGGAGTTTTTCATCTTCTGTTTAAGAGTCTCTATCACTTTCATAATGTTATGTTTAAAGTTGATTTCTTCTACTTCTTCTAGATTAGGGTGTTCAAGTCTTCCTGTTGTATGTTCGTTGGATTCTGGTGTTATCATGTTGCTTTTCAGGTTGTTGGGGGAATTCTTGCATTGGTGCCTGCCCAGCTCTTCCTTCAAATGTGGTCAGGAGAGTCTTGGCATGTTGGTCTGATATTTGCTGTGGCTAACTGTGTACTTGGAGGTTTTTCTTGGTCTGTCCTCTCTTAGAATCCCTCAGCACTGGAGTTGGCTCTCAGATCCAACTGAAGTAGACTGTGGTGGTGCGTCTAAGGACTCGACACTTGGGAAGGAGTACTTGGGGGAAAGATGGTATGGGGTAGCTAGAGTAAGCCAGTAGCCCAGGAGAAGCCCCCCTGAATGGCCAGAAAGTTTAGGGGATTGGAGGGTGCCTATACTCCATTTTCGGGGCGTCAGGCCGGCCAGGCCGGCACGCACTTACCCCTCCAGATGGACTTCCTGGTATAGGAGCAGGGCCCTAAGTACATTTTTTTAAAACACATTGTGTCTCATTCAGAGGTATTTTATGTCTGAATCAGTCCTATTGTGTATATGAAATCTTTTTCTGTCCAGGAGCACTTCTTAAAATATAAGCAGCATTACTAGAACTAAGGCTGGTTTGCCTTTTGGCTCTTCCCATTCCAACATGTCGGAGTTCCATTCATTGCCTCTGAGAGTCATTCTCTCTGCCTCATATCCAGGGTCAGGTCACAGCAGGTCTGGGTTTCCATTAAGCAAGCTGTAGCACTCTGCTCACACACCCCATTTAAATGTTCCATAGCTGACCTCCCATAAGAGTCAGAGTTCATACTGAATGCACAGCCCAGGAAACTGCCTTTTCGAAACCGCTCATTGTTTTTTTAAAGAGAGGCAAACCTCTCTTAAAGGAATCAAGCCTCTGAATGCTTCTAGCAAACAGAGCCCACCTGAGAAAATACTGCTACCAAAAAGTCATGCTTAAATCTTTTCTCTTGTGTCTAGAATTTTTTTTAAGCTTTCTTAGGTTTTACATGGATATAGTAAACCATGTTGGCACATCTGAATTTCCACTATGGTTTGAGTACAAAGCACCACATCAATCCATAGAACATATTACAACCCAAAGACCTAGTCTCAGGGTAGACTGGCAAGTTGAGATTCCAAATGCCATGTGAGAAAACAATTCATGCCTTGTTTTGCCCTAATAGACCGTATTCATAGGGGATTGTAGTGATGCAATGAATAGTGATAAAATTAACCCCTTTGGGGGACATTTTCCCAACTGACTTTAACTCTGTCTTAGATATCAAAACTTGACAAACTTACAGATCCACAGAGTAGTCTCAGACAGTATAAGTACAAGATAAGAATACTAAATTTCTGTAAATGGTCATGTCAGAAATAATTGCTTCTGAATATTTTTTATTATATGAGTGTATATGTCATTGTGTGTATGTGAATGTGAATGCAGGTGCCCACAGATGCAAAAGATGGTATCAGATCGTCTGACATCAGGTTACAGGCATTAGCAAGTAACACAATGTCGGGGCTGGGGACAGAACTTCTGTGTTCTTAACTGCTGAGCCAATTTTCCAGCCCAGAGATATCTTTTTATAGGGTGATGATTATTTTGTTTTATCCAGTCTGTGGAGTCAGTGCCTATGATATAACCATTTTGTCTTCCATGATTCCTTTCGGTGGTTAAGTACATGAGAAATATCACACAAACAATGTTGATCAACAGCAATTCTAAAATCATAGAGGGCTGGGCAGGGCTGACATACCTTTAATCTCAGCAGTTGGGAAGCAGAGACAGGCAGATCTCTGTGAGTTCGAAGTCAGCCTGGTCTACAAGAGCTAGTTCTAGGATAGGCTCGAAAGCTACAGAGAAACCTCATCTAAGGGAAAAAAGAAAGTCATAGAGGAAGAAATAGATCATTTCTGGAGATCCAATCTTCAGAAGCCAAAAGAATAATATCTCCACCAACAAGTTTATGACCCTTCTTGCTGAGATGGAATGATCTTTAGATTTTTCCAGTTTCAATTTGGAAGCATAAGAAAATTTGATTTGGGAATATGATAGCATAGATATTTAATGTATTTGAATATCAATTTGGAAAATAAATCCTTTTTAGTATTTTTCTAGTAGTTTCATTGTATCAAAAGATCTAAATTCAAATATAAGCTATTCCATTATTGATATTTTGTTATTGGTGTATAATTTTGTCCTCACTGAAACTCAAACAGATGATATTATGGGATATGTTTAGCAATGATTCTGAGATCAAAATATGGACTGTTAGAACAAATGGTGATTTAAGTTTTATCTTTGTGGCTGTTTTAAGAAAAACATCGTTTGAACCCATGTGATTCTTCTGAGTGGCTGCGTGTTCAGGTCTGCACATTCCTGCATTCTAAGAATGCTTACAGAAGCAGTGTTAGCCTGGGGAAGAATAGTCAGATACCTGGGAAGAGGATACCATTTGCTAGCTTCTGCTCTGAAGTGAGTGTAAGGAAAGCATGAGACTAAGAGAATACAGTATGAATCAAGGGAAGAAACAGGAGAGAATTATCTCTCTTTTTGACTGATATCATTAATAAACCACTACCTACTTTTCTGTTATATAACTTGTTACATCATGAATGAATCTTGCACCTTATTGGCAGGCAAGTGATAAGCTATACAGAAAGGAATCAAAACCTTTTTATTCAGAGAGTTCTGAATTCCTTGTGTTTTTGTCTTACATTGTACACTTTTCTCTTTATGGAGGCAGAGCCTAGAGTAGCTGTTGTGTGGATGGAAAACTATCCATTTAATCTCTTTAGATGTCTGAATTGTGAGTCAGAGCCAAAAGCAGGGAATGTACCTGCCTGGTGAATACAGTATGTCCCTCAAATACATGTCATCATCTGCAAAGAAAGATTTCCTTGTATGTACTGAAGCTGGTTTTGTTTTGAGTTACCTCTTCAAATGCATATAGACAGAAATGCAAAGAAATTTTCAGAATCCTGCAGGAAAGAAGAAAATGATATAAAATGAGTGATCTCACAATCTGGGATGGATATATCTTGAGATAGTATAGGAGAGAATAGAGTCTAAGTAGCTGGCATTTTGTGCTTTGTGATCATTTAGAATGTTCTGTCGATCTGGAAATAGCTCAAAGTCAGCATCAGATGTTCTCTGCACCAAGGTCAAATGAGACAAGGCTGGAAATGGGGATGAATTGACTGACATTGTACGTATGTCATCTCAAGCTTTCATTTGTGAGAAATAAAATCTCAAGTTCATTGGTACTTCCTATTCCTGCATGTATATCTCTTTTGATCGAGTCCTGGGGATGTTTCTGGAGTCACTGGAGGGCGTGAGGCATGATATAATATGCTATGGAAACTATGAAAAATGTCCAGTACAAACACATGAGAACATATTAGTCACTTTTATCAATCACCACTTTTTGGTGTTCCTCCAAATTGAAACTCTTTTGGAACAGCAGCAATCTCTACCTTTGAACAAACCAAACTTTGGGTGACAGAGCTCTCTCACAATGTCTAGTCTGGATGCTACACAGAAAAGCAGAGCTTTTATCTTCCTTGGAAGTGATTCTCCAAATTTGGCAAGTGTTCCAGGAAAAATGGCATGTGCATCAGAGTACTCAAGAGTCATCCATGTGTAGAGGAATCAATAATAGGCTCCCAGAATCTGGGGCCTGGTCTAAAGTCTTATACATATTACCATACCTTCAAATTAGAATTTTTAACGGTTTTCAGCCTCAATATCTTCTCTCTCTCTCTCTCTCTCTCTCTCTCTCTCTATATATATATATATATATATATATATATATATATATATATATATTAAATAGCAAGACTAGACTCTGAAGCCATATTACATGCCTAAGCTGAAGTCTTAACTCTGTCTTTATTAATTCTCAGCCAAATTCAAGTGAAACGACAATTTCTTGAAGCCTCAGTTTCCTCATCACTATAATGAGAAAAATATACTTCCTAAGTTTAAATCCAATACATGGGATGTAAAATTACCAGCATATAACTATTGTCAGCTAAATGGTCTTTTTTTCTGTAATGATATAAAGCCCAAATGCTTGGTTTCCATTAAAAACTCTTTACATTAGCAGATCTGTATGTATGACCATGTTTAAAGCTCAAATACCTCAGGTAACAATACCGTCTTTCAATATCATGAAGTAATTTCAGCATCTAACCCTGTGTAGCAATATCCACTTAGCTTCACTTACATAATATGCCAGGACCATTCCTAATTCATTTCAGCATCTAACCCTGGTGCAGCAATTCCCACTTGTCTGTACTTACATATTTGGTACTTTTAGTTACCTATGATTAACTACTTTCTAAAAATATTAAGTAAATTTCAGAAATAAACAGTTTCTTTATTGGCAGAAAGTAATGTTCTAGCATATGTTATAATCGTCCCACTGAGCTGTGAATTATGACATTCTCTTGTGCCATTGTATAAATTAAATTTGATGATACCTTTGACCTTTGTGTGTATGGGACAAAGAGTTGGTGTAAGGTTGCTCAGGCACTCGTCAGTCTTGGAATACTTCTGCAGAAAAGGGGATTACTATCTCTGTATGAATATGCATCAAATGAGTGCATGTATTCACTCTACCCACAAAGGATTTGTCAAACAATCCACGCTTGTACTAAATTTTGCAGACCCAGATCGTTGATTTCATACCCAGCAACCTCTTCATGTTTCTCTCAAATCAGGTCCTAGCAAATGTTATCTCTCTGGGGATGAGGGGTATCTTGGTGATAGAGTCTCACTTGCCTAGCGTGCCATGAAGCCTCAGTTCGACCCTTGGCATGACCCAAAATGGTACAAATGTTACACAAGCAGATACTACATTGTAATGCTGAAGCTACCTTTGTTTAAAAGTCTTAAGAGGGAAATGGAAGAAAATTAAGATTAAAAAAACAATCAAAGACAAAATACCTAAAACTGTTTGTCTACACATTAAAAAAGAAGCCAATGTATAGTGCACTCTGATTTTTCTTTCATCTGTGTCGAAACAACAGAATAATTAAGGAAGCCCAGATTTTACCAATAAGAAATAATAATTATAATGAGTTGAAAGA
Organism: Myodes glareolus; assembly: GCF_982192425.1. Taxonomy (NCBI): domain Eukaryota; kingdom Metazoa; phylum Chordata; class Mammalia; order Rodentia; family Cricetidae; genus Myodes; species Myodes glareolus. The sequence goes on from NC_142033.1 coordinate 65,975,129, forward strand.
AGATTAAAAAATTAGTAACCTGCTCCAATTATTGCAAACTTGCTCTTTTACTCATGGTATCCTGATGTTAATGGAAATTAATCCTTACATTTTAATTTCATGGCTAGGATAATTCAGATGAAAATATCGCAAGCCTTGTTATTAATAACCACTCATGAATATTTTGACAAAATTCTGCTTTTTTGCCCTATAGTTTGAACTGTGTTTCTACATTCAAGCTGCTCTTTAATTTCCTAAACTATTTTTTTGGCTGGTAAAATATTCAACTATAGATAAAAAGTTTAATAATTATAGTATTAATCCACAAGAAAGCTTTGTGTTATTAATCTGAAATCTGGGCCTTTAGCCCATACACTCATAATTTAAATGTCTGCTTTATACAGAGAAAAAAAATAGTGAACTGAAGTCTTGGAAATTAATTGTCCATAAGGCTTCTCCAGAAGGAGGAGAGCCAGGCTTTACACCAACAGGACCTGTAATATGTTGTCTACAACAGGAAGCTTTTTAGTGTGGCAGTTCTAGTCAGGATCAGTGTGAGCATGACCTTTGAATTCATTCACACGTGTAGGTCATATGAATGCCAGCTACTGTTTCAAATACACGGCATGAAAATTTCATCCAATATGTCTTTTTCTCTACCATCCTAACACTCACTGACCATGACCTTGGCAGAGGATTGCACACCTGATCACCTCATGCAGAGAATTTTCAAAATGAAAACAATGACAGACTGAAGCCTACTCAGTTGAGGTTAACTCCAGGCCATGTGACTTCAGGACTAGTCCCACTTAAGCAAGTTTGGAAGAGGAGAGTTGAGAAAGACCAGAGATGACTATAAAGAGTTCCCGGGCTTCTAACATTGTGTAAATTGTTCCAATATAAATTCCTTTATTTTATAAAATACTTGGTTTGGTTCCTACAATTGTGAATCCATTTGTAAGAACAAGGAAGAACACTCATTTTCATGTCATCCATAGCTAGATAAAGAGTTGCTTCTCTAAAATCCAAGTATTAAATCAGAACTCTTATTGGGAAACATTGTCTTTCATTTGTTGCCAAGTTAAGCAAGAAGGCTCACTTGACCTACTGAGAAGAAATCTGTGTTGAGTCTGGTTAACTTGGGTTCACGCTAATTTTATCACAGATGGATATTGTTAATCCTGATGTGGATAAGTAACCCTTACCTAGGTTTATATGCAAAATATTCATGGAGCCTGAGTAATTAATATTAGGACTTACATGCATCTCAAGCCAGTTAGTACCTATCTTACCTGGAGCAATTCTGCAGCAGGTTTCTAACTTACAATGACAGAGCTTGCCAAGGAATATCACTGTGCAAGGTGAGTAAGAAGCCAACATAAAGAACAGGGAAGAGACAGGAACAGATGGGAGCACTGCCAGCATTTCACCAGAATCTGCCATTAGTCACCTCAGCTAGAGGTGAGCTGTACCACTTCCAGCTGGGTGACTGGAGCTCATAAACTCATGTGTGTTTCTCAAGTAGTGACTTTCTGATATTGCAATCCAAAGAGTATCTGTTATACTCTGGTAATGCCACAGGTCTTAGTCATGCTCTTGCAGAATTCAGGTAAATCATCCTAGAAGATGTATTAATGGGCCATAGGATACAAGGTAGACAATGTGGATATTGACTTGTGGTACAGGCCGTGGCACAAGGGCTACTCAAGTCCTGAAGCAGAGGATGCTGCTTGACAAAGTCCCAGGGACATGTCACCAAGAGATTCAGACACCAGCACTCTGGCTTTTGGCTTTCACTTTTAGGAGCAATTGTTTGCATAATGGGGAGTTTTCTGCTTATGCAGTCCCTAGGAAAATATATTCATATTTCTGAGAGAAACTTTGAAGATGGGGTTTTGACCAGAAACAATTCATAGAAGGAAGAATCTTCCTACTGTCCAAAGATTGTGGTACCAATAGGGTAGGTTCTGAGAAATTTCTTGCTCAGCTGAAATTTCAAGATACAAGATGTCATAAATATATTCATTGCCCTATACTATATATATAATAGAGTCTATATAGAGGAAATAAGAATAGTGTGAGCTGATGGAAAAGGAATGAGATACCAAAATATTCTTTGCTTCTTGTGAAAAGATCAGGTCCCTATTATAAAACTGTAAAACAGAAGAAAGCTATAATAGGCCAGTTAAATCCTTGGTATGAGATATGTTATAAATCTTGCATTTTAGAAAGCTTCAAATGGTTGTGCATGTAACATGTTAAGGTAAAAATGTTTTCAGGTGGTCTAACATATTTTAACCACATGAGCAGTCAGCCTAGACACGGACTGTAAAAAAAAAAAAAAGTCTACGCTTTGCAAACCCTGATAAATGTGGAAATTTCTGATTTGACAGACTCTGGATGAAGATGTTGTTTCAAACAAGAATGTCCGTTTTACACTTTTCTGTTTCACCCTGGACATTTAATGGGGAAGAGAAAGAAAGATCCTGTACGCTGATGCTTGCATACGACTTGGATTGTCAATATGCTGTATGAGCCGTGTCTCTCTGGTTAAGAAAGAATTGCTGAACCCTAGGATAAGTGTTCATTCCTTTCCTCCCCTGCCAGTTCCATATCTCCTCCTTGGGGCCTGAACGCTGCTGAAGCTGTACCTTGAAGGCTTTTATGATTTTTTGGATGAAAAATTTGAAGAAAATCATATGTATTTTATCCAAATCAGTTAAATAGTTTGCAAACTAATGACTTGTTTCACAATTGGGATGGAAGGGGAAATCTATTTTAACAGTTTCTCTGAGTATCATTAATTGTGCTACTATTCATACATCAAATGATTGTATTATGTGTACTTATAAATATAATATCAGAGTATATATATATATATATATATACTTGTAATAGATGTAAGTGCATAATGTGTGTATATATACAAATATATTCAGTTGATATTATTTATTGATGACAGCTCCACTACTCACTAAGCAGATATTCTGCACAGGTGAAAATCTTCTCATAGAATGAGAACAGAATAAATACCTGAAGAGCTTGGAATCATCTGGTGTAGATTCTTGATCTGAGAAAAACAGGCTGATCTAAGGCGAGGAAACCTCAAGGACATTCTTCATAAAATCTATGACCCCTTTCAGTGGTGTAAATTTGTTATTTTCACGTCCTGCTTTGTATTTAGAATGACTAATGCAAGTCAAGCTCAGGGCTTAAGTCCACTGTGGAGAGCACCATGTCACTACAGGTAGAACATTTCTTTGGCAGGTATCATTTATGTTTCTCCCACTTGATGTAGCAGTCTCAATTTAGAGAAGAATCCATTAGGACATGGTCCCTTTCATTTAAGCTGCTTACACTTAGGGGGCAGACAGGAATTTTACATTAGTAAGGCTCTAGTAGTGAGAATAAAACTTCTCAACTCTCAGCACTCAACAGCACAAACACAAGCTCTTAACAGTGGAAGCCAGCTTTGTGTAGACATTGAGAGTGAGAGGTTACCATGACATCCTAATTGCTATTTCTCTCCTTACTTAAGGGTAACTCACCTGACCCATCTGTGAGGAAGAAATAAAGAACTTCAAAAATCTGATTCTTTAATTTATTCAAAAACAAAACAATTCAAACCAGGAATCCAAGTAGAATCTTAAAGCCTTTAGATGATATTTTAAAATATTTAAACACTTGCATTTCCTAAAAGCCAAGGCAATTTCTTAGCATAATAGAAAGCAGTTTTTCAGAATAAAAATTAATATACTAAAATGAACAATAAACCCTGCTTTATTATCGTTCTGTTAATTTCAAACTCAAGACTTAATTTTTCTAAGCAGCATTCTTTTTGGTAGGATATTCTGAAACAAAAACTGTGAACAAAAACTTATAGCATTTATAATCTATAAGCATACAATAGCAAGGAAAGACAAAACCAGGAGTCATGGAAACGCAGAATATTATCTAGCCAGGAGATCCATTCTTAGTCCAAAGTTTGGGGGAGATGTTAGATTATGAGTCTATCTTTAAGGGATTAAGGCTGCCATTTCATAAAGTCTTTTATTTTCTTTCGTTTTATATATAATCTTCTGGTTGAAAATACATACATATAATATATGAACAAATGTGGAAAAATACTGGAATACATCACCTGAATTCGACAGCTATGTATTAGTTACCAAATATTGGATGTAAAAAATGAATCATGCGTGCGCACGTGCACACACACACACACACACACACACACACACACACACACACTTCCAATACAACCTTTAGGCGGTGGATTGTTGTTGAGAAAATGCATCACTAGGGATGGGCTTTAAAAGTTTGTGCGTCTGATATCTGATATCTCTCTGCTTTTTGCTCCTGCTTCCATATCATGCCTTCTCTGTCACTATGGACTCCCCTTCTGGAGCTGTAATTTAAAATAAATCAATTCTTTCTCAAGTTGATTTTAGCTGCAATATTTTATCACAGCACCTAGAAAGTAAACTAATACTGATTCCAAACCTGTTGGATATCTTAGACTTTGGGGCAATACTGACGATGCTCATGTGAAAGTTCTCATCTCAATGTTCATTATGAAAGTTAGCAAGAAATTATAGGCACATTTGATAACCTCTTGCACATTGGGTCTCAAGTGCTTAATTTTGAGTAGTGTTACAAATATTAATGCCATGTGTCATGGATCAAGTTGAGCTGTGTGTAGTATGTAGCCTGCCAAAATGAGTAATACTAGGTGCAATACCATCTCATGAGGACATTTTAGTGTGACCGTGAGTCAAATTGTCCTTGCTTTGGGAAATATATGAGCAAAACAAGTTAAAAGTGGAGAAGAGACTTAAGGAGTCGGATTTTCTTTTCTTTTCTTTTTTTTTTTTTGTGTGTGTGTGTGTCAACATCACATACTTGTCCCTGTTACTTCTGGCATCTTGAAGAGGACAAAATAGTAAAGAGGATGCAGAACACAGTGCTTTTCTGGGAGCAGCAGGCAAGAAAAACCAGAGAGAAGAAAGTACAGGGGATATAATATTTTCCTCAAAGGTATACCATGAGTCAGCCTTCCCATCCTTCATCTTTGGGGATCTGACTGCGCATGCTTCAAAGTACTGTTGCATTGATTAAGTAAGGGCCCTTAAGATCTCATCACTTTCCAAAAGCTGAGTACCTCTAACTAAGACCTTAATACATGTTCCTACATGGGACATTTCATCATCAAACTACAGTGTCACTCCTTTAGTTAATCACAGAGAAATGCTTTATGGGGTAGGAAATAGGGAAGCTCTTGTTCTTTCTATTAATTCCTTTTACATCGCACTAGAAAATATACACTTCTTGGAAATCTTATTGTGATTGCCTTTAGCAGTTGGATATACATCAAAAGTCTTGTTGCAAGAATGTATCCAGTGGTCTGTACTCCATAACCTTGTCTAGTTTAGAAATCCAAACCTATGCTATGAACACAGGAAAAGCAAATTCTAAACATGCCCACTGTTATACTTACTATAATCTTGTTCCTAGTTCCCTAGACTATAGTAGGATAAAAATAATAGCTATTCTAAAAAGATTTCAAAAAGGTTTGGAGAGTACTATACTAAATTTAAATCATTTCTGTGAGAAAGTACATGTAAGCTTTTGTGAATTTCATTTAAAGGCAGAAAAAAATGGTCATCATCCACCCCTGGAATATTCATCCTCCCTAAAGCCATCACAATTTATTCTTTTGGTCCTTTGGGGATCTTTAAATATTACTTTCCTTGTAAGTCTTCCTTGTGTACCTTATCTAAAATTTAATGCCTCTCCTACCTGAATGTTTTATACCGCCTCTGCCTCTATTTTCTCCTTCTTATCACAACCTACTGACCGAGTACACATTTTATTTATTTTTCATGGTACTCTAGTGGCTATGTGCTGCTTGCCTCCATCACTTGGAAATAAGTCCACCAGAGTGGGACATCTGTACGGCTTGGTCACTGTTTCAAATCCCTAGTTTATAAACTGGCACCTGGTATATAATCACCACTTCATAAATACTTACTGGATAGTTCAAATAATTTATATGATTTATTTTTTTCCACTGAAAATCAGTAAAGCAAGTGTTGTTATCTATGTTTTAATATGGCAGTGTTAAGAGCCCAATGGTAGACGTTTCCGCGCTACAACCTCAGGGTAAATAACAGCCTTCCTCTGAGGAAGGACAATAGGAAAGTGGCTGTGCCAGCTACATGGCACAGAAGCATGGGCACAGAAAGGAGGATGCTCAAACTTATCATGAAGATATACAGGAATTAGCAGGAAGTCCATGGATTAAAGCCTGAAGAAGAGCGTCAGGTCCTCACAGAAATACACAATTAAAACTTAATGTTGGGGGAAATGCTATGTTTCAGAAGAATTTGTATGAGTAGATTGTAGAATTTTCACACAGAAGTAGTCCAATAAACACCACAATGCCCCAAATTAAATAGAAAAACCTTTGAGCATGAGAAAGCTTAGGGCCAGAAAAATGATGCCTACAGCTCCACAGAGCGGGACACTTAATCTTCATTTCATACCTAATGTGTGTATGCATAAGAACAGTTTCAAATGGAGAACTGAGTTCTGAGAAGCCACATGACTTCCTCTCGATGAACACGTGACTGAGCTGAAGGCTGGGATGAGAGCAGGCCAGGCTTTCAGACACACTCCCAGCCCTACCTTTGGCCAATTATAACCGGCTTTTCTAAAGATAGGAAATAAATGAGCCCTCCAAAATACACAAGTAACTGCAATAGTGCCTCAGAATGTTTTTGTGGGTCAAGTAAAGAAACTCAGTGCTGTGAGCTACTTTGCTCATCCTGGAAAATAAAATATTAAAAGTAACTCTTGACAGTGTATTCTGAAGTGGAGCGAAACAGAATTAAAATAACCTTGCTCAAGTGAACCTGGATGGGCTTTTTCTCCACGACAACTGTCTAAAGGATAATGATTAAGGTTTTCAGAATAAAGCACTGCAATGAGCTCAGGAATTGCTATATTTAAAAGAGGTCGATAAGCCCACTGGCTGACTCATTGATTCATTTACTTGCTACTCAGAACTGTATTTTAATATATCACCAGACTGACTTTAGTTTTATTTTATATTTTGAATTATGTTCTGAATATAAAGAAATAACACCCTTAAAGAACTTTGGAAATAGAGAAAAATTATAAACGTCTGCATGTTAATGTTTTTCCGGTGATAAATCTAGATAGATTTTTGGGAAATGTAGAATAAAGAAACAGGCAATGATATAGCACTCCTGTGCCAGCAATGCATGTTTATGTGTATGTACACACAATGCACATACATACATAATACACACACACACACACACACAAACACATATCTTACCAGAAATGTAGCATAGCACTATATTTCTATTCAGTAATTGTGGAAAGGAAGTAATAGATACTGGGAATTTATGAAGGTTACACAGAGCATGTACACACCACTGGACAAAAAGTACTTATAATGTACTGAAAATTCATACAGTCAATGAGTCACTTTTTCTTAAAATATACAAAATATATAATATCCAATTGAATAAATACATGGATTTGTAAATTATTGACTTACTCAGCTGAATAATTAAAAATGGAAATAAATGGTAGTGCAAAAGATTTGAGGGAATTCTGTATTCATGATCAATGAATTGAAATTTATTAGAGCCTAAAAAATGAATATAGAACAGAATTGTTATATCCCTTTTAACAGCAATATCTACTGGGGTATATATTAACTGTAATATGGTGTGTTCTAGCTATCACTTACCAAGCAAAGAAATGTAAAGTGAATGGTAAAATAAAGCTAAGGATAAGAATTAGATAAACTGAAAAATTAAGACTTCAGTAATAGATTGAGTGTGGAACTGGAAATACTAAGTTTTATAGAATTTAAAGATTATTAGGACAATGGAATGGTATAATTAAGAAATCAAAACGTGGGTTAGGAGATGGAGGAGAAAGAGAAACAATGTACAAATGAGAGGGATTAAAAGATTAGTGAGGACCTTATTCCTCATGAGAGAAGTGTTTTTGTGCAGGTGACAGTATTTAATAGTTCACAACTGGTTAAATAGTCTGTCCTAATAGGGACATCTATATTACAACTTGTGTTGGCTACTTGTGGATGACTATGATAGAACACCTTGAGCAAGGCAACTTTAAAAAAAAAGGGAGTTTAGTTAGGCTTAGGTTCCAAATGGATGAGAGTCTATCACCATCAGTTGGGGCAGACAAGCATGGCAGTAGAGAGGCCAGGTGGCTGAAGGAGCAGTTGAGAGCTCATATCTTAAATGACAAGCTGCGGAGCCTACACTGAATTTCATTTGAAACTTTTGAAACCTGAAAGTGACTGAGTTCTTCCAGCAAGACCACACCCCCTAAACCTACCCAAGCAGTGCCACCAACTGGGGACCAAATTTTCAAAAGCTGGAGACCAATGGGGGCGTCCTGTTCAATCCACCAATCAAAGCCTACTGAGAGAACATTATGGAAGATATGGACATTGCGAAGATAGGAGCTAGAGGCCAGGAAAGACTCAGTAAAACGAAATCTTCTTTTCGTGACAGGGTTGTTGCACTTAGGAACTCAGGGCAGTTGTGTTTGCCTGGGCTAAAACAAGCCAATCAACAATGTAACTTAGGTCGGAGGATCATGACATCCCACGTATCACCCCACACATAGCTAGGGAGCTACTGATGGCCGACAGGGGAAGGTGAGTCAGTTTTCTTTAAAGAGGTGGCCCCTGTTAGGTCAATTATGCTCCAGTGGGTGGCGCCATACCCATGCATATATGAACAGCATCGACTGGACTCAATAGATTGTTTTGTAAAAATCAGACAATGAAGTTGGAGAAGAATGTGGAAATAGCAGGTGAATGCAGGAAGATCCGAAGTGGAGGATGGGCAGGAGGGGGTGAATATGATCAAAATACATTACAATAATGTGTGAAATTTTCAAAAGGGTAAAAAAAAATATTTAAAGACATAATTGATATTTGAGGGAAATGAATTACTTTTTAGCTTTAGAAATGCAATACCATTACTTCAAGAATATATATATATATATATATATATATATATTTCACACAATGTTTGAGGGTTGTTGAAATAGATCACCGGAATACAGAAACAAACGAGGAATGTGGCTGTTCTCAACAACTATTTATGGGAGAAAAAGATCTGTGAGCAAGTCATTTCAAGATGGCTTGGTTTAACCAGTAACAGAATACAGATGAGATATGCAAGTATCATAGAAAGGAGACAAGCTGCTGCCTCTAAATGTTGATGGAACATTTATATGGATAATATTTATAATTAAATCCAAATTGCTATTCAGGGCAAAGAGTCTTTGTTCTCATGTTCCCACACTTTAAATTTGTTTCAGTTCTTCCTTTAAACTCCAGTGAGCACTGCCCCTGAGTGTTGTGTATTGCAATCCATAAATAGCAAATGGACCTGAGCCCTGTGTTTGCAGAGCCAAATGATGTTGATGTCATTTGAGTAAATTAGTGTTCCAGAATTATTCCTTTAACTGGAATAATATGCAGATGCCGACTTTGCACACGGATGCTATCAACAGAAACTGCTTGGCCTCCTCCATGACATTTCACAGCAACACCAGCACAACCTCTGTTCCAAGACAGACTTCTCTGAAAGTTGGCATTTTTCCCTCCTGTATTTGTTCATGGGTATTTGAATATTATCTTTCATTGTGGAGGGTGGGAGTTATTTGCAGTGTAACATTGCAAGATGAAAAATGTCTAAGGGAATAAAAATGAATATCATTGGTTGCACAAGTCTAAGATGAAGAATAGTTGCTAAAACAACTCCAACTGTTTGCAGCAACGCATACTTGGAGGAAAGGAAAGGTGAAGCCCCCAGGATGCAGATTTCTGGTGATGCCATCAGAATGAAGAATGTTTACACTGAGTGGTAGAATGTTCATCAGACATCAAAACCTGGAATTGACAGTGATGAAAGGAGAATTCCAAGGACCAAAATAATAAAGTGAAAAACACTAAGCCCCACAAATCATGGACCACAGTATAGCCAGAGACAAAACCAGAGTGACAGAGGGAGGAACTGCCCCTGAGATTATATCATTCAATGTGCTATACAAGATTAATTTCAGGAAACGGACCAATTGGTATTTCATTTGAAAATCAATTATGCTGCATTTATAAGAGGTACGAAAGAGTAGGAGAATGACATTTTCAGTTGCAACTGACTTTTAAAGAGAAGTTTGACAATAAGACAATAAGATATGTAAAATATGGATCTGTTCTCATCAGAAAGAGCACATTTGAATATATCTTTATATGTGTATAAAGGTATTTAATTACCATATATATGGTAATTGCAAAAAGTAAATTTGAAGACATTTTTTATTTTATGCACATAGGGAAATTAGTGCAGTTATTATCTGTAATTTGGATATGCTTATTAATTTATGCTGACACGATACCCAATTCGTTGACTGGCATGTGGTTCACCCTCCATAATTTTCCATAATTCTGTTTATTCCCTTGCTCACTGTCATTCCAAAGCCATTGTAACTCAGTAAGTAAATATTCCCAGAATCTGGGATCTCTGATGCTTAGAGAGTGTGTAGACCTATGGGATTCAAACCAGATCTCTTTTTTCATGTCACTTCATGGTTCTGAGTGGACCCTTGCTGGTTTTTAGCTAAGACCCTGACCAAACCATGCCTCTTAGAATTCAAGCATGCTCAGTGTGCATTGAGATCTCTCCTACAAGTCTTTTACACTTTATATTGCTCATATACTTTTTACTCTATGTAAATATTTATTTACTTATTCCTCAGTGAGATAAAAAGACAGAATCAATATATCAACTCCTTTGTAGTTATTCACAACAAAATGCAGTAACCCAAGCCTTTAGGAAACATAAGAGAAGACCTGTGTGGAATAAAATTTTATTTTAACACATTTTCTTCACATGATCAGACATCTCTCCTGAGAGCAAAGAGGCAGCTGTTGATGGTTGTATAAATGAGTATAGGGTGATGCTTGTAATGTGCTTACATTTAAAATATCAAGGAAAGAAACAGAGAACATTATTTATCCAGTGCTTACCTTTTTGTTACTCTTTCTTTGTTTTTTTCTTCCTTCCTTCCTTCCTTTCCTTCTTTCTTTTTCTTTCTTTCTTTCTTTCTTTCTTTCTTTCTTTCTTTCTGTCTGTCTGTCTGTCTGTCTGTCTGTCTGTCTGTTCAACTCTAAATGAATGGCCAAATTGTTCTCATACTCTTAGATGATTTTCTGTCAACTAAGAATTCTAAGTCCCTTACTGCATATCAGTAAATACAGCTCATTAACCAAACCTCATAAAGATACAAAGCATTAGTACTAATAAGTATCCTAAGGACTGACTATGGCACATCCTTTTTCACCATGATCCTTGTTCCAGTTCAATCTAAAATCTTCACTTCAAAAATACAATCAAGAAAAATATAGAAATTATCCACAGTCTTATAACTGAAGCAAATTCTTGATTATGTCTTCTACAAGACATCTATATACTAAATAAATATGATACCCAGATTACCATAATAAGATATATTATATATTTTTATTTAAGAATTTACGATTTGGGAAAAAAGCATTAATATTAAAACTCAGAAGATCTAAGCAAAAATTAATATAAATACATGATGCATCCATTTGATAGCTACTTTCCCCCTTTAAATGCGTCATGTTCTTTCCATAACCCACCTCCTACCATGCCAGATCTCACTGGAAGAGGCACTGGTGTCTCCAGAAATGGAGAAGCTTACTGCTTGGATTAGAATGAACCAGCAATAACAATAACTCATACAACAGCCTCTAAACCCTAAATCCAACAAATATCAAATAGCAGATTGATGTTCTGCTTCACATTTTGTCCTCTTCACAGAGCCTATGGAAGGACTGTCCTCCTCAGTGATTGGATACTACTTCTGCATAAATAACCATCACATTTTATTAGCTTGAAGCAAACAAAATATCCTCTATCTCAATATTCCCCTCGGTCAGAAGCTGAGAATGGTACAAGATTACTTTCGAGATGATCATTTTCTTTCTTTAATCAAGATAATGTGAATTTGGGATTTGAAAGACTTTCCCAATCCCAAGACTGCTGGCCAAGATCGTGGCTAGACTGTTGAATGGATGCAGTCTTGGCACAGAGGTTATCTGTACGCAGACTTCATTTTCTCAAAGCCAGGTAAAAAGAAATCTTGACAAGAATGAGATGCTTCTTTTAAGAGCCTTTATCAAGTAAATCATGCTTGCACACATAAACATCCTTTTGATGAAGTGATTATATACAAATAAAAACTTGACTATATTGTCTTTCCTTTCTTTTTTCTATATATTTATTAATTTTTATCTTCATTCATTACAAAGGGTATAATACATTGTCAAATAAATTTTCCACCTCCTTTTTACTTTTAAAATGGCATATACATTTTCTACTTAAAATGTATTCTTTGAAATTTTTATACATGTACACAATGCATGTTGATTATATTCCTTCTTTCCAGATATCCCCGGCCTCCCAAACAGGACATCGCCTTCCAAATCCATGTTCTCTTCTTTTTTGCAGCATACTGAAACCAATTATATATTGTCTTTTATGGGCATGGGGCTATCTACTGTAATATGTGAAACCTACTGGTAGTCAATCCCCAAAGCAAAAGGATTCCTACTACCTCAGTCGCCATCGATTTTCAAGAGATTCCCAGCCAGAGTCAGAACCATGGTAGTCTCTCCTCCTTGTACTCCTGTATTTTCAAATGCTTTGATTTTACATAAGTAGATTTTGTACAGGTTGCCACAAATTCTGTGAATTCATGTGTGCAGCATCCCTGTCATATCCAGGGAACAGCATTTTATAGAGCTGCCCATCATCCAACACTGATTTTATTTCTATCTCCCTGTTTTGCATTGTTCCCCGTGCCTTAGGATGGAAATACTGATTTATATGTCCCTTCAGCAGTTGAACACTCACTATCATATATTCTCAGCACTTTGAACAGTTATGAACTCTGAATTAACCACTACCCACTACAATACAAAATTTCAATGACAAGGGCTGAAAAGAGCACAAATCTGTGGAGCTAGATGTAAATATCTAGAATACAGCTAGACAAAGTAGTCCATAGAAAAATAAACACTTGATTTTCCCATTGGGTCATGACATCCACAACAGTTGAATTTGACCATGTTTATAGTATTAGGCACAAAAACAGTTTGAACTGAAGTACTTCACATGGATGAAAATACTTATCCCAGAAGATATACATACATACATATATATATATATGTATATTTGTGTGTGTGTGTGTGTGTTTGTGTGTGTGTATGTTATTACATGAAAATCTCTTTGTGCCCTTATGAATTGTTGGTTAGGGAGTTTCCAGAAGCACCAAAAGCAACACAAGCTATTGCCACTGCTTTTGGTTACCTATCATAACTAAATGACAAGCCCCTATTGCTGAAGATACATTATGCTTTCATTGCAAGATATAGAAAAATCAATTTTGAATTTACAGAATCATCCTCCCTGATGGATACTTGCAATGTGCTGGAAGGTGCTCTCCAGACTCCTAGAGGAGAAAAGATATCAATTGATTTATCTAACACTGGACTCTGCATATTATACTACCAATTCTACAGACAAGATGTAGCCACTGATGCAATAATGGCATGACTGTAATGGGGATAACCAATCACTCTCTTTATTTAATATTAAAATATTCTGTCAACAGGTAATATGCTCCATTTTCAATTAAAAGTAAGTTATATTTGGGATATTATTTTATATGTTTAATTTGCTGTATAATTTTTAAACTACCAAAAAATTGATTTTTCAGAACGAATGTTATACAATGGTTTCTTTAATATTTTAATATGATATAATTTTCATTTTGAGTGATGTATGTGTTGATAGAATGTATTTACCTTCATATTTTACATATTTAAAATAATCAACTATTTTCTCTATATGAAAACGCATTTTGCCCATGGTTTTCTTTTTCTCAATTAGTAAATTCTGGTTTTAATAGCAAGATGGGCTAAACAAAATATAAATAAGTGGATAAGCTATATAATATAAATTATTTTAAAAATAACAAAATATATTAGAGATTACAAAAGAGTGAAAACAAACACCCATGAACACTTCCATGTTCCAAGTAAATCTGTTGATCTGTCCATACTACGTAGACTGATCTAATGTGACCACCATCAAAAACACCACAAAAGACCTGGAAATCATAAAGAAATCACAATAAAGTAATACAAGGTTAAAAACCTAGAATCTATGATCCTAGAGAAGCTATGTAACAAGGTGAACTCAAAAAAAGAAAAAAAATACATAGATCCACTTGGAAAGCCGAAATAGACAAGATCACCTGAGGAAAAAAATGGAAGTATGGGGGTGGGGGGAAGAATGGAGCACGGAAGAAGAGGAGGGGAGAAAGTGAGGGGTGAGAGGAAATAGAGAGAACAGGATAGTCAAGATGAAGGAAGGACAGAGATGAAATGAAGGAAACAGATATTTTGATTGAGGGTGTCATCATGAGGATAACAAAAAAGCTGGAACTGGAGAAATTCCCAGGAATCCACAAGAATGATCCATCTAAGACCTTAAGAAATAGAAGAGAGGTTGCCCAAACTGACCTTGTCCTGTAGTCAGATTGACAAATATCTTTCTTTTTTCTGTTTGTGTCTGGACTCTAATTTTTTTATTGGACTATTTGTTCTTTTGATGACCAATTTCTTGAGTTGTTTGTATACTTTGGAGATCAGACCTCTGCCTGATGTGGGGCTAGTAAAAATATTTTCCCATTCTGTAGGCTGTCGTTTTCTCTTGCTGACAGTGCTCTTTGCTTTACAGAAGCTTTTCAAATTCAGGAAGTCCCATTTATTAATTTTATCTCTCAGTGTCTGTGCTACTGGGGTTATATTTAGGAAGTGGTCTCCTGTGCCAATGAGTTCAAGTGTACATCCCAATTTCTCTTCTATGATTCTCAGTGTGGCTGACTTTATGTCGAGGTCTTTGACCCATTTGGACTTAAGATTTGTGCATGGTGATAAATATGGATCTATTTTCATTCTTCTACATGTTCATGTTAATATCCAGTTATGCCACCACCATTTGATAAATATGCTTTCTTTATTCTATTTTATATTTTTTGCTTCTTTGTCAAATATCAGGTATTCAAAGGTGTGTGGATTAATATCCGGATCTTTGATTCAGTTCCATTGGTCCTCCTGTCTGTTTTTATGCCAATACCAGACTGTTTTCAGTACTGGAGTTCTTTAGTAGAGTTTGAAGTCAGAGATTGAGATGCTTCTAGAAGTTCTTTTATTGTACAGGATTGTTTTGGCAATCCTGGGTTTTTTGCTTTTTCATATGAAGTTGAGTACTGTTCTTTCAAGGTCTGTGGAGAATTTTGCTGGGATTTTGATTTGCATTGCATTGAATATGT
The DNA here is from genome assembly GCF_982192425.1 of Myodes glareolus. NCBI lineage: Eukaryota > Metazoa > Chordata > Mammalia > Rodentia > Cricetidae > Myodes > Myodes glareolus. The sequence continues at coordinate 65,990,615 of NC_142033.1, forward strand.
AGATTGCTTTAGGTAAGGTTGCCATTTTTCCTATGTTAATTTTACCTACTTAAGAGCATGGGAGATCTTTTCACTTTATGGTGTCTTCTTCAATTTCTTTCTTCAAATGATTTCAAGTTCTTATCATATAGGTCTTCTACTTGTTTGGTTAGAGTTACTCTGCAATATTTTATGCTACTAGTGGCTATTGAGAAGGGTGATGTCTCTCTGAGTTCTTTCTCAACCCATTTATCATCTGTGTACAAGAAGGCTACTGATTTTTTAAGGTTAATCTTGTATCTTGCTACATTACTAAAAGTGTTTATGAGTTTTAGAAGTTCCTTGGCACTATTTTTGGGCTTGCTTATGTAAACTATCATATCAACAGCAAACAGTAAGAGTTTGACTTCTTTTCCAATTTGTATCCCTGTGATCTTATTGCTCTAGCTAGGACTTCAAGAACTATATTGAATAGATATGGAGAGAGTGGACAACCTTGTCTTATTCCTGATTTCAGTGGAATACCTGGGAATTTCTTTCCATTTATTTAGTTTGATGTTGGCTGTTGGCTTGCTGTATATTGCCTTAATTATGTTTAGGTATGTTCCTTGTATCCCTGCTCTCTTTGAGACCTTTATCATAAAGGGATGTTATATTTTGTCAAAAGCTTTTTCAGCATCTAATGAGATGATCATGTGGTTTTATTTTTTAGTTTGTTTACATGGTGGATTATGTTGAACCATCCCTGCAACTCTAGAATGAAGGCGACTTGATCATGGTGGGTGATGGTTCTGATGTTTTCTTGGATTCAATTTGCCAGTATTTTATTTAGTAGTTTTTCACAGATTAATGAATATCTAAAATGTCACCATAGAAACTTTCAACCAGCAGCTGATGGAAACAGAGGCAGAGACTCGTAGCAGAGCACTGGGCTGAGCTATCAAAGTTCAGTTGAAGAGTGGGAGGAGTGAAAATATGAACAAAGAGGTCAAGACCATGATGAGCCCACCCACTGTAACAGTCTACCTGAGCTAATGGGAGCTTACCAACTCTGGCCAGACAGGCAGGGAACCAGCACAGGACCAAGCTAAACCCTCTAAATGTGGGTGACAGTTGTATGGCTAGGGCACTCTGTCAGGTCACAGGTAGTGGCACCAGGATTTACCCCTACTTCTTGTACTGGCTTTTTGGGAAACATTCTCTTTGGATGGATACATTGCTCAGCCTAGATATAGTAAGGAGGGCCTTGACCTTCCCCAAAGCAATGTGCCTTACCCTCTCTGAGGAGAGGATGGAGTGTGGGTTGGGGGAGCAACTGGATGGAATGGGAGGAGGGAACGGAATGGGAACTGGATTGGTATGTGAAATAAAAAAAAAAGACAGCTTGTTTTCCTTTTCAAAAAAAAAACTAAGATGAAAAAGAAAAAGAAATAAAAGAAAGAAAATACTACAATTGGAAGCACCAAAATTCCTGACTTCAACAGAGTCTGTCAGAATCCAGCCACCAAAGCGTCATAACCTTAGTCTAAATCTTGACACATGAAATATGAATATATTATAAATAAAACAAAGACGTGATGCATGCATCTATAGCAATCTGTGAAACATAGACTCGAGATCTTATAACCTATTTAATGAATAGTGCTGTAAAAATTGAAGTTCCCTCTGAAGAACAACTAGGGCTTGCCTCTATCTTGAGCAATCCACATAAAACAACTCAAAATGTATCAAATACTTAACTGTAAGACCTAAAAATATAAAGCTACTTGAGAAGATATAACTGAAGAACTTTTAATATATCACCATAGGCAATGGATTTTTAAGATTCTTAAGGTGCAAGCAAAGAAGAAGGAGAAATGGATAAATGGGATGATGTCCAAGTGAACATTCATTTCATTACAGCAAAGGGAGGAGTCAACATAAGAATGGATAAAAGAAATATTTGCAAGCTTTACATCTAAGAGGAGATTAACATCTAGAACCCAAAAGTAGTCTTAAATCTCATACACAAACCTGAATACTGCAATTTAAAAACAGACCAGTGAATCTCAGCATATAATTCTGAAAACAAAATAACAAATGGTCAATCAGTACATGGAAATAGCATAATGTGCTTAATCACCGAGTAAATGGAATTCAAAATTGCAAGGAGATATCATCTTACCCAGTTATTCTCCACAAGCAAATAATAACCAATGCTGTCTAAACAGTAGAGAAAAAGAAATCCTTATTCATTGGTGGAGATATAATTTGGACAGCAAGAACCATATAGAATATCTTCAGATGTCTCAAACTAAAATCAGCAAAAAAACTATTGCTGCTTAGCCTTCTGTACTAGATACCTGTGTGACAGTGAGACAAATATCTAATAAAAACAGTTTGCACGAGGAATGATTTAGTTTGGGTTATAGTTTCAGAGTATTGCCATCCACCATAGCAGTGAAACTTTGGAGCATTTATGACAGGGAAATGTGTGGCAGAGATCTTTATGTCATGACACATTTGGAAACAAAAAGTACGGTTGGAAGCAGAGCAAGGTTTATCATTCAAAAATCCATCATTAATTAACACATATGCCTTTGAATTTCCTTCTTCTTTCATGGCCTATCTGTTCTGTGCCTATTAAAGGTAAAGTAAGTGACTATACTCTGGTATCACTCAAGACTATTTTTCCTTGACACAAGTCAATGGTGGCAGAAGATCGTTGCCTGAATCTTCTGAAATCATAAGTCAAAATAAACTTTTCCCCTTTAAAATTGTTTCTTGCCAGTGTTTCTTTTCACTGTGATGTAAAGCTTGTTAAAAGATTATTAACTGACCCTCAAACTACACAATAAAAGTATAGTAATTAAGAAAACATGTTATTGATATGAAAATATTAACACAAATTCAGGCAGGGTGATTCATGACTATAATCCCACACTTGGAAGGCAGAAGCAAGAGATCATGTGACTGACTGGAAACAACACTCAAACACATAGGCCACATACCACATACACACACACATTCATGCCACATAACACATATACACATTCATGCCACACAATACATGCACATACACACCACATTTGCACATATACCTACCAACACATATGCATATACACATACATACACATGTACACACAGAGAAGCAAACATAGCACACATCATATATATCACACACATGTATATGTCATAAATGTATCTCGTATATGTGTGTGTGTATATATACACACACACCACACATATGTATACATGAATATGAGATATTCATGGAAATCTAGAATTTCATACTTTTTAGGCTGAATCAGGAAGATATCAAGGCCAAGGCCACCCTGGGGAACTTAGTGAATCTCTGTCTGAAAAAAAGTCTCTGGTGTTGGGGGCTAAGTAGGGACAAAGCCATCCAGAATTTTGGGTATGGAAAAGGACAGTGGGTAATTTTACCTACCAGAGTACTCCTTGATAAAGTCAGCAGTGGACTGGACTTCAGGAGTTCAAACACTGAGACCTCATGCCTGACATTTTTCCTGTAGAGCTCTTGTCAAATATTACAGACACTGAGATGTGAATTCTCTGCTTACTGGACAAGTATATACCGTGAGAAGGAGGAACTAGATGCATTCTAAGCCCCTGTCAAACTGCTGTCTCATGAACTTTACTGAGTGGTTTTCTGCTTCCACATTTGAGGATTATATAAGGATCTGTTGACACTAATAAACTTGCTGACTTGGGTCACCAGCTCCTTCAACACTCCTGATCCCAGTTTTTGACTCTTTTCTTTTTTTCACCCCTGGTCCTCCTTGTTGGAGTCCTAGCAAGAACCCAAGAAGAACATCTGACCTGGTTCACTTAGGATATAATTTACTGAGAGTGTACTCACCAAGCATGTGACAAATCCCTAGGTTAAATTCAGAGTGATGTTAATTAATCAATAATCATCATTTAATAAAAGAGAATAGGAAATTACAAAATAGACCTGCTCATTTAGTAATAAACTGATCTGTGACCAAACTACAAGTACACATGAGAAATTAAACTTTTCTAATGAAGGGCATTGAGAAAAGTAGATATTCACATACAAAGCGTAAAACTACCAGACATCACATTAAAAACCCTCAATGTAGATTAGTCTTATGTATAAGGCTGGAAAACAGAAGAGTGCAAATGCATCATTGTCTCATGGGTGAATTTTCAACCTTGAGTGCTCAGGGAATACGAACATAAGTAGACAAATGTGATGACAATAAGCCAAAATTTTTCTGCACAGAAAATGAAACAATTAATGGGGTGAAAATACAACCTATAAAGTGCTATAAAATGTTGTCACGCTTTTAAGATCCTATGTGTCAGTTTACTAGCAAGGAACTATTCTATAAACAGACAGAGGGCCTAAAGGCCATAAAGAAAAGCACAGAAATGGGCAAGACTCAATACCCTTGATTATCAGGGAACTATAAACTGAAACCACAGTGATATAGCTTCACAACCATCAGCCTGGCTTCTGTAGAACTGAGACACACTGGTCAGAATATAAAGGATGGTGAGAACTAGCACACTGAAAATATAAATTTATGGAGCCATTATAGAATCTTCTTTAAAGCCAAAAGAATGAATTGATTTATGGTCCAACAGTCCTACATCTGGGTGTATGTTCGAAGGATCAGCAAACAAAATATCAAAGGATGTCTATGTTTCTCAATATAACATAGGATTGTTCACAAGAGTCATTGTGTATAATCAACCCCAAGCTCATCACCCAGTGAGTGGATAAAAGTCACAAATGTATGCAATAGAATATTTTTGCTTTGTGAAGAAGGGAATTGTGCTATTTGTTTAGGTGAGGAGAGAGTAATGGGGGTGGTGTTGCAATATTTTCCTGGGGAGATGTGAACAAAACGTGCATCTGTTCAACAGAAATACAGAACCAATGACAGACCACAGAGTCTACCTTACCAACCAATGAGCATACTGGATTACTGATAGGAGTGTATATGAAAGGTTGTGTACACGAGCATAGGAGGCTCAAAGGCTACTGTATCACCAAAGTCCCCAACCTAAATTAGATGATTAGTCATGGGAGCTGCATTCTGGACTTCTCTGAATGGTTTGCAACAAATTTGAGAAGACAATTTCCTCTCTACCAAGGAGTTTTTGTGTGGTCTTTAGGAAAGTGGAATCTTATAAAACTTGTAAGTTTCAGGGACTTTGAGGCTTGTGAATTCTTTACTTTCTAAATCTTAGGTGTCTATCTCTAGGATAAAGTGTTTAAATTTGGAAGATAGCCCCACGAAACAAGTGGCAGATACGCCAGTTAGTTTGACTCATGTTGTCAGGAGGCTGTTAGTTCATTCCCGGCTGTTCAGCCCCAAAATAATCACAGAGAAACCATATTATTTGCAATACTGTTTGGTCAAAAGCTTAAGTATATTTTTAGCTTGCTCTTATATCCTAAAATAATCCATCTCCATTAATCTGTGCATCGCCACAAGGATGTGGCCTACTGGCAAAGTCTCGGCAGGCTCCAGCGCAGGCCTCTGTCCCCGGCGGTGAATACATGGCTTCTCCCTGGCTCTGCCTACTCTCTCTGTATGTCTCTTTCAGCCTGGCTTTACTCTGTTAAGCCATTGTTTAAAAGCAGCTTCTTTACTAACCAATGGCCATAAAACATATTCACAGCATACATCACCTCCCACATCAGACTCAGTCATTCACAATATAAGCATCTAATATATTACTTATACTTCTATTACATATAAACAGTATTGGTAAATATAAAATAAAACTTAAAGTAAAATTTAAGAAGCTAGAGACCACCAAAACAGTCACATATATTTATGCTTACGTAATTTCATTAAAATAGAATTGTTTTAAAGGGGAAAAATGTATATAAAATTGTTTTTTAAGCTTAAACTTTAAATATTTGTACAAACAGAGAGATGTGATGGTAAATACATATAATTCCAGGTCCTGAGAATTAGAGACAGGAGGATTACAAAATTTCATAGTAGAATTTCTCTCAAAAAGAACCAAAGAATATTAAAAAGAAAAGTGTTTAGTATGTCAGTATGGGGCCCCTAGTTCAGCTCTCTAGCATCCACTAAGAGCCACACGAAATGACACTTCTCTATCTCCAGTGCCACATGGAGGGGCTCACTGGAAAGTATGGTAATCTGAACTGGTTCTCTCCAGGTTCCTTAAAGATACTGTCTCAAAAAGTACGATGGAGCCATGGTTTGAGAAAGAACCTATAATATCCACCTGTGTGGTGAATGGCCAAGTGAGGTCTAAAAGAAGGAAATTGCAGTTTCAGATTCAGGTCCAGAGAGTTGAACAGGTAGGGCACGCCATTGAGTAGACTGAACCCAAAATTGAGGACCAAGCTGACTTGAGACTCTAGAGCTAGTCATTGGAGACCTTTGCTCATTGGTTTTGGATACACATACCAAGTATCAGCTGACAGGTTGTTGTGGAACCATGCCAGTGTCAGGCGTCCATTTATTTATGGGCTGTAAGTGAGGGAGCTGCATTCTTCCCTCAGTCTGGAGTGTCTGATATGATTTTAATACAGCTGTGTGCTCCTACAGTATTAATTCACCCTGATAAATTTATAGATAGCTCACTTTCTAGTCCGAGGAATAAGTCATTTATCCATCTGTGCTGTATGGGTGGTGCCAGAGAGATGGTGTGGTTTGTGGGTTCACCAGGAGCTACAGCCATCTCCCTCATATCCCACAAAAAAAAATGAAGTAAAAAACTGCTTATAAAATGGAGTCTCCTAAAACTTAGGCACAGCCTGAAGACCTGCTGTTTTATATAATACAAAATGAAATAACTTAGAAAAGGGCATAACCTGATCTCAATAGATATCAACTACGGAAGACACCTATTGCCACCTTCTTCCTGCCACATGTTCACACATACACAGATATGTGCACATTCTTAAGCACATATGAATGTCTATTGTCTGTATACCCAAAGACCACATACATACTACACACACACACACACACACACACACACACAAAGGAAACAAGAGAGAGAACGCGCGTGCACAAATCCAGCAATGTAACCATGCTTTATTTTCTCACTTACTGCCTAATTATTCACAAAGAAAATCTCGAAAAATAGGCATTACAATTTCTATCTCCATCTCAGGGCAGAGAAACCAGAGCCTCTGCTTGGTGAGCTGACTTATTTAAAAGCATTTGGACAATCTGCAATGCAGCCCAGATCTTAAATTGACATCATTTGACTGCTAGCTCCGTGTGTTTTCACTCCAGTCTACTGTACTGTGGGTAGTGCATTTGAGTAATTTTTCATTTGTATTAATTCTCTAAGTGTACTTGGGGGAAAGTAAGAGGTACAAAAGCATTTTAAAAAGCAACTGGAAAAGGAAAGTCAGGAGGGCAAGGCCTAAAGCACAATACACCAATTCAGAGAAATGAAGGGCAGGTCTAGCATGGCTGTGGGGCAGGCAGGGTAGGACATGAAATAGAAGTATTGAGGTCAAGCTTAAGATGACAAATGCCTGTGAGGCTGAATCCCCATTATTATTGTTATTCAAACAAAGACCCACAGCTGCTACCTGAACCTTTGGCCTAAACCACAGGCTCCTTTCAAATCTGTTGTGAATTCCTCTCAAAGGGTTCTTCTTAAGAAACATTTTTAAATGAATAAAAGATTAAAAAATGACAATGAATGGAGCTCCTCTGCTCACTTGTGAGTTTGTAGCTTAATAACTTAATAGCTTCAGTTCCCGAGTCCCCCGCCCACGAGAATATTAAATAATAACAAAACAAAGCAAAATGCCTCCCGCTGCAGATTTGAAATATGAACCATGGTATTTCATTTTGTAAGAGCTTTGCTGGCTCACTCAGATAGCATGGACGGAGGAAGGAGGAAACAGTTGGGAAGAAAACTAAAAGTTCCTTTTTCATTCCTAGCATCAGACACTCTCCCATGCACTTGCAATGCAAGTCTCCAAAGAATTTGGTAAAGAAAGTGTTTTTCCCTTCGGCGGCTTTGGCAAATGTGTTGTGCAAACTAAAATCCAACTCGCCACCTGTTTTTGTAAATAAGGCGTTTTATTTCTGTTAACTGAAGTACAGTCCTTGGCTGTTTTCGACTTAAAATTGCTACAAGGATCTTTCTCTGGCTTCCTCTTTGTTCCATGTGATTTCTGCTGAAATTTTTTTTCAAAGAAACATACAATGTAGAAGACAGAGTTTATCACAGAGGGAAGTGTAGCATCTGCAAGAGATGAGATTGAGGAATGGCCAAAGAGATCAGTAGGGAGAAAAATACTTTTGTTGGAATGCAGTGGACAATGGTTAGGAATATCTAATGGGTGTCTTCTCTACAGAGACACCACTGTGAAGAAGAGCATTCTTAAGGCAATAGTGAACAATAACCATGGGGCCAATTGTGTAACTATGTAAGATATTTTTTGTTGTTGTTGTTGTTGCTTTTGTTTTTTTAAATCTAAGGTAGTTATCCAAGCAAGCAAAAATGAAATGAGTTGAAATTCCCTACTGTGGTTACAGTAAAGAATAATGCATTGTGGTCTGCTTCTGTAATTCTGCTTGCTTCCTGCAACATTTAAACCCAGTCTCTTTATCAGATGTTTGTTCTAATGTTTTTGTTCGAGCTTCTGTAAACATGCCTGCCACAAAAAAGGACTCTCTCTCTGTTGTGGGATGGCCCTTCTGTATTCTGTGAGTATATACTGCTCTCAATGGTTGATAATAAAAGTTGCTTTTCCCTATAGCAAGGCAGAAGGTAGGTAGGTAGGTAGGAAAGCCAAACAGAATACAGGGAGAAAGAAGGGTGCAGTTGGGAGGGACACCAGTCAATGGCTGAAGAAGCAAGATGCCAATAAACCAGTAAAAGTCAAGCCACATGGCCATACATAGATTAATAGTAATGAGTTAATTTAAAATGTAAAAGCTAGTTAATTATAAGCCTAAACTACAGGCCAAACAGTTTGCAATTAATATTAAATCTCTGAGAGATTATTTAGAAGCAGCAGTGGTACAGGGCCAGACAGGGGGACAGGAAACTTCTGTTTATAGTCGTCATGGTCCTTAGTTACATAGGCTAAAGTTCAAACCTGCCAATAAGAGAAAGGTTCAAATAATCTATAATGTAAACCCTGTGGCTGAGGATCCAACCTTTCAGAGTGTTAGCTCACTGTGTCTGCCAGCACAATGAAACTAAGTTCTCTAACTCTAAAAGTCATGTTTTGTTTTTCATGGTTGGATTTCTGCAATACTTCTGCAACATTCTCATATTTTCATATTTCCTGAACCCTCCTTTGCTTCTTTCTTCCAATTAACCAGTCACATCAGATTGTGAATGGAGAAGTCCCCACAAGGCAATAAGAGGCAGTGACCACTTATGACAGGGATAAAAGACAGCAGAACCCACATTACCCTGGTTGGATTCAAACTAGCCCAGTTGGAGTTCTGGTGCATTTTTTTTTTTTTTACAAAACAATTGCCATGCCACTATACTTTCATTTTGGGAACTACTTTGTGCAACATGAAGATTATTTATAGTTTGCTTCTAACACCTATGTGATTAAGTAGGCTTTGTACCATTTTCTGAGGAGTGTTTTCCTGATGGGACCGTAGACTCACTTGAACCACCCTGTAAGAGAAGGGCCAGTGGATACAACTTCCTAGCAAGAAAGTCTCTCACTAGATAGAAATCCTTGATATTTGGGGCATTTTAGGAAGTCATAGTCAGGCAGTGATGGTACACATCTTTCATCCCAGCAGTAGGGAGGCAGAGGCAGGCAGATCTCTATGAGAGTTTGAGGCCAGTCTGGGCTGCAAAGAAAATTCTAGGACAGCAGGAATGTTATACAGAGAAACCCTATGCCAAAAAAAAAAAGAAAAAAAGAAAAGAAAGAAAGTAGTATTTTCTCCCAGGGCCAGAAATGCAACTCTGATTTCCATCCATTTAAAGAGTGATGAGAACTTAGATATTTTAGATTCTGACTTCACAAATTGCTGAAAACAAGGATGGCTCTATACTGGTTATTTTAGTGAGTGCTTGACACAATCTAGGGTTATCTGGGAACAGGGAAACTCATCTGAAAAAATATCTCCAAATGATTGGCCAATAGGCAAGTCTGTGATGCACTTCCTTGGTGAATGATGGGGCAGCCAGTCCAGTGTGTGTGGTGTCAATCCTGGCCAGATGGTCTGGATGGCATAAGTTTGTAGACTGAGCCAGCCATAGGAGAAACTAAAAAGCAACATTCCTCCATGGCTTCAGCTCCTAATTCCATGGCATCAGCTCCTGCTTCCAGGTTCCTGCCCTGTCTTCCTTTCATGTTATACTATCACACAGAACTGTAAGAAATAATAGACCCACCTTTTCCCCAAGTTATTTTTGGTTATGATGTTTATCACAGTAACAGTAAATAACCAGGGAAAAATCTATCCTCATTGTCTGCTGATATCTTGATAACTCTCCAACATAATGTTGGAGTAATTATAGGAGAAGTAAAACCATCAAGGTCTTTCTCTCCATCTATCTAGACTGTCTCAGAAAATTACTGTAGGCAGAAACATTGGGACGGGAAAGGAAATGTTATGTTCGAGGTCAAATAACTCTTCTTTGAAAACACATTGATCTCTCACATCTTTAGTTTGGTGACAGAAAAATGCAAAGGTGATTTCAAGGCAGGTAAAATGTGGTTCTTAAAGGGAACGCTTTCACATATAGGGTGGTAAGTTTGCATTGAGAAGCTGGAGCTGCAGTAAAGGAAAATTTTCTCCTCAGAATTTAAAGCATTAATAAGATAGTCAGTTCCCTCACACTTAATGTGATTTTCACCTTCTGTTATGCCATGGACACTGATGATTGTTTTAGTCTTTAGATGAGGAAGGAAATATTCATATATGCCAAGTATATTCTTTGTTATCAGTTGAAATATTTGTATTCTGCTAGTAAATGTGCTCACTTTCAAGGAATTTCCTTTTGAATGTGATATTTCTTTGAGTGTTTTGCTTTGCTCTGATTTGCTATCACCCTGCCCTGGATGAAGGGGTGAACAAGATTGCTGACTTCAGTCCCCAGAGAGGAAAAGACTTAGCAGGCAAGAGGAAACATCTGGGTACAAAGATGTGAATTTCTGAACCAAAGGTGGGTCCTTTAAACTTTTTTCTTATTAACATTTCCTTTGTATCCTAATTAGCTATCCACTAGCTTGGAAATTTGGGGTTTTGTTTAATTTTTAATATCACCAGATCACAGAGTGAAAATGTCATGAGATTATCACATTGAAAAGTTGCTTTAGAAGGGAAAATAACAATCCGTTGTCTTCCTTGTTAACTGTGTGACTGGATACCCAAGGATACACCAGTGTCACAGCATCTCTACCCTCGCTTGCCCAGTGGGTTATTATGAACTTCAAAATAACTAAGGTATGTGCATACACCTTAAAGCAAGTCAAATACAGCTTTTAGAGACAAGGAAAAAAATTAGAGGGGTCATCCTAAGGTGATAACACTGATGCTGATAATAAAAAAGATTAATAGTTGAAAAATCTCATGAAATATAAAGAGGCTGTTTTATTGTTTTATGAGGAAATTTTTTTACATCAAGATGTTTCTAAGAAAAGGAAGGAAGATCACAGAAAGACTCCTTACACATCACATTTCGGAGAGCATTTGCCCAGGGAATATTGTGCCAGTCAGGGACTGGGGAGGAAGAATGGGTAAGGCTTCTCAGAACCCAGCTTAATACAAAAATTCATAAGTAGGAATAAAATATAAGAAGAAGGCAAGTGGTCTATGTTGACACCCTCTTATTACTGATTTCTTAGTAACGTTATCCTTTACTAGTTAGTCCTACCTGTGCATTCTTCTAGTAACTCAAATTCAGTCATCTAAAACTCAACTCTCAGTCTCCACATATGCCTCCCTTAAAATAACCAAGGACACTTTCCCCTGTTTATGATTTATGTCACATTAAAGTATTCTTTCTTATTAATTGACCCAGTTTCTTTGGCAGGAAAATGGTTTGGTTTGGTTTTGTTTGTGCCATCTAAAATTCATCAAATCTACTCTCATTTGGCCAGGTTTACTTACACTGAGCCTGGCCAAATAGTTTATCATGTTTTCTTCCACTCCAGCCATACCTTTTATTTGACTTTCTGATTTCGCCTTCATTTCTTCCTACTGAACTTTCCTTGCTGCTCTTTTGTTCAGTTGTTTTCTCTTCCATGCTCGCTCAGTGTGGCACAGAAGGTGATGGTCTTCCTGTTTTGGAACTGGGTGACTGGCCATTTTCTTGCACTACACCAGACCACAGAATTTATTTCAGAGTAGAGTAGTGAATTCTATTAATTTGGCAACTTATTCCTGATTGGCAGGATTATAAATATTTACTCTATGTATATCAAAGTGCTAAATTGCCTTGAGACCTCAGGAGATGACTGAATCTATAGGCATTAGGGAATTTTTCCCCTAAAGTGATTTTCAGATGAACATAAATCTGAATAAAATATAATTTAAGTGTATAAATTATGTACAATAAGAGATTTAAAAATAAGTAATAAAAAAGAATAAGATTATATTGTTCTATTGACAGCTCTAAAATGCCTTGTCTTCAAGTCTTCCTTTTGTTTGCAGAAGAAAGAACAAAGATATTCCATGTGATCTATTTCCCTGAAAGTTTTGTATCTTTCTATTTTTAACTTGTTAATTTATACAAATGAGAATAATCCTATCTGAAGGATATTTTAGGACCATATTAATTTTAAGAAAATACATACTATATTCTGCAAACTGTGATAGCTGTGGGATATCTTTAGTATGTAGTTCCGCAGATTCTAAACCCTTTTATGTGACAACACATTTGGAAATCAGAGTGTTTTATAATGCTTGTGATATGAAAACTTTTACAGTGTATTTAATTTCATCACATGAAATCAGAATGTATTTACTATGAGAAAATGTGAGTCTACTTCCCGAAGGCAGTGTAAAACACAAGCTATGATGCTGGAAATGGTGAAGAGTGTGCTGACACAGAGACTTGCTTCACCAAGCCCCTTCTGCTACTCCTGCCAATGTTATCTTCTTACCTATGTTATACACATTATTTCATCCTTTGTTAGTACTTGTGAGAAGCCAGTTAACACTAATCAAAATAAATTAGATATGTCCTCACACTGGAAAAAGTTTTAATAGCTAACTGAGTTTTCTCTGTATATTTGTTAAAAGATGTAGGTCTTAAATGTTTAAACCTTCATTTGGAAACATTAAAACATTTTTAAATTTTTATTTATTGCACGATGAGAAACTAAGAATTTCAGCATAGGTTATATTTTGTGGGAAAATGATTTATTTATTTTGTTTTTTCAACTTTAGAAGAATCAGAGAAATTATCTAAGAGTTCTGAGTGATATTATCCACCTTCAGGGCTGGACTTCAGTCAGCAGTCAAAGAGATGAGCCCTTGTATCACCAATAATAAAATCCTAGGACAGATATTAAGATCCAGGCTGAAGATCAGAAAAGCAAAGCAGCCAAACCACTAGATAGAAGTGTCTCTTGTTCAAATCAAAACTTTATCAGTTTTGATAGTAGTCATAGCATTCCTTCTCCTGTGGAAACAAAAGTAAAACCCCTTCTCCAATGTAACACATATTCTTGTTTCCATTCTGAGGTCAGTACATCTTTAAAGAATGCCAGTTCATTTAATTCTATAGATTTTCATACTGATGTCTCTCTGCAGCTGCAATTTCTTTCTTATTGGCATTTCAAAAATGCAAAATTAATAAAATGTTATGCAATCTATTGATGGGGGTCTTTATCAACACTTTCTGTTTATTTTATACATCCTTTAGAGTTTGATTTGATCCTTCAGTAACTGCCTACCTTTGTAGAATTGTGTGGTGTACCTGTAATATGCTTTATATTATAAAAAACAAAAAATACTGTTTTATAGTCTTAGAGAAATAAGCTAGAAAATTGTCAGTCTTTATAACCCTGATGGTCATAACCTTTAGCAAATGTGTGATTACTTAATCAGTCTTTTCTGACCTCAAAGGAGTTGCCCATTGAAAATCTGAATAGGTATCAATGGTATGGTGTACATACTTTAGTTTTCCAAATTCTACAAATTAGATACATTCTTCTCCAAGATTTCAGGTTTTTTGAGTACCCTTTGGATTACTTCCTGAAGGTAATGGTGTTTAGTCATATAAAGAACAAGTAGAACATTTCTTTATAATTTCCTTTGCTTTTACCACATGATGGAAAACTCTTTTTTTGAATTTTTGTTTTTGACATGATGGGATTTTTTATGAAATTCTGAGGGCTTCAGCACATTTCCAATCAATAATTGATCAATTTTTGTGTTACCTTGTGCTAGAGGAACTGGCAGAACCGTATGGGATTGGATTGTGTTATGCATATAGGGTGATTCCTATTCTTGATTGTATCTTGTAACTGAATATATGATAAAGTCTGCATCATCTGGTATGAATTCAGTTGTATCAATATTCAAAGGAACTCATTATACATGTTGCAAATTGAGAACTATGTTGAGTGGTTCTTTGAAATTTCTTAGTACCATGAGAATAGCATATAATTTTGACTTTTGGACAGAATCATAAGGGATTTGATCCACTTTACTTACATTTTCTGATATTTAAACTGCCTTTCCTAATTTTTTAGCAGAAGTATAGAATGTGGGGGCTCTAGTCATTGGTGTTTCCCATAAAATATGAGGAAGGATCCAGCTAGTTCTCTTTATAAGTTGAATTCTCTTGCTTTTGGATATTGTTTTTTATTTTCTTTTTATTTTTTAATTATTAGATTTTTAAAAATATATCAATCCAAGTTCTCACTCACTCCCCTCCCCCCATTCCCTCTACTCACTCTCTTACCTCACCCCCATCCAATTTTCATAAAGGATAAGGCACATTGCTTTGTAGGAGTTTCAGGGCCCTCCCTACTAGACTGAGCGAGGTATACATACAAAGAGAATAGAATTCCAAAAAGCCAGAGCTTGAACTAAGGATAAATCCTGGTGCCACTGCCTTTGGCCCCCCAGTCTGCCCCATCCATATAACAGTCAACCACTATCAGAAGGGCTAGTTTGAACCTATGCTTGTTCCCTCCCAGTCCAGCTGAAGTTGGTGAGCTCCCATTTGCTCAGAGAGACTATTTCAGTGGGTGAACCCATCATGGTCTTCAACTCTTTGCTCATATGTTCATTCCTCCCACTCCTCAACTGGACTTTTGGAGCTCAGTCCAGTGCTCCAATGTGGGTCTCTGCCTCTTTCCCATCAATTGCTGGATAAAGGTTCTATGGTGATATTAAAGATAATCATCAGTCTAATTACAGGGCAAGTCAAGACTGGGCCCCCTCCCCTCTTGCCTAGGAACTTAGCTGGGGTTATCCTTGTAGGTTCCTGGGAATTTCTCCAGAGCCAGGTTTCTGATAGCCCTATAATGGCTCCCTCAATCAATGTATCTCTTTTCTTCTTCTCATCTCTGTCCTTTCTCCATCTCAACTATCCCATTCCTTCAAGTTTTTCTCAGTCCTCTCATCTTCCCCTCCTTTTCCCTTTCCACCCTCCCTTCTCCCCATGACCCCCTGCTCCCAATTTTGCCAGGTGATCTTATCTGTTTCTAGTTTTAAGGTGGATTTATAAATATTTTTTATTTGGTTTTATGCTATTACTTTGCTTCTCTAGGATCATGAACTGTAAGCTCAATGCCCCTTGTTTATAGCTAGTATCCACTTATGAGTGAACACATACCATATTCATCTTTTGGGTCTGGGTTACCTCACTCAGGATAGTGTTTTCTAATTCCATTCATTTGTATGCAAAATTCAAGATGTCATTTTTTTTTAACTGCTGAGTAGTACTCTAATGTGAAAATATACCATATTTTCTTTATTCCTTCTTTGATTGAGGGGCATCTAGGTTATTTCCATGTTCTGGCTATTACAAATAATGCTTCTATGAACATAATTGAACAAATGATTTTGTAGTATGATTGAGCATCTTTTGGGTATATGTCCAATTGTGGTATTGCAGGATCCTGAAGTAGGTTGATACTATTTCCAAAGTGGTTGTACAAGTTTGATCTTAGCCATTCTGACAGATGTAAGATGGTATCTCAGTGTTGGATCACAGGCCTTTCCCGGCTCCTTGAGGTGCTATGCAGGACTGTTTACCCAACCAGTCTAGCTTCCTGCCACCTCCTCTGCCTGCTCCACCACCGGCTAGGGGAATTAGTATAGAGAGCCTTATCCTCTATTGGCATGGTAATTCAACCTGCAAAGAAAAGTTCTGCACAGTGGCGCCTGCCACTTCTGTCACTGCAGCTAGCTTGGCACCCCCTGCCCAGCAGATTCTGCCATCCGGTGCCAGGCACCCAACACCTTGATCTCACTTCCGGTTGGGAAGGCGTTCTTGTCCTTTGGCCCCCAAGTATTTAAACTTGGAATTTCACTAAATAAAGTTGACATTTACCTTTTGGGCAAATGATCCAGGTCTCTCTATGTCTGTGTGTGTCTGTTTTTAACTCCTAGGATATTGTTCCAAGCTCGTGGTTCGATACAGGAGGCGCGCACCCGTGTCGGGGAGTAGGGGCTCACAGAATTGGGTGGGACATCTCAGAGTTGTTTTGATTTGTATTTCCCTGATAGCTAAGGATGTTGAACATGTCCTTAAGTATCTTTTTTGCCATTTGAAACTCTTCTGTTGAGAATTCTCTGTTCAGTTCAGTACCCCATTTTTTAATTGGGTTATTTAGAATTTTAATGTCTAATTTCTTGAGTTCTTTATATATTTTGGAGATCAGTCCTTAATCTGATGTTGGGTCGGTGAAGATCTTTTCCCATTCAGTAAGCTGCCTTTTTGTTTTATTGACTGTGCCCTTTGTTTTACAAAAGCTTCTCAATTTCTGGAGTTATATTTAAGAAGTAGTCTCCTGCACCCATACACCAAAGACTACTTCCCCATCTCTCTTTTATCAGGTTCAGTGTGGTTGGATTAATATTGAAGTCTTTAATCTATTTGGAAGTGAGTTTTGTGCATGGTGATAGATATGCATCTATTTTCATTCTTCTACATGTTGACATGCAGTTATGCCAGTAGCATTTGATAACAATACTTTCTTTATTCATTTTATATTTTAGATTCTTTGTCAAAAATCATGTGTTTGAAGGTGTGTGGATTAATATTCAGGTCTTCGATTTGATTCCATTGTTCAAGCTCTCTTTTTTAATGCCAATACCAAGTTGTGTTCATTACTGTAGCTCTGTAACAGTTGGTTGTCAGTGATGATGATGCCTCTGGAAGTTTTTTTTGTTGTACAAGATAGCTTAAGCTATACTGAGATTTTTGTTTTTTCATATGAAGTTGATTATTGTTCGTTTAAGATCTGTGGAGAATTGTGTTGGGATTCTGATGGGAACCGCATTGAATCTATAGATTGCTTTTAGTAGGATCGCCATTTTTACTATGTTGATCCTACCTATCCAATATGATGGGAGATCTTTCCATTTTCTGGTATCTTCCTGAATTTCTTTCTTCTAAGACTTAAAGTTCTTATCAAATAGGTATTTCACATCTCTGGCGAGTGTTACCCCAAGATATTTTAGTTTATTTGTGGCTATTGTGAAAGGTGATGTTTTTCTGATTTCCCTTTCAGCTTCTTTATCATTTCTGTATAGGAGGGCTACTGACTTTTTAAAATTGATCTTGTAACTTGCCATATCACCAAAAGTATTTATCAGTGGTAAGGGTTCTCTGGTAGAGTTTTTGGGGTTACATATATACTATCATATCATCTGCAAATAATGAAAGTTTAACATCTTCCTTTCCAATTTGAATCCCTTTTCTCCATTTGTTGTCTTACTGCTTTTGCCAAAACTTCAAAAACTATGTTAAAGAGATTTGGAGAGAGTGGACAACCTTGTCTTGTTCCTGATTTTAGTGGGATGGCTTTGAGTTTCTCTCCATTTAATTTGATGTTGGCTGTCAACTTTCTGTATTTTGCTTTTATTATATTTAGATATGTTCCTTATATCCCTCATCTCTCCAAGACTTTTATCATGAACGGGTGTTGGATTTTATCAAATGCTTTTTCAACATTCAATGAAATGATCATGTGGTTTTTTTCTGTTTCAGTTTATTTATATGATGGATTGCATTGATAAATTTTTGTATGTTGAACAAGCCCTGCATCTCTGGGATGAAGACAACTTGATCATGGTGAATGATTTTTTTGATGTGTTCTTGGACTAAGTTTGCCAGTATTTTTGCATCCATGCTTATGACTAAGATTGTTCTGTTATTCTCATTCTTGGTTGAGTCTTTGTTTGTTTTTAATATCAGGGTAACCGTAGCCTCATTAAAATTATGTGGACACTTGAGACATATAGGTATAAGCTCTTCTTGGAAGTTCTGGTAGAATTCTGCATTTAGATCACCCAGCTCTGGATTTTTTGGGGGGGGGGAAATATTTGATGACAGCTTCCATTTCCTTGCAGTATATAGGTCTATTTAAATTGTCACCTGGTCTTGATTTAATTTTGGTATATGGTATATATCTAAAAAAAATTGCCTATTTCTTTTACATTTTCCAATTTTGTGGAGTACAGGTTTTTGTAGTATGACCCAATGATTCTCTCAATTTCCTCAGTGTCTGCTGTTATACCCCCTTTTTCTGTTTTGATTTTGTTAATTTGGATGTTCTCTCTCTGCCTTTTGATTAGTTTGGATAGGGGTTTGTCTGTCTTGTTGATTTTCTCAAAGAACCATCTCTCCGTTTCATTGATTCTTTGGATTGTTTTCTTTGTTTCTATCTTGTTGATTTCAGCCCTCAATTTGATTATTTTCTGTCTTCTACTCCTCTTGGTGAGTCTGCTTCTTTTTGTTCTAGAGCTTTCATGTGTGCTGTTAAGTTACTAATGTGAACTTTCTCCATTTTAATTTTCTTGGCACTTAGCGCTATGAACTTTCCTCTTCGCACTTCTTTCATAGTGTCCCATAGGTTTGGATACATTAAGCCTTCATTTTCATTGAATTCAAGGAAGTCTTTAATTTTTTCTTCATTTTTTCCTTGACCCAGGGGTGGTTCAGTAGTTCGCTGCTCAATTTCTATGACTTTGTAGGCTTTCTGACAATAGTATTGTTATTAAATTCTAACTTTAATTTATGGTGATCTGATAACACATAGGGGGTTACTCCAATTTTTTAAGTCCTTGGAGGTTTGCTTTGTTGCCAAGTACATGACCAATTTTCAAGAATGTTCTATGAGGTGCTGAGAAGAAGGTATACTCTTTCCTGTTTGGATGGAATGTTCTATATATGTCTGTTAAGTCCATTTGATTCATTACATCTGTTAGTTCTCTCGTTTCTGTCTGGTTGACTTGTGCATTGGTGAAAGTCGAGTATATGGTTTCCTACTATTAGTGTGTGGACTTTGATGTCCTATTTAAGTTTTAATAATGTTTCTTTTACATATGTGGTTGCTCTTGTATTAGGAAAATAGATGTTCAGTATTGAGAGTACATCATGATGGATTGTCCTTGTTATGAGTATAAAGTGTCCTTCTCCAACTCTTCTGCTTGATTTTAGTGTGAAATCAGTTTTGTTAGATATTAGGATAGCTACACCCACTTGTTTCTTAGGGCCATTTGATTAGAAACGCTTTTCCCAACCCTTTACTATGAGATAGTATCTGTCTTTGAGGTTGAGGTGTGTTTCCTGTATACAGCAAAAGGTTGGATCCTGTCTTTGTATCCATTCTCTTACTCTGTGTCTTTTTATAGGTGAACTGAATCCATTGATATTAAACAATATTAACGACCAGTGGTTGTTTTCCAGTTATTTTTTGGTAGTAGTGTTTGTGTGTTTCCCTTCTTTGGTTTACACTGGTGGGGAGAATATCAACTGCCTGTGTTTTGTGGTGTGATTAGAGTTGGGGTTTGGGTTTTTCTTCTCAAACTTTCTGTGTGGCTAGGTTTGTTAGGTTTGTGGATATGTATTGTTTAAATCTTTTTTTTATCATAGAATATTTGCTGAGTATAGTAGTCTGGCTTGCATCTGTGGTCACTTAGTGTCTTCAGCACATCTATCCAGGACCTTCTGGTTTTTATGGTTTCCATTGAGAAGTCAGGTGTAATTCTGATAGGTTTACCTTTATATGTTACTAGGCCTTTTCCTTTGTAGCTCTTAATATTCTTTATTCTGTATGTCTTGTGTTTTATTATATGGCGAGGGGATGGGTTTTTTGTTTTCTTTTCTTTTTTTCTCTTTCTTTCTTGTTTTTGATGCAGTCCATTTGGTGTTCTGTAAGCATTTTGTAACTTGATAAGGATATCCTTCTTTAGGTTGGGAAAGTTTTCTTCTATGATTTTGTTGAATATATTTTCTGTGCCATTGAGCTGGAGTTCTTCTCCTTCTTCTACCTCTATTAGTATCTTCAGTAGCTGAGATTCCTTCTTCTACCTTGTATTCTGTTGGTTATACTTGTCTCTGTAATTTCTGTTCATTTACTCAGATTTTCCATATGGAGAATTATCTGAGTTTGTGTTTGTTTTATTACCTCTATTTCAGTCCTGAACTGTTTGCTTCACCTGCTTGATTGTTTTTCCTTGGTTTTCTTGGGTTTCTTTGAGGGATTTATTAATTCCTTCCATTTTTATTTGTCTTTTCCTTCATTTTTAAGGGAGTTTTTCATTTCCTCTTTAAAGGTCATAACATTACATTTAAAGTCATTCTCTTCTATTTCTCCTGGGTTAGGATGATCCAGTCTTCTTGTTGTGTGACCACTTGGTTCTGGTGTTACCATGTTGCATTTTAGGATGTTGGAGGAATTTTTGCATTGGTGCCTATCTCTCTCTCTTCCTACAAATGAGACTGACAGTGTCCTTGCATCATGGGCCAATGCTTGCAGTGGCTGTCTTAGCGTTTGAGAGTTTTTCTTGGCCTACTCTGGAGTGTCAATGTCTGTCTCAGAAAGCCTCTGAGGTCTCTATAAGCCTGCTTTCTTGATCTTCTCTCCTTGTTTGCTCTCTTGGTGCTCGCTCTTGGTCCCCTCGGTATTATAGCAAGCTCTTAGCTCTTAGGTGGGGTGTGGCTAGTAGCTGAGAGGGTCCAGTACATGTGCCTGGAGTTGGTTTTTGTGGAGTTACCCATAGGAAACTCCCTGCTGGCTGGCAAAAAAAAAAAAGCCAAAGGAGTTGGGGGAGGGGCCTGACTTTTGTCTCACTGTGGATGTACTAGAGAGTGGGGTATCCCTCTGCATGGCTGTTCACTCACCTCTTAAGTCCCCTCAGTATTGGAACAAGCTGTGTTTCAGAGTTCCACCAAGGTTGCAGAAGGCTAGGTGGGTTTGGTGGTGGTGGTGCTAATAGTTTGGAGGCACTGCTGAATGGGATGGGATTTGGGGGGACCCTACCAACAGGAAACTCCCTGCTGGTTGGCTAGAAAAGCCTAAGGTATAGGGGGAGGGAACCAGGCTTTTGTGCTACTGTGGAGGTCCTAGAGAGTGTGGTGTCTTGCCATGTGCCTGTTTACTCACCTCATAAGTCCCCTCAGTGGTGTGGGAGAATTGTCTGTATTCTGTCAATCATATTTTAATAAAATGCTGATTGGCCAGGCAGGCAGTATAGGTGGGAAAGCCAGACAGGAAGTAGGGGTGGAGCAAAGAGACTAGAAGTATTCTGGAAGCAGAAGCTCCTCTCCTGCCTAGACCACCGAAGAGGCAGCATGTAACTTGCCCAGCTGAGAAAGGTACAGAGCCATATGGCTAATGTAGATAAGGATAATGGGGTAACATAAGTTATAAGAGCTACTAAGTAGCCTGACCTAATGGACCAATCAGTTTATAATCTTATGGAGTCTTGTGTGTGATTTTCCTTGGGAGTTGCCGGCTGTAGGGTACCGGGCGGGAACAGATATCCCAACAAGCTAGCCTTCATGCTACACCTCAGTATTGGAACAAGCTGTGTTTCGAGTTCCACCAAGGTTGCAAGAGGATAGGTGACACTTTTGGGTACTGTTACTCTCTCCCCCCAAAATGCTACAAGCTTTTTCCAGAGCTCACTTTATTCCTGTATATGTCAGTTTCATCTTTAGTGAGTGGTACTTTAATTTCAGTTGGGTCTATTTCTGATAATTGACAAAGTCTCAATTTTCCTTTTAGACTTCTCAGAGACCTTTTTCCATATAAATTCTTAAATATTTTACTTGGTTTATATAGTGAAAATGCCCATTATAAGGCAATGTCTTCCCTCTGCATGAAATTTCCTGTAGGAGAATGTTTAGAGAGTAATATGATCAGAATGCAGATAAGTTTTGAATCCATATGATCTACATGTGCATTCTGTAATCTCCCTTTAATCAAAGCTAATATTCTCTCAACTTCAACTGATAATTTTCTGGGACTATTTAAGTTCTTGTCACCATCGAAGGTTTTGTTGAAATTAATCAATTTATTGGACTTTATCCCAAAAGTGGGCTAAATATGGAAACTGGAGAATGGCAACATGAGAAATGTGCAATCAATTTGCACCTTATGGAGTCTAATTTTTTGTTAACATATTTATATCCTATATAATTAATAGAATCTCATTTTTGTCTTTTTTCAAGAGCAATTTGTAATCCCCAAAAAGGCAAAATTTTCTTTATTTCTTCAAATATTCTTTCTAAAGTATCTATATTTCAATAAGATAGTAAAATGATGTTTGTGAAATGGTAAACTATAGATTCAGAAAATTGCTTACAAATTATTTCCAACAGCTGCCATATAAAATATTGGCACAGGGTGGGACTATTTAATATTCCCTGTGGGAGACTCTTCCATTGATATCTCTCAGCAGGCTGAGAATTATTATAAGTAGACACTATGATGGCAAATTTTTCTGTCTTTTTCTTGTAAACGTATAGTTAAGAAACAATCATTTAAGTCAATTACTATAAGAGGTCATCCTTTAGGTAATAAAGAAGGCAAAAAAAATTCATAGTACAGAGATCCCATTGCCTGAATCACCTTATTAACAGCTCTTAGATCTGTTACCATTCTCCAGTTTCCATATTTCTTTTTATAATGAATACAGGAGAATTTTAAGAATATGTTGAACATTTAACTGATCTTTACCAGGTCTTCTAAGGCCTATAGTTTCTCTGTTTAAAGGCTATTGCACAACCTGTATAGGTTTGCTTGTCAACCATTTTATAGGTAGAGCTGTTGGTACCTTTGGAAGATCAGTTGCTGTTGTGCCCTGTTCTTATACAACCTGAATGGTAAGTGAATGTTCTTTATAATGCTTTTTAGTATTTTTTACAGAAACATATGTTAATTTATGGTTTGTTTCTAAGATTGGGGGGAGTGTTATTCTGAATATTCCTTTGCTATAACAAATCATAACCCCACAAATTTATTGGTGTTAGTCACATGCCTTTAATTTTGCTCTCTGTCCTTCCAATCCTATACATTTGACCCATCTCATGTGTAGTTTTACCTGAGATAAAGTTCCAATCTCTGAAAACTGAACATTTACCTCTCGAAGAGGCCAATTTGGATGTCAAGATTTTGGTGAAATTGTTGTTATATCTGCATCTTTGCCTACCAGAACTTCAATGACAATTTGGCTTATTTGTATTTTAAATTTTGACAAAATTATTTGTATTTTTAATTTTGGTATTTCTTCATTTATAGAAATTCGCCAAAATACTTGATTTATAATGTCTCTTGAATTTTTTTCCTCTCTTCAATAGCTGTTCTATTATCCAGAGCAGTATGGTTTCTTACAACAGGCATTGGTAGTCTTTAATTATTCTGGGAGGGAGTATCTTGTGTTTTGTTTAACTTTAGCTATGTTTCCAATTCCTAAGAATTGAACATCTCCCTCTTAAAGAAGCTAATTTGGATGCCAAGATTCTAGAGTAATGATACTCACATCTGTACCTGTGTCTATCAAAACAACAATTACTATAAAATTTATATGCACTCTAAGATTTGGTTTTGATCATTTATAGAAGTCTGCAAGAGTATATAGTTTCAATTTCCTATTGGAAATTTTTACTTATCCTCCATGTTTATGCTATTATCTAGAACAATATGGTGTTTTACAGAAGGCTCGGATTTTTAAATTTTTCTGGTGAGACAAATCCTCCACAGTGACTGGGAATGACTGGACCACTTTTGGTTTGGGGTCCTGTGAGAAGCCCCTCAAAGAGTTTCCTGATGGTATCATATTGCTTTCTCTGTCTTTTGCTGATGCACATTCATTGGCCCAATGTTTGCCTTTGTCATGCCTTCTACAAATACCTGAAGGCTGAGTCCTTCTATTCTTGCCATTCCCAGAGGAGATATTATTCCTAGGAATTCTTCGTCTACAATCCCTTCTCAGATGTCCTATTCTACTACAATTAAAACATTTGGCATTATGATGTCGCCTCATTCCTTTGGAAATTACTTCTCTTACCAAAGAGTCAGTGTTACAGTCAAATGTCTCAGTGTTTCTTGTATGCAGGATCTATTCATCCATAGGTGCTGATCTAACCTTTAAAGTCCCAAGTATCTTTTTGCATTCTAAGTTGACATTTTCAAAAGCCAGAGATTCAATAAGTACTCATCTAGCATCTGGGTCTGTTATTCCTGTTTGTACAGCCTTAGTTACATGTAGAAAGTCAGTAAAGGCTACTCTCTGGCCCTGTTTAATCGTGGTATATGATTTAATTCATTTTCTTAATTCTTGAATCCTGTTCCAAGCATTTAAGGCTGCATTGTGGCATAGGGACAAGATTTCTTCATTGTAAAGAGTTTGAGCCTGTGGATCAGCACAAGTGTCTTCACCAAGAATTTGATCTTGGGGAGTCTCAAGCCCTTTTATTTTTCCCTGTTGTTCTAAAATTTTAGCATCTTCAATGAAATAATATCTAAATCTAAACTGGCACCCATCTGCTAACCTATCATAATTTTTTAATAAATTTTGATTGTCAAATTCAACAGTATGAATTCTTTCAGATAATTTCTCAGTACCCTTAGAGATGGATTAAATTTTGTATGTCAAATTAATTTTACCATTTTCAATAGTATTAATTTTTCAGGCAACTTTTGATTTTAAATGGTATTAATCCTGTCAACCAGTTGTTCATAATTATTCTGTAAAGATTGTAATGTTTCTAAAAGTGCCACATTCTTTCTTAAGGAAATAATATAACGAAAAAACTGAGCCCTAACATACAATAAATGGATGTATCACCATAACCATCTGAGCCTTTCAGAATACAATCCATAGTATTAGCAAAAAAAGTTACTAGAATATTCAATGTTAATGTAGTCTGCCATATTGATTTATTAATTACTTGTTATGAGATCCAGTAAATTGCTTTAGATGTAATAACCTTTATTGTCCAGCAGGTGTCGTGGTTGCAGAGTCATGACTAGCCGCGATGCAACTGGTGGAGACATGAATGGTCTTGAGCCTCTTTAGTTTCCTGCCTTGGTACTGGTTAAATACTGAGAAATATGCTTTACTTGACAAATTAAAAGCAATTAAAACAATTCCATACACAGAACAAGAAGCCCAAAACTCACAGGCAGAGAGCACAAACCGGAAGTTGCACAAGTTGCCAAATGACAGGGATCCACACCGTGAAACTGTCAGGGAACATGGCAGTGGGGTGGGAGTGAGTGTGTGTATGGGAAATTTCCAAGTTGCCGGAAGCAGTTAGCACCACTGTGGTGGGGTTCTATAAAAATTCGCTTAGGTAAAAGCAAGCCAAGCAGGCAGGGTTGGACGACTTTATGGGCTGTTGAACTGGTTAGGCTCTCAGGCTTTCCACCCGGTATGTGTGGAGTCCGAATCCACATGGGGGGACAGATAAAGAAGGACATTTAGAAGAAATCTCACACTAGCTCAGAATTGAGAATAATAGAGGGTTATTTATTCAGGGGTTGATTCACAAATCACAATCTTCTGCTGGAATGGAGAACAACAACCGTATCCTGCAGCCAGAAAAGAGACGGCATGCATGCTTTACTTCGGCATAAATAGTATAAGAGACCACATCCAAGTGGGCGGGTAACTTAAAGTCTACTGGTGGTAGAAATTCCTATAGCAGGCATGTGGGGTTTTTCTATGAATTCATACCACAAAAGTTGGGTGCTAGAAGTAGCATGAATAATAAAAACCCAGAAACAGATTTTGGGATTCAGACTGAGGATCAGAAATGAAAGCAGCCAAGCCACCAGATAGCTCTTACTATGAAGAAATCTTCAGACTGAAAAGAGAACAAGTTTCTACCTCATCCCTCCTTATATGCCGCTTTAGTGCTGATATTAAAGGCATGTTCCACCACTGTCCAGCCTCAATGGCTCACTAGACTGCTGGAATTAGAGGCTTGTGCCACTATTGCCTTGCCTATATGGCTGACTAGTATGGCTAGCTTTGTGCTTTGATCTTCAGTCTATCTTTATTTAATAAAACACAAATAAAATATCACTATAAGCCTTGGTGACAGAGAGTATATCATTGGCATAGGGCAGCGAGGGTAACTTTGTCTGAGGATGTGAGAGGGAGGTGCTCAATATTTCTGGAAATATATTAAGTATGAAAAGAAAGCTGATTAGACACAGACAGACTGCCCTTTGCTGTGTTCTTGACATGTAGTCTGTAGAATAGGCACCGAGACTCCTAACAAACTTAAAATTTAGAAACAATAAGGTTTGGCTACATTCTAACTCTTTCATGTGTATGATGAATTATATTTTGGGACTCATTGGGCTGGTGTTAAATTCTGTTTTATGTATTTCTAACTAATAATAACAGTGATAATATAGATTATAGCATCCACAAATACACATAAACTCACACATCTGGTTTTTCTAGAGACAAGGTCTTGTGACGAAGCCAAGGCTGACATAGAACATATAATGCTTCCTGCCTCTTTCACCTGAGTGTTGAGATTACAGGTATGTAGCATCATTCCTAGTTCTAAGTAATTTTTTAATTCTTTTATTTATTGAGATTAAAACATAATTGCACCTTATCCCCCTTCATTTTCCTCGCACCAAAGCCTACCATATAGCCCTTTTTCCTCTCTTTCAAATTCATGGCCTCTTTTTCATTAACAGTTCTTACATACTTTGCACACACATGTATCTTATTCCTAAATACATAATATAACCTGTTTGGTGTGTATAATATTACTTACACATATGATTTTAAGAATACATACACAAAATGTTTTATATTTATAAATGTTGGTAAGTATTAAATTGGTACTCACTGATATATAGTATGAGAATTGGGACATAACTAAATTTTCATTTTATTACTATTCCAAAAATATACACACACAGTTTTTTAAGTTTAGAGATTAAACTTGATATATGAACTGCAGACATAAGAATTTTGGTGATTTGAAGTAGAAAGAAGTTAAGTGATGTACTCCTTGAAGATGGAAAATTGATAACAATTGGTGCTGCTTTCATCAGAACCACACATAATTTTTGCTTAAAATGTGCTACATTCTTTTTAAAAGAAACATGAAAATCCTTCTAATTGAATGTTAAGTCAACAAAGCTATATCACCATCTCCCAATGTTTTCTTCCTACGTGTTGTTCAAATTGTTGAGTCTACTGACTACATAGGCTAATGTGTGCACAGATATTCTGCCATGGTTTCATATCTGTTATAACTGTGCAGTTTCCAGGGAACTATTATGTCCCTTTGAGTGTGGATCCTCCAGCAAGTGAATAGATAAAATTAAGAAGAGAAATGGCATTATTCATTATTCTTGGGTAATTACATTATACCTTGTTTGGTTTCCCCTCTATGGTTTAAAGATCCGGAATGAGCATGGAAGGAGGTATTAGTTTTCCACAGTAAGATTCAGAATAGTCAGCTGGCTTTCAGTGATGGGCATAGGATTTGGAGTGGGACAGGTACAAGACCTGGTGTCACATCCTGCCTCTGATTTGTCCTGCTTAGATGATGCGCCTGTGAACTGCAATGCATGACTGGTCATGTCTAGCTCACCATACAGAATATTTTAAAATATCCCACATACCAAGTACTCTGAAATCGTTTCTTATTGTTATGACTTTTTATTACTTCTATAGGAAAAGGAGCGTTTGGAAGTAACAGCTAAGAATTTTAGACACTTTACAACTCCATAAATAATATTATAAATAACATACTCACTAGTATCACAGATCATACAGATTCAGCAGGGTATATATAAAGAAAGACACATATAAGTATATGTATATATTCTGTATTATCTGTGACATTAATGTTTATGCTACTTGCAGTTTATATTATGATTTATAATAATTATATATATATATATATCAAAGTTATAATACAGCTGTGAAAATTACCACAATTGTGAATGAAATGATCATTTATGGGTGCTGTAAATAAAATATAAAAGCACCAGGAAAATGTATAATGTTCAATGAAGCTATCTTAGCTTCATAATATCAAAGAGTATTGTGTTTAAGTGCATACACACAAATGCACACAAAGGCAACACTAAGTAGTATTAAAATATATGAAATGAAGATATTAATGAGCTAAGATGAAGGTTATGTAGTCTTCCAAATCCTGGGCAAGTCTTGATGAACCAGGTATCTTCTTAAGTCTATGCATCTGTGGGATAGACAGTTTCAGAAGTCCCTAATTTATAATAACTATAAATATGATTAATCTTATCCCAGGCTTACGTAGTTATGACTAGAGTATTCTCTTTTCTTTTTTTTTTTTAAAGTACAGATAACAAGTGCATAACTCACAAGCTTTCAAGTAGCATGTGTCAGTGGCACTGGCCACCAAGTGGCGGCTCCCACTCTCATGGCTGAGCATTCAGAAAGCAGCTGCAGTTCTTTCCACTGTGGACCGCTTCAGTCACCACTTAAACTAAGAAACATTGAGCTTTGGGATGGATATCATCAGTACTATATTATTCTTCAAAGTAATGCAGGAGTTCTATTCTCTCCAGTATATTCACACTCTGACCTGAGACCTAGAAGGAAAACAATTGTTTCAGTACCCAAAGATGAAAGAGTGTAGCAGATTCTTGACATCTGGTTGCCTTCTCAGTACCTCAGCAAAAGGAGACATACTTAGTAGTTCCTTATCACCTGAAAGAGATAAACAAGCATGTGCTCACCTCTGTGACTACAGGGAAAAGCCAAAGTGTGGGCCAGAGATTTGTAAACTTCAATCCTGGTCCTATGTAGGCTGCTAGCATTGAAAATCCATGAACTTGTTTGCACTATTTTATGGTATCTTTGATGTGAACTTTAACATAGATAGTAGCTGCATCTGGACATTTTGTCTTCTGAAATATCGAGTTATAAAAGCATTTAAGCAGCTAGGCATGGTGGCACATGCCTTTAATCCCAGCACTTGAGAAGCGGAGGCAAGCAGATCTCGAGTTCGAGGCCAGCCTAGACTACAGAGGGCGCTCTACGACAGCCAGAGCTACACTGAAAAACAATGTCTCAAAAAAAAAAAAAAAGAAATTAGCAGTATGTGTTTCAAAATGGTGTATGTTTCTACACAATCTTCATAAGCCAGTACATGTCTTAATTTCATTTACCTGTGCTTATCCTTTAGTGGATAAACTAGGGAAAATTTGCTTTAAAGTTTTTATGATATGAAGATATAAATAAATCAATCCTTACTTGATCATATATTACTGGAATCAACTTCCTAATATTTTGTTTAAGTTTTTACATGAGTATTTATATGTTCATAAAGGAAACTGAAATACATGTGCCATCTTTCATATTTTTCATGGTTTGATGTGAAAATTTTCTCAGCCTTAAGAAAAGCTACAGGTAAACTGCTCATTTCCCAGTTCTCAGGCACACTATGTAAGCTCAGAATGAACTGTAATCTTCAGTGCTTCCTGCATCTTCAAAACTACTATCTGAGAAGCTTGTCATTTTTTCTGAGTGGGTTCAGCCATTTTTCCTTTGAGAATCAGTGTGTTCTTCCAATAATAGTTATTCAATTTAGATAAAGAACAGGCATTAATTGTAGCCATTCTTATTCTTCAACCCTGACTACCTCTATTTTTTAGTCTATTTCTTCTCTGACAGTCCTTTCTCTTTCTTTATGTTCCCATGAGAGATATCCCTTTTATACAGCTGTCTGAACTGATCCTGTTCTAATTTTCTCTCTTACAGAATTCTCAAGTGCCCAAGAGAATGGAACACATCAGGGTTCAGGAAATGGCCTTTCAATATTTCCAAGATACTGAATGCTCCCATCTTGCTAAAAAAGACCCATTACCCAATTTCTGAGGGTGTCTTGGAGGAATGTATGATGTCTTCTGTAAAATTATTTGACAGGTATTCAAAGAAAACTTCATATGCTATGGTCCAAGCAAGGCATTGAGCGCAATGTTCATGCTGGCCTTGTCTTCTTCTGCCCCAAACTTTCACAATGGGTTTGCTGATGGATTGCCTACAAGTAAACAATTAGAGCAGAATGGCAATGAATATATATGAAGCAGAGAATCCAAAGGAGGGAATATTTAAGGGTATAGGGACAAGAAATTTAGGGATATGGAGTGAACTTTCATGGACCAATTGTGGATAACTGAGCCCTTGAATAAGTATAACACGCACTGTAAATAGAACAACTTGTGGATTCCTGTGGTCATTGGCAAGGAAAACTAGTCCATTATCTTATTTAGAACCTATCCATTACCCTATGCTATCATGTTTAAAGCTATACCTGGTTATGATTGCTTATCCTATTCATTGATATAACATGAATAATCGTTAGTAATAGATGTTCACAGTCATCAGGAAGATGGATGACATAGCAATAAGTAAATACAATGTTTGTAGAATCACTGTAACTCTGGTTTTGGAAGTTAAACTCATTCTATCTGATAAAATGGCAGCAAAAACATGAAAGGGCAATATACAAAATTGCAAAAATGATCAGAGATAAAAGATGATCAGATAGTAAAAGTTGGTTAAAGACTATAAGCTATATCTTGCTTTTGCAAAGGTCCACAAGAATTGATAGGGAGAAAGACATCAGCTTAGCCAAAAAGTGGGGTGAAATATAAACTTGGTTTGCCATAGCATACACAAGCACTTAGCATCTACAGATATCTCACTTTAAAAAAAAGCTTTCTGCAATTTTTATATCACAATCCACTTTCATGTAGAAGAGAAAATTCTCACAAACTGAAAGTTGTCTGTGCTCATCAGACTCTGTGTGACCCTTAGAACACCTGTAAGAACCAAAAGTCTACGTTTGAAATCTGCAGTTGGAAGAATGAGATGGCTAAAGGTAGAAGAGAAAACAGACTGGAAAATGGACCCATACCCATGAATTGGTTGCAGAACTTCAGCAAGGTTGTATGATGGGCCTCTAGGCTAGGAGTGAGTCTGCAAGATCACATTTCCACTGTCAAAGTGAACGGTAGACAATTTGCATGTGAAATGGATCAGCTTATGACCTCAGTGCAGAAGAGAGGCTGTGTGTGTTTCAGCTAATTTTGAAGTTGAGCTAACTTTCAAAAGAATAACAGCCCATGAGGCTAATAGAGAAGCTTTCACTAAATGGTTCATATCAAAGCATTTCTCAGGCTGCTCATACAGGAGTCCAGGGACATCCAACAGAGACTCCCTTGATCTCTATGAACCTTAATCTCACAGCTGCAAGTACTATGAGAGTGCCACTGATATTTATCTGCCAAAAGAAAACAACTTGTGGTAGCTGCTCTAGGGTATTTATATTGCATCTTTCCTTAAACAGCCATGTGTCAAAGGCTTACTCCCTGGGGTTGGGTCAGGAAGTTCTGGAAAGTTATCAATGCTTTTGTAGATGGGGTCCAGTGTGTGTGTGTGTGGGGGGGGGGTGTCCTTTAGGTTGTAGGACTAGTATCTTCCTGTTTTGGTTTTTTTTTTGTTTTTTGTTTTTTGTTTTTTGTTTTTTTGTTTTTTTTTTTTTTTACAGCTTTTGGATCCTGGTTCACAAAAGTAGCTATTTGTTCTACATATATTCTCACCATGGTGTGCTGACTCATCGGAGACCCAAAGCACTGCTCTCACTGTCTTGGAAAGAGGCTGTAAAACCATGAGGCCAACAAACCCTTTAATCTTTATACAATCACTTGATACCTTCAAGCAACTCATTCTAGTAAAAAAGAAGTTCAAGAATGCAAAGATGAACCACTTCTCACCTATAGATCTCTACACTTTGTAAGAATCTCACATCTTGTCTATTTCTATGATATTTCCTCCTAGCATTATAAGTGGTATGAGAACCATTGATTGCTCATGGATAAACTCTGGGTCACTTTGATATGTCTAATTTATAATTTTACTAAAATAGAGTTAGAAATGATATCACATTGATTGAAACTAAATCTGTATGTTCTCTCAGAATTTTTGCTGAAAACCTAATTTTAATGAGATGATAGAATTTATATATGGGCATTTTGAGAGTAAGTATGTCATGAGGCTGTAACTCTTGTGTTGGAACAAGTTTCCCTATAAGAAGAGGCCAAAGTGGCAGTTAACTGCCTTTGACTTTTTTTCCTCTGTCATACCCATACTGAAAAGGGTAAACTGTAGCGGCATCTCAATTGTATTTTAATAAATAAAGACTGCCTAATAGCTGAAAGCAAAAAAGTACCACTGGTCATCCTTACAGACAAGTTAATGATAACACGCAACTTTAATCCCAATAACTACTATGACACACACCTTTAATCCCAGTAGCTACAATGACACGCATCTTTAATCCCAGTAGCCACAATGACATGCATCTTTAATCCCATTAGCCAGACTAATTGCCATAGAAATTGGGTGGTAAATGTCTTTAATCACAGTAGTGCCTGCATTTAATCCCAGCCCTAGAGAGGATTTTAAAATGGGAAGAAACAGCTCTCAACATGCAGTCTCATTCTGAGATACTGGGAGGCAGGATAACCATTTGAGTCTGAGGTCAAAGTAAGCGCCGGTGGCTGGCTGTTTTGCTTTTCAGATCTTCAGGTTGAACCCCAATTTCTGACCTTTAGTTTTTATTAATCATGCATCAGAAAGCCATTGGGATCCTGGGAGAAGAATGTAAGCCCATTGCAGAGCCAACACTCTGAAATATATTACAGCTTTTTAATAAACCAGTTTTTCATAGTATTTGTTACTCCAGACACAGCACGCTCACAGTGACATTAGGTCAAAATAATCCACAGACCACAGATGGCATGGCCTTAAGAGTTTTGTGTCCTAGGTTTTAGTCTATGTTTTTCTGCTAATTGTTTGCACAACCCTAGTGTGACTCTTTGTTTACTCAGAACTTGAGCCCCAGGGACATACCGAAAAAGAAGAAGGTAATTTTACATCCTAACTTACAGCTAGACTGTAAAAAAAAATGATGTTAAATATATTTTTGTATACTACAATTGCTACCAGGAATGTGAAACAAAATACAGATTCACAAAAGTACCCAAGTATGAATTAGAAATTAACTTCGATCTTCCATTTACAAAGGTGAACCTGGATCTGTAGATACCATCAGTGTCAAGAAGCCATTCACGGTCTCCTGAGGAAACCTGAGTACCTGGGTCTAGACTCTCTAAGTCTAATAATCAAGAAAGTAGATGGTAACAAGCAGGTTTCACAGATACTTTGTATTTTAGGTTTTTCTTGTCAGATAAGTTTGAGTAATGTTACCCAGACGTAATATTGTTTTAAGAGCATTAATGGTTATCAACTGTGTCAATGCCCTTGTTATGAAGGCTAACTGTCCATAAAGTCCATAAGGTACTTCAATCAAAACCTTACACAGGGAAATCACTCAATCCACGCTAGTAAATACATTTACTTCAATTATGCTTCCTTAAATGAAAAAGGATTAAGATACTTCTCCCTACAGCATAGTATAATTTATTTTGAAATGCTATGTCAACATCAAAACACAGGTGAAATTTTTCTAGTTGGTAAAATTGAATAGCAGGGAAGATAAAGTGTAAGTCATAGTCATAGATCTTAGATCTTAAGTGTAATCTATAACAGATTTTATACACAGACACACACACACACACACACACAGAGAGAGAGAGAGAGAGAGAGAGAGAGAGAGAGAGAGAGAGAGAGAGAGAAAGAGATCAGATAAACTGGAGTTCTGATTGCTCTCGTGTAGAATTCATTTTTTTATCTTCAGCATTAAATCTCGGGGTATAAGAACCCAGGATTTCCAGAAAATCAACAAATGTTACTTTGTTCCAGAAAGTTCTTTACCCCTCTGAGATCAGTGAGCTCTAATAACTAGTTTTCATTGCTTCTTTTTAATTATTATTAGAAAAATTTATAGGTATACAAAATGTATCTTGATCTACTCCCATAGCCTTATTCGAATTTCCTTGAGGGACCTAAAATTCATCTCCCTCTTAAACATAGGTCCTCTCTTTCTTCTCTAACCCACTGAGTCCACTTAGTGCTGCCTATATGCACATGAGAATGGTGAATTTCATGGTCAACTTACTACTCAAAGAAAAGTAACTCTCCAGAAGTCGTCAGCTGCCAATAGCTCCTCAGTCAGAGGTAGGGGCCTCAGTCGCCTATCACCCCCATTCTGGAAACTTTAGCCAACTTGATCTTGCATAGTTCTTGTGTAAATAACCATAAATGCTGTGATTACATGTGTGTGTAACAGCCATGCCCAGTCAAGAAGACAGCACTCTATACACATGTCTCCCTAGCCTTATTGCATTTTTTCAGCCCCCTCTTCTGACATGTGCCCTAAGCCTTTGAAGGAAGGGTGGAGAAAGATATCTCACCTGAAACTGAGCCTTCACACTCACTGATTTATGGCAGTTGAACTGTTGAGAGACTATGTTAACCACTTCCCCCAGCAATAAGCATCTCTGACCAATGTTGATAAGAACATAAATTTATGGGCATAGGCATAAATATTCAGGAGGCAGTTTGACGATATTTAGCAAAATCAGCATCGGTATGTTCTCCTCTATGTCTTCCTAAGTATAAGCATACAACAAGAGACTTCATGCCTT
This sequence comes from Myodes glareolus, assembly GCF_982192425.1. Lineage (NCBI taxonomy): Eukaryota > Metazoa > Chordata > Mammalia > Rodentia > Cricetidae > Myodes > Myodes glareolus. The sequence continues at coordinate 66,025,623 of NC_142033.1, forward strand.
TTTACTGAGGTAACAGTACACTCATGTGTTCACTACTGTACTACTCATAGCAGCTAAGAAATGGAATCAACCCAGATGTTCATCACTGACAAGTGTATCAGAATGTGATACATGTTACACATAAAGAAATATTTCTTGACTGTGATGAAAAATGAATTTTTCAGGTAAATGGATGTAATTATAAGAAATTATACTGAGTGAAGTCCTCTATGTTTCCAAAGATGAATGAAGCATGTTTTTTCTTCATATTTGATTTCTATCTTCAAATATGTTGTTCTGCATGTTTAACCTGAACTGCTTGTTAAATGCAGGAATCTAAAATCAGACTGTGTTAAGGGAGGAGGAGAGTTGATTATAGGCCAGATTGTAACAAGAAGAGGAATACTGGGGACAGAAATTTTCAAATGGATGAGGTATAATGGGGATGAGAAATGAAAGGATAAGAGGAGGGGTAACCAAAATGAAGAGTACAAGGAACGGCTACAAGGAAATCTATAATCTTACAACTGAAGGAAAAATATAATGAGGGCCTTGCAAAACATATGAGACCTGGTTAGTTTTGACTGTTAATTTTATATAACTTGCAAAGAGAGATGTTCAGTTTGAGAATTTCTTTACACAGATTTGTTTTTGGACATTCTATAGGTCATTGTCTTGATTGCTAATTGATTTAGAAGAACATAGCCCACTGTGAGTGATACCATGTCTAGGCAGGTAGTTCTGGGATGAGTACAAAAATTATGTGAGAATATGCCAGTGAGTAAGTCTGAGATTACACCAGAAGGCAGCATTTCTCTATTATTTTTGCTTGAAGTTCCTGCCCCCTGTCTTTCTATCCCAGATTCCTTGAGGAGGGACTGTGCCCTAGAAGCATAAGTGAAATAAATCTATCCTTTTCCAAATTGCTTTTGGAAAAATATTAAGTGTTCTCAGCACTTTGCCAGTTATAAATCTCTTCATTACCTACTGTTCAATGCAAAATGTAGCCTGTCTGATCAAGGTTGAGAGAATCACACATATATAGGTCTAATCACAGTATTTTAAAAACAGTTTGACAGCTTTAAATTAAACCCTAATCCTAACCCTAACTCTAACCCCTAAACCTAATCTAATCCTCTAAGGCATTACTCTAAATGATAATTTGTTCAATTGCCATTTAAGAAAACAATGGAAGTTCAACCCTAGGTTATATGACTTCCCTAACTATAGACATTTGAGCATATTTGTATTTCAATTAAGTCCTTCCTACTGTTCAGATCTCAATCTAATCATAAAATATTTGATTACCTCTTAATGGTCGTATCTACCACTATTGTATCATAGGATACATTTTGCCTGACATGTTGGTATTGTATGTAACATTTAGGATCCAGCACGAGGTAATACTGTTGCTATCTCTTCTCTCATGGCAATCTGAAAGGCACCATCTAGCATTAGGAAAGCTATCCATTATGGAGGTACTTTCTAAGTCATTTGGAGATAGTTTTCTTTTTCTCTATGTCATACAACCAAAATGTGTAGTGTCTTCAATGGTAGGACTTAAAAACTTAAAACCAGGTAACCAAGACCAATAGTTATAGTCTGTATCATTAAAGGTATTGCTGGAGTCTCTCTGACCAATAGTTCATAGTGAGTTATCCTGTGCCTCTCTTTTAGAAGTATAACTGTGAATGTTCAACTATAATTGGGAGTTGGGATAGCTAACTCATCAATTCTCCCTACAGCTTTAAAACTAGAAACAAAATGGGTTGGAAACAATGGAAGAGCTTGGGGTTATAAAAGTATCACATGGATGCTGTTTCATAGGTATAGCATGTTCATTGCACGCAGAAGCCTCCAGCAACTATGGTTACCTGCACAAGATTTGCATAAGACAAAGCTAGATTAAAATTCTAGAATGAATGTAGATTCTTCCTCCTAGTTATAGAGTCATTGATAGTTGTTAGATATTAAGAAAGAGAGAGACAGACAGAGACAAAGAGAGAATGAATTTTCTTTGAGAGTTCAACCACTGGTAGTTTGAATATTCTGAGAAACCTACATTTTACAAGCAAGAGGAAGTCAATTGACTTACTAGGTGATGTCTTCAGCACTGGAAACCTCAAAGTCCACCCCCACAGTGACACACTTCCTCCAGCAAGGCTATACCTACTTTTACAAAAGTCATACCTCCTAATAGTGCCACTCCTTATGAGATTATAGGGGCCAGTTACATTGCAACTACCACAAAGAGAGATAGAAATTTGGAAAATCACAAAGACCAGCTAGCTGGATCATACAACAAGAGTCAACCATTTATTGATTCTTATTAACACAGACAGCCACATACTGAAATTCAAGTATGAAAGTCAATTTATCAAGTGAATGGAATCTAAAAGATATACTCTAGCTATTCTTATAACTGATAAATTGGAATTCAAACAGAAATTCTGTAGAAATGTAGATAAGACTACTATATATCAATACAGTGATTATGCCATCAGGAAAATATAGCAACTTAAATATTATACATTGCTGTAGAATATCATTTTAACTATGTAAAGATGTGGTGCGTTTGTTTACGTTGCAGAATATAATCTAAATTGTGTAAAGGTGTATTACTTTTGTTTAAGCTGCATTTGTTTAACTAAGTAAGGAAATGTGTTTAATTTGCAAAGATGTATTGCATCTGTTTCACCTTGCCTGCCTAAGGCACCTGATTGGTCTAATAAAAAAGCTGAATGACTAGTAGATATGTAGTAGAAAGGAAAGGCAGGGATGGCAGGGAGGGAGAATAAATAGGAGAAATCTAGATTTGAGAAGAAGAATGAGAAAAGGACGAGATGAATCAAGTGATTGATACCTGGAGCAAGAAGTCAAGCAGATGTTAGACAGACAGACAGGAACAGAGAAGCAGTGAAAGTAAGATATACAGAAGTAAAAAAGGTAATAAATTCCGAGGCAAAAGGTAGATAAAGAAAAACAGGTAAATTTGAGTTAAAAAGAGCTAGCCAGAAATGTGCCTAAGTTGGGTCAAGCATTGAAAACTTACAATAAGTCTCTGTGTCATGAGCTAGTTAGTGGCCCAAAAGAAAAAGTCTGGTACAATACATCACATTTAAAAACTCTCAATTTCTTTAAATAAACACTAATGTACAAACAAATATTACATAGTTTCTGATAGAGTGATGAAGGTAACTTTAATACTCCAATCTTATCTTTAGATACCTTTTCCAAACTAAAAATTAACAAAGAAATTTCAAAAGTAAACTACACTATAAATCAAATGGATTTAACTGATATTTATGGATTATTTCATCCAACAGATATTTTTTTCATTTGCTTAGTAAACCTTCTCCTAAAGAAGCCAAAGTCTAGGTAAAGAAAGCAAATTAAGGACTAAGAAATGTAAAAGAATAGAAATAATTTCTTAAGCTTTGGTAGATTCTGGTGGAATAAAACCAGAAACCAGCAGACGTTATAAAAAAGACATTTTAATTATTTGGATTTATGCTAACTATATTTAATTCTTAAAAAGATACATAAAAATTTTATAAATAACTGGAAACTGAACATTATATTATTGAATGTCAATGCGTCATTGAAGAGATCAACAAGGCCATGAAGAAATTCTTAGAATCAGATCTTGGAGAGAAAGCTCACTAGTTCAGAGAACTTCCTTGACAGAATCTAGGTTTGGGTCCAAGTGAGTATTCATTTTCGAGCCTTCTATAACTCCATCCTCAGATAATCTGGTGCCCTCTTCTGGCTTCTATGGACACAAGCTTATACGTGTACCAGACAGACAAACACAGATGTGCATGCATAAAAGGAAACTTGTTTAAAGAAAGAACTTTGTAGACTCAGATGAAAATAAAAGCATTATTTATCATAATAAATAATTTGGGTATATCTTTTGAAGTTATGGGAGGAATATTAATGATATTTATAAGTATTATGTTGAAGAAACAAAGGAGTCTCAAATAAATAAGCTAATGATAGGCTTTATGATGCTAAATTAAAACAAACCTCGAAGATATAGGTAGGATAAATATTAAAAACTAGAGCAACTGTTACTGAAATGGAGACTAATTGATATTTTATAAATTTAGACATATTTAGATAATGTTATTAAAATCCTAATAATAAATTGAATACTGTATATAATATAGATGAAGCACAGCAATTCATTAAAAATAATAAAAATGTAAGTTACTATATACAATAAAATATGTCCTTATTCAAAACTGAAAACAATTCATCAAAATATGTACGTTCTTGCATCTGTTTATATACACAAACAACAAGATGAAAAATAGAGATTTGGTGATAGTGGTTACTTGAAGTAAAGAGGATGCAAAACAGACACTAAAGGATCTTATACTATTTTTTATACTCAAGGCCCTACCTTGAGTTGTGAGTTTACAATTTTGTTTTGTTTTATGAAAACAATCAGAATAATTTAATTGGTTTCCAAAGCAGAATGATCTATGAGTCAGAGATAATTTCATGGCCAAAGATTATAAATAATAAAACTACATGTTTCCTTTAAAGAGGAAACAAAATCAGAAGGCCCAGTGTCTTTTTGGTAACTATATTAGAGTTAAAATGAAATGTCAATAGTAAGAAAGTTTTCATCCTCTTCAAAGTCATAATTAGGTCACATGCAAATAGAATGTCAGGCTCTTTGTGCCCCGTATGTCAGCTAAAAGTGATAAAGGATGCTATAAAATAATCCCACACTAACTCAGAACTGAGTATAATAAGAGGTTATTTATTTAGGGGTAGATTCATAGATCACAGTCCTCTGCAAGAATGAGAAACAGGAGCTGAATTCAGAAGTGGAGAGAGAGTAGGCATGCTTTACATTGACATTTATAGTAGAAGAGGCCATGCCCAACTGGGTTGGTATCTTAAAGTCTACTGGCTGAAGGAGTTCTTACAACACCTTCCCTTTTTGTTTAAATAAAAATGTTCTAAGCCTAATACAAAATATATACAATAAGAACAAATATTAAGTATAAAATTTAGAATTCCAGCCAATATAAGAGAAACATATGATAAAATTTCAATAATTTTCCTACCCTAAGGAGTCTAAATATTGTATTAGAAATAGGTTGGCCAAGTCTTAAGAGGAAACTAACTATGACTATCTAGGCTTCAACCCCATCAAAACCTGAGAAGGGTAATATTATTACTTGAGTAGACAGAAAGCACAATCAACAACTTCCAAAACTAATAATAAATGACAGAGACAACTGGCTATCTGGGCAATCCCTCAAAGTTTCATGTGCAATGTAGGAGCAACCAACTTTGCCTAAGGCCTAGAGTAACTGACAGAACATTTTCTGAGGCAGAAGATTTTCAGAACCATCTTACCCTGTCTTGGCAAGGTTTGGCAGTCTTTTTTTTCTTGTATCCTGCTTCTCCTGTCTGGACACTGTGCATTTTGTCAGTGGTCAAGGCATGGGCAGTTTCTTGACCAAAGGTCAGTTTTGCCAAGAAGAAAACAAGCTCCAAGTGGAGTGTATTCAGTGTTCTACATTCTCTTTGGAATAGATCAATGCTTCTAGGAGCAATCATGTCTCACATCAACAGAACCCTGAGTTATTTAAATGCCATGTTCTATAGTTCTTTGAAGTAGTTGAAGATTACCTATCTATGCAAAATACAGTATCTATACAACTAAAGAACCTAATTAGTCTAATTTTAAGTATGACAAACATAAATGACTATAGACCTATGATACTTAATACTTGTATAACTTAAAATTGAAAACTTCGTATTAGAAAATTAAACAATCTTTAAGCAACTATGCAACAAATGAGGACAATGACCTCAAAATGTAAACAATGTATATCTTGATCAGAGGAAAAAATATATAATGTAATACAAAATGTCTTAAACAGAGGTGAAAATATGCATGCATACAATCTGACAAAATAACTTTGCATAGGTGTACAAATATTGTAAACAGAAATAGGAACATACTAACATAACAAATATAATTTGAATTTGTATCAATATATACCAATATAAATATATACCAATTTATATCAATATAAATTGTTCATAAATAAAAGCTCATAAGTATTCACTTTGCTACTCACAATTATTATTATTAGTGTGAGTAAGGTCACACTAATCCACCTATTATCCCATTCAATTTCCCCTTTTTTTCAAAGAGATCCCTAAGCCTAGATAATTTCCAACCCAACGTCCAACCCTATACAAGTTATAACCAACCTCTAATTAATATACATAACCCAGAGGACAAATTTTGTTAGGAGAAGGGACATCATCTTCTAGAATTACTCTCAGCTGTTATGGGGGCAATGACCTTTCTATGGGATCCTGTAAAATAAAATGATGGTTACGTTTCAAGATTACTATCTGGTATAATTGCAAATAGTCTCTGAGTACTCAGTAGGGTTCTCTGAAGTTATTTTAAGTTCTGGCCTGAGTGCTGTAAAAAGGTGTACCATTTCAGTTAACCAAGTTTAAATTATTTTGAGCAGCTGGTATCCAAAATTGGTCTTAAAGTAGAACTATCAATACCATGATGTCATATCAACCAGGTGGAGTCATTGTTATGGGACCCATCTTCTTCCTGGAAACTTCAAAAATTACTTCACGAAAATCTATTGTTCATTGTGGAAAACTTAAACATTATTTATATAAACATATATTTAACAAAAGGTACGAAAGAGACAATATTAGGTATGGAGAAAAGTAAATTTTTTCCTAAATTCTTTTTTCTTTCGGTCACATATTATATGGCTCCTGACATGAGACAGTAATTTACCTTCCTTTTTATTTGAAGAGAAAAGGGGAGATGATGTGGGGAGTTCTGTATAAGTGTTACTTTTATTGGTTAATGAATAAAGAAGCTGCTTTGGCCTGTGATAGAACAGAGTAGAGCTAGGCAGGAAACCTAACTTGAATTCTGGAAGAAAGCAGGCAGAGTCATTAAGATGCCATGTAGCTGCTGGGGGAGAACGACGTGCCTTGGAATTTTACCAGTAAGCCACGAGCCTTGTGGTAAAATATAAAATAATAGAAATGGGTTAGTTTATGATATAAGAGTTAGCTAGCAATACACTCAAATGATTGGCCAAACAGTGTTTTAATTGATATAGTTTTGAGTAATTATTTTGGATCTGAGCAACTGGGAACAAATGAGCAGCCTCTGCCTACACAGAGACTAACCAGACAGGAAGGAATCCAAAGATACAGGTAAGATCATAGAGTTCTATCAGGTTTTTGAAGATGTGGATGATTGGGTTAGAATCTGGCAGACACCTGACATCAAAATGGCCAGAGTCAGCTTCACATATACATGCAAAGGCCACAAGAAGCAGCAGATTGGCTGAGGTCTGGGAGTGTGGCAGAATCAGAGCTTAAGAGGCAAAAGAAATGGAAAAGAATAGTTCATAAGGGAAGTTCCACAGTATGTTGAAATAAATAGGGAATCTGAGTGACTACTTGAGTCCTAATCCCACTGATTTTACACTGTTAGAAAATCCATTTTCTCTGCCTAAGTCTGGGTTCATCCGGTCCTGCCAGTCTCACTCACAGAGGCTTATTTGGAGCTCAAGTGACAATATGTACCCGAACACACTTTAAAAATTTTAAAAAAATGCCTAACAAAAGAGAAAAAATATTTATTTTTTTGTTAAGTAAATATATTGAGGACCGAGCAAGCATAAGACACGTAGGGGTATCCCTGATATTTTAAAGTACCCTTTAAAGTGGAAAATAAACTTTTAGGAAATTGAAATATTATTCTGCCATTTATATTTGCCAACTAACTATCTTGTTAGCTGCTTCTGCATTTTCCATAAGCACTGAAATATTTCATAAAATAATTACAAACACTTTTAGTGCTGGCCTTTGTAAACCATGTGTCCAATGACGTTGGTTTCAAAGCTGGGACCCTTGCAACCACACTCTGTATAGAAGTTACTCTAGACATTTTGAAAGAAATATAATACAATCTTCTTTAAAAATTCACTGAATCATTAAAGTCACAAAAATAATATTCGAAATTTGTAACCATATTGATAGCATGTTCTGCCTTCTTATCTTCTGGAGTTAGTCATCACAGAGGCATGCAGATGCACTGAGTTCAGACATGCATCATGCTGCTTTCAAACTTTGCAATATTCCACACCTTTCCTCATGCCTGGAAATTTCTTGCTACTGTCATTATGCATCTGTAATGAATAGTGAAGGTTACTGTAATGGCCAGCACTTATGCATCTTCTTTCCTCAGCCCCTAACAGCAATTTACAAGTCTTCTCTTTTGCCACCACAACCACTTCATAAAATAACCCATTATAATGGGAATTTTCTTATGGAAAATAAAATAATTCACCACTCACCATCGTGCTCAGAAACATTAAACATATATTTGGTGCAAAATGAGGGGGGGGATGAATCTTCTCCATTCTTCCATTGTTGAGCACAGGATATTCATGGTGAGGAACAGAGGATGGCATTCCCATAGATTTCTACCCAACATCCCACAACTAGAACATGGAAAATTAAGAAGCAGTGTTTTCAGCTTCTCAGATTTGCCCAGCACTGATGATCTCTCAGATAACATTGCCTTTGAAGAATTTAATTGGATTTTATTAAACAGTAAATTGTCACATATGTAATATGTGGAGGTGGATGATTGATGCAGAATTCTTAAAAGAAATATTTTAATGGTCAGAAGAACAATGAATTTCTGAGAATTGTAGTGGATGTGACTATGCATTAACCTAGACAAAGGCAAACCACATTTAAAGGGACACCACTGACCTCTTTTTCTATCTGAAGCATCATTGTTAGCAAGGACAGGCTAGCCAGAATAGCTCAATTGCATTAAATTTCAGGCTGTTACATCTGCTTCATTTGATTAAGACTCCAAAACATTTCTGCTAGCATTTGTTTATAAATGTAAGATTTTGAATATTAAGTCATTATTTTTCTAGCAACAAAACATGCTGAGGAAATTAACCATGTCACTCTTTTTTCTTTTTTAAAGGAAAAAAATGAAGTCCATGGGTTTCTCTTGAGGACTCAGTTTTTCCTTCCCATAAGCTCATACACTGAAGAGCTAGCCTCTAGAAAAATTTATGTAGAGCTTAGAACCTTTAAGAGATGAGGAGATTAAATAAAGTCATAATTAGGTGAACATTCCAACCTCCCCAGGTAACAAAGAGTAAGAAACCCCAGTATCGCTGTCTCACTAGGCACATGAAAACCTCCAGTAAAGGTGATGCTCCAGGCATGTTGGGAACTTCCAAACTAGTGATAAAACAAATGACTATAATTTACACCAGTCAGTTCACAGCATTTTGTTATGACATATTTATTACACATTGTCTCAATTATTATTTCTATATGGAATGAGATTTTTTAATTATTAAATATTTGAATCATTTTAAAATTAAAATATAGTTACATCATTTCCCCTTTCTCTTTCCTCCCTCTATCCCCTCCCATGTACTCTCCCTTGCTTCATCTTAAAATCCTGGTCTTCTTTTCTTTAATTGTTATTGTTACACCCACGCTCACACATGCTCACACATAATGCATGTAATGTATATATGTATATGTATATATATAACATATATATCCTAATCAATATTTAAGTATATTACATCAAAAAAAGTATATTATTATTAGGGATGACTGTTCAATATTGAATAACCAATTAGGAGCTTTTACTGTTTATTTCATTTGTGTCTGTAAAAATGAATGTGTTTGTACATGAAAGTATGTGCATATGTCATTAGATGCATGGATACACATCATCACTTAGTCTCTTCATGTTAACTGGTCGTAGATCTGTAACAGTCTCCACTTGTTTCAAAGAAAAGCTTCTGTGATATGAAATGAAAGCTGCACTTACTGGTGCATACATGGGTTGATACTTAAAATGCTTGAAAAATAATACTGTTTCAGAAAAGTGGCAGTAGTATGCTGTTCCCTAAGGCCCATGGTACTTGGATAGGAGTACAGTATAGGCACTGATTCCCATCTGTTGAGTGAGTCTTAACTTCAAACAGACTACTATTGGTTATCCTCAAGATAAAGCACGACTACTACACCCTTCAGGATGTCTTCCTATGCTGATTATTTTATGGTGGTGAATAGGCATCATGGCAAGGTAGGACTTTTGATCACTTTTCTCTCCTGAAATCTTGCATAGCACCTTCGGATTCCATGAGAGCTCACCCTCAAGGAGGAAACCTTCAGGCTAGCACCAGCTTGATTCTTCCAAGTTGGTGTCCAAAGGGTATAGTGTCTTCAGCAATAGTATCTCACCTTCACAACCAAAAGTGATAACAACCGTACCCTATATGATTTTGTGGGATCTCTTTGACCTCCCTGACCTAAACATCAAAGGGAAATATCTCTTGACTGACACTGGGGTTTTTTATTAAATAGTGTGTAGCTCTGGGAGAATCCTATATGAGATAATGTGATATATGGTAACACCATATAAAACATAGGATAACACACACACACACACACACACACACACTCACTCACTCACTCATTCCCCACAGTTCATGTGGTATTGAAATGGAAGTTTAAGGATGAGAGCCTTATGGCGGGTAGCTAAATTATTGGAATGTTACACTTGATAGATCTCAAATAATGACTGAAACGCTGAATTCTTGTAAAAGGAGTGGTTCTGGCCTGTCATTCCTCTTGTACTTTTCCTTGCCAAGTATCTTCTTTCTCTGGATCATACCTGTTCTTGTCAGGTGCCATCCACTATACTGGCCTGTTGCCAGAATATTTTCACTGGAAGACAAAATGAGACTTTCAGCCCCCCCAACTGTGTGATATAGGCTTCTTTTCTTAATATATTATACAATCACACATGCTTTTATTATAGCCATAAAAATTAGATAAATACTACTCTTCATCGAAGTCATTAGTTTACTACAAAAAAGAAAGATTTTTCTTATACCAGAACTTTGCCTTATTCTAGTTTATTCATGCAGTAAGTTTTAGGAAAAATAAATACAATACATCCAGACGTGCAGAATATCTGGATTAGAGCTCTAATTTAATGAAGGTGACTCAAGGATGCTCAATAAGGGATGAAGATAATATACAGAATAAGACCAAACATTTCCTTCAGTGACAGTAGGACAGTGGTGTCCCTTGGTATTTGTTCTGTTTTGCTCTGTTCATTCTTGCAAATAAGCCAGTGATTAGATATCCAGAAGTCAAGTATGGACATACTCAAGGAAAGAAATGTGGCTATGATGTTCTGGGTACCAGTCAGCTGGATGAAGCAGGGATGATTTCTCCTTTTAAGAAGGAACTAAAATATCTACCATGAAGTTGAGAAGAAAGCCCTCATGGGGAAGCTTCGCTAGCATTATACCTACAGAGAAGTCGAGGCTACAAGGAATGCACACTAGATGTCACACAAGACAAACCCAGCCCTATCTGCTGTTGGCGTGAGGAACATGTACATCCTCCTTGTTGTCATTAGGTCTTCCCTGACTGTTGGGGGGAGATGCCTGTGGAAGTGGAGAGATAACAGGAAACAGAGAGAAGCTCCCAGAAGCAAACTTCTCCTCTTTAATTGACCACAATTGACCACTCTACTTATGTATAAACCTTACCAAAAAAAAGAGGCTGATATTTAAATCAAATACACACAAGCTGCCCATACAAATTTACCATTTAACAACTTCACAATTCACAACATGCATGCTTTGATATTTCAGAGATGTATTTTTTAGAAAAAAAAGGAAAATAATTCTTTCTTTTTATAATCAAATTAAATTTCTGTAAAGCATAGAAAGTCAATTAGCATTTCTCAAACATTGTTTGGAAGACACGGAACATATTTCAAATATATAATTTTTTAGACTTTAAACCGTAATTACATCATTTTTCCCCTCTCTCCTATCTCTCCCATGCCTGATCAACCCTCTCTACTCTTCAACAACTGGGTTGTTATATATGCACTTAAACAAATCAACATATACATACAACCTGCTGAGTCATTTAGTATTATCTGCATGTATATGTTTCTAGGGCTGATCACTTGGTATCTGATAATACTCAAGAGGCTCATCCCTGGGGATGACTAATTCTCCCTCTCACAACTCCTGATATTCTTTCACCTCTCTATCTAGGTGTGAGGACTCATGATATTGGGATGTATTTTTTGTCTTACTCCAGTATTACTACTTATAACTATAAATTCTGATACTATGGTAGAACATGGGTGGCCCAGTCTGTCTATGTTTTCACAGCAGCACAAGTATTTCAAGCTGTGCTCTTAGCAGGCTCATTATTCTAATGGCTGGAGCATTCAAACAGCAGGCTGCCAATATCTGTGGGAGTTCTGAGTCCTTCCCTGCTTGACTATATCTCACTGTTGTGAGAGAATGACCAGAGCCACAATCTTCCAGAAAGAGAGAGAACATGATGAAACAGAAAGGTGAAGAGATTCAAGGGCCATGCTCAGTCACCTTTATAGTAAATGAGACTTGTGGGAATTTGCAAGGATCCCATATAACTAAGTTAACCTCTTCCATGTAGATGATCACGGTGACACAATGACCTTTCACCAGCATACTTTTTTTAAGTTATTTTAATTTTGAGATTATAGAGTAATTATATCATTTCCACTTCCTTTTCCTTCCTCCAAGTCCTCCTATATATACCTCCTTACTTTCTTTCAATGTCATAACCTCTTTGTTCATTAATTGTTGTTACATGTATATATGTGCATGTATATATACATGTATTGCTAAATATAACAGGCTACACTCTTAGAACTTGACATCACCACATTCAATGTCTATCTTCCATCACAAGAACTGATGAGTAACACACTCAAGCCATAGCCGGTGTGACTATGGAATATGGACTCCACGCACCAGGCCATCAGGAAATAACAATGAAGACAAGGCCAGTGGGGATCTGAGCTCAAAGATCAGATCAAGTCCTACATCTGAAATTTTATTTCAGGCAAGATTTTAACTTCACATCATTGGTTATGGCGTTAAGAGATCTGATTCCAAATATTCATTATCCCTTACTGTCTTTGTACCCCGTGAATCCTGGAGCAGTCTCGAAGGACACTTTTAAGCGACATAAAAACATAACTCCATATTTTATAATTTTGCTTAAATTTGTAATAATATTGCAGCTGTTTGACCATGACTGCTTGTCCCACTTAATGACATGTTATGAGCAATTTTCCGTGCCAGTAAATACAGCTCTATGCTGTTATTTTTGGCAACTGCCTTTGTCCTATTGTATAGTATTGAATAATTTGCTCCACTCCTCCTGGCTTATTTTTCAATGTTAAGGATGTTTAATGTTTGGGTTTTAATAAGAACTAAATATGCAGCTGTGGCTAGGAGCTACTAAATTTAACTCTAAATATAAAAAGAAACATTTATGATCTTTCTTTTATTTCATTTACCACACCTTTTCAGGGTCAAGTGGAAAAGGCAATGCTTTATAATTATTTTAAAAAGCTTACAGTATTTTATAAGGACTTCAGTGAGGTCAAAAGATATAAAAAAAAATGTGTGAGAGTCAAGATGGTTTTCCTATTCGCTAGAAGAAGTATCTATTATTAAAGTTCTAGCAATATCCTCTTCTCAGATGCTCTCCAGTCTCCCAATTAATTGTGACACACAATAAACACAGAGAGATATTGGTCAGGGCATTGGTCAGACCAATTCCAAAGACAAAGATCCCACAAGAAGGTAGACTTAGTGCCTCCAAGCCAGTACTGATGAACTTCAATGTCCCGGTAACAGCTCTCTTGCTCCACACTAGCCAATTTCTCCCCGAAAACATCAAAGAAAACTAGCTTTAGATCACATATTTGAGGTGCCATCTAATAAATCATGTAAGTATGATGCATTAAAGATAAGAGATAAAAGCGTTTTAATAGTTATACAATGCAACGGGCATAAGCAAAATTATGCTGGTAAAACTGATACCCACAAACAACCCAAAAGTACATGCTGAGATGCTCAGAAATGATTGCTGACAGGTTTTATTCTCTTTTGTAGCTAAGATGTTAGTTGAGAACTAAGGTCAAACTTCTGCTCCATGTCTCTTCCTTCTCCGTGGATTTCTACATGCTCAGATGACTTCTCAAAGTAGTTCTGGTGTTTTAGACACTTATCCAAACTGGGAGGGATCAATCGGTTACTTTGCTGCTGGTAATGGTGGTGGTGTTGAATTACTTTCATAAACATAGTTGTGATTGGCATTTATTATTTTATTTATTTATTCTTAAAATTTAAAAGCTCTTGAATATATCTTTGTATGTTAAATAATCTTCATGGGCAATATCTAAGTCAGTGGTTTTTGACCTTCTCAGTGTTGCAACACATTAATAGAGTTCCTCATGTGTGGTCACCCCCAACCATAAAATTATTTTCATTGCTACTTCATACTTTTCCTAATGCTAGGAATTGTGAGCTGGGCAGTGGTGGCAAACACCTTTAATCCCAACACTCAACACTTGGGAGGCAGAGGCATGGGGATCTGTGTGAGTTTGAGGCCAGCCTGGTCTACTGAGTGAGCTCCAGGACAGCCTCTCGGAACCTCTCCTCACCCCCTTCAAAAAGTCATAAAGTAAATATTTTCTATACTACCACAGTGTGGCTCACGGTGTTGTGACCCACAGGTTGAGAACCACCCATCTAACTATTTTCCTGAAATTAAGGAAAGGCAAAAGGGTAGTTTGTAGGTTTCACCACTAGAGGGAAGGCTGGCCAAGATTTTTGAGTCTATAACCGGAAAGAGCAGCGACTTTCTGAAAAAAGAAAGGCAGGGTGTGGGGTTATTTCCTTAGGTCTAAAACAGAGAGAGAAGTTTATGTGTGCCCACAAACGCTTGTTTTGATTTATGTTTAAATGTTGGTTGAATTTTAACAGCTATCAAGGAACTTTAGTCGCTTTACCTGTGGCCATCCATCTGGGATGTCATTCTTCCTTTTTCTCCCCCCTACAATTCTCCTGACTTAACCCTGATAACAAACTCACTGTGATATAGCAGAATTACTTGGTGGTGTTTCCATTGCTATATCACAAGACTGTGAAAGCTAATGGAATCGTAATAGCCTCACTCCTTCTAGCACAAAGTTGATAGTTGGTTAGTGCTCAGTAAATGATGAAAGAAAGAATTAATGAATGAATGGCAAAATGAAAACAAAGTGATAGGGTGAGAACTGAAATAATGCAAGAGAAACTTGTGTTTTAAGATGGAATTTTGGTATAAGCTATACGGACTCTTCTGACTAGGGTGTTAAAATTCAACTTCAAAGCTTCGATGACAGAACGAGCATCTACCATAAAATAAGATACATGGTTACTGTTTCAGTTTATTTTCAGGTTTTTATAACTTGAAAGTGATGGCTGCCTCATGCCCTTTGACAGCCCCTGGCTAAGTTGAGGCTCCAGGGCAGAGCAGTTAAACTCTGCCTTCATGGAAATAAAAGGGGGCTCAGGCAGGCTCATTGGCAGTGTGGCTTTCACAAGATGCCTCTTTTTACCTGGGATGTGGGCTAATGCGAATTTTTGTTGGGCATTCATCAGGTTCTCTCACAGGTGAAACTCCTACTAGGGCATTTCCTAGTCTTTCTTGGGTGGTTCTTGTTTACATTGTATCTGTTTGACAACCTCTCTGTTCCTGGCAACCTGAGCTGTGTTCTCTCTGGTGTGGTGGAAAAACCCAGGATGGGGCAGCCTCTTCTGCAGGTGGAGTATGCAAATTCAGGACACAGTCATAACAGGAATCAAGTTCATGGTATTTTACTTACCCTACCTAGGCAAGAACACTGCTGTAACCTGGAGGCTTGTCTCTTACACGAGTCAGATGAAACATGAAGGAGTAAAGGGGCCAATATTACCTCAAAAGTCCTTGTTTACATTGTCATATGCCTAAGAAATGGTTTTTCCTATTTAATTTTCCTTTCTTTCTACTTTTCTTTCTTCTCCTCCTCCTTCCTTCCTTACCTCCTTCCTTCTTTTGCTCCTTCCTTTCTTCTTCTTTTATTCTTTTTGGTTTAAACACACTTTTTAGATCATTAGGTATAAGATTCTCGATTCTGCCTTGCAGGAGAGTTAGTTCTCCATGTCACATGTCACCGACTGCTGTCTATGTGCCTGCAGTCAGATAACTGTTCAATTAAACTGTTGTAATGAATAAGACTGAAGACAAAACACCAGGGTGATGTCTTGCTATAGGTTTGTGCAGCGTTTGACATTCACTCATTAATTCTTTCCTTATAATATACATGAACACCTACGAGTTCAATTACTATTCTGTCATGGAATCCACATTTCTATGTCTTGAACATGATGAAACCATGAACTTCTTTACCAAATGCCTTTTAGAATCCATGTTTTAAAACTAGGCATCTATTTCTGATTCTAATATTCCTGTCAGAAATCATAGGAGTTTAATTTATCCTGACACATTCTCCAGTATAGGTTGTTATTGATTCTTCACTTCTACCTAAGTGCTAATTTATTCCATTACTCAATATAAATTATTTTGAATGGATTTTCTGTGATAGACTGTGATATACATGCTTTTAATTCTTATTTCAAACAAGGAACTGTAATACTTTGTCTATTTTTGCTCTTCGAATCCCACACTACCTTTTTGCTTTCTGCTTCAGATTGTTACTTTTTTTCACCATAGAATGTTGAGCCCACAAATCCTGATGAGCTTTCTCTAATATCAATGTCCAGATACTCTAAAATCAACAGCAGAATGCAATTAACTTGCCATAGGCTAGGCATCCATACTCCAGAAAATTTACAGAAATGTTCTACTTGATTTCATTTCAGTTGATTTCCCTTCATTGGTGCTTTAATTTTTCCCTGTGAAGATGGCCAACTATTCTTCTTGGCCTTTTGGTGACTCCCTAACAGTCCTTCTACAGCAAGAACTCAACTCTATGCTTTGGTCCTTCATGTCTTTATACAAAGTTTTAGGTAATTTAAGGAAGAGATTGTTTATTTGGGCTCATGGCTCCAGAGGGAGAGTCCATAGTGTTGGGGAGGCACAGCAGCAGGCAACAGGGCCAGGAGGATCAGAGATCACATCTTAGCCACACACAGAAGGAGAAATTGACTGGTTAGTGCATAAGGCTTTCCATTCTCAAAGCCCATTCCTGATGATATATTTCCTCCTGTAAAGCTGCATGGCCTAAGGGTTCATAATCTCCCCCAAACACTGCTACTAACACTGGGTACCAAGTGTTCATTTGCTTGATTCAACAAGGGACATTTCTCATTCAAATCATTACACTTGGTAACCCAAGTTCCATATAAAATAGAAAAAGAAACAAAGAATAAGAAAAGGGAGTATGTCTAAGGCTGTTTACCGATATTATAGAAAAATACCTAAGACTGAGTATTTTGTATACAAAACAGACTTATTTACCTTACTTCTGTGAACTTTGGGGATGGCATGTTGGAGTTAGAAGTGTATTTATTGTTAAGTAGCACCATTAACTAGGACTCTTTTAAGTGTCTCACAGAAACGACTCTGCCTTGAGAGAGACACCTGTAAGGAAGAAAGCATATGCAGAGGCAGTGTGTAGAGACTGGGGGATGACTTTTGCTCTTCTGAAAACAACTCTTTAAATCAACTGACACCAGGATCCTACTAAATAATGTGTGTTACTTTCGGTGGTGACAACCCAGTGATCTGAGAACCTTCCACTAGGCCATATGTGTCAGGTATGGTCTCCTTTCAATGTGGCCATGGGATAATCAAGCTCCCTGCATGAAACTTCGAGAAACACATTTTAAAACACAGCAAAGCCCCTCACAACATTTCCCTACCTTGTCTCAGTCAGTGACAGCAGCTCTGAGACCAGAGTTTATAGGAAGAGATATTTTCACAGTACATTTTCAATAGGCCACAGATATAATGGCCAAATTTAAATTCTTATGTATTCTGCGTGTGTGTGTGTGTGTGTGTGTGTGTGTGTGTGTGTGTGTATACATGAGAGTGTGATATCTGCACATGTCTAGGGAGGTCTGTGTAAGCATGAAGGCCAGAAAAGGTTCTCTGTTATCCTGCTCTACCACTGTTCTCCTTATTGCTTTGAAATAAAGTCTTTCACTGACGCTGACTGGAGCTACCCTCGTCATCTTGCTTCTTGTGATCTGTCAGCCTTGGGAAAATCTCTCAGCCTGAGATGAAGATGTGGCTCAGTGGTGAAGCACTTGGCTGGCATACATTAGCCTTTAGGTTTGATTCCTATCACACAGGGAGGCAGGGAGAGGGGAAGAAAGAGGAGAAGAGAGTGAGCTTAATCGTGAATATAAAAACCTATGGCCCACTTAAATTTAAATAGATGCAAATAATGACTGGGGAAAAAAAACATCATGAATGACAGGCTTGTTTGTTTTTTAAATTTGGGATGGGTTATCAATGTTTCTTAGTAAAATTATCTCTTTTGCTCACAAATATTGTATTCACGATGGCTTAATTTAATAATACTTTGCAAAATGGCTGAGAAAGAATGCTCAAGCAACAACGTTACAAGCTCCTGGTGAATACTGATTGAGCGCTATGCCTATTCACAGAAAATTTATTATGGAAAATGAAGAGAGAGAAGCAACAACAATTAGGACCTAAAAAAAAAAAAGAACAAGGAATGAGGACAAGTCTCAGAGGCCTAAGGTGACTTCGTGTTGTGCAATTTCTCATTTCCATTCGTTTGTCTCTCTTTTCATATTCTCTCCAAGGAGCAGCGTCTCCTCAGGAGTCTTGGTCTTCGTTGGTGCAAGATCACTGGAAACTTTACAGAGGAAATAGCTCCTTTGTTTTCCCTCTTCATTCATCTTCTTTTCTTTTGCCAAAACAAATATATTTGCATTCTGAAGTCAACAGCCCGGCTAACTGTGCTTTCCACTGACTATCCTCTATAGAAGCTTTATTTGAACATTCTGGGAGCTTTGAGGGTAAAACTGAAAAGTTCAAGCCACCTTCCTTCATCCCACTTGGAATACTTCAGAAATTACACTGTCAGAATGAATGCATCTTACTCAGTCTCTTGACTTATTGGCTTTGTGTCAGATCTCTTGGTGGTTTATTTGTCAATCAGCGCACATCCTATATGACTTTCATGAGAAAAACATCTTACGACTTTTTATGTGTTTATTCAGAGTTTTCCCTTGAAATCTTGTGGTTTTGGCAACATTGTTTTTGTGATACAGGAAGGTAACAATATTTATTTTCCATATTACGAAATTAATATTTATTGTAATTAGTAACTGGCTAAAGAGTTACTAAGCCAGGATGTAAACCGCAGCATTATGCTGGCAGGTTAAAGGTTATCCTGGAACATGTGCTTAGCATCAAATATGAGAAATGGGCTTGTAGGGAAGGGTATTAGTCC
The DNA here is from genome assembly GCF_982192425.1 of Myodes glareolus. NCBI lineage: Eukaryota > Metazoa > Chordata > Mammalia > Rodentia > Cricetidae > Myodes > Myodes glareolus. The sequence continues at coordinate 66,045,025 of NC_142033.1, forward strand.
TATTATTCACACTGAGTAAGCAAACAAATGCTCCACTTGTGAAGAGGATTACATGGCTCTTCCTAGAATCGCCAGAAGGGGCACTTGAAAGAGTGTGTGTGTCGGGGGCAGGGGCAACCAGTGCTCCACAGACTGCAGCTTGCAGGATGATGGAAAATCTAAGAGGAGCTCCAAAGGAGCATGGGGTCCTGGGGGGAAGATTGAAGAGGAGGGAAGAGGCAGGGAGGGTAGCAGAGAAAAATGTAGAGCTCAATAAAAATCAGTAAGATAAAAATAAAAAATCTAAGAGGAGCTCTTCCTGGGACCATATATACTCTCTAGGCCAACTGCCTGAAAAATGTGTTCTAAGCAAACCCATGTGCTCATGCAAAGCTACTGAAGGAGGTCTACAAATTGAAGTTTATAAGGAAAATTAAAGAAAAATAAAAAAAAAAATTGGTTAAGTGGTATCTACTAGAAAATAATTCATTTCTTTCAGATTTTCAAATATGGTGAAGTATAAGTATATACTTATGAGGCTTCAGATTAGATTTCCTTGGTATCCGTTGTTACGTGCCCCTTTTAAATTCTAATTTTGTTAATTTGGAATTTCTTTCTTCATCTTTTCATTTGGATAAGGGTTTGTCAATTTTATCAATTTTCTCATACAACCAACTCCCGCCCCCGCCCCCACCACTCAAGACTAGATTTCTCTGTGTAATAGCTCTGTCTGTCCTAGAAATTGCTCTGTAGAGCAGGTTGTCCTCAAACTCACAGAAATCCTCCTGCCTGTTCTTCCAAGTTCTGAGATTAAAGGTGTGCACCACCACTACCTGTCAAAATTAACTCTTTGTTTCACTGAGTTTTAATTAATTTTTTTGTTTTTATTTTATTGGTTGCAGCTCTGAATTTGATTATTGTTTGCTGTCTACTCCTTTGGGGTGTGATTTCTTCTTTTTGTTCTTGAGATTATAAGTGTGCTGTTAAATTGCTAGTATGAGATCTCTCCAGTTTCTTTGCGTAGGCACTTAGTACCATGAGCTTGTCTCTGAGAACTACCTTCATTGTGTCTCATGAGTATGTTCTATATTTTCTTTCAATTCTAGAAAGTTTTTACTTTTTAAAAAAAAATTCTGACTTAACCCATTTTCACTCACTAAAGATTAGTTAAGTTTCTACGAATTTGTTAGTTTTCTGTTGTTCTGTTGCTGTTGATATACTGCTTTAATCTATGTTGGTTAGATAGGATGCAAGGTGATATTTTAGTGTTCTTCTGTATGTTGAGACTTGCTTTGTTTCTGAGTATGTGATCAATTTTGGAGAAAGTTCCTTGAAGTTCAAGTAAAAGGTATATTATTTTGTGTTTGGGTGAAATGTTCTCTAATAATCTGTTAGGTTCATTTGGTTTACAATGTCAGATAGCTCCAACATTTCTCTATTTAGTTTTTGTCTGGGTGAACTGTCTATTACTGAGAGTAGGGGATTGAATTTCCCAGCTCTCAGTGTGTCAGGATCACAGTGTGATTTAAGGTGCACTAATGTTTCCTTTTTTGTTTGTTTGGTTTTGGTTTTGGTTTTCTGGTTTTCAAGTTTTTGATTTCTCATTAGCTATGAAGCCTGTCTTGCATCTATCTTTGTAGACCAGGCTGGCCTCTAACTCATAGGGATCTGCCTGTCTCTGCCTCCCAAGTACTGAAATTAAAGGTATGCACCACCACCACCCAGCAGTAGTGTTTCTTTTGCTAACCTGATTGTTCTTGGGTTTGAGGTATTGTTGTTAAGAACTGAAATGTCTTCTTGGTAAATTTTTCCTAGAATGAATACATAGTGTTCTTTTCTGTATCTTCTGATTAGTTTTAGTTTAAAGTCTACTTTGTCAAAAATTAAAGTAGATTGCTTCTTACATCTATTTGTTTGGAATATCTTTTCTCAATCCTTATGCTAAGGTGGTATCTAATCTCAATGTTCAGTGTGTCTCTAGGATACATGTGGACCCTGTTTTCCCATTCATTCCATTAGTCTGTGTCTTTCCACTGAAATTGAAACCATTGATGTTGAGATATTATTGTTGATTCTTGTCCTTTTAGTTTATGTGTTACTGTTATTGTTGTTGTTATTGTTGGTGGTGGTGGCGATTTTTGGTGGTGGTGGTGGTTGTGTGTGTGTCTGTATGTGTGCTTGTGTATATGTGTTACCCTTCTTTTAACTTTGCTGGTCTGGGTTTATTTATTCTTTGTGTTTTTGTGGGTGTAATTAGCCTATTTCATTGGAGTTTTCCTTCTAGCACTTACAGTGGAGCTGGATCTGTTGATAGAGATTGCTTAAGTTTGTCTTTATCATGGAATGTCTTACCTTTTCCACCTATGGTGTTTAAAAGTTTTGCTGTGTATAGTAGACTAGGCTGACATTTGTGATCTCTCAGAATCATCCAATCTTTGTTGGGTGGTTGCTTTCTTCCTTGGTTTCTGTTGCCCTCTCTGGTATCTCAGTGGCTTTGTCCTAGAGGGAAATTCTTCTGGATTTCTGATAAGTATGGTTCCGCATCCTCGGCAAGAGTGGCAGGAATGAGGAAAAATTGTAAACTAACCAAATTAAATGGGGTGTAGCAAATAGCCCTGTGACTAATGTACTTGTTGTACAAAAATGAAGCCTAAGCTCACATCCTCAGGACTGGCATTTAAAAAATAATAATAAGCAAATAAATGAATCAGTGAGGAAAAAGAGAAAGAATTTAACAATGACTTCTGATCTCCATATGCACATACTAACATTATAAACAAAGAAATTAATTAGTTAAAATTTAAAAGATACATTTCTAGAAGTATATGGCTACTACAGAAGATACATAGTAAAGCTCAAACAACCATTTAATACAGCCATGTAATATCTTATAAATGCTGACATAAGAAAATGGAAAGTAAAGTAAATACAACAAGTTGTGGATAATTTCAGGAAACATCATGAGTTTAAAATAAAACTTGACTTGGGATTGCATTGGTAATAAGCAGACTACTTTCCTGGTAAATTTAAATATAAACTCATTGAAACCAATAAGAAGGTAATTTTAGAGCAAAGTCTATATAATAAAAATAAAAACAAATTTAAGATTCATGTAAAATGAACAAGTAACTTACATAAAGGAAAATGTTAGGCAACAAGTAAAGGAGTTAGCACCAACATGTCCTGTTATTTCTCTATAGATTCTGTCTAGACAATTAACAAGATTATTTTTAATTTCATAAAATCTATAATCAATATATAGATTTCATTATATACTGAGTTAAGCCCATGTTTCTGAGCTCTCTACTTATTGATAACTATTGTCTCACTAAACTCTAGGAGGCATCTTGAGTATGCCAGTAATTTTTTAAAATTTGTACACACATGTGTGTGTGATATGGTGATGTCATAGTGGTGGTGGTAGGTGATGGTGGTGGTGGTGGTGTGCGTGTGTGTGCATGCATGAATGTGTGTGTGTCTTACCTTAGTCCTTTGTGTTGGTACCCAAGCAGGACTTGATAGTCTGTCGGATCAACTTCAGATGAAGTTACAGATGCAGTGAGCTACCACACTTGGGTGTTGGGAATCAAACTCAGGTTGCTGATATATCCTCCTTGCCCTTAAGATTTGAATTTTTGTTAATTTGCTGTTGGAATTTCTTTATTTGGCTTGTTATTATTATTTTATTAAAATAGGACTTTACATCATGGCGCTGACTAGCATGAAACTATCAGAGCTCTGTCTGTCTATACCTCACAAATGTTGGAATTAAAGGCATTGTTAAAACTTTTCATCCATGTTAATATATTGAAGCAACTGAGTTATGCAAGAGGTTTAGGTGGTGTGAGACAATTCTGTATTTTGTCAATTATGTTTTAAACAAACTCTGGTTGGCCAGTAGCCAGGCAGGAAGTATAGGCAGGACAACCAGACAGGAAGTAGAGGTGGGGCAATGAGAACAGGAGAATTCAAGAAAGGAGGAAGTCCATTCCTCCCCAGTCCTGTCTCGACCACAGAAGAAGGAAGATGTGATTGCCCCGCTGAAAAAGGTACCGAGCCATGTGGCTAACATAGATAAGAATAATGGGTTAATATAAGTTATAAAAGTTAATAAGATGCCTGAGCTATTGGGCCAATCAGTTTATGTTTAATCTAGACCTCTGTGTGATTTCTTTGGGACTTAATGACTGCAGGAACCAGGCAGGACAGGAAACCCTGACAACAGTTAAGGGAGTTTTTTTCTAGGTCATTCAGCTAGTCATTGACAAAGTAGAACCCAATACCTGATCATCAACCCAATATTTGTCTTTCAAAGCAAGACATTTTCCATTGTAATTGCGAATGCACTTAGTAAAGCTTACAGAAAAATCTAGTTTATGAAAATATATAAAATCATTAAATTCAGACAGTGGCAGTTAATTGGCCTTTTAATCAAATAGTTTACATGAAAATAGGCATATGTATGAATATCAGGGAAAAAATGAAACAAAGAAAGTTATAACCAGACTGAGTCTTTTTGCATAAATAGGTTACAATTTAAACTATTTTTTAGAACAAAAAGAAATAGTTTCAGATTAGCAAGGATACTGCAGATTTAGGGACCATATCTCCATATACATTGTTGCTGTCATTTAACCTCCAAGAGTTGACAACAAAGAAACAAACAAGAACTCCATAACCAAGAAGAGAAAAAGAGAACTAAAACTAAGAAAGCATGCATCTCAGTTATAGGTAGACCTGTATAGTTGGTTAAAATTATGGCTCTCATTTTAAAATGACTTGGCACTTATTTCAAACGAAAGAGTTGCATCAGAAGCAAAATTCATTACTATAACCCATTAAAGCATCATTTGACACCAGAGAGAGTTAAAATATTCCCTGACCATCTCTGTGCCTTTGTGTTCTTTCTTCTTCCCACTGGGGAAAAGAGATTAAATTGATTCCTGAGGATGATATTCAACATCCACTCAGATTTAGCAACAGTTGATTTATTTCTACCCATAATTAGACTCCCATACAAAGTCTCTACTTCACTTCTAACACATGCTCCCTCAGTCACACTAGAGTTTATTTACAATGATTACACCTACTTTTAATATCTACAGTGTCAGACCTTGTAGCAAGTGCTGGGCAATTTTGGGTGTTCTAATCAATAAGGATTCCTCCAGTTCCATTTTTCATAGTTAATACCTAGTCATAGACCAAGATCTAACCTCATCCCTGTCTTTTCTACCTGCATGCCCTAAAATGATCCTGCCTTTGAAACTATGCAAAATGTAATTGCTTACAAATTCTTTCATCAGGTAATTTTCCACTGACTTAAAATATATTTTGGCAACAAACTTAGAGAAATTAAGGTTTGAAATGTGATCAGGTATACAGGAGAATATGCCCTTTCTCTGATCCAATCCATTAGATGTCTGAAGGCCACAATCCATCTTCCCCATCATTGCTGCCAGGGATGACGGGCTCATGGGTTTTTAAGAGACCAATCCTTAGAGCATTCTGAATGCTAGCCACCTCTTCCTTTATTTAAAGTTACAGCCCCCACTGCCTTCCTGCAGCTCCCACACACTGGCCTCTGGTTATGCAGACTTAACAGAAAACAATTCTGGTCAATTATGGGAACCGCTGTTTGCCCTGTTCAGCACACACGCACCCTTCCTCTGGGAACTGTGCCCTACTTTCCATCATGAAAGCTTTCTTCTTCCAATCTTGGTCTATCAAGTAAGAGAAGGAAGTAGATGTTCCCCCCGGCCAAGTCAGTTAGTGTGTGCTCATCCTAGGACAACAATCTCATGGTTGAATACAAACATAACTAATGGAAATCAAGGGGAAAATTTTCAACTCTGAAGTTATATTATTTGAATGCTGTAGCAGGTAGCTTGTTTTCTTCCTCCTTTCCCCCCCTTCTCTTCTTTCATTCTTCTTTCTCTTTTTCCTTTTCATTCCAATTTGCCAGATGGTTTTACTTGCTAAAGTACTAGATATCTTCGAAATAAATATCTATTCTGTGTCAATTCTCCCAGGAGGTAGAAGACTAAAAATATCCCAACTTGATTAATAAGGCCAACATGACCTCATAACTGAAATGATACAAAGATTTTAATATATTTTTGTTAATTTTCTGAGAGTTTCATACAATGTATTTTGGTCATATTCACCCCTTACTCTTTCTCCCAACTCTTTTCAGACCCCCCCCACACACACACACATTTTATAGGCTTCCAACTTTGAGTTATTTTTTAAAATAGTCGAACCAGGATTTTTTAATGCTCATTAATATAAAGTTTTAATATGTTTTTAACTGAAATAGAGTTATAGCACTCTACCTTTCCTCCCATACCTTCTCCCAGTCACTCTCTCCCACACCCCTCACAAGTCCCCTAACTCTCAGGTTGGTGGACTCCATTCTTGTTATTATTGTTGCATACACATTTATGCATGCTTAATGTGTATGTGAGAATATATTTGAATAGAATCTGATGAGTGTGTTTTTGTTTGTGGTGTATGTATGGTTTCAGGACTAACCACGTTGTACTCGACAGTGGTATTTATCCCTGGGAAAGACTAAGTTTCCTTCTCCCAGCAGTCACTGGTTGCCTATGTCTTTTGTTTGTTTTTTCCATTGGCTGGTTGGTTGGTTGATTTGTGGGTAGGACTCAACAAAAGTTTCCCCTGCTCACTTTAATATGCTGTTGGTATTGCCATTGTTTCAGTCTTGTTTATCCATTTATTACTATGGGATTTTTCCTCAGCAGACTTCCTGGTATTCTGGCCCTTCCAGTTTTTCTACTTTTTCTCTGCATTGTTCCCTGAGCCATAGAGGCAAGGGTTATGATGTAGATGTATCTACAGGGGCTTGGCCTATCACAATTTGCTGATTTCTGTTTCATGTCTGTCGTGACTTTGTGTGGTCAAAATTTGCTTACTGAGAAGTATGTGGTTTTCTACATTTTTGTAAATTTATTTTTACTTAAAATTCTTTTTTATTTTTTACATTTATTTATTTGAAAAGGACACATGCCATGATCCACCTGTGGAGGTCAGGAATTGGTCCTATCCTTACACCAGAGGTTCCAAGGTTCCAACTCAGGTTGTCAGGCTTGGCAAAAGGTGCCTTTTACCCACTGAGCCAGTTTTCTGGCCTCAGCCTGCTTTTAACTGTTACTATATAGAGTTCACAAATCACGCGGTAGTTAATCTGTGTTCATTTTTCTGACTAAGAAATGCTCAGTTGCCAGGTGACGTGTTGTTCCTGTCTGTGCTTATGATGGTGTGTATGCGGAGACAAGCTTTTCACCTGACTGTGTTTGTGATGGTGTTTATGGGGAGACTAATACTTCACCTGTCTGTGTTTATGGTGCTGTGTATAGGGAGAGTAGTACTTCACCTGTCTATGTTCATCATGATGTGTATGGGGGGATTAGCATTTCACCTGTCTGTGTTCATGACAGTGTGTATGGGGAGACTGACACCTCGCCTGTCTGTGTTTACAATGGTGTATATGGAGAGACTGACACTTCACCTGTCTGTGCTTATGATGGTGTTTATGGGGAGAATTGCATTTCACCTGTCTGTGTTTGTGATGGTGTGGGGGGAGACTAGTTCTTAGCCTGTCTGTGTTTATTATGGTGTGTATGGGGAGACTAGTGCTTCAGTCAGTGCACAAGGTTCAGAGTCCATTCACCAGTATAAGTACTCATTCCCCACTCGATTCTGGACTGAAAAAAAAAAGAATAAAAGCAACATAAGGCAAAATTCCTCCCACTTCTTGAGCTAGGATGTTCTTCTCTGCTGTCAGACATGGATTTCCTAGTTCTTGAGTCTTCAGACACTGGGTTCAGACTAACACCTTTTCTTCCCTTTCATTTATATATCAGAGTCCGGGCTATACAGCATCATCCCATGACTTTCATAGTTCTTTAGTTTTCAGAGAGCATATTGTGAGACTTATGAGTCTCCATCAGTTTGTGAGATTGTTCTTCAAATGTTATGTATGGAATATATATACATATATGCATATTTAATATATATTTCTTCAGAAAACTCTAATTTGTATTACTATGCCTGAAATCATGGAAACAAAAATCCCTAACACAATGTCATCAAATTCAATCCAGCAGTATATATAAAGAATAATGTGCTATAACCAGGTTCATCTTATACCAGCAATGTAAATTTAATTCAGTCCTTGACATGCAGTGTAATTCAAAATGTTAATACACTGAAATCACAAAAACTATGACAACATCATAAATATGGTACAAATTTCAATGTTCCTTTAAATTATAAACTAGAATACTAAAAATTTAAATGAATGTTACCATTCTGAATGACGATATGGACATAATGTTTTTTTATAAAGACTGAATTCTTTCCTCCTAAAATTGAATGAAAACAAAATGTGGGCTCTCTCAGGTTCTATGTAATGGTCTATTGACATTCTTAACAATACAGTCAATAAAGAAAAGACACATTAACTACAAAGGAATTAATACACATATGTTTCTTAGAAGACAACATGATTATCTACACAAAAATCCACAAAGAGCCTAAGAGAACTACTGTAAGGAATAAATATTTTTAGCAATTTTATCAGCTGCAAGATCCAAGTAAGAAAAAAATCAATTATATATTTTGACACTAGTGACAAAAAGGAAGTTGACATTTATAAACAGTGTTACAGCAGGTCAAATTTTAAGATGCTATTATGTAAGAAATTGCCAAAACATGTGCCAGTGTCCAAAACTGAGAAGGATACATATAGATGGAAATACATGTAAGAAAATAGAGAAACATATCATGATCGTGAGTTCAAAGATTCTGTGTTGATCAATTTTATCAAAATCAATCTGCAAATTCAGCACAATGTGAACTAAAATCTTGACATTTAAGTTTTTATGAGAAAATAATTTAAAAGTTGTGTAGAAAAATAACATAAACAACTTTAACAGTATTAGAAAAGAACAGAACTGAAGGATTCACCATCCCTGATTTCAAGACTAGTTGTGAAGCTACAATTGTCAAAAATGGAAACATGGTGACAGATTTAGCAGTACCTTTGGGGTGACAGGTCCTCCAAAGCAGCTGATCACCTGAACCATTGGGGTGGCTTAATTTGGGTGGTACCTTCCTGAAGCAGCTCAGACAAAGGAAGACAGAAGGAGGAAACCTTGGTTTGGCCTGCTTGCCTTCACTCTTTCTAGTCAAGTACAGACGTACACAGTTGATGCCTCATTCTCTCACCTGGCATAGCCATATCTGATGGGAATGGTGAAGTCATCAAGGCCAGCACTACTGTTTGGCAAAGATCCAGCAAAACTGAGCCACATGATGGCCACCATGCCACCTTAAGTTCTCATCTCCACCAGTTGCATACTTGGGAGAAGCTTTGAATACTTGTACAATTTGTGAACATTGTGTTGATGGAAATTTTCTTATGAATCTATGCCTTATCCCAGGAATGCTATTTCTGAGCTTCTTCAGAATTGTCCTAAGCATACAATCTGCTGCCCACACCACTTTAGGAAAATATCCAGAATTGCTTGAAGGTCTTCCTTACTCCTTGATGTTATCAAAATAAGATAACCAAAACAAAGTAAACTTTAAAAGGTCAACAAGATTTGGTTGGCAAGAGAAGTTGGCTGCAGTTCAGATTACAAGCCTCTTCCCATTATATACTCAGGAAATCGTGTGACATAGAGAGCAACGAAGTTAGATTAGCTGAAGTTACCTCTGTCCTACATAGAGACTTATACTGATAGGCAAAGAATGAAGTGGAAAGATGATAAAAAGTATTATCTAACAATATAAAATATAAACATTGTATTATGCCAGAATTTGAATAATAGCTGTGGCAACTTTGACCTGAGGATGTTTGTTGGGCACTCTGACCACTAAGAATTAATAATACACTGCTTGGGACATGACAGATTGCCCAGGATGACTAAGATTGTTTTGGTCCTTGCAGTCACAAAAGCAGCTATCCTTGGAAAAGCTTGTCATATGCCTTTAGATTCTAAAAGTTACGTTATGGGGTTAATGAGTAACAATGATAACTCCGTTTATCTATGCCGTCAGAATTTGAGGAAAAATGATTGGAATTGATAACTCTGTTCTGTCATAGTTTATTAATGATTACTAAAAGATAAACAAAAGGAAGAAAAACACATGTCTAAAACTAATAACGATATGATCTATGTTTTGGAATAACATGAATGTATCCCTACTTACTAAATTCTGTATAAATAAAGAAGTACTCTGGCTGCAAGTCAGTCAGCTGCAAGATTCTCCCAACCATCATTGCCTGACTCACTTCCTTCCCTTGCTAATTTCTTGCATCCCCTGCTGGGACCTGTCCACTGTGGCTCCTAGAACTCAGAACCCAGCTACTTTATGTTTTCAGTGAGGACTGAATACCATACTCTTTCTTGGAGTCCTCAAGACCTTCAGCACCAGATACAGACTGCTGAGCCTTCAAACCTCATGAAAAAGCAACTGCTAGGTTCTAGACTTTTCCAGTGTGAAATGACCATTGTTGGATTACTCAAACCTGTAGGTGGAGGCTGCTCATTTGTTTCCTGGCTACCCAGACCCAAAATAATCACAATGAAACCATATAAATTGCAACACTGCTTGACCAATGACTCTAGCGTATTCCTAGCTAGCTCTTACATCATAAATCAACCCATTTTTATTAATCTGTGTATCACAACATGGTTGTGAACCGATAAAGTTCTATCCAGCATTTGTTTCCTGCAGCAGCTACATGGTATCTCCCTGACCCTGCCTGATCTCTTCTCCTCTATCAGTTTGGAATTCAAGCCTTGCCCTATTCTGTGCTTCAAAAGGCCTAAAGGTGCTTCTTTATTAACCAACGATAATCATAGCATACAGAGGGGAATCCCATACTACAAACACTTATTCTGCAACTCAATATAACAAATGTTCATTTATAAATATCAATTCTCTTGGTCTATTTCTCTAGATTACCCTGAATAATACAGTTATGAATTTGAGGGTCTATTATTAACATCACTAACCTGAATCTACCAATATGTCTCTTCCCAGGCAAATAGATAATGAAGTTATGGCTAATCCATGTGATGTGATACCACTTCACAAAAAATCTACAAAATAAAAGAAGCAACACAGTTCAATATTTACCACACTATGCTACTAGAAGAGGCTCAAAAGACTGCAGTGTTGTCTGATATTCTCTTGGAGAGTGAAGAATAAACATCCATGTCATTTTTTACATTTTTACACATTTAGTTCTAGAAACATTGATGTGGAGGTAATATTTATTTGTCCAATATCTGATACCTTTGCCAGAGAAGCCATGTGGCAAATTAGAATGAAAAAGTAAAGGTTTTATGTTTTAAAAAATAAAATGAAGGAGGAGGCCATCAGAAGAAGACTTAGAAGCCTGGCATGATAGCAGATCTTCCTTCCAAGTACTAACCAGGCCTGCCCCCACTTAGCCAAGAATAAACCTAAGTCAAATACAATTGTCTCTTTTGGTATAATATGCCTGGTAAGTTATAGTATTATAGTATTTCTCCTCTCTGGACTGGTGGTGGTATATTAACTTTCAGTAGAGGCTGGCAACTCTCATCCCTGTGAATGTTTGCCAGATGTTATAAAATTAGGAACCAGGAATGGGTACATTTTACCCACATGCAGATTCTATCTATATCAACCTGGCTTGAAGGGACAAGATAAAACATCAAAGAAATATAATCTCAAGTTGAGAGATTGGAAGGATCAAAAAGAACAAGTAACACAGAGTAAGGAAGTATGAGATAGGCAGAGAATTTGGAGAATGGAAAGCTGAGAACCAGGGAAGACTGTGTTACTGCAGAGCCAAAAAGGAAGGCTGGAGTCAGGACACTGTGAAGGATATCAGAGAGAAGAAAAGGTTATTTTGGTTATGAAAGTTTAATAGTCTCAAGTGAAAATTAAGAATTAGCAAAATACTATCAGAGTTTTACTGAAAACAAACAAAGTAAAATGGGGCCTAGAAACGGAATGAAAATATGTCCTGTTTTTTCATGATGACACTACAGGATTATAGATTGATGTGAAAATTCTTCCTCAGAGGAGCAGATGAGATGCCATTGTATCTAGAAAGTTAGTGAAGTCACATGAACTTCAAAAAACCTGGGCCAGAGGAGGTGCCTGAGGAGTCTTGTCGCCACAGGAAGGCTGGCTCCTGCTCAAAGGCCCTGGGTGACTTGGCACAGGTTATTAATTACCCAAGAAGATTCAAGGGTAGCAGAAGGTGGGGTGGAACTCAGAGAACTGGGGCTCATAAGACTTCAATATCAAGGATAAACCAAGATGTTTATATTTAAGCAAACCTTCAACAGCAAACTTGAAAACCTGTTTCAGGAGTGGTAAATTTTGAGGAATATAGGAAGGTGGGCTTAGAAAAGTAGGCAGGATTTTACTCCTGGACATTTGGACTCTTGATATTAAAACTTTACAATCCTCCATGTGAACAGGTGAGTAATTTTGAATTCAATGTAATCAACATACATATTGTAGCCTGGATCACAATGCTACTCAAAGCCCATCTTCCCAAGGATACCTAGGAGTTAAAAGAATGCAGCCCTGGCAATTTAGGGTTAAATAAGAACATAGGTAAAAATTGTAGTTTGTTCTAAGTTTTAATTTTGGCAGGAATAAGAGTTAGCATTTTAAATTTTATTGTAGGTTGTAAGGAATGTTCAGAAACCTATTCTCATGTTGTCTTCACAATGAAATGATTTTGTCTTCCTTTTTTAAAAACTAAGACTTGAGACCCAGACAGGTAGGTGACCTTGATTAAAAGCATTCAACTACAGCAATCACCATTGGAGCTTCTTTCTGTAGCAGATGTGAACAAATACAGAGACTCTGGGCCAGGCATCATATCTATCCTTCCAGGGCTCAGGGAACCCTGGGAAAGAGAGGGCAGAAAAAGAATAAGAGCCGGAGGAGATGGAGGACTCAAATAAACAAGGTCCCCGGAATCAATGAGATCAAAGCTCAGGTGAATTCACAAAAACCGAGGCAGCATGCCCAGGGCTCCTCTGCACTTCAGTTGAGTATTGTTTTATGAAATTCCTGATTGCCAACAAGTGGGTCTTTAATTTCTGTGCCTTTTGGTGTGAGGAAGAGGACTCTTTCCCTCTGTTTGTTTTGTCAAATTTTGTTGTTTTAGCTTTTACTTTATCTTATGATATCTTATTTTATTATTTTCCCTTAGAAGCCTTTTTTAAAAATGAAAAACAGAAATGAAATAGATCAGGATTGGAGGGGAGATGAGGAGTGGAGGGAGGTAAAAGTGCAAATATGCCATAGTATGTGAGAAAAATATCTATTTTCAATAAAGAGGGCATCCAACAAGAGAAACAGAAAAGCAAAGAAGTGAGAGGGAGGACCCTCTGCTCAAGGGAGGTGACCGCAGTTCACTTATTGACTTCTTTGGGAATAATACATTTCCTACCAAGGGAGGGGAGGATACCCAGCAAAGGTCAAGCTAGAGAGAAATCTAGTAATTTGATTAAGACTCTGTTGGTGTTTTTGCTGTATCCATGTATTGCTTTAATGGTTAATTGTCACATTCTTGTAGTCTGTGAGCAGAATATCTGCATCCCTAAGTCTCTCCTTGAGAGATTCTGATTTGGCCCAGTGGTTCTTTTGGAATCTGTTTTAAGCTTCTGGACATCCCTAAAGATTTTCTCATCTGATAGATTCACTCAACTGTGTGTTGTGACTTAGCAGGGTCATTTGGGAGAGTCTATCACAGAGTACTTAATGCAGTCCAAGTCTGCCTGAAAGGTCCCAAAGAAACAGGATACCAGGATGAGAACAGCTTTGAAACTAAATACCATAGTGAGAGCTATCTGATCAACGCCCTTCAGCAAGTTAAGTCATCTCTATGAAACTTTATCTATTACCACACATCATGTTACTGTAATGCTACTGAGAGTGGGTCCTTTATACAGAAAAGACATTTAGCCCATGTCTTCAAAGTTCAAGTGAATAGTAATGGCACTTGTACCAGTTGGTTCTGGTGAGGGTCTCCTTGGATGTGCTACATGAGACAAAAATGGGAGAGAAATGTAGAGAGTTGTTGAGGTGGACAGATCATTCTTTCATGGAATTCCTTTTGTTAAAATGTAAGTCGTTTTTCCAGAATGACCTTAATCACATTTGAAAAAAGCACCTCCATTGATCTTACCAGCTTCCCTCAGATCCTACCACACTAGGATCCCTCTTTATCGCATCAGCACTTCACGAGGACCAAGCTCTTAACACAGGAACTACTGAGAGACACATTTAGACAATATTGAAACCACAGTACTGGACTTTCTAATTTTCCAGAGCTTAAGCTACTCCACAGACTGCAATGAAAATGTAGTTTAAGCAGACAATGTCGTGTATGATAATTAAAACAGAGTTTTAAAAATTAAAGTTTGAAAAAATAGGGGACAAAAAAATTACAACTGAATTGTCGCAAAGAAAAGATAATAGTAAAAATCTAATGAGCTATGAGATTCATTGGTAGGATCTTTTGATTAAGATTCTATCTTAAAACAAAATTATTCTACTGCCACAAAATTTTCCGTCTATTGACAATATTCTTAAATAACTCATATTCAGAGTTATTCAAGACAGTTGATGGTTTCTTTTCCCCACAAACATACACATAAAACCTACAGAATGTGCATTTCCAGAGACCTAAATGGAAACTTCTGGAATTCAAAATAAGTCCAAGTTAGATGTGTCTAAAATTAAGCCCAGTGTGTTTCTGTCTACAAAAGAGTATGTGGGAATCTGTTCTAAAGATGACAGTCACTCTGCTGAGAAGTGAGGCCCTCTGTGAGAGACAGAGATGATGGGTAATATGCGTACTGCCCTTGTAACAGCTGCCTCATGTGCCACTCCAGCTAAGCACATGAATTCTCTTTGCCCCAAAGCTAGACCCAAACATTGCCAGTTTCAGATGCAGCTTTGCTGGAGATACCATGCCTCATCTCTGGAGCGACTTTCTCCTTGCTTTGCAAGTTGAGATGAGGACATCTGCTAATGAATGATTCAAGATACACAGGTGGCCCAGAGTTGGGTCTGGCAGGCAGATCCCTGAACCCCACCCCCATCCCACGAAGATCCTTTATAAATGGGAAGAGCAGGCCAACAGCCAGATTCCTGCTTGGTCAATTATGCACAGCGGCTGTCAGTCAAATTCTCGGGTTTGCATCCTCATGGAGGCTGATTGGTGGTTAGCATAGCTGGGCTATGCTTGAGGGTGGCACTCAGACATTTATGGAAGCCTCAGCAACCTGGGCTTGCGGCCTGACCCCACTGGTTGCAAAAAGAAAGCCGTGCTCATCGCCTCATATGGAACAAGCTGTTAGCAAGACTACAATATGGCCTTTCCTTTTCTTCTTTCTCAACCTAGATACTCCACAAAGCCTCAACCTGTATTGCATATCTCAGGAGGAGAGCACGACTGTGAAGGGTTTTGGAAGCCCCACCCCCAAATTCTTTGATTGGCACTCCGAACTCCTGATACCTTAGAATATGACTGCAATGGAAACTAGTCAGTGCAGTTAAAGAAACCTAGTGGACTCACAGAAGAACCAAATGTGGTACGATGGCATCCTGATCAAAAGGAAGTTCAGGCTCAGACGGACAGAGAGCAGCTTGGGGAGATGGAGGCTGGTAAGCCAGGGAGCATCACAGAGTGCTCACTAACTAACTACACTAAGTTAGAGAAAGCCAATGACTTTTTCATGTCCCTTACTGTGACCAAAACTTGCTGCTGATGTCTCCTTCTGGGTCAATACATCTCTTTCGTTTAAGCCACTCAGTCTCCGGTATTTTGTTATGGCAACTCTAGCGAACTTTCATGATGACTGGTTTCTCAGAGGAGGATTTTCAACCTTTAAAGTTCTACATGTGTTTCTATGACAGCAGGAAAATTAGGATGCAAAGTTTGGAACTAGATAGGAGTCAGAGAGGCTTCTCCAAGTCTAAACCGTCTATTTTGGAATCACAGTCATTAACATGGTGGCCATGGATTTGTGAGAGCTTGATTGAGGATGTGAAAAATCCCGGCCCTTCACTGGCTAAATAATTTAGTAAAACCACCTCAAACAAATGCTCTTTTTGTTATGGTTTATCTAGCTGGGATCACTTTGCTTTACATGAATCACATATGTGGACAAAGAAAAGTTCTTGGTATGGACAGTTCTGGGTCCTTTAGCATCAAAAAGCCAGGGTTAGGGCTGACTTACTTGGTCTTCTTTCAAGCTCTAGGAGCTAAGGACAAGTTGCTCTGGCCTGTAGAGGATAGAGATGCATGACTTCAGAAACCTGGGATGGAGGCTTACTGATCTGGGATTTAACCACTAGTGGCCCTAGTACTCAGTAGTTATTGCAATCTTCAGCTTTCAGAATCAGGGAATAGCAGCAGCAGACAATGGCTGCCCACAGTACAGCTCCTGGGTAGACCTTCAGTATTGGAAGTGGCTACAATTATAGCTCTTGGTACTAGTGTGTTATGAGCCTTGGCATCTAGCGCTATATAGCTTTTAAGGCTTGGATTTAAGGCTCTGGGTTTTTTGTTGTTGTTGTTGTTTTTGTTTTGTCTTTGCTTTTGTTTTTGTTTTAAGACAGGGTCTCAATATGTAGTTCTGACTATCCTGGAACTCGCTGTGTAAGACCAGGCTGGCTTCAAGCTCAGAGTTCTATTTCTGTGTCCCAAGTATTGAGATTAAAGGCATGCGCCACTCCACTCATCTCTCCTTCAGTTTTGAACAGTTGTTAGGATGGTAGATCTTGTGCCTAGAGCATCAGAGCCTTGGCAGGAATGCCTTAGCATCTACCTAGCAGTCCTCCAGTGACCAGGATCCATAGTTTCCATTTCTCAGCTTGTCTATACTTCTACCACCCCTCATTGTCTCTGCTCTTTCTAATTCCCGTTGGTTTTAGGTCCATCTCTTTAGCTGGCGTCTTGCCTCGGCTGTCTCTATCACTGTGAGTATTCTTGAAGTTTCCAGGCAGCAAGCTGCTGCTACTTCCACAACTGCCATGAATCTGCTGAAGCTTCCATTAGTCTCTCTCTGTGTCACCAGATCAGCCAGTTCTTCTGACAGATAAGCTGAGGAACAAGCAAGACATGCTCACTCCGAAGAAATCTTTCATTGAGTCTAACTCTATGATACCAGAGGCAATCAAGGAGAGAGTGGCCTGATAGATTTGAAAAGTGAGTGAGCTCTCTTACTTACATAGCCATAAAGAGACGATAGCAATGGTCTGTGCACCAGTAATTACACAACCATTTATGAAAAATCAAAGTCATGGTCTATATCAGTCCCAGACCTTCTGCTGGGACATCAAGATAACTGCTCCTCCTCTGACTTCAGTATACATAGGTCCAGGGTCCTCTAGAGTTCACCTAGGCTCATCTTGTTTAGAGTGTTGCCTTTTTAGGCTGGCAGAAACTACATGGAGGAATTCTGACTAGAGCGTGTCTTTAATGGTAGTTGCATTAATTCCTTACAGCTGTGGAGGTGGCCTTAACATGACTGAAGAGTTCATAAGAGATGGACTTCCATGACAATACCGTAGCCAGTTTTTGCTAAAGGGCCTACTCGGTGACAGTTCTGTGCTCATGGTAGCTAGAAATCAGAGCCTGTTTCAGCCCATTTCATTCCCTGCTCTTGACAGGTTTGAGCAATCATTTCTAGGGATGATTAAATGGGCTATTAACAACAAAGACTGACACAAAACTCAACACTGACACTTATAATAACACTTAATAGTACTTACCAGTATTTAATTCCTCCTATTCCAGCGCCCTGGAGAAAGGGTTTGCCCTTCTGAACATAGGATACAGCATCTCCAATCCAGGAAACATGTGAAGATTCATGCTGCTCAGGTCAGGCTTCCTTTTCTAAGATAGCAGGGGAAATTCTTTTTCCAGAGATCAAGTACTTTCTGCGTTC
Source organism: Myodes glareolus (assembly GCF_982192425.1). Lineage (NCBI taxonomy): Eukaryota > Metazoa > Chordata > Mammalia > Rodentia > Cricetidae > Myodes > Myodes glareolus. The sequence goes on from NC_142033.1 coordinate 66,063,009, forward strand.
TCTGGAAAATTCTGTTTCCCATAAAGATTCTACAGATAGTATTCTTTCAGGATGGTGGCCTTACTGACTTTTACACAGCAAGGTCTAAATATTAGCCAATTTTAAAATAGGATATTAACATGTATATTTCCCATAACCAATGATGTCCTTTGTTAGAAATATTATTTTCCTTTCCGAATCTTAGTCCTTTACAAACTAAGTTTGCATTAGACATATAATAGTTGAGTTGGTTAATGAATGGATATAAATATATAGTATGGTGCTGAGTCAGTGGCTCCTTCCAGGAAGGAGTTCTCCTTTTCCTCCATGTTGTCAGTGAGCTCAGGTTTTAAGTTGTTTATTCCTGATGCTTTGGCAAGGCACAATAAGAAAGAGAAATATGGGGGAAAAAAGTATATAAGAGGAATGGGAAATATATGGGGACCAACGATCCACAACAGAGACTGACAGTTTTCTGCTTACATATGAAAAGACTCTCCATCTCACATTTACAAAACAGTCTTATACCTAACATTTATTTAAACATCACTTCAGTATATGAGGTAGGCCAGGAAGACAGTTCTAATGTCTGGTTTAGTCAGATTGGCGTGGGCTAGAGTCATCAGAGAGGAAGGGGTGTCAGTTGAGGGAATGTCTCCATGAGATTTATCTATAGAGAAGGCATTTTATCAATTAGTAATCAATGTGGGAGGGGAAGCTCCTGGCTGGCAGTGCCATACCTGGGCTGGTGGTCCTGGGTTCTTTAAGAAAGCAGACTGAGTAAGTCATGGAAAGCAATCCAATAATCAGAACCCCTCCAGGGCCCCGCATCAGCTCTTAACTCCAGGAGACTGCCCTATTTGAGTTCCTGTCTTTGACTTCCTTCAGTGATGAACAGCAATGGGGAAGCATCAGCCTAATGAACCCTTTCTTCCACAATTTGCTTTTGGTCGTGATGTTTCATCACTACAATAGAAACCCTAAGTAAGACAAACAGTTTTCTCATGCACAGCAGAAAAACAAAGTCAATTATATTTTGCAATAAATTACATAATTAAATGAGAAGCAGGGTCAGCTGAAGCCTAATATATTCTTCAGTTGATGTTCCCTTTAATTTTATGTTATTGGTTTTTGAAATAAGGTTTGAATGAATACTTTCAAAGACAGATAGTTTGGTAGATAGACAGACAGATGGCAGGTGAGTTAGTCCTTGTTGGTTTTGTGGATTGGTTTTTCTTGGAAAACACACCTAATGAAAGACCCCCGAGGGATGTCTTCCTAGCGAGAGAGGTCCCGAACCCACAAACCCGACGAAGCCACACTTACGGATGCAAACTGCAAGAGGTTTATTCGAATACACAGGTACCTGGGGTGACAAGGTCTCTCGGAAGACTTGTGCGCCTCCAGGTTGGGGGTGAGGGGTTCTTATAGGAGAGCAAAAGCGCGGGTACAGAAGCAAAAAAAAGCATGGTTATGGGGATTCATTCCATTGGTCAATTCAAATGAGGCTAAGCTGAGAGGCACATTCTTGACCTTTCACCTAAATACCAATGAGGGGGTTGTCCAGGAGCTTCCTGTTTCCCTTATCTCTTCCTGCCTTCCTAGCTGGAGACCCACCTGGATACCAAGGTGGGGGTTGTCCAGGGTGGTATCTCTTTTCCTTTTCACTCTAAAGAATAGCAATCTAAAAGTAACTCTTCTGAGAAAGGTATAAAACTTACAAGGCTGAGAAACAAATTCTGGAGGAAAGTATTAGATAGAAAACAATAGTTTTATAAAATTCTAGTCATTGTCTTACTTCTCATCATCATTAACACATTGATAACTTATCTTCCAGAGTTTCTGCTCTTGTCTGCAAAAATAGCTTATTGTAATCATATGCAAAAGTCTGTAGCATAGATAAGAGTAAGTTCTGATTTCAACTCTTAGGATTACAATTGCATCAAGGCAAGTCACCCACTAGATATACTTATGTTCCTATCTTTTTCTAGGGTATTAAATACATCATTAACTTGCCTCAAATAAATTGTAACAAAAACATAATAAGACAAAAAACAACAACAACAAAGAACAAAGGAGCTAATATAGGATGCAGGCTAAACTGAGGCCACAACACATCCCTATCTCACTTGCCAGGCACAATCAAGAACTTCTTGGAGACATGGAGAAGTAGAGGGTGGGAGTGTTACTTGTAACAAGCTTTTCTTCTTCTTATCCTGTCTCTCCCTCTCTTTTACTACCATCGTGACGAATTCCATCATCACTGCGTCATGGTACACCGTCCAGGTAAGTAGGATGATACAAATCAAATACATATACTCTGCAAGATCTCATGTCAAGGAATTCAAAGTCCCTTGATTGCAATTGCAGGGGCCATCTGTGGGGTGAGTTTACTAATCATGACTCCACATATTCGGTCTTACGCTTCCTGTCTTTAGATCTCATAGTCCAACAATAGAATGAAGCTGAATCTGAGATTCAGTCCTTCCTTCTCTGCTTCTGGTTTGCTGAGACACTTGACTCAGCTTCCTGCCCTCCCCCACCCCATTGTGTCAATAGCTTCCTGCCCTCCCCCACCCCGTTATGTCAGTCACTTGAGTGACTCGTACAGGAGAGAGGACTCAGGGTCCTTTAAGGACAGAGGTCATTCAAAGAATTGACAGGAGTGAATAATGCCTTCCCTTGGCGCCAAAAGGCTTTCTAGAAAGTTCCAAAAGTGACTTACAATAAGTGTGAATTTGACCGTTGAATGAGTGTGTCTTCCTGAAATGTGGTGACTTATGCAAAGGAAAACAGCTAGCAGACATCTGATCAGAGACCTCAGCTGAGACTCACAGGGTTTTTCATTCATTAGATCAGCATTAGACTACAATCACACTGACTTTTCCTCCACCTCTCCCCACCACAGAGTGTTAGTGCTTCATCTGGTAGGTGTTGAAGTGGAAGCATATTAATAAACCAAGAGATGCCAGCTTTCTTCCGAGGCCGCCATGGAGCAGAGAGTTTTCCAGCCCAAACTGATCATGTCTTTCCTCGCCCTTTTCACAGAATTCCTTTCCTCTATTGCAAAGTTACTGCAGTTTTTACAGGCAGTGGCAGCAGGTTCCCTAATCTTTTCCGTGCTTTTAGTCTCAGCCTACTCCAATTCATCCCCCACACTGTAGCCAGAGGTAGCTTTTAAATTGTAAATTTGACAAAGTAATTTGCTGCCTAAAACCTGTCAGTGTCTACCAGTTCCCTTCAAGACAGCATTCAAAATCCTTAAGAAGCCTTTCAAATCACCTGGTAAGCCAGCCCAAACAAGCATTCACACTTCATCTCTCACCCCACCTGCATGGAGTGCTTGCAGATTCAAGGAGCTACAGAGAGAAAGAAAAAATGCTAACAATGTGTAGGAATCATAATTTTTCTTTTTCCATTCTCTGAATCTATGTAACTCACTCATGTTCAACACATGGTAGACACATGGCCCCTCCACATTTGCCTTTGTGTACCAACTTCAATATTCAAAGATTTAAAAAAAAATACTGGTGTTGAGGGTAGGGGTGTTCTCCCTATCTGCTATGCAAGCCTCACCTATTCAGCTTTTAGGAATCCAACTAGAAAAAATAAAATTCTTTTTTAAAGGTGACCCTGCAGCCACCTCTTGTAGCTCTTCTTTTCTGTCCTTTGGTTGACCTGCATTAGGCTCAGCACCCATGTAATGAATACTGTGGCTCCTCTGCCTACACATGGCTGCAGCTGAAATAGATTCTGAGAGAAAACTCCTCGTCTGCTTTAGACTGAGGAAGAGAGAAACACAGTGCAACAGAGTCTATGTGTCTTTGCAAAAGGCAATCTGTTCCCAACTTAAACTCAATTTGACAAGGGCATGTCCAATAACTAAGCTTTCATTCCCAAATGCAGTCAGAGCACACTCAGGTAAAAAGAGAATCGTACACAGAAAATTGGCAGTCATGGAACACAAGGCATTTAGAATAGGGGATACTGGAGGACACTCTGCAAATGCACAGCTGACAAAGCACACTATGGTTACAGCGAGCTGTGTGAGCAGAGAAGCAGGAATGGGCACTGTGTATAAACTGTACAATAAGACCCTAGGACACAACTATGGTCTAGCTAAAGACACATTGGATGGTTCAGTACTACAGACACTGTAAATTTATCACCACCAATATCCTCACAAAGTCATATATATCATAGTAGGTGTGTACCTTTTCTAAGTTATAAGAAAGTAAAGTTTCTGGTCCAGACACTAAAAACCTAGAGTAAAAGACAAGATACATAGTAGGGCCTCTGCTTCATCAGTGATGATGAAGTAAGATTACAACAAATCATTCATTAAATTTATTTGACTAATACTGCTGAGCCTTAATAAACATCAGGCATAGAATCTAGTAAAGCATAACTAAACAAGTCAGAAATTAGACTGGTATTGTTAATAGGTTAAAACATAGGTATAGAGCCAAGATATGAAAGAACAATATAATTTCTGATAACTTAAAAAAAATGAAGCCAAGTAGGCAGCAACAGAGAAAAAGGTATTTCTGTAATAGACTTGACCAAGTTGGGGTGTGGGGAGTACTGTAGAAAGATTGGGGTTTTGAGCTAGAAAAGATTATTCAATCTCATTGAATTACTATGGAAATTTAGAAGATAGGAATGCCAAGAGAGGATCAGAGAGTGGAGACTTGGCTTTTAAAAGTTTCAGACGTAGTCAAGAACTCTGTCAAGGCTCTTTCTGCAATGTTTTGTACTAAGAATCTGTTTTCTGGTAGTTGGGACTGAAGAATCAGTTGTGATTAACAAGAAACCAGCACACTGATCTCATTCAATTCAGTTACCTATGGTCTATGACTGCCTTTCTAATTTCATTTATGCTATTATGAGAAACAAAAGAACTTTGATTTATAATTCTAGGTTACAATCCACCACTGAGTAAGTTGAGGATGAAACTTAAGCAGCTGGTATCATACCCATGATCAAAAGCCAAGAGACAATAGATGTATCCTTGAGTGTTGCTTAGAGATCAGCTAGCCTGTGCTTTTTCTTATTGTCGTGTCTAGACTCAAGAACAGTCATCCCACGAGATAGGAGTTGAAGCAACAACTTCTAACATAGGCAAGAAAACTAGAAGAGTTCTTATTTCTGCAATCTGTGAGAAAGATGGCTACAGAGACATCAAATCCATCTTTTAATGGGAAGAATATCAAAGGATGCAGTAACCTCATCTTTCTATTTTTTATTTTTTTAATTGATTTTATTAAGCCATACATTTTCCTCTACTCCCCTTCCTGCCTCTCCCCTCCCTTTCAGCCCTCTCCCATGATCCCTCTGCCACAATTTACTCAGGAGATCTTGTCTTTTTCTACTTCCCATGTAGATTAGATCCATGTATGTCTCTCTTAGGGTTCTCATTGTTGTCTAGGTTCTCTGGGATTATGATTTGTAGGCTGGTTTTCTTTGCTTTATGTTTAAAAACCACTTATGAGTAAGTACATATGATAATTGTCTTTCTGGGTCTGGGTTACCTCACTCTATATGATGTTTTTTAGCTCCATCCATTTGCCTGCAAATTTTAAGATGCCATTATTTTTTTCTGCAGTGTAGTACTCCACTGTGTAAATGTACCACATTTTCCTTATCCATTCTTCAGTTCAGGAGCATTTAGGTTCTTTCCAGTTTCTGGCTATGGCAAACAATGCTGCTATGAACATACTTAAGCACATGTCCCTGTGGCATGGTTGAGCATTCTTTGGATATATACCCAAAAGTGGTATTGCTAGGTCTTGAGAAAGGTTATTTCCTAATTTTCTGAGAAATCTCCATACAGATATCCAAAGGGCAGTACCAGCATGCACTCCCACCATCAATGGAGGAGTGTTCCCTCTTCCCCACAACCTCTCTAGCATGAGTTGTTATCAGTGTTTTTGATCTTGCCCATTCTTACAGGTGTAAGATGGAATTAGAGTTGTTTTGATTTGCATTTCTCTGATGACTAAGGATGTTGAACATTTCCTTATGTGTCCTTCAGCCATTTTAGATCCCTCTGTTGAGAGTTCTCTGTTTAGGTCCTTACTCAACTTTTAATTGGATTATTTGTTCTTTTGATAACCAATTACTTGAGTTCTTTGTATATTTTGAAGATCAGACCACTGTCTGATGTGGGGTTGGCGAAGATCTTTTCCCATTCTGTATGTATTGCTGGCGTTTTGTCCTGTTGACCATGTTCTTTGTTTTACAGAAGCTTTTCAGTTTCAGGGGGTCTCATTTATTAATTGTATCTCTGTGCTGCTGGGGTTATACTTAGGAAGTGGTCTCCTATTCCAATGTGTTCAAGTGTACTTCTCACTTTTTCTTCTATGAGATTCAGTGTGGCTGGCTTTGTATTGAGGTCTTTGATCTATTTCTACTTGAGTTTTGTACATGATGACATATATGGATCTATTTTCATTCTTCTATGGGTTGATATCCACTTATGCTAACAACACTAGTTAAATATGCTTTTTTTCCCATTTGATTTTTTTTTGCTTCTTTGTCAAAATCAGGTGTTTGAAGGTGTGTGGATTAATATCTGGGTCTTCAATTTGGTTCTCTTGGTCCTCCAGTCTGGTTTTATGCCAATAGCAGGCTGTTTTCAGTACTGTAGCTCTGTAGTAGTTTGAAGTCAGGGATTGTGAGGCCCCCAGAAGTTCCTTTATTGTACAGGATTGTTTTGGTTATCCTAGATGTTTTTCTTTTTCATATGATGTTGAGTACCATTCTTTTGAGGTGTGTGAAGAATTTTGCTGGGATTTTGATGGGCATTGCATTGAATCTGTAGATTGCTTTTGGTAAGATTGCCGTTTTTATTATGTTAATTCTGCCTACCCAAGAGCATTGGAGATTTTTCCACTTTCTTGTGTTTTCTTTAATTTCTTTCTTCAAAGAAAGATTTAAAGTTTTTGTCATACAGGTCTTCCACTTGTTCAGTTAGATTTATTTTGAGATATTTTATGCTATTAGTGGCTATTGTGAAGGGTGATGTTTCTCTCTGATTTCTTTCTCAGTACATTTATTATCTGTGTAAAGAAGGGCTACTGATTTTTTTTTCTTTTTTTTTGCATAACCTCATCTTTAAACCTCCATTCTGGCCACTAACATCAAATTTTGCACATTCTTACTAATATAAAATGCATTAATTTGCAAGCTCCAAGAATTTTATAGCACAATGACGTTAGACTTATCCCTAAGGTTCATTTCTTTTAATTTAATAAACTTTTTGCCTATGGTTCCTGAAATACAGAGCTTTGATTTCTGACTTCTTTTGTTCTAAGTCATGAAATTGCGACCATCTTATACCTTATATCAAGCAAGTCTCAAAACAAAAGGTAAGAAATAAGTAAGTCCTAATCAAATCTCCTTGAGAAGACTACAGTCTAGATGACTTTAACTGTGTCAAGGTAGTGAATTCAAAGTTCTCATGTGTCTTATGATGTAGGACTCTAAAAGATGTTATTATCTTTAAAATGTCACTTTAAGAAGACAAAGCTACTACAAGGTTTGCACGTTCCTGCTAATATACTAAGTTCACTGCCACTGTAGGGCAGAAGATGGATGCATAGTCCCCTCCCCGCAACTTTTCCTGGGTTGCCTCTTTCATGTTATCTTGGACCCAGTGATCACTTGTTCATGATGAAAGGCAATCAGATTTTTATATAGTCTACATGCATTATGGAAGTTGAAATTAGTACAGATATGGACACTGTTTTGTTAATGGAGTTTAGGTTTTTGTTTATTTTTAATATCTCAGTTTGTTCCTACTTTCCCCAACTCTACTGCCCCCTCAGTTAGACATAATTTATACAATAACAATTCCTGCATTCAGGTTACCCCAGGATAGGAAGGACTGATTTCCTGATAGAGCCCAAAATAATACAAGCAGAGCAATGAGTTAATTGCCACAGCATAATGGACAATAGCTTGTCGTACATATAAAAATAGGCAAAGATGTCAAGGGAGCATGCAAAGCTTTTACAGAAGCAACATTTTAGCTGGTCCTTTCCACTTCTCATTATGTGGGAAGAACAGGGAATGAACATCAATTCACCCTTATTAAGGATTACTGGAATTTTCTTCTATCAAATTGTACTAGCCTCTAGGTTTTTTCGTTGACCTTGTATGAACTCCTATCTAGTCAGGATTCCGAACACCTGACTCACAGTCTCTCCTCCTGATTCTTTCCCGACACCTCTATAAGAAGTTGCTATTTATTCCTATGCATGGCAAAACCAGGATGGAGAATCTTAATGACTTCCTCCTTTCTGAGCTGGCTCTTTGTTGCTCTGCTTGATTACCCTATTTGTCGTGTGTTCCCAGAACTTCAGGCACACCCATACACAAATGTGTATGTCTTTTAAAAACCCTCTGTCAAAGGGAACATCAATCATTTCTGAAGCTAAATATAATCCAGTTGCTGCATAAGGTTCTATATAAAACTGCAGTCTGTGCATTCTAGTCACTGATACCTTCATAACATAATATAAAACTAGTGACTAATAATTACTTATTTCCAGGTGGCTGGCTGATGACAGTGGTGTTCTTGATAGCATTTAAATTTATCCTTTTATTTCCTCTTTGTTTTTCTTTTAGAATAGGTGTTCTTTCTATATTTTCTTTTCTTTTATATATTGAGAATAGATTCTTCTCTCACACAATACATCCCGACCACAATTTCCCTTCTCTCCACTCCTCCTAGCTACACCCACTCCACCCAGCTACTCCCTGCCTCCTCTCTTCCCCAGATTCACTCCCCCTCTGTTTCTTCTTCAGAAAAGAGCAGGCCGCCAAGAGATGACAAGTAAGCAGAACAAAAGAAAATACAATAAGACAAGGCAAAAAGCCCTCATATCAAGACTAGGCAAGGCAACTCAATAGGAGGAAGAGGCCCAAAAGCTGGCAAACAAGTCAAAGACACACCTACTTCCAGTATTAGGAGTCCCGCAAAAACACCAAACTAAAAGCCATCACATACAGGCAAAGAATCTGGTGCAGATACCTGCAGGTCTTGCATTTGCTGCCTCTGCCTCTGTGTAAGCCCATATGAGCCCTGTTTAGTTGACTCAGTGGGCCATGTTCTCCTGGTGGCCTCCATCACCTCTGACTCCTATAACCTTTCCTCCCCCCTTTTTTTGCTATTCTCCTAGGGGAGGTTCAATGGAGGGACCTTTGCCTATCTTTCTATGATAGCGTCCTCCAATTTAGATTCTCTTTTAGAATAGTGTCTGGTTGTGAGTCTCTGCACTGGCTCCCATCTCCCATTTGCTGCCAGAGGAAGCCTCTCTAATGACAACTGGACAAAGCACTGATCTATGACTATAATGGAATATCACTAAGAATCATTTCATTGAATTTATTTATTTATTTATTTATTTATTTATTGCTTGTCCTATTTGTTTCTCCCTCAGTTCTCCTGCTATGCAATCTTCTGTTCCTGGGCATCTAGGCAGTATAAGGCATGGGTTCCCTCTTATGGCATGGACCTCAAGTTAAACCAAACATCAGTGGGCCACTCCCACAAGTTCTTCACCACCATCGCTTGAGCACATCATGTAGGTAAGATAGATTGTAGGATGAAGGTTTGGTGGCTGGGATGGTGTACAGGTTTCTCTTTCCCCTTTTCCCATAACCTGCAGAGTAACTTCCCGTGTCAAAAAGACTAAACTATACTGGAGAAGGCTGCATACAGGCACCAGCTCAACATTTTTATTCACTGAGTTTTGTGGGTGTTGCCCTCCCCAATGGGGCCCCACTGTCAGTTTGCAGAGAGCAGCAACTCTCTGTCCTAGCATCAGTCTGTGTTGTTCAGGGATCTTCCCTGGATCCATTCAGCCAATAACACAACCAAATGCAACACCACTGGAAGCCTTGCCTGCGTAAAAAGATGGCCAGTTCAGACTCCACTTCTTCCATTACTAGAAGTCCTCACTAGGGCTGGCATCGTTGAATCCACTACACCGTTTTCACACCTATCCCCACCCCCATGTTCCCAATTAAAGCTGTCTCTCCCCAAACTCTCTCCCTCTATCCGCCACCTGATCCCTTCCATCCTGTCACCATTCACCCTCAGTTGACCTTAAATCTATTCTATTTCCCCTTTTCAAGGAGGTTCGTGTGTCTCTCCTTGAGCTCTCCTTGTTACTTAGATTCTCTGAGTCTATGGATTACTATGTGATTATCCTTTACTTAACAGTAAATATCCACTTATAAGTGAATACATACCATATTTGTCCTTCTGGGTCTGGGTTATCTCACTCAGGATTATTTTTTTTTTCAAGTTTTTTCTAGTTTCATCCATTTGCTGCAAATTTCATGATTCTTTTAATGGCTGAGTAATACTTCATTGTGCAAATGTACCACTTTTTTTCATTCATTATTCTGTTGAGGGACATTTAGGTTGTTTCCACTTTCTGGCTACCATAAATAAAGCCACGATGAGCATGATTGAGCAAGTATCCCTGCGGTAGGATGGGTCATTTTTTGTGTATATGTCCAAGAGTCATATAGTTAGATCTTGAGGTAGATTGAGTCACAATTTTCTGAGGGAATACTCTATTGATTTCCAGAGTGGCTGTACATGTTTGCACTCTCTTCAGCAGTGAAGGAATATTCCCCTTCTCCTACATCTTCTTCAGCATGAGTTATCACTGTGTTTTTGATCTTAGCCATTCTGACAAGTGTAAGATGGAATCTTAAAGTAGTTTGGATTTGAATTTTCCTGGTGGCTAAGGATGTAGTACATTTCTTTAAGGTTTCTCGAGCTGTTTGAAATTCCTCTATTGAGAATTCTCTGTTTAGATCTGTACCCCATTTTTAATTGGGCTATTTGGGTTTATGCTATCTAATTGTTGAACTTCTTTATATATTTTGGATATTTGCCCTCTATCAGAAGTGGGGGTGGTGAAAATCTTTTTATAATTTGTGGGTTGCCGCTTTGTCAGACTAACAGTGTTCTTTGCCTTACAGAAGCTTCTCGGTGCCATGCGGTCCCATTTATTAATTGTATATCTTAGCATTTGCACTACTGGTGTTCTTTTGTTTTTCAGTGCTAGCCTTGGCTTATTACTGTTGGTACTAGGAAATGCAAGCAATTAAATGTCTGATAATTTTGATTTTTATAGGGTTACCAAAGATGGGAAAGATGTGTGGGACACAGCGCACCTAGTGCTGAAACATTAAAGAACATCCTTATTTAGATCCCAGGAGATTTCAATGCATTTGGGTGTTGTTGAAATTGCAGAAAGAGATAACCATGGGAATGTAACAATACATATATCTTGTATCACTTCATTATTATTATTATTATTATTGATTTGTATTGGGCTCTACATTTTTCTCTGCTCCCCTCCCTGCTGCTCTCTTCTCCCCTTCAACCCTCACCCAAGGTCCCCATGCTCCCAATTTACTCAGGAGAGCTTGTCTTTTTCTACTTCACATGTAGATTAGATCTATGAAAGTTTCTCTTAGTATCACTTCTTGTTTCATTGAAAACCACAAAAGAGAGTTATAACACACGTAGAGGAAGGGGTGTCACCTTAGTAAGAGCTGGTTCTGCTTCTAGAGAAGGCAGATTACAGTGCAAGCTGACAGATGTGATTTAGACCTGGTTTAGTGGAGCATAAGACTATGGTAGCAAAGTTCTTTCTGGGATTAACCGTTGAGTCAAGCTCTGCTGACAAGGTTTCATGTTAAGTGATAGAAATGATAGAGAAAGGAAGCAAGGGAATATATGTGTGGACTCATTTAACCTCCAGATCTGTCCATTTCTATGCATACACAGAAAAATAAATCCTGTGTTTCTACAGAGACAAAAGCTAAGAGAAGAAGGCCCCTCAAATATCAAGAACCCAAATAGTCTGCCTTGTGTGCCTCCACGGAAAGAACAATTCACAGCAGCGTACATATATGCATTTCAGCTTGAGCTACCTTGAAGCTTTCCATTAAGAAAATGAGGTATCTTCAGAGATCGTCTTGTCTGGGCCTCAGTGAAACTAGAAGGAAACAGTGATGTTTGTACCCTTTAGGTCATGATATATCTGTACTGTCTTTTCATGAGCACTTGTGCATAGATCATCCTTGGGACTTTTTCTTTCCTAGGAAATGAATGAACTCTGGTACACAGTTTCTAAAACCTTGAATAAAGGAGAAAGACGAGATCATATCTTCAGTTCCTGTCAGCTGTAGCATTTAATCAGAAAACCTTTGGAGGTAGATTTCTTTGAGGAACTTAAAGACAAAGTAAAAGCATAAGGTTTCATTATTTGGGAAATGATTGTATTCCACAGTTTAGGAAGAAAAAAAGAGTCTCTGATGCATGACTGCTCTTTCAGCAGGAAAAAAAATGGTGATTTTGCTAAGACTAAAAATAGACTGTCTCAAAAAAAAGTCACATTATTTATAAATAGCATTGCTTCAACTCGGGCGTGTTTGGTCAGAAAGAGCAGCTCAAGCAGAAGAGCAAAGTAAAAATATATCTGCTTAAGTGGCTTGGCGAGTCTCGCTACACGATTCAGTGCTATGGCATATGGAGAAAAGAATAATGGGAAGATAAACAATCAAGAATTGCCCATTGTACTTGCTGGGGACAAGAAAATGTGTCCTTATGTCCATTTATCTTGCAGATGAGGAGCATGAGGTTTGGAGGGTCAGGTGACTCGCCCACAGTCACAGAAACGTGTAACCCAATGGGACTCAGTCTCCAGTTCCTTCCACTCAACAGTCCCACGTACAGCAACCATTCTGACAGTTGCGGAACTTTCTATGTACCCAACAATATCTTTTCACCTAGTTGATCCTAAACTCAGTGAAACCAAGAGGAAAGAGGGACAGTGAACACTGAAACAGACTTGGGGGAAAATGTCTTCATGGATCTATTAATTAATGAACTGAAGTTATGTAATGGCAGAGACCTCAGGCAGAAATGAAGGGCCTGTGGAATATACTATAAGAGTTGTAGCACAGTCTTCAAGATCAGGAAACCTATGCTGTAATCAATAAAGCAAGATAATTTGCCTGTTGGAAATATAGAATGTCAAGAAATCAATAATTTATTTCTTAAATAGTCACCAAATTTCACGGTACTAATGTGAGGAATTCACATCTTCTGTGAATTTTATTTTTATTTATTCTTATTTGAATATATATGAGTTTGACAAAACTTAAGACATAAAGGAGATAATTCCACAACAACCAACACAAGATACAACATATCAGTGTCACATTACAAGTGTCTACTTCTTCAACTTTTGTTTCAGTGGACTTTAATGAACATTTAGTTTCAGAGAAACTTTAAATTTATAGAACTAGTGGGCAAGAGTTCAGCTTTCTCACATGTAAGTTCTTACCTTCCTAAGCTTCCTCAGTTAGTTATGCTTTTTATTCGTGGAGCATATTTATTATAGTTTATTGGCTCACATTGATATATCATTGTTATTTGAAGTCCATAGACTGCCTTAAGATTCATTTTTGTTATTACACATCCTCTGGTGTTTGACAAATATGTGGTGGCATGTATCCATGATCACCGCATCACACCAAATAGTTTCAATGGACTCTATTTACTGGACTTTGCCTATTCAAACTGCTCCCTGTGAAGAGTCTAACTGCTAATCTTTTACTGCATTTATAGCTTTATCTTTCCAGAATGTCATGTCGTTAGAAAAACATCACATCTTTTTTGGATTGGTTCCTTTCTCTTAAGAGCATCTAATGTCCCTCCGCAGAGATGGTGCCTGTGTTATCATAACCCTTTGCCTCTGAATCATACTCCACTTCTCTACTGTCCCATATCTGTTAATCTGTGTTCTGGAAGACATCTTGATTCTTGCAACCATTTACAATTATGAGTAAATTTGTTGTAATACTGATATGCACACTGCATGTGGACATACTTATAATCAGTTAGCATGAGATGCCTTTAGATGCACAAGGAACAAGTTTTTATTTTTTAAACTCATTCTTGGAGAATTTCATACATATATACAATCATATTTTTGATCATATTTTAAAAAAAATCATTCCCCTTCTAACTCCTTTCAGATCCTTCCCTGTACCATCTCCTTCCCAACTATGAAGTCGGACAAATATTTTCAGTTCATTGAGGCAAGTGACAAGAATATTACTGCTGGATCCTGTGGTACGACTGGGCTTGGGCTTGCAATAAACTATCATATTGTCTTCCAAAGTGACTGCATTATTTCTATTTTGCCACTAATAGGTAAGATTTTTCTGATGTCCCACATCTCTGTCTGCACTTAATGTTGTCTGTGTGCTGAATCTCAGTCATTTTAATAGATTTATAGTGATGTCCTTGCTTATCTTGAACTTCTCCAATGATGTAATATGTTGAGCATCTTTAAATGTGTGTTTAATATTTGCATATTTCAAAAATTTCTGTGGCTTACGTCTTTCTCAGTTACTAGCCTTTCTTTGATAGATTTTAAAGAGTAGTTTGAAATCAAGTTCCATGTAGCCATGTGTTTTCATACACTCACTTTCTGTTTTTGGTTTTTCTTTTTGTACCTTTCTCATTTTAATTATTCAGAATAGAATTCTTAACTTTAGTGATATCTAACATTTTACTTATTTTTTCGCTCATCAGTCATGTTTCAGGTGCTAGATCTAAAATGTTCTTGTTGATTCCAAAGTCATATGAATGTTCTCCAATGGTTTTCTATGTATTCCTTAGTCCCCACTTTGTACCTATACCTATGGCCATTTGGATGGAACCCTGATGTCTGTGTAGACAGTAAGAGTTCGTAATGTTACTGTCTGCTGCATGGAGCAATAGTCATTGAATGGTCTGTTGTTTCTCCTCTGAGTTACCTCCATCTTTTCAAGTATCTGTTGACTTTCTTCTGAGTCTCTTCTGCAGCTCTGCTTAGGGTCAGTTGAAAATCGGAGTGACTCCTATTTATAATATTACACTGTCTTTTTTACTATAGATACATGGTGAGTCAGTTAGCAGGAGCTTCTGATTTTGTATTTTCAATGCTCCTTTTGGCAATTTGGCATCATTGCCACTGGAATGAAGCTTTGAATAAGTTTGCCAAAATCCAAGAACGAACTTTTGAGACTTAAGTGGTAACTTGAGTATATGTAAAAGTTATACTTTGAGAAGATATGCTTTCTTATCTGTGTCCACTTGAGCTATTGCTCTATTTCTGTAAGACAGCTTGAAGGATCTATTTTTTAGATGAAAAATAAATGTTGATAATGATGAGGAAAGAGCAAATGCAAATAACAGGACAGTTATGAAAGATGGTGTAAAATCAATTTTTATTACTTCTAATTCTGTGGTGGGTATTTTAGTTTGGGTGATTTATAAGTATATAACATATATTTAAATATATATATATAAATTTAATGTAAACACTTTATAATTTCGGTTTCAATGCCGATTCCAGCTGTCTATAAGTTCACTAAATTGTATAGATGTTGGGACTGGTTGATTTGGGTCTGTCATGTTTTTATTCATTTTTAAGTTTTAACAATAAAATATATTTCAAAATAAGTAATGATAAATGCTGTGATATGGGGTATGTTTATACCTGTAGGTAATACACTTCTGTGTATCATCTTTGCCTCCCTTACTCAAAATCAAATGGAAGGAAAGATGCAGTAAGAAGTGGAGGGATAATAATGGAGGTGTGCATATGAAGTCATAGGAGTTCCTGCCAAACAAGGTTAATCATATGAAGGTTTGATGGTCATATCAGGAGCACAGCTGGAGGAAGATGGATGAGAAGTTCACTAAATGCAAGGTATAAGGGGACAGAAGTGTGTGTGTGTAAAAAAGAAAGGGGTGTGAGGGAGAGAGAGAGAGAGAGAAAGCATGGGGGTTCATGGGACAGGTACACGACTTTCCTGGAAGGTTTCTTATAATCTAAGGGGAGGGAAGCATCTGACAATGAGCATGTCAGATGTGCAGCAGAGCTGATAAAGTGTCAGATTGATTTAAGGAATGATGAGAAGATTGATTTCCTGATGTGTGGCAGTGATTTGTGAGGAGAAAATATGAAAGAATGAATACCCTGGTGTCTTTTCAACCAGCAACTCTATTCCTGCCGCCTTTTGCATTGTTTTTCCTCTCAAAAACATCTCAAGAGGGCACACCCACTGAGATTCACTCAGGCATTTATTCATCTGTTAACGCTTTCATGGGACATAGTGCACCACATACTATACCCGTCTAGATACTGAGCTACAAATGTACAGTCAGATCGGTGGAAATCTGACCCTTAGGCCATTGAATACTGTCTCCACTCTCATAGATCTATCACAGATTAGCTGACTCTAATATGCTACCTCTTTTAAAAAGGGGAAATACATGTATTTATTTATTTTATGTGTATTTTGTGCCTTAGTGTATGTTTATGTTTCATACACATGCTGTACCAGCATAGGGCATAGGTAGTCATTGTATCGCTTAGATTTTAAGTTATAGTTTGTAAGTCATCACGTGCAGGATGCAAATCAAACCCAGCTCTTCTGCAAGATCAGTAAGTGTGCTTAAATGGTCAGCCATTTCTCCAGCCCCTGCAAACCTCCAATTTTCTTAGTCCTTTCCTAATTGAGAATTCCTTCTCTTGTTCATTGACTTTGCACTTTGCTCAGTCTCCTCTGATCCATGTCCTCTCCTTCATCTTTAGGTCCTAAATTATATTTTCTCCTGTGGTGCAAGAATATATGTACCACCAATCCCACCCACAATATCATAAAGCCATAAGAATTGAGGATCTTTTTTCTTTTTCCATGGTGGGAAATTTGGGTCATCAAGTCACACTTATAGTACATAAATGACACAAACGTATATATTGTATTTGTCTGTGTTACTTTTATAGGTTAGCGATGCTTCTGTTTTAGGAAGGATAAAGTGAAGTGCCATAAGGAGGAGCAGAAAGGGCCATACTCTGGACTGATTTGTGAATGGAAAGAATGTTTTGTGATTTGTTCCAAGGAAGATGATGGACTGATTACAATGATTCTAGAGACTTGCTTCACCTATAGGATGCCTAAACAAGAAAGTTAGGAACATAGTCAAAGCATAACCTCTTATTCCATGTATACACCATGTCTGCAACATTTCCTTTAATTCCCTCAGAGTCTTTCTATTGTTGTTCAGATGTGATTTGTCTCCTGTAAGCTTAGGAATTGGAGAATTAGTTCTGTGTATAATGGAGGCTTGAAAATATGGGCTAAGTAGGAAGTCCTGAGTTCAATTTGGAGAGGTACCTTTGGAAAGACCAAAGCACCCCAATATCCCTCTGGATTTCTGTCTTATGGTGCAGTCTCTTTTTTTATTTTTTTAAAAAAGAAGAAAATTATCTCTTTTCATTCTACATATCAATCCCTATTCCCACTCCCTCCACTTTTCTCTCCAGCCCACCCCTCATTCAGTCCTTAGAGAGTAAGGCACATTGCTTTGTGGAAGGTCCAAGGCCCTCCCTACTACATTTAGGCTGAGCAAGATACCCATCCAAAGAGAATGGGTTCCCAAAATGCCAGTACAAGCAGTTGGGATACATCCTGGTGCCACTGACAGTGGTCCCACTGTCTGCCGCCACCATCCAACTGTTACCCACATTCAGAGGGTCTGGTTTGGTCCTATGGTTCTTTCCCTGTTCGGCTGGAGTTAGTGAGCTCCCATTAGCTCAGGCAGACTGTTTCAGTGGGTGAACCCATCATGGTCTTGATCTCTTTGCTCATATTCTTTCCTCCCACTCTTCAACTGGACTTTGCTCTGTCCAGTGCTCTGATGTGGGTCTCTGCCTCTGTTTCCATCAGTTGCTGGATGAAGGTTCAATGGTGATATTTAAGATATTCATCAGTCTGACAATAGGGAAAGACCAGTTTGGGCACCCTTTTTTCTATTGCTTAGGGTCATCCTTGTGGATTCCTGAAAATTTCTCTAGTGCCAGGTTTCTTGCTAGTCCTATAATAGCTCCCTCAATCAAAATGTCTCTTTCCTTGCTCTCATCTTTGTCCTTCCTCCATCTTGACTATCTAGTTCCCTCAAGTTCTCCTCTCCCCTCTCCGCTTCTCCCCTCCACTTCCTTTTCCACCCTCTCTTCTCTCCCTACCTCCATGCTCCCAATTTTGTCAAGCTATCTTATCTATTTCCCCTTTCCAGGTGTGCAGGCAGAGACTGCTCATTCGTTCCCAGCCAGCCAGACCTGAAATAACTGCACAGAAATTGTATTAATTAAAACACTGCTTGACCAATCGCTTAGGCTTATTGTTAGCTCTTATATCTTAAATTAACCCATCTCTATTAATCTGTGAATCATTAAGAGGTCGTGGCCTACCAGTCAAGTTCCAGTGGGCTCCTAGGCATCTTACCCCTTCAGTGGCTACATGATGTCTTACCAACTCTGCCTTTTTTTTTCCTCCTCTATCTGCTTGGAATTCCTGCCTTGCTCTATTGCATTAAGTCACTGGCCAAAACAGCTTTACCATTAACAGCTTTATTCATTAACCAGTAAAAGCAACACATATGCTGAAAGACTTCCCATACCACAGATGGATTTATATATGTTTTTCTTAGGGTTCATCTTGTTAGTTAGCTTCTCTAGGGTCATGAACTATAGGCTCGCTATCCTTTGCTTTATAGCTAGTATATACCTATGAGTGAGTGCTTGCCATGTTCATCTTTATGTGTCTGGGTTACCTCACTCAGGATGGTTTCTTTCTAGTTCCATCCATTTGCATACAAATTTCAGGATGTCATTGTTTTTGTCACTGAGTAATACTCCATTGTATAAATATACCACATTTTCTTTATCCATTCGTTAGCTCAGGGGTATCTAGGTTGTTCCAGATTCTGGCTTTTATAAATAATACTGCTATGAACATAATTGAATAAATGTCCTTGCAGTATGATTGGGCATCTCTTGGGTATATGCCCAAGAGTGGTATTGCTGGGCCCTGAGTTGGGTTGACTCCCAATTTTCTGAGAAACTACCATACTGATTTCCAAAGTGGTTGAACAAGTTTGCATTCCTAGCAGCAATGGAGGAATGTTTCCCTTTCTCCATATCCTCTCCAGCATAAGCTATCATAGGTGTTTTTATCTTAACCATTCTAACTGATATAAAATGGTATCTAAGAGTTGTTGTGATCTGCATTTTCCTGGTGGCTAAGGATGTTGAACATTTCCTTATGTGTCTTTCAGTCATTTGAGATTCTTCATTTGAGAAAATTTGTACCCCATTTTTTAATTGGGTTACTTGATATTTTAATGTCTAATTTCTTGAGTTCTTTATATATTTTGGAGATCAGTCTTCTGTCTGATGTAGGGTTGGTGAAGATTTTCCCCCATTCAGTAGGCTGCCTTTTTGTCTTATTGATTGCGTCTTTTGCTTACAGAAGCTTCTCAGTTTCAGGAGATCCCATTTATTTATTGTTGTTCTCAGTGTCTGTGTTACTGATGTTATATTTTTAAAGTGTTTTCCTGTGCCAATGCTTTAGAGGCAACTTTCCTTTTTCTTCTATCAGGTTCAGCGTGGTCAAATTTATGTTGAGTTTATTAATCCACTTTGACTTGAGTTTTGTGCATGGGGATAGATATGAATGTGTTTGCATTCTCTATATGTTGTCATTCAGTTATGTGAGGTGCTGTCTCTTGCTCCCACATGCAAATTAATGAGCCTACCAAAACATGAATAATTTTTCTTCAAAACTGTATACTTAATACATCTCTATTCTTTACATCAGACTTCCTTAGGTATTTCATTACAGCAACAAAAATACAGACTAAAATAAGCATGAAGTACTTCTGTTTCTCCCTGAGGCTAGAAAACATTATATAATTTCCCACAGAGCTGTACTGTGCTTGGTTAACAAAGCTTGGATTCGAATTTGCTTTAAGCCTCACTATATACAATGTCTCACAATGATGAGCGGACACTCAGTAGTGTTTTATATTTTAATAGCTTTTCCTTCTGCCTTGCTACCTTACTTGTTAGTCATATCCTCTTTCAGGTCTCTGGAAAGGTCTATATGAATTTTCTCAATTTCCCACAGGTCTGAAGTGTTCTGAGGTACTATGGGCAGGTAAGAAGCAATGAACAAGTAGGTCAGGAACCCCAGATAGGGCTATTCTAGGGATGTTCTACGCAGTCTCAGTGTTCTCTGACAATATCAGTCTCCAGAAGGCCGTGAAGATGATAGTGCAACTGCACCTCATTTTTGTTTCCTTCCTCCCAGCCTGGTCTACACACCCCTGGAAGAGTGCTTCTTAGGATTACCAACCAGCTTTCTCACGTAACTCAGTGAATCAAACCCTAGTCTCAGGAGTCACTTCCTTGAGAACCCAATTTAAAATTCACATTTCACCTTAGAAATAATGAACGCAGAATAATGAATAATGAATCAGAAAGGCTGTCAAAGATCTTTGAAATTACAGGAACCTCTGTCTACAGATGAGCCTCTCGAGCTGTCTGTGGTTTCGTTCCCCGTCCCTCTTCCTGTGATTAGCACACTCCTGACAGCATTAGAGCTTGCTGCACTTGTATTGAAGGAAATAAAATACAAATTAGTGTTGGAAGGGTTACAAAGGTTTGGAAATAAGAGTTAAAGGCTAATTGTTTCTCCAGGGAGCCTGAAGGCTCTACCCAGAACAGACTGACTGACTGAACAGATGAGCCATGGAAAAACCCACTACTGACAGTGACCATGGGAAGCTGGCCTAGTAACTGTGTTCCCGCCACTTTCTGCTTCAAAGATAGGGGCTTTCAGCAGAGATCCATAATCCACTGTTCAATATATCTTCACACTTGTTAAATCATCAAATACTACTTTCTCCTAGTCTAGGGCCTGAAACTCTTAACCATAGGCAAATATTTTCAATAACTATTTTCAATACCTGCACACATCCCTTTTTAGGAGTTTATATTGAAAGATATGAGGGACTTATCAGTCACGGTCAATCAACTGCCACCTTGGCTTGGACAAAGATCTGAATGACAATGGGTCACCTCTGACAAGCATGGAGTATGATATAGAGACCTCATCTTTAGCAATAAACATGTAACAATAAATTATTGGGGTTCTTGACATAGTCACTGGAGGCTGTGGATGGTGCTGGGGCTCACCCTGAAGAGCATGCAGGATGTCAGGAGAACTTTCCATCCCTACTATAAGTGACTCAGTCGTTTATAGAGTAGGGAGGTCAGGAGACAGAGAGAGTAGAGCATGACCAGGAAACCTAGTGAGAAAATCTGAACTGAGATGCGTGAAAGAGAAGAGTTGGTCGCCAGCACACTCAGTGACCCTCAGAGCCTGTTATGAAAGGTGCTGTAATAAAAGCCATCAAGCACACAGTGTGTGTGTGGCTTCTCAGGAAGGGATGCTAATTCTGGCACTTTGTAACTAGAGTGTTTTCCCTAATCTCTCTGCACTGGAATTGCTCAGGCTGTGAAATGGGATTCTTAGTCTATAGCCGATTTAGAATAAGAATTAAAATGAAGGTATATATATCAAACCTAAGGAAGGCTGTACGCAGTAAACAGCAGCCCCCTGATTGTTAGACACAATAACTGTTCTCTCTGAGCTGAATAAAATCTTTCTTTAATGAGTTGATTAAAAGATTCTTTTTTTCTCACTCAGCCACAGAAAATTCTCTGAAGATGCTTCTTTAAAAAAATACTGAAATGTGGAAGCAGTCATTGTTTGTCTGAGCATTTACTAATGCACACAGTTAACTATGTCAGACAAAATGCTCTGCTCCCTCAACACTCGTCAGTGTAGACTGGATTGTTCTGTCGTTGAAGCAGAAGCCTCAGCTCAGGGAAATACATATCATTCAAGAAATGAATAACCCGACAAAGTATAGTTTACTACTGGAGAGGGTTGGAGATCTTAGAGTGTCTGTGGAATCACACAGATTGTGGAAGGGGATTTCCAAGAGGAAAAATCTTCAACTAGCGAATGAAATGAGTGGGAAAAGTTAGCCAGGAGGGCAGTACCCTTGGAGAGCACTCTGGTGGGGGTGCATGTTGCTTCTCTCTGAGATTTGGCCCCCAACACTGTCGCAGTCCTCCCACGATGGCATCAAAGGTAATATTTTCCCCTGGATGATTTTACTTCTATCTGTGTCAACACTAGGTAGCTGGTGTAATTCCTCACTGTGTTGCCTAATTTCAATAAGAATCCACTCTGTCCAACTCCTTGGAGCATCTGCATTCATTGCATTCTGGGGAAATGATGAGAAGTTAATCTTTTTATATTTATTGCTCAGAAAAACGGAGCCTGCAGCAAGAAGCACTTTTATTTCTTCTGGAAGGAAATAATTTTAGGAACATAGCTCTCAGCCTAAATTACACTCAAAGAATAAGGATCTATAATTAGTTATCTAATGTGATTTTTGTTCCTAAAACTATGGGGTCCTCCTCTCAAAGGAGAAGTAATCACACACAAAAACTAATTTGATTAAAAGAAAAATGAAGTGATTTTTCAGGTTGAAGGTGGTTCCTCATTTCTGGACTTCCAATTGCTTGAATGGCTCCTTCACAAACAAGGTGACATAACAAACCAGGAAAGAAAGAAGGGATATGGGAACATAAAGTGTGTCCCTTCCTGGATACCTCGTGCAGCTCTTTCAGTGAAAGGCCTTCAAGAAAACTTTGAGTTGAAGTTCACTGAAAGTTTAATTGAGGTTATTATAAAACTGCTTTTGGCAAAAAAAAGTCTGAGCAGCAATATTTGAATAGTGTATGTAGTCATGTTTTTCTCTGTTAGTTCCTAACTTGCTCATCTTCCTGGTCTCCCTGAGGAAAAGAATAGTTACTGTGTGAAAGCCGGAATGGTATTGGTTTGCCCATTTGGTTGGGCTAATGACAGTCACATTAAGTAAACAAGGTGTATGTGAGTGTGTGTGTATGTGTGTCTGTTTATGTTGAGACAATAGACATGGGAAATAGTAAGCTTTGCATTCTTAAAACTTATGTAAAATATCTTTGTTGTGGCAGCTTTACATGAATGATAGACTCTTTCCCTCCTGCACAAATCATTCTTTTAGGTAAGGCACTCTCTAAAGCTACAGTTCTTTGGATCCCAGATCATGCTTCGTTACCAGACAATAGTGTGTATTCACAGTTACACTATTTTTGCTGGTACATAACTGTTTCATGTAGCTTTGAAAGAATGCTCATAAACACATAGACAGGAAACATATTTGTGTCAGGATACTGAAAAAAAAGTGGAGTGGGTGAGAGAAGGAGATCTGTTCAGCACAAGCTGGCATTCATATTTAGAGATCACTGTAGAGAAAATAGAGAGTGAGGGTGCATGTCAAGGGGCTGTCAGCTCCTCTACACACACACACACTCTCACACGCACACACATACACATTTCATGTGTGCAAAGGAAGAATGCATGTGTTATTTATTACCCTATGTAAAACTTGACTCTGTAAAGACATTTGAGATTGCAAATCCTGCTTGGAGGTAAGAAGACCTATGTATTTACTGTGGCATGTTTGAGGGAAATCAATCCATCCTCTGGAATGTAATGCCAGTGCTAATTTTCCTTGAGAAATCAACAATACTTTTAAAGTGGTTGTTTTGTTTCTGTATTTGACTTTTACATGCGGACATATTTGCGAGTCTCGAGGTCTCTAGCTGTTTGTGCATGAAACAAAAACGCCCTGTAACATTAGTCATTGTCTCATATCTTTCTCCTCATTCTTACAACTAGGAAGTAGTTAAATTAATGATAAACCCAATTCTGTATAGAATCCCACTGAATTCTACTAACTTAAGTCTATAAATGGTGTAATAAGTAGCCTTACACTATTTCCTCATGAACATTCTCCAATTTTATTTTAGGGCAACATTAAACGTATATGCCATAACATCAGTTCATAAATTTAATATCTGAAATTCCGAGAGTTTTCATAGCAACTAATTAGTAAAATTGGATTTTAAATGAGTATCTTGACTTTAAGTTAATATATATTTTCGAATGCTGTTTCTTTGTAAGTCGACATAAGAATTAAATAACTATATTGATGTTTAAATAATATGTATTTATTGCTATATTTTGTATATGTATATCTGTGTGTGTGTGTGTAGCAGTGCAAGATAAAAATCTTGTTAATACAGATCTGCTTAGACTAGAATTCCAAAATAATCAAGAAAATTTGTTAATTTATAATGTAAGCCTTGCTGAAAGGTTTTGGCTTTAACTTTACCAGAGAGTGAGATAATATGCTACCCCTGACTCTGAGAGAATATCCACTTCAGCATATGCAATAAAGTGACAGAATCCCAGCAACAACCTCATCTATTCAGTCTTGATCTCACTTGTGATTTTAAGAAGGAATTACATGAAAAAATGGGGACAGTTGGAGGACATTTGAGGTGACACAAGGACTAAATGAAATATGAATAATGAAAGATTTTTCCTTCCAGAGATAAGCTGGGAATCTTCCATTTCTACCAGAGGCAGAGAAGTTTAAGGCACTCCAACGGGAGACAGATTGAAGAAAACAATCTCGAGAATTTTTGTTGTTGTTGAAGATATATTCGCATGGAGTGCCACCCATGTTACTTCCAAGATATAAGATGTAGCAATGAAAGCAAGACCTGAAAAACATAATTACAATTTATTTTAAAGTGGCCCATTGCTGCATAATTACTTAGACTGCTTTCAGTAATGGAGAGTCTCTGTTTACGAATCTAAGATAGCCATTTGACATGTGTTGATCAATAAGGCATTAGCAAAATGCCTCAAGAGAAGCCTGATGGTCACTTGTGTGCCAGGCTACCTGATTCTGCTCTGGGAACAGTAAGGCTATCATACGAAAGTGTCCAAGACGGACTACTTGCACAAGGGAGGCCCCTGAGAAGAACCATGGCATTCTACTGACAGCTGACCAGATGTCAGACAGACCAGCAAGATCCCCTTCAGGGACCACTGCCAGCTTGTCTCCCAATTTCCCACACATGCATTATAGCCCAAAATGGGTCTGACTGGAAGAAACCTCTACAGTCCTCAGGGGTGCGGAATAGTGGCTGATATAAGTGCTCTGAGCTCTGTGATAGCTGTAATACAATATGCTAGGATCACATGACATTCAACACCTAAACTGCAACCAGGGAAGCCTGAGCCTCAAGCTATGATTTCAGAGAAACCGCACATAACACTATGACAAAATAGTACATTCAGCTCAATCCTGGGTCCAGGAGACATGTTCTTTGTGTTAGATAATTAAAACAAGGATTGTCCTTTATGGAAAATAAAATAGTTTGTGCTGGGCCACATATGATTGACCATGGCTCAGAAATATGTATTTGTATAACCCGAATGGACTTTGTGTCATAGGAAGAAAACGTAAAGCACAGAACAGGAAAAGCTGTAGACCACTGCATTTATCCAATACACTGGTGGTAGCAGTGACTTGGTGGGATGCAGTCAAGTGGGGAAATCCCTTATATGGTTTTCAGATGTTAATGCTTCCTTATTTTTAGATTTGGCCAGTGACAGAGATGTACAAGAACAACAACACATTTTAAGAGCTTTACTTAAGGTCCACTGAGATGTTCACTTATTTACAAAAGGTGAGTTAAGAAACTATGAAAGTAGACAATATAATTTTGGTTCTCAATACACATTTTATCTGTCTATAACCATCATCCCTCCAGTCAATGTCCAACAGTCTACAAGCGCTTGAAAACAGATGTGACCTCGTCAGAGAATTCCAGCTCCAAGGACATATTGTAAAACCTGCAGACAGTGTGTGAGTATTTTTGTGTTGCTGCACACACAACTGAGAGCAATGATTTTAAAAGACTTACTGAGATAGTAGTTTTAGAAATAAAAGTGTACAACTGGCTCTGCTGTTTCTGAGTGTGTGATGAGGAGGATAGAGAATAGACAAGTGATGGAGTAGAGATGTTCATCTCATGGATTCAGGAAACACAGAGATGGAAAGGAGCCTAGAATAAAATAAGATCCTCTAGGGTATGTTCCACAACAAAGATTCCCATTCCCTCCACTGACACTATCAAAAATATTAATTAATCAATGAATTAATTTGTTATTAATATAGATTCTTCATGATGTGGTAATTTTTCAGTGATGTTTGTCTGTAGAGATTGGAAGAGGACATTAGATTCTCTTAAACTGGAGTCACAGATGGTTCGGAGCCACCATGTGGCCATGTGGTTGCTGGAAACAGAACCCAAGTCTTCTTCCTAGACATGGTATTGTTCTTACCTGCTGTACCATCTGTTCTGCCTCAGAATGAGATCTGCTGGGGAAGGGTGCTTTATAGTTTTGATATACTGAGATAGTTGAACCTTCTTTCCAATTGTAGACTATATCTTCAGATTGACAGTCATCCTGGCCTCTGTGAGTGTCAGCATTTTCATCTGTAAAATAGAATAAAAAGTCTTTTCTTACATTGCCAGTTTCTAAGTCCACTGACAGGAATATTGTAAAGGCTCAAATAAATGCCATGTATTTTCAGTTTGGGAGCTCACAAAGTTGCAAAGAGGTTGACTAGGGAGTTCACATCATTACAGATGCCTGGGTTCTTGTTCACTGCAATAGAGAATTTACAGACAGGAATAAGGTTTTAAGTATTTATTTAGAAGAGAAAGCATAAGAATACCTACATACCTACTGAGAGCAGCTTGAGTGAGGACAAACTGTGGGCGGTTGAATGCTTTTTATTAAGTTAGAGATTTGTGTAAGAGGCTTAATGGAGGACATTTAAGGAACTCTACATTTTATCACAGTTCTTTCATAACAAGGTGCATATCTGAGCCTTGGGCACCTGTATATCATTGATTTGAAGGTGTAGAATATGCACAGTTACCAAATTGCCCCTTAAAGTTGCCCTTACTCTCAAAGGGCCACAGTAGAAGCCTGTATGCTCATTTGGTGAAGGTTTAGACAACCTCATGTACTTGGTGAAATTTACAGTTGGCAATGATTTAAAAAGCATGTGGGAATGTGAGACCATGGTCCTTCTTTATTGATAGAAAGAGGCTGGCAATGTGTCTTATAGTATGTGACAGATCAAGGAACAGGCAAAGCCAGGGGTTCAGGCATTATTCCTGGTCCCTAATTTCTTGTCTCATGATCCTTCCTCAAAGATACTTTAGTGAGTAGAAATTTCACATCTGAACTAGAAAATGTCTCCTTGTTTTCTGTTTGAATCTCTACTGTTGTTTATTTGAGGCATCTGTTCCGGTCGGTTACTGTTTAAGAAGGACTTTCATCAGGCATCACACCAGAATGGTAAAGAAACATAACAAGAAAACTTTACCAGAGTCCTTGGTCCTACATGCGGGCCCTGATGATTTCCCAAATTAAGAAAATATTATATAACAAAGGGAATTAGAAAAAATTAGTTTATTTATAGTTTGGACCAAAATTTAGTAGAGAGAAATCCACAATCTTTTTCCTTCTTGCCCATAGCAATGTCATAACTTATCAAAGGTGAATCAAAATCCAAGGGCCCTCCATGAGTAGACAACATTTCTCCTGTCATTAGGACTCTTAAAAAGAGTTTTCCTAGAGTAATCCTAGACATTCATGGTTATTGATCAACATGGTCAATTTGATTGGCTTTGGAACTACTGAGAAAGTTGCAAGGCAAATTTTTGGTATGTATATATTCATGATACCTGAGGACTTTTCAGGAGAGGTTAAGTAAAGGCTAAAGATCTGCAATGATGTGGCCATCACATTCAACAAGCTGGGAAAATGATGGAATACAAAAGAAAAAAGAGCAAAGTCAGTGGGGTGCTGTCATTCCTTTCTTCTGTTTTCAAATCTGCTGTGATGTGAGTTCAGTTGCTCTGACAGCCCTTCCTTACCAAGATTAACCCAGCCCTCTGAAACCCATGATCCAAAGTGGTGCAGGAGAATTGTCTGTATTCTGTCAATCATGTTTTAAATAAACGCTGATTGGCCAGGCAGGAGGTGTAGGCGGGAAAACCAGACAGGAAGTGGAAATGATGCAAGGAGAGCAGGAGACTTCTGGGGAGGAGGAAGCTGATTTCTCCCACTCCTGCCCAGATCACCGAAGCAGCAGGATGTGAGCTGCCCCACTGAGAAAGGTACTGAGCCACATGGCTAACATAGATCAGAAAAATGGGTTAATCAAGATGTGAGAGTTAGCCAGTAAGAGGCTAGATCTAATGGGCCAATCAGCTTTATAATTTATAGAAATCTCAGTGTGATTATTCTCTGGGACTAAACAGCTGGGGGAATGGGCAGGACAGAAACACAAATAAGCAGGCCCCTCATGTTACAGTGGCCATCACATCCAACAAGCTGGGAAAATGATGGAATACAAAAGGAAAAAGAGCAAAGTCAGTGGGGTGGTGTCATTCCTTTCTTCTGTTCTCTAATCTGCTGTGATGTGAGTTCAGTTGCTCTGACAGCCCTTCCTTACTAAGATTAACCGAACCCTCTGAAACCCATGATCCAACAGAACTCTCTTTCTTTAAGTTGCCCAGGTCAGGTAAGCTAGACCCAATGCAAGCAAACAAAACTCTAAACAGGTGAGATCTGATGGTTTAGTGGACAGATATAGTCATCAATACCAGTCTTCCGCTGAACCACTGCTGGTGATTTGGAATTTGTGCTGTGCAAGTATGTAGAGCTAGAAACAGAGAGAGGGAAATAGAATCAGCAAGTTCCCCCACTTATTTTCAAAAACACCTCTTATTACTCCCACAGATTATTCCATTAAAGTTTTTACTCAGGAATTGATTTAATATTAATGAAGGAATAATCACCAGTTGAACAAATGAGCTGTATTTTGTGATTGGTAAATTGCAAACTCTTATTTTAATAATAAGAGTATGTAAATTTAAGTGAACAGGAAAAGAAATAAACTCTTGATTTCATGTCATGCATGTGTTTAAACAATAAAAATGTCATGGAAAGGCCAGCAAGATGGTTCAGCTGGTGAAGCTGCTAGCTACATAGCTTGCCTGCTTGCATTTGTATCCCAGCAGTCATGTGGCTGTAGGGAAGAACCAACACTTACTAGTTATTCTTTGTGAACACACACATACACACACACACACACACACACTAAATAAAAGTAAATTATTTTAAATAAATAAAATTCAAAAATGAAAAGAATACCATGGTATTTTCTTTCTAAAATTGCAATCTTATTGTTTTAAAGAGAAATTATATGTAATACTTTTCACTCTAAAACATGTGAAGCCATAGGGAAAGTTCTTTCAAAACTATCCTTTAATGAACAAGGGCTCAGACTACAGTGAAGTCTCAACAATGAAACTGGTGAACACTCCCATGCATCCTGTTTTTCTCCTGGTAACTTCAAGCCTCATTTCCAACAACTGTACATACAAGGTATGAAAGACATGGTCATGAACTTGCCATGCTTTTCCAATTAAAAGAGAGCTATATGAGCAAATGACTTCATAGGCCCTTAGCTTCAGAAAATACACTGGATAAAATATGACAAAAGTAATATGACTTTTCTATGGGATTGAGTAAAATTGAAAGTAAAAGTATAAGCCTTTTTCTCACAGGAGAAAAATTTTTAATTTTAGAAAAAATACATATTTTGTCCAAAAAAACCCTATGAATATTTACCAGAATTCAGTAACTGAAAAATTGCTGGAAATTCAGTGACACAGAAATTAAAATTTCATATATTTTTTAAGATAAACTATTAACAACATAATGTCAGACAAAAGAACTTGGCAAAATTATTTACCATGTGCCTCTTAATCAAAGAGTCAAGTTACCTAATAGAAAAATGGCCAAAAGATATGACCAATCATTGTGTTAAAAAGGAAATCTCTTTATCCAAGGAGAGGCAGTGATAATAAATCTCATTAGGAATATGGGGTACAAGAGAAACGCCATGGAGCCACCAGAGGAGAAAGCCGCACGTCACCAGGGAACCTTGCCAGTAGGTCACTAGTCTCATGGTAAAATATAAAATAATAGAAATGGGTTAATTTAAGATTTAAGAGCTAGCTAGAAATATGTTTAAGCTATTGGCCAAACAGTACTGCAAATAATATAGTTTCTGAGTGATTATTTTAGGGTCTGTGCAGCAGGGAAACGAACAAGTGGCCTCTTTCAATTCAATGTTTGTAAATATGTCAGCATGTATCCTCATCAATCAATCAACAAACAAAATGTCAACTGAGAAAAAAACGAGCTATTATATGACTTCAAGATGATATTTGAATAAATTATCCATAACACCCACCACAAAAAAAACATGATGTTTGAAGCAATAATAGAGATTAATAGATCACATTGGGTTCTGTGTTTAGGTTTCCTAGAGGAAAGTGAACTGAAGATAGGTAAGGCAGGAAGCTGAAATTGTACTACTGGTGTTTTATTCCTTAAGAGTTGATGGTACAGGCAAAATTTTGTGATATTATTTTTTATAAAAATGTCCTTGTTATGAAACAGTACATATCCAAGATTTTAAAAGAATGTGTTATGAAACAAGTATCAGTGATTTATTTGTTTATTTATATGGAGGATGGTGGATGCCTGGATCTTTAAGAGGTACCAAACCTGAGATAAGATGTCCAAGTATGGTTTTCCTCACATAGTCACAGACATGATAATGACTCAGATATTCACCTTTGACTTAAAGCAAGTGTCTTATGGTTTATTTTTATATATCTGAACTGCCACCATTGCTATGTTTACAAGTAGAGTAACTGTTCAATAAATATATATTTTGTGAACAAAGTGGCATTGTGATACTGAGAGTAACTAATTACTTAGATGGCCATCAAGAGACTAATGGGAAGATACACAGTGTGGATACTCTTCATGTCAAGGTCATTCATATTCCAGGTAACAGAAGACACGGGTGAGCTCTCATTAGGCAACTTAAAACAATTATTATTTTTTCTTATTTCTAGAATTTTCTATACAGTGTAGCCTTCATTTGGCTTGGGGCAGTGAACTAACAGGTAAGGTCAGACAATTATACATGTAACATTTGCACATGTCATTGGCATTTGTCTATTATCTGCCTGTTGTAGTTGATTATCTGCCACTAATGCATGTAGTAGAAGCATGGTTAACACAGTAAAGATACCATTTTTTATTTTATTGCTTGTATTAATTTAATAAAAGAGATCTATGAGTTTAGTAAATGATAGTGTGTGCTTTTGACCCTTATCATTACTAAATTAATTTTCTAATCTATATCAAATAAATCAAAACTCAAGAAATTTTACAAAAACTTAGAAATTAAAACAATAAAAATATTATTAGTTATTACATCCTCATGAGTAAGGACAAAATAAAGAAGATAAATTTATGCTATATCATACTTCTAGTATCTTGAAAGTATTGAAGAGTCGTTTCATCTCTATGGGCCTGGCAATGTCTTCCTTTTCCTATCTTTTTGCTTCCCAAATGACCACATAATTTAAGATTGTTTTCCAGGTGCAAATATTTTGATTTGTTTGTTTTTTTGAGACAAGATTTCTCAGTGTTATATCCCTGGTGTTCTGGAACTTGCTCAGTAGACCAGGCTGGCCTTGAATTTACAAAGATCCATCTGCCTCTGCCTCCCGAGTGCTGGGATTAAAGGCATGAACTACAATTACCTAGCTCACAAAATTTAAATATGCAAATATATGACTAATAATTTTTAATATATAGTTAAACACTTTCATGAGTTATTTCGGAGACTATAATTGATTTACTATATTAAAAAGACATAAGTTGAACTTCAAATAGCCACCCAATTCCACTAGCAGACTAGTTCATTTGTGATATACCCAGTACATTTATTAATTAGAAACTCCAGGGTTTTAGATTGAAGTATGTATACAGCTATAGTGATAGATACAGATATAGATATAAGACACAGACAAGCACCTAGATAAGCCAGGTAGTAAAATGAAATGCATTTGCATCCAGAAGTACCAACTAACTCACGGGCTCTGAAATAGACAGATCTATATCAACTAAACCTCCAGTCAGGGAAAAGAAGCATACTTGCCAACAGGCAACATTGCTTTCTCCTGTGTTTCTCTGCATGAGTTGAGGTTCTTTGAGCTGTAAATGATAGAACAAGAACAGTTCTTCAACTTAATTAAGCCCAAAAGAAAATTTTTGCCTTGGGCAATTGAAAAGCTGAGTGCTTTCAAATGGCTCAGACTTGTCTAAACCTAGATGCCCCAATGATACTAGTGGAAATTAATTCTTCTGTCTTAGTTACTCTTCCTGTTGCTGTGACAGCTTACTCAACAAAAGCAAGTGGAGGAGAAAGGGTTTATTTTAGCCCATGGTTCAAGGAACATTCCATGGTTGCTCGGAGGTCAAGGCAGCAAGGGAATTGAGCAGCTGCTCACGCTGAATCCACACCAGGAGACAGAAGGATGAATGCCCGCTGATGTTCAGTCCCTTTCTCCCCTTACACAGTTTAGGGTACCAACCAGGGACTGGTGCCACTCACAGTAGGCAGATCTCCACACCTAATTAACATAAGCGAGATTCCTCCTCAGGCACAGCTAGAGACCCGTCTCCCAGATTTTGTCAAGTTGATTAATAACACCATCACACATTCTCTAACTTTCTGCGAGCTTAGGTCTTACCATGCTGTGTTTTCATTTGCTTTGCATGGGCTGTCCTGCTATAGTTTTATACATGCTGAATTGGCTTACGTTGTTAGAATGGGCAATCACATTGGAAAGAGAATTCCTATCTTAATAGCCTTAGAAATAAAGAGGGCAGGACTGGAATTTTCAAGGGTCCATTTAGAACTGTCTCCTGGTATTCCCAAGTTGTCCACATACAGTGCTGTAACTTCATTTAACACACATCTATGGAGCACTTAATCTGTATGAGGCATTTTTACAAAGTTGCATGACAAATATGTGGTTCTAATAGCAGAGTCTACTTGTGGGATACATATATATATATAAAAATATATATACACATATATATATACAAACACACACACACACACACACACACACACACACACACACACACACACATATATATATATATATATATATATATATATATATATATATATATATATAATCACAGTGTGGTAAAAACCAGGATGAACTTGAACTTAACATGAGTCTGCAGATCCATGAAGGGGCAAACAGACATCCAAGTCTCAGTAGGTTGGGAACACCTGACCAGCCTGCTGGAGTCAACCAGGACAATGAATTTTCATTTCTTCCTGTGGTAGGGTATGTGTCCTGGGAGCTATTGCTGTCCGCTCCCACAGAGTCCTCATGGGGTCTCTGCACATAAAGAAGGCATGGTTCTGCCTAGAAGGCATATTTTCCTTTCACCTGGGGAAATCAGTATCTCCAACTTGATTTTTCTTTCAAAATGCTTCTCTAATGCAGGAGAATTTGTTTTATATCTGATTCATTATTTATTTTCTATTAATGAGTCGTTTGATTATTTCCCTGGGTGAGCAGAATTTTCTAGCCCTTGAAGATCTGAATAATGCAAAGATAACTAATTATGTATTTTTTAAATCCAGCATACACATCCAGATGCAGAAGGTTTGTACAGAGTGAAAATAGAAACCAAACATCTTAAATTGCCATTGTCTAGAAACTGTGATGGAAAAAAAATTTGCTCTAGTTTAGTTTGAAAAATAATCACTAATCTGGGGACTTTATTGTTTTTTTTATTTTTTAAAGGTAAGAAATTTATTTCAAAAGATCAGATTTCCACCTTCCAAATAGTATCATCAAGCTATTTGAAGGTTTGTCAATAATTTTGATTTCTGTTTTCTATCTTTTTTTTTCTGGATCCTAGAGACTTCTTTTACTTTCTTTTTTATTTAATAATTTTTCCTTTTAATTACTAACCTCAGTTCTCCCTCCCTCCCATTCTCCCTGCCCTTACCTCCCCAACCATAAACTCCTCAGAGTGGGTATGGTCTCACTTGGGGAGTCAACAAAGTCTTGCATACCAAACTGAGGCAGGATCAAGCCCCTCCTCCCATATCAAGACTGAACAAGGTATCCCACCATTGGGAATAGGCTCCAAAAAGTCATTTCATGCACCTGGGATAAATCCTTGTCTAATGCCAGTTCACTCTCCCAACAGATCAAGCCACATAGCTGTGCCCCACATTCAGAGGGCTTAGTAAGGTCCCATGCAGGTTCCCCAGCTATCAGTTCAGAATCCATGAGCTCCCAGTAGCTTGTGTCAGCTGTCTCTGTGGTTTTCCCCATCATGACCTTGACCTTCCTTGCACAAATGATCCTGCCTCTCTACAACTGAACTCCGGGAACTCAGCACAGTGCTTGGGTGTGAATCACTGCATCTGCTTCCATCAGTTTACTGGATGTAGCTTCTATAATGAATTAGGGTAGTCACTAATCTGATTATAGGGGAAGGCCAGTTCAGGTATTCTCTCCACTATTGCTAGGAGTCTTAGCTGGGGTCATCCTTGTTGATTCTTGGGAATTTCCCTAGCACCAGGCTTCTCCCTAACCCCATAATGGCTCCCTCTATAAAGGTATCTCTTTCATTGCTCTCCTTCTCTGTCCCTCTCCCAACTTGGCCATCTTGATCCCTCATGATCCTATCTCCCATCCTGTCCCTTATAATACCCCTCCTAAGTTTACCCAGGAGATCTTTACTATTTCCCCTTCCTGGGGGTGTGAGTCTCTCTTAGGGTCCTCCTTTTTACCTAGCTTCTCCAGGATTGTGTATTATAGCCTGGTTATTCTTTGATTTATGTCTAATATACATTTAACAATGATTACACTCCGTGTCTGTCATTCTGGGTCTGGGTTATCCTGCTTGGGATGGTTTTTTCTAGTTCCTTCCATCTGCCTGCAATTTACAAAATGTCATTGCTTTTTTGTTGGTTTTGTTTTGTTTTGTTTTTTTACCTCTAAGTAATACTCCATTGTAAAAATGTGGCACATTTTCTTTATCTGTTCTTCAGTTGAGGGGCATCTAAGTTGTTTCCAGGTTCTGGCTATTGTGAATAATGCTGCTATGGTCATATTTGAACAAATGTAGAGGAAAATTTTTATAATGCATCATGAACTCTAAGTTAAACCTACGAATCAAGAGGTTGAGTGGTTAGTCCTTGCAGTGACCACAGCATTGCTCAGGGAATGACCTGATAGGAAAGCTTCCTGTTTCTCCACTGTAAAAGGAGCTGCGGGCCTGCTTTTCATCCCATCCAGCTCCGTGCATGGCTAGCTTAGCCCCAGAAATAACAACACACAAACTGTATTCATTTAAACACTGCCTGGCCCATTATCTCTAGAGAGTTACTTACTGGCTAACTCTCACGTCTTGATTAACCCATTTCTAATAATCCGTATATCACCACGAGGTCGTGGCTTACCGGGAGAGATTTTGCATGTCTGACCTGGCGGCTGGTTGCATGGCATCTGCCTCACTGCCTTCTTCCTCCCGCATTCTGTTCTGTCTACTCCACCTATCTAAGCTGCTGTCCTATCAAAAACCAAGGCAGTTTCTTTATTAACCAATGAAAGCAACACATAGACAGTTAGCCCTCCTCCATCACTCCACCTTGCTCTGACTTTTCAAACAAGATTATGTCAGTGCTGATAGCTCAGAAGTCAATGGATCTATGTAATAAATTTCAATTTGGGACCAGAAAGATTCTACTTTGTTATGGCAAATAACTTCTGTGACTTTTGGAAAACTGTATATCCAGGGTAGATCATCACATCTACCAGCAAAGAAACTGTAATCCCAAAGTCACGCAGAAAAGTGAAAGTGATTTTGTTATATTAAAACACAAATTAACAAATAAGAAGTTAACAAAAAGAAAACTAAGGATATCATTTCTAGTAACGTTGCATTTTGTATATTATATGGATGTTTTTATATTTTGTAGTTTCTTATTTAGATAAAGTATTTATATATTGAATTTGATATCTAGTGTATTCTCATTATGTCCATGTTATACGTTATCTGCTAGTATATGCTCTAATAAAGTCCTAATGCTGCTCCTCCAAGAATGATATGTCTTGAAATTAATTTTTGCAAAGATATTTTTATGTGAGAAATGCATATATTTGGGGTATTTATCTTATAATAATGTTTTGGGAAAGAGAATTTCTTCTTTGGATGAGTTGTATGCAAACTGGAGAGGAAACCCATAAAAGTGGGTTCAGAATAACAAGTGTCTGAATCAGCTTACCTGAGCTAATGGTAGCCCACTGACTCTTTACTGTCAGCAGTGGAACAAGCATAGGACCACACTAGGCCCTCCGAACGTGGGTGACAGTTGTGTGGCCAGGAGTGTCTGTGGGGTCACTGGCAGTGGGACCAGGATTTATCTCTACTGAATTAACTGGAGGAAGTGGGAACTGAGATTGGTATGTAAAATGAAAAAAAAAGACTGTTTTCAAATAATTAAATTAATTAATTAATAAAGAAAGAATAACAAGTGTCAGACTTCTTTATTAGGTCAGGAGAAAATCAGAGAGACCTGAGCAATGAACAGCTACTGGATCTTTTGCAAGGATACCAGGAAGAACTAGAAAAAATGATGTATGCATAATCTTTTCACAATATCAAGGAGTTAGCAAGAATAAAGAATTGTGACTGCACATGGAGCAGATCAAACAGAAAGGTTGTTTAGCAAAGTCATCAAAATGGATGTGTAGTTGCTGAGATCAAGAATTGCTAAGATAGCCAATTTGAAGCCCAAATCTTGTCCTGATCCTCTGGGAAGCCTTTCTGTATATCAATATTCAGGGTGCATCATGATACATATAATCAGAATCTCTCATCAGCAATGAGAACTGTGTTCTCTTATACAAACTTGGATTAATTTGTAATCACCCATTGTTGTGTCCAATACTAGTTTTAAGGGTCATTGTTCAGAACAATACATATGAATGCTAATTTCTATGGGCATCTAGCTAGGCACGTTGTAAAGGAGTTATTGTTGACAAAGTTAAGGTACAGAGAACTCAAACGGCAGAATTTGAATGAAAATGTCTGGAGACGTATTTCTTGGTGGAGGGCTTGCCTAATTTGTATAGATCTAAGACCTTGGTTTCTATGCCAAATATCGAAGTGACAACAACACATGGAAAAAATGCACAGAACATAAATTGCTTTGCCAGGTGTGTTGATGTGGGACTATAATGATAATGTTAACACTGGAACACTGGTACCAAGAAGATATCGGGTTGGTCATCCTCTGCTACATAATGAGCTATCTAATTCTCAAGGTCAGCCTGGGCTAACTGAGAAATTGTTACCAAAAAATTACTGTAGCAAGGCTCAGAGAGTTCCCATAGTTCCCATTGCTGTTTAAATCATAAAATGAAAAGCCCGGTATCTAGATATTGTTAAATCAAGTAATCTTCATGAGTATGGAAAAGACTCTCAAACTTACGTGACTCTCAATGTGTTATCTTTAATCTGTTAAAAACCACCCTAGAGTTACTCTGAGAATTAAATACAAATGACAGGCAAATGCCAAATGTCTAAGTCTGTATTTTATGATTTAGAAGCAATATTGACAATATTCTCAAAAATTCTGTGATCCTCTTCAAAAACATATTCTTGGGTTCCTACAAGACTGATACCTTTCATCTTTAGCTCCCGGACAAGCCCTCCTAGCCCTTTCCTTTGTAAAGATATCTCTGACTATACATAAAACCATTGAGCAGATCACATAGTTTAGGGGTTATAGACAAATTAATGAACTATCTGTCAATGAGTCTCAGTAACCGGAGCTTAACCCCATTTGCCTAATCGTGGACAAGGCTGCTTCTTTTTCTGACAAAAGAATGGATCCACTCATCCACTGAAGTTTCTGTTTGGAAACTGTCGTGGGCAATGTAATGAACTGTGGTCCCTCCCCCAGCTTTTTTAAAAATACAATTATCAAAAGATGTTAGGAACTGTTCTAGACTAGAGATGTGGTACCTGAGTCTCTTCTGGGGCTGGGGCTTCAAAGAAATGACACAAACTGAAGGATTTATAGGGGGGACTGTGGGCTGCCGTGTGCCCAATAATTCAATCTGATGGGGTGTGGCCTCTTAAAAGTTTTACCCTGTGTAATGCTGTTAGGCAGGAAGGCTCTACATTTTGACGTGTTGCTTACTTGTTACTGCATACAGTTGAAACCAATGATTTAGGATTCAGTTGTGGGTCTCTCTGGTGAAGTTTTATATGTCACAGATACTGGATTCTTTTTTTTCTCCCCTGCTTGCTAGGTTTTATCCTCTGGACATCTTTAGGGTGACTCTGTGACTTTACCTATTCAACAGAAATTGTTACACTCCTGATACCTTTGCCTCAATGAAAGGCAATCTTACATATATTTACTCAAAAGGCTTAAAAGCCATAGTACTAAGTATGAAGTCATTGCCTGCTTGGCTGAAGACACTCATACCAAATCTAAGTGTCACCTAGGGGAGTTGTAAATATT
Organism: Myodes glareolus; assembly: GCF_982192425.1. Taxonomy (NCBI): domain Eukaryota; kingdom Metazoa; phylum Chordata; class Mammalia; order Rodentia; family Cricetidae; genus Myodes; species Myodes glareolus. The sequence goes on from NC_142033.1 coordinate 66,101,431, forward strand.
TATCTCCTTTTATCAATCTTCATTTCCCTCTTTAAAGTGTCAATAGTATTACGAAATATAGCTCATACAAAAACATAAGATAGTTATATAATTTTACAAATATTTGTGAAATAATTATGTATTTGCCCTTATTCATGAAACTCTCATCCATTAGAATATGGTGGCTGTCTCGAAGCCCATTATCCTCCCTAACTGTTCTTTCTATGATAAGGACTTTTTGCTTTTTATAATAGTTTTAACACTCACACAAATTCACAAAAAATAAAATATGTTGTTTATTAATTTCCTAACAGTGAAAATTAATAATATTTTCTTTCCTCTTTTTATGTTTCCTAAAATAGCATTTTTGAAAGATTCATGTTTGAGAATATTTTTGTTTTTCATTCTATATAGTTTTGTTAAGTAATATATACATACATACATATATATATATATATTCCTACTGTTCTGCTTCACATTCTAATAATCCATATAGAAATTGTTGTATATTTTTGAACAGCAGAGAGTTGGTCTGAGTATTACTAAACCAAAAACTCTGGCTAAGATAACAGCTGAATTGTAGCTACATTACTAGAGAATCATCTGGAAAGTGATATCACAAATTAAGCTATAGAGATGGCGAAGGAAGGAAAACTAATAACATTGATTGTGCTCTGGGTAGATTTTAACTTCATAAAATATTTTATGCATTTATTGAGTTAGCATGATTTTATATGATTTTAAACCTTGGGTAAATTAAATCGATCCATTTGCTAATGCTGAACAGTATTTAAATCTTTAACATAAGAGGGTTAACCTATGATCTACTCCACATTTTAGACATTGTTATAAAAATCTGGGTTTATTATATGCATTTTAGTATTTATGTTACATACATATTTTAATTGTACATGTATAAGTGTATGGGAAATGTATATCAAGAGTATGCATAAATTTAATTTACTCAGGTGAGTATATTTTACATATTTTTGTATTTGTATATGATGTTACATTTCTCAGAGTTTGGTTAACTGTATGTGGCTGTACAGTTCCTTAAATATAAGTTTCCCATTGTGTGGAGGCTTGATTGGAGATATTTACTCTATGAACAATTTATACAACTCACTAGCAAAGTTTTGTGTGCTTGAACTTTTCAACATGGAAGGTTCGCAGTTGCTAGTTAAATGTCTGTGGTGGACACAAGCATATTCTGGCACCTAGATGACAAGAGTTACACTTCTGAGATTTGTGTCCACTCTTCGTTTTCAAGTTTACTGCTCTAAGCCACCGCTTTCACCCCTTGCTCTCTCCGCAGGGTGTCACTTAGAGTGACTAGACAAAGTGACTACCTAGTCCTTTGCTTTCCTGAGCTATCAGTTCCAACACATTTGACACAACTTGACTCGTTTCCCAATTTCTAGCTTTGCTGGGACTCTAGCCTCAGCTATTCGGTTGAGTTTGTTCCTGCCGTGCTCCTGAATGCTGATGACAAAGCTACAGACAGTGGTGCACTGCCTTACTATCTCACTCCAGGGGCAATCCTGAGACGTCAGGTTATTGAGGAATGCAGATCAGTGTTTTGTACAGTCCTAGCTGTGGGTACTGCACCTAACACTGCTGCCAGCTGTCAAAAGGAAAATTCTTTTCCCCGGGTGTTGTAAAAGTAGAAACAGAACTGAAATGCAGAGTGCAGCATACTCGATCTCATTTGCCATTAGTTGATCCTGGGGGTTCATTAGTGACTTGTCAGTTTCCAGGTGAGTGCAAGAAGATTATGAAACATTTTATTCAGCTTTATTAGTTGTGTGGGTGATAGATTTGTTTAAATAGCAAGGAATGCCTACATTTTACTTCCTTCATCACTGTGCTTTATCTTAGTTGGACTGATGTTTAGAACAGGTGTGGTACTGTCATAACATAATAAGGAATTAAATGTGACACAAGAATCACTATATATGCATTATATATGCATAAACAAATACACATGGTATGTGTGTGCCTGCACACACACATACTTGTGTTCCAACCCAAACTATTTTATGTAAGATTCTGAATTTTTGTTTTTGAAATGTAAGCATGCCTGTTGGGCATGCACACAATTTTTCTTGGATTTGGAGAATGATGCAGGTATCACCCTGTGCTGATCAGTAACTCAGTCAATAAGACCATTCACACAAATGTGTGACCATCTTTCAGCAAGCGTATATTAATTCAATATGCTCAAAGGAGATATTCTATAGCAAATTACTCACTATTTTCCACCCAGAACGCATATGTACAATAGAAGCAATCACATTACATTTTACATTTTCTCTACAAAAAGGAAAACGCCAGTCAAAAAATACACCATTGTTCTCTGTGGAGAAACCCCACAGAGCCCCACCCCTACAGCAAGAGATACAGGCATGGTGTGGGAGAATTGTCTGTATTCTGTCAATCATATTTTAATAAAACGCTGATGGGCCAGGCAGGCAGTATAGGCGGGAAAGCCAGACAGGAAGTAGAGGTGGAAAAAAGAGACTGGGAGTATTCTGGAAGCAGAAGCTCCCTCCGTCACTCCTGCGCAGACCACAGAAGAGGCAGCATGTAAGCTGCCCAGCTGAGAAAGGTACGGAGCCATGTGGCTAATGTAGATAAGGATAATGGGGTAACATAAGTTATAAGAGTTAACAAGAAGCCTGACCTAATGGGCCAATCAGTTTATAACTTAATGTAGACTCTGTATCATTTTCTTTGTTGCTTGCTGGCTGTTGGGGTACTGGGAGGGACAGAAACCCCAACAAGCCAGCCCTCCATGTTACACAGGCAGTCAGTGATTATGAAGATTGAGAGAATCCATTTTCTTCAGGAGTTAGAACCCTGATAGGTTCTAATTTTATGTGGCCAGCCCTAAACACATGCACATATAAACAACATAAACAACACCAAATAGATCTATAAAGATACACATGTGTATATGCACTCTTCTCTCTGTGTCTCTTAGACACACATTCACTTACTTACTCATGGAATCATTGAATTAGAGAGAAGAAGTGAGCGGGGCATGGAAATGGTGGAAGTGAGTGATGGAAATGATGTAAATGAGTGTTTATGTAAGTAATTACTAAAAATAAATTTAAAAGATAAGGTAAAATCAAAAAAAAATCTTCAAGAATCTTATATCATTTGAAAATGACACATTTTTTTTCAGGATGAAGCATGTTGTACCTCTGTATACAACACTAGATCTTTGCATATGCCATACCAAGACTCCATTACTTAAGTCAAACAACAGTCACAGAAGAGACTGGGAAGTCTGGAAGATGAACCCTTAAGATTTCTGGATAATGTGTATGTGGGTATAAAGGTATTCTCTTTCCTAGGCTGAAAGGGAGTCAGGAAACTCTCTGGCAAAACCGAAGCCTGTTAAAGTATGGATTTATCTTTTTTTGGATAAGTAGCCAGTCCAAGTTCAGTTGATAGTTGGAATTTTGTAAAAACAACACCTAAGAGTCATATATGAAGTAGTATCTATATCTCTACTGAATTTAGAAAAGATATAACAATTCTCAAATAATGAAACTAGAAATAACTAAAGAGAAATCAGACATTTATTAAAGAGTGAAAAAACTCAAAAAGAAAAAAAACAAGTTAGTATTTTAGGTATTCTAGGGAACTTCATACCTTATTTCAGTGATGTTTTTTATTTCTGTCCTAAGGTAATAGAACATCCATGACTTAAGATGTCCCTTCTGAATATTGTTAAACATGTAAGATAAAAATAATTGCTGATAAAATAATTATTGATTTCTGTAATGGTTTGGATGAGGGTGCCCCCCATAGGATCTCATTGTTGAATATTTGGTCTCTATTTTCAGGGGCTGCCTCTCTGAAGAAAGTATAGCTCTTGGGGCTACAAACCTCCTGCCCATTCCAGTTAGCTCTCTCTGCTCCATGATCTGAGCTCCCAGTTTACTGTTCTATCACCATGCCTGCACCTGCTACTGTAATGTCTCTGCCATAACAGACTATAGACCCCTCGAAACTTAAGATAAAATAATCTCTTCTTCTATAAGTTGCCTGAGTCATGGTGTTTTATCACAGCAACAAAGAAGAAAGTAACATATATAGGCACATCGTAACGTATTGCAGTTGTATAAGAAGGTATTTTGGGTGAGTGTTTTCCAGTCCTAAGTAAATGGTCCTCCCTTGTTTTGCCTACCTGTGATAACTTTTCCTGAAAACCCTCAAAAGGACTTTCAACTTCAGACCACCACCTGAGAAGAAACCCATCAATGAAGTCATTTATTCATGCAAGCTCCAAATCATAGCCACCATCGAAAGAAGTCAGTCTAGAAACCTGAAGGCAAGAGGTGATGCAGATGCCTTGGAGGGGTACTGCTTACTGGCTTGCTTCTCATGGCTTGCTCAGCCTGCTTCTCATAGAAACCAGAACTGCTAACTGAAGAGTAGTCCACCCACAATGAGCCAATACCTCCCACACCAATCAGGGCAGCCTGAGATTATGGAGGCACTTTTTTTCAGTTGAGGTCCCCTCCTCTCGGATGCCTATAACTGTGTCAAGTTGACATAAAACTAGCCAGGATGTTACCTATTGATTATGTTCTTGGCATAGTAAATGTCTTTGTCTATGGAAATATAAATACAGTAAAAGAAGATCCTATCCACCAGAAAAAAATTTAGAGAAGACTGAATACAGAACACATGGTTGAAAGAGTTAAAAGTGAGATAGATAAAGAATGCTGTGGGACTACAGCAGGGAATACATTCATTGGTGCATGGAAAGGAGAACTATATAGAAGATGGTGTTTGAAAAGAACCCAAAAATAAAGTTTTACTAAGTGCTTTAAACCATGCCGTTCATATCATTGACTAAGGCAGAGGACATGAAAAGATGCAACACTGTGTGCTGAAATGACCTGATACTTTATTTAGAGTTTCTGATAATAGCCAATGTCAATGAGTTTCTTTATATAGAAGCTTTCTATTTAAAGCAAATAAATTGCATAGAGTGATGGAAATAAGAAGTGAATTATATGACAGATGTTATGGATGGAGTGCTGAGGTCAACTGACCTCTCTAAAAATCTTCATTTCTCCAAATAAATAAAAATATCATAATGATGAGGTCATACCAGTAACAGTAACAAATACACCATGTTACGTTCTTCAGGGCTTACTGCTGAAGCATTCTCTGAGCTATTAGGCTTATTTTTAAATCAACTCTTCTGCATACTACCTCTGCATAGTCATTTGTATTTTTCCTATCTGAGAAACAATAACCTAATAGAAATATTTCAAATTTTCAGGCATGTGGAAGAAATATATTTCTCTTATTTCCAAGAAATTTAATTCAAAAATGCAGTGTTTAGGAGCTAGGAGTTCATCTCAGTGAATAAAGTGATCACTGAACAAGCATGAGAATCCAGACCCTCAGCCCACATAAAACTCAGACATAGCTAGCACTGCGTTCATGGAATCTCTGAGGATATGGAGGGTAAAGATAGACTTATTCTGGGGATACACTACCCAGACAGTCTAGGCAAAATAATCACTTCCAGGTTCTGCGAGAGACCCTGTCCTCAAAAGTAGGTTGCAAGAAATAGAAGGTAACACCTAATATCAACACCTGGCCTTCACATATATACCTACACTCGCGCGTGTATGTGTGCAAACACACACACACACACACACACACACTTCAGTAGTTATCCATTGAGCCTGATAGTTACAGTTGCACAAAAAGTGTTTAAGATTGCCAAAGCATAACTTATGTTCATACAAATCCTGTCAAAGGGACTGTGGTCATGGCTACATAATGGCACTTGCTGAGCAATCATGACGACTTAAGTTTGAATCTCCAGTACCCATATGAAAACTCCTTACATGGCTCAGAACCCCAGTACTTGGGCAGGGGGAGAGACAGGAATACAGGAATATACAAGGTACTTGCTGGCCAGTTCAAATGGCAAGTTTCAGGTTCAGCAAACTATTTTGTTTCAAGGGACTAAGGAAGAGGAGTGATAATAAAAGACATCTGAGAACCTCTTCTGGCTCCTTCATATGTGGATGCACATGTACAAATACCACACACGCACGCACACACACACACACACACACACACACACACACACACACACACACACCACAGTACGCCTGGAATTTAAATAGCTCTAAGGATTTTGATGCACAGCCCAGAGAAGAGCTCCTGAGTTAGGTATGTATTTCAAGCATCCCCTATGCTTCTGTCTCATGCCATAGATCCCTGAGTGATGCAGAAATATGTACACTGAGGGCAAAGAAAAGGCAAATGCTAGGCAGAGGGGCAAGATATTCTGAAGATGGGGAGACAGGAAAAGTCAGCAACAATAGAAGATAGCAAAGACATGGGTAGCAAAGGTTTGTTTATCTACATGAACAGCTATATCATTGTTGAAGGTTACTCGCATACACATGATTAAAGTCAAGTCAGTATAATCAAGCCTGGGTAAATGGTTAATCAAATCCTGGATATGAAAAGGATGTCTAAAGAGTTCACCTACGGACAGTTGTACTTGAATATGTAAAAAGAGGAACCAGGAGTTTGACCCCAAGGATGTCAATTCTTGTGTGGATCTTAATTAGACTTTCATTAAAGGTCAAGAAAAAAAAGATGAAACAGAAATAAAAACAGAGATTCCTGTCATTGCTACTTATATAGTGCTATGCAGACAAATTTAGAGAGCAGAAATAACACAAATATGGCTAAAGATGTTAAAACTGAAAATATAGCATGGCTAGTAATCCCACCAAAGAGTAAAAGAAAAAAATTATAGGATGGATAACATTAGAAGCAGAAAAGATTAGCAGCGGCTATCAGGATGCTCAGTGAGTAATAATAGCATTTCCTCTGGAAATTCAGGGATCCAGGTTTTAATCTTCAGCTTTCACATAAAGAATTGGTTGCAACTTTGCATGCTTATAAGCCCAAACTGGGGTATTGAGACAGGAGAATAAGAGGGTTCAGAGACTTTGCTGGGTAGCCATCTAGATGAAATGGAAAACTTCTGGTTCAGTGCCAGGCACTTTCTCAAGACCATAGGGTAGAGAGCAACAAAGGAAAATATGTCCTGCCCTGACCTCCTTGCACACACACCTACACACTCACACCCATACACCACCTACATTGTCAGAAACACAGCTTGGTAGTAGAGGCTGGTAATCTCAATTTGGGGGACTGAGGCAGAAACTTATTAAAACCTTGTCTCAAGGTATAGAGTAAAAACAAAAAACCAAGCAAATAAAAATATAAAACAAATTTGGAAGATAACTAAGTGGTAGACAGCTTGCCTAACTACGTGGGGTCCTTGAGTCAAGGTCCAGAATTAGGAAAAAAAATCAGAAAATATTTTAATTTTTGCCTTAAATATGCCTCAAAATTAAAAGAGTTATAATAACATTTAATTTTAGTTTAATTCTCCCACATTATTTTCATTTACGGCAGCCTTGCCTCAGGCTACATAGGCTTGAGTATGTAAAGATTCGATGCAAACCTGTGTTTCACAGCACTGTACAGTTTACCTGTTAACAGTGCTGTACAGTTTACCTGTTCACAGCGCTGTACAGTTTACCTGTTCACAGCGCTGTACAGTTTACCTGTTCACATAGATCATTTTAGTTTTCTTAGAAACTTTCTGGAATTTAGATCCACCATGAAAGTGAAGCCCATAGAAGCACCATCCTCCCTGGCTGAGGATTTCAGGCAAGGCTCACAGGTGGCGTATGGACTGAGACATTCTGCCATCTGATTTGTTCCCCTTGTTGGGCCTCCTGTTAGAAACTGGAGTCAGACTCTCAACCTCCACACCATAGTTCTGTGAGGGCAGCCTTCCCACACTACCATACACACCATGATCTTACTCTTCAATGTCTTTAGGAAGGAAACAGGGAGAGTAGAGAATAACTTTCAAGATGCAAAGCTAACTATATGGAATAACTCACTTTGTCCAACATTCTACTGTGAGATTTTCAGGCACTGAATGAGACGGGCAGTATGCATTGGTGTCTTTGACATGTAGACCAAACATGTACCATTCACATATGAGCATACTTACTCTGTAGCAGATGTATCCATCTATCCTGAAACTGATTTGCTCATTGTATTAGTGACTTCTCTACTGCTTTGATAAATACCAAGGCTGAAAGCCACTTACAGGTGAACGCGTTGACTTTGGCTTACCGGTCAAGAAGGACAAGTGCCCGTCATGGTAGAGAGGCATGATGTTGGTTCAGGAAACTGAGGAATCCTGCCTCAATCATCAGCACTAAGTAGAATGTAAGTTGGAAGTAGGATGAGACTATTATATTTTGAATCCTGCCCCAGCGATGTGCTTCCTCCAGCAAACCTGCACACCTCCCCAAACAGCGCCACTTACTGGAGACCTGGTGTTCCAATATCTGAGCCTATGAAGAGAATTTTTCATTGAAACCACCACACTCATGAATCCAAGAAATGATGATGCATAGTCTAAAAACTCTTGAGAATTTTAGTATATTAGTTAGTTTGCAGATTGGACAAAACATTAGCAAGGCATGAATCATAGTATTAAACTATGTGGCTTCTGTTTATAACTTGGGGTTCTAATGGTTAGAATGATACAGATTACCTGCTTACTCCTCTGGGTCTGCCCAGGGACAATTTCTTTATGGAGGGCAAATCAGCTCTATAGATATTGTAATTTCAAACCTCATCTTTATTCAAATTACTTGTCCAAATGTGACCATTTCCAAAAGTATCCTAAGGACAGTATATTACCTAATGAGAAACTCTTAGCAAAGGTTGGAGTTGAAAAGGAAAAGAGACAGTTGGTTATGCAGTGTATCAGTGGCTTAATACTATATTCCACAATATACAAAAATCTTCATGTAGCAAAAATAATATGCAAGTATCTGGCATTCATTTGATATAAAATATGAAATGCAGGTTCTCACACTATAATTCAGACTTGCCTGAAACTCACTATATTAGACTGGCAAAGTGATGGAATTATAAACATGAGTCACCAGGCCTGGCTTATGGTTATACATGTGTATATACTGCTTACAAAATATAGTACTTTAGAATGCATACTCATAGGATTATTAAAATACATGTGAATGCATATCTAATTATGCAATATGTGGAAGGTAAATACATGCTTATTTATCATTTGTTTATATGCCAATATATTTCATTCTTTTAGATTTTTGTTGACTAAGTGTATGTGTATACACAGTATACACACTCACATGTAGTTAGTTATACATGTGTATAAATATGGGTATCTGTATACACATGTATATACAGAAGCCAGAAACTGACATTAGGAATCACATTCTGTTGCTTTCCACCTTGTTTACTGGGGCAGGGTCTGTTGCAGAATCTGAAATCATCAATTCTGGCTAGGCTAGCTAGCTAGCTTGTCATAGAGATCACCTGTCTCTTTTTTCCAAGCGATTGGTTTCTGTACATCTGTATTCTAGTCCTCATTCTTACATGGCAAGTGCCTTATATACTAAGCTATCCCTCTAGACCTCAACATACGTCTTTATGTGATCTTCAGTGGCTTCAGGGATTATTCTCATTTTAATTAAGTGTTGATAAAAGAAAACCTTGAAATTTGGAGTTACCTAGTCTTAACATCCTAGACATGGACTATAGTACTGGGGGTGGACTCACTGAGAAAACTGAAAGGATTTAGCATTATGATGGTGGGAGAAACCCACGGAGTTGTGGAGGAATGAGTATGGCATGATTTCCACTGTGATTATCCTGAAGCAGTAGTCAGCGATTGTTACAGTCATCCACAGATCATATGATCCTGTCATCCCACTGAGAAAATGAAATGAAACTTTGTTCCCTTCAAACGTACACATCTGAGTTTCCTTGGAGGTGCTAAAGTAGGAAGGGAACCATCATGTATCCCAGAGAAGTGCTCTGGCGCACACATTGACATCTGGAATGGCTCTATGTGCTTTTCACAAAACGTACAGCAACCATCCCTACCCCAAAGGTTTCCTCAGGTTGGGAAAGACACTAGGAATGAAGTACGAAGCAAAATATTAACATTTCACACAGCGAGCAGGTCACACAGTGTGAGTTTCAGAAACAAAGTGCCTATATTTCCCCAGAGTTTATGCCCATGACACGGCCCTTGAACAATTCATTACCATTGCTCTGATGGCTTCTCCCAGAAGAATGTATTGACTTTTGTTGGCATTGAAAAGATGCTCAAAAGATCAAAATAACAAAATCGAGCGGAAATAGCCTCTGCAGGGATAAAAAGCTTCTGCTCAGTGATGCCTGAACCGGTCCTGTGTCCAAGGATGTTTCCCACAGAGAGCTGTGCGTGAGCTCTGCCTTCTGAGCACCATGGCATGCAAGGCAGAGGGGAGTTCAGGACAAAATATGCCATATTCAAAGATGCTTACATCTCTTCAAAGAAAGGATGGTACTGCAGACAAAGGCAGGGGCTTCCTCTGAAGGATACTAGCAGCTACAGGCAGTGTCACCTCTGTGCAGCTCTTCCTATTCTAAAATGCCATCTTCAGAGAAGAAATTCATAAGGAGCATAAAACTTAGAGGTTCCTTTTGTGTGTAACCTTATATTATTAATATTGGTAAAAACTGACAAGTTCCATTGTGATAGTCTCATGTACTTGTGTGACACTCTTTGGTTCTTGAGAACACTGATGACTATGGAAAAAATAGATTTTCTTTTCTCCAAAGTGATTAATCAGAAATCAAGCAGCAAAATGGCCCCCCATCAAACACACTGGGCCTTTTCCAGAACCATGCAAAAATTTCCCCAATTTTTGAAAATAGATTTTTTTATCACATAGTATTTCCTGATTATTATTTTACTTTATTTATGCCTCTCAGTTCCTTGCTGTCTCACTTCCCATCAGATTTGTCCTCTTTCTGTCTCTCATGAGAAATAAACAAAAAGCTGCTGAGGGATAATAATAAAATAAAAGAAAGATAAAGCCAAAATTAATACATCTGAAGAGAAGAAGACAAGTGAACAGAAGGAAAAGAACTCAAAACAAGGCACAAAAAAAGACAGTTGTTCAAACACTCAGGAATCCTATAATGACACTAAATTGGAAGTCATAATATATATGCAAGAAAGAAGAATATTTAATAAGATAAAATAAAAAAATAAATTTAAGAAGGAGATGCCCCAATACAACAGTATGAGACAAGGAACCTACAAAGATCCCAGTGCCTTCATTTTGTGTACCCAGGAGAATAGTTTGTTTTCCCAAATGAGACTCCTTAGAAGAAACTAAGTTTGCATTTGCAAATGGTTATCAGTTGAAGATGGATTCTGTGTTATGGATGGGGGTATATGAGTTAATATATTCACTGATTTTTATTGATTTAGATGCCCTTGCTTCCTTGGTGTCTTTCATTCCCTCCGGCTCTTAAACACTCACATTCTGTCTTCCTTCTTTTGCAAGGTTTTTTAAGTTCTTAGGAGGGGGTGTGGGAGCTTGATGGAGACATCCTGCTTAGGGATGAATGTTCCAAGGTCTCTCATTCTCTACTTAATATCTGGCTGTAAGTCTCTGTACTTGTTCCCATCTGTTTCAGGAGGAAGCTTCTCTGCTGATGGCTAAAAAAGGGATAGATCTATAAGAGCAACAGAATGTCATTAGTAGTCATGTTATTGCTACTTTTTTTGTGGTGTTTTTAGAACACTGAGGTTTTTTTTTTTTTTTTATTCTAGGGCACTATAATTTCTAGTCTCCAGTTCTTGGTCTCCCAAGCAGCATTGGATTCTATCTCATGAAGCAGGCCTTAAGTCAAACCATGTATTAGTTAGTTACGCCTATATGTTTTGTGCTACCATTGCACTAGCATATTTTACAGGCAGGACACAGTTGTATGGTACAGGAGAATCATCTGTAATCTGTCATTCATGTTTTAAATAAATGCTGACTGGCTAGGCAGGAAGTATAGGTGGGAAAACCAGACAGGAAGTAGAGGTGATGCAATGAGAACAGGAGAAGGCTAGGAAGGAGGAAGCCCATTCCTCCATTGCTGCCCAGACCACAGAGAAGCAAGATGTAACCTGCCCCGCTGGAAAAGGTACTGAGCCATATGGCTAACACAGACAAGAATTATGGGTTACCATAAGATGTAAGAATTAGTGTTTATCAGCTGTAGAAGTTTCCTGGTAGAATTTGTGAGGTCACTCACATGCATATTCATTTCTTCTGAAAATAAATCTATTTTTTTTAAAATATTTATTTATTATGTATACAATATTCAGTCTGCATGTATGCCTGAAGGCCAGAAGAGGGCACCAGACCTCATTAGAGATGGTTGTGAGCCACCATGTGGTTGCTGGGAATTGAACTCAGGACCTTTGGAAGAACAGGCAATGCTCTTAACCTCTGAGCCATCTCTCCAGCCCCTGAAAATAAATCTTTTTTAACCATTTCACAATTATTAATTATTTCACAATCCCAGAGTACCTAAACAACAAAGAGTACTCTAAGAGAGACATACATGGACTTAATCTACATGGGAAGTAGAAAGAGACAAGATCTTCTGAGTAAATTGGGAGCATGAGTACCGTTGGAGAGGGTAGAAGGGGAGGGGAGAGAGACGGAGGGGAAAGGAAGGGAGGGGAGCAGAGAAAAATATATAGCACAATAAAAACAATTTAAAAATTTTTATTTGGGCTTTTTTCTTTCTGATTTGTAGCTCCATGATCTTCTTTAGTTGTCTTATTGCTCTAGTTAAGACTTAAAGTACTATATTGAATAGGTATGATAAGAGTTGGCAATATTGTCCTGTTCCTAATTTGAATGCAATTGTTTTGAATTTAAGTTGATTTGGGCTATGTCCTTGCTCTTAAACTCCCTTTAATATGCTTAGCATATCCTTGTATTCAAGAATTTTTACCATTAAAGGCTGTTGGAATTTGTCAAAGGCCTTTTCTTCATCTAATGAGATGATCAAGTGTTTTATGTCTTTCAATTTGTTTATATGGTACATTATATTTATTGATTTGCATATATTGAACCAATCCTGCATTTCTGAGATGGAGCCTAAAAGATCACAGTAGTTGATCTTTCTGATGTGTTCTTGGATTTGATTTGCAAGTATTTTACTGAGTATTTTGCATTTATATTCTTAAAGGAAATTGGTCTGCAATATTCATCCTTTCTTGGATCTTTATGTGGTTTGGGTATCAAGGTGGTTGTGGTCTCATGATATAAATTGGAAAATGTTCCTTTAGTTTCTGTTTTGTGTAACGATTTAAGGAGTATCAGCATTAACTGTTCTTTGAAAATCTGATAGAATTCTTGGCTCAAACAATCAGACCATTGACTTTTTTGGTTGGTCAGACTTAATGACTGCTTCTACTTCGTTAGGGGTCATAGGTTTGTTTAAAGTGCTTATCTGGTCTTGTTTTAGCATTGGTAAGTGGTCTATATTGAAAAAAATTATCCATTTCTTTTAGATTTTCCAATTTGATGGAGGACATATTTTTAAAGCATGTCCTTATTACTCTCTAGATTTCTTGAATGCTGTTTTTATATCCTCTTTTCATTTTTAATTTTGTTAATTTAGCTTTTTATATATGTTTTAGTTAACTGGAATAAGGATTTTTTTCTCTTTTACTGGTTTTTGAATAAGGGTTTTTAAATCTTATTGATTTTCTCAAAGAACCAACTCTGTTTCTTTGATTCTTTGTATAATTTTTATTTATTTTTTTATTTTATTGATTTTAGACCTGAGTTTGATTATTTTTTGACACCTACTCCTTTTGCATGTGATTTCTTCTTTTTCTTCTATAACTTTCAAGTGTGTTGCTAAGTTACTAATATGAGTTCTCTCCAATTTTTTATGGAGGCACTTAGTGCTATGAACTTGCCTCTTAGAATCACCTTCATTATGTCCCTTAAATGTGAGTATTTTGTCTATTCATTTGTCATTCCATTCTAGAAAGTTTTCTTTTCTTTTTTTCTGTTTTGTTTTTCTTTTTAAAATTTATTTATTTATTAAAAATTTCCACCACCTCCCCACCTCCCTTTTCCCTCCCCCTCCTCTTCTCCCCCTTCCTATCCAGTCCTAAGAGCATTCAGGGTTCCCTGCCCCGTGGGAAGTCCAAGGTCCTCCCCTCTCCATCCAGGTCTATGAAGGTGAGCATCCAAACAAACCAGGCTCCCACAAAGCCAGTCCATGCAGTAGAATCAAAACCCAGTACCATTGTCCTTGGCTTCTCAGTCAGCCTTCATTGACAGCCACATTCAGAAAGTCCAGTTTGATCACATGCTCTATCAGTCCCAGTCCAACTGGCCTTGGTGAGCTCCAATTAGATCAGTCCCAACGTCTCAGTGGGTGGATGCACCCCTCGCGGTCCTGACTTCCTTGCTCATGTTCTCCCTCCTTCTGCTCCTGATTTGGACCTTGGGAGCTCAGTCCAGTGCTCCAATGTGGGTCTCTGTCACTATCTCCATCCATCGCCAGATTTTTATTACTTTCTGTCTTTACCCACTTTTCTTTCAAGTGAGATGTTCAGTTGTCATGAGTTTGTAAGCATTCTGATGTTTCTCCTGCTGTTGATCTGTGGTAGTCAGATAGGGTGAAGGGAGTTGTTTTACTTTTCTTGTATCCGTTGAGGCTCACTTTGGGGTATGTCGTCAATTTTGGAGACAGTTCCATGAGCTGCTGAAAAAGAAGGTATATTATTTTGTGTTTGGGTAAAATGTTCTATAAATGTCTGTTAGGTTTATATGATTTGTAATTCCAGTTAGCACCAGCATTGCTCTGTTTAGTTTTTTGTCTGAACGACCTATCATTTGAGGAAAGTGGAGTATTGAGTTCTCCTATTGCCAGTATGTGATTTAAGATATAGTAAGTTTGTTTGTTTGTTTGTGTGTTTGTTTTTATGAACTTGTGTCTCCTTGTGTTGATCATGTATGTTAAGCATTGAAATTTCCTCTTAATCAGTTTTTCCTTTGATGAGATGCCCTGTCTTTTCTTATCTCTTCTGAATATTTTTGGTTTAAAGTCTATATTGTCAGATATTGAAATGCTTACACAAGCTTACTTCTTAGGGCCTTTTGTTTTCAATATCTATCTTTACCTTTTTATCCTGAGGTGATATCTATCCCTGAAGTTAAGGCATGTTTTTTGAATGTAGCAGAAGGATAGATCCAGATTTGCATCCATTCTGTTAGTCTATGTCTTTTCATTGGGAAATTGAGTTCAATGATATCAATGAGCAGTGTTTGTTGATGCTTGTTATTTGGGGGTTTTGTGGGGTGTATGTATGTGCCTGTGTATGTTTCCCTTCTTTTAAATTTGATGGCCGGGAATAATTTGTTGGTTCTTCTTTGGTGTGGTTAACTTCTTTCAGTTGAAGTGGTTTTTTTTTTTCCAATGCCTTCTGTGGAGCTAGATTCATGGAAAAAAGTTTTTAAAATTTTAGTTTTATGATGAAATGTTTCATTTTCTCAATCATCTGTGATTGAAAGATTTTCTGTATATAGTAGTCTGGGATGGCATCTACAGTGTCTTGGAGTCTGAAGCATATCTTTGCAGCTCTTCTGGCTTTTAGAGTCTACTCTGAGAAGTCAGGTATAATTTTATTAGTCTGCCTTTACATGCGACTTGGTCTTTTTTTCTTGTAACTTTTAATATTCTTTCCATGTACTGCACATTTAGTGTTTTGATTATTATATTCAAGGGGAAATTCTTTTTAGTCTACTTCATTTGGTATTCTGTATGCTTCTTGTAACTTCATAGGCATCTTCTTTAGTATGGGGGAAATTTTCCTCTATGACTTTGCTGAAAGTATTTTCCGTGTCTTTGACCCAGGTTTCTTTTCCTTCCTCTGTTCCTATTATTATTAGATTTTATATTTTCTTAGTGTTCCAGTTTTCATGGTTGTTTTGTGCCAGGATTTTTTCAATTTAACCTTTTTTCCCAAGGTATTCATTTCTTCTGTCATGTCTTCAATGCCCGAATCTCTCCTTCTTCGCTTATATTCTCTTGGTAAAGTTGCCTGTTAGTTCCTATTCAAATTTTTCATTTCTGGAATTCCCTGTTTGGGTTTTCTTTATTAATATTATTTACACTTTCAGGTCTTTTATTATTTTATTAATTTTCTTACATTGTTTAGTTATGTTTTCACAGACTTTTTAAAGGGATTTATTCATTTCTTAAGAACCTTTGTCATATTCATAAAGGCTATTTTAAGGTCCTCATCTTGTTTGCCAGCGATACTCCTTATGTTGCAGTACTCAGGGATACTATGATTAGGTTGCTTGGCATTAATGGAGACATATTATCCTGAATGTTAGTGTTTTTCACTGGTTTCTAGGCTTAGAAAAATTGAAATTTTGGGTTTCTTGTTGCTGATATTTGATCTTTTCTTTGTTGGGTAGGTATTTATTTACTTAGTCTCTGTTGTCTTCTCTGGTTCGGGGTGAGGATGTTCTGTGTTGCCTGGTTTGAAATTCTTTCTTTTTCCTTCTATGTGTTCTGGATAAAATGTATACCTATATACTGAGAGCTGATACTTCAAAATGGGGATGGGCTGAGGTGGGAGAGAAGAAGTAAGACTGTTTTATCAGGATCTCCATGATCCCCTCTGAATGGAGGCAGATTAATACTCAGTTGTATAAAATCCTAAAACTTGGGCAATTTGTAATATTACATGTTAATAGGTACAAAGAAAATTTTAAATAGCTACTTACTGCTATGAGGTATGAATGCAAACTTGTGTAGAAGATTCTTTTTATGACAGTTCATCTCAATTTTAATATAATCCCTACTGGCCCAAGGATATCACCAGATCCATGCTCTGAGCCATTGAGTCTAGGGTACCTGGCATTCTGTATTTCCATTAAATGACAATGGCAGTATCCTGCTTGCACAGCTGGTTAGAGGGTTGCATGTGAAATGCAAATATTTAGAGCACATGATCTAAACAAAATAGATAAGATTTTGGCCTTTTTCAAATAGTGTTTGAGAGGATTTGCATTAAATAGTGAAAGTGACAATCTCTCAGGATGAGTGTTTTTTTAGTCTTGTCTATGGTAGTGTCAAAACTGTTTCCCCAGAAGGCACATTTAAGTCTATTTTTTTCAACCCTTCAATGGAGATTTATTGGTAGCTATAAAAATATCCATAGATAACATTTGTCAGGTGCTATGCAACTTAAACATCTTAAATATCTTTTCTTGTGTGATCTTATTTAATGCCCATAAAATATATACTAAAAAGAAGAAAAAGTCCTAAGGAGGCACTGGGACAAATGAGATCTTAAGATGTGTTTCAGTGGCTTGTGTCATTACAAAACACCCATGGGAAGCACCTTAAGAAGGGTCTATTTTGCTTTGCACCATATGATCCTTGTTTGTATGTGTGTGCATGTAGGCATGTACATGTCACAGTGCATGTATGTGGATGTCAGAGGACAATGCAAATGAGTTAGTTCTCTGTTTTCACCACTTATGTCCCAGGGATTGACTAGGATTGTCAGATTTGGTGACATCACAGAGGCATCTCAATGGCTAAGGTTCATTCTACAACAGTAAATACCCAATATGTTGATGTCTATCTGCAATATCTCTGTTCCCAATAAAACCAGCCTAGGTGAAGAGGTTTAGACACTAGTTGAAGAATTTTACAGGAGCAGTGTTCTGCTACTCATAGACTTATTCTAGTGAAGGCCTGAGAATTACAACATTGCATGTGGATAAAGAGGAGGGAGCTTCTAGGGCATCTTGAAGAGTTCTGAAGACGCAGCTCCCCTGCGTTAGTCATTGCACCTGTAATCAGATAGGTGATCACTCAGGTCATTCTAAGGATGTGAGTAAAACTTAGAAGGACAGCTTTCAATATTATTCCAGGCATCAAAACGACTGTTTTACCAACTACAGGAACAACATCAACCAAAAATCTGGTTTGAAAATAATAAATAAAGAATGTCTTAAAACCAAAAAATTAGAAGCCAAAATAGGATTAAATAGAGTTTGAATCCCCCTAGTTTAAAAATTCCAAATGCTCTGAAATCAGAGAAGATTAGACCCCAACTTGAGAGCAATGGGAAAATTTTATATTTGAACTTTCATGGTGGGTGGCAGCCAAAATGTGAGAGCAACAAAAGTACTATATGTGATTATCATTAATAATGTGTGCATACAGTGGATAAACCAAAAATTAATTTGTGTCATACTTTGTACCCATATAAACCAAAATATTTCAATGTTAGTCTTGGTGCCAATACCATTATACATGTATAATTTATTTAACTCCAAAAAATCCCAGCTCCTGAAGCACTGCAGGCACAGTTTCCCCAGCGCATAATGTGGATTTTATGGTCATTTATGGGGTCAATATTAAACAATTTCAAATTCGGACTTTAGCTTTACAATGGGAATACTCACTCCAATGTCATAGAAAATGTCTTTTAACAAATAAAAATATTGCATAAGAAAACATGTAAACTAGTATATTAGAAAGTCAAGAGTAGGCTGCTAAATATCGAAGAACAAACCACAGTGGGAAGCAAGAGATAATAATTGCTGTCAGCACATTTTAGAATCCAGGAGACCCGAGTTTTACACAGGCAAACTACAGCAACACTTCATTAAACAGAAATAAGCCAGGCTGTGTATGGAGGCCCGTGGGTTTCACAGACCAGCCATCACATTAAGTGACAGGCAAGTCTGGGACCACCAAGAGGCTGTATTTAGACTTTTCTGGAACACCCTCAAACTTACTATCCTATGTGTGAAAACAACTCTTCCTCAGTTAGGAGAATGACATCTTCAGGGAGTTGTCTTTGAAAGGATGCAGTCACCAAAATTCACAAGGAGAGAAATGTTCGCACTCTGAATAGGGATTATCTCACAAGATAAATAGCTTCGGCTGTGTTCAGGCAGAAATGCATTTTGACAAGGTCAAAGACTCTCTTCTTGTTCCTGACGCTCCCATTCCCCAGGACACATAAGGTTCCTTGTCTGAGTGGAAGAGCTAAGGGACTGGAGGAGTGACAAGTCATTAATTTGGTCAATAGCCCTTCCACTCCATCTTAGCATTTATAGACTGTCTTGAGTAAAAGATGGGTTTCTCTGTATTTTGCTATTTCGTTCCCAGAGTGATTTAAAAATGGACCTTTCTATTTTCAGCTAATGCCACTCTCTTCATCTGGCATTCACAGGATTCATAAATCTACCTCCCCTCTACTCCTCCCAATGTCCAATCAATTCTTTTTTCAGCCTGGAATTTTGCCTTTTGCCTATAATCAGAACAATTACAGATCTCTCATCTCTTCTGATGTAATGCATTTTCTTGCCTTTCATAGCTCATTTTCATTTCCATTGGATCTCGATCTCTCTCTCTCTCTCTCTCTCTCTCTCTCTCTCTCTCTCTCTCTCTCTCTCTCTCTCTGTCTTTCTCTTTTCCCTAGATTTCTTTTGCATCTGCCTCATCCTATTCTAGGATGGCCAGGGTCTTGCTCATGTCCCATTAGCATTGTACCAAGCCAATGACAGTTATTGTGAAAGGACCACACCCTCTTGTGTAACTGAGTTTGAATGAGTGTCAGATCTTTTTTCCCCTACATTCCTATGTGAACACAATTCTTCAGGCAAAGATTTCGTTTTGGCAGAAATTTATAGGTGAAACAATAGCCAAGATGAATGTAGATCGTAGAATGGTAAACCTTAAGACTATTTGTAGCACATTGAGGAGATATCATGGATAGAAGTGAGCATGCATTTCAGAATCCTGAGAAATACAGAGAACAAATGAGAGTTAAATTCCATGACAGAAGTTTGGGTCTCAAAAATCAGAGGCCGGTTTCAGCAGCATATTTAACTATTAACTGTGTTCAAGAAGGCATGTCACAAGTTCCATGCATTTATTTGGTCTCTTTCATCCCACTCAATAGCTTGATGGGCTTTTAGTAAAGCTGCTTCTTGCAGGAGGGACCCAAGTTGCACACAATCTAATGATCTTGGCTGGTTCTTCAGAGGTGACACAGCTGCTGAGTATAGCTGTTGGAAGGAAATAGAGACAGTCAACAGTTAAGTATACAATCTTCTGGTTTCTTGTAACAGCTTGACAGCCTTCTTGTTAACATTTAAAGACCTTTATTTTGCTCATGTTCTAAGTTGTTTAAAGAAATTTTTAGTTAAAGTAAGTAAAATGAATTCTGTTCTGGAGACAGAGAAAGAGGAGTGGCCGCTCGTGATGAGATTTATTGCTGTGAACCTGGCATTTTCTTAACTGAAGAAATAGTTTACAGCTGGTCAAATTTCACGGTAGGAAGTACTCTATTTGTAAAAAACAGAATATATAACTTTCTCACCATATGCAGGCAAGTCTATAGGAATCACTTCTGATTAACTATTTATTATTTAATTTAAACTTTTTTCCAGTAGGTTTTGATAACTGCAAGCATTCTTTATTTTCTCAATAAAGAAGAGAAGTTCAGCATAAAATTTATCATATTTTTGTTATGTTCTTGACTATCAGTTTCTAAAATGGAAATTTATCAAATAAAAACAGAATAAACAGAAAATATCTTTTAGCTCATGGAGAATGACAAGAGCCATATACTGCACATCTCATCCAGTTCATCAGCCACTGTTCATTTGGCATGTCTCGGGAATTACTCAGTGCTCTTGGCATACAAAAGCAGACTTGGATGTAGTCATATCATTATAGGCAAGAAAGGTCAGGTGGGCAACAAACATTGACAATGCTTCATATTTTAGAAAATAATGTTTTCATTGAAGGAAAAAGCAAACAGATAGTGAGAGGATTCTGCAGGATTAAAATGAACAGATGTTTACATTTTTAAGAAATGTACTTTTGTCATTCTCTTTGAGAAGATGCAATCTACATAAGTGATGTCTTGAAGCTCATGTGTGCTAAGTGTGATTTGAAGAAATCTGAAGATGTTCCTTTTATAAGTCAGTGCGAAGTACTAAGGACAGGGCTAGGTCTATGAGAAACACACTGGGCCCAGAGCTCATCACAGGGAGAATCCAATTAGTACACATTTAGTGGATCATACTGGCTGTAGAGAATTCTCATACACAGAAAAGTAAGAGTGTAATAAGGTAGCAAACAGCAAATTATGCTCAAGAAAGAGTCAAAGATGGTTGTCTCTTGAGAAATACTATCCAGTCTCGAACCTAAAACTTAGCACAGTTTTACTGTCTTTCAATTCTGTGGTAGAAAGTACCACACACAGGCTGACTGCACAGCAGAGATTTCCTTCCTTTTGCACCAAAAAGTGGTGCATTTTGACTCTTCTAAGATTGAAGACTTGGTAGGGTTGGTCTCTCCTGATACCTCCCTGGTCTATAGATGGCTGTCTAAGTGTTCTTTCAATATGAGCGTATTTCCAATGTTTCCTGTATGTACAATTTTTTTCTCAATAGACAATAGGGTATGTTTGCCTATGGTGTTTCCAGTGTTCTCAATTTAACTTAATCTCTTCTGTGAGTCAAATCTCAAAATACAGCATCCTCCTGATGCCCTGGAGGTAAAGATTTAAATACAAATTTGGGAGAACAGGGAAGCAAGTTGAGTTAATTCATGAGACTGGTTTACTCATGGAACAAATAACCTGAGATCGGATTCCACAAGAGTTTTGGGGTGGGGTGGGTCATGAGTCAAATTATTACTGATAGTTCAAGGAGTCAGACATTAACCTCTTGGCAAATATGAATTGATGAGATCAGCTAACATTAATGGGAAATAGAAATGCCCTAGATAGTTACTTGTCATGTATCAATAGCAGCAGTGTGAAGATGACAAGTTCATGAATGAAGAGTAGCAGCTGCAAAGAATCCAGGAATAAGAATGAGTATCTCACAGGGTAGTATATTAGCAAGTGGCAAAATTGGGAAGAAAGTAAGACTTGAGTCTTTTCCCTGCAGCCTCTAAAGGTAATACAGCACATTCTTCAGAGATGCTGAGAGTTGGGCAAAGTGTCAAAGGCTGAAAAGTGAGAGATATCTCCATCAGGAGTACCACACAGAGAGTTACATTAGATACAGGACTGAGGCAGGCATACTAAAACATGTAGTAGGAGGAGCTGCTTGTTGATCCCCAGATACTCACAACCCAGAAATAACCACACAGAAACCATATTATTTAAATCACTGTTGGCTCGTTAGCTCTAACTTCTTATTGGCCAACTCTTAAATATTAATTTAACCCATCTTCATTAATCTGTATATTGCCACGTGGCAGTGGCTTATTATCAAACTTCTGTCCAGCACCTGTCTCCAGCGGGGGTTACATGGGTTCTTGCTAGTCTGCCCTTCTTTTTCCCAACATTCACTTTAGTTTTCTCTCACCTAGATCTTTCTGCCCTGCTCTGCTATAGGCTCAAAGCAGTCCATTATTAACCAATGGTATTTATAGCATACAGAGGAGAATCCCACATCAAAAAACATAACTGATCTAGAGCAACATAGAGATAGACTCAACAGGATGAGTCTCTATAATCCTAAGAGAAATGGGATAAATTTGTAGTTACTCATGTGCAGTCTTGATATCTGCTTTCTACTCTGGCTTCTTATGATGGGGAGGAAGGATTCTTTGCAGTTAGTTGCTATAGCAGCAACTGTAGCATGAGGGGGCTGGCTTGTTGGGGTATCTGTCCCGCCCGCCACCCCACAGCCGGCATACCACAAAGAAAATCGCACGTGGGACTCCATAAGATTATAAACTGATTGGCCCTTAGCTCTGGCTACTTATTAGCTCTTATAACTTATGTAACCCCATTATTCTTATCTATGTTAGCCATATGGCATGGTACCTTTTTCAGTTGTCAGTTCACATGTTGCTGCTTCAGTGATCTGGGCTGGAATGGCGGAGGAAGCTTCCTGCTTCCCGGAATATTCCTGTTCTCATTGTCCCGCCTCTACTTCCTGTCTGGTTGACCCACTTATACTTCCTGCCTGGCCAATCAGCGTTTTATTAAAATACATGATTGACAGAATACAGACAATTCTCCCACATCATTTCCCTCTTTTTTTTTTAAACAAAGAAAAATACCCATAGTCCATTTGTTGGGAATGTGGGCATAGTATTTCAGGCTACTTCCTGCTGGTTGGGGGTGCTGATAATCTTATGGCGACCTAAAGAAAATTTAGAGTTATAATCAAGTCCTGACTGGAGTATCCTGGGAGTCTTGATCATCTCAGGCAGCAGTCTTGAATCTATTCTGGATGTAGAACTCTGTCATCTGGGCTATCTGGTCCTACTGGAGATTTCTCAAGTGATCTTCCTTTATCGAACCTGATTTTTCTTAACTCAGAATGAATCCACAGCTTCTCATTTTCTGTGGAAACAAAAGCAAAATCTCTTCTCCAAAGTAACATACCTTTTGACTTCAGTTTTGAAGCCAAGGTATTTTCAAAATACCTATCTTGGATTATTTCAGCAGCATTTATAAACAAACGTCTTTTAGCAGCTGTTTCTCCTTCCTCAGCAGTCAAACAATATAAAGAGAGCATAATAGCATACAGTATCAAGATTCTCTGTGTATTTTCCATCTTTATGCAGCTTTATTTTAACCTGTATTTCTTTTATTTTTACTCTTACTTTTTGAGACAGGTTTTCTGTATTTCTTTGTCCTAGAATAACTCTGTAGACCAGCCTGTCCTTGAACTCACAGAGATCCCTCTGTCTCTGCCTCCCCAGTGCTAGGATTAAAGGTGTGTGCTACCACACCTTGAATTCACAAAGATCTGTCTGTCTCTGCCTCCTAAGCATTGGGATTAAAGGTGCTTGCTACCACACGTTGAAGTCACAGAGGTCAATCTACCTCTGCCTCCCTTGTGTTGGGATTAAAGGTGTGTACCACCACACCCAACTACTCCCTTTTTTCCTTTTTACTTTAAGAACTTTAAATTTTATCCTGCATATATTTTAGCACACTGTAAACCATTAAGAGGTTTTCTTTGTCTTTGAATCTCTCTTTACTGTATATCTCTCTTTTTCTGACCACATGAGCCTTTAATTTACTAGGTAATATGGAGAGCTGTGGCTTTGAAGACTAGAACCAGCCCATTCCTTAGCTTTCCAGCCTTATGGCAGAGGTAATCCTGGAGCCATTTTTATTGCCTCAACTCTGTGGCATTTCAAGGTCCCTGTCAGCAAACAAGCTGGAACATTGTGCTCACAGACCACACTCAGTCGGACTGCCTGCTTGAAAGAGTCAAAGATTGCCCTGGCAAAACAGCCCAGAAAGTCAGCATTTTAAAACAGTGCAACTTTTTTCCTGCTACGGCTGAAAACCTGAAAAGCATGCATTCAGCTTTTCATCAACACCATTTAAGTGTTTCGTGGCAGGACCTCTTAAAAGAGCTGCAGGATTTTGCAGCTAAAGCTGAGTCAATAAGCCCCTCTTAGATGAGAGGGCTTGCTTGCCTCTAGCAAGCAGAGCAGACCTGAGAAATTGCTGCTACCAAGAAAACATGCTTTACTCTATTCTTTCCCAAGCTTTCTCAGGCTTTCTGTGGATTCAGTTATCCATGTTGGGCACCATATGGAGCATGAGGGGGCCTGCTTGTTGGGGTATCTGTCCCGCCCGCCACCCCACAGCCGGCATACCCCAAAGAAAGTCACACGTGGGACTCCATAAGATTATAAACTGATTGGCCCTTAGCTCTGGCTACTTATTAGCTCTTATAACTTATGTTACCTCATTATCCTTATCTATGTTAGCCATATGGCATGGTACCTTTTTCAGTTGTCAGTTCACATGTTGCTGCTTCAGTGATCTGGGCAGGAATGGTGGAGGAAGCTTCCTGCTTCCTGGAATATTCCTGTTCTCATTGTCCCGCCTCTACTTCCTGTCTGGTTGACCCACTTATACTTCCTGCCTGGCCAATCAGCGTTTTATTAAAATACATGATTGGCAGAATACAGGCAATTCTCCCGCACCAAGCAACTGTTTGATTCAAGAAAATATAGCCCTTCCTTAGAGGCCAGTCCCATAGCACTGTATTCTTGTATGTTCAACCCAGAGTCTACTCACTTTTTTCTCTTAGATCCGTGAGCAACAAAATTCCTTGATGAGCGAATTTTATGCTTAAACAAGCAGGGTAAGGGTCTATTTTCCGCAGCTAAGCACTCTAATCAATATAATGATGATAAAACTTCGCAAAGTCAGTTCAGAAAGCCAATGTCAATGACGTTTTTATATTATGTTCATAGTACTCATGTACAGGCCAAGTATCTAACTTCAAGATATTTTATGTTTGATCCAGGGAAAATATGGGTCATTTTAAGGAGGAAAATGATTAAATGGGGCTAAGTAGTATAAAACTGGTAACCTAAATGATACATATGATATAAGGGAAAGAAATGTGAGAAGGTCTAGCTTTTTAAATAACTATGGAAATTTACTTGTTTTAATTTGCTGTTCTCTTTGTTTGAGAATAGTATACATGAGTACTGTATTTTTATCATTTCCACCCTTCTCTCCCCTTTCTGACTCTTCACATTTTCCTAACTCCCTCTCACATTCATTGCATCTTCTTCTTTATTTTTCTTATGCATCCAGGAATGTAGACAACCTTTAGAGTCAATTTAGTATTGCTCATGATATGCATGTTTGTATGTATGCATATATGTATATATGTGTGTATATACATTTGTATTTAGAGCCTATTACTTAGGATTGAAAACCAATTGTGTACCCATCCCAACTGACAACTGATTCTCACTCTATCAGAAGCAATTGATTGCTTATAACTCTTCATTAAGGGATTGGGATTTGGGAAATTTCCTACAGTCTTGTTAACATGACCACTGATGGGGTTAATATGCAGGCCTTGTTTAGGAAACAATATAGTTGATGTTTTTTTAGTACAACATCCAAGTCTTTTATAGTAAATGTTATCCTGAAGCAGCCTCTTTGATCTTATGGCGTTTACTATATTTCCAACCCTCTTCTACATTGTTCCTCAAGTCTTCGGTAGAGGGGCAGTGTTGCAGATGTATCAACTGGGGTTATGCTCCCCATAGGCACTTATTCTCTCTATCTTAACCATTTGTAGGTCTCTGTAGCTGTCTCCAACTTTTGACATCAGAAGTTTCTTTGATGAGAGGTAAGAATTACAACTTTCAGATGGGCCTCAACTTCTTGAATGCATAGTCCAAAGTATACATGTTTTATATTTTAAATACTTTGATAATTATCATATATTAGATTATTCATTGATTGACTCTGTTTTTAATTCTGTAAGATACAGCAAGAAGGATTATCAGGACCAGGAAAAAGAAGAGAAGAAAGATGCAGACCAAGAAGTCCCGTGCATATGTAAGATCATCTTCAGAACAAAACAGTGAGTGTAGTTTCTGTCTCTTGTAGCAGAAATATTGTGATTCTCATTCTCTGTAAAACTCTAGACAAGTTTCAGAGGTCAGTGGTGGTAGAGGAAAATGTCACTGTGTAGAGAAGGAAAGCAGGATGTCTAATTCAGTGTCTATGCAATAAGTATCTTTATAAAAGTGCTCATCCTGAGAAGAGCACCAGGGAAGCATGATCCTTAAAGGGCATACAGGTGATAAGATGCTGTGGGACAATGGTTTGTACCCTGTCAATTGTATTTTAATAAAATACTGATTGGCAAGTAGCCAAACAAGAAGTATAGATAGGACAACCAGACAGGAAGTAGAGGCATGGCAATGAGAACAGTAGAATTCTAGGAAGAAAAGTAGCCACAGAAAAAGCAAGATGGGACTGCCTAGCTGAATAAGGTACCGAGCCACATGGCTAACTCAGACAAGAATAATGGGCTAATATAAGTTATAAGAAATAGTTAATAAGAAGCCTGAGCTAATGGGCCAATCAGTTTATAACTAATGTAGAACTCTGTGATTTCTTTGGGGCTAAACAGCTGTGGGACCTGGTGGTACATAAAATCTCAGTCAACAGTAAGAAGATCCACATTAGTGATGGAGTTCTGAGGTGTATTGTAAAAGATTACATACTGTGTAATATTTAACTATGTAAAGGTATGTTATGTTCATTTATGCTGCATTTGCTTAATTATGAAAAGATGTGTTACATTTGGTTCATCTTTCCTGCCTGAGGCATTTGAATGATCTAATAAACAGTTGAACTGTCGAGAGCTTAGGCAAGAGAGGAATAGGTGGAGCTGTCAGGCAGAAAGAATAAATAGTGGGAAAAATCTAGGCTTGAAAAGAGTGAGGAAAAAGAAGAGAAGGAGAAAGAAAGGGACACACCTGTGGCTGGCCAGGCACCCTGCAGTTAGCCAGACCTTGGAAGCAGTGGGAGTAAGATATACAGAAGGAAGAAAGGTAAAAAGCTCCAAAGCAGAAAGGCAGATAAAGAGAAATCAGTTAATTTAAGTTAAATTAAAATGAACTAGCCAGAAATGAGCCTAAGCTAGACAGAGCATTCAAAATTAATAATAAGTCTTTGTGTTGGAATTTGGGAGCATGTTGGTGGCAAAAAAAAAAGAAAGAAAGAAAGAAAGAAAGAAAGAAAGAAAGAAAGAAAGAAAGAAAGAAAAAAAAGAGTGGTGGAAGTCTGGTATAAGCATAGAGTTCTAGAAATGCTGAGAGGTATCAGATTATAGTAAAAGTATTGTGTTTTGCTGGAATCAGTTATGACATTTCCTGGGTGTCCTGGACATTCTCACAGTATCTCATTTAGGAAATAAATGATGTGAACCCTCATCTCTGATGTGTCCTTGTAGGAAGGTGGAGTCATGACCACTCTGTTGATTTAGAGGTAGTAGGAAGAACAACCACAGTCTTTGAAATCATCACTCCCCTACTAGACATTTTTAATGAAGAAGGAAGAAAAAGGGTGTGCCCCTCTTCCACTCATGACAAAAACGATTACTGTGTCTTCTTTTCTCCCTGCTAATTCAGAAACACCCAGTAATTCACTTCTAGTCTATATTCACTCCTTAAATCTATACAGGAAGAACAGCAATTTCCTATGAAACAAACTGACCAGGCAGGACCCACAAATCTCTCTGGTGCTTTGAATGAGAATGTCTCTCATAGGCACAGATGTCGGAATGCTGGTTCCTCATTGGAAGATAATGTTTGAACAGGTTTAGGAAGTGCGGTCTTGGAGGAGAAAAATATATCACTGGAGGTGTGTATTGAGGTTCCTTGGCTCTGCCCCATTCCAGTTTGTTTCCAGTGTTTCCTGCTTTCATTTTAAGATGTGAGCTCTCCACTATTCCTGTCGCCACACTTCTCTGCTGCGGTGTGATGGGATCTTACCCTACTAAAACCTTAAACCCAAATAAACACATAATTTTATAAGTTGCTCTGGTCATAGTGTTTTATCACAGCAATGGAAAGTGACTGTCCCTTTCAGAAGACAGTTTAGCCATGCTATGTGGTGACAGACTATTAGTCTTAAATTTTCACTGAGCTCCAGAGGCAGCCACAGCATCCTTGCATGCTTACGCACCATATACCAAGACACCCTTTTCCTGGGAAGACCTCTTAGTTTCAAAGTGTAAAGATTCATAGTTCATAAGTCTGTGAACTTAGAGCCACTTGTTAATTTCCTCCCTGAGCTTCATTACTTCATGATAGATGTTACTAATATGTTAAAGGGACTGAAAATTTCCAATTCTTATTGTCATTATGTATTTTTCTCTTTGTTGACCTTAAAATAAGCATTGATTATGAGTTTATGAAATAAGTCTACTGATAAAATATATGTTCTTTTTCCTTCACTCGTTAGAATTCCTTTCATTAGAGAGAAAGTTCTGCTGCTATGCCTCAAATGTCACCAGCACAGACTTCTAATTTTATTATTTAAACCATGAAAAAGCCCATGAGAGGGTATCACTGCAAGTCACACAAAATACATTTTAAGTTCGTTCCCAGAGGTAGCTCTTTTTGTTTTCCCCTTTTCCTTGATTTTGTTTTGAAGAAAATAAAAAAAGAACTCTGCTTATTTATATTTCGTGGGAAAAATCATTAGCATTTTGTATTTTTGGTAGGCTTTTCTTCATCCCGGGGAATTATTTTACATCTGAAAGGGCATTATTTCATTATTCCTCCATGAATAATGAGAAAGATTTCAGGAAATCTTTTCCTTTCAGCTCTGTTCCTGCCCCAGCGTCTTTTCCAACCCACATGTGCATAGATTACGTGAATACAGGCCAAAGAGTTAGTGTGGACATTGTAGGCCTTTCATTTCTGGCCTCAAAGTCACTGTGTTTGCAGAATGACAACCATTGCTGCCTATAATGGAAGAGAGAGAGAGAGAGAGAGAAAGAGAGAGAGAGACCTTGTCCTTGACTCCAAAAACCAACATGGCAACTTGTATGAAAGAACATTCTTCAAGAAAGGTTTGGCATTGAGCCTATCAACTAGATTTACACACTCAGACTTTCAGTGACTATAAACATGGTGTGAGACTCACACTCACAAAAATAATCAAGGCTATACATACAAATCAGCTCTTACTGGATTCATTTCTTTAGGATTTTCCACGCACTCTGTGCTGGAGAGCCCAAACAAATCACTGTCACTGAGCTGAAAAAGATGAGATGCCCGGAAGGCTGCTCCTCAGTCCTCGCGGGGGAGGGGCTGCAGGTAACGTATTTACAGAGTGTTTAAAATGGGATGCAAATAAGGTCCTTGCTCTTCTCTCCCATTGGTGTTGTAGTCTGGATAAATCACACCCTTTGGCATTTGCACTGTTACAACAAGAACATACCATGCAGCACAAATAACCTCATTTCCATAAAACAGCCTTTTAAAATTAGAAAATGTATAATTCATTTGGGGTGGCTATTACCGCTTTTGGGAGGGATTTAGACTTGTATTTAAATGCAAATAGCAGAATGTTTTTTTCTTCTTCTCCTAGTTACACATACGAAGCCAAAAAATTTAGAAACTCCGAGCTATACCATTATGTTAACTATGACTTCCAGATTATAATAACAATAACAAATTATATGTATTTTCCCCATTAGAATTTGCAGCCGGAATTCACATTTTAAATTTGGTCCTCCATGGACCTTGAGGGAATTTTCCCACTTTTCACATGAGGAAAGTGTGTCCCCAGCTAAGTGACCTGACCCCTCTGGTTCACACATTTACAAAGTGGCAGAGCCAAGACTTGAACCCTGATTTGGAGACATCTGACGATGTAGGCAGATGGAATGTTCAACAATTGTTCCAAGGTAGGCAGGAAAAGAGTCAGCATGAGGGGAGCCAGAAGGCGAAGGACAATTTTAGAACAGGCACACCATCCCCTCTGACGGGGATGCATTTTTCCACCTGCTTCCCTCCATCCCCTTAATGTTCAGTGTTAGATTTCAGTCTATGATGGTGACTCACTGGCCTGACAAACTTGCCCCCTCTATTCAACTGTATTGTGGTCTCCTTTCTTGTAGGAGATTGCTTCTTCTATGTTCATGTAGAAAGGAGAGGTCATCTCTATACCACCTTCTGAAGCTTGAGGCTCCGTTTTAGTAACAAAAACTGTAACTCCACAAAGGAGCTTTGTGCCTGGATCCTGGCTCTTTGCATCTGCTGAGTTCTCATGTCATGCTTGCCACAGTTTCCCACTAACCTCCTTCTTCCTTCCTCTGGCTAATTCCCACTCATTCTTCAAGTCCACACAAATTGCAGGAGTCCCCTGGGAAACTTTACTAGCAGTATTTCTCCCCCAGCAATCAGGCTAGACAACAGTCCCACTTTCTCAGCCCCAATACTCAATGAAAAGCTTTACTACTGTTGTTCAAATATTCAAGGCAAAGTATCCTGCCCCAATGGTCTGGGTCTGGGAAACAAGGTTCTTCCTTGTTCAACTGTAGATCTCCAAGCAGTGTCATAGAAAGAATATGGAAAGGGCTATGTTTGTTGAGTCCCAATTCTACTCATAATGTGTGAGTTTTATACAATTATGAAAATTGTCTGAACATCAAGAGGGTTGTTGTTGTAGGGTTTTTATTTTGTTTTGTTTAATTCTTTGAGACAGGATTTCACTATGTATCTCTGGCTGTCCTAAAACTCACTGTGTGGACGAGAGTAGCCTTGGATTCACAGGGATCCACCTGCTTCTGCCTCCCACGGGCTGGGATTAAAGGAGTCCATCACCATGCCTCGTAACTGAATCTCAGTTTGCATCACTGAAAAATGAAACTATAACATGGCCAGAAAAAGGAACATACAAACTAGCAGAGGTAATGCACCCAGGACACACAATAAGCACAGCAGTCAGGCACTGTGATGGTCACTGTTCATGTGAACTTACTAAACACATGCCTGAGCAGCTAAGAATACTGTTGTAGTGTGTTCCTCTGGTCTATGGATAACAAAGCTAGAAACAATTAAACTCATGCTCACATCCAAGCCACAATCATGTCACTACAACCCAACCTACCCCCTAGGCACAGTGACCCTGAAAATCTCTTACAATTCTTAATTCATACTCAACTTTAACACACTGTAGCAAACTGCCTTCTCCGGGGTATCTGTTGGTAAAACTGCATATAGTTTTCCAGGTACCTGGAATGTTCCACAGTCATCATTTCTCCCTTCCTTACTGTTTGCATTTCCTAAGTGAAGAGATCGGAACACACAGATTCTAATTTCCTTACAATCCAAACTGCGGCTACTCAAGATGTGAATGGCTTTCACTGAGGGTGTAATTAGAAACGCACAGCAGTGGAAACTGTACCTCCTAATGAGAATGAGGACACAGTGCACACACTGGGTGGAATGAGGTGCTGTTCTCTGAAACTTCTTATCTGAAACACCGGGGGAAGGAGATGACTGCACACCTGATATGGGGAGTGACATTTACTGTTACCTTTGGGTTTTGTTGGTAAGGTCACAGACAGACAACGCCCTGCAATATGAGGAGCCCTCTTAAGAAATGGGGAGCATTTCCACCCACAGTGTCAGAACTAGCCCCACGGAGGAGCCCTACTGATTGTTCAGTAATTTCACCCCTGTAGATGATTCCTGTGGACCATCTGTGAACGGACCATGGGAACAACGGGTGTGCAAATGAACTGACACTTAGGAGAGTTGGCAGTTAGACAGTGGCCTGACTTTGCCGATATTCTGTAAAACTCTAATTATCTTTGAAGTTCTGCACTTGGCCTATATCAAAAAGTTTCAACAGTCTCTTCTTTTAAACATTTACTTATAGAAATGTTATGTGTCCTCATTTCCTATAACCTTTTCCTTTTGTGCCCACATCAAATTCTTGGCATATCTCAAGGC
Organism: Myodes glareolus; assembly: GCF_982192425.1. NCBI lineage: Eukaryota > Metazoa > Chordata > Mammalia > Rodentia > Cricetidae > Myodes > Myodes glareolus. The sequence continues at coordinate 66,133,678 of NC_142033.1, forward strand.
TCCAAAGAGCAGAACTGAAGCAATTTATAACATCTACCTAGGAGTTATATGGGTTTCTTTCTTCATTAAGCTGATAGCACCTTGTAGGAAGAAAACTGAAATCATGGAACTGTATTTTTTCTATTTTTAATCCTCTTCCTAAACAAGTCAACCCAGGGATAGCTGAGTGGGCCGATCTTCTCTCCACTGAGTCTAACAACCTGAGTTCAGTCTCAGTACCCAAAGAGTAGAAAGATACAATTGGCTTCCTCAGGATGTCCTCGGATCTCCACATGAAGACCCAGACAAACACAAAAATAAACATATGCATTAGTACCTTCTCTCAGACAGACATGACCCTCAACCTGTTGCAGGCTTTGTCATTAATATGAACTCTACAGTTTAACTGAGCATGGTTTCCCCATTTTCAAAGAAAGAGCATCAGTTTTAATTAGGTATATATGTTTGCCCAATCACAAACCTTAATGATGTATGTAAAAAAATAAACATGTGTTTCTTTAATTAATTTTCAGAGAAGAAAATCTTTGAATTCTTTCAGTGAGATTTACAAAACAAACTGAGAAACTGATTATCTAAGTTGTCGGAAACCAAGAAAAATGTATGTTATCCTCTACATATGCAGAGTGAAACTATGGGATGTTTTAATACTTGCATCTATTTGACAGTGTTACATATTTTAACCATATATGCTTACGTATCTATGTATAAATTTATGCACACATGAGTGCACCTACCTACAGAGAAAAGAGAGAATCAGGTTGCTTCGGCACAGGGAACAGAACTCGGATCTTCAGTAAGAGCAGCAAGGAGATTTAAGCACTCCCAAGAAGAACAGCAAGAAGTTCTAACCACTTAGCAATTTCTCCTATAAAGAGCTATACATTTTCATGTACAAATTTGAACTAAAAGTCATTAAAGTAAATTTTAAACCATGGACTCTAAGTTATAATCAGTCTATGTATATGACCCACTCCCACAAACCATATTAAACACAAATAGAGGTCAAGGCCATTCAGTACAGAATCAGATTCAACAGAATCCACCAATCCTATTGGGTGACAGGCTTTCAAAGTGAGACTAAATGTCTAATCTGATGATCACTCTGTGTGCTGTTTAGTTTTGACTGTCAATTTTACATAGCCTAAAGTCAGAAGAGAAAAAAAAATTATCTAGATTAAATTGGTCTGTAGGCACGTCCGTGAGGATTATCTGAATTGCTAATTGACATAAGAGGGCCCATCCCACTGTAGGCAGCATCATTTCCTTATCAGATAGTCCTGGGATGCATAAGAAAGCTACCTAAGTTTAAGCACTTACTTATAAGCACACTATCAAGCAGCATTCCTCCATAATTTCAGCTTCAAGTTCCGGCTTGAGTTGTTGTCCTCCTTCCTTCAGTGGTAAACTGTGACCTGCAAATTGAAGCAAACCTTTTCCTCCCCTAAATTGTTCCCCCCACCAAGTGTTTTATCACAATAGAAAGGAAACAAGAACATTAAATAAATCCACAGACTCCAAAAAGTTTACAGAAGGCTGGAAACCAAGTTAAACCGGTGTCTTAGCTAGTGCTGCTATTACTGTAATGAAACACCATGACCAAAGATACTTGGAAGGAAAGGGTTTATTCAGCTGCTCTTCCACATCACAGTTTTTCATCAACGAAAATCAGGACTGGTACTGAAGCAGAGCAGGAACCTGGAGGCAGGAGCTGATTCAGAGGAATGCTGCTTACTGACTTGTTCATCGTGGCTTTCTCAGCCTGTTTTTTTGTAAAACTGAGGACCACCAGCACAGAGATGGCACTACGCATGATGGGCTGAACCCTCCTTTTTCAATCACTAATTAAGAAAATACCATAAGGCTTTTCTTGAGCTTTATCATGTAAAGACATATTCTGAATTGAGTCTCCATCCTTTCTGACGACTCTAGCTTGTATTAAGTTGATATAAAACCAACAAGTACAACCTGGGAGCTGGAGTAAGAGTTAAAGGAAGAGATGTGGGAAGAAGAAGCCTGGAGACTTTGGATGTAGATAAGGTGAGAATTCTTGTGGACGCTTCCCATCTCAGGAAAGGACCAATAAACACCAAATCATGGACAAGGAGTGGGATTATGATTATTAAGCCTCCTCTGATTTTTCTGAGGGGACTCCCACGATGGTTGGCAATGCAGCATTGCTAGTCTGTTTAGCTTTGCAACTAAACAGAGACACTCTTTATGGTAACACCAACATAGAACTGCAGGTGGCCGTGAGCTCCTCTTTCCACCTATAAACACAGACTGAATAGTTCTCAGCACCTGAGTGTGAGTCTGGCTATCTTCCTAAATGACACACTATGTCAACATCATAACAGCTGCTCTGAAGGAAATCAGAATGTAGTATTCTGATATCAGGTGAGGAACGTTACCAGGAAAAAGGAGAGATCTATTGCTAAGATCAGTTGCTATTAGATCAAGGTAGAATGACTGAGGATTACGTATTAAATGGTGCATGAAACAGGAAGAGTACTGAATTCAAGGGAATTGGAAGGAAGGGATTCAAAGAATGTGAAAGTAACTCATATTTTGGAGAATTTTACTGTCTTGTAAGGCAGAACAAATGACAAATAAATGGAATAATAACTAGAGGTTAAGCTCTAGAAAGAGTTATTTAATGTAGAAAAAGTTTTATACATAATTTTAGTCAAACATACCCAGAATAAAGAAGAAACTGATGATGTAAGGGGAAAATGAACAGATTTCTGGTTATGTTCTCAAGCAGACAAGATGGGTAGACATTAACATTGGACAAAGTACTTGGCTCATTGAACTTGGTCTCAGAAAAATTACCACTGAATTATTTATAGCCTTCTCAGCAGATTAATGTAAGTCAATGATGAGAGATGATTCATATCCACTTTTGATGTGTGTTCAGCCACTCATGAATACTTTTGCTGAGTAAAGCAATGCATATGCCTTCTTTGCATAGATGCATGACTCATCAGCATAAGGGAAACCTTTGAGTTAAGTGGCTTCATTTGTGGTTGAGGAGTGACATAAAAGGAAATACCTCTGAAGTGTCGAGTAGCAATTGTTTTTTTTATATTATTTTTTTTTTGACTTTGACCTAATGAACCCAGTTGTTGCTCCATAGCCTTTTGGTGGCGTTTTTTTTGTTTTTTTTTGTTTTTTTTTTTTTTGAGTCCTGTGTGACTCTCTTATTTTGTCTGCTCTAGATTTTCCATTTAAACTTTTTAAAAATGTAATGTGCTTTCACATACAGACTCTTTAGAATGGTGGCCTTGTCTTTTGATCATGTATCTGTAGGATCATATCCAGTATATAATCCTTGGAAGTATTCCAAGAATTTATGCTTGATCTATCACTCTCATTTCCTTTTTTCTGGTCACCTCATCCAGTAGTGTATGATGATGAGTAATACTCTCATGGCGGTGTTTGAAGGTGAAAGTTCCTTGTGTTCATCCTAGAATGACATTGATATTGTAATAATGTTACATTTTTACTATTACATTTATATTATCTCATCTAATACTCCTAAATACCCTCTGAGTTGCCAAGATGTAAGTGCTCACTATAAAAGAGAAACCGGGTCTCAGTAAACCTAACAAACAATCCTACATCATACCAATAATCACCAACCTCAACCTAGTAACATCCCTTTTCTGCTTCTGAAGACACTTTTGCCATTGCTGCAGGGTGAACCAAAGGTAATGGTTGCAGTTCAGATACAGACAAGGCATGGTGAAACAGACTACGATTGTAGAATGAATAAGGCTAAATTACATCTTATAGGATTACAGGCATCCCAGAACATCTCAGTGGAGCAGTTCAGAATGTCTTATGGGAATACATAGCATTTTCTGAAGGAGTGTGGGAACTATAACTCTCCAGGAAGCTTCCTTACTCAAGGGTAGGGTATAGACCAGCACTGGTGGAAGAGTTAGTCATTCCTTTCTTCTTGTGGCCTTAAGACTACACCCTGATGTCAATGAGACACCTTCCAGCCTTAGGGTGTGTGTGAGAAACAGAACTTGGGAGCTACAAGTCACTACTCACGAAAAGAGTTTCGGTCACAGATACTGGAAGTCTAATTAAAAATTTTTCAGAATGGACAAGGAATTGATGACACTACAAACGGATTGAGAGGAGAAAATGGGTTGGCCGACACAAATGGTTCAAGATGCTCAAATTAAAGTAATGGAAGCTCTACATGCTTCAGTCCATTCACTCACTCACACAGATCAGCTTTCCCTGGAATATCATCCCTACCGATGCACGATTTCGTATGGCCTCTGAGGTCTCTAATCGCCAGCTCCTGTGAACCCCAACTTACTTACAGGGACAAGCATCTGTTTGACATCTCCACCAGGAGGCTGCGAGTGAGTGGCTGAAATTGCTCTTGCATTATTTCTTATTCTTTCTCTGTCTGCTGTACTGAATAAAATTTCTCCTTTTCAGTGACTGACAGCTTTAGTTTTCTGGTTGGCCAGGTTGAACATTTTAGAGTCATCCTTCACTCTTTCCCTTCATTCTTTTAATGAAATCTATCTGACCTCTTTCTGGTTCTCCTAGTTTACACACCCATTTCACACTGTTTACCCCCATGCTCTAAGCCATCATCGTTTCTCTTTGAATTATTGCTATAACACCTAATTAATGTTCTTTTATTTCACAGATAAACTAGAAATGATTTGGACACAGAAGGAAGTGTGACCATCACAGAAAATAAGTGAATCCCACTGTTTCCAACCCAAACATGGCACAGACCTCCCAGGAAGAAAGCAAAAACTGTAATGTGATATCTAAAATGTGAGCTCTCATCAGCATCTCTGGCCTCCCCTGCCCCCTTTCTACCATTCTGACTTCTTTATGTTACATGCAAACACCAAGAATGCCATTGTCTTTGGGTTTTACTTGTGTCCTCTGCTCTTGCTCTACCAGAATGGTTGCTCTTCCATGCTCAAGACTGTTTCTTTAGATCTACCATGTTTTCTCAAACGTCATTTGCAGGTTTTGAAAATAGACACAGCCTCTGCGGCCCCTTTCCCTGCTGTGCTTTTATTAGTAGCATTCGTCACCATCAGTCATATTTTAGGTTTCATTTGCATAATTTTTGTCTCCCACTGGAAGTTAAATTCTATGAAAGAGGAATTTTTGTTCTTTGTTCTCCATTTCTGGCTTCTTAGGCTTCCTCTTCTCATGACCCCTTTAGAAAACTTGAGAAACTTGCAAGAGCTGGGGTGTGTACATACATAAAATAAATGTGTAAATCAACATTTCCTGATCATAAATGACAAGGAATTTATTCAGAAAGGTTTTTAGCGCACATATAATTTTTGTTATTAAAGATGAAAGAAATTTTCATGATAATGAGTTAGAAATACATATTTATTATTACATAAGGAGAATTAAATTCTGGCTGAATATATAATATTGCAGGATATAGAATTAATTGATATTTTGATTTTATGATTAAAGTGTCAAGGATGACACTTCTACAGATATGTAATACAAGATAGAGAAATATATTTTGGGCTATTTCAGAAATTTTTGGAAATTCTGTCTTAATTCTAGGCCACAGTTCACTTAATGACATTTTATGAAACTCAAATGAACAACTTAAATAGCCGTGTTTTCTATAACTATACCATTATATTCCTATGAGAATAAAAATCATGTGATAATATAATATGTGACAGAATGTACAATACAAAAATAAGCATGTTCTGTGTTCAGAACCAGGCCACAGTAACACTGAGATGCAGGGTGGTCAAGTCCTCTCATAGATGCCTTGATTCCAACACACGCTTGATTTTGAATTAATTTTTGACAATGTATATGAAGAACCTTTTCACTGTTCCCAAAGCTTGCAGCACCCACATTCAGTGATGGTTGATTCACAAGTTAAGAAATTGTGCTCTACTCTACCACCTATCACTGAAATAAGATTACAATAGAATATCTGCCTTATCCAACCCTTGATATTGGAGGCTAATGACAGCAAGGAAAGGCTCCCAACTGGAGAGGCCAGACTCTCTAGAGTGAGTATCAAGGCTGTTACAAAAGGAACACTGAGCAGAGAGGGGATTGCTGGGATAGTCACCTCCACATATTTTTTCTGTTTTCTCAACTGTTGTAGTGGCATACACCATTACCACAACCAATGGGAATACAGAAAAAAAAGGCCGCAATGGATGGAACCAACAAGAATAGACAGGGTAGAAATGGCTCTGGAGAAGTAGATAGCATATAACGATCAATGGAGAGGTGAAGCTTTGTTAAATTCAAAGCTCAGTGGTTTTATTCCCTGGGTGAATATCAATGTATTTACTATAAGGTGGATTATAGAGGTGATAATCTAGGGGCATTGTTTTTGCTTTTACATTTTTCCATCCTTTTTTTTCCAATGAGCATATTACTTAAGTGTATATTTTTAACTTGGAACATCCATTCCAAATGGGATCTTTAGTTTCTTCCTTAAATGCTTACAGTATAGTAACTAAGGACATTAATTAGCACTGGTGATATATACTGCATTTAAATGGAGAGTACTGGGAAGGTAGAGCTATCAACTGAAGATCTACTATGCTATTTTGGGAGCAAAGCCTGGGTTAATATTAGGTTTGGGCTTTACTGCCTGCCCAAACAACCTCAGCCTGCATGAAGGAGATTCTTAGAGCCTCTGTTTTTACTGCAGCAGTAGCTATATGGGACCTCAAAGTCCCTAAATGTCTGAAATAGTAGCTTTGGGTCATAGCCGAGACTCTCACAGCCTGGCCTTAATTTTAGAACAGATTTACTGAATCTCACCTAAACCAAAACTAAATTAAGTGTTTAGACTAAGACAAGACATAATATTTCTTTCACTCACATTTCCCTTTCTAAACAGTTTTTAAGACACGTATTTTATAGTCAATTATTATGTGTTATTTTTAAAAACTCACTAAGGGGACTGCAGAGATGTCTCAGCAGTTAAGAGTGTTCCCTGCTCTCCCAGAAGACCTGAGTTTCGTCCCCTGCACCCCCATCTGTCAGCTCAAGACTTCTTACATTCCCAGCTCCAGGGAATCCAGTGCTCGCTTCTGACACCTGTGGGCACACAGATAACTTTACACATACATAGAAGCAAAAGCAAATCTGAAAAACAAACAACTATATAAAAAAACCAAACCTCATTAAAGTTAATATAAGAAATATACAGAATTAAATGCCAATAAGAATATTTTTGTTAGTAATTATCTATCAATATGCATTCAAGAATTTTCTGACTTTTGAAGTAATTAAATATATATCAAAGAATAAGAATGATAACAAATTTTAAAGTTATACAGAAAGTAATGATTTATTCAAGTTCATTTTTCCTTTTTTATTTTTGAGACAATGATAGAATTACACCATTTCTCTCTCTCTCTCTCTTCTCTCTACAAACTCCCATTCACCCTTCCTTTCAAATTCATGGTCTCTTTTTTAACTATTGTTGTATGCCTATATGTATGTGTGTGGTGTATATGTATATACCCACATATTCCCAAATATAACCTGCTTGTTTTGAAAAATGTCACTCACATGCACATCCTCAGGGTTGAGCACTGGGTATTAGACAATCAGTTGCTGTACTTATCCCTGGAGAAGACTAACATTTCTAAATGTTACAGTATGATTAAGTGGTCACAGATGCTATATGTGAAACCTGATCAAGGAGAGCAAGGTGATTGAGGTAAGAGTGAGCATCAGGATAGTAATCTCCCTCTAGTGAAGGTTCTCTGGGTCTCATCGCTTATCTAGAGGAAGAGTAACAGTACAAGTACCATACTTATTATGGATTTGGTGAACATCTATAGTACCTAGGATGGGGTTTGAAATAGAGTTAACTCTGTGTGAGAGGGGTTGTTCTTGTTTGTGTCTGTGAATGTGGGCACTTGTGCATACTATGAGATTTGTGTGGTGCTCAAAAAGCCTTGAGAGTTGGTTCTTACCTTCCTGTCATGCGCTTCCAGGAACTCTGAAATTTCGCACTTCTCATCTCTCTGTAGGAGTACGGGGATGGAGGATGTTCACACTCTGTCGCCAGCTTCTATGTGGATTCTGGTGGTTCAAATTCAGATTCCACATTTGTGCAACACATATGCTTACTCATCAAGCCACCTTCCCAGCCTCTGTAACTGTTTTCCAATAAATTAAATGTCCAACGTTCAGCTCATGTCCTTTTCCCATTGATTAATAAAATGTTCAGCAATAGCATTTGAGAATTGTATAGTATGCCTTACTCAAGAAGGACGCTTAAAAGAAACCCCACACTAGCTCAGAATTGAGTATAATAGAGGGTTGTTTATTTAGGGATAGACACACAGATCACAATCTTCTGCTGAAATGGGGAACAGCAACCGAATCCCGCAGATGGAAAAGAAAAGAAGCTGGACTCATACCTTACAGTGGTATATATAGTATAAGAGGCCATACCAAGTGAGTGAGTAACTTAAAGGCTACTGGTGGTAGAACTTCCTTCCGCACATTATAAGAATATTTGCTGCTTTATATAATTAGTTATATATGCTTGCATTGTTTCCAGAGGGTTGTTTGTTTTTCCATCAGCTGTTGTTTGTTGACATATAGGTAGATTGTAAAACAGGCTAGGAGATGGTTGCAGTAGTGAAGAAAATGGGTAGAAGGTGGAATGTTTGCCCTCAACAACACCTGAATGGAGAATCAGTTTCTAATACAGCTTCTAAATTAATTATGGAGTGTATTTGGCAGAATAATAACACCACCATTAACACACACACACACACACACACACACACACAGAGAGACAGACAGACAGACAGACAGACAGACAGACAGAGACAGAGATGCCCATACTCATACCTATGGTAACAGAGGTTTTGAAGATGCAAATTGGAATCTTGATAGGCCTGAATTCTTCAGATGGACAAAGTCTAATCCTTAAAACAAGAGGCTATTTCCTAATTGTGGTCAGAGAAAGATGGGTTATAAGACAGTCAGCATCACATGATATTGCTGGTTATGAAGAAATAGAAAACAGGACACAGGCTAAGGAATGGGGCTGTTCTCTAGAAGCCAAAAGTACACGAAATCAAGTTCTTTCTAGAGCTCACAGACACATCTCCTCAGCTCCGTGAGTCTCTGAGGGACCTGCGACCAATAAATCTCAGATAATAAATCTGTGTGGTTTATAGCCAGTCACTTCACGTTAATTTATCATAGCAGCCAAAAGAAAATATGTGACTGACAGGATAATCTGAACAAGGTGTCCCCAATGTAGAGAGTGAAGCCTGTAGTGTTTGTACATTGAGATTAATCAACTTTTAGTTAGAGGTTCATGTTCTATAGGTTAGTAATGAACTTTTCCTAATAAATTTATTCACATACAACTTTGAAAACTGACAGGTTGTCATGCCATAAAACTAGAAGCAATGAGTTTTGGGCTTTTGATGAGTTTTATAGCCTCTGAACCTATAGTTAACAGATTCACTAAACACTTCACGTATTTTTTTATGTGGTGATTTCCCAAACAATAATCATATTGTACATAAAGAACCTTATGCCATCTGAAATTCAAATTTAAGCAGGTACCTTATATTTTAACAGGTCTTTTCAAGGGAACTCATGGCTATCCTAACTGTGTAAGTAGGCCCCTCAGCTACACTGTACTCTGGAACCTTTGTAACTCAGGATATACCTAGCTTCCTATGGAATGATAGGGTATCAGTATCTCCAAGCAGAAGCCAGAAAGATGTGGGTGCCTTGGGTTTATCCTGTATGTTCCAAGTGTAAGCAATAGCTTAAAGAATGATGCTCCAATTGCATTGTGTGTGGGAATCAGACAGGAAATTTATGATGAGGTAGATTCCTGGATTCATCAAGAGAATCTGTTTCAGGACTGGAACCAGATTTGCGGTTTGCTGCCAAGAAGCATTGCAAGTGGTTGTGATGAAGAATCTGTGATTCACACTCTGAGAAACCTATGCTTAACCTCTGTGACCTGTGACCGAGAAATGAAGCACTTGCTTCCTGAGAATTATTGATGGACACATGTGCTTCAGACACTTACTGAATGCAAATAGCCGGAAACTCATTAGCAATTCTTTCTTCTTTTCTCAAATTTCCACAACTGCCCTAAAAATTTTTCTAATTCTTTAGCTGTTCTGCGCCCCACTCTCACCTTTCTTTTCCTGTTCTGTCAGAATATTAGGCCAAGCCAATCACCTCAGGCTGTTTCTTCTGATTTGAGGCGTATCAATCTTGCCTTTCCAGTTGTCTTGGGTTTTCCCTTTAATCATCTTTGTGATCCTGAAGACTTAGTAGTGTGCTTCCTTTGTTCAAGACCTTGCCAAATCTCTATATTTTTCTTTTAATTACTTAAATTTCAGAGATTTTGTTCATGGCCAGCAGAGTCATACACAGTGTGTGGTTTCAGATTCAGAGCAAAATGTACTATCCAGTGTTCATCTTTCCCGGAAATAAGCCAAAGACAGATTACATTCTCCGAACCTTTTGTGTACCTGCCAGCCACTGCGGCCCCACCCTCCTATGAAATGCAATGAACAGTCTCCCATGGCAATACATCCTCATACGGAGGTGACTGTGACTGTTGCCCTGTGGAAAACACACTACGCAGGAAGAAAGACTTTGTATTCCTTTTTCTTAGTTCTTGGTGCCAGCAAATTCACAATTCCCACTTGCAAGGACATGAATCCAAGTAAGCAGGCATTGGTCCTTCTGTTCAGAGCCACCTGGGGCTTGGCTGAATGGCCCAGGCCTAATGGTTTTGAAAGTCAGGAAATAGCTGACGGCAGGGTCAACCAGGCCACTCCTGAAAAAATAGCTCACATTGTTCAGAGCATGGGGACCAATATCTACAAATACCCAAATGCTTCTTAGAGGAACAATAGCAGCGCAAGTGACCAGTTTCCCTTACCCTTACGTTGCCAAGCAAGGTTTCCGATGGTATGGGAAAACTGGAATATGGCTTTGGTGGTTATAAAGGGTATGTAACAAGCTCAGCAGCCTGGATTCTTCCTGTGTGGTGTGGTTTTGCTGTTCCAGCATATCCTGCTGATATGGTTTTTACATGGCCAAGGCTGGAGAATGTTAACTGGAAAAGAACTAAGCGCTAACCTTGCACGATCACTAACAAGTCTGTGGATTGCAGGTGTCTATCTCCTTGGGATTCTGTAATCATGGTGAACTCTGGTGGATGCCTTCCATTGTCTCTGTTTGACACACAGGACCTGGGCGACTCTGGAAGTGTATTTTCATCCACACTTCAAAAGACCTCTAGGTTTCTGCTTAGAACACAAGAAACCCACCGTTGACCAAATGCTGAGAGCTGTAAGAGTCAAGAGGCCACATACAGTACCAACCTGGACAGGCTGAGGCTTGCAGGCATGGTCTCTGGCATGAATCACATCATAAGTGTGCTATATTTTCTAAGAACCACTGGCTACTTCACCTCAAGGGAACTAAAGCATCAACTGCCCTTCACCGGAACACCTTTTCACTAGAACCACCATTTCACCAGAACACACCTTTGCACTAACACATCTATGTGTGCTATAAGCTGACTCGTATGGAACAGGCTGACTAGAAGAGGTGAAAAGTGGAGATCCAAAAGACATGCACCTTGTAACAAGGGACTTTATGAAGATAGGCAGGTTGGTAGATTGCAATTTGAAGTCCATACTGAGATATGGCCCCCTTTTTTTTTTTAATCTCAAACAAGTAATGCTTCCCTCACTCACTGACCGTTACATGGTGAGTGACATTTCCATATTATCTTTAAAACTTCTTCTAAACATTCTGATGTGGAAATGGCATGGACTGAAGGTTAAGAGGGCCAGAATGGTCTATTCTGACACAATGTAGGTCAATAATAAGTCCAGTTGTCTGAGTTTACCCCTCTGTACAAGGTTAATAATACTATGATATAAATTATAAATGTTAAATGGACTCAGTTACAAAAAAAAATGCCCTAAGCATGACTTGAAGAGGGACACCACTAACAGACATAGTATAATGGACAGAGGAAAAACTCAGGAGCCTTCAATCCTACACAGAGAACTGCAAGCAACTAAGGATGCTGAGAGCTGGGGGAATAATCTTCCTCAAGGAAGAACACATGATTTATTTATCCAATACCAAAGAGTCAACCCTGAACATATATTCGTACAAGTAACATATACAGCCTCGGGAAGGGAGGTAAGGTGGTGCAGAAAAGTTTGGGGAGAAAAAGGGAAAGAAAAACAGATACAAGTATAATCTCAAGTACATATATATTTTAAACACCCTAATATGATGATAAGGAACCCAGAAGGTTCAGAGAGGTTTTTTGTTTTTTCTTTTTTCATTATTTTCTCCATTTAATTTTTGCCTCCTTTGTTTTATTTTCCTCTAGTCATCTGCTAAAGGAAGACTAGACCAGGCATGGCAGACAGAATAAAGCGGTGGCGGTACAGGAAGAGAATTTTGAAAATCTGTGTGGAAGACAGGACGCACAAGTGAAAGTACACACCAGGAAGTCGAGCTCTACAAACAGGTCCAGCGTGATTCATTGTGTAGCTGATAGTGAACATCAGATTGGGGCGAGACCTGATATTGTGGCAATGCCTTTCATCCCAGCACTCAGGAGGCAGAGAAAGCAGATCTCTGTGAGTTTGAGGCCATCTTAACATACATAGTGACTCCAAGGTCAACCAAGGATACACAGAGAGTGCCTACTTTGAATAAATAAATGAATGAGCAAACAAAAAGATAAACAATAAATAAATAAATAAAGCATAATATGGGTTGAGACCTTTACTCTACCATAATACTTTAGCAAAAGACAGGGCTTATAAGTTTTTTTTTTTAAACTGCTTGGCATATGAACAAAGTTGTCTTGATTAGTGGTGAAAGAGTGATAGTTAGCAAGGTTACTTCAGCATGTGCTAGGCATCTGGAACAAGCCGTGAACAGAACTAACAGATTATAAGGCCTTTGCTTAACTTACACACATAGCTTGCTAGGTACAGAGATGAGAAAAGACAGTCACAAGAGTGTATGATTAAAGTTTCCTGTGGCCATGTATTGGTGTCAAATAATTTTTCTTACATTTTTATCTCATGAAGTTGAATGAATTGAACACCCTCTCTGTCCCAACCTCAGCTTGCCCTGCTGAACTGCAGGACACTGAGACCCAAGTGTCTGTCTTCTCTGGGACTATATTATTACTCTCCTTAATTATCTGAGGTTCTTCTAGGATGGTAAACTAGAGAGATAAAGACTTAGACAATTATACTTTTCATTATCATCCTGATAAAGCTGTCAAACATGGATCCAACAACGTAAGGAAGGAAAAAAAATAGAGGGGGGGGATCTGGATTGAGAATAATATTTTCATTTTAACCCATGGATCTAGTAATACTTGAACCCAGTCTAGCTCTAAGACATGACTCCTAAAAGTAGTTGGATTGCTTAATTTGGATGAGGGTTTGTCTATCTTGTTGTCTTTTCTCAGAGAACCAATTCTACATTTCATTGATTCTTAGTATTGTTCTCTGTGTTTCTATTTTATTGATTTCAGCCCTCAGTTTGAGTACTTCTTGCCATCTACTCCTCTTGGGTGTGTTTGCCTCTTTTTGTTTTAGAGCTTTCAGGTGTGCTGTTAAATTCCCAGTATGCAATCTTTATGAATTACTATGTATTTAGTGCTATGAACTTTCTTCTTAGCACCACTTTCATTGTGTTCTATAAGTTTGGGTATGTTGTGCCTTCATTTTCATTGATTTCTAGAAAGGCTAGGCAACAAGGAAGACTCAAACAGGGTTTCTTGGATCTCCCTAGAGAGGGGAAATAGAAGAGATTTTTGTGGGTAAACCGAGGTTGGGTGGGAATGGGAGTATGAAAGATCAGGTGGAAGAGGGATGAAGCAGAGAGTACTGAAAGAGATGATGGGGGCAGTGAGCATTTTGGAGTAAGGTAGAAACCTGGTGCAAGGAAAACTCCCAGGAATCTATAAAGATTACACAAGCTAAGATTTCAAGCAATAGGGGATACATAGCCTAAACTAGCCATCTCCTGTGACCAGACAAAACTTCAATGGTAAATGTAACAGGAAGGTCACTCACTTGTTCCCAGCTGCTTATAAAATAACCACACAGAAACTGTATTATTTAAATCACTGCTTGGTCCATTAGCACTAACTTATTCTTTTTTTTTTATTTTTTATTTTCGAGACAGGATTTCTCTGTAGTTTTTGGTGCCTGTTCTGGAACTAGCTCTTGTAGACCAGGCTGGCTTCGAACTCTGCCTGCCTCTGCCTTCCAAGTGCTGGGATTAAAGGCGTGCACCACCACTGCCCGGCTAGCTCTAACTTCTTATTGGCTAACTCGTACATCTTAATTTAAGTCATCTCCATTAATCTGTGTATCATCACGTGGCAGTAGCATACCAGCAAAGTTTAAGCATGTCTGATTCTGGTGGCAGCCCCATGGTGTCTCCTTCCACCCTACTTTATCCCAACATTCAGTCCAGCTTTCCGTTCCTACCTAAGTTCTGCCTTGCTATAGATCCAAAGCAGTTTATTTATTCATTATTGGTAATCACAGCACACACAGGGTACTCCCACATCAGGTGATAACGGAAAATGAATCCCAGCCACATACACCTCGACCTACAATCTGTCTTACCTATGGGATGTGCTGGAGAAAGAGAGGCATACAGATTGTGGAGGTGGAGGTGACCAACCAATGACTGGTACAGTCTGAGACCCATGCCACAAGAGTGAACTTACTCCCTACACTGCCTGGAGCTCTAGGACACAGACTCTGGAGAGCCCTAGGATACAGAGTCTGGATGGCCCAGAGACCTAGCTTAGAAATAAAGATGACTGAAGAAACGGCAATGTAGTGATGATAAAGAGATCCTGTTTCACTCACAGACTGGTGCCTAATACAACTGGCATCAGAGAGGCTTCATTCAGAAACTGATGGAAACAGATGCAGAGACCTACAGCTAAACATTAGGCTAAACACAGGAAACCCTGCTAAAGAGAGGTAGGGGGAAGGATTGGCTGATTCAGAGGAGTCAAGGACATTACAAGAAAACCCACAGAATCAACTAACCTGGGATAGTTACTATATAGTTACTAACATAGGAGCTCACAGAGACTAAAACAACAGCTAGGCAACATGCATGGGATTGACCTGAGCCCTCTGCATGTATATGACAGTTGGATAGCTTTGTCTTCTTGTGGAACTGCTAACAATGGGAGTAGAGGATGTCTCAGACTCTTTACTTGCTTTGCAACTCTACTCCTCATTTCTGTTTGTCCTGCCCAGCCTTAATACACTGAGAAATGCTTAATCTTACTTGATATGCTGTGTTTAGTTGATATCCATGAGAAACTTGCACTTTCCTGAATAGAAATAGAGAATGAGAGGATTGGGGGTCAAAAAGAGAAGGTCAGAGAATTGGAAGGAGAGGAGCGAGGGTAAACTGTAGTTGTGAGGTTAATTAATTAATTAACTAAGACAAAAAGTAGTTGAATTGGGTTTATATACTTTGTAACAAGGAGAGTCTTAATTATTAGTGACATAATACTGGAGACACAAAGCTCCATAGAAACTAGAAGGTTTTGGGTTTAGAGAAGTTGCCAGCAAAAATCACCATTAAGAGGTGGTCATCCCTCCCAAGAGATGAAATGAGAAAACCGTGCAGACATAGAGATGAAGCAGGACATGGTGAATATAAGAACTTTAAAACTGTCAGTGTGGCAAGCAAAAACTTTGTCAGTGATTCAAACACCACTATGTGTTTCTGGTGTAGAGAAACTAGGTAGGATACAGAGGCACTGACATCATCACTGCCCTCTCTTTTCCTTAAATTCACTGCAATTCTTTCATGTGAGAATTGCAGATACTTACACCTAATGTATAGGGATGAAGGAAAGTTAAGCTGGAAAAAGTATACACATGAAATTAGCTGTCTATTTGGGGAACAGGTTGAATAAAGGTTCCAGGACTTAGACTATCATCTGTACTGCCTGCTAAGGAATTTTCAGCAAATGAGGCATAAGAGCCATGGAATTTGGTCCAACTCTCATGCATACTTCACTAGACAGACCCAGGTAACCTATCTAGGTGAACATCTGGCTCAGATCATAGAGTAAGCACCTCCAGATTAATAACAGCAGCAGCAGCAGCAGCAGCAGCAGCAGCAGCAGCAGCAGCAGCAGCAGCAGCGGCAGCAGCAACAGCAAAGGGGGCATATCAGCCATCACTCCTTGAAGAATTCAAACAGTTGTTATTGCCAGGATGGCCGTGGAGAAGCACAAAGGCCCAAGGCAGCCAGCCCTATCACTATGAACCACATCAGCCACACCGAGTAAAGGAAGTTGGACCTTTCCCAAGACCTCTAATCAGGCTAATATGTTCTCTTCCTGGAGGAAAACTATCTAGGATACACATCAGATCAAAATATTTCACACAATTCCTGGCACCAGGAAGCAAGTTCTGCAGGCTTAACTGTGACTGTGATAATACAAGTAGGTTGAAAGTTGAGAAGAACTATATAAAAGCAAGGGTCTCTGTGAAAGAAAATTTATTAATTCATTAATAATTATTAAATGCCTATGTGTGCTACATTTAGTTCAGGGCATCTGTGAAACAATTTATGCTGTGGGACAATAGTTTATACTCTGTCACCTGTATTGTAATAAAACTCTGATTGGTCAGCAGCCAGGCAGGAAGTATAGGAGGGGCGATAAGAACAGGAGAATTCTGGGAAGAGGAAAGATTCAGTCATGAATAACCACCCAGCCACAGAGGGGAGCAAGGTGAGAGTACATCACTGATATAAGGTACCAAGCCACATGACTAGTACAGACAAGAATAATGGGTTAATGTATGATGTAAGAAAGAGTTAATAAAAAGTCTGAGCTAATAGGCCAACCAGTTTATAATTAACGTAGACCTCTGTGTGTTTCTTTGGACTGAATGACTGCAGAACTGGGTAAGACAGAAAACTCAGTCACCAAGTTAAGACATAACTATTTAAGGTCCTACACAAATGGAAGGAAGAAATAAACTAAAAGAGAGAGTATTCCTGTTTGTGAGGACTTTATCTCCTTCTTGACTGGGTAAAATGTAAACAAATACACATCTCTGTTAAGAAATATGAGCGTGATAAAGAAAGACACAACAGAATAAGAAGAAGGGCAGTGGTGGTATATCCATCTCAGCTTATGGTGCACAGATGTCTGCAGAGGAACGGATCTCAAACAAGACCGAGGGGTGAGCTCTGTGTAAGACAGCATCATCCTTAAACATTCACAGAACCCAGAAAAAATGTAAATCTTGAGATGAGAATAATCTGGAAGGATTAATGGCACAATATAGCTAAAGGCAACTGAAAGAAAACAAATCAAACTTGAGACAAGCAGAAGGTAGATCACGCAGGCCTATAAAAAAGGATGGAGAAGTGCTTTGTTTGTGCTGAGTATACGGAAAAGCCACTGCAGAGGGAAATTGTATTGTTATGGGCACTTAGCTTCATAAACACATGATATTGTTTTCACATGTTTTAAAACAAATTGAGAACAGGAAATGGATTTACTTTTAATTTGGCCAAACTTGGGAGAAGTCTCCTGGGGTTTCTCTGCCTTTCGTGTGGCAGTGTGACAACTAAATAGAAAAGAAGAAAGTGAAGCCAGAAAATACACTGTATTAACTTAGCTGTGAGATTATCAGTCAGGCCTGTATGTATGTAGTCCTGGGAGACAAAATTTCCTGTTCCAGCAGAGAGCAGGACTTCACCCTTCCACTTTCTCCACATCCCTGGGGAATTCCAGTTCTCTGTAGTACATTGTCCAACAGTTCAATAGCTGGATGAAGGTAGTAAAAATATCTTTCTACTCTCTGACAGGGCCATGGTTTCAGTATTATTTTCTGTGACAAGGGCTATTACATTCTCTTGCAAGGATGTGTGTAACACCAACTTGGAGATTGAGTAATGGAAGTTTGTTTACTAACCGTCTGTAGACTGGTAGCCTAGCATCAAAGAGAGAAGGTTCTAGTTGCCAGAGCACACAGAAGATTGTGGCTCTCTACCTTTACTGTGCCTTTACTGTGAGTTTGTCCCCAAGTAAATAAACCTTTTTATTTTCCATTCCAGGCTGTTGTGGAACTCTTCGGTACAATGACATACAAGGACTCTCTTTATAGTGGATTAAGGACCACCTTGAAGATTTCATGTTAATTTATTCATTTAGCAAATATTTCCAATTCTGAGACACTGTGGATAATCATTCCAAGGTTTGACTCTTGAGGACAATACTTCAACCCACAATAAAGTCTCTGCTATGAAAAAATATCTAGTGAAGTCATGTTTCTACTGTTCAAATGAGAAATAATAAGAGTTTGAACAAAGGATGAGAGTAAAAGAGGTAGTGAGAGGTGGCCAGACTATGATATAATTTGATGAATTAATTGAGGAAATTTGAAAGTGGATTGATAATATAAAGCAAGAAAAATTAATGGGCAATAAAGCAAATTTTTCAGTATTTATGCTTTTAGAAGCATAAGGGCCAATAAGTTTGTTGTTGACCTAGTAAATCCCTCATGTTTATTAGTGGTCAGTGGAAGACCTGGGACTTGAGCCCAATAGATATATGAAGGTTTCCGTCATGAGCACATGTTGTATTTGGGGTGCTTTGGGCTTGGATGAAATCTCCAAAGAAGAGCATAGAGGGGAAGAAAAAAGAAAGGCCAAACACTAAGCTTTGCAGATTTTAGTCGTTGAAAGGAAAAATGAGGATGAGAACAGCATGAAGGAGACAGAAAAAAAAAATCAAGAGGCCGTTGGATCCTTGGAGCTAAATGAGGAAATGTTGAAGCCAAACTTCAGTACCACCTGCTGCTGCTAAGGGGCTGCTGGCAGAGTGATCCCAGGAGAGCTGGAGACCTGACCTTTGGATTTGGCAAGATCTAGACAGTTAATGACCTTTACAAGAGCAACCTCAGACAACAGCAGTGCTGAGGTAAAGAGCAGCAGGAAGTGAGAAAATGAATTCAGAGAATAAATGTGTTAAAGGACTTTGCTGTGAAACAAAGCAGATGAACGGGGCAATGGCTGGAGGAACTAGTGACTGACAAAGACATAAAGCACATTTGGCTTTTTGAGGCTGGAAGGTTCTAGAATGTGTTAACAATTCATTAACGAGGAACCAGGCCCAATAGAGAAAGACAGCAAAAGCTGCTGTGAAAAACCGCAGAAGAAAAATGTTTAACAGAATAATCAAATGTGCTTAATGAGTGTAGGATACACTTCCGGAATGACAGTGGCTCCCAATAAGATGAAAAATAGCTATTGTAGGAAAAGTTACAGTGGGTGAAGAGATAGCTGACATAGCACAGCATTTGCCACACAAGTGTAAAGACCCCAATCCTCACCCTCAATTTAAAAAATTCAGTACAGTATGGTGTTTGGCACTACAAATCCCAGGACAGGGAAGGAGAAATAGGTAGATCCTCAGGATCCCCTATCCTATCAGCCTGAACTAATCACTGAGTGCCAGGCCAGTTAGATACCCTATTGTAAAAGACAAGAAAACTGAGGAAAATATGACTCATGAGAATGCCCTGTAGACTACACACAACCAAACATGCATTCTCACAGACAAAGATGAAGGTACAATCTATTAAAGTGTGGACGACTTCAAGCCCCTGAACCTTAGTCTAGGGTTGGATTATACTACAAACCAGTGTTTATTTGTTTACTGTCCTCGTCTGAGAACTATACAGCCACCCATAATGCTTTCAGCTCTCACAATATTTAGTTAGAATTAGAAAGCTTTTGAACAACCCAAGAAAGGGTACTTAGAACCTCTTCATGTTTCTTTA
This sequence comes from Myodes glareolus, assembly GCF_982192425.1. Classification (NCBI taxonomy): domain Eukaryota; kingdom Metazoa; phylum Chordata; class Mammalia; order Rodentia; family Cricetidae; genus Myodes; species Myodes glareolus. The sequence continues at coordinate 66,153,576 of NC_142033.1, forward strand.
TTCCACAAAAGTTTTGCATTAATTTCTTTTTTTCCTTGCCAAAAGTGCTTAGTTTGAGCTAGTAAATTAGACTTCACAGTTACTGAAGAAAATAGGTTATCAATGTCCATTTCCCATTTGCTGACAATACTGTTAAACTTCTAGTAAAGGAAGAGGAGCCAGGGTGGAGAATCCCCTACATGAAGAGGAAATAAGAGAAAATATCGAGAAAGAGATTTCAACATCTGCTCTTCGGTTTAGGGAAGAGTGAAAATATGAATATCAACAAAGACATTGTGAGTTATATTCTTCTTCAAAAGTCCTTCCCCCATACCTTTGAGAGAAAAACATCAGGTCTAGAATATGGCACTGCTTCTATAGCCTGCATGCTAGCGCTTTGATCTTTCTAAGATTGCTGCACTCCAGTGGAAAACGCTACCAGTGAGTGTCCCTCAGGCAGAGGTATTTAAAGCTAAATACGTTCCAAAATAGAGGTCTGGGCCTACAGCAGGTGCTCATTTAAAGGCTATCTCTAATGAATACCTCTTTTCATGCTGAACTTAATTAAGTGTACTGACCCATTACCAAATAGGTTAATAAACTGAACTTTCAGTAGGCCCTTACTGAATTCTAGGTAGGCACTTTGAAGATATTTTGTGTGATACATTATTTACAAAATTGTCTCTTATATCCAAGAGTTCGTCAAACTCCAGATGACAAGTTGATGGGCAGTAAAACAGGTTGTATTCATTTACAACCATACTGAAGTGCTGGAATGAAAATCACTCCATCCACAGTGATTGTGCACGTGGCAGTCAGTTGTAAGTTTGAGAGTAATCTGTGACATTGGTTTATCAGTGAACTTGAAGGAAGGGCATTTCTATGCATGAATTTATATTAAGATGCCCTTGGTGATATAGATGAGATGACATCTCTGTCCTTATATCAACAGAAAAACTGAGAATCTCAATTACAAATATATTTCATAAGTCACTGTTCACTTGTCTATGTGATGAGGTGCAAAATTACATAAGAGAAGCAAGATCCTTCTCTACGAATATTGTGTGCTTGTAGGAAAAATGGAGTGCAGAAATGAATAAGTATATACATCTCTCATATTTAAATATGAGCAGTAAAACACAGCCGGAGTAACATAGATGGCCTTTATGCAGCTTTTGTGTAATTCAAAAGTCCACAGTCATCCATTTTGATAATGCTTGAAAAATTATCATGTACAGGTCACATTTATGCAGGTCTTATGTTTTTGCACAGATATGGATTAAAGCACACTCATACCTTCCTATGTGTGTAATGATACCAATTTCTACAACATTATGGATGAGTACATGCAAATAAATAGAAGACCCTCAAAGACAGAGCTTTATACTGTGTGGTCCCTTTATCTTTTTGTACTTTGTGTTGTGTGATCTAAACACAATTCAGCTGGAGTTTTAGGTGGCAAAAGCCAATTATGCACTTGAAAAACAAAAAGCTACTCCAAAAACCAAAATCCAATGATACAGTCTCAAAAAAAAAAAGAAAGAAAAGAAGAAAGGGAGGAAGGAAGGAAGGAAAGAAGGAAGAAAGGAAGGGAGGAAGGAAAGAATGCTGACAGTTTCAGCATCTCAAGGTATCAGTACAACATCACCAAGTACATGGATTCTCTGACACCTTCAGTGATCATCCTCATGTCTTTAATTTTACAAGATGACCATCTTGTTTATAATTAAAATTGCAATGCGTGGCTGGAAAAATTCAGCCCCTGTATTTATGTTTCACTTAAAGGATGAATTGAACTTACTCAGATCTTCTCTGTACAATCCTTCATTATATTATTGACCAAAATTCAATACAATGCCCATTATTTTTCTTTTCCTCTAATATTTTATTTTATTACTTATACATATATGTGTCTAGTTGGATTGTGTACAGATTATATAACACAGAAGGCAGGGACCATTACTACCATAGAATATATCAGTACATATAAATTAGTGCAGGTGTCCACAGAAGTGGAGAGAGAGTGTGGATTCCCTACAGTTGTAGTTTAAGGTGAGTCATCTGAGTAGTCACTGATATGGGATTCCCCTCTCCCTGCTGTGAATATCATGGGTTAATAAAGATAGTGGCTTGGCCTAACAGTGTAGAACAGAGCTAGGCAGGGAAAACTAAACTAGATGTGGGAGAAGGAAGTTGGAATCAGGGAAGAAACATGGACACCACCCCAGAGACAGAGATGCCAAAACCTTGCTGGTAGGCCAGTAGTTTTATGGTAAAATATACAAATAATAGAAATGGGTTAAATTAAGATGTAAATGCTGGCCAATAAGAAGTTGGAGCTAATAGGTCAAGCAGTGATTTAATTAGTACAGTTTCTGTGTGGTTATTTCAGAAACCTGGGCAACTGGGAAACAAACAGTTGGCCTCCTAACTATAAATTAGTCCTCCAACATGGTCGACTATATCCACCTAAAACCTGAGAGGGCTTGGAAATTAATTCTAGACACTAAAAAAAAAGTTTAGCCACACTTTTTCACCGAATGGGCTTTGCTTGCTGGAAGCATGCTGCAAACTCCTTTAAAAGAGGTCTTTCTGATTCAGCAGTAGCAGAAAAACATCCGTGCAGTTTTGAAATGGCAGCTTTCTGACTGTGGATTGTGTTGCTAGCACAAACTCTGACTCTTTCAGGAGGCTTAGCATTTAAGTGAGGTTTGTGAGCAGAGTGCTACAACTTTTTTAATGGCAACATAGACCTGTTGTGTGCCTGAAAATGGAGCTGTGAGCATGGCTCCTGCTAAACAGACCTCCACCACACCATGTCAGACTGGACAGAGCAAGCAGGCAGGGCCTTGTTTGCCTTAACAATACTGTTGTTTGGGTTTTTAAAAAGTGCTTAGTATTTTAAGAAGGAGTCCTGGTCAGAAAAAGGTTACAGATAAACCATAAAGACAAATTTAGATGGAAAAGACCTCTAAGTGCATCACAGTGCTAGATAAATATATGTAGGCTTGAGAGAGAGAAGAAAAAGAATATAGACAGTTATAAAAAGAAGTAAATGGTTTTACAAAGGTAAAGTCTTTAAAGAGATAGAGTACAGACAGTCATTGATTAACAAATAAGCCACATAAAGATGGAATATACACTGAGAATCTGGATTATATATACTATTGTATTTTCTTTATATTTTTTGACTACAGAGAGACATTTGATTTTGGGGACTGCAAAGATAAACTAACATATATATTTTAAAGGTATCTTAAAATCAAAATATGGTCTAAGGATATATTGCTTTAGAAAAGAGTTTCTTCTTTTGTTTCCACAGAGGATGAGAATCGGTGAAATCCTTCCAGACTAATGTAGTTTGATGGACCAAAACCCCTGAAAGGTCACCTTGAACATCCCTCAAAAAATTATTTTGCCCAATAAACAGCAAGAAACAGTTTTGAGAGAACTTTGCCCATATTCCCAAATATTGTTTATAAATATTTGTTTACATTTAAAGGGGGATATGCTATAGAGATATGCTATAGAGATATGCATTGGTATGGATCTTGGTTCATTGATACAAATTTAAGGCCAATTTTGGTATATATATTTTTCTGCTCTTGATTAAGGTATTGTGTTTATGCAGCTCATTTAAAAGTGTATGTTTAAGAAATACAGGTTAATAGATAGTCATATATAATAGTTAAGCTTGTTGTCAGGTGAGTTTGGTTTTCTAGATGTACAGAGATACATTTCAGATGGATAGGGATTCTGCAAATCTTTGAAAGACCTTCAGCGTATAGCATTTAAAATGTTTTAAGGATTTAGGACTTTTCGTGACTATAAGACACATCAGCTCCTGGCAGTACCAATTTACTTCAAGAGGAAGATGAACACCAAAGAGGCTCCGTATGCTGTTTGTAAGAAACTGAACTAGCCTGAACTGCTTAATGGTATGCTGTATGAACTGGATATGCAGGATCTACAGAAAAATGACTGCTGAGCTTGTCTAAAAGTGAGACTGTCCTTCTGGGTTCCTGCTTCATGAAAGAGTCGGCCAGACATTCTGCAGGACACAGAAGAAAGTGACTGACAAATTGCTAATATAAGCAGAACTGTCAGTGAAATTTCCTGCTTCATAGAAAGTCTGGGATATTATGGGCCTGTAGGTTGAATATGGATGCTTCAAATATACAGAAGTTTGTGTGACAGTCCAGGTAGCAAGATGTCTCTGTCAATTCTAGAGTTTTGGAAGTTGCTTATATTGCACTTCCTGTTTACTTAGATAATATTATATTCTTCTGGATTCTTTGATGGAGTTGAAGAATATATATAGTTATAGTTTTCCTCAGTTATAATAAAAGATAAAGTAGATATAAATATTGTAACTGTAATTCTTGCTTAATATCTGTTTTGTTTTATGTAATTTTAGTATGTTAAAATTAAAATCTTTCATTTTATTTAAACAGAAAAGGGAGGTGATGTGGGATTCCTCTCTGTATGCTGTGAATACCATTGGTTAATAAAGACAGTGGCTTGGTCTGATAGGGTAGAACAGAGATAGGCAGAGAAAGCTAAGCTGGATTCTGGGAGAAGGAAGGCGAAGTTAGGGGAGAAGTCATGGAGCCGTCCCAGATATATTGGATCCTTGCCAGTAGGCCATGACCCTCATGGTGAAATATACAAATAATGGAAATGGATTAAATTAAGATGTAAAAGCTAGCTAATAAGAAGTTAGCGCTAATATGTCAAGAAGTGATTTAATTAATATAGTTTTTGTGTGACTGTTTTGGGAGTCTGGACAGCCGGGAAATGAACAAGCAACCTTCTTACTACAGGACACTGAGAACTTAAGTTAGCCAAGTCTCCTGTGAGAATAGTATGCATTCTTAAACTCTGAGTCATCATCTAGCCCCAATATGCCCATTTTCAAGGTAATCCTTGATCAGAAAACTAAAATCACTATGTGCGCACATATGCATCTACACATATGCATGCACAAAATCATACACTAAAGAATAAAGAAAAGAAATAAAAGCAGAATAGCCATACAACCAATCACATTTACACTATCATTTGCATCCTAGTCTACCCTATCTCATCACAAATGTTCTTATAAAATTTTGTAAGTTAAATAAACAATAAAACACACTCCCCACTGCCAAAGCAGTGCTCACTACTCTGTACCACGATATCCTTCTTTGCCAAATGAATTTCATTTACAATAACTTTTCTAGTCTTTCTTGCATGCATGGAAGAAAAGACTAAAAAGGGAAGTTCAACAATGCCTATCTTCTTGAAGAATCCACTTTCAAAGCTCTAATGAGAAGCACAAGAAGTCTAAATGAATGGTCATTAACCATGACATTATTAGCAGCACCAATGCTATTGGGTAAACGTTGGTTTTGTAACCTTACCTTCCAACTCCAATAATGTGAATGGTGAGAAAAGCTCACTAAATTTTTCTGACACCGTAATCTGTCTATGCAGACATGAGGTCATGTCAACAAAGTCTAAAGATATCCTTCCCTTCATAAATGCACAACCTAGAAAGGGGGTTAATTAATTATGGTTGCCACTTTTCTCATTTTCTTTACTGATAGAAGACTAAGAGAAGCACAGGAGAGCTGCTTAAATAGAAAAGGAGTTGAAAATGTGCTACTTTCAACATGACTCACCAATGCTGTGCACTCTGTGCAGGTTGGACAGAATTAAGCAATCCAATAAGCTGAGAACATTTACTGCGTGTGTTCACTCTCTGGGAGACATTGAACTATACCCGGGGATAAAGGGTGAAGACAGAACCAAGCTCCCTGTCATGAGGAAGCAGGGAAACCACGGAAAATGAAAGGTACCTTAGAAGAGATTTCTGCAAAGGTCACAACAAAAGACTGGGAAGTTGGCCAAAGTAAAGAGAGTGAGGAAGTGAGTAATGTAGGCAGAGACTTGCACACAGGCTCAGGGATGGAGCATGGCATTTTGGGTCCCGACTCATGCCCATCAAATGCCTAGAATCAATGTTCATATTCAAAGAACCAGGGGAGTGGCTAAGATTTCTGTCCTGCCATTAAATTATTTACTTGGTCATTTGCTTGGCCATTTGGTCTCTTTTTGATATTTCTGGTGTACTATAAATGAAGAAAAAAAACCTCAAACACATTGCTATCTAGCAATGACTCATTGTGCAAAAGAAACTACCACTCTCATATCGACTCAATATAACATGTAGCTAATAAAAATAATGAGGTCACAACACCAGGCACAGTTAGACAGTAGGGCATAGCTTTAAATGTCTAAATTATACCAAGTTTATAACTTTATATATTATTGCATATAAATTTTACTTGGAGGCTATACAAGAGTTTAAATGTGATACTCAACCTTAATGACATTTATTATAGTATCAAATTCATTTATTAATTCAATAAGCAATCAACGTGAGAAACATTTAAAAATAAGGAAGTGGTGGAATAATATTTATGCACTTGTCTCATTGGTCCTGACATCCCCAGATGTAAACAATAATTGAAGACATAGACGTAATTCTACTGTTTGGTGTTATGCTAAATGCTTTCAAGTTAAAACGAGCTTTATAGGACTCAATTTCTGTAATTATAAAGAAAAGGGGGTGAGAACCTATATCTTTCAGCAGACCCAGAGATTAGAAATGTTAAGCGTAATTAGTCAAGCTCAAAGTTAAGGAGATGAAAGGCTGACAGTAGTGTTGCTGCATCAGAGCAACAAAGGGATTGATTGGGAACAACAGTTGAACTAGGAGGCTCTATTCAATCCCTGGGAAGCAAGAGAGAAAAAGCCCTCTTGCTCAGGGAGTTACAGAAGCCAGGGACTCGGAGCAAGTCCTTTTGTATCTGATAACCTCACACGGGGGAGAAATCTCTGAACCCAGAAGGGGTTAACAAACTCCTGGAGCACTGACTGAGCCGGTCCTTCTGGAATCCTAAGAATTGCATTTGCATTCTGGGAAGTTCTGGGGACTCTTGCTTTTCCAGAAATGCAGGTTAGGTGAGTCAGATAGTTTTTCCACCAGCCAAGAAATGGCCTGTTCTATGCCAACATTTTTCACCTAAATGCAGGAACACATTGGGGAAGGATAAGCCTAGACCTTCAGGAACCAGGAAAATGAAGTAACCCCGGGAGTTGAATGAGTTTTCCCGTGACGTATTAGCAGCAAAGAAAACTCGGGAAGCGGCTGATTGTAGAAAAAGAATGAGGAAGGAAATCTTGCTTCCTAGAACAGGTAACATAATGCAATGCAGTGCAAAGGCATGTTCCCATGACACACAGATCTTTCTATAAAGAAGAACAGATCAGATTTCCTTTCAAATACATAAAGCTACTCACTGTCCAGTAGGAAGTCAAAGCATATGGTATTCCTTCTCTGTGGCCATTCTGAATGTGTGTGTGTGTGTGTGTGTGTGTGTGTGTGTGTGTGTGTGTGTGTGTGTGTTGGCATTCATTGCTTTCCACCCTATTTTTTGGAACTTTGTCTCTGCCTGGACGTGGATGGAAAATGCAAATTGGCTAGGCTGTCTAGTCAGTGAGTCCAAGAAATTCCCCTGTCTCTACTTCTTTAACACCAGTTTGCCACAGGCCTGAGGTTTTTCTTTTGCTGTTTTTTGTTTGTTTTGTTGTTTTTAAATGGATGCTAAGAATCCAAGCACAAGCCCTCAGAATTGCACCATAGTGCTTTCCCAACGAAGTCATCTCTCCAGCCCTATTTTGAATAAATCATTGGGTCTTTACCTTCCTAGGTTTGGTACCTGGGAGTTAACATAACCGTGAAGCAGCATTCCAAGCCCATTCCCCAGGTCCCTACACTCAGGAACAATTATTTGCTTTTTCCAGAAAATGAAAAGAACTTGAATCCATTTGCCTCTTCACCAGTCACAGCTGATCTACTATTTCCCATTGCTCCCACAACATAAATTCTGCTAGTAATAGTGTTGTGCTGCTTGACAGTCAGATGACTCTACAGAGAAGTCGCATTCGTTAGGATTCCAAACATTGCTCAATTCCCACCATCAATTTTTATTTTCGTCTTTCCCTTTCTAAATAATCCTAGTTATACGCTTGTTCAAAATCTGCATATTTGAGGGCTGAGGATGCAACTCAGAGAATGTGCATGTGCACCAACCTGGCATGTACAAGACCCTAGGCTTGACCTTGTGTGTACATAGACGAAACATATGCACATTGTGACTGCATTGTGAACACTTCTGACTTCAATTTCTATCACTCTATTTGACAACCAAAGTCTGCATCTTCCAATCTACATCTTTAAAAATAAGTACAATTTTGGTATTACAACTTTTCACAACTCATGAGTGGCGACTGGTAACTTTCCCAGTACAACCATATGCTTTTATATTAAATATTCAAAAATCTCATAGCAACACAGAGTTTTCTTTGCAGTTGAGTTCTCAGGTTTCAACTGGATACATCATTTCACTCAAAGCCCAGGTCTTGAAAGTAAAGTGGGAGTTCTCAGAGAAAATAGATGACCAGTATGATTAAGTTACTTGAGCAACCAATGCCAAAAGTTTCTAAATTATGTGCTCACGTTCATGCAGCCTCCGAACAATGAAGACAGAGAGACTGTCAACAGAACCTGAGACAGTGAAACTAATGCTGTATCCTTGGTGATGCTCACCCTAGTAGGAATGGAGATTATCAAATATGTGTGTTTTTTCTCAGTGTCAGGATAAAGAAAAGAAAGAAAATTAATAGTATTAGTGGTGCTCAGTTTCCTTGTAAGTCAAAGAACACAAAAGAAAACCAATTTTTAATTTTTTTTTTGTTTTTGTTTCTCAAGACAGGATTTCTCTGCAACTTTGGAAACTACCCTGAAACTTGTTCTTGTAGACCAGGCTGGCCTGAAACTCACATTGATTCGCCTGCCTCTGTCTCCTGAGTGCTGGAATTAAAGGTATACGCCAACACCACCTGGCTGGAAAGCTACTTTCTAAGAAAATGCAATTATTTTAAAAAGAATGATATAACTCAAAGTTCACTAATAAGGGGGGAAATAACCTTCTAAATAATTTGTGGAAATAGATATCACAGATATATCATTACGTTTTTAAATTTTTTTCCTTAGCATTTCCATAAATTAATCCAAGGCACCAAGAATCATGGCTAAATAGCAAACAACCATGAAACTGTTGCATCTGTGTCCATGAACATGTACAGTTATTTGTGTAAATGAAGTAGGTAACTGAAACAATGTCACATATAAGCGTGTACAAGGACAGCATTGATGTTCTGTAAATTTTTTATGAAAAAGACATTCAAAAAAGATACTTCTAAAAAACTGCACCCAGTCTGGAAAAGACCAGAGGATGGAGTGCTGTATACTTTACTCCAAAAAATAGCTTGAGGGCTAGAGAGAAGGATCCATGGTCCAGAGCTCTGTCTGCTCTTCCGCAGGATCTTACTTTAATTCCTAGCAGTCATGTGTACCCTGAAGCTGGCAGCTAGTGTGCACTTGATACTCAACTATAAGAATGCTTTCCATATGTGTTTTTAAAATGTCTTGGCTTCTTTTAAAAGCATATTTTCACCTATAACAGGAATCATATCCTAATATATTTAGGACATCTTATATTAATTCTGAAATACATATTAGAAAAAAAGATCTTAAAACTGTTCTCCCCACCTGGAATCTACAAATAATTCTGGGAAGGTAGTTAATCAAGGGAAGGTTTGTATTTCAAAATCGCCAGTGCCCCTATTTCCTGAGACAGAAGCAGGAAGAGACCAGAAATTCTCTGAAAGACTCACAGCTCAGAATGGCAAACTTCAAGGGCTGGAGAGATTCACCTATGAAACCATGGACATATTATTCCGGCAGGTATTCATCTTTTTAAATCCTCTCAAAATCAATTATTTATTGAGTCCATATAAAGACCACGTCCTGCTCTATACTTTGAGATACATGGCTTAATAATAAAGTCTCTGTTTACAGTATACACACATTCTAGTGGAAATAAGGAACTTGGTCTCAGTATTACACAAATTTATAGTTCCACACTAGGATACAGACTATGAGGGGAAGGTTCAAGAAATTCAAAGAACATACAACAAAGAAAGGTAGTCTCATTCAGAGAGTTGACGGAGGTGGTGTTTCTCAGGGAAGAGCTAGGAAGTGTGGAAGGACCTTCTTCCGTCTCCCATGTCTTCTTGCTGTTTGTCACATGTCCTCCTGCCTCTGGACTCCATCACCTATCTGTTCCTTTGCGACTTGCTTGCTGTTTTACAAAAATATAAAGAATAACTTCTTGCCTCCTTCAAGTTTTTTCTTAAAGCTTAATTCTTTCAAAAATTATATCAGGATGTTTGCAAAATGGTAATATAGGACTCCTGATCCACGACACACAAAGGTTGACAATTTTTACTCATTAACTGGCTGTGATTTCTATAAAGGAAAAACCTTTCCTCTGTTTTGCTCACTTATATACCAAAAGTAATCAAAATCTATTAAAATTGCATTAATTAACTTATTGGCAAATTAATTCATGACATTGGGTCACATTAATTCGTAACTATTGACTTGAGATTCTTAAGATGTAAGCACTCCTTCAAACACTAGGAAATATAAAATGAGACTATAAAGATTGCTTTTTACCTTACAGGCTTGGTGGGACACACATGCTGTCTACAGGTATCACACGGAGACATCTTATAGCAAGATAACACAGTAAGACATAAATGAGCCTGTGAAACAATACCTTTGTTGGACCATAGGGTGATATATACAGTTTCCCATGGGGAGTCTTGGTTGGTTTGATTTAAAGCAGTTGGGCAGGTGGTCACAAAAAGAATGAGAGGTGGTCGGTGTGATGTACCTGCATAGTTCATGTGGAGTTTAAGGATCCATGGAGTCAGCATGCATCTGTTCCAGAGGGAGATAGTCATCAGGATGAAGTTGTATTCACCAGACACAGAGAGACCAGTCACTAGAGAAACTGGAGGTAGTGAAGACCTGAAAATTGCCTCAACGGTGACTGAGCCTGCTTCTGCCATGCAAAGTAGATATTTAGTAGATAACAATGCATATGTTATTATTTTCCAAATATAACAAATAATAATGGATTTCTAGCCATTGCATCATAAAACTGAGTTTGGAAAACACACTGTGGAATTGTTTAAATGTGGATAGTCAAAATCAGCAACTAGGAAAGGTAGATTCAGAGAGTAGTCTGATGTGAACAACATGTCAAAGGTAGTGTGGGAAAACCTCAAGTTTGGAAAAGAGCAAGATTTTAAAAAAAAAGAAAAATGATGTCTTGCTTCTCATCACTTATCCAATCAGTAACCAATTTACTCATTCATTTATTCATTCATTAAGTATATAAATATTTATGAGCATTTTTCAAGTACAGCGCTCCAAATAAGAGCACATGAGAAGCAAAATAATGAATGTGATGCAGTCTTTGACCTGAAATACCCCAGAGTCTGTCAAGAGAGACAAATATGTGGCTACAGGTGTAATAAGCTGACCTAGATTTGAACAAGGACCTAAGTGTGGCCCAGACTAACTCAAACTTTGGGGATTTCCATTTTGTCCCTCCTTCCATAAATCTAAACCATGAGTTTAAAACAGAAGGCTGTCATGAAGGTACACCAAGGACTTCTGTTTTAGAGGCAAGGTCTCCAGCATAGAGCATTATTTTGCAAGATCTTTGGCTTTCAGGAAGCAAGGACTGACAGAATAAAGTAGATCATTGGGGGTAAGCCATTTGAAAGTGGCATCCATGCCTGATTCTGGCTGCTTCCTGTGCATCCTGGCTGACTGCCACACGAACTCTGTACTATGAACAAGCAGGCCGCGTCCTGCTGCCAGAGGAGCAGGCTGCTTATTGTCCCACTGCCCTGCTAGCTTACACCTTAAATAATTGCACAGAAATTGTATTAATTAAATTACTGTCTGGCCCATTAGCTCTAGCCTCTTATTGGCTAACTCTCATATCTTGACTAACCCATTTCTATTAAATCTGTGTATCACCAAGTGACTGTGGCTTACCGACAAGATTCTAACGCATGTCTGTCTTAGGCCAAAAATTTATGGCGTCTCTCACACTGCCTTCTTCTGTTCTGTCTTCTCCACCTACCTGAATTCTGTCCTATCTACTAGGCCAAGGCAGTTTCTTTAATATCCAATAAGAACAATACAAATACAAAAAGACCTCCTACACCAGAACTCCATGTTCATTTTGTCATTGATGGAATACTTCTGGCTGTGACCCTCTGAAACTGTGAGCCATAATAAATCCTTTCTTCTCAAATTGCTTCTTTTGGGAGATATACATTCATAAGAAATGTAACTAATACAGAGGCCAATGTTTTTCTTTAAATTATGGTCCCAAGGCAAATCTATACCACTGACTTTCTTTGCACTGCTTTATGGTATTATTATTTGGAACACAGCCATGTACATTCACCTAAATATTGTTTATGGATGCCTTCTTTCTGCTGAGATGAAATAGCTGGGACAGTGGCTGCAAGGAAGACTGAAATATGGTAGCATTTGATGTTTTATGAGAAGAATTTATCGCCTCTAGTCTTTAAGTTTTTCTTATCATGACCAGTCAGTCAAACTTCAAATGCCCTATTATAGCATATGTTGACTTTTTAACCTCATCATTTATAACATTCTTAAATTCATAACCTCTATGAAACTATTCACTTTCCAAAAGAGATTTAGTGCCTCCTGTCAGTCTATTGTATAATGTGATAATAGTCCAAGGAAACCAAAGCAATACTTTTATTATATTTTAACATTGAATTGATCTTACCTCTTATACCTCAATTTGACCCCCCCTTAGCTTTTGTGTCTGCATGCTGGAGGTGATATATGCTTATATGCCAACCTGTACCCCACATCATGGTTTGTGTACATAGCCTATTTGCATCAACTCATTCTTTCTTCCTATTGGTGTCTTAACAGTGGTGTCTTCTGAAGGCTTCCTAGATTTCACTTGTATATCTATTTGGCTGTACCTGATTTTATTGGAAAGAATTGTCTCAGAAGACTAACAGGTTCTGTACCATCAAGATTCTTCAAGACTGAGATTAAAGTATCTTTTATACTAAGAACATTTGTAATCACGGTTTTTATTTCTTTATGAACATAACCCACCACCTCTCTACTTAGGTATTCAGGAGTTTGAGGTCACCAAATAGTCTGATTTTGGGCTCTCATGAACTTGTCTGCTTAATATTATATTCCTAGCCTAATTTTGGAATACATGGTTTCTTAAGACCTCTTGATTGAATTTTTTTTATTTCGAGAAAGATTTTACAGTTTTGTCCTTTGTTTGAATCGTCATTGTTGTTCCAGGGAGTTTCGTGGCGCGAATTAGAGTGGACTTTCTAAGGTTAGACTTCCAGAAATCACATAGGTTCTTCCGTACTTATTAAAAAATGACCTTGAAAAAAATAACTGACCTGTTTGTACCTGAGTTGCCTTCTTCTATATCCCCAGGATAATAAGATCCTTTCCTGGGATTGCAATGAATTTTAAATGAATTTCTCAACCTAAAAAGTGTCACAAAGCATTATTTATAATTGTGTAATAATCTTTGCTTAACCCCCATGTCTCTAATATTTGAACTGATAATCAAAATTGTTATTTTCCAGTTCATTTTCTGCAATTTTCCTAAGCCTGTTTGATTTTGTTTCTATCCATGTTCATTCTTCCAGGAAAAATATATTAATTAGAGATCCCGTGCTGGGGTCTGTTATGACTCTTTCTCCTTTTATTTAGTCTCAACTTAATTCTACCAGCTTGCCTTAATATGTTTGTTGAGAAGTTGGTAAATTTCAAATGTTAAGAGAGAGAGAGATAAGAAGTGTTTCAGGTTGTGGGAAGCATGAAGACTGTTGCTTATCCTTTTCAAATGTTTTAGACTATTTAGACTACTTTCAGCCTAAAAAATTTATGTAAACTGTGAAGTGGGCTACAGAGGGAACAGTTTGCTCACAGAGGAGCTCTTAAACAGTCGTGTGTGTGTGTTTGTGTGTGTGTGTGTGTGTATGCAAGTTTACATATGGATGTATGCAAGAATGTGTGTATGTGTGTGTGTGTGTTTGTGTGTGTGTGTGTGTATGCAAGTTTACATATGGATGTATGCAAGAATGTGTGTATGTGTGTGTGTGTGTGTGTGTGAGAGAGAGAGAGAGAGAGAGAAAGAGAGAGAGAGAGAGAGAGAGAGAGAGAGACTTTAACTCTAGAACATCTTTCTTTCAGATCTTTGAAATAGGACTGGGTTCAGTTAGAATGTTTTCCAATTTATAACTGGCATATGACTTAACGGGTAAGACCATGCACATATCTGACATCCTTAGTTTGATCTCCAGATCTCACACTGACAGGAGGGAATCAATTTCTGAAAACTGCCCTCTGGTCCACTTGACACAAGAGTGCCCACAAGCATGTACAACATACACACACATACACACACATACACACACACATACACACACACACACACTACATATATATTCTAAGAATAATCACAACATAAATAATATTAATATTTCCATATTATCCTTTAATTTTATGTTCTATTGATCTACTTAAAGTGTCAGATGGGCCTTTTGGGACTGTGACATTTGTTTTGAGGGAAATCCATGCTCTGTTTAAGAATCAGTCTTAGAGTTTGATAATTGGTTGGCATCTGTCAAGATGTTTGACACACATTCACCATAGCTTATGTTATACTGTAGTGGTTACTTTCTTCTACTGAAGAAGATATTTTCTTTTACTCCCAATTTTTGGTTACTGATTATAAATTTCAAAAGACAACAAGGAAGCAAAGACTCTCAGATGCCATCTGAAACAGGTTTCTTCAAGTCTGCATCCCAAAGAAATGTCTGGAGTTAAAAAAAAAAATAGATGCAGCACCTGAAAATGCAATATGCTTTAGTGCAATGAATTAATGCATGAATTCTCATAATTTATCAAGCATGAGCTGAATGGCATATGGAGGTATGAAGAATATTCCAGAAGGCTATAACCACTCATTTGACCTCATTTTTCAGGGTTCTTCGGAAGCAAGGCTAGTTCCTGTATCCTCCAATGGCACGCCTCCCCTGGAGACAGCCTCTTCATCAGCATTTGCTTCTCTCCTCTGCGACTCAGCATTGGATGCCCGGCAGCCCACTGAAGCTTCAAGGGAAATTAGGGCTCTCAGGAGAAGATGAAGGCTCCTGAGACTCCATGGGTCTGGGCTGTAGTTGCAAACTGGGTCATAGGGCCTCAGGGATGTGGAGGTGGTATGACTTTGCTGAAGACTTGACATCCAGCCCTGTGGGGGTGTAAGCAAACCGTTTTGCTGTAAGTTTTAAACCCTTGTTATCCTCAACTTTCTTTCCATGTGAGAGTCTAATAAGCAGGTAAGTTTCAAACTGGAAAATTATTTGGAACTTTTAAAACAAGGAAGCAGGTTAAAGTTTTAGGTATGGGTGGATCATGGGTCATCTTTGGCAGGCTATAAAAAGTGCAAGTCAGAATCAGCTGTGGGGAGAAAAATGATCTCTCAACACCAGGACAATACTGACTGATAACAAGAGACAAAACAAGGTTCTGAAAGGTCCAATACAGTGATCTCAATCTCAGTATCTCTCTTCCTCTCTCTCTCTCTCTCTCTCTCTCTCATGTGCGTGTGTGTCTCCATCCATCTCTTCTCTCTGTCCTGTTTTTTCTGCTTCTCTCTTTATCTTTTCTGGTATTCTTACCATGTGCATAGATGTTTCGAATGTGGAGTGTTTACGACCATTGGTTCAATACATAAATCATTATCAAGTTCATTAAGCATACTTAGGAGATTAGATGAATGAGCTCCTAATTCCCAAAGAAAGAAGGCACAAAAGGTGGGACACTAAAGAGAAAACTGGAAAGGACTCACATAGAGCTTCATTTCTGATGGAAGGAAGGTTGATGCTCTCATAGTACAGAAACAGGTCAATGGGCCTGATTTACATCCATTACTCCTAATGCCTGTGGACCCTAAACATGAGCCATGGAAAAGTTTAATAAGTGTCAATGAATATCTGAAGGTTTTGAGCAAATGTATTGCCACAAACTCTCTATGTAGTCATGTTCATGAACTTCTGAAAAAAGAACGGTATCTGCTTGCAGTCAGAAATAGGTGGTATTAAATGTGAAAATCTCAAGGAGAAAGACCAAATCCATTATCGCCCTATTAGAGCAAGCTTTATTGAGTACTGGCCAAGAAGATGAACATTGGCCAGGTCCATACGTGGGAATCCCAAAGAAAGGGAGCTTAATTAGGTCAATCAGATGCATACAAAGACAAAATCCACAAAGCTTTCTGCTTTCATCCAATGGGGGCAAACATACATCCTGTTGTACTTCCTACCTACATATCTTCCGCTCACGTGTGAACAAGCATAGCAGCTGGGGCAACCAATCTTGTTTTACTGGAGTGAAAACATGTGACTTGTTATCTTACCTGAGCAACATCCCCCAGCATTCCAGGAAGTTATCTGTCCTTAGGCAAGTGGGGCTTGCAGGTTAACTTTTGCCCTTACAGTAGGAGTTTCATATCTCTTTCTCAATAGCTTGGCACAAAGGTAGTGTAGACAGGAGAAACAAACCTTAAATTAAATCCTTCTAAGTATTCAAAAATTTGCTAGCAAGGCAAATTCAGGGGAGATGAGCAAAGGAACTCTAAAAAACACTTTTTAAAAAAAGATTGTGATGAAATTATAAAGTTAATGCAGCAGCAAACTGAGAGAATACAAACTTCTTTCTGGCCAGACCAATTAACAAGAGGCCTTTAATATATGGGGCAACTTGAAGAAGTTGTAGATGGAGACCTTGTGAAAAGCATTGGCCATAGGGAAGCTCAGCTATTCCCTCACTTATGCAGGACACCACAGCTCACAGTGTCTCACTTAACAACCTTCAAGTTTGGGCATCACTCATTTCACCAATGAGAAATTTTTTCTCACATGTCTTATGCTGTTCTTTCTCCTATATATTTTAATTTCTGAAGCACTTGCAAAACAGTCAGTATAGGCTGTTGGCTCCTGATTCAGAACTTCAAATGCAATTTAATAGCCACTGAAGTGTAAATTAAAGA
The DNA here is from genome assembly GCF_982192425.1 of Myodes glareolus. Taxonomy (NCBI): domain Eukaryota; kingdom Metazoa; phylum Chordata; class Mammalia; order Rodentia; family Cricetidae; genus Myodes; species Myodes glareolus. Next base: position 66,170,669 of record NC_142033.1, read on the forward strand.
TAATTTACTTATGTGTTATGTGTTGACTGACAAAAGTACACCTTACATTATTTATGCTAAAGTATTTTAAATAAAATTCTGTACAAATGATATAATATATATAATTCAGATTTTCCAGAAAAAAAACATTCAAAGGGCAGAAAAACACTGAGTTGGATTTCATCACTCATTCTTTCCTTCAATAAATATCCACATCTGGATTCACTTTGGTTACCTTTTAGTGCCTTTGATTGCAAAATGTTGTGGTTAGAGTCCTTGGGATTGACGCTGCAGTATTATGTAAACACATTTTAATAGAAAAGAGGGAAAAACCATGATATATTTAGCTCAAATAACAACATCTTAAGGAGTCTGGGAATCTTTTTCTGATCAATAAGAAAAAAGTAAGTGGTCACATCCTATTGGTTGTAATATATGGGTTTGGAGTGTGTACCCTTGACATTGGCTTATCAGACATGCTGGGAGATAAACTTTTATGGGGAAAGATGAAGCCTGTTTGATGACAACTATTCATGAGTATCTCAAATTGTTTTAAGTGTGTGTGGTAGTTTGAATTTAATTCATAGGGATTGGTACTACTAGGAGGTGTGGCACTGTTGTGGTAATATGGCCTTGTTGGAGGAAGTATGTCACTGGGGGGGTGGGCTTTGAGGTTTCCTATGTTCAGAATATCTCCCAGTGAGTCAGTTGACTTCCTGTTGCCTGCAAGTTATAGGATATCAGGGGCGTTGATTATCATCGTCAGCACCCCTCCACGGTCCAGTTATTATCTGCTACGCTGAGCAAAAACCTGACTCATTGGATCTGAGTATAAACAGAATAAATCAACTCATGTATGTTACCTCTACATGTTCTTTATTCCTTGGGCAAAGAAACAGCAAGAAGGAGGAGGAGGAGGAGAAGAAGGTGATCTCCACCAAGTTTTTAGCTTTTACAGACACAGTTAAAACATTCTGTGGGCAAAACAACGATATCATATGCATTTTAGAATCACAAAGAGGGCAGGTAGAACCTGACAAAGCAGCATTCCCAGAAGTGGGTGAAACCATCCAGGAGGGGCCAGCATCCAAGGGGAAATATCTGACATTCCAAACCATTAGATAAAGTTACTAAACAACCCTGATCCCTGGACTCACCCACACCCAGACTTGTCTGTCTGGTAAGGGCGGTGTCTTCCTATCTTTTTGAAATTTCTATGTGGTCTGTTAGCAAAGGTAATATGGGGGGGAGTTGACTCTAGGTAAACTTGACTATTGAAATAAGAGTGACTTATCACTCTAAGGCCTCACTGACGGTCATTCCATTGTCCTTATACTGCTGTGGTATTTTGGGAGTGAATCCCATTTTGAAGGGAAGAATCTTGGCTTCACAAGGTTTTTACAGATTTGATAGTGACTTTTCCAAAAGACAAGTGTTCCCACAGCTCTGCTGATGGGTTTCTTCATGTGAATGTCCTGCAGCACTGCTGAACAGGTTACTGCATGTGAATATATATGTTCATTCACAAGGATTCACCTTTGGCCTGTCACTTGTACATTTGCTGTATAGTATTTGTGGGCTCCAGCAATAGGACTCTCAGTTATTTCCCCAGCATGACATCTTTCTGCCATGATGATAAAGGATTAGAACTCTGAAATTATAAGTTAGCCACCCCAATTAAAAGTTTCCTTTATAAGAAACATGTGTGATCATGAGTATCTCTTCATAGCAATAAAAACCCTAACTAAGACAGTGTGGATTTGAGTTCAGAGGGTGACGGCTAAGTTATTGTGTTCTGGAGCAAGGGTGTGAACAGAGATGCATAGGCTATGAACAGAAAAGGTAGCAGTTTGTTAGAGAGAAATACCTCCATGCTTGGAAGCGAACCGGAACTGGAGTAGCCTTGGCCTTGAAAGAGGGTTGGCTATGGAAAGAAGATGATGTTCTGCTATTAGTTGTGGGTTATTTATAGATTATGCCTTTTCTGTGCATGTTTTGTTTTGATGGATGTAATTTGAGTTGATGGAGCTGTATCCAGTCTTCCTCTGTCATAAGTTTCCTTTCATATGTTAATCTTGGAATCTCTGGAATCTTTCTTTCCATTCTACTCTCCTAGCATGAAAATTCTTTACAAATTCTGTGCAAAGACATCAATAACCTTTTCTTGTTTTCCAAAAGTATCCCAGACGCAAATAATCACACAGAAAATAAACTAATTGCAACACTGGCCAATGACTTAGGCATATTCCTACCTAACTCTTACATTTTAAATTAACCCATTTCTATTAATCTGTGTATCACCACGAGGCTGTGGCTTACTGGTAATGTTCTGGTATCTTTCTCCTTTGTCTGCTACCTGGCATCTCCTTGATTCTGCTGATTCTCTCTCTGTATCTTTGAACTTCCGGGGCGAAAGTTTACTCTGCTATACCTTTGGCTGAAACAGCTTTATTCATCAACCAATAAAAACAATACATATACAGAAGGACATTCCACATCAATAGAGAATTTTGAGTGAGAGGTTTGGGCTCCCTATAGGATATTTTTTTTCTGCCGGAGCAAAAATTGGTGCCTTAACTAGAACTAGAGGTGCAGGTCTTAAGTCCTCACTACTAGGGAACCTAAACTAGGAGACTTGTAAGTTTGAGGCAAGTCTGTGAAATTTGGTGAGATCATTTCTAAAAATAAAAGTTATCAGAGAACCAAGAGATCTCAGAGAAAGAGTGCTTGCTTTGAACATGCAAGATTATAGAGTTAATCTCTGGGACTGTAAGGTTAAATAAATGGGCAAACAATAAACAGATACATTAACAGCAGAATAAAAAGTATCATGACATAAATGAGTTTGACGTCAGAAAGATGCTGATAGAAATCAGTTTGATCACATAGTGCTATAGAAATGGCCCCCTGAGCCAAAGGGTAGGGACACAGGTGATGGAAGTATAGCATGAATTTAGGATTGAAGGAAGAGCGGTCCATCAGTTGCCAATGGCCTTTCATCTTTTCATGCACAAGCTGTGCTTTGTTGATTATGGCAATTTTAGATCTGCAGCATAATAGGTCTTGGTACATGTTTGTGTGATTATTATAATAACATATGCAAAATCTCAGAGAATAGTTGATATTTGCTTACTGAAAGCCATTGTTAATGTTGTTATTATCATTAAAATGAGAAAAAAAATTTGAACATCTTAGGGATAGAAACTGTCCCCTTTGTCATTGGCAATACCAGTCAACACGGCTAAAGTTTTGCTCATGAGAGAGGAGGAACATGGAATCCATGACCAGGGTATAAAAAAAATGGCCCTGTCTGTCAGCGAAAGATAAGAAATGGGGAAATAAGTTGCCATTCTAGGTTCTGGGAGAGTTGAACTCCAGTGAAAGATAAGAAATGAGGAATAAGTTGCCATTCTAGGTTATGGGAGAATTGAACCCAGGACAAGCAATGAACACCCAGGTTTAGTGTGTGTCCTGTTCCTTCACTAGTGTTAATACCCACATCCCAGTTAACATGCAGGCTTCCATACATACAGTGGGTTCAAAGAAACAAAAATAACTTCATTAACAACAATAATGACAAAAGAAAAGTAAAGAAAAAAAGTAAAGAAAGCTGAACTTATACAATAAAGTGAACACACCAAGAGCAAAAACCCAGAAGTCTTGAATTCCTCAAATGTCCATGTAGGTGTTGATTTCCTTATTTTAAAGACTTAACACTTAGTCTCTGCTTTTTTTTTTTTTCATTGTTCAAAACCAATCACATTTTTCCATCCTGCATTTCCCAGGGTTAGCTGGTTTTCCGTCAATAATAATGTCACTCAATATGGCTGAGCCTGTGCTTATTAGAAATGCAGAACCCATCAGTCAGAATCCATGAATTCTATTTACATAGCAAGGTCAAACGAGAGAAAAACCTCAAGCCACAGTGAGGTAAACTAAGTCCTTCTAGCATTCCTAATGTGTTCTCTGGAAAAGGAAACAAGACTTCCTTGTTGTTGAGCAAACTTTTATTGCTAAGACCAGACCATTCCATGACTAAATAGTCAAAGAAAGGATTATTGAAATAAAGGGCTCTGAGCTCCTTGGAATTTACTCACAGAATTCTGATCACGGTCAAGTAGGCATGCTACAGAAATAATTATAGGAGAATGAGGTCAGAACACACCAGTGAGCCATGAAGTCTTGAGATCATGGCTGTGAAGAGAGCAATTCTTAGGAATCTTTACGTCTCCTGAAGTGTGTAATAACTGGAGATCAGGCGCATACCCTGCCGCAGTGCTATGTAAGCCTTCTCAGGAATGGGGAGCAAACTCTGAGAGTGGTCAGGAAACACATGAAAGGGAAGCTGGATGATAGAATGTAATCTTCGGTTCTCCAAAAAGACTCTCAGGAGTGACTCCTCCTAATCACTGTGGCAAGCATTGCTCATTGCATATGGGTCAACTCAGCTTCATCTAGATATAGGGCTGGGTGTTGGATGATAAGGGGGTTATAATGTCTGACAGAAATTCTGCCTTTGTAGAACTTAAGAGAGGAAAAACTCTATCCAGTACTCATCCAGGTAAAGAGTCGAAAGCTACATAGGTATGAGCCCTGTTCCTAAAAACCTTAATAAGTTAGTTCCATTTCAGTTCAAGATTTTAGAAAACATCTCCAAATAAAAAGCCGTGTGACTTGAGTGCCGGGGCATGACAAGGAATGGAGTCAGGAATGATGCAGGAGTCTCTCAGGATAGAGGGGCTTTATTTAGGAAGCACTAGAAAAGGGGGGAAAATGACAAATACAGGAAACTGAGAGAGGTGGTGTGGGAGGAGAGGGAAATAACATCGACAAAGGCTGCCAGGGTGACCAGAAGTCAGAGTATGAAGAGGCTTGCTGAGAATTTCAGGGAGTAAGTATCTGCCATGAGATGCTAAAGAGATAATAGAAAGGGTTGAAATATCAGGTGGCAGACAAGGAGAAAAGTTTGGAAATTTGTTCAAGTTGCCTTTGAACTGATGAATGCCAGGCCTAAAGAATGACAAATAACCAAGGATGAAACAGTTGTCTAGTTTGTTGAACTAAAAGAACCGAATCCCCACCTGTAGCCAGGTGAGGGAAATGTGGTGTACAGAAAGAACCCACTTCGCTCTCTCCTGCTACGCCATCCCAGCTTTCGGCCTTGCACCCCTCCCCTCCTCTCTCCCTTTTTCGGGGCTTAAATTCCTCCATCTCAGCCGGGGTGGAGGCGGTGAGTGCAAAGGGACGGGAGTCCCGGTGTTCTGATAGCCGGCCTGCAGCAAGCTAAGACCGCAGGCACGGAGACTTCTGGACAGCGAGGGGCTCTGATCCTGTGGAGGGGCCGGGGTGGAGGCGGTGAGTGCAAAGGGACAGGAGTCCCGGTGTTCTGATAGCCGGCCTGCAGCAAGCTAAGACCGCAGGCACGGAGACTTCTGGACAGCGAGGGGCTCTGATCCTGTGGAGGGGGTGAGTGTGTTGACCGCCATACTAGCCCGGTTAGGTACCCACGGTATTCCCGCCATCCTTATCTCCCCGGCTGCCCCATAGGGGCAGCTTCCCCCAGCTAATCCCTCTCTCCTGCTACGCCATCCCAGCTTTCGGCCTTGCACCCCTCCCCTCCTCTCTCCCTTTTTCGGGGCTTAAATTCCTCCATCTCAGCCGGGGTGGAGGCGGTGAGTGCAAAGGGACGGGAGTCCCGGTGTTCTGATAGCCGGCCTGCAGCAAGCTAAGACCGCAGGCACGGAGACTTCTGGACAGCGAGGGGCTCTGATCCTGTGGAGGGGGTGAGTGTGTTGACCGCCATACTAGCCCGGTTAGGTACCCACGGTATTCCCGCCATCCTTATCTCCCCGGCTGCTCCATAGGGGCAGCTTCCCCCAGCTAATCCCTCTCTCCTGCTACGCCATCCCAGCTTTCGGCCTTGCACCCCTCCCCTCCTCTCTCCCTTTTTCGGGGCTTAAATTCCTCCATCTCAGCCGGGGTGGAGGCGGTGAGTGCAAAGGGACAGGAGTCCCGGTGTTCTGATAGCCGGCCTGCAGCAAGCTAAGACCGCAGGCACGGAGACTTCTGGACAGCGAGGGGCTCTGATCCTGTGGAGGGGGTGAGTGTGTTGACCGCCATACTAGCCCGGTTAGGTACCCACGGTATTCCCGCCATCCTTATCTCCCCGGCTGCCCCATAGGGGCAGCTTCCCCCAGCTAATCCCTCTCTCCTGCTACGCCATCCCAGCTTTCGGCCTTGCACCCCTCCCCTCCTCTCTCCCTCTTTCGGGGCTTAAATTCCTCCATCTCAGCCGGGGTGGAGGCGGTGAGTGCAAAGGGACGGGAGTCCCGGTGTTCTGATAGCCGGCCTGCAGCAAGCTAAGACTGCAGGCAAAGTGATTCCTGGATAGCAAGGGACACTAATCCAGTAGAAGAAGACCCAGCGGAGGGAAGAGCCATCGGAGAGCATCTGAAGGAAGAGATGGGCAGGCGCCAAGGCAAGAATTCCTCCAACAACCTGAAAAACAACATGAAAACACCAGATCCCAACGATCTTACGACAGAAGGACTGGAACGCCCTATTCCGGAAGAAGTGGAAAACAGTGTCATTATGAAAGCAATAGAGTCTCTTAAACAGGGTATGAATAACTCACTTAAAGAAATAGAAGACAAATTTAACAGAAAGATGGAAGAAATGAGTAAAGATATGGAAGACAAATATAACAAAAAGGTTGAAGAAATGAGTAAATTCGTAAATGATACCCTGGGAAACCAAGAAAAAGCAATCAAACAGGTAATGGAATCAGTTCAAGAATTGAAAACTGAAATGGAGGCAGTGAGGAAAACACAAGCCGAGGGCCGACTGGATATGGAAAATGTAGGTAAACGAACGGAGACTACAGAATCAAGCTTAACCAATAGAATACAAGAGATAGAAGAACGAATCTCAGATTATGAAGACACCATAGAGAAAATAAACGCCCTGACCAAAGAAAACAGCAAATCCAACAAATTCTCATCACAAAACATTCAGGAAATATGGGACATAATAAAAAAACCAAATCTAAGAATAATAGGAGTAGAAGAAGGAGAAGAATTGCAGATCAAAGGTCCAGAAGATATATTCAACAAAATTATAGAAGAAAACTTTCCCATCCTAAAGAGGGATATTCCTATGAAGGTGCAAGAAGCATACAGAACACCGAATAGGTTGGATCAGAAAAAAACAACCCCTCGCCATATAATAATCAAAACACAAAGCAGTCAGATTAAAGAAAGGATATTAAGAGCTGCAAAGGAAAAAGGTCAAGTAACCTATAAAGGTAAACCTATCAGACTTACACCAGACTTCTCTATAGAAACCATGAAAGCCAGAAGGTCCTGGATAGAGGTACTGCAGAAATTAAGGGACCATGGATGCAAGCCCAGACTATTTTACCCAGCCAAGCTTTCGTTCACTATCAACGGAGAAAACAAAATATTCCAAGATAAAAACAAATTTAAACAATACGTAACTACTAATCCAGCCTTACAGAGAATACTAGAAGGAAAATTACATCCCAAGGAATCCAACAATGCCAACACTGACTACAATAATTCAGACATCTAGCGACCCTTCACTAGCACAATTCAAAGAAGGAAAACTCATACACTCTATTACCCCTCAAAAAAAAAATGACTGGAGTCAACAACCAATGGTCATTAATATCTCTTAATATCAATGGACTCAATTCACCTATAAAGAGGCACAGACTTAGAGATTGGATACGAAAACAGGATCCAACAATCTGCTGTTTACAAGAAACACACCTCAACCACAAAGACAGACACCTACTCAGGGTAAAGGGTTGGGAAAAGGTTTTCCAAGCAAATGGACCTAAGAAACAAGCGGGTGTGGCCATTCTAATATCTAACAAAATCGACTTCAAACTAAAATCAATCAGAAGAGGTGGAGATGGACATTTCATACTCATAACAGGAACAACTCATCAGGAAGAAGTCTCAATCCTGAATATCTATGCCCCTAATGTAAAGGCACCCACATATGTAAAAGAAACTCTCCTAGAACTCAAGGCAGTCATCAAACCACACACGCTAATAGTAGGAGACTTCAACACTCCTCTCTCACCAATGGACAGGTCAATCAGACAGAAACCAAACAGAGAATTGAGAGATCTATTGGAGGTATTGAATCAAATGGACTTAACAGACATCTATAGAACACTCCACCCAAATAGGAAAGAATATACCTTTTTCTCTGCAGCTCATGGAACCTTCTCGAAAATTGACCACATACTCGGTAACAAAGCAAACTTCCACAGATACAAAAAAATATTAGTAACCACCTGTGTCTTGTCAGATCACCATGGACTAAAATTAGAATTCAACAACAATGCTCCCCCCAGGAAGCCAACAAACTCATGGAAACTGAACAGTCAACTACTAAATCACCCCTGGGTCAAGGAAGAAATAAAGAAAGAAATTAAACTCTTCCTTGAATTTAATGAAAACAAAGACACAACATACTCAAACCTATGGGACACTATGAAAGCAGTGCTAAGAGGAAAGTTCATAGCACTAAGTGCCCAATTAAAGAAAGCTGAGAAAGCACACATTGGAGACTTAACAGCACACTTGAAAGATCTAGAAAAAAAAGAAGCTGATTCACCCAGGAGGTCTAGAAGACTGGAAATAATCAAACTGAGGGCTGAAATCAACAAAATAGAAACACAGAAAACAATCCAAAGAATCAATGAATCAAAAAGCTGGTTCTTGGAGAAAATCAACAAGATTGACAAACCCCTAGCCAAGTTAATCAAACGGCAGAGAGAGAACATGCAAATTAATAAGATCAGAAATGAAAAGGGGGACATAACCACAGACACAGAGGAAATTCAGAGAATCATTAGATCTTACTATGAAAGTTTATATGCCACAAAGTTGGAAAATGTAAAAGAAATGGACATTTTTTTAGATAAGTACCATATACCAAAGTTTAACCAAGAACAGGTGAACAATCTAAATAGACCTGTTAGTCGCGAAGAATTAGAAGCTGTTATCAAAAATCTCCCTACCAAAAAAAGCCCAGGACCAGATGGTTTCAATGCAGAATTCTACCAGAACTTCCAGGAAGAGCTAATACCTATACTCCTTAACGTATTCCACAATATAGAAACAGAAGAGTCATTGCCTAACTCCTTTTATGAAGCTACAGTTACCCTAATACCAAAACCACACAAAGACACAACCAAGAAAGAGAATTACAGGCCAATCTCACTCATGAACATCGACGCGAAAATTCTCAATAAAATACTGGCAAACCGAATCCAAGAGCACATGAGAAAAATTATCCATTATGATCAAGTCGGCTTCATTCCAGAGATGCAGGGCTGGTTCAACATACGCAAATCTATCAATGTAATCCATCATATAAATAAACTGAAAGAAAAAAAACCATATGATCATCTCACTAGATGCTGAAAAAGCATTTGACAAAATTCAACACCCATTTATGATAAAGGTGTTGGAGAGACTCGGGATACAAGGATCATACCTAAATATAATAAAAGCAATATACAGCAAGCCGACAGCTAACATCAAACTGAATGGAGAGAAACTCAAAGCCTTTCCACTAAAATCAGGAACGCGACAAGGCTGTCCACTCTCTCCATACCTCTTCAATATAGTGCTTGAAGTTCTAGCAATAGCAATAAGACAACATAAGGAGATCAAGGGGATTCGAATTGGAAAGGATGAAGTTAAACTTTCGTTATTTGCTGACGATATGATAGTTTACATAAGTGACCCCAAAAACTCTACCAAAGAACTCCTACAGCTGATAAACACCTTTAGTAACGTGGCAGGATACAAGATCAACTCCAAAAAATCAGTGGCCCTCCTATACACAAAGGATAAAGAAGCAGAGAGGGAAATCAGAGAAACATCACCTTTCATGATAGCCACAAATAGCATAAAATATCTTGGGGTTACTCTAACCAAGGAAGTGAAAGACCTATTTGACAAAAACTTTAAGTCTTTGAAGAAAGAAATTGAGGAGGATACCAGAAAATGGAAAGACCTCCCCTGCTCTTGGATTGGGAGAATCAACATAGTAAAAATGGCAATTCTACCAAAAGCAATCTATAGATTCAATGCAATCCCCATCAAAATCCCATCAAACTTCTTCACAGACCTTGAGAGAACAATAATCAAGTTTATATGGCAAAACAAAAAACCCAGGATAGCCAAAACAATCTTATACAATAAAAGAACTTCTGGAGGCATTACCATCCCTGACTTCAAACTCTATTATAGAGCTACAGTATTGAAAACAGCTTGGTATTGGCATAAGAACAGAGAAGTCGACCTATGGAATCGAATAGAAGACCCAGATATTAACCCACAAACTTATGAACACCTAATTTTCGACAAGGGAGCTAAAGGTATACAATGGAAGAAGGAAAGCATCTTTAACAAATGGTGCTGGCATAACTGGATGTCAACCTGTAAAAAAATGAAAGTAGATCCATATCTATCACCATGCACAAAAATCAAGTCCAAATGGATTAAAGACATCAACATTAATCCGTCCACTTTGAACCTGATAGAAGAGAAAGTGGGAAGTAGTCTACAAGATTTAGGCACAGGAGGCCTCTTCCTAAGTAGGACCCCAGCAGCACAGACAATAAGAGAAACAATGAATAAATGGGATCTACTGAAACTGGGAAGCTTCTGTAAAGCAAAGGACACTGTCAGTAGGACAAAAAGGCTGCCTTCTGACTGGGAGAAGATCTTCACCAACCCCTCATCAGACAAAGGTCTGATCTCCAAAATATACAAAGAACTCAAGAAACTAGGCACTAAAACTCTAATTAACCCAATTAAAAAATGGGGTACTGAACTTAACAGAGAATTCACAACAGATGAACTTCGAATGGCCAGAAGACACTTAAGGTCATGCTCAACCTCCTTAGCGATCAGGGAAATGCAAATCAAAACCACTTTGAGATACCATCTCACACCTGTCAGAATAGCTAAAGTCAAAAACACCAATGATAGCCTATGCTGGAGAGGTTGTGGGGTGAGGGGAACACTCATCCATTGTTGGTGGGAATGCAAACTCGTGCAGCCACTGTGGAAATCAGTGTGGCGGTTTCTCAGGAAACTGGGAGTCAACCTCCCTCAGGACCCAGCAATTCCACTCTTGGGAATATACCCTAAAGATTCCCGAACATACTACAAAAGCATTTGTTCTACTATGTTCATAGCAGCACTATTTGTAATAGCCAGAACCTGGAAACAGCCTAGGTGCCCCTCAATAGAAGAATGGTTAAAAAAGGTGTGGAACATATACACATTAGAGTTTTACTCAGCGGTAAAAAACAATGACATCTTGAATTTTGCATGCAAATGGATGGAAATAGAAAACGCTTTACTGAGTGAGGTAAGCCAGAACCAAAAAGAGGAACACGGTATGTATTCACTCATAAGTGGATTCTAACCATAATTAAAGGTCTTTGAGCCTATTATTCGTGATCCTAGAGAAGCTAATTAAGAAGATGAACCTGATGAAGATTATTTAGCTATCCACCAGGAGGTAGGAAATAGACAAGAGTCCCAGGTAACCTCGGGTGCATGGGGGGGAGGGAGGGTCGATGGAAGGGGAGAAGGTTAGAGAGAAGGGAGTAGGGGAAGAACGGGGAAAGCTTGGTGGCCTGGGATGGGGGGGGGGGAGGGAGGAAGGATGAATATGGGATCAGGGAAGATTATATTTTAACTAAGGGAGCCATCTTAGGGTTTACAGGAGACTTGATTATATATGGGATCCCAGGTCCAAGGAGAGATCCCCCAGATTGCTCTCTGGACAGAGGAGAGGGTGCCTGAATCGGCCGTGGCCCATGACCATACTGATGTATATTTTGCTTATCACCATAGATCCTTCATCTGACGAAGGACGGCGATACAGTCGGAGATCCACATTGCAACACCGGACTGAGCCCCCCGAGGTCCAAATGAGGAGCAGATGGAGGAAGAACATGAAAAACGAAATCAGTACTGCGAGGGATGCTATCACCCACTGATACAAGGGAACGGATCTGATGAGAGTTTACCAAGGCCAGTTGGACCGGGACTGAACGAGGACGTGATCTAACCAGACTCTCCGAATTTGGCCGGATTCTCTGACTGTGGCTGACCCGAAGTCTTTTTGAAAAGCCATTGACTATGACATTGGGACCTGTTTCCTCTACATATAATGGATTTTGGGGATCCAGTTTGTTTGGACACTCACCTTCCTGGACCTGGAGGGAGGGGGAAGGAACTGGAACTTCCCACAGGGCAGGAAACCCTGACTGCCCTGGGGGACGAAGAGGGAGGAGGAGGGGGAGTAGGGGGAGTGGGAGGGTGTTGGGAGGGGGGGCGGAAATGGAAACTTTTATAATTTAATAAAATGTACAAAAAAAAAAAAAAAAAAAAAAAAAAAAAAAAAAAAAAAAAAAAAAAAAAAAAAAAAGAAAGAACCCACTTCCCTGCAGTGCCAATTGTGGGGTCCCAAGTTCTTATAATCAAGGCCCACCCTATGGATGATGTGAAGCCAGTAGTAGCCCCTAGCATGCCGAGCCTGGGTCTTCCCAGGGTCGGGGTGCTTGGGAATGCAGCACAAAGTGGATGGTAAACTCCATAAATATTTGTATAGAATTGAGATATCAGAAAGCAATTTGTATGTGGGTACACATCAATATATGTGCCAATGGAGGTCAGACAACAGCTTTGGATGCTTTCAGTCCCCCTGGGCTGTCCATCTTTAATGTTTCATTTTCCCCTCCTTGAGGCTTTAGGATGGCTGATTAGAATACAGTGACTATACAGGGAGGTCAGGATCCACCTGTGCCTGCCTCCCCAGTGCTGGGTTATTGTTATGTATCACCATGCTATGGGATCTGGGAATGAAACTCAGGTCCTCATGCTTGCTGGACAAGCATTTTACCCACTGAGTTGTCTCCTCATGATGTACTAAAAAAGTTTTCTCAGGATAAATTTTAATGGGTGCACTCGTTGCAGCATCATGCACAGTCTACCTGCACTTCACCATGCAGAGTAATATCACAGGTTCATTTCATGACATCTCTACAGTTGTAGGTCAAATAAACAGAGAAGTGTTAGGCAATTCCATGGGGTTTCTTTTCTCTTAACAGTCCTGCTATATTCAGCATCTGTGACAATTCAATCTGGTGAAAAATAAAATGTAGACACAGTGGCAGGACTTAACACTGTAAGGAGATTTCCATTGCCATAGGACTTTATAAGTTTAGACCTCCAGAGACACATCATGCTATCAGAAATCCTAGTTCAATCCTTTTCTTTAATGGGCCAGAAAATTGCTTTAGAAATATTAAGGTATTAAAATAAAATAAGAAAATATACAATAGCACAAACACGATATTCTTTAGCAATATCTAATATCAATCCCTGAATTCTGAGATGATGATGACATAAAATAACCTAAAAGGCACACACCGGCCTCTAGGGAGGTACTTTGTAAACTTCATGATGTGTCCTTTCTAAACATCAAATGAGATAACCTGAACCATATACAGGCAAAACTGTACCTACTGGGTGTTCTGAGAGTCTGGCAGTTTGGTGTTATTTTTGTGAAGGATCTTCATGGCAGGGCACTTCCTCACTCAGAGCCACATCCCCACACAGCCTTAAGAATACATTAATGCTCTGGTTTCTGTTGACCCATTTGTCACAAATGCCAAATTGTGGGCTTACCTGCATTTAACTTTCATTGATAGTCTAATAGAAAGAATATCATTGGCCTACTCAGACAGGTCTCTAGTAGTGGCTAACATCCCTTGTTGTCTTGTCCACTTCTTTATCATAAACTCAATTAAATTGCAGCTACCATCCTCAGGTACCAAGTTCGTTCTGGTGAGGACAGATGCCCAGAGTGTGTTCCCAGTTCAGCAAACCGTCATTAAGATCCTAGTAAAAGAATAAAAACAAAATCTACTGAACATCTATTTTGAACTCCATTTATTACACAAATAATGCCAGGCAAACATAACATTCTTTAAGCACTTGACTCCCCCAGTCATTTAAGATGCCCATTTTGGTGGAGATATTTTGTTTGCTAGATAACAAATAAAATTTGCCTAAAGATCAGAGTGCAGAGCCATATTTAGGCATAGAGGCCAGGCAGTGGTGGCACATGCTTTTAATCCCAGCACTTGGGAGGCCAAAGCAGATGGATCTCTGTGAATTCAAGGCCACCCTGAGCTACACAAGCTTGTTCTAATGTAAAAGAGAAACAGAAACAGGCGGTAGTGACTCACACCTTTATTCCCAGCACTAGGAAGGTAGAGACGGGAAGAGATGTGGATGGGCAAGAGAGGAATATAAGGCGGGAAAAGACAGGGGCTCAAGGCTTTCAATCTGAGGATTTGTAAAGACAGGATAAACCATTCGATCTGAGGATTTGGTAGAGGTAAGAACTTGGAGCTGACTGCTCTGCTCCCCTTATCTTTCAGCTTTCACACCCTAATATCTGACTCTGGGTTCTTATTTTTAAGAACAATTAGAAATCACATTACACACTTTTATCTAGCTGGTGTGGCTTGGTCCAGAATAAAACCCGTATTTGTGCTATTCCGGTACCAGTCACTTTGCGTTCTGTCATGCTGTCATCGGGAATCTAGATAACATCCCCTCTGGGGAACAGATCTGATCTCGGGGAATAACTCTATCGTCTTTTTGACTGAGCAGCAACATGTGTATTTGCACAGACTATAGGTTTGTAGAGGACACTGGGAAAAAAAATAAAAGGAATACAGCATCACATCACTTAAATAATTACACAGAAGCTAAGCTAACACTTCTTTCCAAACAAAACATGGCCTTTTGGTGTCAGGCCAACACCATCCCCAGAGGGATGGTTGCAATGAACTTGTAAGCACAAACAAGGAAAACAGAGCGGACACAAGTCCTCTGCTGAATTACCCTATATTGACACTGGAACATTGAGACTATAAAATATGCAAGAGATGCAAGGTTGAATCAAAGTGCACTCTGTAATGCGCACCACACCAACCGAAGAGTAAAATGTGATTTAATTTACTATATAATTTGCTTGTTCAACAAAGCTGAAAGATAACTCACTTAGTGCCACTTTGCTTATAAGTAAGCCGGTAACTGGTGCTGTTCTTCCAGCGAATGGTTCTGTTGTTGACTCCAGAGAAAGCTGTTTGAGTGGAAAATACACAAAATTAAGGGTCTGCTTCTATAGTCCTTCCAATGTACCCCTTTTGTCCTCATCAAGTTTATTTCTGCACGGAGGCAATTATTGCTCTTTGTTTTTCTAACTCGATGAAGTCACTGTGTCTTGCTTGGTGGCACACAGCTAGGGAAAAAGATGCATTCGGCCAAATTTAGAACCATTTGGAACTCACGAGTTGTGAATTGTGAACCAAACGTGAATCTTTTAAAAGCTCATCTGCTCTGCAGAGCATGCCAGTTTTGCTCACAGCGTCGCAGCCTGGGCCTTCCTCAGAGGGCCAAAGCCAAGGGTCCCGATGTTCCTCATGCTTCTTGCAATTGTCACTCTGGGGTAACAATGGAGATTCTTAGATGCAAAAAGATGAGTGTACCACAAGGCCCTGGCACCAACACCCTGAAAGGAGATACTCCTAAAAGGTGAAGAAGGACTCTGCTTTTTTCCAACCTTTTCAGATTATCTAAATGTCTCTTCAATCTTACTGTCATCCTTTTGCTGATATTCTAATGCAGTTGAGCTCTAATCCACATCAGCCAGAAACTGCAAGCCAGTTTCACCTCCATATCTCTCCCACCTGAAGTTTATCATGCATATTCTCTTTCAAAATTACATGTGTGGTGTGTATATGTGTGTGTGTGCGCGCGCATGTGTGTGTGTGTGTGTGTGTGTGTGTGTGTGTGTGTGTGTGAGAGAGAGAGAGAGAGAGAGAGAGAGAGAGAGAGAAGGAGGAAGGAAGGGAGGGAGGGAGGGATTTGGAAGGGATATGTATGTAAGCTACGGCTTACAAACAGAGACCAGACTTAGAGGTGTAGGCTCCTTCCTTCTACTATATGGGTCCTGGAAATCGAGCTGGTTAAATTTAGCAACCAGCACTTTTACAATATAAGCCATTGGTTCTCAACCTGTGGGTGGTGTCTCTTTTGGGGTCACATATCAGATATCCTACATATCACATAGTTACATTACAATTCATAATAGTAGCAAAATTAAGATTATAAAGTAGCAATGAAATAATTGTATATTTGGGGTCCACCACAACATAAAGGAG
This sequence comes from Myodes glareolus, assembly GCF_982192425.1. Taxonomy (NCBI): domain Eukaryota; kingdom Metazoa; phylum Chordata; class Mammalia; order Rodentia; family Cricetidae; genus Myodes; species Myodes glareolus. The sequence goes on from NC_142033.1 coordinate 66,186,951, forward strand.
TGTATTAAAGGGTCACAACTTTAGGAAGGCTGAGAATCACTGATCAAGCCATCTTGAAAGCCCACACTACTCATATTCCTTTCTTACTATCTTGTTGAAACCTCTGATTGTATCATGCTCCTGTTTCAACACAATTCCAAGATCTGTTTCTTACATTTGTATTGTATCACTTTCATTCATTACTGTTTCCTGGGGAACACATATATACCAGGAAATTGGGTTTCTCCATGAGTTAAGTAGCCCTGAGTAAAGACAAGAACCATGGCCATCTTTGGCTTTATTTAAATCAGTTGCAAATTTAAAACTTCGTGATTATCTCTGAGGAATAACCTACAGCTGGCACAGAAAGGCCTGGGATACGTTGTCCCATGTCTATACTTTAGGGAAGCCATTGCTCACAAGGAAAGCTTGCCAGGAAGGGTAGGGAACAAAGAAAGCAGAAGGCTTGTCTGAGCAGAAGAAATAGCACATGCAAAGGCACAGGCCAGTGAGAGAGGCAAACCAACTCACAGAGTCTTTCAATGAGTGTGTGCACATGAGCCTGTGCCAGGTGTCCAAAAGCACAAATGTGACTCTGGTTATGACTTCCTACAGGAAGCATGGATGCAATGGACGCAGCACGTCCCAGTTCATGAAGGACATAGCTCAGCGTGCTAATGAGTTTGGACCCTTTCATGAAGAAAAGTACTCAGGTTTAACATTAGCTTATTGTATTTTGCTTATTGTATTAGCTTATTTGATATGTTGGTGTGCATGTATGTGTGTAGGTGCACATGCCACAGTGTGAGTCTAGTGTTAGAAGACAACTTTTAGAAATCAGTTCAACCATGTGGGTCCTAGGGATCAAGCTCAGGTCATAAGGCTTAATAATAAGGGTCTTTACTTGCTCAACTCTCTCATCAGTACAATGATTAGCCATTTTATTCAATGAAAAATTTTTAAATGAATCTTTTTCATACAGTATATTTTGAATACAGTTTCCCCTCATCATACTCCTCTCAGAATCTTCCCACTTACTCACTCACCAAATACATGCTATTTCTTTCTCTTTCTCTCATAAGAATACAATCAGGCATTAAAAAATACAACACAACAAAATAAAAACAAACCAATCAGAATAGAACAAAATAAGCATATAGAAGAAAAGCAACCAAAGAAAAAGTCCAAGAGGAGGATATATATTCAGAGACATACACTTTCCCAAATAAAGGAAACATAAAAGCACAAAACTAGAAACATAATATATACTACTGAGCATGAGACTTGGCCTTAAGAGTGGTTTACATACCCAGTAAGACTCCATTGGAAGGCACTAATTCTCATTTGTAAATGGTTGTCAATTGAAGATAGTTTCTGGGTTAGAGATGGGGGCATGTGTCCACTTCATTCATATCTAGGACACCATCTGGCTGAGACTTGAGCAGCCATAGTCTCTGTGCATGCTGCCATAGTCTCTGTGAGTCCATATACACATCAATCCTTCTAGGTTTACAAGGCCTTGTTTCCATGGTGTTATGTAAATCCTCTGACTCTTACAGTCTTTATTTCCCCTTTCCTACAGGGTTCCCTGAGCCCTGAAAGGAGGAATTGGATAAAGACATCCCATTTAAGCCTGTGTTCCAAGGTTTCTCACTCTCCAATTTTTCATCTGTGTCTCTGCATTTTTTCGACATACTGCCGGAGGACACTTCTCTGAGCATGGATGAGAAAGACTATGATCTATGAACATAATACAATGTCATTATGAGTCATTTTTTGTTATGTGTCTTTAGCAGAACAGTAATATTTGGTTTTCTTTTAGGTCACTGGATCTAGGCTCAGGTTCTTGGCCATCTAAACAGTGTTGGGGATGGGGTCCCTCTCATACAGTGACCTTAAATCCAATCATATAGTAGTTGGTTACTCCCACAAGCTTTGCTCCACTATTGTACTAGTGCATTTTGCAGGCAGGACACTATTGTAGATAAAAGTGTTGGGACCTAGGTTGTTGTTTGTTTCCCTCTTCGGTAGCATACAGAATACTTCCCAATACAATGAAAACTAGTCAATATGGATAAAGGTTCTCGGTGGTACCAGTACAACTTCATGTTTTATGAGTTGTGTAGCTGTTCTCTTTAGCAACAGTGCCTTGATGTCACTTTGTGGAGGGCAGCGTTAGCCTTGTCAATAGCCTGAGTTGTTTGTGAGACCCTTTGCCCAACAACTATATTAAATGCAACCCATTCCCAGAACTAGGAGTTTCATTTGGCAATGAGAGATATCCACTTGGGGTTCTGTCCCCTCTGTTATTTGGTAATTTTATTTAGAGCGCTTTCATATAGGTATGTATTTTAGGAAGCTTCTGCTTTATTAGTTTTCCCTAAAATTCCTCAAATATCCCTTAGTTTTAGCTGTCATTTCCCACATTTCATCCCTTAACCTCTTCCTTCCCTCTCTCCATTTGGTCCTCTCATTCCAGTCCCCCACACCCATCCATAATCATTTCCCTTTCCTATGGAGATCCCACACTATCTCCCTGGTCCCTTACTCTATCCATAACCTCTGCAGTTATATGGATTCTAGCCTGCTCATTGAAGATTTAACAGTTAATATCCACATGTAAGATAATACATACCACATCTATGTTTTAAAATACGGGTTCATTAGTCAGGATGATTTTATTTATAACTCCATCCATTTGCCTGTGAATTTCATTATTTTCTTCTTGTAAACATCTAGGTGACATTCATTTGTGCAGTTATACCATATTTTCTGTATCTATTCTACCTCTGAAGACATTACTAGTGTTTCCAATTTCTGCCTACTATGACTAGAGCTACAATGACCATCAAAAAATGGGGTACAATCTAAACAGAGAATTCTCAAAAGAGAAAACACAAATGGATGAGACGCACCCAAAGAAGTGTTCAGTATCCTTCATCATCAGAGAAATAGAAATCAAAACTTTGAAATTTCATTTTATGACTGTTAGAATGGTTAAGTTCAATAGGACAAATGACAGAGCATGCTTGTGACAAACATAGAGTAAGGAGAACGCTAATCTATTGCTGATGGGCATTCAAACTTATACAATCACTATGGAAATCAGTGTGATAGTTCCTCATGAAGCTGAAAATCTACCTCAGAATCCAGATATATGACTAGTGTGTATATCCAACGGTGGTCTCATCTCACTACAGAGGCACTTGCCCAATGATTAATTTTCTACTACAAAACAGACTCTCTGCCTTTGCTGAGTATTCAGAGTTCTTGGGGAGCACACCCTTCTTTCCACGAGCAGATTTCATTCTGATCTAATGAACATATGCCAAAAATATCAGAGATCCTTGTTTTTGGCCCCTGAATATTTGTTCACATAAGTGATTGCTAACAATAACTCTGCATGGTCTCTTTTAATTAATAGTGTAGGAACTCTCCATGTTTTCTGTATTTTTTCCATCACATACTGTTCTTAATTCTAGCCAGGATTAAGTGTATGGAAAGGAAACACATTTTGTCGTTCAGTAAATATTTACTGAGCACATATAAGATAGAAACTGTCTGACTGCTGAGGAGGCGAAATATACAGATGAGGACTCTACTCTCATGGTGCAAATTTGTATTTTGGGGAAAGAGGAACAACCATTTTGTGAGCAATTAAAACTATGCAGTATGAACACCTTAATTTGATCCAGGAGAGGTCTAGAAAATATAAATACCATATGAGCCCAAATCCAAAAAATTAGTAAAGTTAACAGAAGACAAAAACTGAGTATCCTAGGTTAAGGGGAATCTAAAGACAACAATCAGGTTAGAAAGAGAATGAAACTTTAAGTAATGAAGTCATCTCAATATGGCTATATCTTGAAATGAAGGGAGCAGAGTCAAGTTTCAATAACTGTAAAATGAGGAGCAGAACACATAGAGACAAGGATTTGGGGCAATAGTGATTCAGTGATACAATACAAGCGAAGCCAAATTGTTCCCATTTCACTGTTTTTGTTAGGGGGAAAAATAGGATGACTTGTCAGGAGCTAAGGTGAGATCATAGAAGCCAGTGTGGAGAAAAGACTTTGGTTCATTTTTGATAAAGGACTAAAAGGGACCAGAGATACAGAGGCAATGGTTCTGGGGTAACTGCAGTCCAATAATTTGTATGAAACTACAAGGAACTTTATTATCTTGACAACTTACATCTCTGTGTAAAGGAATTGACTAGAAAATAGGAGTGAGGTGGAAATGGCAATGTCCTTCTGGAATTCCTTAGCCAATAAAGGAAAGGATGACAAGGTGGATACGAAGAATTCCTATGTCTTCAGACTCCTGAGTCCAAGTTCTTAGTGTGAAGCATCAGGACACATTCCCATTTACCCTCAACTTTTTATTTGGCCAGTGAATCCCATTGAGTCCACTTTCCCTCTTCCCTTTTCTGATTTTTCCATATCTTCACTCTTTACTCTAATCCCAAATTCTAAAAAAAATTATTAGTACACAAATTCATATCTGAGAATCTGATTAAAAAGAAACCACCAGATATATACAGATATATAGCCTTGGTTGCTGCCATGCAACCTATTGTTGACAACCAAGATCTCTAGTAAATTAAGTTTCTTTGACATTAGTCACAATGTACAGGAGAGGTAACGTAAATCTACTCTTTCGGGTGTGATGTTTGGGTGGTGTGTATGTGTGTGCACGTGTATGTGTGTTGTGCATTCAGCAGAACTTACTATACAGGTGCTATAGGTAATAGTAACAGGGGATCCAAATCCAGACCAATAGGAGTTACTAGCAATGGCTCAAAGAAGCAGTACCCAAGGTCTCCATAAAGGTAGCACCAGAGGTGACAGGGCTAAGGAACAACTAGCAGAAACACTTGGGAGGACTTAGTTACTCTCTCATATAATGGCTTAAGCCCCTACATCTTCCTTCAAAAGAAGAGGATTGACATAATGAGAACAATAATATGCAATGGCAATCATGTCAATGGTCCAATGAGCCTGCTCCTGATATGCCCAGGAAACCAATTTCTTTGCAATAACTCATGCAGAGGAGGAGAAAAAAACAGGCAAAAAGTGCTAGGCACTAAACATGCAATTATAGTTTTCTGATTTTAAAATTGTGTTTGGGTATGTGGTGCACAATCTCTAAAATATAATTACTGAGGAACATAGTTTAATTTGTATCAGTCACAATTTACGGCTTGTCTATGTTTATAGAAATGATTATGGTTCGAAGCTCCTTGTGCTTTCCTCGATGCATAAAAATGATTATCAAGGCCTTAGCAGAAGCCGCCTTCGCAGAGAATTGGCAGCAACAGGCCCTTTAATCAGGAGCAAGATCCTACAGAGCCAAGGCATGCAAATATGCAATCGCTGAACAACAGTTAACTTTTCATAATGAGGGCGTTGGAGACAACTGGGGTGAAACACCACAGAAAGGACCAACCTAACCAAATGCCAGTAATAAATGACTACTGGGCACTGAAGCCTGTTCTTACTCCTATATCATTTTGTTAAGTCCAAACAAAAGCCAAGTTTTGCCATCAGTATATAACAGGATCATTGTCTTTATGGCAAATCGACTACAGGATTGGCTGCCAACCTTTCCTAAACAATTTCACGGGCAGAGAGTGAGGAGGCAACCCAGAGGTAATGGCTCCCCATGAGTTCAGCAACTGCACATTGTGGGACCATAGACAAGTCATGTCACTGCCCTGTACTCTAGGCTTTCTTATCGCTGTCATTAAAGAAAAAGAAAGAAGAGGGAAAGAAAGAAAAGAGAAAAAAACGATGATGGAGAAAAATGGCTTTGAAGATGCTATGTGTTCCAAGAAGTGATGAATGCTTTGGAAGAAAAGCATTTAGTTCTGAGAACTCAATCAGTGACTCTCTGCGTGCTCACATGGGCACACTCACCACATAGATACATAGAGGCCACATTAAGGCTGTGCAATGTCAACAGATATATCATTTCTATTGTAGGTTAGAAAGAGGGAAAGGGTTTGAGATGCAGATTTTCTGTAACATTCTATTTATTAACTAGTGTGGCTATGGACAATTTTCAGACACTATCACCTGGTAGAAAAGAATATGAAGTTTAGAGGCCAGAATGTGACAATATGGATGGCCCACCTGTCCTGAAGATCAATTCATTCATCTGGTCACCTATAAAGCTGCACACCTTGTTCCTTGGTAAGTAGTTAATGCTTATTTTTCACAAGATTAAAAGGTATTGGAGAGAGGCAGAAATAATTATAAATGCATTTAAAGGGATACTCAGCTCCAAATATCCCTATTATAAGGCATTTAGATAACACTTCACAGGTACAACGCTCTCGCTAATCATTCTATTACACTTGTATGAAATACAGGCTGTGGAAATGTCATTTTATGCCCCAGAGTGGGTTTAAAGGCTCCAATTACATATGTAGAATGATTGTATCGGAAGCCATTTCAGTGTGAGTTTCAAATAATAGCTCTGTATCATACTACCTAACAAGGCACAAGAGAGGAGAAGAAAAGGAGAAGGTTGGTGAAGACTGGAAATCTAAGTTTCCACGGGACTATTGGGTGAATGGAGACAAAGACTTGGGAGAGAGTATAGGCCATGGGGCTTTATAGGGCAGGCTCCACCCAAGCAGTGGTAAGAGCTAAATAAAAATCATATGAAGACAGTGTACCTACGGGGTGTAAGAAAGGTTAAGGTTAGAGAGGTATAAATGAGGAAAGGGTAGAAAGGTAAGACCATGATGTTAAGTGGAAAGTCTGACACATGGGTCTTAAAAATAACAACAGTGTTGACTTTTTGGAGATGTGTGAGGGTTTTAAGAAGAGAATAAATGGAATCATATTTTAAATTCCTCTTCTTGACAGAGCACCATGGAAATGAACCTGTAAAGGAGCAAGGACAGAGTCATGTGTGATCAGGTGAGGTAGAAAAACTGGGAATGTTCATTCAGGAGGATGGAATTGTAAGGAAAGAAGGATTATGCTCTTATAAGAGGTTCTCAACCTGTGAAAAACAATCCCCTTTGAGGGTTAAATGACTCTTCCACAAGAGTTATCTAAAGCCATTAGAAAAACACGGATATATACATTATGATTCATAACAGTAGCAAAATCCCAGTTATAAAGTAGCAACAAAAATGATTTTATAGTTGGGGGTCACCACAACATGAGGAACTGTATTAATGGGTCATAGCATTAGGAACATTGAGAATCATCACCACAACATGAGGAACTGTGTTAATGGGTCATAGCATTAGGAAGATTGAGAATCACTGCTCTCAGTATCATCTTGAAGGTCAAGTGGTTAGAATTTCAAGGTGGTATGGACTGTTGGATGTGAAGTCATCTAAATGATACCAAATGAGTGAATTCAGTGCAAAAAAGGTGAATCGTCATCAACCGAGACAAGAGGTCTTGGGTCAGGTACGGATTCTAAGGGAATAGATATTTAAGCATTCATTTTGAATTGAGATTTAGGTGCTTAAATATAGAATATGGCTCTGAAATTTACTTCAATGTTATAAATACACAGGAGACATTTAAGTAAGAAATAGAATTATCCTCCATCCCAACAATAGTTCTCAGTGTACACACAAAGAAAAGGAATCGTCTCAGAGAGACATGTGCACTTCTGTGTCCTTTGCATCATCATTCACAAAAAACAGACATGGAAACGATGTAGTGTCTACCAGCAGATGAACAGGTAAGCATTTTCATTTCATTTTCTTATAATGGAATATTATTCAGCATTGAAATAAAATCTTTCACTTGTAATTTGAATCAAAATACTCTCAAAGGAAAATGCTACATGACTTACATGACTCCACCTATATAAAAATATAAAAATTAGATAAAATATAGAGAAGTATAAACCAAAACACTGATTACCAGGTACTGAGAGGTTTGACAATTAACATGTAGATTAAAGGATATGGACATATAGTAATATAAAATTGTTAGACATATGTATCTAATGTATAACGGATTTAATTGTATAATAATATAATTAGTAAGTTGTATTTAATAATTTTGTTAAAAATTGAAAAAAATGCTAAGAGATTAAATTGTAGTTGGTCTCATCACACCCACATGGTAAGTACGCAAGGAGGTAGGTATGTTATGACTATAGTAATTATTCCATGCATATGTCTTAGGGGTCTTATTTGCTCATATGATCAACATTAAGTATATATAATACACAAATATGATAAAAGATAAAAAACAAAAGCAAATACCCCCTAGGAGTGCAGAACTGTTGGAACTGTGTAGAAGGAACTAATTATTGGGCTAGAGCCTTGAGGCTGAGGATCAAGAGAAGAAATTAGTAAAGTCCATGACAGGAAAAAGACTGCTGGACGAACAGCTGTGAGAGGCAGAGGGCAAAACAGAAGTGAACTGTTCTGGAAGCCAAATTAAACACAAAAGAAAAAAAATAAAATTTTAGGGAAGAGGAAGCATTGAGGTTACATAGGTTTAAAGAAGAAGTAGTGATCACTGAACTACAGTGTACACAGAAGCTGTCAGAAGAAAGGGTTGATGATAAAGTGTCCAGATAGGGCAGGTAAAGACCATGTTTTGTAAGCTATTTGTTCAAAGGGAAGAAGGGCAGAAGCTGTTAGGAAGAATGCCGTCAGGAGACGTGTGCCTTCTCTCAGTTAGATTGTGAAACAAGGAGAAGTTGGTTCAGATGTCGTGGGAATTCTGAGAACACAAGAAACGTTTCTCTATGAGGAACAGAAGGGGAAACTCGCTGACTCAGTATAGCAGACATCATGTGCACGCAGGACAGGCTGTCAGAAATCCAGATCGTAACACCCAGGAAGTCACAGGTAATAGGGGTAAGGATCATGAGGTGTGTAGGTGGCTGGCTCTGCCTGATGGTCCTTTTTCTATCATAAGTGGCTCTGCACTGCTTTGCCCTGTCTCCTGTCTCTCATGGACTCTTCAGTGTGAAACCCAAGATCTGCTCTGTCTGCACTTAAGAGTCTCCAATCGCTCTTCGAATTGATTAAGGAAAACACTAAAGTCTGACTAAATTTTTCTGGCAATTCTGAATGTGCGCTTAAGGAGCAATCAAAACATATATAAAAGAGAGAAATTCAAGGTCAATAAACCTTCAGAATTATGCAGCTAGAAAATTTACTTTAAAATGCCATTTTGATTACAGAAATTCAAAATAATAGAGTTTTTAAAATTGCTTGTAAGAAGAGAGATGTCAGGCTTTAATGCAGAGAAATTCTGGACACCTTAAGCTTCCCCAGGCCCTAACTGGATGTTTGGGTTCTGTGCTTGCATCCTAAAGGTAACACAGGGAAAGTCAGATTTGGGGGGCTGGTGGCAGAAGTGAGCGGGAGTGTGAATTAGTGTCTTGCCAGTGAAGAGGTGCTGCAAAAAATGTCAGAGGAGTCCCATCATAGTCAAATGTGAGTGCAAAGATGCAGAACAGGCGATCCAGGAGAAGCTGCAACAGGTGAGAAAAGGGTGGGAAAATGCTGCCATTTTCAACCCCACTGGCAAATCTTCAATAACAAATCCAGGATACTGGTCTACTTCCAGCCAAACACAAGATTCATCACCTGCTTTCTTCTTAGACTGCTTGAATCCTGTCTCCCATCAGAGTGCAATTTCCTCATCCCAGATCAGCATTTATTTCACTTTACAGTGTGTGTGTGTGTATGTGTGTGTGTGCATATGTGTGTGTGTGTGTGTGTGTTCATATGCACATGTGTATACACATTGGTTGATGTCCTTCTTCAGAAGCAATTCAGTACATTCTTTATTCATGAATTTCTTTTTTTTCATGGATTTTCACAGGATTTTTCATTAGCCTGGAGCTTGACAAGAAGGCTAGGCTGAATGGTCAATGAGACTCAAGGATTTTCATGCCTCTATGTTCCCTCCCCAGCTTGAAGAGTAAAAGTTTCAGACTATCACACTGGGCTTTTTACATGAGCTCTGGGACTTGAACTTGGGTCCTCAAAATTGGGGTAAGTTTTATTTTTGAGCAGCTCAATCATCCTCCCAAACAACTAGATCACTGTATTTTTTGGCCTTGTTAGTCCTAATGGCTGTGTGTGATGGTTTGCTTTTTGTCACCTTGATAAAAAAGCTAGAGTCTTCTGGGAAGAGGGAACATCAGTTGAGAAGATACCTCCACCAGATAGTCTAGACACAAGTTCCTGGCAAGTTTCTTAACTAATAATTGATTAATTGTGAGTGGCGCCATCCTTGGGCAGGTGGTCCTGGGTTGTAGAAGGAGGATAACTGAGCTAACCATGAGAACTAAGTCAGTAAGGAGCATTCTTCCATATTTTCTGCTATACTTCCAGGTTCTTGTCCTGTTTGAGTCCTTCCCTTGTTTTCCCTTGGCGATATACTGTGATTGGGACCTGTAAGCCAAAGAAACCCTTCCCCAAGTTGTTTTTGGTCATGGTCTTTGTTATTCTTTTGGCCCTTTAAGGGGCAAGCCACGCCCACTCCCGGTGACCCCTGACCTCTCCCTGACATCTTGGATCACACATTCTTACTACTCTCTTCTGGGGGCTGCACGTGAATCTCCCCATCTCTCTCTTTCTCTCTCTCTTTCTTTCTTGCCCTCTCCCTCTCCCTTTCTCTCTCTTCCTCGTCCACTTTCTCCTTCATAAACCCCTAAATAAATATTTCAATCTCACTCTACATGTGGTGTCTATCCAGTCTCTGTCTCCTACCCACCTGCAATGTGTCTGCCTGCTACTGCACTGGCTGCTCCCAGAGTCCGCCACCTCTCACAGGCTGCTTGGGACTGGCTGCTCCCAGAGCCCACTGTTGGCCATCTCTCCCAGGAAGTGGGAACTGCCCAGGGATCTTGGGCAGGCCACTCAGGAACTGCCAGCATTTTTTTAAAGTATAAAAATCTTCATCACAGCAATAGGAAGCATAATATATTATGCATTCAATGTGTTTACTCTTCACAAGATTTCACTTGCTAAAAGTTTGGTCCTAAGTGTAGTGATGTTGCTAAGTGATAGAGTTTTTTAGAGTTGAGGCTTAGAAGAAGATGAATATCTTTTATATGTGTCATGAGACCTTTCCTTCTCACTGAGCACCCATGATTACTGAATTCACCATATTGTGCTTCAGCCAAGAAGGCCCTTTTAAGAGCCAAAAAGAAATCAGTTCCTTGTTATGAAATATGATCAAATGGGAGTTAAATCTTATTTGGTTACAATATACATAACCTCTGGAAGTTTTTGTTCTGGAAATAATAACAACAATCAAAACAAAACAAATAAACAAAGAAATAACCAGAAAAGCATACAACTCTAATCCCTTTAGCTGTTAGCTTGGTAGTGTCCTCCTGTCGGGAGAATGCTTCCTTGTTCTTTAACCCACTCAAGCACTATCATCTTGGACCAGTACACACATACAGAAAGCTTGCCACATGTCACACTGACCTTCTGAAGAATGTCGTAGAGGTAGCACGTGGACTCCTAACAAACAACTCATGATCACACTGTTGTCACAGGTAAACAAAAGTGCAATTATGCTCAGAGAACTTATTATTCTGAGGCACCAATCTCAACTATCAGATTTACTGGTATTCAAGTCCTCCCAGCCAGAGCACTTCTACAGATGCAACTGAATCTTTGCTCTGGGCCAACTTCACAGAGTAGCTAAGTTACGGTTTTCATAAGCATAGTTTTATTTCCATATTTTCATATTAAAACTGCTTTCTCAACAGGCCCAGGTTTGGCCATAAACAATTAAACTCATCCACTGAATTTGAGTATAAGCCAATTCCAAATGGTCTCTTATTCTATCTGAGCCCAAGAAAGAAAATAAAACACATCTTGTTAAAATATTATAAAAATGACAGAAATGGATTATGGTTACTTAAGAACTCACTCCTGTGTCCCAAAATACCGCCCAAATATATAAGTGTATGAGTTATCCCATAGGTGCTATCTAATACATATTTTGTTTAATTTTTCTTATTATTCTTCACACTGGTGAAGTCATTCCTAGAAGCCCAGCTCCCTGCCCAAATCCCCTGTGTACAGGCATTTGTAAGGGTTCCACCTGGCAGGCATTACAAAGGAGTCTGACCTGTGCACACCATACCTAGGCAGAACAAACACAGTGCTCTCTACAGGTACTCATCAAGATTCAGACCCCTCTGGCTGGTCATGCTTTTCTCACAGTGCATTCCTTTCTCAAGATTTTTCCTGGACCTCTTTACCTGAAGCTATGCCAGAAGTCTTTTTCAAGAACTCTGCCACATTCTTACTGGGATGAAGAAAACCTTAAGAAACACTTTCCCTGCTATTTACATTAATACTCAAGACCCTTCCCCTCTTATCTGGTCCACAAAACTGTGGAGAACGTTTTTCCTCATATACTGACCTCTACCCCTCAAGTGTCACACTGTGTCACATAGCAAAGTGGAAGCGAGGTCGTTGTATTGTCTGTGATTGAGAACCTGGTTACCTTGCTTTTCCATCAGTTTGTAAGTGATTAAAACATGATTATTACTTCTGTTTTGGTTTGTATCATTAATAAGTCACTGAGAACTGATGGCAAATCTGTCAGTTCTATGAGCAAACATCACTGACGATCTGATGAAGATAATTTAAATACTTATATACATAGATACATATTATATATTCATATATATACATACTTTGTATCGATACATAATACAAATTCTTTAATGAGAGGTTACACACACATACATATTTTAAACATACACTTAATCTGCTCAAAGTCTCTTACCAAGGATCGCCAGATTCTTCCAGATTAGCAGACTGGACCATATGGCTTTCTTTAGAAGTTGGGGAGGGGCCTCTCCTGGGCACTGTAGGCTATTTAGCAATTTCCCTGCTCTCTCCTCATTAAATGCCTGTAACAATATTTTCTCCTAACTGTGGATATCAAAAATATCCCCATAATTGTTAATTGGCTTCAGAAACACAAAGCCAACTCAAGTTGGAAGCCTCAACTCAACATTCTATCTATACCCAACAATATCTTTTCCAAACAAGAACCATGATTACTCTTCATATAAGAAAAACCAAGTAAGCTTGCGTAAAGAGGCACTGCCAAAATCACAGGTAGGAAGAGACTGAGGTTAAATTTTGGCTGAATAATTACACCCAGATTCTAAATGCCCCAAACTATTTTACTCCAAAGTGTAAGAGAATGTTCTGGAAGCATAGTCAAGGCAAAGCTGCTCTGTCTATGTCTGGGAAGGCCACATAAGGGAAGCATCATTTGGATCTGTGCTTGATGCCATCAGAGTCCTTTAAGTAGCAATGTGAGCACACTCAGCTCTCAGAGCCCACAGCAAAATTCTCATGATGCTCCTTGACCAAAACAGTTGCGTTTTGCTTCCTGCTGTATGTTCTTTGCTCTCCTTCTGCATATATCATCAAGTTCCACTTTTCTTGCAAAGGTGTCCTAGTGACATTCTAATAGGGTACTCTTGTCACACACTGTCTCAACAATTTTCTTTGTCAGTAACTAAAATTCAGCCTTCTGTCATTTCTGCCATCATTTTCTATCTCTTGTGTATTCTGCCATCAAATCCCTCTGAGTCAGACACTATGAATGACTGATGAGAAGAACATTTTCTGTAACAATAAATGTCCTGCTTCTGAATCTGAATCAGATTAGCATATTTAGTCTCAAACTGTCCAGTCTCTCTATAGTCAATTCCCTTACCTATATAAGTGAAATAATACAGCTTGTCTTATTAGGGGATAGAGAAACAGCTCAGTTGACAAAGTGCTGGCTACATAAATAGTAGGGCCTGAATTCAGATCCCCAACATCCATATAAAAATGCAGACTAAACACTGTGTCTACAATCCCAGTGCTGGGGAGTGGAAGTGGAAGGGTCACCAGAGTTTGTTGGGTAGCTAGTCTATCAAAATTAATGAAGTCTGGATTCAGTGAGATATCTTGTCTCAAAAAATAAGAGAATAATTGAGGGAGATATTTGATATTGATTTCTGAAATTAATATACACACAGGAAGAGAGAGGGAGAGAGGGGGGAGGAAGGGAAAGTGAGAGGGAGGGAGGTGTTTGTGCAGCCATATGCACAGAAATCTATACATATGAAGCTCATAACCTCTCATCTTAAAATAAATCAAAATATTTTGGGCACATAATGCAAAATATAGACTACATGCTCAAAACTGTTATTCCCTCTCCACAAATTTGACCTGCTTGCTGTGCTTGGCACAATCCTCAGAAAGGTGCTGCAAATGTCTTTTAGAGGATTTCCTTGAAACATTACACAGATGATGTAGATCAACTTTGGTGAAAAGAAAAATATTGGCAAGATAATCTTTTTAGTGTGGAAGAGAAAGAGGGCGAGGGAAAGAAATGTGCAGTCATCTCTCCAGCTTGCCACTGTGAAGCATTGTCAATACCCATGCCTCCAAATCAAGCTTTTCCCTGGTTTGCCCATGCACACATGGCATGTAACGAAACCATGGAAGAGGCTGTACCTCAGAAGTACAAGCCTCCGTTGTGTGGGAGAATTGTCTGTATTCTGTCAATCATATTTTAATAAAACGCTGATTGGCCAGGCAAGCAGGATAGGCGGGAAAGCCAGACAGGAAGTAGAGGTGGAGCAAAGAGACTGGGAGCATTCTGGGAAGCAGGAAGCTCCCTCCGCAGTTCTGCCCAGACCACCAGAGAGGAAAGATGTAAGCTGCCCCGCTGGAAAAGGTACTGAGCCATGTGCTAGCGTAGATAAGGATAATAGGGTAACATAAGTTATAAGAACTAATAAGTAGCCTGACCTAATGGGCCAATCAGTTTATAATCTAATGTAGACTATGTGTGATTTCTTTGGGACTTGCCGGCTGTGGGGTACCGGTGGGAACAGATACCCCAACAAGCTGGCTCCTCATGTTATACTCCGTGTTTAAGAATATTAGTACACTGTTTGAGCAGGTATCTCTGTGACGGAAAGCTGAATAGCCAAGAGCTAGGCAGGAGAGCATAAGAAGAACTTCCAGGCAGAAACAAGAATTCAGGGGATGAACCAGGTTCAGGGGAGATGCCAGTGAGACTAAGAGCAAGTTGGACGTACAGAATGGAGAAGTTAATAAGCCACATGGCAGAATGTGGATTGATAGAAACAGGTTAATTTAAGTTCTAAGAGCTAGTTGTAACAAGCCTAAGCAAAAGGTCAAGCTTTCATAATTAATAAACCTCCATGTCATTATTTGAGGACTGGCAGTCCAAAGAAAGTTCAACAAGAAAGTCCTACAACAGACCCAAGTTCACTTTCTCATGAGTAAAAAGGTATCACAAATATCCTGAAACATAGTGTGACCCAAGAAGGTAACTTCTTTCTTGATGATAATGTCACTATCACCCCATACCTTATTACAATTGTTATCAGTTATATATTCCGTAGGAAAGTATCTAAGAAGGCTTTGGGAACAGAGCCGTGATGAGCCGCACTAACCACTTCCCTCAAATGATCTGCCTAGACTGTTTTCTTATCTATCTGTGTGTGTGAGAAGGTATAATGGCTTCCAACAGGGCACCTCTCCCCAATCACGGTGGCCTCACCTTTCAGTTTCAGTGAAGACTATAAAACTCTTCATTTTTTATTTCAGTGTGGGAACCGTAGGTAAGGAATAGGACAGGTTGTAGGTGTGGCAGGTTTCAATGCTTTAGAAGTGCTTTAAGCAAAGGTAACCTGAAATCTGGCTGACACCCACTCATTCTATTTATTCAGTAGGCTGATATAACACCAAAACCACTCACACTGCATTCCAGATTTCTCCAGTTGTGTTCTCGGGTTTCCCATGAACATAACAGTCAATATACAGCATTTATTTGCTGCTTCCTAGCTGACTTCCCCAATCTCCTAACTGTGATCCTGGGGTCATCTTCTGAATAAACTACTTGTCTCAGGATGAGTTTCTGGGGGAAGACAAAACACAGCAATCAAAGACAGTATACCACACTTGAGGGACTGCATGCCAACAGTGTAGCATGCTTATTTGAGCTGAGGTTCAGCCGGGGAGTCAGAAAGCGTAGAAATATATATTAAATAGCATGTAATATAACATTGGGTATAATAATATCTGAAGTCTATGTGACAGCTATTAGAAGTATGGACTGGAAGAACAGAGCAAGAGTCCTGATTTGAAGCTTCCCACTGGCTCAAATTCATCCTCTAGAGACCCTGAGATCTACTTTTAAGAATTTTAAATTGATAGTGGTAAGATTCTACTTGACACAGATTCTACAGTTGATGCATTTTGTACTTAGACGTCTGCAAAAATCCTCTGTAACAATACAGAGCTTTGTGCCTGACTTTGATGTGAAGACTGAAGGGCAGATAATTTGCTATATTAAAAAGACCATCATAACCAAAATAAATACTCACAAAATCAGATTATTGGATATTTATATCTAGCCTTAAAGAAAATTTGATGCCATATAATAGTAAAAACAAAAATGGCTTAAGACTCAAACTACATTTATTTAAAGTCCTTCTTGATAAAGTCATCCATAGACATGCATCTAACATATGCACCCAGCTCTGTGTTGACTCCATTGCACGCCATGCACCTGTCACTTAATTCTAACTATTCTGTAAATATGTCTTATCTCATGAAATGTGGTGAATTTTCAGCTCTTTAATGACTGAAAAGCAATTTATCATCAACAATGTTGTTTCACTAATGTCATATTCCACAGCAGCTGTGGTTTCTTCTTATATTTTGATTTTTTGATGGATCTAAGTGAATAATTAAATCTTCCTGCATCTTGGGGGTATTTCCTGTTTAATAATTAGCCTATTAAACTCTTCCAACTGTTCTTACAAGAGATTCAATTCTGGATATTCTAAAGCAACCATTGTATGCAGTGAATTAATCATTCCTAGATACTTAGAATAGTCTCGTGTGGAGGGTTTTTTTTTTTTTTTTGGATAGAATAGAGTTATAAAATTCATTATCAGTTGCCGTGAACTTGTTGAGGGAACCAAAGTGAAAAACGTTGATTGGTGATGAGTATATTTGAGTTTCTTTTAAGTCTACAATCAGTGAATTTCTTCTGAGCCTTTTTTTTCTGTAATTTTAACCACATTACTATATTTATTCTTTAAATAGAGGAGTGTCATTTTAAAGTATAGGAAAGGAGATAAAAAGGGACGACTGTCCTGGAAGGGTCTTATCAGAAAGGAAGGGTGCTGCAGTCAGCAACACAAGGGAGTTTAAGGTGTTATAATGATTTTGAGCTCTCATTGTGGTTGTAGCTTAATAATCTATGTGTGCTAAATGTTAGAGAAAAGTACAATAAATACAGTTAATTTTAGTGTATTATAATTAAACAGAACGAAATGAGTGGGGAATGAGAGTAGAATGTTGCTAAAAACAGAATGGTATGGAAATGCTTATTGTGTAGGAGAAAGAGCACAGAGGCTTCTGAAAGTTTAAAGTCATGCTTGGGAACATTGGAGTTTTAAACTGATTTCTTAGATTTAAGGCCTGTGGTGTTTTGTGTCATCATTTACAACCAAATAGAAATTATGATTTGACTTTATATAAGATTTCTCTGAGGCAAACAAAATGTCTCAATGAAAAGATCAATCTTGGGACCTTGATCATTTTTAAGGAAAGATTTATTTACATTTTCCATATTCATGTGCGGAACGTTTTCCACATTCATACTTAGATTAAATCTTTTAGCTAAATATTAAATCATACACATAAATAGTCATCAAGAACTGCATAAGGAATTCTAGCTTTGTGTGAAAAATGGAGAAACAGTAAAACTTTAGCGTTACCTTAGCAAAAACTCAGACTTTCACTTCATGGATTTGATTAGTGCAGTACCCTAAATACTAAATGTGTATGACAGTTTATTTCGTGCCTAGGAAATCTAACCCCATCCCGGCTCAGACCTCCCAGGCTGATGCTGTTGCAATGTGTTGATCTTGATCAAAACCTTGACCATGTTATGGACCTAGGACAACATGGACCTCTGTGTTACCAAAACCAGACAATGGTACTGGGTTCCTAGTCTCACAAGTATAGGAGAGGTAGCCTTAGACTACTCTAGATATCCCCGTTTCTTTATTTGAAATTCTTAAGAGTAACTGTAGAATATGCTGGAAATGTAATATCTTGAGATATACAGAGACTTAAACCAGTCCAGGCTCAGTTACAGGCACCTCACAAAACAGAAAGTCCTTCATTCACTTAGCCTAAACTAGACTGGCATGTTTGCCCAGGACATGAAATTTAAGCCAGGCTATTTTCTGGGGACCTTCAGGAGACACCTGGACAGACAAAACTCCATTTCTTCCCTGCCCTGGGCAATACTTCACAGTCTTGGAGAATAATCCCACAATGGTTTCCAGTTTGGAAGTAAGTAATAAATCTATCTAATATGTCTTGGTCAAAGGAAGAGTCTGTGTCACCACCCTGAGCAAGTTAGTATGCCTACAGAGTGGCCTACTTCACAATGGGTGTCATCCTATCCACAGAAAATACAAGATCTTTGTAAATGCTTCTAATTGATAAGAATTATTGTACCTCTGAGTTAGATAAAAATAGTTATTACCTATGATATCATTTATGATAAGTAACAGGGTCGCTGTTAAGGTGTGCTGTTCTATCTTCTGTTTTCTTTACCTATCTGATATTAGCATTGGATAATTTTGCTGAGTTCATTGGAATGATCATTTAAGGTTTGTTTTGGTAAGAATAGGAAGCAAATGAAGAAGAACAAGATTCCCAGTTGTTTGAAATTATGCTGAAGAGCAAGAGATATCCTGACATTTGACTGATCTCGGTCTCTACCTCCATCTTGGCCCACCATACAGTAAATGATTCACCTTCCTGAAAAGTAGGTGTGAATTCTCCAGGGTCTTCATGTCTGGTATTAAGCATGAGACCATGAAAAATGCAATGCAAAACCTGAGTCTCCAAGGGTATTCTTGAGCAGATCTAGTTTAGGCCTGCATAGTTCATCTTACAGGTATTATAACCATTTGGGACTAATACTTACTACCTGAGTCCAAGCAGTGATCAACAGTAGTTTTTGTTAGATAGACTTTCTCATAGATTGAAACATGAAGAAGGAGAAGAAGGAGGCTCCTAGGACCCAGGGTACTTAACAAACTTACCAAGTTCAGGAAATAAATAAAACATAAAATTCACAAGGTCCCTCCTCAAAGCTACAGGAACTACAATGCCTGGGGCACTTTCATTGTAGAGCTTCATGAAGGTACCCACAATCCTGCAACTAACCCCAATCATCTCATTGAATCACCAAGTTAGACTTGAGTGGCTCAGTTCAGTGGTCTACCATCAGTGTCTTTTCTGGGAACAACAGACATTTACTAATGTCACAACAGAAAAATCCACAAAGTAGCTTCCAAGCAAGAGTGAAGTATATTTGATATAAATCTGCCGATTCTGTTCAGTGATAAACTTTGTATTCCTCTTTGATAGTCTATAAAGATATATATATATATGTATATATATATATATACATATATATATATATATATATAGAGAGAGAGAGAGAGAGAGAGAGAGCCCCTTCTCACTGTGTTTATAAATAAGCACTAAAATGTACAGAAAACAAAAGAGTGAAAATCCAAAGAAAAATTCTTCATAGAAATCTCGGTAGGGTTGCTGACTATGATTGAGGTTATGGACATTTATTTGCAAGGATAGGAAGAGGCACGTGAGAACCATGAGAATTTAATCTTTAATCACTGGTCCTGGAGATTCAGGACTTTATGTCATGACATCACGGAGAAAGGGTTGGTGTCTTTGCAGTACAAAAGTAGAAATCAATTTCCATTTAACACTGGAAAGAAGATTGTTATTGTTTTAACATGTCATTGATGCAAGGAGACACCTAGGTAGAAATCCCAAACCACCATAGGGTGCCTACCAGTGGTGCATCTTCTCATTCAGGATTAGGGCAGCTGCTTGAAGAGGACAGTGTAAAATTTTCAAACAAAGTACAGAATGGACAAACAGGCAGAGGAGAAGATAAGTCAGTCACCGTGAACCTAGCCTTGTAAAGTCTATCACCAGGATGTCACTCCTTTGAAGTCTCTTATTTGTTCTATCTTAGAATTCATGAGATTCTAACACTTTCACACAATACTTTTTGCTTTGATGTAAAAATGGGGCTTAAATTACCCACCATTAAGACAGCGCTGGGAAGATGAGATGTGTGTTACCCTATCCATGTGTATTCCAAGTCAGGACACATCACACACACACACACATACACACACACATACACACACACAGGTTTTAGATGCACTGCTAGCATGCAACATTCATTAATTCATCCAACAAATATTTATTGAATAATGATTATTTGCATGTCAACCCATGTATACTGCCACCATTGACTCAGACACACACACACACATATATAAATATGTATATGTTTATATAAATATATATATATATGTGTGTGTGTATATATATCGGAGGGCTTCGCCATCTTCATTTCTAACAAAAACATGTCAAGCACCATGCCCAGGAAGCTGTGTCTGGTAAACACTTCAAAGGGTGTTTCATCCTTAATTTATTTTTGTGATTATGTTAAAAATGCATTGGAAGTAAAAGCAAATAGCAATAGTTATTTCATTTTTTGTTTTTGTTTTGCTTGATAAGAAAGGAGACTTCTGAAGCCTTGTTCATAAAATAATACAACACCAGATAGTATATTTTAATGCTCTGTTATCCAACCTTCATTAGTCTTAAGGTCTTTTTAAAAAATGCTATAACTTTATGGCATGTAATAGCTTTGTATAATCATACTCATCTTTTGATCTATTAAATATGATTAGTCTGAAAAGATTCTTTGCTCCTTAAGTAAGCCATTCTATTCAATTACTACTAACCAACAGAAATATAATGCAAGTCACATGTGTGCCCTTAAATTTTATAATGGCCACATTTAAAACAAAAATTAGATTAAAAGAACATCCAAAATATCACCAGTTCAGCATTAAAAACAATAAAAATATAAACAAGATATTTTACATCCAACATTCTTTGTACTATGCTTTCAAAATTATATGTGTACATTAATATATATGCATATTGTGTATGTATCTTTGTGTGTATGCATATATATAATATGTACATATACATTTATTACACACAATATATATCTCAACCCAAACTACTTAAAGTTTATATGCTCAACAGAAATGAGTGACTTGTGGCAACGATAGTGGAGAATTCAGGAGTGGTGTCCTATCGTTAACTGTGTAGCTCATAAAAATCTTTTATGATGTCATCAACATGAATAATTTAAAAACCGTTTCAGTCATGGATGTTCATAACAACCAACATAAAATAAAATTTTATCTAAATTTGTTGATCATGATTTTTACATTTCTTTACTTATGTGTTTATGCACACATGTACATGAAGTAGGTTATAGGTGAAAGTTACAGGACAACTTGAAGAAACCGATTCTCTCCTTTCACTGTGCAGGCCACTGGGATAATGCACAGGCCATCAGATTGGGCAAGCGCCTTTACTTGATGATCTACCTCTCTACCTCTCCAGTCTTGGTTCATTTTTTAAACAAAGTAGTTTAGGTAAAAGCCATAGTTAAGAAAAATAAGATGCATAGATCTAAAAAAAATAAAATTTATTTTTTGCCTGATTTTTGCTATGTTTTATTGTATTTGTGGATGAATAATTTTATTTTCTGTCATCTCAGTCATTATCCGTAACTCGTCTTCACTGTTTGACCCTGTACTATAACACACACATACACACACACACACACACACACACACACACACACACACATTTACACAATGTCTGTAAAATTCTACATAAAAGTAACTGTTCATAAAGCAAGAAACTGGAATAGTCTTCCATGAACAAAAATTATTTTATAAACTTTCCTTTACCTCAACTCAGAGTAGTGGCAGTGGAAACTAGGAGATTGTTTGAAATGAGACTGCTGTAGTTCTCTTCTTTAGATGTTGAGTGTATCAGACTGAAAAGTACTGACACAGCTGTCTGAAGTCCCTTACAATTCATTAATACTTTGTTTTGAAAAATTCTCACTCTATTCAAAAACAGTTAATTATTTTTCAAAATATTAATTATTCATGAATGCAGAAAGGACTTGCGTATATACTTAAAGGCTTGTTTTTAGAAATACGGTGCTCATAAACATAGTTCGCCCTTCTCTGAGAATTTTGACATTCCATTAGCTTAATCATAGTGTTAACACTGCTGTGGCAAAGGGAGTTCCCAGAAATACAGTAGCTGTCCATTGTTAGCATCTCAGCCAGTAACAGACTCCCACACAGCACTGGGAAAGGGAATGTACCTGAGTGACCCATGACAGCATAATGTTAGCATGGGACGCTATGACATGTATTCTACCGATGACACATACAGTGCCAGCATACACACATGTAATGACAACACATGTGCAGTGCTAAGTGTCGCCCAGGCACTGCTCTGCGTACTTCATATCCATCGTGTTCCCCAGTTCTCAAACTGACTTGAAGAATGCATATGCACAGGACAATGGAGGGCCCTACTGTGGTGTGGGAGGCTGATTATCTTACAAACAATGACAGAGTGGAATGGGAAGAAAGATTCTTTTCCCACTCAAATGCCAAACTCTCAAACCATTGTGTCAGCCAACTCTAGGCCTCCATAACAAAACGCTTGAGGTAAGCAACTTAAAAAAGAAAGATAATTATTCTGCCTGATTCTTTCAGAAGTTTCAGGTCATAGTTGTTTGGTTTTGTATCTTTGGGCTTATGGTGGGTGGAGCATCAGGAATGGATTTTTAGTAGAGTAACACTTTTTGTTTGGAGACGGCTAGAGTCTCAATACCCTTCCAAGACCAGACTTCCTTCTGCTAGCACCCACCACCTCTCACTGGTCCTCTAAACTGTGGACTGCACCTTCAATACATGAGCCTTTGGGGCGCATTTAACATCAGAACTACAACATCCATATTGCCATTTAATTAACATACATTTTCTAGAAGAGTCAAAGATTTGAAAAAGAAAGATCTGAAGGCTCACAGACCTAACTAATTAGTGCTAGAGCCAGAGCCAGAAATCAAACTCTCAGTTCCAAGACAATGATTACTCAAGAATCAAAGTCTGAGATTGTCTCCAGTATTTTAGTGTCTTCCACAATATCAACTATTCTATAGCAGTAAACAATTATGCTTTCTACAGCACTATTCACAACAACAAAAGTAATAAAGGATGTGTGGATGGACTAGAACAAGGTGACAGAGTTGTATGTGTATATTTGTTCTTTGAAAACAATGAGACTGTTATTTTCAATAATGCAGATGAACCTAACAGACATTGCACCAAATAAAATCAGACAGGCACATGGAGACTACACTGTGCAATCTCAATCATATGATGTAATTTAAAAGAAGTCTAGTGGAATGGTGGTAGTTGGGCCCTGGAGATGCGGGTAGAGATAAGGAGACATTTATATAAGGGCATGAAGTTTCTACTATACAGTAAAAAGGTTTCTGGAGGTCTATTGACCCATAAGGTGACAATAATGATGATCTTATTGTGCAGCATATTTGAAATTTAAGAGTCTAGGTTACTTATGGTCTTACCACGCACAAACAAAAATGATGACTATGAGGTGAGAGGTATATTAATTTGATGATGGGGATCATTTCACTACATAAAGAATAAAAACATTTATAGTATATTTATCAGTTAAATTCCATTAATACTGTGAAGGAAAACTATTATTAGATTCATAGGCCATGATTTACCCCAGTCATCCTGTTACCTGGGTAAAGACTACAGGTTCTGAGAGCTGAGCCCCACAGGATGCTTGGAAGCCTTCACCCTGGCTGTTTTCCCAGCCTAATTCTTAAGGACCATCTGTTTGACTTCACATCCTTCAGAAAGCTATTTTTATTTGCCAGGGTTTCTGCATTCTCTGCAAGGGCCTTGCTTATACTATCCCACATGTGAGCTGCTGCAACAGTTTTCCACCTTGTCTTTAATGTGCGTAGATTCAGGAGTCTGCACTTCAAGTCTCTTTCTGCCTGGGATTTGCAAGCACCACCAGAGTACCTCCATGTAGAAACATCAGGGCTCCATAGTCCAGGCTTTGTGGTAGCAGGTCAAAGGGTGAGCACTGAATACATGACAAAATTAGTATCTATAGTTTCTAGACAACACTTCACACTGGTCTTATTTTACTACCCCCAGATTCTGATCTGAACCTTGTGCAAATTACTTTAATTTTTTTCACTAATTAAATTTAAGTTGATCCCTTAAAATTCGCATAAATCTGTTTGTTTCTCCATCTAACAGTTAAAAACAGCCTTTTACGTACTCCCTTTGTACATTCTGACATAATCATCTGCATGGGTAGCTACCTTCCCCTGATACCTGTGAACCCATTGCATTTGACGGTGACACCAGTTCATAGGCTTAGTCATTATTTATCCCACTACCACAAAGGCTATTTTCCTGCTAACAGATAGGTTGTTAATTTACATAAGTGACTCTGAAAAGATGACTTAGCCTAATGATTCTCGACTTGTGGGTCATGATCTCAATGGGTTTTGAAGGACCCTTTCACAGTGGTCATCTAAGACCATCAGAAATATCAGATGTTTACATTATGATTGATAACAGTAGCAAAATTACAATTATGCAGTAGTAACTGTTGTGGGATTTGAAGATGTAGATGTGCTGTGATTGGTGTAATAACAAGCTGACCAGCAAATAGCTAGGCAGAAGGTATAGGCAGGACTTCCAGGGTCAAAGAGGACTCTGGCAGGGGGTGGGGGAGTGGATACCAGAAAACACAGAGAGAAAACAAGAAGTGCAAGATAAAGAAAGGCAACATGACAGAATGTAGATTAACATAAATGGGTTCATTTAGGTTATAAGAGCTAGTTGGGACAAACCTAAGCCTAAGGTTACGCTTATATAATTAATAAGAAGTCCTTGTCTCATTATTTAGAAGTTGGCTGGTGGGACAAAAAAAAAAAAAGACTTGTTATATGACTCTCAACTTGGGCCTCAAATATTCACATAGGGTCTGAGAATTCAGTCTCCTCTTGTAGGCTTCATTTACAGAGGTGAGGTTCTTTTATGAGGCCTTGCAGTGCAGCATAGCACTTGAGTAGCACTTGAATGTTTACTTGGTGTCCTAGGTAAACATTCCTGCTGCATCATGGACAAAGCGGCTTCCCAGAGTTGGGGTAGTAAACACTCTTGCTTGAGTCCAGGCTCTAAGGGAGCCTAAGTGGACAGAGGCAGTCACAGGAGCTGTGTGGTGACGGCCTTGGCCATTTAAGGCTATTCTTTTGGTCAGGGAAGGCTGCAGGTAAGCAGTAAAGTGGTTTGGACTGAGAAAATCTTTAAACAGATAGGGTAAAAATTGGGTATAAGCAGTTATAAAAAAATAGTTTCAAAATAATAGTAAGGTCTTTAAAGAATGAGTAAAGTCATATAAAAAACATAATAAACCACAAAAAGATGGAAAATACACAGGGTGTCTGGATCCTATATGGTACTTTGCTGACTTAGCATTTTTAAATGCTAATGTAAAAAACAGTAGCTGCTAAGAGACAATGGATTATGGAGAGGACTGTTGAATTAAACCAGTCTTTATACTTTAGAAATGTCTTGGCTTCAAAATAGAAGTCAGGAAATGTGTTGTGTTCGGGGAGAGGTTATGCCTTTGTTTCCACAGAAAACAAAAAATTATGGCTCTCTTCAAAATTAATAAAGATCGTATTTTATCAGGGAAGATCTTCTGAGAATCTTGGCTATAGACATGAGGGGAAAAGCCAAGAAAAACTACGGGATGGTTTAGATATATGCTGATCCCTCAACATGGGAACAGCTCTGAGACTGGATGAGATATGATAAATCTTGTTGGCTACAGAGTCCTCATGACTTATTATTACATGTCTTTCTTTCAAATGACATAGAAAGACTTGTATTACAGTTTGGCTATATAGTTAGTCCAAACAGACTTATAAAGTTGACCAGCCTATTACCTCCTCAAATATAGAACAAAAAATCATCTTCAGTTGACATGTGTACTGCATATTTCATACCTGTGTTAATGCAGATACATATGTTATATTGAAAAGTTTGTGTGTTTTCAGAAAAAAAAAAGGACCAAACACCACTAAAGACAAATAGCCCGGGTGATTCAGCCTCTCAGAATGCCTCTGTTGCAGTTTTCTCAAAATTCTACATCCAGAACAACTTCAAAGCTGCTAGCTGAGATGGTCCAGCCTCACGGACTACTCCTGCCCGAACTTCAGATCAGCTCTGCACATTTTCATTACACAGAGACTAGACAATAAATGATAAAATTTGCTCTCCTAGAACGTGATCATTATCCCAATTTTCTCCAGGTCTCCTAAAGATGTCATTGCTCCAGACAATGGGAAACAGTCTAGAGAATACAATGCCCGCATTCCCAAGAGG
This sequence comes from Myodes glareolus, assembly GCF_982192425.1. Classification (NCBI taxonomy): domain Eukaryota; kingdom Metazoa; phylum Chordata; class Mammalia; order Rodentia; family Cricetidae; genus Myodes; species Myodes glareolus. Next base: position 66,213,420 of record NC_142033.1, read on the forward strand.
TGAGTGGGGTAGGTGGTTTTGGTTGATTAGTGAGTTATAAATGTTTGTCACCACTTAGGGGAGCTGGTTATAAGTTGTATCTGGTCATGGTCAGGAAAAAAAAATAAACAAATCAGGTTGTATTCAAGGATATCTTTTTCTGAAAAGAAAAGGGGGGATATAGGAATGATACGGTAAAAGAATAGATTATTAAATATATTTTTAAACTAAAAAACAGCTATTAATCTCAAATATTTTAGATTGGTATAGAATTTTGTATAATGATACAAAATTAAAGTTACCTTTGTTATAGCATACTGTAGATATATTTTTCCCTTTTTAAAGGTATTTTTGTATATTGATAGAAATTTAAGGTTACAACATATTATATGTGTGTTATAATCTTGTTTAAAGCATTGTGCCTATGCAGCTCATTTAAAAAAGCAGTGTATAATTAAGAAATGGAAGTTAGTAGTTAATCATATATAGTAATTAAATTTGTAGTCATGTTAGTTATTTTAAAGGTTATACAGAGACATAGTTTAAATGGATAGATGGTTTTCAAGCATCAGGGACCTACAGAATATGGCATTTAAGATGCTTTAATAATCTAAGGCATTTCCTGACATTGAGACAGCAACAACTTACTTCAAAAAATGATAATGGGTGTCGGAGAACCTTCATATGGAGTTTGTTTTTATTGTGGCATAGTCAGTCACTGGCAAGAAACTGCCCTTGCATTGACTGTTGACAGTATACTGTCCAAATGAAGCAAGCAGAACACAAAAGAAAACTACTGTCAATCTTTGCCAAGACAAGGTGTGACAGACCTTCAATATTCCTGCTTCACAGAAAAGTCTGTCAAATAGTCTAGTCCTGTAGGCCGAAGATGGATACCCCAACTTTGCAGAGGAACCTTGGATTGTCCTGGCAGTCAGCTATTTCCATCATTTCTGTAGTTTTGGAAGCTGCTTGCTCTGATCTTCCTGTTTACACAAGCAACATTATATTTCGTTTTGGGTCTCTGATGGAGTTGAATAAAAGAATATTATAGTTACAATTTTCCTTGTTACCAAATTGAAAAACAAAACTTACATGAGAGGTGTAAAATTAATAAAGTTGAGAAACATAAAAGTTTAAGATGCTTACCTAAGAAAATATTTAAAAGTCTAAAAAGATATTTTTAGAATAGCAATATAAGTTATGGTAGAAAATGGCTTAGGTATAAACTTTGGACTCAGTAAGATAGGGAAAATATTACAGTACTTTCTCTAAAATTGCCAAATACAAATTAACTTGACATTGGAAATGTAATTTTTACCTGATAATTGTTTTAATTATATGTAGTTTTACTATAAATATAAATATATATATATATAATAGTTAATTAAAAAGCCTTTTCTTTTTATTTAGACAAAAGGGGAAATGTTGTAGAAAATTTTTACACTGTATAAAGACTAGTTTATTGTGATTGGTGTAATAAAAATCTGAACAGCAAGTAGCTAGCAAGAGGTATAGACTGGACTTCTGGGGACAAAAAGGATTCTGGGAAAAAGGAAGAAGTAAATTTCAGGAGACACCGAGAGGAAACAGGAGGTGTAAGATGAAAGAGAGGTAATGCCACATGACAGAATCTAGATTAATATAAATGGGTTAATTTAAGTTATAATCTATAGTTGAGAGATGCCCAAGTTAAAGGCCAAGCGTTCATAATTATTTTGTCTCCTTGTCATTATTTACTAGCTGGTTTGTGGGACAGAAAAAGACACTATAAATAAAAGTAATTTTATTGTTGGGGGTCACCACAACATGAAGAATTGTATTAAAGAGTCATAGCATTAGGAAAAGTGAGAATCACTGATCTTGTCCCTGAGGTCTAAATTCTCCACCCACAATATAAAAATAATACCTCCTTAATGAAAGTCAAATATGCAGTCAAATAAAAGGTAACAAAAAATGTCCATCTTTCCATCCTTTCCTTGGATTCTATTACTGCCATTCATCCTACTGACAGCTTTTCTTAACTCTTACATCCAGTGGGCTAGCAAGGAACCTTGTGTTCTTCCAGCACACACTGTAAATATGACTCTCTCACCACCTTCCTTACTATCTACCAGGAAAATTCAAGCCAGACAACCTCATTGGATTCTGAAGATTCCACTTTCCTATTCCTCTATGTCTATGTTCATTTTAATATATAAATCAGTCGTATCTTTTTTCCTTCTCTAAGCCCTCATAAAAATCTTCAACCACAAAAGAAATAAAATTCAAAATCTGCTGCTCTGGACAAAATCCTACATGAACCATCACATGTTGCTACCTCTAGTTTCATTTCATATGAAGTAGCCTGGTCAATCTCTTAGGCACTCTAAAGATTGCTATCCTGGATGGACGCTTTCCCTGTGAAATGCAAACTAGACCCTGCCTTCACTTACTGCATCCCTGTCTTGTCATATATTTCCTTTCAAAGCGGTTATATAGGATTTATAAATTTGCTCATTTGTTGCTTCACAATGTATTAATATAAACATGCTCTGTAAAAATATTGGGTGTAGCACTGGATGATGTTAACAGCAGATTGGGCCCTAGGAGATGCACAATAAATGTTAACTAATTTTTAAAATCCATTAAACAAATTGTGGTAACAATATCCACAATAGAGCTTGAGAGAACTTACAGTGTTTTCCTACCAATTCCATTTTATTGCCAGTGTCCTCACTGCACTGAGGTGGGACTCTTCCTCCTATTCAACTAAGTGTCCTCTACGGTTTAAGGCATGCATCAGACAATCAGTAAATATTTAGTGATGGAAAACCAATTACGTATTTCATGCTTTGTGGAACTCGAGTCTCAGCAATCTAACAAGAGAGTTGGGGGAAGTTATTATTTCCATTTTATAACAGAAGAAAAATAAGGAAAAATGCTTAACCCATAACCATATACATATGAAAAATGAATGAGTGAACAGAAAATGCCAGATGAGACTAGGGATGTAGGTTGCAGCAGATGGGGAAAAACAGTGAATACATGCTTGCCAATTCGGACTTTATCCTGTATTATCTTGAAAAACAGTTGCACAAATTAGCAGTGTAATAATCACATTCATTTCCTCATGTCATATAACAGTTCTGAGTTTAAACTTTACAGTTATGACATCCACACAATCCATTCCACTGAAGAATTGGCTGGTCTCTCATCTATTCTCTCCAGTGTGGTTGGCTAAGTTCTTCCTCCATTTAATTTACATGAAGCTCTCAGTAATTTCCATCTGTGCTAGGTCTCAAATATCAAGTCAGTTCAGAATGCCCTCTTCGACAAACATCTACTTATCATTTACCTATTCATGCATACATTCATGCACTTTCCTGATCATTCATATGTATTGAGCACCCATCATAAACCAGAAACTATACTAGGAATCAAATATTACATTTCAAAATAGACTCTTATAAATGTGTGCATGCAATTGTGTGTATATTTGAATATCTCAGAGAAGTGGTAATTTTATTCAATAATAATAGCCACCGTGCATTTGGAATCTTATAAATTATGAAGGTTTTGTAAAGAGATAGATTTATTCCTTGTGTAAATGCCACATGGAATGCTTATGATGTACCTACTACTTCGTACAGAGATAAGCCCAAATCCCTGACCTTTATTCTATGTCAGAGGAGAAAAAATGCACAAAGGGCACATATTAGCAGGCATCACTCTTCGCAGTAGCTGAGTGCATAAGTGCCATGTATTCAACTCATACTTTACACATGAAGTAACTGAGTGTTCTTGGTTTAGCACGAAGCCAAAGGTGATACTGTTTATCAATGACAAAATTAAAATATGAATATCAACTCCAAAACCTATTCTTAGTCTTTCCCTTTTTTATCCCATCCCTCTTTGATCCTCTATGTATATTGATTAATCCAAAAACCATCAAGCAAGACAGAGTAAGGTTGTATTCACTTAAACCTGGGTGGGGTCAGCAGTGGTATTTTGGAGCAGGGTTGTATAACAAAGATTAATTCAGTTCTGTGGTGTACAAGACCCCATCAGAGAATAATAAGGGAGTAGACACCATACTTTGGTACCAGGAGAAGTTTTTTCAAACACCTCATGGAAAACCCATATTCCCATTCATGAAAAATTTTCAAAATTGAATGCATGCCTCAGTCTCTTCTTAGTCAAGAGTTTTCCTCCCTCAGAAGTGAACACAGATGCCAACTCTTCATAGCAGAAAGTCAATAGCATATAATAGGCACACGTTGTAGAGTAGAACATATCTTCATAGGGCTATTATGAAGTCTCAGTTGCAAAGAGAGGAAGACAGGATCATTTTCCTATATTCAATCTGAAAATGTGTGATAGAATAATAAAGCAAATTTAGACAAACCACAATAGAAAACATGTAATTGTCCTTTGATTTCCATACAAGTCAAAAGTGTGAACTGTTATTGGTTATTTCTCACTCTTTGACTCTTTTGCTCTTTGGGGCCTGCCACCCAGTTCCAAAATTAAGCACACAGAGGAAACTTATTCTCACTTATAAATACCCGGCCTTAGCATGGGTTGTTTCTAGCCAGCTTTTCTTTAATTATCCTGTCTATCTTATGTCTCTATGCTTTTATCTTCCTCTGTTTCTGTTTATCTTTCTTTACTTCACACTCCATAGCTTGCTGTGTAGCTGGGTGGCTGGCCCCTGAGTCCTCCTCTCCTTCTCCTTTTGCTCCTCAATCTCTTCTTCCAAGATTTCTCTTTCTATTTATCCTTTCTGCCTGCCAACCCTGTCTATTCTTTCTCCTGCCTGTATATTGGCCTTTTAGCTCTTTCTTAGATTGGTCAAGCATTTAATAACAGGCAAAAATATCATAGCTTCAGTGCTGTGGGACAGTGGTTTTATCCTGTACAGATTTCTTTCTTGTACTTGTTTAATAAAATGCTGATTGGCCAGAAGCCAGGCAGGAAATATAGGCAGGGGAACCAGGCAGAAAGTAGAGGCAAGGCAAGGGGAACAGAAGAATTCTAGGAAGAGGAAAGAGTCAGTTTGTAGTTGTCATTCAGACGCAGAGGAAACAAGATGAGAAAGCCTCGCTAAAAAAGGTACCAAGCCATGTGGCTAAAATAGACAAGAATTATGGGTTAAGATGTAAGATAAAAGAGTTAATAAGAAACATGAGCTAATAGTCCAACCAGTTTATAATTAATGTAGGCCTCTGTGTGTTTCTTTGGAACTAAACGGCTGCAGGACCGGGTGGGACAGAAAGCTCTGTCAACACTTCAGAGTTAAATAAGTGCCACATAAGTAAATGCAACACATTTTTACATCATTAAACAAATGTTCCACAGTTTAAACAAACATAACACATCTTAAAATCATATTCTACAACAATGAACTTTCCAGAAATGATTATTGAACAGTTCTTTCGAGAAATAGTGTAATGACATAGGGCATAATTATACATTGCATTTATCACTACCAAGGACATTCTTAGGACACTTAGAAACATTTGATGGATTTTAAGGTCAAGACAGCCCTGTTTATTGTGACAGTTTCCTTGCTTGTATGGCATTACTAGATTATGCAGAAGGATCTTCTTTAATGAAAAATAAATATTACAGTGTTCAGAAGACATGGAGCATCTAGTCAATAATACTTACAAGGCTTTTTTATATTTGAAAACTTTCAGCTAGTTAGGGATTATGTAATAAAAATACATTTTTTTGTAAATAACTCAAGTACCAGCTGAATATTCAAGGCTATGGTAATCAAAAGCAAGAAGGCAATTCAGGCTATCTCCTTAAGCCTCTTGAAAAGATAAAGAACTTCTTCTCCCTTAAAATATACAAAGGCCATGAAAAGAAAGAAATCAAGCCAACACTTTGTTGTAGAATTATCTATCAGGTTCTTTGTGTTTTCTTGGGAGGGACTATAGCTGCATTGTGCTTCTACAAGAAGGAACAAAACCTGTCTCCTCAATTATTCATGTGTTGTATTGAGTTAAGATCATGGCTGGTGGTATGAGATCATCAATCGCGAATGTGTCATAATACTGTCTTGCTCAAGGAACACACAGCCAGGAACTGCCGTCAGTCTTTGTTTGTGTGATGCTCAGCCTGCAGTTTCTGCTATTCAAGGTTATGCTTAGCCTTTCTCAACTTTGAAATCCACTTTGTTACTGTGGCTAAATCCTATTCTTAATTGCCTATTGAATCGCTTGAGCTTACAAAGCCACAAAAATGTGCTAGTCAACTTAACAATGAAGGAAACCATAAAAAGAGCTGAAGAGTTTGAAAACTATAGCAAGAATGATCTTAAAGGCTCCATTGCAAATCACTCTATTTCACGTATTTGTTCTCAGTTCTGAATTCACTAAACAACGTAGATGTTATATAGTTGCCTCACAATTTTTGATGCTCATTCTTTTCACTCTATGTCGCACCATAAGGTAGTACACATATTGTATGTGCTTGTCGCATTGTCGCGTTAGTGCTCACGAACCATTTATTCACCTGAGTGATTTCCTCAGACTTCTCATCCAACATAATCCTGGCTACTCATTCAAATGATCGCCATCTCATCACCATGAGCTTTTCCCTTTACATAATATTCAGATTTATCGTTCTTCTGATTGACTTCTGCTAGACCACACAATCATTCGAGCATCTATTATCCTTTTTTAGTATTGCGCTAATAAATCTGACAGGCCACATGCACATGTATACCTCAAAATTATATTTTTAATTGTTTTCACATTAGTTGATACCTGAAATCTGTCCAAAATGATTGACTGTGATTAAATCAGAGCTTTAGATACTCAAGCTCACGCGCCACATTGCTATTTTTCTATTGCTACATATGAGTAGAATTTCCTAATTTAGTCAGAGCACATGAGGATAACTTCCATTTTTCCTTTCTGAATACGGAAAACAACAATTGAATGCATTTATGGACTATGATAAGATGCTTTGTTATGCATTTTATTATAGAATAAAGTGATAAAGCCAATTACATAGCCATCATTCATGTGCATGTGGTTCTATGTGAGAATATTTAACATCAACTCAAACTCCTTAAGGAACAACACTGTTCTGGATTGTAAGTACCTTAAATTAAGAGACACCTTAGATATCAGTCCAAGTAAAGGTATGCATAAAGTTGATTCTCATTTAGAGAAAACTGGCATGAGTATTTTCAGCACATTCTAGAAATATTTAGCAAATTTAAAAAACATGCAACTTTCACTACAGTAGCTAATTTCATCAATTTGACTAGACTAAGGGTACCCTATCCATGTCTAAAGATTATTTCCTACTATGTCTGTGAGAAAATTTCCAGAGAATAGCCTTTGAAACAAAAGCTATGTAAAGATTTCCTTACCTAGAATGAGTAAACATTGCTTTATTCAAAAGGGCTGAAATAGAATGACAAATTCAATCTTTCTTCTTGAACATGGAAATCCATCTTCTCTTGCCTTCAGGCATCAATATTGTTGTCTTTAAGTCCTTCAGATTTAGGCTGTGATTCACAATGTTGACATCGACTCCTGGGCCTTCAGACCTGAACTAAGACTCACACTATTCTAAGGTGTTCACTCTTTGACTGCCACTACACAATGAGCTTTTCTGTGAACACATCGTACATCTTGGTTATAATAGTCTCTCCATGATGTTTTGAGCCAGAATCTGTGCAAATATTTTTCTACATATTTTTGCGCTGTGATTTGAATGTGGAAAGCCCCTATAGTATCATGTGTTTGAACACTTGGTCCTCATTTGGCACAGTTGTTTTGATTAACTAGGTCGTCTAAGACTATAAGCCAAAATGAGTCTTTCCTCCCTTAAGTTGCTTCTTGCCAGGGATGCTTTATAGAAAAATGAGAAAAGTAACAAATCATCTCTCTCTCTCTCTCTCTCTCTCTCTCTCTCTCTCTCTCTCTCTGTCTCTCTGTCTCTGTCTCTCTCTGTGTGTGTGTGTGTGTATGTTTGTGTGTTCTACTAATTCTATTTCTCTGAAGAATTCAAATACATTTGCTAACTTCCATTTTTTAGCTCTACATACACATTCTTGCAAGAAATTTCTTATGTGCATGAAATGACAAGTACAGAAAGACTTGCTAAGATTTGCTTCTAAGAGAAATAAATTAGAAACGAAATCTGAGTCATTAAATTATTATGAACAAACTCCATCATTGGTGGCATAAATAATGAAAATATAGACAAGAACTCATACGAAAGAATATTGAGCCTGCTTAAAACAGTGATATAATCATTGACTGCATAAGTATAGAAATCCACACAATATACAATATTCGACAAAATACCAAAGGGTTGCCTATAATGTGGGAAAATAGAAGAAATATTAAAGCATTCCCACATCCTGTATTTCACAAATGTAAAAATACAAATATAACAATAAAAATTATGGATCACCAAACAATGGGTCTAAGCAGTAAATTATGGATTTAAAATAATATTTGCTAAAGCAATACACAACATTATTGATATCATACACCTTCATAGTATGAAAAAACATGACAAGGAGTTATTCTTAGTTAATTAGGGGAGATGAGCAATTAGATAACTTTTAGGATATTCCTTGAGCTCTGCTGGGTCTAATCATCCCTTGTCCAGATAGCTTTTGACCTTTTCTCATCTGAAAGTAGCAGCATATCCACATTTTCTTTGTTTTTTGTTTGCAGATATATAAAAAAAGCCCTGTCAACCAAAGGCATAGATGCCTGAAGTTGGTAAAAAATGTTTAGTAGGGAATAAATCATAGATTGCATGTGTATGATCTCCTGGGATCTTAATATCACAAAAATACAAATGTTCATCTCCTCAGAAATTTTTTGGTTTCTTGTGCTTTGTGGTATCTAGGTATCTTTGACACATGATCCCTTTTGAGAACCAGTCTAGGGCAGAGGTAGGCAAACTGACTTAAAGGCCAGATAGCAAGGAACTTAACAGGCCGCAAAGTTTTCAAAAGAGAGAGTGAATAGAACACAATCATGTATGAGCTCATGGTTTTAATGTACAATGAACGTGCCCATTGGCAAAACTGGCCTAGCCATGTCTGGTAGCATACCTCATTAGCAACTTTTCCATCCAGGGTCAATTGTTTCAGGACTCATAAAGGTCAGAATAGATTTGCCTCTTCCCACAGAACTCTTTCTTTGGAAGGATCTGTTTAGACAGTTGATATGCTATGGTCCTCCATATTCATAACTTCTTCTTGTATGGATTTAACCAATTATAGACTGAAAATACATGATAAACTGGCATCTTTATCAGCTGTGTGAAAACACATATTTCTTAAATAATATAGCATTTTAACTATTTAGTATACACATTGTGTTAGTGCAGCTGTTACACGCAATCTAGAGACAATTTAAGTATGGAGAAAGGTCCACATAGAGTATATTCAAGCACTTGGTCATTTTATAAAAAAAGATCAGAACAGAGATTTGGATATCTGTCTTAGTTTGCTTTCTATTTCTATCATAAATCAAGTGACCCAAAGAAATTTGGGGATAAAAGGGCTCAATTGGTTTTCAGGTCTCAATCACAGTCTATCCTGAAAGGAAGTTAGGGCAGGAACTCAAAGCAAGAATTGGAGTCAGAACCAAAGCACAGACTGTAAAGGAACGTTGCTTACTGGCTTGCTCATTATATCCAGTTACATTTCCTGTGCTTGTGCCTACGAATGGAACCAATCATATTTGACTGGGCCCTCTCACATTAGTCATGACAAAAGAAAATATCCAATAGATTTGCCTATCAGCCAGTCTAACAGTGTCTTTCTTTTCTCAGTTGAAGTTCCCTCTTGCTAGATGACCACAGCTTGTGTTGAGCTGACAACAAAATAGGTCAACACAGTATATAAAGAGAGTCTCAGTGCAAACTGAGAAGGTGCTACTTAAAACACTGCAGGGGGAAAAAAGGCTGAGAAAAAGACATAGATGATACCACTAGAGATCTTATCTAGTCTACGCTCAGAATAGTAGATTTCATCCTAGCAAACTGCAAAGGGTACATTGCCACCATTAGTGTGCTAAGAAAGGATTTTCTGCAAACAATCACTGTGCTACTAGTGATCTGAAAAGACTTGAAGGCATCTTGCTAATTGATAATGTCAAACAGAAACTCTCTAATTTCCACTTTGCCCCATGAAATGATTCACTGAGATCTGGTAAAAGACAGTTATGATTTATGACTGTCTACGAACCACACTCGTCTTCCATAAGCCCTCTAGTAACATGAGATAGTAGAATCTGAAAGGATTCTTAATCTAATTTCCCTAAAATTCAGGAAGGCTAATGAACTTGCTTGAACTTTTATGAAAATTAGTTTTTGTAATTACATCTTTCTCTGGGGACAAAGTTCATGGCTTACATTGGATTCTCAGATATTTGTCAGAAGCTGTGGAGATAAAAGGAAACTTCCAGAATGTGAGCTTTCTCCTCAAACAAAGAAAATCTTAAGTACTTAATTATTTTAAAATATTTGAAAATTGTTTAGGTTATCCAAACAACACAGAGTGAATGAGAAAACATTAAATCAAGAAATTCTGTCATATCTGAGAACTAAACTAAGATTCTATAGCATAGAAAAAGTAATTAAATCTGGAATGAAGGAAAAACATTATTACTGAGACTTAATAAAAAATATCTCAGGAACATAAAAATCTGTGTCAATTAAGTCGATAATTTAGATGAGAGAAGTAGTCCTTCACTAAGAGGCACAAACTGATGAATATAGTGCTAAAGAAAGAGGGCTGCTAGAACAGTCAGATAGAATAAATTAGCAATTTTATAATTTTTCCATTAAAGGAGACCTTAGTCCCATTTCAAATCATTTCACTTACATTTAACATTTTAGGATTCTTAAAGCCAGTTAAAACTTCCACAAAATAGACGAGAAATGGACTTATTTGTTGATTTTATGAAGTTAGTGCACCCTAGTTTGAAAGTGGGTGACAGCATCACAAGAAACAGAAGACAGTTACTCCTGTAAACATCAGCACAGAGATCTCCAGCAACGTGCTAAAGAGCAAATCCAGTAACGTTTTCAAAAAGTTACACCATGACTTTGTATTGATCCCAAGGAGTGCAAGTTTGATGAGAGATCTGCAAAAGAGAAAAACCAGGAATCATGAATCATATTAATAAAACACAGAGAGAAACACACTGTCTTCTCAACAGGCTCAGGAATAATATGGAAATTTCTACACATTTCATAATAAACATAATAAGTTAGGCACGAAAAGGTGTTTCCACAAGTTGCTGAAAGTCACTGTAGATGCTCACAATTAACACCATCCTCCCTCAGGAAACACTGGCCCCTGGACTTTTAAAATTTTTCTTATTTCTTTGAGAATTTTGTACATTGTATTGTGATTATAGACACCTTCCTTCCCAACTCCTTCTGAATTCATCCCCTTCCATGTCCACCCAAATCTGTGTCCTCTTTTTATTTTAATCCATCAAGTCCAATTTATGCTGTGCATGTACTTGAAGATGTGGGGTTTTTCACTGAAACATTGTTGATCTACTATGAGTCAAACCCTTGAAAAAACTGACTCTCCTCCTAGGGACTAGCCATTGTAAAAAGCTCCTCAGCTTGGGGGTGATACTTTGTGCCTGCTTTCTCTGTTCATGCTCAGATTTTTGTCTGGCTGGAGCTTGCTCAGGTGAAAACCTTCCCTTTAAGACTGGGACCAAGATCCAGAAAAGGACATCAGCTTCTGACATCTCTCTTCAACATGGTACTGGAGTTTATAGCCAGAGCAATTAATCAAATAAATGAAACATGTTGATCACATCGGGAAGGAACATTTAAAACTATCTTGATTTGCTTAATCTTGTATAGAGAAATCTCTAAAAAAATTCCAGTAAAAACATAATTAGGAATAATAAAGTAGCTTGTCATAGTTGCTAGAAACAGTGTAGAAATGTTAACCACACACTGTACATTAATAATGATCATTCCAAAAGTAAAATTAAGGAAATAATTTAATCCCCTGCAGCATAACAAATAATGCCTTTGAAAACTTAAGTACAGGACTGTAAGGATAGCTCAAGTAATTGCCTTGCAAGGTTGGAGTCCTGAGTTTGAATCCCAGAAACCACGTATAAGAAGTTTAGTGCAATAGCACACCTATGATGTTAGTGGTAGGGAAGTGGAAGCAGACACCCTAGCTCATAAGCAAGTTCCAGGCTGGTGAAAGATCCTATTTCAACAAAGCAGGTTGACAGACCCTGAGAAACAAGGGTAAGAGATTGTACTCTGCCCTTCCACATACAACAAACAAGGAAACTATTTGGATACACACATGCACACAAACACTCACACACACGTGCGCACACACACCCAAAATTTAAGTACAAACGTGAGGTCCCAAAATATCATCTCAAAAGAGATTAAAGCTGAATATCCCCTTGCCATGGGTAGAAACTTAACACTGTTGAGATCATACCACCCTCTAATTGGTCATCCTATTCCATATACTTTTAATTAAACTGTCAGATATCTTTCTGTTTTTCCATGAATTGATAGATCTTTTCTAAAGTTTATATGAAATCACAAGTACTATCATTAGCTATAAAAATAAGGGATCAGACTGGAAAGCTTGACATTCATATATATTTAAAACCTCATACAACACAAAAGTAAGCAAGACAGTGTAGTGCTTTCATTAAGGTAAACATTAAAGGAAATCAAATGGAATTGAGGGGCAAGAAATAAGCCCTTATGTTTATGCTCAATTTATTTTTAAAATGTGTGCCATTAAAATTCAATGGAGAAATTTTTAACAAATAGTGCTAGAAGACAGAAGAGAATGAATTTAGTGTCCAACCTCAATTTGTAAAAAAGAAATTCAAAATGAGTCCTAGCTCTTAATGGAAGAACAGGTATTATAAAATTATTATCATAAAACAGTTTTAAATTGAATCTTCTTGACATTATACGTGGCTATGCTTTTTTTATAGATATAATATCAAATTGCTCATACAATACAGGGGAAAAAGAGAAGAAAGGGGAAGATGGAAGAGGAGAAAGAGAGAGAAAGAACAGAAGTTTGTAAAAAAGTAAACCTTTTATGTGACAAGCAACATCAAGGAGAGGAACAAAACTCCCAGAATGAGAAAATATTAACCGAACAGTATACATGAAAATGGACTTTTATGTAGAATATATAAAGTACTTCAATAATAAAAAGATAAACTAATTTGAAGATATGAGAGGATTTGCTTCTCTCAAAAAATGTACAAAGAGCTAATAGGCATACAAAAAGTTTCTTCAGTTCTTAACTAATTAAAGATGCAAATCAAAATAATAAAGAAATTTCATTTTCCAGCAACTGATAGGTTCAATCAAAAACGAGAGAGAGAGAGAGAGAGAGAGAGAGAGAGAGAGAGAGAGAGAGAGAGAAAGCAACCCCAGAAGACTACAAGTACAGATAAACCATGGAGAACAGAACCCCACACATCCCATACACAGCCCATGCCCACTAAATGCTGGTGGGAAAACCAATAGAGGCAGTCATTTTGCAAAATCACTTCATAGCTTCCTGAATTATTATCGAGTTCCCATTCAAATAGGCAGTTCCCACTTAGGTGAGATGTGTGTATATGTGTCTCTGTGGTTTTTCTTTTGGGGGGAGTTGTTTATGGGGTATGACCCTTGTTTTAAGTGGAAAAACTTGTTCTAAAATCACATTATGTTGATGCTGCCTGGTAGACACACTAAAATACATTGGATGATAAAGTTTTATTTATTATATTTCAGTAAAACTTAAAAACGGTTCTAGTCAAAGTAAACAATAGAGCATAACATTAATTACAACCCTCGGATAATCAAAGCATCCATGGTGTACTACAGGGAAGTCATCAAAACACTCTAATTAACTTGACCATAATTTGGCAAACTTCTATTGCCTCGCTCTGTGGTTTCTCTCCTCAAGCCTGATAGAAACCCGGACACCACTTCCTCCTTCAGTGTATGCTCCAAAGGGTTAGTTTTTCTTGTGTTGTCTCAGACTCCAGCTAAACTGGGTCTGCTGGCATGCCATGCTGCGGGTGGAAGTCAGTCACCTGTGCTGTGTCACGTGCACATGTGTGAAAGGTGGCTCCTCAGAAGATAGTTGTGCGTCCTCAAACAGGGGTTGAAAATTTGCATTCCTTCAACTACAGCTAGACAGATGACACATTGTGCTTCATGTACACAGTTGTTGACAAAAAAAAAAAAAAAGCATGCCCAGTGAGCTGTGTGAGTCTTTCAGGTATCAGACAGTTTCCAGCAAATGAAAGGCACCTGCTTTAATTTTGCCGAAGTTACCTTGGAAAAGAGTTCGTCATCAGGGGAGCTCCAGCACTGGCGTAAGTGGGTGAATCATCAGTAGGTTCATGCCTGCCGTCACTCACCCTGTTATCAAGAAGGTGTGCCTTCCAACAACCTGTGAGTCACTCTTCAGGGAGCCTGTGGTTACCCAGTCATCTAGTAAATAATTTATCATTCCTTTTATTTTAATTAGTAAAATTCCCCCTAAAGAGTGTCTTTCTTTCTTTTTTTCTTCCTCTTTCTTTTAAAATCTTTGGGATCTGGTTAGAAGTCCAATAAATTTCCCCAGGGGGAAACTGTCCCAGGACATTCTTGATTGATAAACCTCTACCCTCCAAGTTGCTTTACTTTCTCCGTGTAATTGCACCTGGCTCTTCAACCACGTTGTCTGCAGGAAGATAAGCAAGGGGACCCCATTAGCTTCCTGACTCTCCACACTGCTGGTGACTTCACGGTGTAACCTTACTTGTTTCTCCTCCTATATGATGTGTATGTAACAGATGCCCAATCCATTTGGGAATCCAAACATTTCAAACTTTAGGTCTCTACAACTCCTGCAGCATCTTGTTTACTTTCCCAACTCAGAGTCCTTCAGGTCCACACCTGCTCCCAGTCTCTACTTATTGTCAATAGCAAGACCTTTGCTTACACACTGAGTATATATCCAGAACCTCAGCACATCTCCCACTGGCGTTCCAAGCCAGCCTAACCCCTAACTAAAACCCAGCAGGTGCCTCTGTTGCTGTCTTCCTGATCTTCTGGTAGAACCCAGTCCCTTTCAATGGATTATCACCCCAGCAGCAGTGGGATCATCTTGTTGCTCCTACGAGCTCCCGTCATCCTGCAGAACAGCAGCCTGACGGTCTCCCAGACCCAGATGACCCACATTCCTGTTTCCCGAATAACCCCGCTAAGACAGTCTCCCTTCTTCACTCCACTAAGCTGGTGCTCCCTGGACACCCTGGGATGTTCTTTCTCACGTATCTGTATGTCTAGGACTTTAAGCTCCTCTTTCCTCAGATTTCATTTTCTCTGTGAGACTTTAACGGATAAGTCCTCAAAATTATTCTCCAACTACTTCTGATCTTTACCTATTTGTTCTTCGGCTTAGCAGATATCTTTGTATTTTACACCAATCCAAAACCTAAAATGCTTGCGAAGTTTGTTCATTTTCTATGATTATATGAGTTATGGATATAACAATTTCTTTTAAATATGTATGTGTGTATGTTATGTGTGTATGTATGTGCATTTGTGCACATGAACACAATACCCATGAAGACCAGATGAGACTTGTAGGATCCTCTGGAACAGGAGGTACAGGAGATCATGAGTCCTAATGTGGGTGCTAAAAACTGAACTCAGGTCCTCTGCAAGGGCAGTAAATGCTCTTAACTACTGAGCTGCTTTTCTAACCTAAGATATTCACCTTTAGAAAGAGAAATGCCTATTTGGACTTACAGTTCAGCCTGTGATCAGATGTCCCATTGCTTTGAGCATTTTGTAAGGCGAAACCTCATAGCAAGAGGTCATGGCAAAGAGAACTTCTGACAGCCAGGATAGCATACAGAGAAAGAGGAAGGGCCTGCCTCCCATATTCCAATATTGTGACCTCGAGGTCTCTTACTGCTGCACGCCTATGGATGAAAACAGACCCCTTCAGGTATTATTTCATTGGTCAAAACCCAGTCACATGGCCTAGCTATAGGGAATCCTTGGAAATGTAGAGGTACAAAGAGAAAGGGGTTGGACTTTACCCATAGGTTACAGTTCCAGGATATGAGATAATGCAGTGCTTATCAACCTTGTGCTCAGTTTGAACTGTTCCAACCCTTAGGCTAGGACTCGTGACCTGCACCATCTCTGTCTCAGACCCAAACAGTTCTTTTTCCTTAATCAGTCCGGTCTCTTGGATTAGGCTTCAAGCTAGCTGCATTTCAGTGAAACGGAAGTTATGCTAGGATTCAAACCTGAAGGGCTTTTGTTATGAAAAACCCAACTTCCTTCACCAAATAAAGGCTAATTCCTTTCTCACTAGAAATTTGGCAGCTCCCCAACTGCTCCCACAAAAGAACATCTTTGTAATGCTCCTGTGTTCCTCCCACCTTAGAACTTCCTCAAGCTTGAAAGTACCTCACCCTACTTCCTGGCTTGAACATCATCGACTTGCCTAAGGCACACTGAACTTGAAATGTACCTGTGAAGCGGAGTGCAGACACTGAAGAGTCAAAGGCTACAAAAAAATTATAAAACATCTCTATACAAAGACATGAAAAGGAAATGGAAATTCGTATTCTCTAGCCATATTTATAATGTACCAATAATTGTAACTCCCAAGAGGCAATGACTGCTTCTCTAATGTCACACCAAAGAGACTAGTAAAATATCTGGCACAGAGCAAGACCATAATGCACAAAGATAAAGTAAGTGTTGGTCTCTCTCTCTCTCTCTCTCTCTCTCTCTCTCTCTCTCATTCTGCAAATGTGTAATGTGAATAAATTCTCAGGTAGATACTATCATTCTATGCTTTAACATGAAAAAGTAGGGATTCCCAGAGGCAGAATGTCCTCCCATTGCAAAGAGAGTAGAGAATAAAGCTTATAATGGGATGAGTTCCTTTTCCATGCCCCCTCACAGCCTGGTAAGTTAGAGTGAACTCCTGTCAATACCTGTGGAAGTCTTTGTTCTTAGGCAGCCAGCACAGACAGAGGAGGTTAGCCAGACCTTGCAGGCATTGCTCCAGATGCCTTCAGTGGTGTCCAGGTGGTACCTTCATACAGGAAATGCAAAGAAAAGCTTTTCAAGCTCTCTTCCCTGTCCTTTAGAAAAATAGAGACAGGTGTGGATGCCTCCCACACAGCCACATGAATATTACTCTCCTATCTACATGTACTTCTCTGCACAAAGATTAATAGCAGCTATGCTGAGTGTAGTGGGCACTACTTAATGCACGCCAGTCATTATGACTTCATCCTTTTATTTCATTTAGCTGTTATGTCAGTCCTCTGCCTAAGCCCATCATCTCTGTTTTCCGTGGTTCCGTGACTGAGTTAGGATCACACTTACCATGGCGTCCAACCAGAAGCTGGCATGCTGAAGCTGAGATCTTGATCTTGAGGATCTGGTGCATGCCAAGACATGAGCACAGACTCCCATGCAAAGAACCTCCTAGCTTTGAATCTTTGATGGTTTACTCTGTAGATAAGGGTAAGAAACTCACTATTTCTAATCACTCATCCTACTTCCAAAAGGTTTTTCAGCTTAGAGATGCCCATGGGAAAAAAGCATGGAAGAGGAGAGAGAACTTTCAAAGCAAGGACTCGCCTGCCCTAGCACACTAACCCAGAACTACCTTTCAACTAATCACCAACGGGAACACTTCCTACACAGATGTTTTCTTGTTAATTTCCTCATTACTTTCTTCTTCCACCAAGAACAAGATAAAAAGAAAATGGCATGTAATAAGTGTCAGGTCTGGCCCAACTGAACAGTATGTTCCTGAGAAGGGGCGTGTGAATTAAGGAAAGAAACAGACAAGAGACAGAAGATAGAATCAGGAAGGCTTCTAGTGAATACTTTAGCAAAAAGGCCAAAAACAAACAAACAAAAAACTTGGACTTTATTACTCACAGTCCTTATTACCTTACTCTTATTTAAATATTTGTGTGGAGGGCATAAGACTCTCAAGATACAAAGAACAACCAAGTGTAATTACCTACTTACATCTCAAAACACCTAGCAACCACAACCTAAGTCAAAACATCCTATTGACCGGCCTTTCAAGAGCAAAGCAACCAGTAATCACACCCTAGGTCAAACATCTTGTTCATACTTGAAGAGTAAGAATAGGTGTGAACTCTCTGACCTTTAGTCAAGAAAGAACAGATTCAACACTGTGGGCCCTCACAAGTAAGCATCAATTGAAATTTAGAATCTCATTTAAGAGGATTTGAGAAAGGGTAGGCTTGCCCTTATTTTACATAAGAAGCTTCTGAGGCTCCTGGGATCACCTCCATGGAGACCCTACAACTTGTAGATGTCAGAAGAGAACAGAAGAACATGTTACTCTGGAGCCTGCACACATCCCTTTACAGCTTGTAAACGTGGTTTGCTTCTTTGCAAAGATGAAAGTGAAAAAAAAAAATAGGTATTGAGTGAGCTACAGCCCTGTTTGAAGATTTTTGATCTGAAGTTTTATATCTCATTCTCTCACAATTACCCAAAACAGTTTCTGTTGCTTTGAAAATAATAAACATGGGGGCCCCATCATGCAGTAGGAATGTAGCAAAGCTGGAATTCAAACCCCAGCTAAGATTCTGGCATCCATGCCCTTCTACATTGCCAGATGCTCCCAGAAAAATGCATTGTGCAGCAGGGAGCTGGGAGGACAGCCTGCTGAACAAAGAAGCTAGCTCAAGGCAGCTCTTACCTACACTCTCTCCAGGACATCAAAGGCTTCATTTCTCTGGAGAGGAAACAATTATGTTTTACAAAATGTGTCTGTGTGTGTATGTTTGTACGTTCAAACAGACAAATGACACCCAACTGTGAATAAATGCTTTTAGAGCCAGAGTCTTTTTGATGAAGAAATGCATAACAAATATTCAGTCACCACCAAGCTTGTTTTGTTACAGTCACTTTGCTGGGTCCCTATGGATTTTAATTTTAGTATTTCAGGAGTTACTCCAGAGCTTTCTTTGTCATTCAGATAACCTATTGGCTCTATTTTTGCTTATTTGTTTTATGCTCAGTCTTGTGGTTAACGAATGAACAAAATCCTTACATTCTTATTGATATTAAAGGACGCTATGGAGACCCTACTTTGCCATGATAACAATTTCACAACCACTGTAAAACGATTACTAGGGACCATCCTGGAAAATACAAAGCAAGAGATATCTCTAAAGACTTAATCAGAGGGCAGGTCAGCTCCTAGATGTGTCAAATGGGAAGGACGTCACTGGTAGACTTATTTCAGTAAATCTTTCCTAGAAAAGCTAATTCAAAGTTAGTACAGAGGGAGGCAAGGACATACACATGGATCAGAATAACACTCAAGTAGAAAGCATTGCCAAGATAGTGAGAATTGGGACTGGGGTTATCTAGACGACAACAAATGTTCTAGGAGATAATCAGAGCAAAGTAAATGAGACGGCCAGTGTGGGATTATACAGCATTGTGCCTGTTAAATACTGATGTTCCTTTGGGAATCACAGGCAGTGGCAGAATCCAGTCCTGGAACTGATGTTGATAAAACACTATGAGGATGTGAGAGTGCTACACCATTTGTCTTGGGTTAGAAAGACCTGAAACAGGAAATAGTTCAACATGTGTCTGGTACATGTGTCCGATACAGGGCTGTCTTAGAAAAGCCTCCCCAGAAAAGAGGTGGGGACAGGGGGATCTTGTCAAGCCAATCATGGAAAAGTGATGAGTTTGATCAGCTGTGTGCAGCCAATTGTTCTCTCCCTGCAAGGCAAGCAAAAGAGTGGAACTTAATGTATTTGTACAAGGAAGACTCACGGTCACAGACAGAGGAGGGCCCATCACTTTCACTCACTGTAATTCTCATGTGAGCCACCCTCTTGAAGTTTGTCTTTAAGAAAATAATTACCAGAATAAGGTGAAAGCTCTCTCCAAAATTGACTGAATAAATGGTTTACTGATAAGTAACTATTTAGTTCCTCCTCCTCCTCCTTCTCCTCCTCCTCACCTCTTCTCCTTCCTTTTTTCCTTTTCTTCTTCCCTCCTCCTCTTCCTGATCTTCCTTGTTTTTCCATTTAAACTTGGGTGAACTTGTAGAAATAAAAGAGATTAAAGGTGACAAGTCCTGGTCCTAGAATAAAATAACAATGAGGTAAGTCCTCATTCAGCCGTTAAATGTGAAAGTAACTCATCTTTACTACGTAAAACTTTTACTCTTTTGCTAAACAACAAAAGTCTCATTCAGAGCCCTGTGTCCAATATCAAGATAGAAACCTGATAGAAACAATGGTGTTTGATGACAAGAGGTTTTGACGTCACTAAACATTCTTGAGCTATTGATAATGAAAATACTGATAGGTTTGTTTCCCTAGTCAACTACCAAGAGAAAAATTTCAACTAAAGTCAGGAAAACAAAAGAACAGAAGATTTATACAGAGTACTTTCAGGTCTGGAATTGTCAAACATTTAAGGCATTTAATTTTTATACCCATTCATTTGGGTTGCTTTTATGAGCTTTGATCTCCTGCCCCGCCCCGCAACAAACTCTCAACAGAAACATCTGCGTCTTACTCCAAAGATGAAATTCCTTTAGATTAGAAGATGAGAGTAGATAAGCATGAGGGTCTTAGAAACCAAGAAATATCATAAAGCACTTCAAAACAGAGTGCTTATCAATTACTGTTGCTGTTGCTTTTTATTTTGAAAAGAATATAAAGAACTCAGAGGTTGAATGCTTGCTTGGCATACTGAGTTCAGTTCTCAACACAGCAATTAAATAAAATAAATGAAAATGCAAGTGTCTAGTTTTCATAGTAATCATATAAGATACACTTTACAGCATTTTTGCAATTTTACGAATAAGCTAAGCCAACTTAGGTAACGAATATATCAGGGAGTAGCTAGGTGGCTAGCAGATTGCACAGAAATAGACTGTTGACTCCAAGGGAAAAGCTACAATTCTATTTTGAGATTCTGAGCTTCTTAGAGGACAGGGTTATGATAATAATATAGGATCTGTCTGGGTCCAGGTTATTATTACTAAGATGAAACATCATGATCAAAGCAAGTTGAGAAAGAAAGGGTTTGTTTGCCTTACTCTTCCATATCACTCTTCATCACTAAAGGAAGTCAGGACAGGAACTCAAACATGGCAGGAATCTGGAGGCAGGAGCTGATGCAGAGACCATAGAGTGATACTGCTTACTGGTTTGCGCCACATGGCTTATTTAGCCTGCTTTCTTAAAGAACCCAGGACCATCAGCCCAGGGGTAGCCCTGCCCACAATTGACTGAGCCCTTCTTCATCAATCACTAGTTAAGAAAATGCTTGCCTATAGTTCAGTCTTAGGGAGGCATTTTCTCAATTGAAGCTCCCCACCTTTAATGACTTCAGCTGTGTCTTGTTGACCTAATACTAGCCAGGACATGATCCATGGTACAATTATCGTCACTGGAGACCAAAAAAAAAGATATTAATAAAGACTTTTTTACAGAGTAATTTCATACATGAGGAGTTCTGTGGGACAGAGAACAATGGCTTATACCATGGGCTGACAGTCCCAGGTCTTGTTAGTGGATTTGAGAACACTGCTTCCTGTCTGCTGATTTTAGGCATATGTGAACATGGATGATTAAGTGAAAGAATGGGTAATGGAAATCCATTTCTAAATATTTTCTATCATCAAGTAAGTTGTTGTATCACCTTATAAGAGCTAATGACACTGTGAGTACACATTTGTAACCCACCCCCACCTAAATAAACTTCAAAGAGAATTATAAATTGAACTAGAAGGAGAAATGATATCATCAACAACAAAATCCAGTTTAATTACAAAAAAACCAAAACAAAACAAAACTATGGGAGGCTCCTCGCCACTCAGAACTTTTCTCTGCTTGTGAATCTGTTCAGGTCTCCATTCTCTGATATTGGGTCCTTAGAAAGTCCAAGCAAAATCTGAAAGTTCATTTTTAACATCCATCTATGGGAGATAATGAATGAAATTGACCTACATACATCGAGATAGACCTTTAGGACGTGCCGTGTTAAAGGAAATCACACTAATCACAGAAAGACAGATATCGCTTGGGAATAATTGTATCAAATATTTAAAAGTTTAGAGTATTGTTTGAGGGTTAGAACTTTGTCACTTGATGGGTAAATCACAAATCAAACTCATCTCAACAGCTTTCTTAGGAAGGGGGTAGTGACATGGGCGCAGGACCTATAGCAGCAAGCTTCAACTTTACAATGAAGCTGTTCTGTGAACGAAATTTTGTAAAGAAACCATAAAATGTTAATACGTATTAATTATAAATGGCAGGTACACAGATGGTTGTTAAATTATTCCTTTTTGATTCTGTATGTTTCCAATTTTGCCTTTTCGAAAAATCAAAACATACTTGCTTGATACATTCACATTGAGAGGTAAACACAACCATCTTGGGACTCTTAGAATGCAAAGCCATGATGAGGGGTTGTACTCCCTGCAGCAGACTATTGGCAGTGGTTCAGAGCAGTCTTGAGAGAAAGTCTTCAGTGGCAAGAACTCCACTGAAATGGAAGTATGCTAAGCCTGGCTCTAACTGTCCTTTTAGAAATCTAGGCAGGATGGATTTGTCAGTAAAGTGCTTGCCTGAGTTCAGATCTTGGGGATCAATATAAAAAGGCAAGCTCAGTGACCTTCACCTATAATCCTCGAATTGGGGAGGCTGAAACAAGGGGATTCTTGGGGCTCACTGGCCAGGGTCTCTGGTCAAATCGATGAATTTCAGATTCAATGAGAGTCACTGTCTCAAAAATAAGGTGGGGAGGACTAAGGGAAACATGCTCAAACAACTTCTGGCATTTGTACACACACACACATACACACTAAGCCTAGAATTATTTCTGGGGCAATTTTGGCCCAGACTAGCTTCCTATTATCATTGTTATGGATCATGATAGTTTTGGGAAGATATCTCTTAGGAAGTCTATAATAAGGAATACTTCAGTGTATTGGTTGGATACTAGGAGGTCCTTAAAAATTCTTTAAAGTAGGCATTCCTATATATTGCTCAATATTTCTCTAAATGTGAACCAAATTATCTTGTCAGAGGAATGAATATGTTGAAAAAAATGGATCTTAGATTACAGTTAACTTTTTCTTTTTTATTAATTTATTTTTTCTTTGACATTTTCATATCATTAACTTTCTTGAAGGCAACTGGTTCAAAGGACAGGGATTTCTAGTATGTAAGGTATGACCTAACAATACTATAAACATACATGTGAATTGCTAATCTAGTTTTCATTCTCTTCAAAGCTCATACACTCACCTCCAGGAAGCCCCAGATCTCCTACTCAACCCCAGGTCAGGTTAAAGCATCTATAAGACTGTGTGCTCATTGTTGTGAATTTGGTGCCTCCCATCCTGCCTTTCAGTGCCTTGGTGGTGGCAGTTTACATCATCTCCTGCTGTGCCAGAGATGATGCATTTCCACTTTTGCTTTGGTCCTTATGAGCTGCATCGAGTTGTATAGTAGCATTTGCCCCTCTTTAAAGGTCCTAGTCACAGGAAAAGACTCTATCTTGTTCCTTCCATCTATATCCTGGTTCCCCCACCCTCCCATATCTACTTGGAGATGGTCTATCCCTTTCCTTGTCCCCCAATAAACTTCTTACATTCGATCTGTTCTGTGACATGATCTCTTACCTTGAGCGGCCTGCCAAAGCTACCCTTTTCTACTGCGTTATCATTACACTCATCTGTTTTTTTCTCCTTTAATTAAATAAAAATTTTATGTGTATGGGTGTGTATCTGTGAACCATGTGTGTGTGTGATGCCCAAGGAGGCCAGAAGAGGGCATCAGATCTCTTGAAGCTGTAGTTTCAGATTGTCTGGAACTGACATTTGGGTCCGGAGACCTGAACCTAGGCCTTCTGAAAGGACATCTAGTGATTTTAATTGCCAGACTATCTTTTCTGGTCACTCATCTCTTTCTTAATATTTATCATTTGGCCCATGGTTTTCTTCTCCAGTGAATGTGTGACGGGAGAGAAAATATTTCACTTACTTTGGATGCTAATGCAATTTTCAAAAGTCAATAGTCTCACTAACACAGGTATTAAATTATGGCACTATCTTTCAGTCTTATGTAAAATTAAAGGAGGCCTACATTTGTAGTGTGTTGAGTAAATACCAACATAGAAATCCTCACCTCCTTTCCTTGAAGAACATCTTATAATATCATTCCTTTTATGGCTCAGGCTAAGTGATCAACGACAATAAAGATTATTCAAGTATAAGGTGCCTTCCAGTATTAGCACAAAATAAGCACAAATATTACTGAGCAATATATTGTGGCTCCTTACTATGTACTAGGCTAAGACCTTTTTGTTTTTATCTGATTTATTTTTTTACTATAGTTCAATGGCTCTAAAATCCAAAGTTATTCCTTTATAAGAATAACTTTATAGGAAAACATGCATGCTAGGACTATAGAAAAATGCGTACACTAGGAATTTAGTAGCTCACTTAAGGTCACAAATTAGTAAACATCACACCTAGAGTTTTACCTGAAATCTATGGAAATATATAAGTGAAAATCATATGATCGGGTGTAAAAAAGATAAACATCGATATCACAGTCCTTCCTCAAAAATGAGACATTATACAACATGGAGAGAACAGGGCTGTTAAAATGGGACCAGAGCTAAACAGATGTCTTGAGGCAAAGGCAGGTTCACTGAGACTGTGGGAAATCAGAAAAGACCAGAATCCAGCCAAGAAAGTAAATTGGATGCTGGAGAGTACTGCGAAGACCTACAAGAAGCTGAACCAGCAGCAGGTGGGCATTCGGAAGGCTCATTCTTCCAAGGGAGAATTTTGGGACCATCTTGGGATATAAATTTCCCATCGTAGGTACTCGTGAAACTCTGATTTTAACTCTTTCTCTCCTTCCCTCCTTCCTTCCCTTCCTCTCTTCCTTCCTTTCTTCCTTCCTCCCCCTTCCCTTTCTCTGTGTGGGTATTTCATAGCTTGCTGTCTATACCATATATTACCCTCTAAAATGGCTTTCCCTAAAGTGTCTGTTGGCCATTTGAGATTCTTCAGTTGAGAATTCTCTGTTTAGATACTTAAGGAACTGCTCAACATCCTTGGCCTTCAGGGAAATGCAAATCAAAACAACTCTGAGACACAGTCTTACACAGTCAGAATGGCTAAGATCAAAAACACCAATGATAACCTCTGCTGGAGAGGATACAGAGTAGGGGGAACACTTATCCATTGCTGGTGGAAGTGCAAATTTGTGTAGCCACTTTGAAAATCAATATGAGGGTTTCTCAGAAAATTGGGAATCAACCTACCTCAAGATCCAGCAATACCATTGGCATATACCCAAAAGATGCTTAATCATACTACATGGACATTTGCTCAACTATGTTCATAGAAGCATTATTTGTTATAAGCAGAATCTGGAAATAATCTAGATGTTCCTCAGATGCTCACCTGAAAAATGGATAAAGAAAGTGTAGTACATTTACATAATGGAGTATTAATCAGCAGAAAAATAATACATCTTGACATTTGCATGCAAATGGTTGAAACTAGGAAAAAAAAACATCCTGAGTGAGGTAAAGAAAAAAAAAAACATCTTGAGTGAGGTAACCCAGACCCAAAAATGACCATAGTATATACTCACTCATAAGTGGATATTACATATAAAGCAAAGGATAATCAGTCTATAGTCCATGACTCCAGAAAAGCTAGATAACAAGGAGAACCCTAAAAGAAACATACATGGATCCCCCTGGGAAGGGGAAATAGACACGATTTTCTGAGAAAATTGGGTGTGTGAGGTGGGGGGGGGCGGAGGAAGTGCAGCAGGGAGGAAAAGGGGAGAAGGGGGAGAGGAAAAGAATTTAAGGGAACAGGATGGTCAAGATGGGAGAAGGACAGAGAGGGAGAACAAGGAAAGAGAAATCTTGATCAAGAGAGCCATTATAGAGCTAGTAAGGAACCTGGCACTAGGGAAATTCCCAGGAATCCACAGGGCTAACCTCAGCAAAGACCCAAAGCAATAGTGGAGAGGGTACCTGAACTGGCCTTCCCCTGCAATCAGATTGATGATTGCCTTAATTGTCATAATAGAACTTTAATCCAGCAACTGATGGAAGCAGATGCAGAGATCCACAGCAAAACACTGGGCTGAGCTCCCGAAGTCCAGCTGAAGAGAAGGAGGAACAATATTATGAACAAAGGGGTTAAACCATAGTGGGGTTACCCACTGAGGCAGTTTAACTGAGCTAATGGATGCTCACTGACTCCAAAGTGACTGTGGGAGAACCAGCTTATGACCAAACTAGACCCTCTGAATGTGGGTGACAGTTGTAAGGCTGGGGCAATCTGAGGGGTCACTGGAAGTGGGGTCAGGATTTATCCTACTACTTGATCTGGTTTCTTTTTTTGAGCCCATTTTCTTTGGAGGGATACCTTGTTCAGTCTAGATATAATGGGGAGGGCCTTGGTCCTGCTTCAAAGCAATGTGCTAAACTTTGTTGATCATCCATGGGAAACCTTACCTTCTCTGAGGAGTGAATGGCAGGTTGGGGTGGGGAGGTGAGAAAAGTGGGAGGAGGGGGAGAGTGGGAACTGGGATTGGTATGTAAAATTTCAATTAAATAATAAAAATAAGTAAATAAAATAAAAAATGGCTTTACCTGCCCATGCTATTGTTAACCAATCACACCTAGCCCTCAGGAGGCTGAGACAAGGGGAGAGTGAGTTTGAGGTTAACCTGAGCTGCCCCACGAGTTCTACCCTGTGCAACACAGTAAGGAAAGCTCTTAAACAATGATAACAACAACAACAACAACAACACACACATACACACAAACAGGAAGTACCTTTCTGCAGACCTGAGGGTGCCCAGGAAACATATACATCATTGTTTCGAGAGTATCTTTTATTTATTTTTTGGTGATGGAATCTGTCCAGGAACTAGCTCTTGTAGACCAGGCTTGCCTTTGTCCAAGAGATGATTTCGAATATCCTTATTTTACATGTTGAAAGTAATAATTTGAAACTCTAAGAACTACTGTGGTGGTTTCATTACACAGAGAACAGAACAGCGGAACATTGCCAGCTGAAACAAAAGCTATAAGATGGAGAAAGATTGTGGTTTTCTCTCTTACTACATTTAAATCAGAGCTGAAACTACTCATCAAGGGGGAGAGTGAGCTTCTGTGGTGAACAATATTGGCTCCATTCAAGAGTGAGTCAAGGGCGTATGAGCCAGGAGTCTATGGAGCTGAAAACACCAACGTGTGACCCTGTGGAATGTGAACGCCTTGGGTAACTGAACAGAAACTGCAGGCAAAAACATTCGAAATTCTCTGTCATCAGACATTTGACCTAAACCTGCTTCCCTAACTTGTTGTTGTTTTGTTTGTTTTTCTTATGCAGTACATCAACTGCCCATAATCGGAGTCTACATTAAATGTAAGAGCCATTTATTTCACTGACCTTGGGCATTCTAAGGGCATTTTCTTCTTGCTGAGATGTTTCATTGTTAAGAATCATTGTTAAGAATCAGAGTTACATTTCTGCTGCAACTCATGAGCCTCTGACACAACACAACATAGTGCCAGGGCCAACTGTTCTCCATGTCTCTCCACTGCTTACATTGCTCTTTTACTTGACCCCCAGAAGGGACCTATACAGGAGCTACTTAGTCCTAAAGAAAGGGAGACTTGGGAAAAATAAACTTTCTCTGTTTTAGTTTCTTTTGCATCACTTTGGGCAACATATTGGAGAGAACAGATCAAAGCGAGAGAGATTACTTCTTTCTCCCTGTCTTCTGCTCCTGCGCATTTGAGCAACAGAACATCAAGGTGGCCACAGACTTTTGGAGGAACCTCTTCATCTGTCAGACAAAAAGTGGGGACAAAGGAAGGTACTGAGGACCACAAACCCTTAGACGTACTTCCTCCATGGAGCTCCCACCTCCCACTTTTTCAGAAGCTCCCCAAATGGCACCATCAAATAGGGACCAAACATTTCCACACAAGAGCCTGTGAGGAGATTTTATTTTTAAATCATAACAGTAGCCAAAGAAAAATGCTTGACATGAAGTAAAAGTAGAATTTGAAGCAAGAGTTTTCTTTCCACCCAACCTTTACTATAAAACTGCAGAGTATGTCTTATGTTACTTACTCATTTCCCAGTAAACACATGTGTTCTTGGTGATGTTTGAATTAGCCATTGTCCCAGAATCCTATGTGCAACTTTTGAGCCTCTTTGGTGAAGCAGTCTCTCTAATTTCTTTATCTCCTCAGTGCCCTTGGTGGCCTCTGTCCTGCTTAGAAACTTTGGAAGGCTGCAAGGATTCTGCCATTTCTGAAAGAAAGAGACCTTTCTGCTCAAACATGAATGATACATTAATGCCATCTGAAGAAACATATTCTCACGAACCCCCACCCCAGTGTTAGGTCCATGTGTTGTTATAATATCACTTAAATATGCATATATATATATATATATATGTAATCATTAAAATCACCTTATACTAATAGCTTTATGGTAGTATAAAACCTAAGAATATTTATGATGTAATCACTAATGAGACAGAAGCCCATTATTGCCCATATGATCACCAGTAGATTCAAATGATGGCCAGCATTATTGTGAATAAACTAAAAGTATTCTTTCTAAAGAGAATATACAGTAATAATAGTCATAACAAAGTGTATGTGTGGGTATGTATTTGTGTGGGTTGTGTTTTTATCTCTTTAGTGTGGAATTTTTCCAGCATTTGCCTCTTCAATATATTATTACCACTAGTGATATTATTTGATTCTTATTTTAAATAAATGCACAGTTTTCATTTGAAGTTTGACCTTGGTTCTCTTCCTGCACTATGGCAATGCTATCTAACGGCAACACAAGAGAAGCACTTGGAAGGAAATCACCTGGCGGGGTATGGTTGTGAAATGCTCCTTTAAACTGTTTATACCAATGGTTCTCAACCTTCATAATCTTGAGACCTTTTAATACAATTTATCCTGTTGTGGTAACCTCCAACCATAAAATGATTTTTTTGTTGCTACTTCATAACTGTTATTTTGCGACTGTATAAAGTGTAATGTAAATATCTGTGTTTTCTGACAATCTTAAGCTACCCCAGTCACATTTGACTGACCCTTAGGGTGGTCCAGACCTATGGGTTGAGAACTGCTGATTTAGAACATGCTGAAATTAATTGGCAAAGATTATGCCAAAGCTTATCACCCTGTTAACTCAGTGAAATCCCATCAAGTTGTCAAGTTATCTTCCTGTCTCTATCTTCACCAAATCCCTAGCCCTGTTTTCTTTACTCTGTAAGAAGACAGTTCATGTAACCTGCACACGACCGTGCAACTAACTGTGCTACCTGGGATTTGAATGCAAACCTGGTGCTGCTTGCTATGATAAGCAATTTCTGAGCAGTGAACACTTGTTACCTTTTACGAGCACCCAGGACAAGAGCAGCAATAAGGCCATAGGCAGTGATCAATTGCAGGTGGCTGTTGTGGTGTCCATCTCTCAGTAGCGATAAGAAGTTAGTCATGTGCAGCTCCATTTTGAGGTGAACTTTCGGGCCCTTATTGGCATTCTTCGTTTGTAGTTTTTAATCTAACTAAAGGAGTGACTTTAAGAGCCCTCAGAGAATAAAAAAGCACCAAAAAAAAAAGAATATTAATGACTTTTCTCCAACATTTTTATTTTGCTACCAGTTAATATTTATGAATGTCTAGAAGGATTATATGACAGCATTTGAGGACTGCTTCATGAAGTGACCTGTGTAGCAGGTATGTGTGTTCACATGCAGCTCTTACATCTGAGGTTAATTTCTTTATATATTCGAGACTCATTTTTTTAAATTCTTGTGTACGGTTCTCACAGGTATGTGAAATGAGTCCTCAGACCACACAGTGATGCAGTAATATTCATTTATAGGCACCTGGGTGGATAGATTCTGTTGCTAGTCTGCAAGAACAACAAACAACCAAAGCCTAGTCACCTGATAAAGTTCCTAGAAACGTCTATCTTTTACTCTAACAGGAAAAGGTACTTGCCTATCTTAAGAAGACACATGTCAATGATGCCTTCTGGCATTCCTCCAAAGCCTCTGGGACATGGACATTTCATAGCGACTTCCCTGGAAATTAATAAATTCTTAACTGATTGGACTACATTTTTAGTATTCTCAACAGTACAGGCCAAGTGACTATACCACATCATGTGACTTGATCCGAGGGCCAAAGTTTAGGCCTCAGTAGCATTTCTATGGTGATTTCCTCTTAAAAGTGTTGAAGATCTTAGCAATCATTTAGAACCTGACCCACTGTTAAATATTTGAGGTCCAAGAAATTTTGCAGATATACTAGAGCCATATATTAGTTAAAGGCAAAGCCAGTGTAGAGTCCATGTCTAAATTCATCCCCCCAGCACTGCTGAGCATGAAATGTTTACTAGCAGTTGGGGATACTGGCTGACTTCCAGGGTGTTATAGTGGATTGGAGAGAAATAGTGTGTAAGACGTCCATGGTACAACACTATGCATATTCTGGATTGCACTGTCTAGATTCAAAGCTCTGCTCATCCACTTACCATAAATGCTATCTTAGTTTTGTAATGTGAAAAGTGATGCTGAACATCAATTTTATATTTTCACACTGTTTTATGAGTTATCTGGTATTTATGAATCTCTTGGTGACCAGCCAAAGTAACCAACTAACTGATTTTAGCTATCAACAAAAATATCACCCTACTCATTACTAGATATACCCTGATAAAAATAAACAAGGTCTTAAATCAGGATTACTATAAAGGGTCTATAACGCAGGGTTTCAAAATAAGCTAGGGTTGGAAGTAAAGAAATGTGGAAGATGCAGTATGCTTAATGAAACTTCCAGAAGATATCAGCTCTAAATCCCCCAAGCCAAAATAGTTATCTTATTAGGGAGAAATAAGTCTAGACATGATGAAGTTAGACTTGTAAGTTTGATGAATGAATTATCCTGTATCATGCAGATATTCCTGAACACAATCACAGTCATGTATTTCAGGAGGACTGAGGGGGATTTGATACAAAGCTACACAGAAAAGGAGGTGGGATGAGAGGACAGGGCAAACTTTGATGATACTGGCATTGAAGACTTGAGTGACAGAACCACAAGACAGCAACCCAACACTCATCCCAAACAAAACCAATTCAGCAGATGTTATGGAAGACTCCAGAGGAAATACTACCTACTGATACTTTACTAGGACCAGGGATACTAGATTTGCACATTTGTCCTGCACAACCATAAAAGGACAAGTTTATGTTATCCTTAGGTATTATGCTTGTTGTTCTATCAGCTAAGGAAATAAATATAGGAGCCTTCCTGGAAGAACAGTGGGGTGCACAACAAAGAAGAAACAAGAGTTAGCTGATCAGGAAAGAGAGGAAGTGATTGATTCCTACATGAAAAATCTGACAAAGCGCTCAGCTTACGATTTTGCAAAGCTGCAGTGGAAGTTATCTATGTATGAGACTCTTCTCGAAGATAAGCTGGGAGAAGAATGAAAAGAACAAGTTCCAAATTGTGCTTCCTTATCTTGAGTTTGAAGTTTATCCTTAAGCCACGGTGTTTGATCACATTCACTTGCCCCAGCTTAGGAAAAAAAAACTCAAGAGCATGATTGTTCTTGAATAAATATGAAATAGCCCAGGAACATTGCTTGAAAACAAAGCAATAACCCAGCCTTGCCAAAGAGCATGAAGTAGGACATGAACACGCACTCAAATTTGTGTTGCTGAGCAGTTTCTCAGAAAGAAGGCACTGTGTGTGCTTCGGTGGTAGTCATATATCTAATGTGGAATCCTGAAAATAACTTTGTTCAAAGGCAAACATGAGAGCATATTGATATGGGATGTCTTTCTGTACGTTGTGAATGTGTTTTATTACCACTGGTTAATAAAGAAGCTGATTCAGTCAAAGTCAGGCAGAATAGAGTCAGATGGGAAATCCAAAAAGAGATACAGGGAGAAGAAGGGCTGAGTGGGAGGAAACATCCTTCAGCCACCAAAGAACAAAGATTTCCAAGCATCACTGGTAAGCCACTGGCCTTGTGACAATACACAGACTAATAGAAATGGATTAACTTAGTTATAGGAGTTTGGTAACAATAAGCATGTGCTTAAAGGCCAAACAGTTTGCAATTAAAATAAAAACATGGAGGGGCGGTTGACTATGACATGGCAGATTCATACCATGGTCCACAGAGATGTCTTAAAGTCATGCAGTGTGCTACATGACAGATTTAGCTTTTACTCATACAGGCATGCTGTAGGAAGTCTTACAGAAGAAAATGACTGAGCTATCTTTGAAATTTCCTGCTTCATGAAAAAGGCTGCTGGATACTATGGGCCTATAGAGTGAAGATGGATCCCCCAACACTACAGAAGACCTTTGGATGACTGTCCAGGCAGTGAGATGTCTCTGTCAATTCTAGAGTTTTGGAAGTTGTTTATAATGTACTTCCTGTTTACTTAGGTAATATTATATCTTTCTGGAGTCTTTGATGGAGTTGAAGAATTTATATTTATAGTTTTTCTTAGTTGTGATAAAAGATAAAGTAGATATAAATATTGTAACTGTAACTCTTGCTTGATAACTGTTTTGTTATATGTAATCTTACTACATTAAAGTTAAAGCCTTCCTTTTTGTTTAAACAGAAAAGCAGAAATGGTGTAGGAGGTTCTTCTGTTTTTGCATTGCTTTAATTGGTTAATAAAGAGACTGCTTTGGGCTGTTGATAGGGCAGAACTTAGGTAGGCATGGAAGACAGGACTGAATGCTGGAAGGAAGAAGGGCAGAGTCAGAGAGACACCATGGAGCCGCCAGAGATAAACATGCTGAATATTTCCCTGTAATCCACTGCCACATGGAGATACACAGATTAACAGAAATGGTTTAAATTCAGATGTAAGAATTAGCCAATAAGAAACTAGAAGTAATGGGTCAAGCAGTGACATAATTAATACAGTTTCTGTGTGGTAGGACAAACAAGTGGCCTTCCTGTTATACAGACAAATGATTTATAGGCAGTGTGCTATAACTTGCTTGGTGACAGTGTAGACCCGCTGATTCCCCGAGTTGGGACAGTGAGCATGGCTTCCAGAGCTGGTTGTAAATGTACCTCCACCATGTTGGGAAGCAGAACGGAGTAGAGTCAACAGCCAAAGCTGCCACTTTAGTCCTAGTCACACCCAATTCACAGTTTAAAACAATAATCAAAAAATGATTACAGATGTGCAACAAAGACAGATTCAGACAAAAAGAAACCTCTAAATAGGTTACAGTGTGTTTAAGAAGATGGGAAGAGGCAATTATAGAAAGAAATAATGTAGTTTAAAAAACAAAACCAAGTCTTTAAAGAGACAGTAAAATAAAATTTAAAAAGCCACATAAAGATGCAAAATAGAGAGTGTGGATCCTGTATAGTATTGTGTTGATATTGAGATTTTGGTTGCTGAAAAGCAGAGGACAACTGCTGAGAGACATGAGGTTGAAAGAGATACTGACAAAATTTACCAACCTAAATATTTTAAAAATGCCTTTACTTAATTTTTTTCTCTTGGAGATTTTTTTTAGTTGATTTTATTGAGCTATATATTTTTCTCTGCTCCCTTCCTCTCCCATACCCTTCAACCCTCACCCATGGTACCCATGCTCCCAATTTACTCAGGATATCTTGTGTTTTTCTACTTCCCATGTAGATTAGATCCATGTATGTCTCTCTTAGGGTCTTCATTGTTGTCTCTTAGGGTTCTCTGGGATTGTGAAGTGTAAACTGGTTTTCTCTGGAGAGATGGCTCAGTCATTAAAGGCTAGGCTCACAACCAAAAATACCTTTATTTTAAAACAGAAATCAAAAAATATATTTGTAAAATGGAACATAAAAGAAACCTTGTTTTGAAGATGCCATTTTGTGTTTGTTTCCATAGGAAACAAGAGACTATGGATTTATTCCAGGTTACACGGATCAGCTTTGATTAAGGAAGACCTCCTGAACCTTGACACGTGATATCTACCAACAAAGGTAACAGCTGTTCATCCCAGAACTTGGCAATTACTTCAGATTTTCTCAGTGACCCTAAAGATACTTCATCCACAGACACAAGGATACAATTTAGAGAAAATAGTATCCACTTTCCAAGAGTTGGGGGTATGGTCTGTCTTTGATTATTTGGTGGGTAATGGATGTGTGTTATATTTAATGTAATATAGGATATAGGATAAAAAGACAGCTATTATTCTTAGATACTTTACATGGCATGGATTTTGATATAATTATACAAATTTAAAGCTAATTTGGTTACACTGTATATATGTTTCTATTCTTGTTTAAAGGATTTTTATATATTTATATAAATTTAAGGTCATTTTTATACTATATGTATATTACTACTCTTGTTTAAGGTATTACATCTATAAAGTTCATATAAAATGTAATGTATAGTTAAGAAATATCAATTAATCATCTATTATAGTCAAATTTATAATCATATTAATTAGCTTTTCTAGATATGCAGAGATATAGTTCGGATAAGTAGATAATCTTTAAACACTTCAAAGATCTTCAGAATATGACAGTTAGAATGTTTTAAGAACTTAGACCTTTTATAACAGTGAGACACATCTGCTCCTTGTAGCACTAATTACTTCAAGAGAATAATGAGCATCAAAGAAGCTCCTTATGGAATTTGCTTTCAGTGTGACAAGGATAGTAATTTGGGCAAGAAATCGCTCTTATCTGAACTGCTTGACTATTTGCTATAAAAACTGGATATGCAGAACCCACAGGAAAGTGACCACTGAATTTTCCAAAACAAGATGAAACATTCCTTCAGGGTTCCTGTTTCATGAAAGTCTGCCAGACATTCTGCAGGACACAGGAAAATAAAGACAAACTACAATATAATGAGACAGTTTCAAATTTTCTGCTTCACTAAGAAATCTGCTAGATACTCTAGGCATATAGGCTGAAGATGGATGCCTCAACATCACAGAGCAACTTTGGATGATTATCCAGGCAGACAGATATCTCTGTTATTTCTAGAGTTTTGGAAGGTACTTGAAATCCACTTCCTGTTTACTTAGGTAATATTATATCCTTCTAGGGTCTTTGATGAAGTTGAAGACTAGATAGTTATAGTTTTCTTTAGTTATGATAAAAGATCAATTAGATATAAAATTTTAGAAGACAGAATAGACAACAGAATATTTTCTTTAATTTTTGCCAAACACAGATAAACTAAATGTTGTAACTGTAATTCTTGCTTGATAATTGTTTTGTTATATGTAATTTTACAATGTTAAAGTTAAAACCTTCTTTTTTAATTATATGGAAAAGGGGAAGTGATGTGGAATGTCATTTTGTTTGCAGTGAATATGTTTTATTACCACTGGTTAATAAAGAAGATGATTCAGCCAATAGCCAGGCAAAATAGAGACAGGTGGGAAATCCAAGCAGAGATACAGGGAAAAGAAGAGAGGAATAGGAGTAGATGCCATACGGCTGCCAAAGAAGAAAGATGTCTGAGCATCACTGGTAAGTCATGGGTCTTATGGTGATATACACAAATGAATAAAAATTGGTTAGCTAAATTGTAGCCAAATGTTCGCAATTAATATTAAGTTCCTAGCAATTATAATTAATAAGGGGCTGTGAGACAAGGAAGGATACATAAAAGCCCCCAGCTACAGTATATATCCTGGCAATCTCACCATACTGAGAAACATTTTGATATCCAGTTCAAAGAAGAAGATGATGAGGGAAAGCAGAAGCATAACTCTAGACTAGTTTTGAAAGAAGATCTGAAAAACAAATTCCTGGTTACTTCCTAAATTTCAATATGACTAAACAAGAATGATACTTGAAAATTACATGAGACCCTGTGTTTATTATTTGTAAGTTTGCTTTTCCTTACTATGATAGGATACTTCTAGGTTTGTTCCCAAAATGACTTGAAGACACAGCATCAAAAGGTTTTTAAATATAGTTTTCCAAAGGCAATCACATGAACATAAATCCACAAACATTCCTATGTAATGTGGTTACAACGGTGATAACTAGCATGACTCGAGAATTGAAGAACTAAGCATAATTGCTATCCGTAAGATAAGCAAAGACTAACAGACACTTGCCAAACCCTGTAAGATGCTTGATGTATCTCAACTTGTATCTCAACTGCTAACTTGTATAGCAGTCCTACACAATGTGCAAAAGCATATTCTAAGCTTGGAGAAACTGACCAGTGTCACACATGAATAGACAGAGCTATAATCCAGGTGTTTGACCTGTGGTGTTTCAGTTAGGAATCTACCAGTTTATAGAGTAGTTATGCCTGTATGAGTCAGAGAAAATGACTCAGGGAATTGCTAAAAGTTCTCATCCTTTGTGAGAGTTCAGTGCATACCAAAATTCTCCATGGAAAATACAATGATAATGGTTAGCCATACTTCTGAACAATGAATCAACTCAAGATACAATAGAACTCGTTATTTTAACATTTAATAGAAAGTAGTTTAACCTAGAGGAAATTGGAGGAGGGCTTGTGGGATGACTCAGTGGGGATTACGGCTTGCTGCTGAGAGTAAAAGAAGAGAACCTCCACAAATTTTCCTCTGACTTTCACAAGTGTGCCCTAGCACACATAAGCACACATATATTCATGCCTGTGTTCATGAGCTTGTGAATACACCCAAACGTAAGGAAACATACTAAAAAAAATGAAGGACAACGAACTGATTGACAAATCTATACATCATATTTCTGGGTTCAAAAATTATCAGACATTCTCCACACTAAATCAATTGTTCCCTTGCTGCATTTAATTGGTGCAGTGAAACAAATCCAGGATCCATTCAATTTTAAGCTATGTTTTTTCTTATGAACCTATAGACACAATCTCCTGTATCTAAAATAGTGTTTTAACATCTTACAAAATAAACATTGAGTCCTTACTATAAACAATACTCAGGACATGATCAGATTTCTTCATTCATCTCTATAATGTCTTTTTAAGATTTTTTTAAAATATAATACATCCACAGGAACAGAAAGTATCATGTGACTGTCAAACCTATATGTCTCACATGCTACTACTCTATGAAAGTTTATAGGCAGGTCAATGTCTTTTAGAAGATTAGTTCATAATGGGACATTCTGATTTATGCCTTTCCCCACAGACGAGTGTTCATTAGTGTCTCTTTATTCACAAAAAGGATCTTGGATATTACAATATGATCATCAAGTCATAGATTTCCAAATCTTACCGATATTTGATGGCTTGTTTTTCCAATCCTTATAAATGTGATATTATATCTCTGTACTTGGTAGATTTGGATTCAGCTTTCTTTAGAAAAAAATAACTCATGAGTAGGTTTATTCTCTTCAGAGACCTCATAGGAAGGAAGTTAAATAAATTCAGCATTGTTTAACTTCAGTGGTCCCACTCAGTAGTCGGAGGATTTAAGAATGGTCCAAATCAAAAAGGGAAGACTATGAGGATGAGAGATATGGGGAGATCAAAATAACTAAAATCTATTATATAAATATAGACATCCAGCAAACAAAAAATTTCAGAATTAAAAGGTGAAACAAGGAGCCTAAAAAAAAATTTTGATAGATACTTCTAGAAATTTCTTTTGAGAGAAACATAAACAACCATAAAGGATATTCCTAGAAGAATATACTTTATTTTATTAAAACAAACAAAGAAACAAAGAGAAAAATCTCAGTGCCTTAAAAAAAAATCAGTCAGTGAACTGATGTGGGAAATCCTGATTCTTTCATTGTGGAGATCCCCACAAGCCTTTCATTCAATGATTTCCTTCTAGGTCACCGTTTTATTGGATTCTGAAAATGGCAATTTTCTAATTTCACCATTTTATTCCACTAGTATGCTTCTTTGAAGAATGTTTCTTGGCCATAAGCAGCTCCCGTATAAAGTTCAAATATATGGTAAGGACCACACAAATGGCTAACAAGCTTTAATCCCTAAATATAAGCTTGATAATGCATTCCCATGGCATACAATGATAGAGGTTTTATTGCTACTTTCCTTTTTACTTGAGTTTTGTTTTGCTTTGGGGATTGTTAGCTGAGAACTTTTCCATTCCTCCCCACTATTACTACAAAGAACTCATTGCCATCATGAGTTCAAGAGTTTAACCTTACCAATGCATCATTATGTGTGTGTATATATATATATATATATATATATATATATATATATTTGTATACAGATAGCTTCCTCATTACTTTTCATAGTTTCATAAGGAATATTCTACTGTGTTCATGTAATATATTTTATTTGACTGTGTTATTCAATGTTCTATATTGAAGAATATTGTAATGTTTTTTATTTTATTTTTTCTATTGACAGATAATACTTCATTAAATAGCCTTATACATTTATCAGTACTATCAATAAACTGCTCCACCAGCTGGGAACCAAGTATTCAAATATAGAAACCTGTGAGGGACAATTTTTGCTTAAAACACTACAGCCTTCTTTAAACCAATTCCATGCCTTGGTAATTACCTAAGATAGAACCAGAGACTTTACCAGAGAATTTTCAGTAGATTTTAATTTATTATAGAGGAAATTAGAAACTTAATTATATCCAACACTAAGAAACTTCTAGCAAGCTTATGAGTTGCTTTGGATGAAGTATTGCCCAGACACTGATCCTCAGCCTGTAGGAACAGCTCAAGGGTACCTGGGTTTGGATGTGTGATGCAATTTACTATAAGACAACCTAAAGGTAGACTTTGGGTGATTCTAGAAATATGTTCATTCTGTGGGGGATGTGTGCATCATGCTGACCTGTCAGGGCACGCATAGATGTGACACTGTTCCACCTTGTCTGAGGTCAGAGAGTTAGAGCTTATTTTTGCTATTCTAAAGTTGTTGACAACAGGTGTGACTACAAAACAAGATATCCTGATCTAGGGTGTGGGTATTTGGTGTTTTGGACATTAAAATGGCCCATAGAGGTAGATCTGCTTTACCCTGAATAAAGGTCAGAGAATTCAAGCATATTCCTGTGCTTCATTTAAAATAGGACGTTTGACCTAGGAAGTGGCTGCCTGTAGGATACTTGATCTAGGGTATATTCACTACCCCACACATCAAATACTTTACGCAGAAATTAATGGCTTGATGTCTGAAGCATTGAAACAGGTAACTGTTCTGGTTATCCTTTATGTAAAACAACCTGTTGCCTTCTTCCCCCTTTTTTGTATTGGTATACAAAAGTATATGAAAAATAAATGTGAGTGAACTCAGAACACAGAATTCAGCATTCGGTATTTAGTGAGTAGCCCTACCAGTTTTATCCTATGTCTCTGTGTTTCTTTTTTATCCCT
Source organism: Myodes glareolus (assembly GCF_982192425.1). Classification (NCBI taxonomy): domain Eukaryota; kingdom Metazoa; phylum Chordata; class Mammalia; order Rodentia; family Cricetidae; genus Myodes; species Myodes glareolus. The sequence goes on from NC_142033.1 coordinate 66,252,886, forward strand.
GTTACTCCTTCCTAACATTTTTAATTCTCATGTCCCTACTCTGGAATGTACAAACTGCTAGGACTATGGCAGAAGTCACCCCAAAAAAGGTGGCTTGCAGCACTAACCACTTAAAAATGTTCACTTTAATTTGATATATTCCATTCTTTGTAAATTGTACTTCAGTAAATATTTAGCTTTCAAAATTCAGGAATAGTGTTCTAAAATAATTATAGAAATAACCATACTTGTGCACATGTTCATGTTTGTTTCTTTTGATTGTAAAGCAAAATAGTCATGAAAGTACCAGTGTTCATTGTGGACATGAATGAGGCATGCTGTCCTGACATGAATAGAGGTGTGATATTGACCATGGGCACCATCGCGAATGATGAAGCTCTCTGTCAGTTGTAATATTGTGCAAAGCACACACCTCTCCATGAAACCTCTCCAAAATCCATGCAGTTCTCAGGAATTGCAGGAGAAGAGGACATTTTCCTACTGGAAAGTGATGGAGGGAAGAAGAATGAATGCCAGGAAATCAAAATATCTGGGTTCAAGCCCTGTCTGAATCTCAGTAAGTAAATTTGCCAGTGTAACCGTAATGATTGTTAGCTTTCCTATATGCAGAACAGTTTTATACAGTTGTTGTGAAGGGTTAGGTATTATAGAACTCGCTTTAAATAGGATGAAGGACTTAGGTTTAGGTTTGGGCTCAACATGTCCTGGTCAGATGTATTACTGTCACTGTATTCACATTATTACTGTTAACACTTCTGTCTGTAATAAATCATATTAGGCTATAATATATCATCTTAGGCTATAATATATCACCTTAGGCCTGTTCATTAATTATGAGTAACTTCCAAACTTACCCTTGTTTTAACTGCATGTATTTTTTCTGGGAATGTGTGTGTGTGCTTACATTAATTCATGCATGTCCAGTGTGTGCAGGAGTCTGTGAAATTCAGAGGGAGTCACTGTAACTGGAGTTATAGGTCATTTTAAGTTACCATGTGGGTGCTGGGAATTAGACCTGCTCCTCTGTAAGTGTAACATACTCTCTTACCTACTAAGCCATTTCTCTATAGCTCTCCAACTGTTTCTGATACCTGATAAACATCTACCATTCCCTGAGCTCCTGAAAAATACCCCAACTATCCTATTATTGCTTCTCTTTTCTACTTCCATCCTTTGGCTTGTAGGAAAAGTTCATTTCTGGCTTCATACTGTCTGAAGTGTGAAGTTTTAGTTCTTCCCTTCTCAGGACACACTTCAGAGTACTGTCTATGTGTATAACTTGACATTTAAGTCACTAGTAACTTTAACATATACATACTTAAAAATACATCACCAATGTGGTAAATGCCACCTGTTCTTTAGAAAAACAGAAGTGGACTTTGGAGACAAAGAGAACTTGGATTAGTGCCCCACACTGTATATGAGACACTTGTTTTACCTCCCTTGACTTTAGTTCTTCCTTCTTGAAGTGAAAAAAATGCCATCTTCCCTGTTACCATGAGTTTATGTGTAGTCTATTCTTGTAACTGAAACCAAAATTCACTGTGGACTAGTGTGCTAAAATCATCATGTTTTCATGGTGTTGCAGATTGTGGATCAGGACCAAAACCACTCCTAAACTCTTCCTCAAATTTCAGAAAGAGAACTTCCCCCAGAAGAACCTGATGAGACAGACAGATGTCATAGCTGTAATAGACACATAGGCGCCATCTTCTCCTCAGTACTCAGCTCATGACTAGGGACTTACACCGTAAGTCATAGAAGTGACCATACCTGCTTCAGAAGTGAGAAAGAACTAACATTTGCTGTGACCTTGGAGGTTGGAACACAAAGAGCACTGTCAGGGCCGGCCAGCAACCTAGATTACTATTTTGTATGAATATTAGGGAAGTTGGTGGAAAATCAGATTGCACTTATAGAACACCCATTTGTCTATCCACCTTAGCATGAACACACAAGGTAATGATGCCAAAGGTGATTCCCTCTCATCTGAAACAGTAGGCAAAATAATGCCCAGAAATGTGGCTATTTAATTATGTAGTGTGTGTGTGTGTGTGTGTGTGTGTGTGTGTGTGTGTGTATTTAAGTAGGAAGGTAGTCTTGCAGGGAGATAAGTCAAGTCAAGGCTGGCAGAGAAGAATAGTATAATTATCCTCCTTTTCTTTTCCTATGGAGTCAACACATTTAATCTTCCTGTCAGCCTATGGTAGAGGTACTGTCTTCCCCAGTATTTCTTGCCCTATTTCAGCTGCAGGTACCACACTGAGGGATACTTCTTCCTTTTTTGGTTTGTTGCCACAATAAGTGATACATGCTGGACAGAAGAATCTGATGAGTGTTGCATATTCTGCCCCTCTGCACCAAATCACAGAGATCTGGAATTTTATAAAGCAATGGAGGAACAATACCCACTACCATAAAAAGGCCAGCTGTCCTGGTGGCACCTGGATACAAACTAACTTGATAAACAAATAGTAAGCCTTTTTGTTATTTTAAACCATTGAAGGTTAGAGCCTTGCATCATGGTGAAAACTGGGATAATTTGACTGAAGTCTTACTTTACACCTCAGCATTAGAATCTAGGCAAATTGAAGGGTGTTAAATTCAAGGAATTTTGCCTTTGTGTATGTGTTTGTGTGTGTGTGTGTGTGTGTGTGTGTGTGTGTGTGTGTGGTATTTATGGGAGTCTGTGTTTGGAGATATGTACACATGTGTTTTGAAGTATTTGTGGAGGCCAGAAGTAAATACTGAGTCTTATTAAATTATTCTCTATCTTATTTTTTTGAGATGGTGTCTCTTACTGAACTTGTGACACATTGATTGGCTGGACTCTCTATGTACGTTTACATAGGTGTTAGCCGTACAAACTCAGAGCCTTATAATTGTGCACCAGGAAATTATCATCAGAGCCATCTTCCCAACCTTTAACCTAAATTCTTACAGGAGAAGTTTGGCATAGAGAAGACAGTAGCATCTAACATGGATACAAAACGATGCTTGCTTTCCAATCCTGTTTCCTGCTGGAGGAAAGGCCACTTGTTGGTTCCCGGCCACTTAGCCTGGAAATAATCACACAAGAACTATGCTATTTAAGTCACTGCTTGGCCCACTAGCTCTAGCTTCTTATTGGCTAACTCTTACATCTTAATTTAATCCATCTCCATTAATCTGTGTATCTCCACATAGCTGTGGCTTACCAGGTAGAGTTCCCAGCATCAGTCTCTGGCAGGGGTTACACAGCTTCTTCCTGACTCCTTCCTTCTTTCTCCCAGCATTCAGTTTAGTTTTCCCTGCCTAGCTCTGTTTCCCTATAACTCTGCTATAGGTCCAAAGCAGTTCCTTTATTTTGTGATGATGTGGGATTTCCTTCTGTGTGCTGTCATTATTATTAATGAATAAAGAATTGCTTTGCGCCTAGGGCGGGGCATAGAAGAGCTAGGTGGGAAGGATTAGAATGAATGCTGGGAGAAAGAAAGTCAGAGAGAAGCCATGTAGGCCCTCTGGAGCCAGACAGAACTTTAGCCTGTAAGCCACAGTCATGTGGTTATACACAGATTAATAGAAATGGGTTAAATTAATATGTAAGAGCCGATAAGAAGCTAGAGCTAATGGACCAAGCAGTAATTTAAATAATACAGTTTCTGTGTAATTATTTCAGGGCTGAGCAGTTGGGAAACCAACAAGTGGCCCCTTCCTTACTACAGTTTCCTAGTCCCATCTACCACTGGAAGAGGCTTCCAAACAACATAACAACATTAAAATAAGAACTTTGAAATTACCAGCCTTAATTTGGTGCCTGCCTTTGTTTTAAATTTTATTTTATGTCTGTATGCTCCCTACCCTACTACGTGTGTGTGTGTGTGTGTGTGTGTGTGTGTGTGTGTGTGTGTGTGTGTGTATTTAAGTAGGAAGGTAGTCTTGCAGGGAGATAAGTCAAGTCAAGGCTGGCAGAGAAGAATAGTATAATTATCCTCCTTTTCTTTTCCTATGGAGTCAACACATTTAATCTTCCTGTCAGCCTATGGTAGAGGTACTGTCTTCCCCAGTATTTCTTGCCCTATTTCAGCTGCAGGTACCACACTGAGGGATACTTCTTCCTTTTTTGGTTTGTTGCCACAATAAGTGATACATGCTGGACAGAAGAATCTGATGAGTGTTGCATATTCTGCCCCTCTGCACCAAATCACAGAGATCTGGAATTTTATAAAGCAATGGAGGAACAATACCCACTACCATAAAAAGGCCAGCTGTCCTGGTGGCACCTGGATACAAACTAACTTGATAAACAAATAGTAAGCCTTTTTGTTATTTTAAACCATTGAAGGTTAGAGCCTTGCATCATGGTGAAAACTGGGATAATTTGACTGAAGTCTTACTTTACACCTCAGCATTAGAATCTAGGCAAATTGAAGGGTGTTAAATTCAAGGAATTTTGCCTTTGTGTATGTGTTTGTGTGTGTGTGTGTGTGTGTGTGTGTGTGTGTGTGTGTGGTATTTATGGGAGTCTGTGTTTGGAGATATGTACACATGTGTTTTGAAGTATTTGTGGAGGCCAGAAGTAAATACTGAGTCTTATTAAATTATTCTCTATCTTATTTTTTTGAGATGGTGTCTCTTACTGAACTTGTGACACATTGATTGGCTGGACTCTCTATGTACGTTTACATAGGTGTTAGCCGTACAAACTCAGAGCCTTATAATTGTGCACCAGGAAATTATCATCAGAGCCATCTTCCCAACCTTTAACCTAAATTCTTACAGGAGAAGTTTGGCATAGAGAAGACAGTAGCATCTAACATGGATACAAAACGATGCTTGCTTTCCAATCCTGTTTCCTGCTGGAGGAAAGGCCACTTGTTGGTTCCCGGCCACTTAGCCTGGAAATAATCACACAAGAACTATGCTATTTAAGTCACTGCTTGGCCCACTAGCTCTAGCTTCTTATTGGCTAACTCTTACATCTTAATTTAATCCATCTCCATTAATCTGTGTATCTCCACATAGCTGTGGCTTACCAGGTAGAGTTCCCAGCATCAGTCTCTGGCAGGGGTTACACAGCTTCTTCCTGACTCCTTCCTTCTTTCTCCCAGCATTCAGTTTAGTTTTCCCTGCCTAGCTCTGTTTCCCTATAACTCTGCTATAGGTCCAAAGCAGTTCCTTTATTTTGTGATGATGTGGGATTTCCTTCTGTGTGCTGTCATTATTATTAATGAATAAAGAATTGCTTTGCGCCTAGGGCGGGGCATAGAAGAGCTAGGTGGGAAGGATTAGAATGAATGCTGGGAGAAAGAAAGTCAGAGAGAAGCCATGTAGGCCCTCTGGAGCCAGACAGAACTTTAGCCTGTAAGCCACAGTCATGTGGTTATACACAGATTAATAGAAATGGGTTAAATTAATATGTAAGAGCCGATAAGAAGCTAGAGCTAATGGACCAAGCAGTAATTTAAATAATACAGTTTCTGTGTAATTATTTCAGGGCTGAGCAGTTGGGAAACCAACAAGTGGCCCCTTCCTTACTACAGTTTCCTAGTCCCATCTACCACTGGAAGAGGCTTCCAAACAACATAACAACATTAAAATAAGAACTTTGAAATTACCAGCCTTAATTTGGTGCCTGCCTTTGTTTTAAATTTTATTTTATGTCTGTATGCTCCCTACCCTACTACGTGTGTGTGTGTGTGTGTGTGTGTGTGTGTGTGTGTGTGTGTGTGTGTTGTGATGTGGCGGGGAGCGCAAATGTGCCAAGGCTGTGTGTGAAGGTCAGAAGACAGTTGTAGAGTTTATTCTTTCCTTCCATCTTTACGTGGGATCTGAAGAGTAAATTCAGGTCATCAGGTTTATGCAGCAAGAAACTTTGTCTCTTAAGCCATCTCATTGGCCCTGGAAACAGGGTTTTGAACACTTGTTTTTTTTATCAGGCCCTATACTGGAAAAGAAGCTTACCACAACAAATCATCCCTGCAGTGGTGAGTGAAGGGGCAGACACTGCATGCACATACATGCACACACATACACAAAATCAATAAAACAAGACAACATAATTAGTGTAACATGTCTGACATGCAGAAAATCTCTTGGGCTGTGAGAAAATGCATGACAATATGCAAGGAAACAGACAAAGAAGAGAAGAGGTTGCTACAATAAGTTGATAAGTGCCAGGATAGGATTATACAATCCTTATAGAAAGCATGTAATACTATAATGATTGCAGGTTCTGAGTGTGGTAGTTTGAATAAAAAATGCCCCAAAAAAGGCTTATAAATTTAAATGTTTGATTGTAGTAATAAGGAACGGCGGACTGCGTTCTGCCCGGATCCCAGCCAGCTTACCCCCGAAATAATTATACAGAAACTGTATTCTTTTAAACACTGCCTGGCCCATTGGCTCCAGCCCCTTATTGGCTAACTCTCACATATTAATTAACCCATTTCTAATAATCTGTATATCACCACGAGGTCATGGCTTACCAGGAAGATTCTAACCCACGTCCATCTTGGAGTGGAGAGCCATGGTGTCTGCCTCACTTCCCTTCTTCCCAGCATTCTGTTCTGTCTACTCTGCCTATCTAAGCTGCTGTCCTATCAAAGATGAAGGCAGTCTCTTTATTAACCAATGAAAGTAACACATAGACAGATAACTCTCCTACATCATTTGATGACTGACAGGAGTAAAGAGGTATGGTCTTGTTAGAGGAGGTGTGACCTTGTTGAAGGAAGTATGTCAGTATAGATGGGCTTTGGGGTTTCAAATGCTCAAATCAGGCCCAGTCTCTCTCTCTCTCTCTCTCTCTCTCTCTCTCTCTCTCTCTCTCTCTCTCTCTCTTTCCCTGCTGTCTGCCCATTCACATGTTGAACTCTGAGGTACCTGTCCAGCACCAGTCTGCCTGAGCACAGTCATATTTCCTGCCATGAGGATAATGGTTTAAGCATATGAAATTGCAAGCTAGCCCCAATTAAATGTTTTCTTTGTAAGAGTTGCCTTGGGTGGACTATTGAAAATGTTTTCAGTGGTGGGAAAGGCAGATTGGGTAAAGATTTACACTTTCATGTTGTAATATTTCTCATCTCCAGAATAAAAGAATTCATTCCACAAGCAAAAAAAATTGCCTTTGTCTTGATGTTTCTTCACAGCAATAGAACACCAGTTAAGACACCAAATCATCATTATTGCAAGCTCTGATCCAAACTCCTTGCCTGTGACCACTCATGCAGGATGAGACAAACTCTTTGCTAACTAGCTGACCTTCATCGTTCTTTTTCTCAATTTTACAGATAAGAAGTGGAAGCCCAGACAGATGAGGCAATTTTCTTCAAATCACATGGTCAGTAATGGTCCATGATAGGAACCTTGATTATAAAAATAATTCCCAGAAGAGACGATGTGTTACACACAAGAAATTGGCCCTTGCCATTCAAAAGGCCAAAGAAAGTCAAATTCTTGCATCCTAGGAAGTATCTCTCATTTTTATTCAGGCCACAACAATAATAAATAAACCTATCAGTCAAAAACAATGACAAAGAATCCATCATTCACAGTTATTGCATTAACTAGAAACTCCTGGATGTGTGCTGGTAGCTAAGCTTTCCAACAAAAAGTACCAGAGCATGGTGGCTTAAACAACAGAAATTTGATTTTGAAAAGTTCTTGATACTCTAAGTTTGAGTTTATGAGTGAGCAAAGTATCCCTTTGACGCAGAAATGGCGCCTTCTTCGTGTCTTCAAATCACTGCCCTGCAGCTCTTTTCTGGGTCTGAATTTTATCTGTTCAGAAACAGCACTCATTCAGAATCAAGACCCACCTAAACGAACTCATACTATAATCAGGTTTGAAGAGGCTCCTTCACCAAACACTGGCACACTGAGATACTGGAGATTGGTACTCCAACATGTGAACTTGAAGATGGACACTATTTAGTCCATTATAATTAACAGTGACCAAAACTTTTGTTTCCAGTGGTTTCCAGGGGGAAATTTGTCCTAAAGTTTTTATATAACTTTCCCTGGTAAAATGACCTTGTAGGTGTAATTAAGGTAAGGTTTATTTAGAAAAGGCATCCTGGATTATCTGGTTGGGCAGAATGTAAACAGTGTGTGTTTATAAAAGGAAGAACAGGAGTCAGAACCGGGGAGATCCTGGAAGATGCTGGAAGATGCTGGAGGATGCTGGAAGATGCTGGAGGATGCTGGAAGATGCTTGGAGATGCTAACACAGTTGTGGTTGTTAAAAGGCCAAGAACTACAGGAGAGAAATGGTACTTAGAAGCAGGAAAAGACAAGGGGTGACTCCTACTCTGAAGAATTCAGCAAGTGGAAGTTAGACTCTGACCCCCATACCGCAGGGGGACAAGTGTATGCTGTTCGCAGCAGATGCAATCCTGGTTCTTTGTTTCAGAAGCCACAGAAAATTCTCACACCAGCCCAAACTTTTAGGCCATCAGTGAAATCAGTACACAGAAATGTCGCAGCCGAAGAGAAACTGTGTGAAGCAGTCAGTAACTCCTCTGAGTGACAGTCACCTCTTCACAGGAAAACAAGTTATGTATGAATAAACTGAGTCAGAAGAGGCATTCCAGAGGACTCCAGGAAAGAGAGGTCAAGTCATGGATGACCGGAGGACACTTGGAAGAGGAGCACACACATGGCTGAGCACTCAAATGTGTTAAGGACCGGCACCGAGAGGAGAGCCAGCAGCTCACATATTGGCAATCAGCAAAGAGAACAGAAAAATGAAACAAAATAAAAGCAGGAAGTGCATTGAGAAACTTTGACCCAAACAACAATGATCATAATAGCTGGAGCTTAAGCCTTCACTTGCGATAAACTGACATTTACAGCATCAAATCTTCACAAGAGCTCCATTGTCTTTCCCCATGTGGGGACACTGATGTTAAGTGGGGACACAAGGCCGTGTGCCACGCTTTAGTCAGATTCATGATGTAAGGGTGGCATTGGAACACAAGACAGCTGTTCAAAGGAAGCCCTGGAAAGGGCTCTCAAAGCTCCCCACTGGGTTGGGAACACGCATCGCACCTGGTGCCTTTCATCTTCTTATTACCTGTATGTTGCGTTTCTTCCTCTCTTTCCACATCTGCCAGCTCTGCCCTGAGTTCCACTTCAGGCGTCTCAGGCTGAGTGATGCCACGTGTAACCTTCAGAAAGCTAATTAAACGCCACATCTCAATTTCCTTGATTGGCTTAAATAGCAGCTAATTGATCAGAGGTTTCTGGAGATTAAAGAAAACTACCCATTAGTCACAAGGAAAAAGTCCTGTGATCAGTCTGATGACAGGAGGCTTTCTAAATGTATGGCATGACAGGATGCCCTGACAGTCCTCCCGTCAGGTGCCAAATCCAGCCTGCTCCCCCAGCAGACCCCTCTGAGGCCTGACTTCTGCTGACAGCTCTAAGTGAGAAAGGGAATGAACAGAGAGGGGTCCCTTGAGTGTCATTTAAAGGGAAAGGTCTCTATTTCTGTCACACGTGGTTTCACCGCTGAAATGTCAGGAAAACTCATTACTTTCTTTCTACTATCTACAATAGTTATTGTCATTGTCCTCCTTCTCTTGTTCCTCCTCAAACGCTTTCTCCCTTCTCATGATCCTCTTCCTCCTTTTATTCTATTATTTTTAATTTCTAATGAGGCCATTCCAGCATCTACCATATTTTTCAAACACTTTGGAATGCATTACCTGCCTTGCATAATATTTTATACAGAGAGTGACCAGGGTTCATGATACTGATCAGGGTCTGATGCTGACAGTCTAAGGTCACAAAGAAAGGATTATGCACAAGTTTCTCAAAAAGGAATTCAAAAGTAGTGTTAACAAAAAGTGACAACCAGATTTGAGGGAGAAGCTGACATCAAGCGAAACCCAATAGCTTCAGGCTGAATCATCTATTTGTTCTATGTCTCCCTATTAATTCAGAAAGGGGTTAAGCACTGAGCAGAGTCAGTGTGCACTGAACTGGCTTTTTATTTGCTGTGTTTTAAGTTTGCTAAATCCCAACTAGTGTTCACCTCCTTGGAAGCCCATGTTAAGCATCATTATCCTATTTTTCATTTGTGGAAACTGTGGCTGGGGAAACCTAAGTCACCCAAAGTCATATCCCTGATGAGAAGCGGATATTGAATCTATCACTATGAGGTACTAGAGTCTGCTCTTCCCACGGGGTCACTGTGTGAGTCTGAGCTAAAAGTTTCCAGAAATGTCAGAGAAGAAGGTAACCTCCCAGACTGATAAAGCCAAGCTTTCCATACATAAGATACAAACCTCTTCTCAAAACAGCTGAACAGCAAAGATATCTATCTTTCCATCTTGAGTTGGCGGAAACCTATGCTCAGAGAATTGAGCTCATTCTCAGGCAAATTTAGTACCAGCTAGTGCTGAGGTTTGCCGCACCCCTAAGCCTGTCTTTCCCACTTATTTTACATCATAAAATATCTAATCCATAGCCAAATGTTCATCAATATTTGGTTCAATTACTTTAGCAAAAGGAGTCCATCATGCAACGTGCCAGACACTGCTTCCTTCCTTTTGTCATCTGTTCCTGGCGTCTGGATGCATCAGGGGAAAAGTATGCATGTTCTGGAGGGCGAAGATCATAACCAAGTCATTAAGTTAAGGCTGCTCTACTTGCTAGCTTTCTCCTAAAATAAACAAAGCACGATTATTTCCTTTATACCAGATCCTCCCCCATTGCACTGAGTCTATCTGTTCCCCATCAACATACAACACAGTACTGTGTCTTCAGTCGCTTGTAAGATTACCATGCTCCAAAAACCTAGCATTCCTCTTCAAGGAACTTTGTGACACTCTTCCTGTTTTACTTTCATTTTTGCTGGTCAGTGCTGGTTACTAATATGGTATCTGCCTCCCTCAGTTCCTCTTTAACAGAAGCCTAGTTGTTTTGGAGTCCTAGTATATTTAAAAGGAAAAAAATCCCATTTCCTGCATTCTTTGCTACTACAGGTAGACATGTGATTCCATTCTGTCCATTGGAGACCGAAGTGGTAGTTTTCTGCTGGGTTCAAGTTCTGCTTCTCAGTCCTACTAGAAAGTTGGTTTCTGCCTTCCCCCATCCTTTTTGATGGGAATATTCTATGTCAGGGGATAGGGTAGATATCCTGTCACCCTAAAGGTAAGATTTCAGCACTAAGGGTGTTGGATCAGAAAGCTAGCAGACTCTGGTGCCCCTGGACTCATGGGACAATTGCACAAATCCAGAACTACTTAAGAAATTGAAGTTTCATTTCTTTTCACATTGAAAGCTAAAGACTATGATCCTATGGTTTGGGGACCTCAGCATTAACCTTTAAAAAAGCTTCATATTCTAACAAATTAATTTTCTGTCACACTCATCATTGCAAATGACACAATTTTAAATTGGCTTGCATAGTCCTAAATTAGCCAGTTTTGTTATCTACCCATGGCAATGAGCTACGTTACCCAGATTTCTTATCTTGTGTTTTTCGATTAGCATGGGCCATGAGAAAGTATCTTTGGGACTCTAGAGCATAAAAGAAAAGCAATTGAAGAGCTTTTTGTAACTGACCTGATAACTCTCTTAATTGACCTAAGAGCAACCGGGGCTGCAATTTCTTCAGTTCCTGTCGGTCGCTCCTTCCATTTCTCTGACTCCTACTCATCAGATGTATGCTTAGTGCTATCATCCATTCTTCCATTTTCTGCAAAATATCCTTGCTACCACCCTCCAAGCAATAAGAATGGAAATATTCACCAGGAGTTTCATCTCATGCTTTTGGATTCCATGTTGCTCATAACCTTCCCTTCCCAATGCCTCTCTGTGGAAGACAGCCTTACACACTCTCAGAAGTGTGTAAGCAGCTCCACAATCATGGGGCAGTTGCCTGTAATACACCCTGATCTGTTTTTCCATCCATGTATCCTTAAGGCTTTTGCATGGTTGTTTCCAGACTGACACTGTAATTATTTGGTTGTTACTAAAATTAACATAGTTCATTTGTTTAAATGCCTGCTACATTTTGGGTAATTTTCTAGATGCATTGTACCCATGAACACATGTGATTGCCCTAGAAGTCAAGGACTGTCATTTTCTCCATTTCAATGACAAGGAACAGGAAGGCACAGGAAGACTGTGTAACTTACTAAACTATACAGTTGGCACACAGCAGGGTTTTCGAATATGAAAGAATGAGTTCCAGAGAACACATGTTATTATACAGACTCAAACTTACATAAAGTTGACTGCTGTAGTTCATCATTCCATAGGGTCCTTGACTTGTAAACTCATAAGAAACCAGACCAAACCAAACCAAAAAACAGTTCCCACAGGTGCTTCAGCATATAAAAAAGAGAGGGCAAACTGAGCTAAAATTTTATTAAAAGCATTTAGGGTGTTTGCATTCAATTGACTGTATGTCTTTTGAGACAGAGTCTCGTGTATAACTGTCTGGCCTTGAACTTACCACTTAGCCAAGGAAGACCTTGAATTTCTGTGAAAAGTCCGTCTACTGCCTTGAACAATAGTAATGCAGATATAAACCACTCTGCCTGTTTTAGCTGAGTTCTTTCTAAAGCCAGGCACATACCTCATACTTTGCTTGAATTTGTTTTTGCACATACCTCATACTTTGGTTGATGTGCCTTTAAATAACCCAACATGGTTTTGCTCTTTTATTTATATGCCTCATGTAAGGTACCAGTAATGATGTAATGTAAAAACAAAACTGTACCCCAATTCACAGGAAAGTAGGCCCGTGAAAGCTGAAGAGTTTCTGAAATCTTGTCTCAATGGCTGTGGAGAATCAAACACTATACTTGATTGGAGGGAACAGATTGGTGCAGTTTTATTATTACTTATTTCTCACAGCCTCCCCTTCTTGAATAAATTTTGAAAGTTTTTAACACCATCCCTTTGATCAGCTTTCTGTTTTCTTGGAACGCATGCAAGTCATGGTGACAGAGCAACGTGGTCAGGGAGATACGGCTGTGGGCCAGAAGTCAGGAGCACAGAGTCCTCTTCCTTCTTTCATCTCTGATGCCCAGGGTGACCTTGGGCAAATCCCTTAAGTGATCTGGGCTTTCTGTCCCACCCTTGGTTAAGCACAGGCCTCAGCCTGTGTTATGAGCAGGGTGAAGGAAGAGGAGATAAGGCTGTATCACAAGCACAGGCTCAGCTAGGAAAATCTACCTCAGGAAAAAAATTACCATGCCTACTCAAATGTAATTTACTGTAAAGAAAGAGAAAACTGGGGACAGTCTCACTTGATGCTGTGAGCCATGGAGCATAAGAGGGGAGTCCTGACCCAACTTAGAGAATTTCTCACTTCTAGATTTAGGTTTTAGCTAAAATGTGAATAATATGTGTTTTTATGCTGCCTCTAAACCACAAAAACTAGAGAATGAAAATCTCTCCTTCCTTATTAAGGAGTTAAGAAAGTCTCCGAATAGACTTTCAGAAGTGAGCTCCACAGAGTTGATGGGATACTTGGGGGTGCCTGTGTTTCACCTTCTCATGTCTCTGTATCAATTTGAATAATATACGCAGTCTTGGGAATACATCACCAGGTGGGGAGGGGTTCAGGACATGACACTCACAGTGGTCTGAAGTCAAATAAACTCAAGTCTGGTGGACAGTTTTCTAACTTATTATTTCAACGTGAGAATGCCTTCAACTTTATAAGCCTAACTTGACTTGTTTGAAAAATTAAGAAAATAATAATGTCCCCTTTTTCATTCTGAGGATTAAAGAGAACTCAGAACACATTACTCCTTTTACAGTTTATTCCTCAATGTAACCGATCTGTAATTCTTGTTATTATTGCTATATCATTGTTATATTATGAGATACTAATATTTTCACACTGGTATAGATATAAAAGTTTGTCAGTCTGTTATGTGGACTGTAAGTCATTATGTTCTAGATGTTTCCAACACAAGGTCAGGAGTTTTCTCCCAACAATACATGCCCAGAAATACTACCTTTTGGATAGAAACATAGATGACTATAAACAAGAGTATTCAATTATTGTGTGCAATGTTTTGACTTTACTTTCTTTATTCTTTACTTGAAAGTCTGATTCTGGTTTAGAAAATGCTTAAATATCATGCTTTCGCAGATCCTCAAACCAAATTTCTAAACAAATCCCAAGTCAAAGTCAGAAATAGATGCTTATAACAATATTAATCAAGATGAATTTAGATCAAAAGAATAACTAAAAAAGTATAACTAAACACATGCAGCATTGAAACAGATGAGTGTAGAGCAGAGATAAGATGGTGTGTGACCTCTGACCTGTCAAGTAGACCAAGAAAAAGACAGCATTTCATAGAGACCAGCTAGGAAGAAATTTGTTAAAGAATGCATCTTTTAAGCTGTTTTCTTCCTAAAATTCTCATTATATCCCTTATCTGTCTCCCCAGCTATCCCCACCAGGTCTCAACTGTGAGTTTCCCATGGCTGCACCACTAAACTTCTTGCCCTCTCTCACAACTCTTTGCGTTGGTGATTTTGATGGTGCATTTTTGATGGTGTAATTGTATAATTACAACATATACTAATTAGTATTAACTACTAAATTGATATAACCTCTAGTGTTACCTGAGAAAAGGTGTCTCAATTGCCTGATTGCCCAGATCATATTGGTTTGTGGGGGTGTTTTTAAGGCTCTAAATTGATGGTAATTGATGTAAGAGAGTCTAGTCAATTATGAGTGACATCATTCCCTAGGTCGGTAGTCCTGAGCTCTATAAGCTTGCTGAACATGAGCTGGTAAGCCAGCAACAAGTGTTCCTCCATGCTTTTTGTTTCAAGTTTCTTCCTTGAGTTCTAATAATATTGACATGAACATGAAAACCAAATAAATCTTTTCTTGTCCCAAGTCACTTTTGGTCATAGTGTTTACCAGTGGAACAGAGATCAAATTAGGCCATACCAACACAGGAAATTTGCTTTTCAAGCCCAAAGACTTACCTGAATCCCAGGCTCCTGTATGCAGCTGCTTTCTTGGTATTTCATCTTACACATGTACAAGGGGACTCCACACATTTTTTGTGCATGCCAGTCTTGTCCCTACAAAGACCTGTATTGCTTTTGGATTGCCTGTCTCATAAAATGATACCAGTATCAACCCAAGTATGTGGGTCCCAAATCGGGAGCAGGGCTGGATATTATTTTTCTCTTTCTCTGATCTTAATCTGTTCATCAGCTAACCCAATGAGTACTTCTTCCAAGGCATATTCCCAATCCTGACTTTTTATAGCACCCCTATTCCTGAAAATAAAATCTTGATTGCCCCAAGTCTATCATTATCTTGACTTGAATCTGTATCACCTCACAGTAGCCCCAGAGTTTTTTCTCTACACATAAAGCTGGAGAGGTGGGGTTTTTGTCAGCAAACAATATAAATATCCTTCATGAATTCATAACCACAGGATTTTCTTACATTTTTCTTCAAGGCTCTTTTTTGACATGACCTGGTATATCTCATGATTTTCATCTTTGATGAGTTTTCCCTTTTCCACACTAACTTTCACGTTGTCATTTGAACGTCTTGATATTGGGAAAAATTAAGTCCAGTATTTTGCTCTAGCTAAGCATCTTTTTGGAATACCTCCCCTCAGATTGTCACCTGGCTACCTTGTTATAATCCCAGTTACATAAATATCTCCTCAGTCCTCCTACCTCTGGCTAGACAAGAGCCTCAGTCACTTTACCACACACCCACACTTCAATTCTTTTTCCTTTCTCTATATCTTGTATTATATCATTGTGTCATATCATATAAATTATCAAAACCTAACATTTTCCCTATAATCATTGTGTTATATGTTAATTTCTGCCTCATTCAGAATATAAATTATTTGAGGACAATGATTTATATCTCTTCTGTTTACATTATACCTATAATATCGGTACATCAAGTGAAACAGTTATTTGCCCATGAACATGGGAGATGTTCTAAGACTACAAGTGAGTGCCTGAAACTACAGACAGCGCCTGTATAAACTGATATTCCTCTACCTGTACACATCTCCATGGCGACACACTGTAAACCTGTGTGCACCTCACACCAGTGGACTCAGCCTCTACTTTAGTTCTTCCTCAGACTCTCAAACCAAACCTGAGTTGTGTCCACAGTTTCTTCTGCTATGAGCCTGGTTTGTTCTTGATTTGTAGAGTGTGACCAGTGGATCTCCTTTTGTGCTTAAAGGCTCAGCCTACTGTATTCATCTCACTTAGATTTGAAAGCTGCTGACCTGCATGGCTAACTTCAAATGTTTGATGGTGACAGAGACACTCAGTGCTTTCCCAGAAAGGAGCTAAATGTTACATGCGTACTTGAAAAGATAAAGATGAAGCTTCCGTGCACAGGCTTCGGTTGTATATTCCTTTAAGACATGATCTTAAAGGAAAAACTGTTTTCACAAAACAATGTTGCATCAAAAACAGATTTTTAAAAGCTCAAGAATTCTGGAATTAAACTCAAATCTTATTTACATCCTTCTGGATCTCCATCTTGCATCTTTCCATGTAGGATGATCATACACTTGTTAGCTCAAGACAATTCCTGCCCTAGCTGGTCACTAAGCCTTCAGTGTTTTTTTTTCCTCTGTGGACCCTCTGTCACCACATATGATATTCCCCCATCTCATTTCTACCATAGCCTACAAAATAAGGAATCACATGTCCATGGAGAAGTACAAGTGGCAAGTGACCACTTATCTTTTCTTGAAAGGGATTTTGGTTGTATCCATTCTCAAGAAGTCAGAAAACATTGAAATGAACAAATCACATCCATTTGTCAAGCTGAGAGTGAAGATGTTAAAGAGGGGATTATTAATATGATGAGGAAAAGATATACATCAGTAGCAAGCAGCACAGCAAATACCAGATCAAACATAGCTTCATAAGCCCTGCCATAAAACCAGTTGGTTCTGTATTCCATAAACAATCCTTCCTGTGTATAAGTGGTTAGAGTTAGACAAACTGACATTCTTTATACATCTAACCATGTTTTATACTCTTGTCTGATAGAGCATAATTGGTTATCATTCAAAAAGAAACAGACTTGAATCAACTCAAGTTCAGAAAACGTTTGCTTCTATGCCCTTTAAATCTATCAGCCGATTGATGGAGATGCAGTTGATCCAGCTCAGTGAATGAATGCTCATGAGAGATCTGATCTCACCCTTCATCTGCCACATGGTGGAGGTACCAAGGGAGAGATGACCTCCCCCTCCCCTGACCCTTGTCTCCTGAGATGTGTGGGAAACCTGACCCTGAGTGGGAGAATTGTCACTGTCTCACACCAGGAGCAGCAGAGCAGGCCCTGTGTCTTACCTGGGCAACACAATAGAACTGACTCTGTTTTGGGGGGAAAGCAAAGGCCTAGAGCGGGGATGGGGAATGAGGTGCTGGTGGTTTGATGATGTATGAATACTCCTATGAGAGCAGGAGGGCTGACCCGACCTCCCCATCTGCCATGTGGTGGCATGGGTGAGAAAAATGCCTTCCTCCTTCCTCTCACCTGTTGTTGCACACGAAAGAGTTGGCCTTGGGGCCCCAAGACTGGAAGAACTGGCCCTGCTCTTCACCAGCTGGAACACACGGGAGAGTGAGCACAGCACCTCGCCTGGGCACTGCACTAAAGCTGACGCTGTTGATGGGCTGTCAGGTGAGCTGGGCTTGTAAGCTTAAGAACAGGAGAGTTGCTTTCACCCCTTCCCTGGTATACCATAAAATGGCATAGGAAGGGTAAGGGAAATAGGACCTCACCCTCACCCCCGATGCCTGTGGCAGCCTGGAGAGCCAACCTAGTAGCCATGAGAATGGAAGAACTGGTCCTGCTCCTCACCAAGTGCAGCAATCCAGGGAGGAGGCACTGCACATTACCTGAGCAAAGCAATAAGTGCTGACCCTGATAGTGTGAGTGTGGATAAACTGGATCCACAGGTGGGAGAGCAGAACTGACCTCTCCTCTTGCTGCCTCCTACATTGGGCAAGCTTGCTGGGACAGTGCTGGGAAGCTCTACCTAGTTGTAAGAATAAGGAAAAGCTGGCTGACTAATCCAGCTACCACCAAGGCCCAGAATGAGGACTACAAGGTAGCCCACCCCACTCCCATATCACCTATGAACTGCTGGAGCATGTGAAGAGGCTTTCCTGCAGATACAGAGCTATAGGATCTCTTGGACACAAGACAACAATAGGATACCCAGAAGGAGACCCAATAAGAGCCCAATGTCAATAGTGTGTTTATGATTACTTTCATTCTACAAACCCAGGCTGTATGCACACTCTACATCCGAGACATCTAGAGCTAGAGATGCAGAGCCAAATAATACAGGGACCTTGGACATGGTGTTGCTTATGATCTAAGGAAAGTCAGGCATAGGCATATCCAGTGCAGAGTGCAACAAGGAAGGCCATGAAAACAAGGTGAGAGAATAGATAGTAATGGAGGAGGATTTGTTTCCTTAAATAAGATGGGTAGAGATGCTTCTCTACTGAGGATGGCGTGGGCATAAACATGGAGACTGTAGAAAGCACAGACTATGAAGTCACAGGAACCAAGTTCCCAGCAGAATTATCACGGCTAGTGTACAAAAACTATGTGGTTATTGCTGAATATGAAAAGAAAGGAATCCAGCCAAAGAAGCTAAGGACTAGGCTATCAGGGCTGTAGGTAATGGGAAAGGTGAGATTCACTGGAGGTACCCGGCTAGAAAGCCTTCACCCCTAAACAACTGAACTCATCTGGTCAGACCTCACGTTTAACAGCTCTGTGTGTCTTGTCTGGGTCTGCAAGGTCTACCCTTAAGCCTCCTCTAAGGAAAAGGTCTTGGAGACCTAGACATTCTGGTTGTTGTAGTTCCCTCCCAGAGTGATGGGAACTGTTGAAATATGCCACTGTATCATGATTCATAATGATTTTTAAGCAAGAGCCAGAGGCTGGGGAGACAGTGCATGTCATTTTGATTACAATAACTTGAAACAAATGCTGCAATGGCAGATGATCACAAGACGAGAACTACATAACCAGAATGTCTAGGTCTCCAAGACCTTTTCCTTAGAGGAGGCTTAAGGGTAGACCTTGCAGACCCAGACAAGACACATAGAACTGTTACACGTGAGGTCTGACCAGATGAGTTCAGTTGTTTAGGGGTGAAGGCTTTCTTGCCGGGTACCTTGAGTGGGCGGGAAACAAACGTCACACAATTCACAGGGCTGGGCCTTCGTAAATACAAGCTGGTAAGGCTCCCCAGAGCCTTGTTGGAGAAACCCAATTTACACTTTCTGAACAGGAAACTCAGCGAGAAAGAGGAAATATTTTGTCCACCCTCGTGGATAAGAATCATTGGTTCCAACACAGGGAAGCAGTTTTTACCCATTCAGCCCCAAATGACTCTGAGGACTGGAGTATTTCCACTTTACCCTCCTTTCAAAAGAGAACTTTAATGCCAATAACAGCCATCCACAGCTGTGCTGGCGTTTGCAGTTTACCCAGCTCTTTTACACTTGTTATCTTGTGCCTCCTGTGAGCTGGGTCACACCCTCCCCACCTTCTATTTTCACAGGCTTGGCAGGTACAGGATGTGATAAATACCCCGAACAAGGAAACATTTAGCCTAAGCCAACTATTATCGGCAGCATCTGTGACGAATGACTTCATAGAACCCCGAAAAGCCCAATGAGATGACTAATTTGTGGCTAAAGGTGGATGGAAATCTACTTTGTAAAAAAAATTATATGGAAGTAACTCGATTAACTTTAACAGGAAAAAGAGAGAGGCAAAAGCCAACAAAAATACACAGGTAATGATTGACTCCTTGCAAGGTAGGCAATAAAGATAAGAATTACAACCTCAAGCACAGTTAGAGAGAGAAGGAGCAAGTTTCATGGTTACATATTGAATGGAGAAAATGGATGGGAACAAGAAGCATAAATAGGAAATTTCCAGGGCTCCAGGGACCCCAGCAAAGCCTGTGTTGCAGACAGCAAACTATCCCTCAGTTGTCCAGTTCAATTGCTTCGGGTAGCTGGTGACAAAACTGAGGTATTCACGAGGCAACTCATTTGGTGTTCACTGAGCCAGAGTCTTGGGGGACAGAGGCAAAATGTACAGGATAACAGAGGATACAAACTTTGGGATCCTGCTGGCTCTGTTTTAGGTGATAGGACCTCTTTCAGACTCAGATTAATTTTTTATATTAAGTATACACAAGATTATAATGCCAACTTCTTTGTATCATATAAGTTAGGTTCCCTGAAGCCTCTAATGTACCCAGAGTATTCCCTGGCACACAATGGGTATTTACTATTAGTGCTGTCCTCCAGGGACTCCAGACAAAGCCAAATGTGGTCTTCCCTAGGTTCTGCATCTCCCATGAAGAAAATCAAAACATAGACAGTCATCTCACAGGCAAAAAACAAAGGCACGGCATTATTGTGCTAAATCTGAAAATATATAAAGTGCCAGGATCCAATGCTAAGTTGCTCACTTCCTGCCAACAGTCTATCAAATCTCTCGAATGTAGTTTTGTGTATGTCTTTACAGGAGGCTTCTTACTGGGGTGGAGCTGGACTAAGGGACCTAAAAAGCCACTGAGTGCAAACCAAGGATGAAACTCGTTTGAGGTAAAAAAATCTCACCTGTGGTGAGGGAATCTGTAAAGCCAGAACTGCCTTTTCCCTGAACATCCTGCTAGGTCTAGAGACTTGGAGTTTGCTGCATCTGACTCTCTCCAAGCTAGACCTGGAGGCTTTGCAAAAGTTCCCTTTCCTTCCTGTTCTCTGCTTGTTCTTTGCAGTAAGAAACAACATCTGTACTCTGGCCTTCTGGCCATCAGATGCCTGCACCCTGCCAGGGACTTTGGGTTCACACTCCTTCCCATTTTTTCTGTGTTTTTTTTTCTCCCCATCTTTTGAACACATCGAGCTCTTCCCCATTTTAGGGTAGTGCTGTCACGTCTTCTAGATCAACTGGAAACAGTTCTTCTGAATAGTGATGCACCCCCCCCCCTGCGCAGCTGTTCTTTGTCATGCCCCTCCCCAACTCTTAAACACACTTTGCAGAAGATCCCCATCCGCACTCTATTTGTTTATGGGATTTGCTCCCTCTCTTACTGGCACACGAACTAAGAGGGAGGTGCGTTTGCTTTCCAGGCTACTTTAGCCCCTATTCATAAGCTTGGAGGCCTGAAACAATACAGCTGTTGTGTCTCAGTTCTGGGGAACTGAGTCTGAAACCACAGGTCAACAAACTGGTTCCTTATGGGGATGTCTGCCCCATGCCTCGCTCCAGGCTTCTGGTTGTTCCTGGTAGTCCTTGATGTTCTTGGCTTGTAGATACATCCTGACAAAGTGCTGTTCTTAATATCACATGGCTCTTGCTCAGACTTCCCTCTCTTTCTTTCATAATGTCACCAGTTACTGCATTTAGAATCCATCTTAAATTGATGATGTCATTCTGCAATATCTGAATAATTTTTTGGCAAAAAACTTTTTTGAATAAGCCTTTATTCACAATTTCTGGGGTTAGCATTTAAGTATAATCATTAGATAGGTTCATGCTGTAGCTGTCTCCAGACCATATGAAGCCTGATAGTGTTTGCAACCTAACAAGTTTTCATTAGCTAGGCCTAGAGTGAATGAGCTCCATCCTTCTTTGTCAGATGGCTTCTCCCACCCAAAGAGCTGAACTTTGGAAAAACCTGAACATCCCAAGGTCTCTACTTACCAAAGCTTCACAGCAAACTAGCTCCTGGCATGAACTCCCCAACTGCTATGGGACTGTCCTCATAAAGACTACAGGACAGGTTTTCTGTATGGTCAGAGAGGCAGAATAGGAGATGTTTATGCTGAGCTCTCTGGTGACACATGTCAGGGTGCTCAGATGTTCCTGGACAGAGACATTAGACATTGGGGTCATGACTCTATTTTCCATATGTACCAAGCCTGAATTTTCCTATTAACTTTACTTCTTCCCTGATTCTTTCCTGCTTCTCTTGTGGATCTTTTCTCTCAGCCGTGGAATCAACTGCATCCTAAAACCATTCCTTAGTACTAACTTCTCATAAGGTCCAACATCCTTCTGTGTCTGAACATACACTTCCACAAAGCTTTCAATTTGCCTTCAGCAGATTCAGCAGATGATTTGCCACTGACTGTACAGTGCACTGAGTTCATGAACAATTTCTACACTACATGAAGGCAGGCTCCAAGTCTAAATGTGAGACAGTGACAGCCATGTACAAATGGTACTTCAAACAAGTTGATTTTAATTATTGACTTGATACACACTGGAATCACCTGGGAGAGGACAAATAAGTTTGGTCTGTAGGCATGTTTTCTGGGGTTAGTCTTGATTTTTGTCAATTTACATGACAAAATTCAGTCTAAAAGTGGGCAGCACCCTGCCAGGGATTTATATCCTAGGCTGTGTAAGAGGAGAAATTGGACTAAGCATGCAAGCATGTATTCACTCTTTGCTCTTGGTAGTGGATATGATAAGCTTCTTCTAGTTCCTGCCTTGAAATCCCAACAGTGATTCATGTAACATCAATGACAACCTGAATAAAGTCACTCCATTTTAGAGCTGCCATTGTAAGGATGCCTGATCACAACAATGGGAATGAAGCTAAAAGACTCACCACTCTATCTTCCTCTCACCCTTATTTCCTGCAACCTGGCTGTGGTGAATTGAATTCACGGTCATGTCTAAGTTCATTTCATCCATGTATGTGATCAGTACAGGATGTGTTTACATTTTCGGGGTCCACTTCATCACCATCAAGTCTTACT
Source organism: Myodes glareolus (assembly GCF_982192425.1). Classification (NCBI taxonomy): domain Eukaryota; kingdom Metazoa; phylum Chordata; class Mammalia; order Rodentia; family Cricetidae; genus Myodes; species Myodes glareolus. Next base: position 66,275,674 of record NC_142033.1, read on the forward strand.
CATGTAAACTGTTCTGTATTTGTTAACTTTTTCCAAATTTTTTCATGTTGGGCTGTCCATTCCAGAAGATGAATTTCTACATGTATATCTATTTTATAGGGATGTAATACCAAATACCCACAAACTAGAAATTTTCAAGAGCATTATGTTCTCACAGTTCTAGAAACAAAGCGTGAGATCAGGGTGTGGTTTCCCCAAATCTTTTCTTGGCTCATTGAAAGGGCATCTTGTCATGTATTGTAACATCTTCCCTGTATGTGCTTCTTTATTATAACATCTCGTCATGTATTGTAACATCTTCCCTGTATGTGCTTCTTTATCTTACTTCTTTCTCCTAACTGTACCATTTATAATTGACAAGGGACCACCCAAATGGGTATTCTTTAATTTAGTTAAAGGTTTTACCTCTAAATAAAGTCTTATTCCAAGTTTCTGGGATTTGTACTCATAATTTGAACAATGATAATTCCAACTCTAAAGATTTCAATTAGACACATCTTGCAGATATATTTCATAGCAGCGTTAAATGAAGCCTGCCTTTCCAATTAAGATCATTCAAAACATCCCACTTTGTATCCATAGCATTTGTCATAGCAATGGTATCTCGTGTGTGCTTATTTAATTTACATTTTTCTCTCTGCTCTTCTCCATTAGTCTAAAGGCAATAGATGTGCCTGGTGTTGCTAACCATTCATGATCCAGGGACCAGTGTTTACATTCTACCCTATTTTTTTTTTAATTTCTAAGTCATTATAATTTTTTTCCTTTTCCTAATTCTCTTGTTTCTTGTTGCTTCAGTATTCTTCACTCTTCCATTACTCTTGATGTATCTCTCATATGTTATCTCCATGATATTCATTCTTCCTCATGTTCTCAACCAGCTCAGTGAACTTTTCAGGGAGATAGCTCAACACTGTCAAGGCATTAGTGAAGGTCACGTGCTGCCAGTGACACCCTAACTCTATCTCTGCTCTAGTTCTCTTCCAATTTCTAAATTTCTTACTTAGCTATAAGTTTTTCAAAGTTTATCAACACTTTCCAAAATATGCTCATAGGAGTAGACTCAGCAGTTAAGAGCATGCACTGCTCTTTCAGAGAATGCAAGTTAAGTCCCCAGAACCCATTTCAGGAGGTCCACAACTGCCTTCAGTTTCACCGTTCAGCTGGCCTGATGTACTCTTCTAGGCTCTGAGGGCAGCTGAAGTCACACAAAGACATGAACTTCATCTTGATATTTACTCCACCTCCATCTCTTAACTTAACAGTGAGAGAATCAAATACTCAGAGTGGAAAATGATAAAATATATCAGAGAAGCCCATTATATCTAATTGAAAAATAAATATTTTATCTTTGGCTATAGCTTCATCTCACATGTGAACCCAGTTTTTCTAACTCACTATTTTTCATTCTTTTCTTTGTCCTTTGGGTCCTAAATCCATTCTTTCTCTATAACCAAACAAACATTTAGTGATCGCAAATATAGTCAACCTTCCTATTTGTGGTCCATTCTAACATGTTGCAAACCCATCTGGTTGCCTCAACACACAGGGTATTAGATGAACAGGAATTGCTCCATCCTTATGAATTAATTTCTTATTTACTTTCCCTACATTTTTCTCTCTGTCCTCTTGCTTAGGGTAGGCTTGCTGTCCCACCTCCCTTTGCATAGTTTATGTTGACCTATGCTTTTGTGCATGCTTCTCAGAACTCATTTCAGCCTGTGTTCTGAGTCTTGTTGACACTAGTCTCAGATGCAGAGCACTGCTTTAGCTGAGACTGCACTTCCGTATGTGAGAAATCCACTGACACACAAGAGTGTTGAATCCCAGTGATTTTGCCTAAATTAAAAGCATCTCTAACTTACAGCATCAGAGATCCTTCTGGGTGTGTGTCTGAGCACATTTTGGATGTTTGATCCCAGCTCAACTTCTTCATTTGAAGGTTTCTCATTCCTTGCATCCCCTCCACCATGCTTACAGTGGTGCAGTAAATAGAACAATTGCCCAGCTATCATATCAATGTCTACTTTGCAGGAAACTAAAATTTTGGCATCTATAGGTGTTGTGACTTCTGTCTGGGTAAGTTTCTGTTCTGTGTTCCCCAACTATACTTGTATATACTCTTCACACTCCAAGTCATGTATGACTTGATGTCCAAAAGGAACACACAAACTATTCTGTCCCATTACAGAGATTTCCAGCTTTCTTGACAACACATCATCACACTGCATTATATTTGCGTCTTAGATATTTTCCCTTTCTTCTAAAATAGCTCTACGTTCTGCAAGAATGTAGCATTTGCTAACTATAGCAGTATATAAAATGCAGTGACTTAAAATAACGCAAACGACACTGTTTGTTACCTCATGGCTTTGTGGATACGGAGTGCAAGTGAGCTCAACCAAATTCTTAGCTTAGTGTCTCAGTTATGGATAGAACATGGTCTCATGTTGTCTGTTGAGACCAGGTCTTCATTGTACCTTTTATAAGTGAGGCCTATGGGTAGTATGGATTTTCTTTTGATGAAAACATTAGTAGATTAGTGAGAATTGTTACAGAGGTCTTGTATTAAAAGCAAGCTCTCAACCTGTTGAAATGACTCAGCAGATAAAAGTGCTTGCTGCCACGCCTGTAACACAGGTCTGATCACTGAGACTCAAATTATAGAGTGAGAGAAAAAGTTCCTGTTGTTTTTTCTCTGACATCCACACACAAGTGCTGCAGTATATGTGCCTGTGCATATGTGCTTATGTGCATATGTGCTTATGTGCATGTGTGCATACACACACTAGCACAGACATGTGCACACACAAATTAACAGACCTATTAATTTATTTGAAATGACACAAGCTCTCTATAGTGTACTTGTTTTGTCTCAAGACCTTGAGTGCATGGTAAGTAAACATTGATATCATGCTGTTGGGCTCCCCAGTCTCCCAAACCATGAACAAAATAATCTATATAATATACTTAGCATCAGACTTTCAATTTTAGCAATATCCGTGTTCTTATGAAGTTTCCAAATACTGCAACCAAGCTGCTATCCAGCCAAGATCTTTATTCAAGGTGTTAGAGAGAACTCCTATGGTGGTTTGCATGAGAATGTCCTTCATAGGCTCAGGTATTTAAATACTTGGTCTACAGATGGTGGTGTTGTTTGGGGAGTCCTTAGACGTTTTGGCAACCTTGATGGAGGAGGTACTTCAGTGGGGCTGAGACTTGAGTGACTATTATCTTCCCTTCTTCTAGTTCACTATCTCCACTTTGTGGGTGTATTTGAAGACATAAGTTCTCATTTTCTGGGCCTCTGCCATGACTGATATTTGCTGCCATGCCTTCCCACCATGATGACCTCTTACCTCTCTGGAATTGTAAACCCAAATAAATGCCTTCCCTGAGTTTGCTTTTTTTTTTAAACTCAGGGAAGGTGTTTATTTAAAAAAAGAAAGAAAGAAAGAAAGAAAGAAAGAAAGAAAGAAAAAAGAAAAAAGACAACAACAGAAAAAAGTGACTAATACAATTCCCCTGACTCATCCAGGTTTTTGCCAAAATCAGGCCAGCATGGGTGTGGGACTGAGTTCATGGTTTTCTCCCTGGGTGCCAGATGACAGTCTCTCTGGTCCCAGAAGCTATTCCACCAGTTCTTTCAACAGCAAAAAGCCAGGAGCAGTGCCTTAACTCCTCCTCTTCATTTAAGTTTTCCGATATCCAAAATTGCTTTCTTAGACGTTCACCGACCCAAGTTCTTTGATTTTATTTTTTTGCCCATTTAATTAGACTTAGCTCTTTAAAATACAGTCCTTTTCCTGAGATCCATTGTTTCATGTACTACAAATTTGACACAGCGCCTCATACTTGACTTCACGGGCTCCAACAGCAAGTACAGCATAGATTTCCTGTAACTATGCACGGAAATCTGCCACTTACAGATAGAAAGAACGTCTTATTACTCTGGTAAGTCAATACCTAGGAGATGTTCATTGTACAAGAAAATTAATCTTTGTACTAGTTTTCAATTTGGACTGAATGTAGTTCCAGAGATTGGAGATCTGTTTCTGGTTTTGTGGAAATACCAAAATACAACTAGCATAGCTAAGCCACCAACCATACCACCCAAACAACAAATATTAAAACACAGTCTGATGCAGGCCTTTCCTGATGAGCCTTGATCCTTAGGAGAAGAGATGAAAACAAAAGAGAAAAGTCACAAAATGGAAAGAATAATTTTGTTGAAAAAAACCTGTTTAATTTTGTGGCTGTGGATATTTTATACCTGAAACAATCAACCTCGAAGCTCAAGAGGTGAAATACTTATTCTCAGCAGCCAGAAATGTTTAGTATTACAAAGCCCGACTTCCATTGCTTTGACTGTTTGTGTGTTTATGTAAATCGCTGCCGTGCTTCCGTGCAGGTTCCAATGAGCCTCATACCTCTTGTTGATTATGGCCTCCCTCCTTCCTGCAGATTGCAGCCTGTGCTCCACGATGTGCTTAGGCTTCCAGAATGATGGAAGGTGGACAGACTTCCAGAATGATGACAGAACTGTTTAGGACTGCAGCTCAGGCTTCGGGGATTCAGAGTACTATTGTCAGCCCAGACCCAGTCCTTTGATACCATCTTTTCCCAGTGAAAAACAAATCATTGTATTTTCCTAATAGCCCCCTTTCCCTCTGACTTCTTCCTTTCTTCTACCATGAGACATGCAGGGCCAGCTTACCACTTGCCACTTAGCATGCTTCTGTAAAGACTTAGGTAGGTACAGTTTCACTGAAGCTCGGAGCACACCTGTGCTTACCTGAGTCTACACTCTCTCAGCGGTAATCTTTAAAAAGTATATTTGACTGTTCGTTCATATCACAGTCTGCTCTCTCTTGATGTGACTTTTTCAAACACCTCTGACATTAGCCTTTGTCATTCATGTGACATAAATATGCACCTGTAGAACAAACTCTTTAAGTATGCAAATACATAACAGCCTTCAAAGGAAGACTGACACAACCGGACTGACTTGAATATGATTCTTATTATACTATTCCTTTATTTCACACAACAAAGATAATGGAGAGAAATTAGACTCCAAAGAGAAGCAAGTCACCTCAGTGTTTCTCCTACTAAGTGAAGTATCCTTCAGAGTTAGGAGTGTCTAATGGTAAAGCTCAGGATTTTCCCTTCCTATATCTGACTTCTTCCTGCTTTATACTATTCCACCTTTTCTATTCATTCCATTATCAAAGAAGCCGAACTGTAAACTATCCACTGAGTTAGCCGCAAAGAGTGTGTGCAGGGATATTGTTTTGTCCCTCGGATGTTCACAGACTTGCTTAATGAATGCCCCAACAATTAAATGACTCTAAGGCAGGATTTTTAAGAGCATTATAATGGAAATCAATCTCACTACAGGTCAATCTAGAGCTTTTCTCTCTGTACAGTAGCTATGACTCATGAAGAGTTTTTTAAATTCACAATTGTTAACATTATTTTTTAAATGAAACCATGAATTCAGTTCTTCAGTTGAACTGACAACTTGCAAGTTCCACATTTTATGTGCCTAGGGGTGATGGATTAGAAGGTTCGGGTAATAGCGTCTTCATCCAGCATGCTGCTGGATAGTACTGGTCTAGAAGAGTCAGCCTTCACAGAGAAAGCACCCCTTGATTTGAGACTTATAGGATAAATGATAGTTTCTTGGCTAAGCAATAGAGACAGGAGGTTCTAGGCAGAAGATATCAACTGAGCCAAAGCAAGAAAATGGTGCAAGAATTCACAGATTGCCCAGGGAACAGAAAGTAAATCAGCCATTTTCAATATATGAAGAATGAGTTAGTTGGACTTGACAGTGTGACAATGAACTACTGGGAGGCAAAAGCCTCTCCATTGGTATCTATCTATAACCTCTTACAACATAAGATGGCATATCTTATGATAAAAATGGATATTCCTCTGTGGACCAACAGGCATTTTTTAATGTTTTAGGAAATAAAGTCCATTTTACATATCATATTAAAATTTCCAATAATTTCATATAAGGTTGAAACAAGCAGAACTATTCTTTTCAAAACATGGGGTTGTCCCTTTTGTGAAAAACTAAACCCTTAAGATTCCATCTCCATTGGTCCTAGAAGCTCCAAGGAGCTGATGGAGGCTCCAGTAATTAGCAGGTAAATTTTGATCATGTATCAGATGACCCAGAAAGGCTAACTTGGAAGATCTCCTGCTCTAGTGTGGAAGACTGACAGCTGGAGATAAGATAGAGCTAGGTTGAATAACTAAGAAGGCATGGAAATGGATGAATAAAATTATGTGAGTGGCATTTTTAACCAGACAGGCAGAGCTCAATCTCAGGATTCTAAGGCGACTGGAATACAAGGAAGAGAAGAAGCAGCTTCACTTCCCAGCCTTTGCATGGGCAGTCTGGAGAACAGCAATATCATTTTTCATGATGTGAAATTCGGGAGAGACATTTTACTTATTAGAGATTGGTTTAAATTCTCTATATTTCAAAAAATAGCAGGATAAGGAGGTTGATGGCTTACATTTAAACCTTGAGTTATGGCTCTGTCATTCTGTCAAAGCCCAGGGGAACATCACAAAAATCCTTCTACTCACTTCAATGAATAATGTATGTCTCATTTCTTTATTCTTCCCCATAGCAAACACAAATCAGAAGCGTCTGAAACAAACAGACCACAAAAACTTGAGTTGAAACTGGTATTTTGTCAACTGATTAGATAGCAGTTAGTTTAATGCTGGCATTAATCAAGGTCTGATTGCTCCATTGTGAGGAACAAGAACTCTGTGCAGAGATTAATACACAAGATACAGCACAGCCTGTCTCTGCAGCAAGCCCCACACGGTAATTAAGAAGAACACAAAGCGAAGGTTATTGATCTGTTGTTATTGAGAAACAACATAATTGATATTTCAAATCGTAATTGTTGGTTCTGAAGTAGATGAGATGAGTTTGTACAGATCATTAGCAACAAGGTTTGGGTTTGGTTGTTTTGTTTTATTATTATTATTTAAACAAAAATAATTAGTTCAAATGTTACTGTGCTTTAAATAAGCATTGATTTAATTGTCAAGAACTTCTTATTTTTAAGTCTTTAAAATAATCATTTTCTGCAGACATATGGTGATATGGTACAGTAGAATACTGGCTCTGGCGTCTGTAAAACTCCACTTAATAGTTTGTGGAATTAGATTTGTCATTCATTCCACAAGAATTTCTCTCTGTAAAGTGATAGTGGGGATCTCCACTCCAGCAATTAGTCAAAAAGATCAGAAAGGAAGTCTTATTGTCTAGCTACAAAGACAGTAAGTTGTGTTTTCAAATTATCTCTGACATTATTAGCTTTGCAGGTTGTGAGATTCCCTTCTGCATGCCATGAATATGTTTTATTAACATTGGTTAATAAAGAATCTGCTTTGGCCTATGGCAGGGCAGAATATAGCAAGGTAGAAAATCCAAGCAGAGATAGAGGAGAAAAGAAAACAGAGTCAGGGAGACACCATGTAACCATTTAAGAAGCAAGAAGTAATAAACCACGAGCCTCATGGTAAAATATAAAATATTAGAAATGGGTTAATTTAAGATGTAAGAGCTAACTAGGAATACACCTAAGTCCTTAGCCAAACATATAGCTTTTGTGTGATTAGTCAGGTCTGGGTAGCAGGGAAACTAAATTGCAATCTCCATTTTCATTTGCATTCATACATACCTTACTTAACCACTCTGTGTTCCATGTTTTCCAGATCTAGAAAAGGATGAGTGTACCAGCCCCTTTACTGGGAAGAGGAACTGAACATATGAGCAGTTCTTCCAAGACGGACAGGAAGAGTAAGCACTTTATCAGTGCACACACTTGCTGATGCTATTATTTGGAAGACTTTAAGAGCATAATATTAATAAATATGAACTATATATGTTCTTTCTGTGCAGCCAGGCAGTAAATAGCCTGTGCCAGAACCCTAGCCACGGTTTCAAATGAAGCAAGAATAGGAATATGTACAACAACAAGAAAAAAAGAATGTCTCGGTGAATGTATTCATAGCTTCCAGAAAACGTCTGTTTTAGGCAGTTCCTGAGAAGACAACAAAGTATCCCATGATATATAAAGAAGGAAAGATGGAGAGAGATGAAAGCAAATATCTGACAATTACAGACTCGGGGAAAAAAGGCTCTCATCACCAAGAAACAGATTCTCATTAGTATTCTGATGACAATCTGAGGACATCTTGCCATACAAAAATAAGAATCAGATGGTATTAAAAAGAAAGCATAAAAATAATGAGAAGGAGCTCCTGGCATTATTATGGCAGATAGAAAAGTGAAGGGGTGGAAAGATCATGAGCTGAAAATAAGGTCAAAGGTAAAACAGAGAACACAGAACCAGGAGGGTATGAGAAGAGAGAGACTTTGGTGGACACAGCGTGAGATTAGAAAGAATCCCAGAAAGAAGGAACCAGTGGATACTTCTAAACAAGCACTAGAAGGAAGGGTTCTAGAGTTGAGTGGGATGTGAATCTTTAAAAAAAAATGTGGCCATAATCACAGTGAGATATCACCATTCATCCACTAGAATGGATTAGAGCAAAATCAACTCAGTAGGTTAAAGGGAAAAATGCTAAGAGCTAGTGGGTTTCAGAGACTAGCTCCTCTGGAAAATGATTTGTCAATGTCTTTTAAAGTTAAGCAGGCAGTCGTCATGTGACTTAGTAATCTTACTTCTAGTGAGTCACACCCCTCCCCAAAATAGGCAAAAATATATGGTCAAATAAAATCCTGTGCGTAAAGATGAAAGGCAGTTTAACCTGTGCATTTAAACATCAACACAAGCAGAAATCAGTGCAGCAATTGGTGACTGGTTAAACACACTGTGGGAAATCCAAGTGGTGGAATATGACACCTATACGCATGGAGAAACTATGATGTATCCCCAAACATGAAAAATAGAACAAGGGTACCATGAAAAAAGAATAAAAATGAGCCACAAACGTCTAATCAATCTTTCCATTCCATCTAGGTGAAAGCAGCAATAGAAATGGATAAGGTCAGCTGTTTCCAAGGATTGGTGACAGGGAGTTTGAGGCTCATTAAGATCAGAACACTATGTTGTACTCAACAGTAGAGCTCTTTCCTATACGGCATGAGCTCTAGATTCAATCCTTCATACCACAAAACAGAGATAGAAAGGAAGAAGTGAGAAGTAAGAAATGGGATGGCTAATTATTTATTTAATGAAATAATTTACTTTAGAGCTGGCGAGATAGTTCAGTGGAAAAGAGCACTTTCTGCTCCTAATGGAACCTAGGTTCAGTTCCCAGTACCCAGATAGTGGCTCACAGGCACCAGGGTATGTGTTGTACTTTTCTGGCCTCCATGGGCACCAGGCACATGTAGTTCACATATGCACCTGCAGACAAAGCATTCACATGTATAACAAAAATGTTTAGGACACAAGGAAACCCTTCTGATGTAGAAATATTACAACCTTGACTCTAGTGAAGAATATATATTGCATCTATTTTATGAAAATTTATCAAACTGAACTTCAGAATGATGGATTCAATGGCTTATTAAGTCATCTTTATTGTTCCTGAATTCAGCAAAAAATTGGAAATCCTACAGAATGCTAAAAATAGTGTGTTTAAAATACCCACATTGGATATGTCACTAATGATAGGGGAGTTCAGCCAATCATATTCTGTTCATGGGGCGTGTCGCCCTTAGGTAAAAGTTTACCTATAAACCTGGTGGGGGAAAGCACCTGCCCTCTCTCTCCCTCTCACCTGGCCTGGATCCAGCATTCCAGACGGGTGGGACTCTGTGTAAGTTTTTCCTTCTGTTTTATTAAAGCTGTATCTTTTGTAAGATAGTCTGGGGACTTTTCATTACCAATCTCCCTGCAGCATCACACTAAGATATTTTTAATGTTGATGAGAGAATGAAGGAGTCTTAAGAGGAAAAATGTGTTACCTACAAAGGAATCAATGTCAAAAACTCTTACTGAATACCAGAAAACAACAGCGAAAACATTTAAATGTTATGAGGAGAGAGTAATATTCCAGTGTGGAACTTTATACAGTACTATACTGGCAGACCAGGTCACAGTAAATGAACTTTATTTCCCATATGTTCATCTTAGGGCATGAAATTGACATGTCTACCAGGTCAAATGAAAGTAGAAATAGTGAAGGTGATATGGCACTAGAAACTGGTAAATTCATTATGTCCATGGACCTTTTCTGTGAAGCATCAAACAGTCCAGTCTGAATCCAAAAGACTGAACAAGAGTGCCCTGGAGGAGTCATCCGAGTAGACAGGGTAGGTGAACTTGGAGAGAAAGGAAATGTAATGCAAAGGTATAATTTGGAAGATGATTTGAAACAGAGACAAGAAGAACCTTATAAAAACTTTCAGATTGAGAAAACTTCATGTGAAGCAATAGTGGTGCTTGAAGCAGGCATTTAGTGTTAGAGCAGACATAAAGTTGGCTTCAGGAACATCTGTGTAGGTTACAAGCACACACACACAGACAGACAGATACATACATACATACATACATAGAGATATATAGATAGACATGATATGATACGATATGATATGATATGATATAAAAAGAGAGAAGATTTAAAGTCTTCCCTCTAACAGACAGACGAATAACGAGGAAGCAACATAAAGCAACTCTCAAACATATCACCGAAACTCACTGGGAGAGGACACAAAACACTGCCGAACTACATGCTAGTGGAACAAATCTCTGATCTGACCTCTTGGTACAGAAAATGGATTTGATGTGTGTGCCCGTTTTCTGTTTATTGCCAACTTGTAAATGAGGAACATAAAATCGGCAAGAAAACACATAGAGTTAAGGTTTGTGTAGTTATGATCGCCGGTGACTTAAGCATTTATAGTTTTCTCCATTCTACCCTTTTTTTTTCAATAAAATCATTACAGAGGAAGGTCTGTGAGCCTCTCTCTGGCTTAGTCTGTATGGTATGCAGCCATTACTACTGCTGTGCATCACACTCACCGTACCTGTTGGCGAATATATTTGTGACTGAAGTTCGTCTAGGGGTCATGCCTAGTGGCTGATGTTACTCATAGCCAGTTGGCACTGATTCTTCCTGTACATAAGTCCTGAAAACCATTTCTCGTTAGATTTTGAAGCAACATATTAGTCAATCTGAATACAGGTTATTTTAAGACCAGGATATGTTCCTTGCTCATCATTAATTTTCCTTTGAGAAACTTGCTTTTGTTGATGTGTCTTATCCAGTTACTGCCTCTGCATCCCTTTTTAGGTATGAAAATTTATTCAGATCCCAGTCACACCCTGTCACCTTTGGTGTAGTTGAAACATTACATGTAGCTGTGATATGTTCCATTTGTTCTTCATCCTACTAGCTTAAAAGCAGGCATAGCATAAAGCTGCAGCCTACACACAGTTGCTGTCAAAGTAACAATCACACAAACTGGTTATGTGATTTACATGGGTATTTTTAATATTCCCTTCTCATAACTTTATAGGAACTGCAAACATGGTCACCGTCCACCCACATTAATAGATCTCCCTTTCACCCTGCTCACCATCACACAGTGGCAGCCTTTCATCCTCTCAGTAACCTGTGAGCAATATTTTCCCATTTTAGAGAGGTTGTGATTTCATTTCCTCCTTGTAATTTGCAACTCACCCGAGTCTACATTCAAGCCTAACTCTCTCCCACAAAACTAGAAAGGAACTGCAAAATAGAAGTTCTAGCATTTTCTACTGGAAAATGGAATGCTTGCTGAGCCAAGCTACTTATCCGGCCTGTAAAAATTTTACCTGCATTTGGATCGTGTAGATTTTGTTCATAAATTCAAGTATTCATTTCACATGAGGAAAATGATGGTGAGACATGTTTGAAACTGCCAAGTCCATTTATGCAGTTAAACATTGGTCATTCAGTGATGAGTTATTGATTGTCTCGTAGGTTCTGGATATAGAACAACACAACAAAGGTGCAATAGGGAGTGGATGGTTACACAATGAGATTGGTGTTTGGTAGAACAGTTTTCTACGAGGTGATTGTACTAGAAAGTTTCATAGATTCCCTTCTTCTGCTGTGATAAAATAGCTAGACCAAAAGTAACGCAGTGGGTGGAAGGGCTTACTTAGGCTTCCAGGTTATAGCCTGATTGAAGAATGCCAGGACAAAAACTTGAAACAGGAACCATAGAGGAATATTGCTTGCTGGCTCAACTGCAGACACATTAACTAGCTTCTGGATGTAGCCTCGAAATACTTGATGGAGCTGACCAAAGGAGACTATGTCTTGCTACTTCAATTAACAGTTAAGACAATCACACGCTGCCTGTAGGCCAGTCTGATCGAGAATATTCCTCACTTGAGACTTCTCTCAGATGGATCTAGGCTGTGTCAAATTGTCAGTTAAGGCTAACCAGGACAGAGGACAGCATGGTTAATAGTATGAGGCAAGTGGATGTGTAATTAATAGATAATGGAAGTGTGCAATTTCCTCAGAACTACTTGGAATTGAAAGGAAGGAGGTATCAAGGATGCCTCCCAGGTATCCCAATTGTTAAGTGGATGGATTTCTAAAGAGAGCACCTAGCAATTATCACATTGGGAGACTGAAGAAGATTCAGTTTCAGAATGTCACTGAAAAGTCTCTCATTAAATGGGATATTTTTACAGGCACTTGGCTTATCTTGAGAGTTTACATGTTCACAAATGCATTCAACTTCAATACTCACTAATTTTATACCCTTATATTTTAAGCCTATTATGGAAGAAATTCAAACCACATGGGTGTTTGTGTATAAGTCAAAATTCACTCAAGATAAGTCAATAGTAATGACTGAATTTCAAGCCTAGTGGTTCCTGAATACATTTAAACCTCAATGACTTAGGGATGAGGGGGGTGCCTAAAATAAGTCTCAGGTTTTCAGGTGGGAAACAAAGATTTCCCATTAAACATGCCATTGTTTGAGAGAAATGGTTAAAATAAAACCTCCATACATAAAAGGAGTCAGCACATAAGAGACCAGATAGTACCAAAATGAATCCACTTGTCTCAGAAGACATATACTTGGAGCACAGATGTTCAGGAAGAGAAGAGTAGGCACTTGGGATAACGTATTACATCATTTCTCTGACCCCAAGATAAAAGCAAGCAAGAGAAGCAGAGTGTGCCACTCATCAGGCAATAAAATACATCCTTTCCCGTGGACTCTGATCTATCACATGAGTTCTGTCTTTGACAAAAAAGAAAAGAGGACCATTTTCATTAGAATGTCAGCCATGTCCCGTCTGGCTTACACTTCCTTGAGAAAGAGGAATGGGATTGGGGCATTTTAAAAAAAGATAGCTTTTAAGCTTAATTTAATTTAGCTAATCCATCAGGCACATTTATTGCACTCTTCAAGCCTTCTGAAAGGATGAGAAAGTGAAAAGACCAAACCAGCTTCCACCATGATGACTTTGGAGGCTTCCTTTCTTTGTTGTTCATATAACCCCTGTGGGGTCATAATTACTTTCCGCATTAGTAGACAAAGAATCTAAACTTCTGAAAGACTACCTAACATGAGGATTTGGTAATCCAAAGCTGTCTTCAAGAATGACCGAAGCTTCTTTATCATGAGCTATGCTTTTCTCATTAGTAGGTACTTCACAAAATGCAGAGCAATACACTGTGTTAACGCCTCTATCATTGTGTGTGTGTGTGTGTGTGTGTGTGTGTGTGTGTGTGTGTGTGTGTGTGTGTTTGACTCTCCATCCCTAGAAATCATTACCTGCTTATAGGTCCTCAGAGGGGAATAGGAAATTCTGGTTCCTTCCCCATCCATGATAAAATAAAATAGTAATGGAATTAGTCTTATGCAAGTGACAAGGGAACTCTAAATAAATGCACAAACACATGCACACACACCCACACATGCATACACACACCATGAATCCATGCTGTGATCACTATAAAATCACAAAATTTCAGGGATTAAAACCCAAGAAGTTGGAGTGAAGGGCCTGGGATATCACACAGACCCTAGTCTGTCACATCACCTTCTTTTACTTTCCATATGATCCCAAACAAATTATATAACTTCATGTCTGCCAGTGTTTCATCTAAAAAACAAAGGAGAAGAAAATTACCTGTGTCATAGAGCTTTGTGAAGATAAAACAGATGATGTGAATAACTTACCTGACAATATGTCTAATGCAAAATGGTTGTCCCCAAAATGCCAACTTTATGCTATCTCAACTTACAAAGTCTTAGAAGTTGAAGTCTGAAAGACTTTCATTAAGGGACGTAGTGTTTGAGCGGGAAGCTGAAAGAGCTGCCATGATGAAAGAATCTAAAGCTCATACATATGCATGTATGTGCACACACAATAGACATGTGCTTGAGTTTTATATTTGCTAGAAAATAACCATGTTTCCAAAACTTTCAGTACTCATCTATGTTAAAAACCTAGGGATCTTTGCTTCTACCAATAAAAGATTATGTCACTAGGGTGATGGCTGAATAGCTCGGGTGATTTCCAGCCCACTCCCACAAAAAATAAGTAAAAAGGTGGCAGTAGACATCCACGCCAGTCTACTAAATGATCCCACTCTTCTGATCACAGAAACAACAGTCAGACACAGCCTTCCAGGGAGAGAAGCCATCTCCTGCTAAATAAAATCACACCCTGGACTCCATTCAAAAGGCACTAAGTGCTAATAGTAGAAAATGTACAATGTAACATACCACCACAAACATCCTAGGCTTTCCCAGCTATTGGTGATCCCTCAACAGTCTCAATGTGGACACTTAGTGGTATGATCCTATGGTTAGCAAGACCGTTCTATTTCATTCTTTTTTTCTCCAAAATCATTTTTTCCACCCTTAGCAAAGTGGTAAGATTTCTTTCAAGAGTTGGTGATATCTACACTTCACTTCCCCATAAATCAGTATATTATGTGAGTTGTACTCACCTTCAGACATCATCTTAGTGCAGGACCATGTAAGAATAAAGCGAGATGATCCATGTAGCACTCTTAGCAGTGTGCTGGGTGGAGAGGGTAACAAAGATATACAATTACTTTTATTTATAACCGGTAAGGTTGTGTTTTTTTTCCTCTTGTCAATGACAAGAGAAAACTCACTGGTTACAGCAAATGGTAGCACATTTCCTTTCAAAATGGAAAGTCCACACATGGGTACAGCCGGCGCATCCACCACTAGGTTTTCTCAGGGATAAATGTGCTCCCATTACAGTAGTGAGAACCACTGTCCACTGCCCACAGTACAGTTTCTATAAGGTCTGTACCCAGAACCTGCATACTCTCAGGATCTCTTCTGAATTGGCTATCCAGAGACATCTGCTTTTCCATAGCACTGACTAGTGCTAAGAAATTGCTGCTTTGGTTGCCTAAAAATGAGAGATGCTCTCAAGTTTCATGTGCCCTGATTCCAAGAATTTATGTATGTATGCCAGCTTCTACACATCATGTGAGATTTTGCAGAGGTGACTAAAGCCTGCGAGATGTGAAGATTATCATGTTTTCTGGGTTAGACCTGTAGATTACAAAGGACTTTACAAGGGGTTTGGGAAGCAGGAGGGTCAGATGAATGAGCATAGAAATCAGTGTCACAAGGGGAACAGACTGGCAGCAAGTGGCCAAAAAACCAAGGCTTGCCCATAGCATAAACATCCTGGAAATGCCAAGAAACTTCTCCAGAAGCCTCCAAAAGAAAGTAGTCCCCGCCTGCAGGCATCTTGGTTTTAGCCGAAAGAAAACCATTTTGGATAGGATCCTAATCAGGATTGGAAGCTAGGATCATTTGTCACAGATTTACAAGGAAAACAGAAGCATATGCCCTGAGTCATCGTCTTTACCCCAGGAGGGCTGAGACCGTACAGAGGAGAGCGGTGAAGGACGGTTCTCCAGATGGGAGAGGTTCTCTTAACTGATGGGAACACTTAGCAGGGGAAAACCTCATATATTCATATGGCTCGGTTGCTTCTAGAGTTTCATGATTCTTTCTATAAAGTCTGCCTAAATATTACATTAGTGTGATATATTCTTAAATATCTTTGACACAGTGTGTTTTTTTTTCCCTCCACATTTGTGTATTGGGTTCTGGAAAGGAGGTGTCTCTCTTTGTTCACTCTGAATAAAATGATAGCAACAAAAATGTGGGTAGATGAAGGAAGGGAGGGAGGGAGAGAAAGAGAGATTATCTCCCATTAATACTGATCTCATCAGGGGGAAGGTGCCTGCTAGTAGTAAGAGTCATGGTCATAGAGCTACAAGACAATCACCTTATAATCCAGGTATCTCTTTCTGTTTGTTTCCAATATACCCTGACGTTCCCCCCTTGGTTTTGCAGTCTCTATCTGGAGCCATGGGAGCAGAATAGCCTGGATGAGCTCTCAGCTCTCTCCCATAATTTCCTACATAAGCTATAGTGGTAGCACTGGTTATGTGGGAAACGGGGCACCCACTGAGGCACGGGGAGTTTCTGGGAAGGGGAGTGAAGAGCTCTGGAGATAAGAGGGACAAGACGGTGTGCAAAATAATTGATCGAAAAACATGAATCCCACTCAACCACTGTTTGTGACTTAGCAAGGGTAATTAAAATCCTGGTCAACATGGAGCAGATTTTCAGTGAGAAAATGGCAGGGTCTTTTCTTCATGAGTGGTAGATAGGGTAATCTATCATCTTGTTCTTACCACTGAAATCTCACTCTGGGTACAAACCATGCTTACGGGCAGACCCACGCCCAGGAGAAGATTGCCAGAACAAAATGAACTCAAGTGGTTTTGTAGACTTTTTGTCTCACCTTGTTTTGTTTTAGCATTTTTCGGTCTTACTGATCTTTTGCTTATGTATTACTTTTTCTCTTTGATTCTGTGTTTCTATGAAGTTTTGATCCCTGTGTGTGTGTGTGTGTGTGTGTGTGTGTGTGTGTGTGTGTGTCTGTGTTTCTTGTGAATTTAAAAGAATTTTGGTTTGTTTAATTTTTTGTTCATTTGTCTACTTGTTTTCTTCAGAGGGACAGAAAAAAATGGCATGGACTTTTGTGGTTGCACATGTGAGGAGGATCAGGGAGGAGTGAGAGAAGGAGGAACTGGGACTAGAAAAATATTGTACAAAAATTTTTTCTTGGGATTTTGGTTGTTCATCTGATTTTTGAGTCAAGGGTTTTTTGTTGTTGTTGTTGTTGTTTAACAACCCTGGCTATCCTGGAACTCACTCTGTAGACCAAATTGGCCTCAAACCCACAAAGATCTGCCTGCCTCTGCCTCTGGAGTACTGGGATTAAAGGTGTGCACCACCACAAAAAATTTTTTCAATAAAAATAGGGGAAAATTATCCAAGATGCCATACACTATCTCTCTCTTTCTCTTTCTCTCTCTTTCTCCCTCAAACACATAGACACACACCACAACACAGACACACACGTACATATATATGCATACATATGTACATATGTGTGTTTGTAGTTCTGGATGATTTTACACACACACATAATGAGTTCACCCAGGTCCAATAAGACAAACATGGACAGTCCTTGCTACTTATATGTGGAACACAACTTCAAGTCTTCATTTTGTATATTTAACCCAAGGTATAGAAAGAAGTTAGAAACCTAGAAGTTGGCCACCAGGGTGAACACATTAAAGGAGTTAAGTCAGTAAAATATACATAAAATGAAAGTACAGAGGAAGAATATGGGAGGTGGAAAGGGTCAGGCAGGGAAAGGAGTGGAAGTTGGAGGAAGGGAAATAAAGATATACTGGAAGGCTTAACAAAGAAAACTGGTGCACAAGAAAGGTGTATGAAGAACCACGAGTTTTTAAAATTGCAAATAAAACAATTTCAAAACTCTGTTCTTTTGCATGCAATCTGACCTTCTCCTGAAGGACATTGATAATCTGATGAAAGCCACACAGGAGATTTTGTTCTGTTCATTTCCCCATGGTCATTCTGTCCCTGCCTGTGCCAATTGTGTATCACGGTCTAGAGTAGCTTTCTCTTCTTTAACAGACACTTACCTTGTCTCTGAATACATTCTATGAACCAATTTTCCACATGTAGAAATATGGTGGGCCCCAGAGAAAGTCAACAATCCGTCTCTTGACTCCATTCTCCACCCTTAGCCTTGCTCTGAACCAGAGCGCATTATGCATGCAGAGACACTTCATACCTGACACTCAGTGCTGCCTTCCAGACTCAACAAATCTCAGTCTGGTGAACTACAAAGGCCTCACCAGCCCTCAAAGGGAGACTCCCATAATCCTCATACAATAAACTGACGAATCAAATTGTGAAGTCACGATTGGTCTTTCTTAGTTACGTTCTGTCCACTGCAAAATATGCCAGGTTTAGAAAACCAGTTCCCCCCAATAATCTGAAATCAACCAGATAAGACATGCTACTTCATTATCCGCCTACAAAAATGGACACATAGTTGGGTGGAGTCTGCATGTTCAGTGGGAATAAATGCCTAGGCTAAGAAAGCAGGTATTACTTTTATGTTATGTTGGGCCATTTACAAGTCATTTTAAAGACCGCCACAAGAAAGAAGCCATCCTACCAGAGGTGGTGGTGCATGCTTATAACGCCAGCACTCAGGAGACTGGAGTAGTAGATCATGAATTCTGAGCTAGAGTGCATTACACAGCAACATTCTGTCGCAGAGTGCCAAAACAGTGACCCAGAAAGAAGGCTCAGCGGATAAAAGGGCTCAGTGGGTAAGCATAAAGACCTAAGCTCAAATTCCCTATACCTATTCAGAAATCTGGGCAAGGATGAACAAGCCTATAGCCCTAGTATTAAGGACAGGGACAAGTGGATCCGGAAGACTTAATGGGCATCCAGGCTAATCCAAACAGTAAGTTCCTGGTTCAGTGAAAGGCCTTGTCTCAAGGGAATAAGTCAGAGGATGATACAACAGGAAAACTAATGTTGCCTTCTGACTGCATGCACTTGGCCTTGTGTCTCCAACCTCATGCATACTTGCGAGTCAGATGTGGTTATGTGCACCTGCTCTTCCAGTGCTGGGGAACCTAAGGTGGATGGGTAAGATGAAGTCGTGAGTTTGGGGCCACAATGGGCTACACAGTATGTTCAAGACTAGCCTCTTTTATGGAATGAAGTTGTCTCAGAAGAGGGGGAAGTGGATTAAGTAAACGAGGAAACTACTTTCTGAACTTTGAAGTGGTGGCCTTGCCGATCTTTAGGGCTGAGCAAAATAGGCCTTAGGATGCTCAGCAAGCTAACAAACGAGCATAGAAAGCTAAATATAACGTACTAGTGTGGAAGGGAAACTCTTCTATCAAAGATTTTTAACTTTTTAAAGGAACGATAAGTTTTAAAAGTTGAAGATTACACCATGATTTTTACAAGAAAGCAGAAACCATAAGAGCTATATTTAACTGATTACTTGATGTTACAAACTGCTCTGCATAATACACGCACACGATTTTATTTAAAATCTTTCACAGCAAGACTTAGGACTGTGTTGAGTGAGGTTATAGATGAAGAAAAAAATGAGGTAAAATTTCCAGATTTGCATAGGCTCTGGCAGCTGAGAGGTGAGAGATTGACTCTTCTAACCTTTTTCTGCTGTGACCTTGAATGAAGGAATGCTTTAAGGCCCATGGAGTAGAGATGGTGACAGTGACTAGGAGGGTGTTAGCCACAGCCACACATTGCTGTCCACCTAAGTGCACGGTTATCTAGTGTTAACGAGCCACAAATATGTAATTCAAAATTTATTTCTTAGTAACAGAAAGCCATATAAAAATGATGAAAAATCAATGTAATTGTGTACCATAATTCCAGGAAAAAATTTGGTGGAAGCCTTGAGGGTCATAGGACAGTTGACAAACCCAATAAGAGACAAATGAGACTCTTGGGTTTAAAAAAAAATCTGAACCTAGAGTTGTAAAAGTGTACCAGGGAGGTCCACCTTCTGTCAACCACTTCTCGGCTCTGTGGGGTCTGAAAACCCAAACTCTTTTGCTGTAGAATGCTGTGTACCACAACAAAAAGAGATCCTTCAGTCCCTGGAGAGAGACAGGCTAATACATGTTACCAGGCTCACGGGCTTAGAAGTTGACTCTGTCTTGTAGGGGCACTCATGAGTTCTCATTTTCACCAAAGGTCAGAGAAACCACTCTGTGCATACATGCACAGTGCTCCTCACAAATGAAGTGAGAAGCTTCCAGAATGTTCCAGAACAACAGGAGTGCTGCTGCATCACTGACTATGATGTGGTTCAGCTGCCAGGCAAGGGTCAGCTGAGCACCTGGTAAACAGCATAATTTTTCCAATATTCTAAGAACTCTATTACATTTTCAAACTCAAAGTACGTAGTTGTCAAGACCCCAGAACACTCATATTCTCATTTGCTCAATACTCAGACATATACTGTTGCTAAAATAGAAAGGGAGAAAAAAAACAAGAAGAAAAAATGTGCTCTCTACTCTCAGCATTTACTGCCTGCCAGTGGAGACAGACAAGGATACTAATGATGACAGAACGGTGAGTGGAGGACATTAATGAAAGTCTATAGAGGGCAGTGTTTTCCATGCTGCATGTTGAAACCCATTGGCAGGTCATTAAATCAATTTGCTGGACTGCAGACAGCATTTTTTAAAAGCAATAAGATGGGCTAGGATATATCAGTGTTCCTGGCACAGGGTAAAGATGGGAGAGCTTAAAGAAACAAGTGCTTTGATTCCCTGCGTGCTATGTGTGCATAGGTTTGTATATATAGTTTTGTTGTAAAATGAATTTCTTGCTTTAGGGCATCATGAAAAGTCTATGAAAGTCACCAATACAGTATAAATGGGAATGCATATGAGAAGTGTCTAGACACCATTAATAGAAGGCACGAAAGGAAGAAAAAGGTTTCTAAAGAAGGGGCCTCTCAAGATGAATCTTGGAGAAAAAAAATCACTACTTTCACAAGAAACACAAAAGCAGCTGACCAAAAAAACAAAACAGCAGGCAAACAAAAATGACAGAGAAAGCAATGCAGACCCCTGCAGTCATGTGACTCGGGACAGGTGGTGCATTGAGGCCAGACTCACTGAAGCTACTGTTCCAATGATAAGACCTGATGTTGCCAAAGGGCTGAAGTAGTACTTTAAAACCAGAGGACAAATGTTCAGATGACAAGGTCGCAAAAATTTAGATGCATCAAAGATCCTTTGGGAACAGAGAGTCATAAACCTAGGAAAAATTTTGCATTATCCATGAACACTTTCTAGAGTCAATTAGAAGAGTGATAGTTTGGTGTTTGTGTAATTAAGCATGGGCGTGGGGGTAAGGAGACACAAGGCTTCCCGAGGAAGTGTGTGACCCGAGAAAAGAAGATGCCATTGAATCAAACTGACCATAAGGTTTTAAGAATCCTTAAGTGTATTCTACATACAACGTCACATAAAATCCTTAGTTCAACATTGTTTCCTCGTGTCAAACATGCGTAAGGCTAAGGCCCACAGTCAGACCGGAAGGGTTCAGTCCATTCCATCCGTAAAGTACCACATCAGTACGATCATTAAGCTTTCCTGTGTTTCAGCATCCTTTTGGGTGAAAATGGTTTGTGTGGCAGCTGTGGACAATGGTGCTCAGATTTTTTTCTCAAAGAAAGAATGTAAGTTTTATAATGGGGCTAAGGTTCTTCCATTTTGATCCTGCAGAAGGCATTCTAAGTTCTGACTCAGAGCTGACCCTCCCTAACACTCTCACCTATGGGAAAATCTCTTTGAAAGTTATCCTACTCTGAGTCACGGACTTGAGATCAAGAAGCCCCAACTAACTGCCACTCTATGCTTCTGTTGAACTGTTTGCTTGCTCTGCTTCTAACCATGACTTCTGTGTTTAAAATACCACCCATTGGAGTTACTCTATGAGAACTGTTTCCATCTAGGCTGGCTTAATAAAGGCTCTCAAATTCAGACCCTGATTTGGTAGAGGGGTCCTTGAGGTCTGAGCCCTGTAACAATTTCAGCTAAAAATAGTGTCTTTGGCTATGAGCATTCCGGAATAGCTTCTTCAGGGTTTATGACTGAGTCAAAATTGAGGCCGTGCTCTTATCTAGAATTCTTAATCAATAGCATAAATACCAGAGCTTGACCATATTATACACATGCAATTCTGCTATGAAGATCTTCCTTTATACTGGGTAAGAATTTACAGGGCTGCATCACAGTCAGGGCCTATCTCTGTCTAATCCCACTTTCTCTAGAGCCCTCCTAGCCAGGAGTACCAGGTCTAATTTATGGTTTTAGGATTTCCTCCACTAACCCTTGCTCCTTCTTACTAGTCTTTTATAGGCAGAGTTCCCACAGGGAGCCACTTATATCCTTCATGCTTTCTGAGTCCCTGCTTCATGGAATAGAAACAGTATCTAAAAGATGGTTGTTCTACATCTCTGTCCTTTTACTACTTCTGCCCGCTTCCTAGATCATTCTTAAGGATTCGCATCTTTTCTCTTTGAACACTCTCAAATCAATATCTCTATCCTTTAGCAGTCTTCCGACATACATATCCATCACTCACTGGGCATCACTACAGGTATCCTGGAAGAATTTCAGATTTAACATGTCCAGATACAACCTTCTGATCCTTGCTCTCAAATTCTTTCCTTCTTTACTGGTGCCCTCTCAGTAAATGTTTCTGCTTGCTCGGAGAAAACACCTTCAAGCCCTCTTTGATTTCTCCCACTCACCTGCAAACACCCGTTCAGTCCACAAGCAGAACTTGGGAGTTCCACCTAGAAACACACACCCACCGCATATAACAACGCTGTAGCATTCAACTCTGCTTCAAGCCTATGATCTAGAGCACTGTCGACGCTTTCTATTTAGAATCCCTATTTTGGTTTTATTCCCAGTTCACTCTTTTCTGGCAAGAATACTGTTTTGAATGTAAACTAGATAATCTTCTGAACAAAATTCTCCAACAGCATCTTGTAGTTAAAGTCATGATCCTCAATATAGTCTACAAGGTTTTCTTTAATAAGGAAGCTGCATCACCATTTCTATTTGGTTTGTTCATTGGCTTCTTTTATTCTAACTGCAAGAATTTTACTCTTTCACCCACATACTGTCTGATGCTTTTGTCATCAGATGTGGATATCCTACTCTCTTTGCCGGCAGCGTACTTTCCCCAAATGTGTGGATGGTTTTATCTTATCTTCTTCATTATTATGCTCAGGTTTCTCATTAGGAAAGCCTTTTGCTATGGTCTAAATGTCTGTGTCATCTCAAAATGTACATATTTAAATCCTACCTCAAAAGGTGGAAGAAGCAGAAGACAGAACCTTAAGGAAGGTGATGAGCTGATGACGATAGACTAGTCATCAATGGGGTTACTGTCTTGATAAAAGGTGTCTCAACGAGATACCTTGCTTCTTCTTTAGGCCTCAGCTAGAGAGCACTGCCTATAAAAAGGAAATGGGCTCTCACCAGACAAGCAATCTAATACCACTAAGATTTGGGCCTACTCATACTCCCGAACTTAGTCACCTAAATTTTTGTTCCTATAAATCAATCTATGCATGATACTTTGCTGTGACAGGTCAAACAGATTAGATTTCCCATTGAGTCATTCCCAGGGATTGTCATGTAAAATGGCTTTGCCTGTGAGTTATTCAATCTTTTCTGCTACATTTTGTAACATTCTTCACATCTAGAGTAATTGATATTTTCAGTACTTGTCCAGTTTTTTTCTCCTTGGTGCTCGAATGTAATTTCTAAGAAAACGTATAATTTTGAATTAGTTTTTAAAATTTTATCCCTAATACTGAGTTCAATTTCTCTCACTTAGCATAAACCATGATAATAACTGTCGGGTATACAAATTATTAATGTAGGTTGTTTGTTAAATTGCTGACACATATAGTTGTTGAATCTTCAATAATTATTGCAAATTGTTTGACACAGTGTCTGGCACATAGCAGTCCTGAACAACTGTAAGCTTGTAGTAATTGTGGGTAATGACTATCCCATGTTGAGTACACATATACACTGCTGTATCCTTTCTGGGCTCATTTAACAGCTAGGATAGTGAGGAGCATGCCATACAGAAACCCACTGTAAAATAATTTGTTCATACGCTTTTGCATGAAGTTTAGGATAGTATAACCCATCTACAAAAATGTGAAATCTAAACACCTTGCATATTCCTCATACATTGTACTTTAAATTCTGCAGTTGATTTTCAGTATAAATTTCAATTTCTCCTCCAATAATGTGAAAAGTAACAGACATAATACATAATTGAAGGATAGATTTTATTTAGTTTGTGTGAGGATTTCTCACTTGTTGCTTATTATGACCTAGGAGCATTTTTGTTCGCTGTTATTTTCCTTTCTTTTTTGTAAAAATGTGTCTTGTGTGCCTACTATAACACAGCAATATAGAATACAAGGGAGACATACAGCTAACAGACAGGTTCATGCTTTCAGGGAGCTCTCCCTTAATTATGGGAGACAGATGACCAACAAGGAATTGTGGTAGGCAATTGTCTGAAATACCAAGATTACAGGAACCATTAACAGAAGAAACTTAACTTTGAGTAGAAATGAAGGTGAGAGGACATTTGCTTTTTTCTAAGCATTTTCTGTGACGTAAATAAAACACTCTCATGTAAAAGACTTTTCTAAAAGAAAATGCTTTGTGTGCTATTCATCCTATGAAAGAGAAGACTGGTCCACTCAAAGGAAAAACTGTGGAATACACTTGCATCTTGGAGATAAAAAGGTATCAGCAATTTAGAAGTTCTGATAGTTGTTTCTGAAGGCCATACAATTCGGGGGTATAGGCTCACTGACTCTCTTCTTCGTGGGAAGAGTAACCTGCTACAGCAGACAGAGCTAACGTTAGACCCTCAATCAAAAATCGCATGGACATACTGACACTTTCTTGCTTTTCCAAGGCCAATCCAGGAACACTCCACAAGACACTGGTAGGTGGTAGTTTCTTCACAAGACACTGGAAGTCTCAGAAAACTCATAAGGGAAGAAGAAAGGCATACGTCTTAGTTCTGGCTGCTGCAACAGAATGCCGTACATGGGACAGCTTTCGAAATAAAGGCTTGGTGTTTACAAATTATGGAACCACGGTGACAAGACCAGGATTTAACGGTATCTAGTTTCTGATGAGAGCTCTTCCTGGTTTGTAGGTGGTCTGCTCGTTGTTCTAAGGACATGAAAGGCAGAGAGATTTCCAATCTGTTCATTTCCTTAAAAAAGGAACTATTTCCATTCAAGATGATGTTTCCGAATTACATTTCAGAGCCTATTCATCCAAACACTATCTTGGTGAATGTTTTGGTTTTAGACTATGGATATCAAAGGGATATAACATGCAATACACAGCAGCACATAAATATAAAGGAAAACTAACACTGGAATATAAAATGCAGATTCCATAAAGTGAAAAGAAAATTGCTCGGAGTGTAGTAGGGTGCGCGGTCAGGGGAGTCAATCGGAGTAAGGAAAACATCTCAGGGGGATGGGTGCAGTCATAAACAATTAGCATGGATCCAATGTCTTAGCAATAGCTGCGTAATACAAAAGAGCTGGAGTCACCTGGCAGGATAAGGACATGGGACAGGACGTGTATAACAACAGCGAATGGCAATGTCCTGCAGTTCCTGATGAGGGGACCAGAAGAGACTCCCTAACTCTGTGTATTTTGTTGCATTCATTAATTCGAATAGAAGCATTCACTATTCAGTACTCAGGACTGTATAAACATTTGGGATAAGATCCTAAAGCAAATAGAGGAAAGAAAAGAAAATGTTTAAAGAAGAAAGTCATGAATCATTATAGGCTGCTATTTTTTATAGTTTGAGCTATTTAAGTACGATGCTCAAGAAACTACATATGTAAGCTCCTAAGTAGTATTCAGTTGACTTCTAATTAACCTCTTCTGCCATTTCCCTTCAAGGGAAATTGGAAAAATATTTTTATAGTCCAAAAGAAAATGCTTGCTTTATAAAAGAACTACACAAATCTGAACGTCGCGTGTAGTAATCTTTCACAGCATGTGATGTGTGGAGCAGCATCCAGTCTAATTGTGTTTCTTCCTTATCGGTCTTAGTTATCTCACCATTACTGCCTTATTAATGAGACTCAGCCAAAGCTTAGCTTTCTGGTGCAAAAGTGAAAATCTGCGACGTTTCAAACATGATTTTTCTCTAATCAGTCCATATCTCATTATTTGTGATTCTTTTTGTTAAGATTTTGATGTGCGCAGATGCTTTTCTGTGGGACTATTATTTAAAACATGTCCTTCCATGGGTGCCCAGCACACTTCACAAACTATTCTTCCTCTGTTCTTCTGTATTGGACAGAGGATTTGTTTGGGGTAAGCTAACTCTCAGTAAAGAAAAAGAGTTTTCCTTTCTTTTAATACTTTTATTATTGGCTTTTTTGCACTGCCCCCCAAAAGAAAACTCAGCCAGTAGATCTGTTTCTTAGCATCCATAAACCCAGGAATTGAGAACCACATAAAATCTGGAAGTAGTGATGCTTGTCCTCATTCCCAGAACTCAGGAGCAATATGTAGGAGGATCAGGAATTCAACACCATTCTCAGCCACTTTGAAGCCAGGCTGGGGAGGATGAAATCTATTTGATTTGCACTAATTGGACTCACTGAGTTAAAATTTAATTAATTAATGAAAAAAATCACAAAAGAAAGACATGAAGATGGGAGGCAGATGTTGATGGGGTTTCTTAGTAAGAATAGGAGGGCGAGAGTGAGAAGTGGATGTGTTCAAGATACCTTGTATACATGGATGGAAATTTTCAAAGAATAGATGAAAATAAATAAACCAAATAGAACAGACAAAAACCAATTCCATGCTCTTGGTTTTTCCTTCAGATAGTTACAGAGGCCACTGATTTTTACTTTGGTGGTAGAGAGAGTTAACTAGCCTCCTTGATCCAGGAAATATTAAGAATCTTACACCCCTCATGACAGCCAGTCCCTAGAAAGAATTCACTGTTGTGTTAGCAGATTTGGCTGGGCTGTTCCATGCAACAAGGGAGCTTTCTGCTCACTGCCACACCACAGCAGGACAGAGTTGATTTCTTCTGTGCACAAAATCTAGCTCTGCTCCCCAGGATGCCCTCAGTCTGTGACCTGGTGTCTAACTGCTCTTCCTCCCATTGCCACGCTAATACAGTGACAATGCAATCCCTTTAGCAGTCTGAGAGAAAAGGAACCTGTCATTGAGCTTCTAATAGACTCCTCCCAGAAAAACCGGATTGATTTGTTCACTAATTTTAGCCAGAATCTAGGATCAGTAAAACTGGGAAATAAAAGTGAGCATGCGTAATATTCTACAGGGAACAGTAACCACCCTGCCCTTTTGCCTGGCTGACAGTATTTGATTCAATGCCAAGAGAAAAAGAGCAATTCCAAACCTCATATAATGGAAACCTCCAGCACAAAGCCTTTGCTTCCAATGTGTTGTCACCCTCTATCAGTGAGAACTTTGGCAGGTCTCATAGACACTCTGAACCTCAGTGTCTCCATCTGTGAAATGGGGTGAATTCTGTCATCACCAGGCAGTGGGGCTTTAAGAAATCTGGACTAAAAAGCAACTGACAAAGCACCAAGTACCCACTTTTAAAAGTAGCAATTACTATTGTTACATTTTAATGGTGAAATTGTGATAAATCATTATTATCACAGAAAATAATCAATTAGTTTTGTTATATTTAATTTACCAAGAGTAATGAAAGCAATTTTGAGGTATAGGCATCACTGAGGCCTCCCAGTTGAGTTCGGAAGCAGCTTCAACCCTGCATTTAATTGACTTTTAGTAGAAAGCGTAATATATTATTACCTTTAGAATTTCTCATTTCAGAGGGAAAAAATGGAGCTTTTAGAGTAATTGCGAAAAATTTAAAGGGGCCTCAGTGAAAGCAAAGAGGTGAGTTTCCATGGTGATGTCTCGACAACACAAGCGAGAGAAAGGGGAGCATTTAATGAGCACTTACATGATGCTAAGCGGTATGCTTTGCACTTCACACCCAGGATCAGGCCAGAGTACAGGAAAAGCCACAAGACCATCAAGATTGTCTCAGTTTTATTGACGAAGCAACTCAGAGGACTTTCCCATCCAACCAGTTAGACTGTATTCTGAGATGTGACCTGTGTTTGCTTCGAGTGTATACCCAGCCCCTCTCTAAACACCTTTCCTGACATTGCACCTTTCTTTGAGTCTGCCAGGCTGAAGACTCATTTTCTTGGATTTGTTGGCAACTTTCCTTGGGTAACTGTAGATGTAACACACAGATCTCTCAGTGACTTCCACTCAGCACACTAGGTTATAGCCTTAGAGTCTTCTCTTGCCTGCTAAGTCAGATCTCTTCCTTGGAGCAGGAGTCCCAAGGATAAATGCAAAATTTTGTGGGTGTTGTCAGGGACCAGGTGGGGAAAAGGGTATCCATAGATGCCAAATCTGGAACATTTGATCAACTGTAGTACACCTTTATTATATCAAATTGTCTCCTCAAGATTTCTATTTAGTTTGGGAAAGGAAAATTATAACTACACAATAGTGGAAGCAGATAATATTATGACAATATGATCAAAATTAAAATTAGCAATAAGGAACATGGGGTGTCTTAGAAATAAGACATGAAGAAGGAAACACTATCATGTGAGTATTCCCACAAGGAGGCAAAAATCTTATCTCTCGACAAATAATCACACATGCAAAATAACATGGACCAATGGGTCTGCATTCTTTAAAACTCTCAGTGTGATAAAATTGAAGTGATTGAAGAACCTTCAAGATCAAAGCAAACATGGTAAGCAAACGGTCTTATACCAGATGAGAAGCATGCTTGCCCATTAGCAGGTGATTAAGAAAACATGGAATATTGGAATGTAGATGAACATATTCTATCAATGTTAAGCTTCTCAAATGCAAATATCCAGTAGAGTTAAAGATAATATTCTTTTCAATTATTATTATTACATCTCCACCACAGTTTCCCCTTCCTTCTCTCATCCCAGTTCCTCCCCAGCCTCCTCTCTACCCACCCCATTCATTCCACCTCTATTTCCATGCAGAGAAGGACAAACCTTCCATAGACAGCAACCAAACATATCATATCAAGTTGTGGTAAAACCAGGAAGCTCCCTTCATATTCAGGCTGTCGAAGGCAACCCAGTATGGGGAATAGGGTCCCAAAAGCTGGTGAAAGAGTCATAGACAACCCCTGCTCCCACTGAAAGAGTCCCACAAGAAGACTAAGCCACACAACTGCAACATAGATGCAGAGGGCCTAAGTGGGTCCCATGCAGGCTCCCTGGTTGTCTGTTCAGTCTAAAGAGAATATTCTTATTCTTAGGTAGTATGCAAGAAAATGCCAATAAGCCAAAGGGCATGATATATGCTGTCTATTATCAAATGGCTCAAACAAGCAAGAGAGGGAGTAGCAGATGGCTGCAGGAAGCTGTGTTTTCTGGACACAGCAGGAGAGCTGCACATATGAACTCACACCAGTTATCATAGCGTGCACAGGACCTGAGCAAGCCCAAGTGAAGCAAAAGTGAACCAAAAAAAAGGGAAATGGCATGAAATCCCACTCTTAGGGAGTAGCTCTTCCCAATCAATAGCTGATGGGATGGGAATACTTAGTTTTTCTTAAGTGCATAGCTCCTGGAATGTCATACACAACTCATTCAGATTTGACAAATTTGAAAGAAGAAGACACGAGTTTGGGTTAAAAAGGATCTTGAAGTAGTTGGGGAGAGGATGAATATGATTAAAAATATGTTGTGTGAAATTCTCAAATGGCTAATTTTTAAAATTAGAGAGCTGATGATGTAGCTCAGTGATAGAACACCATTTAGCCGGGATGATGCAGTTTAGAATGTGTAGCCTGCATGTGTATCTCTATGTGTGTACACAAATATACACAGGCTCATATATCACCCATTTCTCTTCTCTGCATATATACAAAGAGGATATGATAAACAAATTGGTCAAGTTTTATAATTAGGGAATCTGAAAGTATATATACCAAGTATCTTGGGAGAAAGAGGATATTTCCCTAACAAGTCCCTGAGTACTGTGGAATGCAGTGTCTGGGTGGTACCCTGCATGCTGGATTGCTCTAGGCAAGCATCCCACAAATTTCCTAAACTATTAGCTACCTAGGATGGGGAAACTGGGTTTCCCATTTCATCGTCAGGTATGAGGAAGCAGAAGAGGAGGCGAAATCTGCAGGGTGGGGCAGGGCAAAAGGAACTTGAAGTCAAGCCAGGCCCACTTCCTTTTACCACAGAGAGAAACAGTTCAGGTGACTGAATCAGGCAGAAGGTGAAGTTCCATTGCTCATAGGGAGGTAGAAAGTACCAGTAGACTTGTAAATGGAAACTTGGCAATGTTTTGGTGATTATCACTGCCTTCTTTACTGCACATGACTGAAGGATCTGATATCCCGCTCAGCTCTTCTGGAATGAGGTTCACAGAGTCTGTGTTCCAGGCATTCCCCTTCAGTGTAAGCCCACACCAATGAGCTTAGCTGTTAAAACACATTTTCTTTTTTTTTTCCTCAAAGTTTATTAAAATACAAAAGTCTCCATTTCCGCCCCTCCTCCCAACACCCTCCCACTCCCCCCACTCCCTCTCCTCCTCTCTCTCCATCCCCAATAGCAGTCAGGGTCTCCCGCCCGGCGGGCAGTCCAAGCTCCTCCCCCCTCCCTCCAGGTCCAGGAAGGTGAGCTTCCAAACAGACTGGATCCCAAAAATCCAGTATATGCAGAGGAAACAAGTCCCAGTGTCATTGTCGCTGGCTTTTCAGAAAGACTCCAGGCCAGCCACATTCAGAGAATCCGACCTCAATCAGAGAATCTGGCTGGATTACTACGTGCTCGCTCAGTCCCAGACAACTGGCCTTGGTGAACTCTCATTAGATCAGTCCCCTTGTATCAGTGGGTGATTGCACCCCTCGCGGTCCCGATCTCCTTCCTCATGTTCTTCCTCCTTCTGCTCCTCGTTTGGACCTTGGGGGACTCCGTCCTGTGCTCCAATGTGGGTCTCCGTCTGTATCGCCATCCATCGTCGGATGAAGGTTCCCTCTGATCTTGCCTTCCTTGCTCACGTTCTCTTTCCTTCTGCTTCTCGTTTGGACCTAGGGAGTTAAGTCCAGTTAAAACATATTTTCTAAGGCACCTGAGAGGAACAAGAGGGAAAGCCTCTCAGCAGGTTTGTTATTGCCACTTTAAACAATTTTCAAAGGACATAGGACATTTTATTTATTCTGGGTTTCAAAGAGCTGACACATAGAGAATTTACTAATTATTCATGAATTTGAAAACAAATGATATGTGTTCCCTACTCCTATTCCTATTCTATTCACTATTCCTGAGTGATTCACTGAGAGAGTAAGGAGCAGATTGAGTGAGTAAATGAGTTAGTGAGTGAATGATTGATTTAGTAAGTGAGGGAGTGAGTGAGTGATTCTTTCCTTGTCACCCCTAGGCCCCATATGGATGAGCTCTCCCAACACACTGGCCTCTGTCATATTTTCATGCTCCAGCAAGCCTCTCCTTAACTGATCTGGCAATGAACAGCATTTGAGGGAAGCACCAGGTGATAAACAATGGCCAATGGCACCATCACAGTCCCTGACTTTTTATCAAGAAATCCACCAATCTATTTCCCTGTTTAAGTGCTCATGTTCTCTCTCTCTCTCTCTCTCTCTCTCTCTCTCTCTCTCTCTCTCTCTCTCTCTTTCTCTGTCTCCCTTTCAACATTTTTAAATTCTACGTTGCCACAGGGATAAACACAGTCATGGTCCCAAAGCTTTGGCTCCAGGGCTGTTCTCACAGTTGCCTTACAAATCCAGTAACTGGAACATTCTGGAAGCCAGACTCCTTTGTCCTTCTCCAAAGTCAGTAACTTTAGTAAAAATAACAAAACAACATCCCTTGTTTTTTCCTGGTACTTTTCCTTACACAGTCTCCTTTGATTCAGAGTTGTTCTACTTTTATGTCAGAGGCTCTTACAATAAAATATGATGTGAAAGAGTCCCTGGTCCCTTTCCGGAACCTTCAGAAATCTAGACAGGAGCCTGAGGCTTGCTTCCCTCCTTGGCAAGACAGGAAATCCAATAGGCCGAGGCCTCTGTCCCCAGGTCAAACAGCCAGGCCAATTGAGTTGCTTGCTGGAGCTTGCTCCCTAGACTACAATTCTAGGTTGCAACACTTAAGTCTATGTCACTGTTAGAGAAAAAAAACAGTGGAGATGTATCAACCCCCAAAGGGAGCATCACTTACCTAAATCCGCAAAGTTCTGGAAGAGGAACAAAGTCTTATCCTTGAGAAAGATTTCAGGTTCTACTCCAGGACACCCACTTGGCTTGGTCTGTCTGGCCACACAGATTTAATTAATTCCCGAATGCGGAAGGCCTTAGAAGGCCCTTTCCTTTCTTCTTCATCCTGAGCCTTGTCTCATGACCCTGAAATGTAGTCATCTAGCACCTCCTCAGAGAACAGCCTCAGTCTCCAGTGTTTCTACTGAGGCTTTCCCTTTAACTGCCTGAGCTTTCCTTCCCCCTCCAGAGAATTGCCTTGGGACAGTGGCTTACCCCATCTCCTGTGATATGTGTGTTCTTCGGGCTGAGAAATGAAAAAACATACTGTTTTAACTACTTGTTTCTTGTTGTGGTGACATTACGCTGACAAAATCAGCTTAAAGAAGGAAGGATTCATTTTGTCTCACATTTTGAAAGCACCATCTATCCAGGCAGCAGGAAGAGAACATGCCAGCTAGTCACTTGGTATCCACAGTCACCAAACAGAGATACCAACACTGCTGCTGTTTCTTGTTCTTAGGTAGACTGTGAGCCCAGCCCAGGTGATGATGCTATGTGCACTAGGATATGTCTTCTGACCTCGATTGATGTAATCTAGATAACCCATGAGATAAATGCTCACATGTGTTGCTCTTTGATGATTCTAGACCTTATCAAGTTGACAATATTAACTATTATAGTTCATAAACATCTATCCTTGTCTTCAAGCAGGATAAACCTGAGACGGGAGGTTATTCAAGGAAAAGAAAGTACAAAGATTTAGTATAGCATACTTGCTCACAAGACTATAGAGGATAAGTCCCATTATCTGCCAGCTGTCTTGGATAACAAGGACCAGAATCCTTAATCTGGACAACCAGGGAACCTGTGGTGCACCACACTGGAAAAGGCCCCACAGGCAAGATATTCCCTTGAAAAGACGTTCTTACTTTTCTACAGTTTGTGTTAACCTCCTTCTATGAAGGATCTATGGCCTGGAGCCATGCTTCTGCATATCACTAGATGTTACCTAATGGGCACTGAGAAAGTACAGGAGGCCAGAACATGTCTTCAGGTAAATTATCAGCTGCAGAAGAGCCACAGAGGATCCAGCCTCAAAATTACTTAAAGTAACTTAGCAAATGCAATACATTGATGAACTCACTTTCTCCTGTGAAGAAAAATGATGCTGTCTTAGAGCGCTCTCACCTCTGTGACCTTGTGAAATGGTTTCTATACTCTCTTATCCTCTCTCTGCCTTTCCTCTCCCCTCCCCACCTCTCTCTGTGTGTCTCTCTTTCTTTCTCTGTCTCTGTCTCTCTCTCTCACCTCCACACACAGAGGTTATTCCTTCAGAGAACATCATCGCATACATTTATTTGTAAAGTGATGATAGAGGAGGAATTACTGAAAAATAATAAAAGGTGACAAAAATGCTTAAAAATTAAAAGCTTGAAGTATTGATGTGCAAAAGAAATTATATAGATCTGATAGATTTTAGAGTTAGATATTTTCTTCCTCTGTCATGAAAACAAAATGTTATCTTTCCTGGTTTTATTTTTTTTTTTTTAGAAAAAAAAGTGGTTGACTAGCATACCATTATGCTGTCTGTAGGTTATTTCTTTTCTGCAAATATAGAATATTTATTTTAACACTCATAATGGAAATTAGGAAATGTCTACACTTCTTTTCAACTATGACCAATATTTCCAGTTTCCTTTTGAGTCTTGCTGACTGAGGAAAGGAGACTTAACAGTTATCTCTGGGACCCGCGGATTTCAGGGGATCATCACAAACCTTACAAGTAATAATGCTACTTACAGGCAATCATATAATATCTGCATATAACCTACACAACTCTGGCTATGTGAACTCATTCCAAGATTAATGATTATACTTCAAAGAATATAATGAATTGTGCATCGTTGTTATACTGTATTCTCAAGGGAATAAAAAAAGAAAAAAATCTATGTATACTCATAATGATGTGTTTCCTTTACTAAATATACTTTATCCACAATTGGTTGAATACACAAATGCAAAATGTTTTGACATGTAGGATGATGTCTATATACAACTTTATGGTCATTGTTTATTGCGTTGTAAGGTGATGATATTGACCAAATTCTCAAGAGAGATAACCTGTCCTATTGTCCATATATATTATAGATTGGACTTGACCAGATGTCTCTGTATTTCTTTCAGGTTTCATGTTTTAAAATCAAGATGGCGTGATAGTTAATCTCAGTTGTCAACTTGATGAGATCTAAAGCTCTGTAGAAGAAAGGAATTACCTGGGAGTGCATACCTGTAGGGATTATCTTGGTTAGGTTAATGGAGGTAGGATGATCCACCCACTGTGGTTGGCACTATTCCCTGGACTTGTGTTCTAGCGTGATATAACAAAGAGAAACTGGGTTAAGCTCAAGACTTCATTGCCTTCTGTTTCTTGACTGCGAATATCATGTGATCACTGGCCCAAGCTTCTGCTACTATGACTTATCCACCATGATAGACCATAACTTTGATCTTGTGAGGCAGAATAGCCCCTCCCTTCCTTAAGTTGCTTTTGTCTAGTATTTAGCACATCCACAGAAAAGAAACTAATACATACAGATTTGACTGTCTTCCCCTGATTATTTTTGGTTCATCTCTGAGAAAGAATGAATGGGGGAAGAATCTTTCTAGGACAAGTGCTCATAAGAGACAAAGCAAGGAATGGAAGAAACCTGGAGCACAGCAGGACCGGCAAGGATCAGTGGGTGTTTAAAAAGAAGGTCTTGAAAGAAGGATGGTTTTGAAGAAAGCCACTATAAAAACAAATTGTCATTTGCCACCCTATGTCCCCAAGAAGTACAACCACATCCAGAATATTCTCCAGAGGGGCACAATTAGTCTTCATGTGTTGTCAGAATCTTTATTTTGAAAAGGATAAAAGTGAATGGAGTTTATATTTGAGTAAAAGTTGGCATACTTACACACACACTTATACACATGCCTGTTATACCTTGAGAATAATAGGGAAGTGTCCTGGGAGGTGAGAAGGGGGAAAGACAGAGACTAGTACATACTAAATTCCACAGGTTCCCTCTGACTAGCAAACCTCTGCCCTTCTCCTTGGGAAATGTAAGTTTTAATTGGTTTCTGTGTGCACAGGAAATCAGACCAACTACATGCCTTTTCTTTAATGTTTAAATTATTCCAATTGTAAGTATAATAAGAGAAAATCTATTGTAGCATAAACATACAATTATCACAATAATGTATAAATTTTAAAAATAATTACTAATCTTAGTGAAATTCTACATCCATCTCAATAAAAGCACAAGCTGAATGTTTCTTTAAGTGCTTCAAACACCCTGAACAGATACAAGATATTGACATATTATCATAATGTTTATTAATGTATCATTTGAAAGAGAAACTACAAAGAAATTATTAATACACTGGCCTAGTCAATTTCTTTATTGTTTATCTATTTTAACATACAATAGTCTATTATTTCCAGGTATAACAATTTAATAAATTTCAAAGCAAAAGGTTATTACAAATCAACAGACATTCAGCAGTAATTATTGATCGGCATAAGAGATTCCTTCGAGAATAGCAGGTATTTCCTATCTGGTTTCTCACAGAATAAATACTGACGTGTTTTGTGAACAGGACTGTCCTAGACCAAGTTTTGTTTAGTTTAGTTTTGCAAACTGGTATCTTTATTTCATCTACACCATGAGATATACAGCCACAAAACTCTCTCACCCACTAATCACTAGTGTTCACATCTTCCATTAATTTGTGTCCCAATATGTGTCAGTATTTTGATATAAGTTATATTCTGAAGCACTGGGAGTCAGGTAGAGAAAGAAAAGGAAAGTGGAGTCTTCGTGTGGCCACTAATCCAGGATGACTGGTGTCCTTGTGACAAGACTGAGATAGGCTCACAGAAAGACAGCAAGGACACAGCTGAAGGTCGGCAACTACAAGCATTAGCAAGATCCTACCCTGCCACATCTTACTCTTGGGCTCTCACCTTTAGGATGGTGAGCTCATCACCACATTGGTTAAGTCACTCTCTCTATGGCAACCGTAGCAGGTAACTATAGGACACTTTGTTTCAACTTACAATTTAACTCATTATCTAATTACTAGTAATGGCTCAGGACAATTGGTGGAATTTTTCAATGTTTTCTTTTCTAGCAGGAAAGAAAACCAAGTTTTAACTTTTCCTTCTGAAGTGTGTGTGTGTGTGTGTGTGTGTGTGCATGTGAGAGACAGAGACATTTGCATACACATACAAATATGAACATGTGGAGACTGCGGTTGGAACTGGATGTCTCACACTCTTCAACTTCTTTTTGAAAACAATTTCTCACTGGAGTTCATCATTTCTGCCAGATTAGCAGGCTGGGAAACTCCAGGGACAATTCTGCCTCTGCTTTCCCAGAGTGGAATTGATGTGAAATTCCATTCTGTATGCTATGAATACCATTGGTTAATAAAGAAACTGCTTTAAGCCTATAACAGAGCAGAACAGAGCTAGACAGGGAAAACTAAACTGAATGCTGGGGGAAAGAAGGTAGAGTCAAAGAGAAGCCATGTAGCTCCACCAGAGAGAGGCACAGAGCCAGAATTTTGCTGGTAAATCACAGCCACATGGCCATACACAGATGAATAGAAATGGGTTAAATTAAGATGTAAGAGTTAGCCAATAAGAAGTTAGAGCTAATGGCTTAATCACTGATTTAATTAATGCAGTTTCTGTGTTGTTCTTTCGGGAGTCTGGGTGGCCAGGAAACAAGCAAGTGGGCTCCTACAACATGCTGCCATGTCTGTTTTTAATGTAGGTGCTAGGATTTGAATTCAGGTACTTACATGCCTGTGATAGGCACTTTACTGACCATGCCAACTCTCCAGCTCCTGCCTCTGAATTTTGACTATTCTATCATGTTACAACCCACTGACAGGCTTCCCGTCTGGTTTTCGTCTCCTGTTCTCTACACTGGTAGACCCTTTCTGATACTGGTGACTTCCTACCTCTTTTCAGAACCTCTGCGCCTACCCCCTCTCTACCAGACACAAAGGAAGGAAAAAAAACCTCACACGTTGGTACAGACAGGTACTTGAGAAAGAGGAACGTCATACCTGTCAATCATCCTTCCTAATTTTTGTTAATTTAAAAATTGCATTTGCTCTCCTTTTATATTATAATTGCATCTTATACATTTTAATGAACTAATTTCTTCATTGAATATGTGACTTTCTTATAGACTCGCTTCATTGCAATTATCTATAATGCATATTATCTTCTGATGCTCAGTTTTAAAAATGTGACTGGTAAGAGTCTTCTCAAGATTCTTCATTTGTCTCTTCAGGCTTGCCCTGGATAATTTTGAGGGTTTCCTGCTTGTCTTAGCAGTCACTGCAGCTAAAATTCCATGCATTCCTTTTTCCTGCATCTCAAGAGTTTGAAACAGTTGATCTCAAGTTTGAGCTCTTGATTTTGGTTGTCCTATGCCTTTGAGTACTAAAGGAGAGGAGGACTGTCCCATTGCACTCTGGGAACAAAACTGAAGACAACTCTTGTAAGGAGCAGCTAAAGTCCACAAGTGCATTATGACACAGCTTTAAGATTAATACGTTATTTTAGTAGCGTAGCATTAGTATTTACAACGCAATTTGGAGTCCACCATTCCGACTGTTTCCTTTCTTTCTTCTTATGTCTCATTGAACAATGTCACTTCATGGACTTTTTGCTTTATTTTGTTTTGTTTTGTTTTGTTTTTTAACTCTGGGCTTCCTCAGCTACTCCTGTGTATTCTCCCTTCACTGTCAAGTCTGTCCACGGCACTCAGCTTCTTGTGTAGGGGATGTAAACGGGAGCACAGTGAGACCATGGAAAGTTAAATTTCACAAGCTTAAGGAAGACATAATTTGACAACAACAAAATTTACAAGCAGAATGACCTCTGACTGTCCTTTTCCCCTTTGGGGACTTCATGTGACTCACTCGGAATATACTTAAAAAGTGTGTAAGTAAAACAAGAGCATAAAGGGAAAGACCTGGTTTCATTTTCCATATTTCATAACTGAATAAGCAAAGATAAGAATGTCAACAGTAGGACTTTGCCTCTGATATACAAAGCCTTGGCTTTCATGCCCTGATCTTTAAACATAAATACATAAGCAAATAAATATATCTAGAATCAAGTGGGATTTGATTTCTACAAGATTTCCACAGAATTAACATGGAGGCAAAGACAAGAAAACCAAGAGCCTTCTCGTACTACAGAAACAAATAAACGGAAACAAGAAGCAATTGCCTTCAGTTGTGGCTTTCCCATATTAACATGGAGATATGAAAGTTTTCATTTGTTTGAAAACACTATGTGAACTTGAACTGTGTGCATGTTGTCAGAATTGTATTACAATAGGTGGGTTAGTCTGGGCATGAAGCAGTTAACATGACCACCTCAGTAAAGGAATGATGTCCTCGAAGTCTATGCATTCTTGAATTCTGATTCAGTGCTCTGCCAGAGGCTGCACAGCAATTGAGATATGAAAATTAATTCTGTGGATAAAAAAGCAACCATTCACCCATGAACCAGGCTCTTGGCTTTGTCTACACACCTGTCTGGGAAAGAGCCAACCGGAAGCCCTCACTTACAGGAGATAAAAGCCAGTCCACCAAGGATTGTGGTGCCATACCTTTCCCCTTTCTGCTGTGTAGCTCAGGGCTGCAATAAGGTTGGGGCACATACGCCTTTCTGGGCTGTTTTATTTATTTCAGTTCCCAGGGATGACACTCCAAACTCTGGGCAGAGGTACACCTTTGTTCTCATTCCAACATAACCAAATAAAGCAAGCTCATGATACAACAGTCTAATTACCGTATGCAAATTTTTATGCTCCCCTTGCCTCTTGTGTTTTCCAGGTCATACCTTATTTACAGGGAAGGAGCGCATAGCTCAGAAAAACTCACATGATCAAAGAGTCAGGTGGGAAAAAGACAAAGGAAGCAGTCTGCACTCTTCCCCAACAACTGATGGAAAAGTGATAAGGAAAAAAGAGCCATAGAGTCTTTGTTGAAATTTCTGCCCTGTGGCATCATTGAATGCCTTCAACTGTGGTTCGGTTATGACTCTTTGGAATGGTTGAAGGATGAAGAGGACCCATTGAATGATTTCTTTGTCCAGCCCTGAAAACACACATAAGTAATATTATATGGGCTGTTTAGGTTGTTTTTAGGAATATGTATGTATTTACACATACATATATGCACACAATAATAATTGATGAATTAGAGGCAATGAATTTGAAAAAGAAAGTTAGCAATATATGGGAAGGTTTAGAAGAAGAAAAAGAGAGAGAAATGTTATCATTATATTATAATCTCAAAAATAAAATTAAAGTATTTATTTTTAATTTATATATACTTTTAATGTAGAGTTTTATGAGACATTTAGCATAACTATCAGCACAAATAGGGCACATAGCAGCAAGAACTGCCACTGTTTGTAGTCAACTGTTTCCCTTGCCAGCCCTTGTAGTTGGAGGCTAAGCATTCATTCCTGGCCACTCAGACCTCAAATAATTACACAGAAACTATAGTATTTAAAACAATGCATGGCCAAGAGCTTATGCATATTTGTAACTAGCTCTTATATCCTAAACTAACCCATCTCCATTAATTTGTGCATCACCACAAGGTCATGGCCTACCAGCAAAGTTTCATCTGGCTCCAACAGATACATCTGTCTCCTGTGGCAGCTACATGGCTTCTCCTCAACTCTGCCTACTCTCTCTATATATCCTTTCCAGCCTGGCTATGTTCTGTTAAGCTATTGGCCGAAAGCAACTTCTTTATTAACCAATGGCAATAAAACACATTCATAGCATACAGAGGGGAATCCCACATCAAGCCCTAAGTCTCAAGAACTGTTATCAGTATATCCTTACAGATTTGCCTTTTCCAAAATAACAGATAAATAAAAGTCTACTTTCATTCACTTCACATAGTGCATTTTAGATTCATTCAGATCACATGTGTCAGTAATTTGATCGTTTTGATTAGCCTGCTGCATACTTTACAACTTGAACAAGACAGTGTTTGTATGTTCCCCAGCAAAAGGGCATTTTGATATTTTCAGGTTTGGGTGATTAGCAATAAAACAGCTCTGAATGTTTAGATGCATGGTTTTTGTGAGTTATGTTTTCACCTAGCTTGGATAAATACATAGATAGAATTGCTGAATTTTGTGTGGGTAAGGTTTTGACTTTATATGGAATTGCCCAAGTGTGTTTGAAAGTTAAAGTACTATCTTGTATTTCTCTCTGCAATGAAAGGAACTACCCATTGGTCTACAACTTCAGCAACACTTAGTATTGGCTGCTCTTGTTCCTGTGTTGATTTTATTACTGCTCTAATAAATGTTTCCTCTCATCTGAATGTGGTTTTGATTTGTATTTTCCCAATGACTGACATTTCTCATCATTTCATCTTCTAGCTGCTATCATCTATTATTGTTTTCAATTATCATTTCTTCAATTTTAAATAAATTTCTTCTTTTGTGCTTAAGTCTATCAATAATTTTATATTCTTATTAACTAGGGAATGGTTGGCAATCAAAAACATACAGAAATTAATAATAGACAGAGTATATATTCTAAAATATCAAAACTTTGTGATTCTACAACAGTGGTTCGCTAAGTTACAATGCGATGAAGTCATTCAGAGGGTCATTTCTGAGATGTCCATTCTGATTGAGTAGAACCAATCAGATTCTAAAACCTGAGAATCTTTATTTTATTAAATTCCCAGAAGCTTTTGGTTCCTTGGTCTATGCATTACATTTTGAATAAGAAGAGATCAAGGACCATTGTTCAAGTTCTCCTTTTAGAACCCTAAACCTTATAGAACCCTAAAGCTAACCAACATCTGTTATTTATTTAATATTTCTTTACCTTTGGAAGAAAAAATAAACAAAATTAATAAATACATCAGCATATTTACATCTCTCTCTTAGGACATAATATCTAGTGTCAGAATCTCTTACTGTATGTCCAAAAACTCTTCAGTCTTGTTCTGTGCTGCTGACAAAGCACTGGGGGAAGATTTCACGAAACCCACTCCACAGTGGAGCTGCTTATATTTGTCTTTCATCAAAACCCTATTTTTTTTCTTGTAAACCAATTTCAAGTTGTCGGTGGTTATAGTCAAATTTCTTTCAGCTATTCCCTTCATAAAGAATAGTATGGGGATTGGTAACTGGTGAACCATTTGCTTAGGTTGTCGCTTACTATGAAGCTTTAGAGGATAGGAAACGATGTGAGTACAGTGTCTCCCATCATTCTTAGACTTAGATATGTTCTAAGACTTCTAGAAAATATTGAAAACTACAGGGATATGAAACTTTAGATTCTATGTTTTTATCTCATATACAGTTACATATATACCTATGGTTAAGTCTCTGTGTGAATCAGATAGAAAAGGTCAAACCACATTCAGAATTTTAGATTTCACCTGTAGGACATGCCAAACTATACTATGAATCAAAAGTCTTTTAGCATGGGGGGGGGAGGGACATGGAACATAAATGGACTTTGTTGGGAAGAATAATAGTAAAATCAAGTAGACCATCTGAGGGAAAAGAATGCTGCCAAGAGTAAATGGTACGCTATTGGATTATACAGAGGTTCAAGAAAAAAAAGGACATAAAGACACAGGGCAAAGACTGTCCTGTATTTGTCTGGAAGCAATCACAAGAGATCATGGGAGAGAGATGTTGTAACTCTGGAGTCTTATAGAACTTTGTCTCTTCTGCTTCGTGGAGAAAGAAAAAGAATGTCTTTCAGATGATTCTGATCATTTAGTGTTTGCCTTCAAGGTGTTAGTCAAGACAAAAGTCCACCCTATTGTGGAGCCAGCTCTTCCATTATTAAGTTTCTTAAACTTCATGGTAAGACTCACTGATGTCAGTTCAGAATCATAGCTTCTCAAGGCCCTGGAGATTCTGGCTCAAGGTATCACTGTTGGAGCATTAGATGCATTAAATAAGTTCACTGTGTGATTCCACTGTCATGAAAATTTGAATGCAACTATACAATACCTTACTGGATGCAGTTATCTAAGAGACATTTAGTAGAGATTTCCCTAGTCACTGGAGGAACCATCTCAGGGGGAAAAAATGTAGTTTGAATCCCTAGACAGTGTGTAATTTTGCTCATGTCAGCCAAGTACTGCATGGCTTTCAAAATATAGATCACTGATTCTAGGCCAGAATTTCTAATTATATAAGTCTGAGGGTCTGACAATTGCATTTCCAAGATGTTCTCATGCAGAGCAGAGTACATGCACATGTTGATGTGGGGAAAGGTCATGCTTCAGGAACTACTGACAGAGGAGCAGAGGGTACACAGATGTTCAGCACACTGCAAGTCAGGCCTTAGACACAGGGCCCTCTCAATTCCTCTGCCAACAGCCCACAACGCTGGAGAGAGAATGCCCTACTAAAACCTCCCTGCTCTATAACATCAAGCCAAAGATGTACACTCATGTGACAGAACAGAAAATATGGACTTGGTGTGGTTTCCAGCTCAAAGCACCAATTTCTTCCAACTCTCAACTACTTCTAGATTGAACAAAGTGGGAAAAAATGAAAGAGAAAGGAAAGATACATACACAGGGGTGGAGGGAGGTTTCTTCAGTTCAGTCGTGATGGAGCCCTGATAGAATCTAAGAAAACTAAGTCAAATGCAGGTTTGTGTATTAGAAAGAGAGCAGATGGGTTGCTGGAAAGATTGTACTGGAGATGAATGTAAAAGGTAAGGGTGGGAGAATATTGATTGGCAGAACAAGTTTGAGGAGTCATATACATGGAAGCTGCCATTAGGAGGGCTTTCAATAGCAATAATGGAATGCTCTTGCATGAATCAGCTGTCTTAGTACACTAACAACTGCACATTGCT
This sequence comes from Myodes glareolus, assembly GCF_982192425.1. NCBI lineage: Eukaryota > Metazoa > Chordata > Mammalia > Rodentia > Cricetidae > Myodes > Myodes glareolus. The sequence continues at coordinate 66,318,979 of NC_142033.1, forward strand.
AGCATTATACCTTACAGATTTGAAAAACTGGGGCACAAAAATGTCAGGTATCAGTAGCAATCACTCAGTGAGTCTTCTTATGGGCCACAGGCCACATCTTTAAGTCAGGTTGACATCAGCGACCTTAGTGTCACTCAGACATGTTGCTGCTTTTCTCTTGACAGAATACCTACCTCCTGAAGAGCTACTGCTGACAATCAGCATTTCAAACACTAGGAGTGATAATTGAAGGAGAGACTTTATTTAAAAAAAAAAAGCATCTTTTTCCTTCCTTGAGACAGATCACAATCTGACAGGAGGATAGATCTTTTTACAGCTAACTTAAAGACTGGGGAAACTCCAAGCATTTGTGATCCGCAGTAAAGGCTGCCTGGAAAAGATAGCACGGATGGTTGGGATATTTGCTATGATTTAAGTATGAAGGGTTCTCTGGGAATCTAATGTGTTCAAGATTTGGTTCTAAATACCATTTTCAAAGGTAGGGTGTGGAAACAAGGATTGAATCACGACTGCTTGAATTTTCTCAATGAATTGATCTACTACAGACTCATAATTTCATGACAAATATTAGGAGATAGGCACTTGGAAGAAGTTGGGTCCTAGAAGGTGCCACTGAAGGATGTAACTCTTCCTCTTACCCTACCTCGTCACCATCATCATCTTTCCGTCTTCCTTCCCATCTTCCTCTTCCATCTTTTCTTCTTTCCCATCTTCTTCTTTCTTTTTCTTCCAGGCTCTGATGAGGCAAGCCTGTTAGGTGGCTCCACGGTCATGACATTCAGGCTTACCTCAGCAACCTGGGACTAGTTGAATTAGGATAAAGTCCAGATACGTCCATTCTCCTTTTCAATTGTTTTCCTTCTGATATTGTTACTGTGATAAGCAATAAACACAATGGCAAGCCTTGGCGATCTGATAAAAGAAGCTTTTGCCTAGGGCCTTGAATGAAGTGTAAACAAAAATTAGTCAGTGGGAAGAGCACCAGATTCTGAACCCCTGACCTCATTCGTCACGTGCCCCTCCACTGTGTGTCCTCTGACTCTGTTCTAGCCCCCCTGCCGTCCTGCTGGCCTCAGAGCACAATAATCCTCAACTTTTCCAGCCAGACAGAAAAGACTTTTCACTTAACTCCCCACTGCACAGCTGAGGTGAGGCTGGAATTAAAAATAATGAAAATCAATAGGCCTTTTACTAAATGCTGAGGAGCAGAAACAGGGAAATAAACAGCCCTATAATATCAAAACTTCATCTAAGAGGCTTTCCCTATTCCCACGGGACTTGCAGGAAAGAAGGCCATGCCTGACTTCTTGTCCTTTAGGCCCCTGTCTTCCTTAACTTAGCAGTTGCTATTTTTATCCATGTCTATTATCTGGACGCCCACAAGTCTAGACAAACTGATGGGCAATGATTCTCTTCAGATTTGGTGCCTGCCCTCCAAGGTGCAACCTCTTGTGTTAGAACTCACCGCTTATCCAAGCAATTGGACAGTGGCTGACTTTCCCTTATAAGCTACCATTTCTTTATGATCTTTAAAAGAATGTCATGGCTACCTTCTCTGAAATCAGAACTGGATGTTACCATTAATTAATGGCATAAATTTGGTCCAAGCATTAAACCTCTCCGAGTTTCCATTTTACTGTCAGCAAAATTAAGGGTTTGTATCGGCAGTAACTCAGCCCGTTTCTGCATTCCCTGGGGTTTCCGGGGCCATCCAGTCACATGACTCAAGATGTTCAGACCATATACTTTGGTTCTGTGCTGTAATTCATTAAGGGACTTTCTGAACCTGGAAGTCTAGCATAGAATGAAGGCTTACTTCCCTAAGCTCAAAAGTCACATGACTCAAGATGTTCAGACCATATACTTTGGTTCTGTGCTGTAATTCATTAAGGGACTTTCTGAACCTGGAAGTCTAGCATAGAATGAAGGCTTACTTCCCTAAGCTCAAAAGACTCTTTTCCTTTAAAGAAATCCAAGAGTGCAGGGTTCGTATTTTCTAGCCCTTTACGCTCTGTGTTGAACTACAACAGGGATAAGGAAATTTAGAATGTCACTTTTGGACAAGCTCCTCTGTGTGTCAAAGTAGCTGGTATGAAAATAAAGACCAAAAACTCAAGAGTCTCCCTCAGGCCCCAATGTCCAGTCACTGAGGCATCAGAAACAACAAGCCGGATTCAAACTAACCCATGACATAAAGAACTTTCCCAGCCTTCAAATTATGAGCTGAGTAAGTGTCATAGGAATGTCAGTTCAGCACAGAAGTGACTCTCAGCCAAGTCCCATGCTTAGAGTCCCATCGTGTACATATACAAAATATTTTGAATGACAACAATAATAAGCCTCAGACTGAAAACGGGGAAAAAATCCCAGCGTATGTAACAAAATGCTTTAGGTAAAATCCACTGATGTCACTTGCACGGATCTCTATAATGCGCCCATCTAAATCCCCGCATACTATGTATGCTACATTTAGCCATGCTAACTTTAAATGTTTTCACTTCACAAGATAATGCTTTTTCTGCATTTTGAACTAAACAAGACACAGTTAAAAGTGTATGTTAAGTGAAAAGATCTAGGAATTAGCCAAAGGAAAGGGCCTGATGTTCTTCTGATATCACGGCAAGGTTACGCTTGTATCTTTCCAAAAATAAATGCAGTCTCAGATGGCTCCCACTCCAAAACATCTGACGAGGACAGCATCCCAGAGCCCACTGGATAAATGAAGTGTCTGAAGGTAGATGACATGAGATATCAAGGCTTTAACTCCTCAAGCTGAGACCTTGGGAAGACAATAAGAACACAATACTGCTGACCCCAAGACAGTGCTGCTATGTTTACTGACTATATTACATGTTAATTCTCAGCTTGTCAATGCAGATTCCAAAAGCCTTTTGTCAAGGGGGATAAAAGGCATACGTGTAGTAGAAGATAGTATGGAGTTATTTTTGCCATGCTAAGGATTGTTTTTATGCATTTTTATTACCAGTCCCAGGAATGATTACTGGAATAAAAAGAGAAGTTTCAAAAATGGCCAATATGTTTAGTAAATCTACTAATATTACAAAAAAGGTCTAGCAGAAATTAACTAAGAGATGGGCAAATTGAGAAAGACAATTTTACAAAATTGAGCTACTTCAGATTATTTGTTGCTTAGCTGTCATCTTTGCTGTCAACACGTGTTGCTTTAATATGTCAACTTTCACTCATGCTATTATCAATGGCCAAAATAATGATGCATATAAAAGATAAACAAAATCTCTCAAGTGACCTTTGAACAGATATCACAGTTAAGATATCTATGCCTTTCTTTAGCACTATTAGATATTCCTATAATTCTGTTATGTTTGTCTATATTCATTAGCCTAGCCAATCAGGCAATAAGTTCAACCTTGGCCTTTATTACAGCCACAATTTTCTCTTTAGAAAGTTAAAGGGGAAGAGATGTCAGAGGCACGGAGTCCTTTTGCTCACAGGTAAGCACTAGGTAACCTGGAATGTCAACCACGTGGGACTGTTCCTTTAAAAGGAAGAGATGCATAACCTGTTAATCATGCAGAAGGCTCGGATCAAATGTGGCAAATAGCCGGGTTATTTTGTGTACTATCTGTATAGACAGAGACCACACTGGATCTTTCCCCAAATACGTATCATAAGCTTAATTTTTTTTCTGTCAATCTATAGAACTCATCTTTATGGCAGGTGTCAATGTGTACTTGACAAAGAGTTTCAATGTAGTCACAGCCTATCTTTATTTAGCTTACCGTGTGCTTTATTGTCCATGGTACTGAGTTAACTATCACCAGGAAAGTTTTCACCAAAGTGTGCTGTGCTTAAATATGCCTGAAATAAACTACTCAGGGTCAGGAGTCCCAAAGTTTGAACAAACACCACCTACTTAGTTGTGTTGAACTGATCTGCCTTCTTGCTTAGATCCTTCCACTCTTGATGATGGTGGTCCCAGAGATTTCCCTACCCCCAACAACTGGCATCTTTTAAAATTCATGCTAATGACTGAAATCTTTCACCAGTTAAGGAACTTAGAATGTGAACTGTTTCTCCTTGGGCAGAAAGTCTAGGAGAATCCATACTGCAAGATAAAGAGTAGAAATATTGGCTTGTGAGAGCACAGGGGAAATCACACTGGGGAGCCCTACATCAATGGGGAGTCAAAGTTAGGAGGTCAAGAGGAAAGGGAAGCAGATATTCAGATCTGGGTGAGGATCAACAGAATGAAACGACAAGAAAAGGTGAGAGATGAGACCACTGAAGCAGATGGGTGCACAGAGAATTAGTCTGTAGAAGGCTCCAGGGCCTCTAAATTTTTTCAGGAGCCAATAATATCCAGTAGCATTTAAGCAGCCGGAAGTGCGGGGCCCAGAAATCATCACAGCTTCTCTGAGTCATTCCATCCCTCTAAGAAGATATAGTTATCTGTTTAGTTGACCTCACAGTGTCATAGGCTTTTAATTTAATTTGGATGCTGCTTTTAGTTACATGTATAAGAGTTATGCGTTGATGGAGAAAATAGCACATAATTTAGTACATCATGGGTTCTGAGGATCAGGAGCTGAGGCCTGACAGTATTTCATCCTCTGCTTCCAAACTTCTTCTGGAAGCTGCAGTCGCAGGTGAGCCAGGGCTGCAGCCTCTTTTCAAGGTATGACTAGAGAACCATCCTTTCCAGGGCCTGTGCGTGCATGCTTTTTCTTTCCAACAGCATGGGTGAGGGCCTCAGTTCCTTGCTATCTACCAAATAGTAACTGCCCTCAGCTCCTGGCAATGTAGCCTTATCCCAGCACAAAGCAGCTATCAACATAGGAACTGATTTCTTTATAACTCGCAAGGTGAGGTGCTTAACAATACAACGCTACTATTGTCTGTAATCTAGGCATGGGTGTGCAACCTCATATACCCCGGCAACTTTGTCTACCATATTCTGTTGGTTAGAACCAAATGACAGAATATGCATTTGCACTCTCAGAGACTGAGATGGGGGAGCCACGTTAGAGTCTGTCATATAGAGACAACTAGTGTTGGTGCATGGTACCGGGGACCTTCTTCAAAAAAATAAGATTCCACAGCAATGCAAGGAGCAACATCACAAAATAAACTACAGGGAGCAAGATGAGACAATGAGGTGCTCAAGCCATGTCAAGTTAATGGGACAAGGTTATTTTTTTTTCTCTTTACTCCTAGGTGGATTTCTTTCCCAGAAATCTAAGCCTTTCTTTTCCCAAATAGACAGAAACCACAAACACGATGAAATTAGATGAGTAATCTAGCAGGAACAAGTGTAAAGATCAAGATTTGGGTCTCTAAATTGACTTCACAAGTTGAGGCAGGGCTGGGTAATAACGGCTTGTGAATAGGGCTTAAGGGATTTGGCTGACTCAGTGAGTCAGCAGCATGAGGTGGTTGCCAAGAATAGCAAAGCAATTGTGGGCAGTGTTAGACAAGTATAATTCCTCCATCCAGAGGGAGAGAGATGACCCTTCCTCACTGTGCTAATCTGAGAGCACATGGAGGATGGTACACATTGTAGGCTCCCCATTCTAAGAGGAATATAGGTCAATTAAAGTACCTACAAAAGGAATGTCCTAGGGAACTGAATAGATTGAGATAACAGCATGGCTACAAACCAAGACAATTCAATCTGCAAAGACAAAATCCTACCGTGGATAACCATATTCTTGTCAAACCCTAGAGACCTTTGTTCAGGATAAATAGTTAGATGGCATACCAGTGATTTGTCTGTTTGCTGTGACCAGATACCTAACAAAACGGAATTTCCGAAAAGAGGGGTTTGGCTCTTGCTTTAAGAAAGAAATATAGGCTATCATCGCACAAAAGACTCAGCAGGAGTAGAGCTGGTTGCATTCATACATTGGGCCCATAGTCAGGAAATAAAGAAATGAATACTGGTACCCATTTTTTATTTCTCTAGGATTTCATCTCAAAGGATAGTGCCATATTTAGGACAAGCCTTCTTTGCTAAGTTAAGCCTTGCTGTAAATAAGCTCATAAACAAACCCACAGGTATGTGTAAGTGGTTGTTCCAGACCCTATGAAGTTGGCAGTGAAGACTAACCATCCTGGATAATTTTATCTAGACAAAGAAACCCAGAGGCATAAATAGAAATAAGTCCTGCCGGATCAGCTTTTGCTCAGAGTGAAGTCACGTCCAATAGACATTGATGTCCGAGCCAGAAATATATGCTTCTCACTGGAGGCTCTCACTGAACCATGGACTTATTCCACTGACTGCCAAGCATAAGCCATGCCTAACAAAGAAGAGACATTCCCTGTTACCAGGTGGGTCCCTTGAGTAAGACAAGAAAATAAACCTTTGGAAAAAAACTGGATCTCCTAAGTGTTGAAATAACCAGAACAACTCAAATCTCCATTGCTTATCTCATGTGAAGGTCAAATGCTAGTGGCCAAGGATCAATGTCTGTGGCTTTTGGAGTCTTCCTCTCATTCTTGGGATTGAGCTGAGGGAACTGTGGACACAGGAAGAACAAGGGAGCTGGTGAGAGTTTTTGCCTTTGGATTTTCCTCTGACGCTGTTAATCAGATCACTCCATCGACTGGAGGAGGTCACATGACCGAGGACAGCATGAAGGATGAAGAAGCGTAATTTCACCATAAGTGGAAAGAATACCGCAGATCACACAGCAGTGGGCAAGTCCATCTCTCTATAGAAAAGGCAAAATATTCCTTTCCCTCACACATCAGATAATTTCTATGGAAGCAATAGCACTTTCAAAGAAATGCCCAAGAATCATTTTTTTCCAGCCTGGGACTGTTCATTCATTTTTGGAAAGCTCTGTTCACATATACAAAGGGTAACAGTGAACTTCACTGTGGGCATCTATAAACTGGTTAGCACATCCCTCACCTGGGAGAGAGGCGGAGGACAGAAATTACTTGGGAAGAGAAAGAAATCTACAGAACATTCAAACCTTGTAAACGAAGTCCAACAGCTGAGAAGGCACCACTCTGAAGCACTAAATTACTCTAGGACTGGGGGAAGGGAAGAGATGAAAAGAAAAATAGAAGAAGCTGAATTTAATTAAGGGCCCTTAAAAGAAAGTATTAGTAGCTAGTCTCCATAAGGAATAATAAATGAAAACAGCCAAGTTGGGCAGCACAGGCATAAATTGTGGTGCCTCTTATGTTTCCTTCTCCCAAACTGAACTTATTTATCTGTGAAAATTTTATAGATGGTGGGAGAAAAATCAAGCCGATTAAAGCTTATCTGTCTGCATTTCAGAAATTCTTATTGTCTTGGCCACCAGGAGTAGAACAGACCCAGTGGTGTGGAGAAGAAAAGCTGCCCCTTGTTTCCTTGGTGTGCCCAGGGTGCCGGGGAAGCTGGGTGAGACAAGGGACACTTAGTGTAAAATACTCCACTCTTCACCTGAGCATCCTCTAATTTTTAAAAGATTTTATTTTGGAATTCAGAGGGTAGTTTTATTTGTTGGCTTGTTTGCTTGTTTTTTTCTCCTGTTGCCACACTTTTTGATCTCTTGTAATGTAGACTAGGGATGTCACTTAGTTGGTAGAGTGTTTGCCTAAAATGAATGAAGCTCTGGGTACAATACTCAGAATCCTAAACTGAGGACTGTAACAGTGCATGCTTGTAATTCCAACACACCGGGGACAGGCAGGAGGCAGAAGTTCAAGGCCATCCTTAGCTACACAGTGATTCCAAAAACATCACAGGCTGGGCTACATGTAACCTTGTTTTAAATAAGTAAAGCAAATCAAACTCTTGAAATGTTCAAGTCCAAAACTATGCACATTACCCATAACTTATGAGAATTCAGATTACCAAGTAGCTCTGTTTCAAGATCAACTTGCTACCCTATGGGGAAAACATATCTTAAAATGGTAGTGTGGTAGCCAGTTCAACATCATTCACCTCAAAAGCTGGATCAGGGTAACATGAAGGTGGTGAACAAGCAAAATTTCTGAATGTCAAGTCTTGATCAGGTCAGTAGAAATTGAAGGGCTAGAATGAAGTCCCTACGGAGCCCTCCCATCTTGGCTAATGCTATAAGCACTAAGTTCTTACTTTATACCACATATGGTTCTCAGAATTTGCTTGTGGTATCTCAGAAAGATATCATATGATAGAGATATTGTTTCTGTGTCCATTTCATGTGTTCTATTTCACATAATATTTGAAAACAGAGCCAGAGTGGGAGGCTTGCACATATAAAAATGTATGGAAATTCATTATGTTAAAAAGTCAATCAGTATGACAGGTGTGGTGCATAGACCTTTAACCCTAGCACTCAATAGACAGACAGCAGGGGACCTTCTGTGAATTCAAGGCCACTTTGGTCTAGAGAGCAAGTTCCATTACACGGTCAGTCGACAAAGTATCCAAAATTGAATGGATTGCTGTTACCAAGTCCTGGAGAAAGAGCAGGGCAACACGGTCGATGCTGCATGAGTAGATCCTGCGGCTTAGGAAGACAACTCAGTCTTAACTGCCAGCCGGGGGGTTGTTCCGGGCACTAGCAGCCTTACTTGGAGGTTTCACCAACATTCATGTTTGTCCTTGTGCACCAAAGATTGGATAGAGTGTTCGGAGAGGCAGAATTCACCACACTGCTAACTACCCAGAAACCACAAATATGACATCCACAGAAGGGCAACTAAGAATACCCCTCACATTCAGCCCACAGCCCTCAGCATTAAAAAGGAACTACAGCCACGTGCAAAAACCAGGTGAATTTTGTAAACAGTGCCGAACAGTATGAGAGAAAGAAACAAAATATATGGTGACATTTAAAACAGGGAACCGTATGCAAACCTCAGGCTTGCTGAAGTCTTTAGCCGTTCAGGGACAGAATGTTGGTGAGGAAGAACCTCCAAGGCCTCCTGGAGTGACATCAGTGTTCCACACTTTGCTGAAGGAGAGAAGAAAAGATGTCTGTAGGCTTCTTACATCCAGCTTCATGCATTGAGATCACGATGCTGGGGATGTAGCTCAGTGGTAGAGCAGTTGTCATGTACACATGAGGGCCTGGGATAATTCCCAACACCCAAATAGGTAACAATGATATATAAGAACGATAATGACCGCAAGTTTATCTACTGCTTGTACTTCTTTAGATCTCCACGTATAAGTATGCCGGGTTTTAATTTATTGTCTTATATAGGAAGGATTGAAGTAATTGCTTTTGAAATGAAAATTTCTGCTCTAATTGTACCTGAGCCTAAGAAATCAGGAAACTAAATAAACAATCAGCGTTATGTTTAATAAAGCTAGATATGAGTTGTTTTAAATGCTAAAGACTTAACAATGCTGAAGTACAACAGATCAAAGGCTGAATTTCCCTCTCAGCTGAGTCTTGTTCTTCCCCAGTTCACGTCTGTGCATTGCCTCTGGATACTGGAATTACTGCTGCTTTCTTCTTTATGGTTTCTAATTTTCCCAATCACCTTTAGTGTTTAAAAGGGAGTACTTTATAATGAACCAAATACAGAAGCATACCAGCCATTGTGTTTAAGTCTTGAAAGCAAAGATCAGGGGTTAGAAAGCAGGCCTAGCACTCTGGGTATTAGGCCCTCCTGCGGCACCTGCTTCTCTGTCCACATCAGCTCACAATATACTACTCCGCACAGAATGCGGTCATCAGGATATCCTCCCAGGACAGTAAGGCCATGCTGTATAAGCTCCTTTCTCTCATCTCTCTTGTGGGGACTACAATCTCTGACCAGCAGGAAAGAAACAGTACTCTGTAAACCTCACTGGAGGATGCAGAAGGATGAGGATTTCATGGGCATCTTTAACTATGCGGAGAATTCTTGGACAGCCTAGACCACATGCAACCTTGTCTCAAAAAAAAATCATTTTATTTTTTAGCTATGACCAGCATTTTCAGTATTGGAGCACATTATTAGGATAGAGTAATGTTTATATCATGACTGACTAAATGGTTTACTAGTGTCTCCATTTAAAATATAGGTTTACGTATTAGTTTACTTTTCATTATAATATTATACAATGTGAAAGGCAGAAGAAAAATACCCCGAATAAGACCTCAAAGGTTTTTAAGAAATAATATATTGTAATTTATTGACCTTAAGGCTTTGTTTTTTAACATTTTAATATTTGAGAAAATTGAAATGCCTCATAACTGATGACAACTTACTCCTGCTGCTGGCCAAGTGGTCACATGGTGTTAGTGCCACAGACGCTGCTGTTCTATAGCTACTCCCTTGTGGAAGGATGTTCCCCTGTGCAAGGAAAGAGGTACCACTGCGGAAGGATGCAACCCTGTGAAAGGATGCACCCCTGTGCAAGGATGGACCCTGGAGAAAGATGCACCGAGGCAGAAGGATGCACCACTGCGGAAAGACGCGCAACTGCTAAAGGATGTGGTCCTGTAGAAAGATTCACCACTGCGGAAGGACGCACCCCTCTGGAAGGATGGACCACTGCAAAAGAATACAGCACTGCAAAAGGATGTACCCCTGCAGAAAGACACACCACTACTGAAGGACACAATCTGTGGAAGGATGCACCCATGTGGAAGCATGCACCCCTACAGAAAGATGCACGCATGTTGAAGGATGCACTCTTGTGGAAAGAAGTACTACTGTGGATGGATGCACACCTGTGAAAGGATGCACCCCTTAAGAAAGATACACCACTGCAGAAGGATGAAACCCTGTGGAAGCATGCAACTTTGTGGAAGGAATCACCCTTGAAGAAAGATGCACCCCTGTGGAAGGATGCAACTTTGTTGAAAGACGCACCACTGAAGAAGGATGCAACCCTGTGGAAAGATACACCCCTGAGGAAGGATGCACCTCTGCAAAGGATGCACCACTGTGGGAGAAGGCAGCCCTGTGGAAAGAAGTACCTCTGCAGAAAGAAGTACCTCTGTGGAAAGATGCAACCCTGTAGAAGAATGCACTCCTGTGGAAGGTTGCACCCCTGAGGAAAGACTCACCACTGCAGAAGGATAGAACCCTGTGGAAGGATGCAGCCCTGTGGGAAGATGCACCTCTTTAGAAGGAGTCACCCCTGTTGAAGGATGCACCCCTGTGGGAGGATGTGCCTTTGCAGAAAAATGTATCCCTGCAGAAGGATGCACCTCTGTGGAACAATGCACCCCTACAGAAAGGCACATCACTGCACAAGCCTGTACATCTGCAGAACGGTCGATGCACACCTGAAGAAGGCAGCCTTTAAGTTGTCTTCCAGTGATCCCAACTTCCAATATTTGTGCTGCTAAGTAACTCCGTCAGCGTGAGAGTGGCCTGGATGTGGTTTGTTTCCAAAATAAACAAAAATGGGAAATGCAAGAAGTCACTTCAGAGATTTGGTTACAACGATGCTATGGCACCTACCTTGGGTGACCACTTTATTGTCATCTGCTCAGTCACGAGACCGGCTATGTTCTATGAATTGCCCTATGAAGAGACCACACAGGAAGGGACTGAAGGAGGCCTCTGAAACAGATGCCAAAAAACTGAGCCCTCACACTAACAACCTGTCAAACAGGAGTTTCTCATTAGCCAATGTGGCCAGAGGTCCTTCCCCTCGGAGTCTCTGCAGCCACAGCGATTCATACCTTGTGACTAAGATACTGTGTACTGAAACTAAAGACCCAGCTGTACCAGCCGAGATTCTGGACCCTGCGTGAAACTATGAGATATGGTTTCAGGAGATGATGTTAAAACATTTATAGTTTTAGGACAAGAACATTGGGGGTAACTCATCACGCAGCAAGAGCTAACCAGTATGTGTATAGTAACATCAGGAAAATGGAGCTACTGGCATGCTTCAAAATATAAATGTGGAATATAACTCAATTATCTTTAAAAATACACACTAAAATTTGAACTAGCCTCTAGTAGGCAGCCTGTACACAGGAATTAAAAGAAAAACAGAGATGGAGATGAAGCACTTTATAGCCCATCTCCTTAGATAAAAGAGTAACCAGAAATTCTGTATTATTTTGTCAAGCCAAAATCAAACACTTGATGTGATTATGCTGTATAGTTTGTCTGTTCTAACATAGGTCCATAGACAAGATGGCCTAAACAAGAGACATTTATTATCTTACAATTTTAAAAACATGGGACTCTAAGGTCAAGGTCTGAGCAGGTTGGCTCCTTCTCAGGGCTGAAGGGAGACCCCAGGCTTCTGTCTTTGGTTTGTTGATTGCTCAACTTTGCCTGTGTCTTTAAAGTTTCTTCTGCATCTCACTCTGAGTCCTTATTTACTCTTTTCAAGGTTGCCGTTTATATGGCATTTGGCCTGTGACTTGCAAGGTACAGAAAATGGAATTTGCCCTCTGTGGTGGGACTCATGACATCTCCTTAAAATATGTTCTGGGTTTGCTGGGTGGTGGTGGTGCACACTGAATTCCAACACTCAGGAGACTGAGGCCAGCCTTGTCCACAGAGGAGGTTCTGGGACAGCTGGTGGCTACATAAAGAAACCCTGTGGGGGGGGGGGGAGTACATTTCTTAATCTTTTCTAAATATAAGCATATACCAAAAGACAGACTATGAACACAGTGGAATTATAGTACCTTGAGCAAAGTCACAGGCCATGACCACAGCTATAAAGTCAGATAGTGTTTAAGGGATGCAAATTGTGGGATGGTGGGTGGTAGAAAATAGTATCAGAATCCAGAAATGAATTTAACCAAAGTAGTTACCCCAGGGTTTTAGGACGGCAAATGAGGGCATAAAGAAACCCAGTAATAGCTCCACTTTCCTATGCTGATATACCAAAGACTAAAACAGTTGAGAGCTAAACATATTCCACTCCAATGATGGAGCTTAAGCTGGAGAATGTTACCACAGGAGAGACAAGTAGCCTGCTAGCCTGACATCTGCCAACTTATGCTGAAGAAAGGACCCCCCTAGACCAGGCAGACCTCCGTCATGTAATAGACCTCCTGAGTAACAGTTAGGAACTCTTGCCAGCAGGCCCCTCCCTGAAGACACTTTGCTTCCTAAAGAAAGAAGGGTTGAACAGACGGAAGCATCTGCAGTGATCCTTTCCACATCTGCCGATCAATGTGCTCCTCTATCCTCTTTGGCAGGCAGCAGCCCTGCCAACTCAAAATGGCGTCCAGGAAAAGGTGAACCTGCAGACGCAGGCCCCCCCTCCAGAGAATGAACAGGAGCTGGAAAAAGGCATGAAATCCTATATAACAGTGGGCCAACCCCTTTCTGACACGTATCTCCTTAGGGACAAGGTACCGCTATTACGTCACCTGTGTACCTCTACGGTCTATTATCTTCTTTGTTGGACTGAGTAGGAATGACCTTTGACACAGACGCTGACAGAGCATCACACTAAGTCAGGGGCCTCAAAGAGAGCTAGGGCATGCCTGGGAACTTTGAGACCATAATAGCTTCCTAGTTAAAGGCTGATTATATGTGGGAAGAGGAGCCCAATTACACAGAGAACGGAGCTCTTAAGCCTAGCATTTTCTTTTGTCAATTAGTTTATGCAGTGCAATTACAACAATATCATGAATATTGCATTTAAATACTTTATGGATAGTTACATTCCTGGAATGTAAGTACATTTTGAAGGCATGAAGAACTCAACTCTATTTGAGGAAAGAAAGTGGGATATACTACACTCCCCTCTCTGGGTCTGTGATGCACCCACACAAGGGAGACACACTGGCAGGTTTGACTTTGGCCTGCCTCTCCTGACAGCATACTGTTTGCAGATGGAACACTCAACCTACAACCAGGCATCCTCACCCATCGCTCTCCATTTATTTGTTTGTTTGTTTGTTTATTTATTTAATTATTCATTTATGTATGTATTTTGGAGACAAGGACTCTCATTTGAACCTGGAGCTTGCCATTTCCGCTCACCCGGCTGATAAGTGCGTCTATCTCTGCCACACTCACTGCCGCATTCCTGCAGGGTGCTGAAGCTACGCTCAGCTTTTATGTGAGTGACACAGGGAACTAGAACTCAGATTGTCCTCAAGCTTTTGTGGGCTTACTGTTGTTTAAATCACTCTCAGGAGAATTAGTAAGGCATCCCCAGAGAACCATCTTCACCCCTTTTATGGGCCCCACCTCAGTGGCCCAAAGACCTCCCCTAGGCCTCAGCTATGGAAAACAACTTCCCCTTCCTCCATGTGGGACTAACCCTTTAACAATGGGCCACTGGTGGTGCTGGTGGTAGTGGTGGTGGTAATTCCAACCATTTTTAAATTCTAGCAGATGGAAATGAAAGGGTTTATAGAGTCAAAAGTCCAAATTTAGCCCTGTGATCACACAAGACAAGAAGAAATCAGGTCATGTTTTCAGAGAAAAGAAAGTCATCAGATAACCTCTTAATCATAGGAGGGTGGATTGTTTGCATTTGAGTGGAGACAGATTGGGATTTGGGATGGGCAGCAGGGTAGGCATGTGATGGCCAGCTGAGTTGGAAGGACGCCCTAGCCTTCCTGTTTGTGGACGTGACCCTGGCTTCCTCTCTCCCAAGTAGACAACTCTGGTTAATTAGCAAGTCAAAAGAAACAGAAACAGTCTTAGACCCCAGCACAATCAAATTAGTGGAGTGATTTGGGGATGTCATTTCAAACAGTGTAATCATGCTCTCTTTGTTGTGGTCAAAAGGAGTGAAAATTATCCTGCAACCCCAAAGCGTTCCCTGTAACCAACCGGCACGAAGGATAGCTTCATTTCCTATCAGTGCTCTTCAATTTTAGATGACGGCTTTTGATGAAGACAGGAATGCACAATGCACAATTAAGCAATATCCATCAAGCCTCCCCTACGAGGAGGACCTTTTAAAAATACATTTGACTTTTAAGGTGATTCAGCACAGAGAGCCATTAGCACACCATCTAAATCAGGACCTGGAAAGTTTATTAAAATTGGATTTTTAACCTGATCCCAATTTCTACTGCTTGTAAAGAATCCCACTGGACTTCTTAAAATTCAGGCTATTAACCTGAAAGATTCAAGCATCCATTATGAGAAGAGAGGATATAGGGAAGCCCTTCAGGCAGGGGTTGTAGGTAAGGATCCTCTGAGTCTGGTCAGGTAGTGAGTGTGAATCCTCAGAGTCCTAAGAAGAAGAGGTTCACTCGGCTCCTCCTCTTCCCGTCTCCTCTCCTCCTGACCTTCTCCTTGCCCATCACTCTTCTGAAAGGCAGGAAACGTATACCAACAAGAAACATAACTAAATCATTCAAGTACTGAGAGCACTGGACAAAGAGTCGAGTTTTAACTGGAAGGGGAGCTGTCTAGATTAACCGCTTTACCCGGTGCACTAACCCTTAATTGCAAAATAGGGAAGGGTTAATGATCCCTGGGAATGGTTAAGAGAAATGTATTGCTCTGTCACCTTAAAAGGTTAACAAGTTCCTTTCTTTGTGGACTATGTTAGCCTGCGTGTAAAGTGGGAAATTTTATGTTTCCAACAAGGTTGCTGTAAGAACAGCAGATGCATGAAGAAGGCAGAGCCTTTGTGTGGTGTGGGAGGGTAGACACTGGCCGGTCAGTTTAGGGAAGTGGCAATTCCCAGGTTTATTGAGAGAACATGTCTTAAAAAATAAGGTGTTAATATATATATAAAAGGCATTCAATCCTTAATCAACCTTTGCCCCCTCATATACTACAAGTCTCTCTCTCTCTCTCTCTCTCTCTCAAACACACACACACACACACACACACACACACACACACACACACACACACACACACTTGTCCAGCACCTGACACAAGTCTTAATCCATCTTAAATGTTATTATTGCAGATTGTTGACCAAAGTCATAGGTCACCAGCATTTATTTGCTTCTCATGGCTTTAACTTTGATGTGTGGTCAGAGTTTGCAGTTTAGCCAAGATGAAGGAGTCTCGGCAAAGGTGGATTGTGCATTAAAACCTTACTGTTCCTTGAGGCAGTGACATTTTAATGTTCCCTTTCTCTCTCATATCCAAGTGTCCAGAAACTGTTATAATAGCTTATTACTAGTGGTGTAGAAATTATCTGAAACACACTTTTGTTTTCTACTTGGTGGGACTGTCTTGGGTCATAGAACTGTGAGTGACAGCTGGTTTTCTGGTTGATTATTAGCATGTCTTTTATGAGCCTCAATTCTCACACCCAATGTACTGACATGGAAACTTGTCTGAATCAAAGCCAATGATCCTTTAAAGATCAAATATGTAACCTTAAAAATTATTTTCATTTTTAACTATAGGTATGTGTCTATATGTGTGCATGTTTGTGTGTGCACACTTGTATGTGAGAGCGGGGCCTGTTTTTAGGCTAGAAGAGGGTATTGAATGCACTGGAGCAGAAGGTACAGAGGATGTGAGCTCTCTATCCTAGGAACAGAACACTGATCTTCTGCTGACTCTTAACTAGTAAGTCATCTCTTCAGGCCCAACAGACTGTTTTTATGGTTTTGTCTGTGTTGTCGGGTTTCGTTTTTTTTTAAGCTATTTGGGATAATGTTTGTTAATTCTTTGTTTTTGTTTTTTTGTTTTACGCCTTAGGTTATATGTCAGACAACCTACAAAAGACTGGTAAGAGATAATTATATCATGGTTACTCATGCCCAATACTCTTCTAATCTACTGGAAAAGCCAGATGAAAAAGCAGTTCTGTGAGGAACAGTATTACAAATGATAGAGCAGAGCTGAGATCTACACTGAGTGAGCAGAAGCCAGGCCCAGGGACATCTAGGAGAGGGCTCAGCGTCTAGGTCCATACAACCAAAGAACAGCAAAAAAGTCCATTGGTATTTTTAGTTACCTAAATCTAAGAACAAGGATTATTGAGCAATAAGTGTTTGAGGAAACTGAGGTGAGGAGACAACTGTTAAGACCTTTATAGAGGTCGGGCAATGGTGGCACGCACCTTTAATCCCAGCACTTGGGAAACAGAGGCAGACAGGTCTCTGTGAGTCCAATGCCTGCCCTTGCCATACCTTCTGCATAATTCAGAAAAGAAGGGCTTTCTGTTTGGATTATGCTTAGAAAAATATTGTTTCTAGGAATAACCTGTTTAAACTCCCTTTTTAGGTGGTCTTGTTTACTGCGATTGAATTGAATCATTACATTTTAATTTTTCTTCAAATGCCTGGAAATCACCTCTGCTATTCAAGCATCATCATGATCATGAGATTCAATATTCATTGTGTCTCAGATCCATCCCTCCAAGGGTGCTGATCTTGCCTTTAAGGACCTAAATTATCCTTTTTCATTGTGAAATAACATTTTCAAAAGCCAGAAATTGAATTATTATTTGTATATTATTCTAAATTTGGTATCATTCTATTTACTGTTTGAGTCAATCTTTGTAAGAAATAAGTGAAGATTTCCTTCGGGTCCTGTGTAACCACAGTAAATGATTAAATTTTCTTTTCTACTTCTCCAATTCTATCCCAAGCTTTCAAAGCTGTTGCATGGCATAGAACCAAGGTGTGGTCATCATACAGAGCTTGCCATTGTTCATTGGTATGCTCTCCCTCTCTAAGAAGTTGATCTTGGGCGATTTCTATACTTATAGCCCTACTTTCTTATTCAATGGTCTTAGCCTCATCTTTTTACCAGGTCCTCCATTGTAATTGAGGACCAGGCTCTAAGACTTCTATAACCAAATCTCTCCAGTCTTGAGGGACAGTTCTGTTATAAATTGACCGTGAGTTTCACATCTGCTTCACAAAAGGTGAGCACATGCCATACGAAATTACTGCTTCCTTGAATTTCCTTAAATCTAATGTTTCCACTGGATTCCAGTGAGCGCTTAAACAGCCTTGGGGATATCTGTCATTTGATAGTTCTTGTAAGGTGACTGGATATATTAAGGTTAGCTGTTGTAAATCTTAGTTCCTCTCTAACTTTATAATGAAACATTGAAATAGGTTTTTGTTAAATTCATCTGTCTGGATCTGAATATTCCTATGATCTGTTTTAGCAAGTGTTTCTATGGCCTGTATTTTGGCAGTCTTATCAACTAACTTTTAGAAGGATAAATCAAATAATACAAATTTTCAAAATAATAGTCTTATGTCAATCCCAGTTAAATTGATTATCCCTTCATTTAATTGTTCAAATTTTAAACCATTTATCATGTAATCATACAAAGACCTAACTCTTTCCTTTGATTTAGTGTTTCCCATTTTTTAACATGAGGAAAAAAAACTCTTTCTTTTAACAAATTCCTCACTTTAAGAATTCACAATTGTCTCAGCAAATCTGTCAATAATGATGATTCAGATGATGGTGAAGTGTGAAGCTGACTGCTGTTGAGTAGAACAGTAGAAGCCCATAAGGGTTTCAAGGCAGCTACCTAGCTTGGCAGGAGCCCAAAAAAGCCAAGTGTAGCTCTGTACTCTGCCGGTGGTTGCAAAGTCAGAGGCAAGCAGCTTCTTCATGAATTCCTTCCCTAAAGTTGGATGTCAGATTGGTGTGAATTCTAATTGATCTTAATAATAAAAGCCTGGAGTCATGTATTAGGGCATAAAAGCAAAAGCTCCGAGTAGCAGAGCATCCAGCCACTCCAGTTCTTACCTCTACAAAATCCTCAGACTGAAAAGGGTCCTGTATCTACAAGTCCTCAGACTGAATAGCTTGAGCTCCTCCCACTTTGCATTCCTCTCTCCACCCATCCATATCTCTTCCTTTCTCCACTTTACTAAGGTTGGGATTAAAGGCCTGTGACTCCCAAGTACTGGGATTAAAGGTGTGAGCCATCACAACCTGGCTATGTTTCTCTTTGAAATTTAATCAATCTAGTGTGGGTAGCCTTGAACTCACAGAGACCCACCTGCCTCTCCCTTCTGAGTACCAGGATTAAAGGTGTTTGCCGCCACTGCCTGGCCTCCATGCTTAACTAATGGCTAGCTCCACACTCTGATCCTCAGGCAAGCTTTATCAGTTATAACACAAACAAAATATCACATGTGACTAACAGGGACTTTGAGCCCAGGGCTGGGATTTTAGGTTCTTTTGAGGTTTTGTGGTGGGTAATTAAGAAAGCTGGTTGATTATCCTTTGATTTCCAGGGTGCGAACAGAAGAATTATCTGTATCTCACGAATGACTTGAGGAATTCATAACCCTGTGCCAAGCACTGAAACCCATTGGACCCATAGGAAAAATAACCTTAGCCAACTTAGGGCATCAACACCCTTCCCTATGTTGAAGGACTCCTGATCTTCACTGTGCTTGGTGTCTGGTAGAAGCTTAAGTAGACCATAATTCAGCCATTTAAAGAATTTTTCCACAAGTTTGTAAAATGGGAGAAAAAGGCTGTCTCTAAACCTAATGTAAATTTTACATGCTAAGATTTTTCAAGATACAGATTTAAACTGACTTTTGTAAATGCATTTTTTTTTTCTACCTGAAATGGGCATGCCAATTTTACATTTACTCAAAGATTAAGTGGTCTAGGTCTCCACGATGTTTCTGGCTTTATCTGACACAATATGCTGTACTGGGCATCCCTTTGCCTTCTGAAAGGGCCTAGGCTAATCTTTGCACAAGTTAAGTGGTCAATTCCCCAAAGGAATTTTCCCCTTGGATGAGAGAATATTGATTCTAGAAATGCAAATGATAAATATTTATATTCTAATTTTTAAGATATGGAAGATATTAAAAGCTAAAGGAAATTGTTTTGATTTGTATTTGGCTCCTTCTTTCTCCTTCCTTTCACCCCCACCCTCCTCCGCCCCTCTTTTCTTTTAGTAACTTGCTTTGTAAGGTGCCTTGCTTACGGTGAAGCAGCTCAGTGTCTCCAAGGAGATTTCAGCTCCCCTGCCCTCCAGTTCTTAAGTTGAGTCACAATATGCAGGTTGGCTTTCACACAAAAACCTCCCAGCAGCTTCGGAAGGCAGGAAGTCCTTGATTAGTTTCAGAGGTGAAATTTGCCGACCTAGTTACTTTTGCTAAAGGAGAGTTGAATCCTCCGCGCTAGCCTAGTTAAGTTCCAATTCTCTTTTTGAGGAGAAACCGAAGGAGAGAGGGTATTTGATGGCGACACTGTACCCTCTGAAGCTAGCTCTTCAAGCGGCTCTTGTCCCCGCTGCAGCGCAAGACGGAGCAAAGAGCTCCGGAGGCTTCCGGGACTGCGTGCCGAGCACAGGAGCCTAAAGCGGGTCACCTGCCTGTAGGGAACGCTCATGCGATCACACGTAGGTACTGCAAGGGTCTTGGGGACCACCCGCAGTTTGCGAAAGGTTAACACGAATGTATGGTCCCCGTTGAAACCTAGCGGGGGACAGAGAGCGCATTGGGAGTCCAGGGTTTGTAAGGTTGATGAAGTCACCCAAGCCACACGCCCCACCCACTAGGCTGTGCTGGTCTCTCCCCTTGGACTGAAATCCGAAAGTCGCCTAACTGGGTGAGCAGCGGAGACTACTCCTTTGGGACCCATAAGGTCAGAAACCCGGTGCTAAGCTAGGTCGCTGGAAGTCGGCTCTCAGGGACGCACTGGGAGGCGGTACTCGGGGCAGCACCGCAGCCAGCAAGGCAGCAGTGGGCGCTCGCGATCCTCTTCTGCCCTCTGCCTTCTCCCGGAGAGCCGGCCTCCAGTGTCCCCTCCTCCGACTTCTGCTCCTCCTCCTGCTCCTCCCATTCTCGGATCCGGCACCAAAACGCCTGTCTACAAGGTCCTCTGCGCGCTGCAGCCACGAGCTGCCGCCACCGCCGGGTCTCGCTCGGTGAGTGACTGTGTCTCTTCCCCGCTCGCCTGCGCCGAGGTGACTGGGGATTTGCTCCGAGGAGCTCAGGTGCTCGGAGGCGGTGCTGCCCATGGCCCGACCGGAGAGACGATTGAGGGCACCTGACCGGCAGGACGGGTACCCGACTCAGGTGAGCGCTGCGCTCCAGGGGTAAAGGTGTCAGACTGGGGAGTGGCTGGTGAGGGCTGCCTAGGCACCTTCTTCGGGTGTCCCGACTTAAGGCAAGTCCAAAGCTTAAGGTGAGCGAGCAGAGGCTCAAACAGAGTGGAGAGTACACGGAAGGAAGACTCGGGGTTTTCCAATCCTCCTGACTCCTGTCCTAGAACCTCATCTCTAGAATTCACGAGATGGATTATGAGAGACCGGAGTTTCCGACTCTTAAAAGACTTCACTTATGTCCCTACCTGACACAGGAGGGTCGTCGCAGCCCGCTGCTTGGCGCCGTGGATTCTCTCTAGGACCCTGTGCAAGTGCAGCTGGAGCGCTGTGCTTGGTGAGCCAGGGTACCACTTGGGGCGGAGAACTGGGCAGTGGGGACAGCTGACTGGAGTCACTCCAGGATGGGTCATCTGGGATGCGGAAGCCTTGGTCTGCTGTGCCTTTGCGTTCATTAGCTGTAATGGGGAGACAGAGCACCTTCCAGGGTAGTCCAAGAGGCAGGCGGCAGGCAGGACCGTAAGTATGAAGAAAGCCAGTTAAACGGCTCTTGAATTTTCATATTACTTTTTATTCTTTTTCCCACCTGGTTTCTATTCCGGGTATCTCCGATAGAAGAGGTGGATTGGGTCATATATGTTAAGGGATGTCGGGACACAAACCAGGGGAGCCTGTATTTAGAATTAGCAGAGCTTACTCATAACCCGACCTCTTCAGGTGCGCCCCCCCCCCCGCCCCAACACCCCGCATTTGCAGCAGTGGACTTCGCTGCTTCCCTTTCTGGAACCTGCTTTTCCTGGAACTGGACGGCCAGCTCTCAGAACCACCAACGAAGCCAGATGCGGGCCAGGGATTGGTGGGTTGTGCCAGACTCAGCAATTATTTGTGGGTGCTTCAAATCATGTATGGCACAACCTAAGCTAAGGGGCCACCCGATCTTATTTGCACACGCAGGGCTCTCCTCCGGAAAAGGAGTAGCACCCTTTCTCTCTAACCCCCCGCTATGCAGAAGCTGTGGTATCCTTGCCTTGCCTTGCCTTGCCTTGCTTTGCCTTGCGCGAGACTTACTCCTCCTCTTCCCTCCGCGTTATGTTATCCTGGGCTATTTTTATCCATAACTATGCTAAGATGCTCTGAGGGGGATCCCAAGGAGACAACTCTGGATCCACCTTCTGGAAGCTGCTCTCCCAGAAGCAGTCTCTTGCTAGCCAGGAACTGGGGTGAGGAGAGGAGAGAGTTGACAGAGAGTGTGCGGCTGCTTTAGTCTGAGCTCACCATTCTCAGAAAGCTCCACCGACACCCAAGGCTGACCCAGCCCCTAGAACTCCACTCCCACCCCTGGGGAGCAGGTCTCCAGCCCAGTCCCCATGTGCCCCAGCCTTGGCTATTTGATCAGGGGCTGGAGCGAGAACAAAATCCTGTGGTCTCAGTTTTGCTCTCAAATCACATTGTATTTGTTGAAATTCAATTACCGGCTTCCACCCAGGAGTTAATTGCAGGTATTCTATATTTAACTTTAGTTTTTAATAAAGAAGATAGAGATAGCTCAACTTCGGCACCCGCAAGTCCTGCATTTCTAAAGCACGAATCTCTTTTGAGGCTGGGAATTAGTCTTACCTTCTACTTTCCCAGCCAAAGTGAGTACAGGTAGAATTAGCTGGGCCTTCCAAAATTCCAGATGAGTGCTTAAGCTTCAAGTCGCTGTGCTGTTCTTCTTTATTTCCAGCGTGCTTACATTTTTCCACTCACAGAACTGGAAAAATAACGTTGAAATGGACCGCTGTGTTTTGTAAGGTGACCCTCTGCCCAACCCCACCCTCCTCCACAGCCAAGTATGAGGTGAACTTTTCAAAGAGCTTCCTTGGTGTCAGTTACCCATCTAACTCTTGTCGGACAGGGATGGACAGCCTCCTGACTAAGCACTCTTAAGTCTCTGCAGTTAATTAGCCAGCAGCCAGAGATGTCTTAGTGAGCAGGGCTGAGCTCTGCTTCTGGGCTTCACATCCTATGCCAAGCTGCCGCGCCTTGCAATGCAGCATGTCTTTAGGATGAGAAGTTTTGAGCAGGGAAGCTGGTGAGAAAGTGATGCCTTGGTCTTGCAAAGGGGATTTTGGACCAGTTGAAGGCCCTTGCTGCTGGCGTGGGAGCAGAGGCTTTATCCCTGCAGCAGATTACCGTCTTCCTACACCTTGTTAAACACAATGAGCTTTGCCTTCCTCAAACTCCTTGATATAGCTGAGCCTTGGGTTTTCATCCTTATAAGAAATTCTCTGCCTTGAAAAATCCCAGGGACTCTCTGAAGGGAAAAGCGTCCTGGGAGCTTTTCTTGTCTTAAGTTAAAATTTGAAATCAGTAGCGATTTGAAAGCACCCCAGAATGGGTAGGTGCTGCTTAACTTTGCGCTCTGCCTTGCTGAGACTAAGCGCACACCCTTGGTGGCACACAGCAATCAGCAGGACTGAGACATGTTCTCCCCTAAGTCATTAGATTGGGAGGCAGGGACAGTCAAACATGTGGATGCTTTCATAGGTTTTAACCTGTACCTGTCACACCTAGACACCAGCTCCAGGGTCCCGGCTGGGAAGTGTGGCACTTTCCCGGCTGCTCTGGGACAAGTGTACCGGCCTCCTAGATATTGCAGAAGGTGGGGACTTTGTAGTTGCGGTTAGAAAAGACCAACACTGCTGTTCTGTAGTCTCCAATCTGGGCACAAGGCCCTTTGCTTTCTGTCTAGACTGCCTTTCTGGAAAGAGAAAGCCAGATACTGCAGGCTGGGGTAACGCCCACTTCTGGCCCCATGACCTTAGGCCTACAGTGTTCTCTCTCTAAGCCTCAAAGGCCTTCCTGCAGATCAGTGAGTGGAGCATGATGAAGAGGAAGTAATAAAATACACATAAAAGACACTTCACCGACTATAACACTTGCGAAATTTTGTTTGTCTAATTTACGATGCTGGCATTTTTATTTTATATCTAATTAATGTTCATGTTAATTGTGATTGGGGTATGCCTGAGCTCATCACACTCGCTAAACATTAAACGAGGACAGATTTAAATAAGTTTTGGCTTATGTGCGCTCTACATGGGTTACATCAGCACTGAGTGCCACTGTTACTAAGAATTATAATTTTAATTTTCAGGATCAATATTCAGTTTTAGAGTTCTTTTTCTCCTTTTTTTTGGTGATAGTCATATATCCTAGGCTGACCTCAAATTTGCTGTGAAGCTAAAGATGACCTTGGACATCATCTGGCCCTCCTGTACCCAACTCCAAGTACTAGGGCTATAGATATGAACTATAGCACCCAATAGTGGTGCTGTAGTTCAAGCCAGAGTGTTAGGCAAATACTGTACTAGCTGACCTCCATCCGTTGCCCTTTTACTGAAGTTTTGCTTCAGTATGTATATGTGTCTTTAGAAGATATATTTAGAGGGAGTAACTTAAAATCGTTTAATCAAAACCAGAAAAGTTAAAGAACAATGCCTCAGTTCAGGCAGAGCAAAGCACGGCCAGTTTGGTGGGGGGGCTCCCTTGTCTAACTTGGTCATCTGCACAGAGTGCTTGCTTTTCTTTTTTCTTCTCTTTTCTTTTTCCCCAAAATTTGTCCCCAGAGCCTGGTTCAGTATCAAGCACTTAATAGGCAGCCCATAAATGTGTTTGGGAAAGTGAATGAATGATTGAGCGGAATCTGCGCAGCTATTCGGGAGAGCAGATGGCAACCCTTCTATTTTAACAATTGAGACTCTGCAGATCAGGAAATGTTGTCAGTTCTCTAAAGGTACAGAGGATTCCAGATTGGAATGCAGATCTATGTGTTCTCATTACAGTCTTCAGTACTGTTTTGGGTGCCTCTCCCTCCATCACCACTCAAAGTCCTACTACATGACTGGAAGGTACCCAGCCAGCAGATATCATATTCTCTAAAAATGTCTTGCTTAAGAGAGATGCTCCTGGTGGGAGGTGGAGTCTCTTTCCCTAGTTTGTACCTTGCCATCCTGAATGCATGTTCAGTTAAATGATCCCACCAGGGGATTGGCGTCTGGAGGGAGCAGTTTAAGGACACAGGAACTGCTGAGTGTTTATCACCCACTTGGGTCATGAATCGAGTGGCTGGCGTCAGCAGCAGCAGCATCCACATCTCAAGATGTGCTCCCAACGGAACCATTCCTGCGGCACCATCCTGACATGATCCCTGGAGTCTGGTTCCCCTCATTCCTTCTCATTTTCCAATCCCGGATTTTCAGCATCTCATTAGTTCCTGGAGGCAACCCATAGTCTTCAAACAAATTCCTTTTTGTGTCTGAGTCAAGCCGCATTGTAAGCGGCTGATGCACACAGCCTCCACGATCCATCTTCAGGACTGCCTCTGGCTTGAAGCCTTCTCAGCTCTCTCCACCCACAGGGAATTAAGTCCATAGCTTCCGCAGGCCGTTAGAATAATATTTACTGGGCCATAGTTTGTCAATAGTTATGTGCTACCAGGAGAGGACTAGAAAAAATGAATACATTATTCTTCCAAGGAATGCCTTAAACATAATAGAAATAGATCCCAAAGGACTTTTTTTTCTGATTTTTTTTCTCCAGCATGCTGCCTGCTTTTTGGTAACTTGCCAGCAGGGGTCGCAAACGGCAGTGCGTTCAGCTGCCAGATAGGAGCAGCCTGGGTAGAAGGAAGCATAGGCCTGGAGCTCAAATCCAACTTCGTGGCCAGTAAAACCTGTGGCCTATCCTTGCCAGGTATTTTTCTTTTTTTACTGTTTAAAGCAAGTTGCAGGTTCATAGTTTTACGTAAAATTTACTGACATCAAATTCTAGTACCTGTAGGCCCGAAAGAGCATTTTTTATATGTTCCTCGGAGCTCTCCCACCGGCCTGCAGAATAGATTGGAATTTGGGTTGGAATGCGACACTGAAGATCTTACCTGTACAATAAAAGCAGGAGTGTGGGGGAAGGGGGATAGATGACTGTAATCACTTCCTTCCACGTGGAGGATGGAGCATCTGCTTCAGTCCTTTGGGGATGCCTTTGGTCCTTGTCTCAGTAAGCAGTTTCAAAATCCCATTTACACCTTTAAGTCATTTGCTGAGTTCCAGCCAGGCAACACTCACTGTTCTTCCTACCAGTAACACAGCAGGGAATAAAACAGATGGAAACCTTCACCCCTGTGCACATCTAGTGGAGGAGGCGGCGAAGGGAGAGAATTAATGAAACTCTCTTCTACTTAGATTGGGATACACTAAGGGAAGTGAGATACAAAATGTCAGGTACCTGTTAAATTGGGAGGCCTTCCATAGGTAATCTAGGTTCTAGTTCAGTATACTCAATAGCAAGTTTCACTAGCTGACACAAAACCGTTTTCAGTATCGGGAATATGGGGACTTGATTGCATTTTACAATTTCAAATTCATCTCTGATATTCCTCTGAATATCTAGTGTTTTTTTTTAAAGTGATGAGTGGTTATGTTCTTTGAGCATCTTCCTGGTACCAGGCACTGTGTTAAATGTGATGATGAACCACCAAATCAAGCAACAGACTCACAGGGAAGACATCAATACAGAATCACTGGTGGTTAGGTCACTGACGATATGGAGGGGAGTGGGGGAAATGTCCTTGTGGACAGTCCATGCTCAGAATACGGGTGCTTAGCACCTTTTGAGTTGAACAGTGAATTTGCATATGTGCCAGAAATAGTTTCCTTGTGTGCTTTCCGTGCCTGGATTCCATCATTAGTGAAGATTTCTCTGGAGCGTTAATTTCCTTGTCTGGCACTGACTTTATAAAAACCATATTACTGTAGAAATTCACGTTGTCTTTCAGGAACCAAGGCTTTACATGCTCTTTTATCTAAGTATGAAGTGTGCTTGTGCCCTCGGAGACTCTGACGCTCCATCGTCCAAATCTGCCGGACCTTTGCTGATAGGCAGTAGTCCAGGAGATGAAGAAATCCTTTAGGTTCCTGACGAGCTTGGAGCTTAGTGAACAGTCACATGACTTAGCAAGGTTGTGCATAAAAGGTGTGGAATGTGCGGCTGTCTTCAGCGGCCTCATCTCAGAGATAAGCCTCTACCGTCACTGCCCCCTTTGTTCACACCAGTGCTGTCTTAAGACCATTGTGTAGCTCTTGAGCGTCCTTAGCGGTAGCTATCCTGCTACTTGACTGACTCACTTGCTTACTATGTCACACTCCCCCACAAGGAGATACGCTCCGTGAGAGCAGAGACCTGGAGGTGTATGTTTGCTTCAGTTTCTAGAATGCCACGGTGTCTGCTCCCAAGTACTGGCTCAAAAGAGAACCCCGAGAGTCTTCATTTGGAGAAATGACAGAGGGTTTCATGGGAAAGGTAGATTTAAGAAAAAAGAGAACAGTATTAGAGAGAAAAGAAAGAAAGAAGCCGGGCGGTGGTGGCGCATGTCTTTGATACCAGAACTCGGGAGGCAAACGCAGGCGGGTCTCTGTGAGTTTGAGGCCACCCTGGTCTACAAGAGCGAGTTCCAGGACAGGCACCAAAGCTACAGAGAAACCCTGTCTTGAAAACCCAAAACAAAAGAAAGAAAGAAAAAATGATCAAACAAGTCAAAATTGGTATAGATCTAATTGTTGAGAACCCAAAAAATTGTTTTCAGGTCTCCAATGTATAAATTTAGCTGAGTAACTGACCCTTCAGCAGGAGCCCATTGCTGAGTCCACCATAGCCATGCAAAGCCCCTGACTCCTAAAGAATGAAGTGATGAAAAGCCCTTGCTTTGGCAGCTGGTGACCACAATATCAGCTGTCTCCTTTCTCTCCCCTCTCAGCCCTGCCAAAGCGGAGGGAAGAGCTCAGCTTCTTTGATTTAAGTTTAAGGAAACTGAGACCTCGAAATGAGTCACTTTTCCCCCATTCCCTGCATGAAGCTGACCCGGTGCCGGACCTACAGCCAGAATCCTCTACCTGTGCAGAGCAGATAGCTTGAGATTATTCATCCCCCGGGAGGACTGAATGAGTAACCTGCACTCTGTGAGCGAAGGAACGCGCTTAGCCTGAAAACTGTTCACATCTCCTTTTATCCATCGAGAACCTCCACTTCAGCACTTTGCGTCCCGTCGCCTTTCCCCTGGAATTCCTGCAGATTCAGTGCCTGTAAGCCCTGCAGTGGGTTGTTTTATGTAAATGTCTTCATTCTTTCATTTAGGAGAGTCAATCAAACTCCTATATCAGCAGTTAGAATACAGGGAGAGAAAGGTGATTGCAGATGAAGCTGAAATGAAAAGGCATGCTCGCCTTGCTGTGCTCAGAAAAAATAACTACTTCAGAGGCAAGAACCAGAATAAGCTGGGAGTCTCCTATAGAAATCTGGTTTGCCCTTGACTCCCACTGCTTCTCAAAACAGACCCTCCCCAGACTAGGGAGGAAGGAGGGGCTGGCTGTCAGGGAAGACTGGAACTGAGGTTTTATTTTGGAACTACTTTGGTTTTGCTGGCAATATGCTCTTGTGTTGGCTTTCAGTAATGGGCGACTTTTCAGGACCTTAGTTTTCTCAACATTATCCCAAAGACATAAGGACATAAAAGTGCCTGGTGCCATGCTCAGAAAGTCGCCTTGTATAAAGCTGGTAGACTTTGCAGATGGAAATGTAAGACTGCCAAATAAATTTGAATTTTAGATAAATAATAAAGAACAGTTGAGGTATAGCCCAGATACTTAAGGATTCTCTGTGGTCTGAGAGTATATGTCAGCAGTAGGGTGTGTGCTTAGTATCCCTGAGTCCTGGGGTCTAACTGTGTCTTTGATTTTGTATCTTACAAAGTCTTACTAGGTTCCTGAGTCTTCCGAAAATTACTATTTTTTTTTTTTTGGAAAACTCTGCATCATATGAAGCTAAGGAAAGAGTTACACTGTAATCCCAAGGGTGAAATGGTTTAGCCTAAAGGGAACGGTCCAAGATAAAAAAGAAATGTTTTCCCTGATGAGCTAAGCTAAGCCTAGGCGATCTTATTTACCTTCTAAAAAAGAGGGAACCAGAACCTGGTATGTATGGAGTAACTCAGGCACACATTCTCTCTTTATGGCCATGATATCATGAGCCATATCTTTCTCAGCAGTTTTTGGAAAGAAGGAATGTCAACCAGAGGAGTGCTGGTTCCCTAAGTCAGGCCCTTATTAAATGTAAACATGACTCCAAGGCCATCTCTATAGACCTAGTATTAGAATCCCTAATTCTGTGTGTTTTGCTTGCAGAACCTGTAGAAGCCAGGAAACTAGAAAGAGGCCATGGGGAGGGTTATGGTACAAGGAGGGGAGAATAGTAGAATATTAACACCGTGAGAATAGAGCGGGGGTGAGGGGATATAGGGAAGATTTAAACCCAAATACGTAGGAGGATAAGAGAGACAGGGCAGTAGGGAAGAGGGTTAAGCAAATGAAAGGATATTAAAAAAATCTGTGTGGAAACCTACTATCTTATAACCAAATTAAAATATATAATTTATTTTTTAATAAGCTATTTGAAGGGAAATGCCCAGACTGACTGGAAAACGTTGCCCCTAGAAGTCATGGGTTATTAAAATAAAAACTCATGCCAGGGATGAGATACTTCCTTATGAGTTGTTGGTCAGGGATTTCCCAAAAAGTACAAGTTCTTATCATTTTCTAGGCTGTCAGCCAGAACTAGATGGTAAGAGAGTGTTGCTGAAGACACTACATTGCCTTGGATGCACAGCACCGAAAAATCAAGCTGGAATGGAAGTGGAAACACCCCATCTGCGGGCTAGTTTTCATAGTCCCAGAAGGTGACTTACAGACTGCTGGGGACATGGGAGGAGATGGCAGTCAATGGTCCTACACAGTTGTGAGCCTGTGAAACCAGCTGCCGAGCAAGATGTAGCTATTTGTGTGACAGTGGTGCTACTGAAATGTGTGTGATCATCTGTTCGCTGGTTGGGTTTGAGAGACCTGCGCCACCAGAGAGAACCCGTGCCTGGCACTGTAAACCTGATTTTAAAAACAAAACAGAACAAAACAAAAGAATGGGACCGGGGTGATAATGGGCCCTAGTGGGAACTGAATACCACTGCTTAAATTGGCAGTGCCAAGATTCCTTTAAAATAGTCATGCCTATACACATAAATGTATCCTCTCTTTGTGGTGAACAACACTGAATGCGAGGGGATCCTCTCTGCACCGGGTGCTGAGAATGAGTTATAGGTGCGTAGCTTGAAACAAACCATTTATGTCAGCTCCTCTGAGGCAAAGGGAACATTACTGAAGAGAGGGAGGAAAGAATCTAAGAGTCAGGCGGTAGGGAAGACAGAGCCACTGCCGTCACGGCCTCAGAGCAGCCGAAGACACAGGCACAGGATCTGCACAAGTCAAGCAGGGTTGGGAGACGGACGCCGGGGCAGAACTGTTGGCTCCTGTCGATTAAAGGAGAAGACAGAATCATTGTCTTTAGGTGCACCCCCACGGTGATCCCGTCAGGCTCCAGAGCATGGTTCCACACAAGTGGCCGCATGGATGGCTCTGGTGAAGCCAAGTAAGGCACAAAACCAACCCAAAAGCTGCGAGTCTGACAAAGGGAATGCTGGCAATGGTGGGTGGTGTTCCAAAGAGATGGAAGGGAGATAAGGGCAGCGAGCGATTGTAGTATTTTATGTAAATGTGTGGAATTGACAAATACAAAACTAATAATGAAGGAAAGGTTAGGTCCCCACAGGACTCCACTGGGGCTGCATCTCCACAACTTTACAAGCTCACCCCGGTAACGGCTCTTCCATCAGATGACTACAAAATTTGTCAGCCAATTAGATGGGCAGGCCTGGTGTGCTGGACTGGGGTTAGAAACTGAATGGCCATCTCTCTAAGATTCTTGGAACATGTTATGAGGATGGACGTGAGTGTGTCTGATCCGGCAGCCACTTGATAGGGAATCAGATTAGCAAAGAGTTTGTTTCTTGTATAGTTTAAGGTGTTATTTTATAGCTTCATTAGTGATAAAATATTCTTTTAATGTTGCATATAATATTAGTACCTTGGGTAACATGAACTGCTTACTAGAAGTGTGTTTCTATGCAACACTGTCTGGAGAAATGTGGGCACGATGACATTCAGTTAACAAGCCAGTTGGATTCATTTGGGATTTGCTTTAATATGTATGAACCATGCTATAAAAAGTAAGTTGCTTTACACGGTTAAGCCTCAGTTTTCACATCTGGGAAATGGGCATGCTTCAGTTTATATGAGGTGGTTGTTTAATGCTCAAGTAACAAATAAACTATGTCAAGAGATACATGGTGCCACATGAAGCCTACAACAGAAAGTGACAGTGACCCTGCATAGGAAATTGAATACTGTGCCCTGGGAGCCAAGAACTACAACTCATATATCACATTTATAGGACAGTGTCTCAGTATTTTGTTTTTCCAACTGTAATTTATCTTGCCCATGTGAAACAGCAATGAAGAAACAGTATAGAAGGAGAGCAGGAGAAGACCCGGAGAGCATGTTGTGGGAGAGAAAAATGGAGAGAGACAGGAGCAGAGGATAGAGGGAGAAAAGAGAAGGTGAGACAACAGAAAACCCACGAGCAGCAAACAACTTGAATTCAGGGACAAGGAATCCAGTAATATGTGACAAGACTGTCCTCAGCAGGCCCTGCTGGCATCTTCGTGCAGGCACTTAGGGTAACCCACCTCCATTCCGTGTCCCACAGCACAGGTTCCCAATGTAATGACATTGACACGGAGGGAAAGGAATAGAAAGCTTTAGCTGTTAAACTGGAGAGAAGCCGGGGATCCTTGTGCAGTGTGAAATTGCAGATGAACAGACAAGAGTGCCTAGTGCCACCTTGTGGAGGGACTGGCCACTGTGCCCCCATGGGCCTCTGGGGAGATGGGGCTCCTCTTTGCCCGGGTTTTACATTTGCATTGTTTAAATTAACTCTTGCAGAGCATTTCAGAGTGGCATTCTGTCTGCTCTGTGGGAATGGGCCTGCAGAGAGAATTCTCCCTCTCCCTGCTACTCTCCTGCACACCCCGTGTGAATCCCTTCATGGGGCCAATAGAGCCATCTTTTATCAACCCCACTGAAGAGCAAGACCACACAGAGCTAGCGAGAGCTCTGTTTCCAGAGTGGTTTGAAGTTCATAGTGACTCTGGGCACAAGAGACTATCCCTGAGCAGGGAAGAAGTGTTTTTCCATTGTATTTCACATTTGGGAAGTAATTTTGCTTTTAAAAACCTTCATTGTCTTATCTGTAAAATGTTTTTTCTATTTGACGAGGAATCTTATTTGTAATGTATGTGGAGCATCCATTAGGAAGCCTGGCACGGCGCCAGTATCAACATGGTGGCATCTAATGCTCATTATTAGTTTCTCTTGCCGGAAAGTCAGATTTTGCTGAAAATCAGACGAAGAGTGCCATCTTGAGAATAGATGATTGTCCCTTTCTGTGTGCTGGTGCCCCACCCCACGGTGGTGAAAGGGCATAGAGGGCATAGTGACCCTCACACAGGTGATCTCATCACTTGGCTCTAAAACAAGAAGAGATTGAGTTGGGGGAATCTCCCTTTTCCTTTAAACAGAAAGAGAAACCTTAAAAAAAGAAAAACCCAAAAAACCCTCTAGATTTTCCCGATAGTTCCTAGCAGCCAGAAATTAATTACCCTAAAGGTAAATAGGTGTGTGTGTGTGTGTGTGTGTGTGTGTGTGTGTGTAAATATAATAGGAAACTGAGGCACAGAGGCATTTGCAACAATGAAAGCAGAAAATTAATTGACTATGACAGCCCTGGATCGATCCCACTTACTTTGAGCAACTATTACAGCTGTGTTTGTACGCGGCAGTCAGTGATTGATCAGGCTGTGGCTCATAACTTCTTCTTTATTGCTATGTTCAGCTGAAATACAGATCTTTCATCCTCCTGCTTTCCTCTCTTTTCCTCCTCTGCCTCCATAACGTCTGCCATCGTTTGCAGTCTGCAACATTTCTCCCTGTTCGTCTCTCCTGATGTCCTGAGTCATCTTTGCAAAACTCAGAGATAAGCAGAAACCTCCCTGTCACCCCCCCTCCCCGCTGTGCAAAGGGGAATCCCAGGAGCTGTTGGGTTGGACTCTTGGACGTAGAACCTGCAACATAAGGTTTCAGTGCAGAGACCACCTTGAAAAAGTAAATCCTCTCTCTCTTCCTTAGGTATTCACTCATAATTTCAATTACACAGTTCTCTTTGCCCATTGATTTAATATTAAGTCTATTTCAAGAGATGAAGTTATAGAATTTGGGGCATTTGTCTACAGCCCCCCAAAGCCCAGCAGATTGTTGTTGACACATAATAACTGTTGAGTGAAAACACAAGAGACCCTGCCACCCTCCTTTTAAGTCTTCAAGATTAAGTGCAATGATGCATTTAATGGTGATTTTAATGACAGTCCATTTAATTAGTCGGAGCATTTAATGCATATAGTAGGTGTGTAAAAGCTCTCTCTCCTCAGTTTTGCTTTTAAAAAGTGAAAGTATTAATGAGCCTCCAAGTTGGGCAGCTGGTGTGAAATCCTTCACCATTTTTCTGTCTGGAATGTGATGACGGGGGCTCTGTGATTTCAGTGACATGAGTATCCCCACATTTGCTGCACACTGTTTCCTGGCTGGAGACTGTCTCTTCTTCTTCTCATCAGGTTCGCACTGGGTCCTTCTTTATGATCTCTCT
Organism: Myodes glareolus; assembly: GCF_982192425.1. Taxonomy (NCBI): domain Eukaryota; kingdom Metazoa; phylum Chordata; class Mammalia; order Rodentia; family Cricetidae; genus Myodes; species Myodes glareolus. Next base: position 66,352,526 of record NC_142033.1, read on the forward strand.
GGATGATCTTCTGATGCATGGCAAATTACTTCCTGTGTGGGGAAAAGCACAGATCTCGTTTCTAGGTAGATGGTGGTTCTACACTTAACTTCTCAGGTGACAGAACACCAATGGATATGTCACCTGACCTGCAAATTTAGGAGCCATTTTGTCTTTGCTGCATTGGGGTGTGCTCACTTTCCCTTTAAGCTGATGACAGGCTCTGCTTGAAACAGTGGCAGCTCTCTTCAGGATCCCTGAAAGGTTTGAGTGTGCAGAGGCCTGTCACCAGCCTGCACAAGACAAGCAATTTATGGAGGAAATTCTTAGAAGTAGGCACTCATCTCAAGCTTAAGCCCCTTGAATAAGTATGGCTACCTCTCCTGTGCTGAGTGAGCACTACTCTTTGAGATGACATGGTTGTGACCACTGTTGACTTGGCGATATCCTTGAGGACTTGGGTCCCAGACAACAGGACAGACAACTCCGCATGCTTCTTGATGCCTTGCACTGAGTCTAGGAGCAACAAGGCACTCGAGAATGAAATCTATGTAGACGGATTTGTTGAGCAAAGCTCAATAGAGGGATGTGGTCCCTGAAGTTGGAAAGTGAAAGAACTGTTATTACAAATTCAAAGCTCATTTATTATAAATAGCAACACCAGCCTTGAGGGCAATCACATGTGCTAGTTTAGACTTCCTGAGTTCAGATGCACAGCTGCCCTTTGTCTCCTAAACACCTTAACGCAACCTGTGCAGATGTCTATTGTGTGGTCAAGGCCATTGCTCCCAGTGCTCTGTCTTTGGCTGGTTTCCCTCACCAGCGCCTGTCTGTGAAGCAGCTCTCCCAGGGCTCAAAGGCTTCTGCTCCCAGGACACCGTTACCTTTTTAGTCTTGCAGGTTGAGCCTGCTTATACTGATCCCAGTCCTCTGTCTCAACTTCATCACACGTATTCCAAAGGCAGCTGCGGAAGGGTCCTTATGTTGACGTCAGGCCACATGCGGGAACCTGGTTGCATGCCCACTAGGGCTGGGCTTGGTTGCCTCAAGCAGATCTCTGTGAGATTATCAACCCTTACTTTCTTTCCTTACCTGGGTAGTCTTTAAGGTTCTCCAGTAATGACTAATTGTCTTCTAATAATTGTCCTTCATGAACACCAGGCTAGGAATAGTTGTGTTCTCACACAACTAAGTTGTGTGTCTGCCTTTTTTTTCTGTTGTTGTTTCTTTTGTAGCTAGCAGTATGGAACATTTTTGTATTTTGAGAAAAAAAAAACAGCTCTTTTTTTTTTTAAGTGTGTTTGAAATGTTTCAATTCCCTCCTATACTTAGGAAAATTATTTAAGGAGATAAAAAAGTTGCTCTTTAAAAACCCAAATTCTTGACATTATTATCTTTTGATTTTTCTCTCTCTTCAAGTATCACCAGGTTATGAAAGATCACATATCACAGAGTTCCTGTTTACTGAAAATATACCTTGTTTCAAGAAACTTAGCATGATTTTTATGATAGTTCCTCTAATTCTTATATCCACCCAAGAAGGACAGCAGGGTGCCTTTTCTCACTTTTTGGACAGAAAACTCAGGCTCTGAAGGAGAAGTGGAGCCTTCAGGGAGACAGACCTGAGCCAGGACTTAAATTTGAGGTCACTCAAGCACATCACTGTACGTACACATTTCCCTGTCCCCGTGCTGGAGCCTGGGTGTCACTCAAATGCATTGACCTTTGTTCTTATTCTCGTTAGACCCCCAAGTGGTCTTCAGTGTCATCTCCAAGAAGCATACTGCCAACTGCTTTCAGTTCCTGAATTCGGATCAGCTCCATTCCTTTACCTCTCCTTGTGAAAGTGATTGTTTCACTGTTCATAGTTTCCTGGTACAATGGGCTCTTAGGGAGGGACAGTCAAACCTCAACATATCCATGACAGTATCAATCTACTGCCATCATGTCTTGCTTTGTTCTTGGAAAAATTAGGCATCTTTTGTAGACTGTTGTTTAGTCTGTTTGGTCAACTTTAAACCAGATCTTTCAGTCAATTAAAATTCATTGAATAAGTGTTATCCAGGATCTAAAGACAATAGATTTGCTTATTAAAAATGATGTTATTCCCTTACTTCCCCTCATCAAGAACACCTTAGCAGCATGGAGATTTGGTATGTGTTGCTACCTTTAACCTCTGCCTATCAGACTGATGGTTGGGTAAGTGATAAGACTTTATGCTAACTGAGCAGGAATCATCCTGTTTGGAATCTGGGGTAATTACTAAGGCACATATGTCTTAATTTCTGATTATTTCCCTTTCAGGTATGTGTTAAATAGTTAGAACCTGTATCCTAATTATTTCCCTGTTCAAAGGAGCTCTAGAATATTCCCAAGTCTTGGACAAGGTCACAAAGAAGTCAGAGCACACTGCTGGACTGGATCCTAGCTCCTGATAGTAGTATGACAGAAATCCATTCCCATGCAATGGCCCTTTCAAGCAAGGGAGCTTTTGTGGAGACCTGTTGTGTGTGGCTGAGATTATCTAGGTTAGTTACTTAGACTACCTGAATAGATAGAGCCTTTATCAACTACAGTGGAAGACAGAAGTCAAAGAGTGACAATGGCTGACATTTCATGAGGCTTTTCTCTGTGCCAGGCCCTCTCTTTAGCCTTTTCTGTATTAACACTTCCTTTGGTTCTCATGACAATCGTACAAAGTTGGTACTGTTGCAATCTTCACATCTCAGATACGAAACGAGGCGCACAGATCACAGGATTTGATCTGGGTTACACAGGGGAATATCTGTGCAGCTGGGATTCAAAGCCAAACTGTTAACTCCCCAAACCTTCCCATTGTGAGTGCCAGGATTCATCTAGCTGATTCTAGAAATATTCCTCTTGGTGACAACCTGTTTCAAATGCTTTATCTGGGTAAAAATAAGTAATACTTTAAAGGTACAAAGTCTAAGTCAATCATTTCGTATTCATATTCTAGAAGAATGAAAGATGAGGCTCATAATGATCCCTGTTGACAAATGTCATCATATTAGATTTGAAGATATTGAAGTTATAGTAAGAACTAATAAGAGAACCCCAACAGAGTTATGTCAAGGGCAGCAATACATATGGATAAATGACATAGCTTTTAGATGAGCAAGATAACAAAACAGGTGTCCCTTGCTTACAGTAATTTCATTATGGATAAATTGAAGTTTGAGTTACAAAAACTGAGGCATAATTAATTTTGTAGCACCAAGGCTGAATGTAACAAAGGTGTGTTGAACTCAAGTAGCATTTAAATGTTGTTGCTTTTGTAAAGTAAAATTCACCATAGTTTGTGTGTGTTTATGGGTATGTGTGTTTGTAGCAGGGGATCATGAAGTTCCATTATATTTAGAAAAAGATATGGTCACTATGAAATTACTACCTACTGGGTGCCAGACTTTGACTATTTCCATTCAAACCTCCCCCCTGAGTTCTTCATGGGCATAGTTTTGTCTTTAAAAATCTGTGTATGTGTGTGCAGCTCTGTCTATGACATGCCTGCATATAATGTCTCTATGTGCATCTATGACTATGATTTGTGTTTATGTGATGTGTGTGTGCATCTATGTCTGATGTGTTTCTCTCTGTGACTCTCTGTCTCTCTCTGTCTCTCTCTCTCTGTCTCTCTCTCTCTCTCTCTCTCTCTCTCTGTCTCTCTCTCTCTCTCTCTCTGTGTGTGTGTGTGTGTGTGTGTGTGTGTGTGTGTGGTTGTACCCACACATTCAGGTTGAGGTCAGAGGACCACCTAAGACATAGGTCCACCTTTCGCCCTATTCGAGACAGGGTTTCTCTTTTGTTCATAGTTGTTCATGCCAGATCAGCTGGCCTTTGAGCTTCTCAGGATTCTCCTATTTCCACTTCACACCTCGCTGTTGCAACACTGGTATACATGTCACCACAAGGAGCTTTACGTGGATTCTAGGGACTCAAACTCAGATCTACTTGCATACACAGAGAATCTCCCCAGCCTGCGGTTGTGTCTGTGGTGTTGTTTTCTCTCTAGTACATTCATGGTGCTAGGCAGTACAGATAGGAAGTGATGTCAACATAGGACTTTTCAACTTTACTCTGGTGAGAGAGTAATATACATTCCACAGAAATTGTATTTTCGTTTTAAGTTTGGAGCTGTGCCTGAGCCAGCCATGTTTGGAAGCATCCTCTCTTGGGATGTTGGGCAGCTCTCTGCTGCACCTGCAAGTCAGGTGTGAGGTCACCACAGAAACGACAAACACTCTGTGGCGCACCTTGCTGCTCAGGTGGGATGTCCCATAGGCTGTATTATTCAACATAAATTTTGCAGCTAGCTCCCCTGTCAGGGCTGAAGCCTGTGCACAAATTGCTAGGTTTTCATTTTAGCTTGTTTTTGAGACAGGGTCTCATCATGAGAGGAGTCATTCTGCCTTTGTATCTTAAGCATTAGGATTCCAGGTTTATGTCACCATTCCTGGCCTAAATGCTTATTTTTTTCATATCCATGATAAGCCAAGCACACGTAAAGAAAAAATCTCTGAGCAGAAATTTCCAAGAATTTCCAGTAATTTTCCTCAAGATAGAATCTATCTAATGATGTGGTCTTGCAGGAAGTCAAACTCAGAATGTTGTGTTCGATCTTTTGTTGGGCTTCTACACTGTGGAGTCCCCAGGCTCCTGAAATTTCATCTCTGTCAACATTCACCAACAGGATGCGAACCCCACGGCAAATGCTAGGTTAGAGGGTACACACACATACCCCTGTTTCCTGCTCCCAAAAATCCTAAAATGAATGCCCTTTTAAGGAACCCTGTCTCCTACATGATTGCGCCCAGGTATTACCTCCCCTGTGGCCTCCTTTTAGGTACAACCTGCTTTTCTCCAAGTCTCTACCATCTAAGTCTCTTGTTTACATGAGTCTTTCTTCATGTTTCCTCAGAAACTTTGCAATTGGTTCCATTTTGTGTGTCTTCCACATTAGAGCTCTTCAAAGACAAAGCGTGGATTGTTTATATAGCTCTAGAATTCTGTGCAAGAACAGAAACCTTGCAGAAGTCACTGGGGAACAGTGAGTGCTCACTTGCAGGAGAACTGGCGATCTTAGCCAATCAGAAATCACAGGTTTGGTTTCCTCTCCATCTTTGTTTTCTTACCTTCTCCTTATTTAGTAACAAATATTCATGTCTTATGTGAAATAAAAAAACCAATATTTCTCACAGTAAGTCCGTAGTCGAGTCTAGAAAAACTGGACTATCAGACCATTCTAGTCCTTGGACTTGAATGACATCTGCCAGAGTGGACAGCAGCTGCCCAGCTGTCGACCATGTGCCCAGCTTGCTTGCCACAGCCCCGAACAGACAACTGACTTGCTACGTGATGTCACCTGCCTAGGTCCAGCAGACAGTCTTGTGCTTACACAGCAGAAGGGCTCTCAGGAAAGAGCTTAGCTCTGCTGTTCTGTCCCTGAGGACTTGGTGCCAGTGGAGCTATTCTACGCAGATGCCAGGGATAGGTGCTGAAAAGGCAGGCATTCATTGCTCGCAGTCCTACAGTATGAGATTTCAAGATCAAGGTGTGGAGAAACTCATTTCTTTAAGTGCTTTTCCTCCTGCCCTACAGATAGCTTCCTTCTTCCTTGTTTTCACACACGTTGGACACATAAAGAACTCATTTCATTTCCTTTTCTTAGCCGGATACCTGCCCTTTCAAATCAAGACCCCAGCTGTATGACCTCACTTAAATCACTTCTCAAAGAAGTGACTTGCAAATACAATCGTATTGGGCCCAGTGTTTCAAGTATAGATGTTGAAAAGACACAGTTGTTCATTCCTTTAAAGTGACCTAAGAAATGAGCAAATCCTCTTCTGAGTTTTGTATAAAAGGAAGAATTTGCTTTGCTTTGCTTTGATTTACATACATTTGTTTACAACTGCAAATTGTTCCGGTCTCCCCTGCCTAAAGCACAGATCCAAAGTGGAGTTTGTGTACATAGGTATGGAGTCAGGATTCCGTGCTACCCTTGTGTAGCACCCTTGTGCATGTCTTCGTGGTTCTTGTTCTTTGCTTATGTAAGTTCATCTTTCTGTGAAATGGTCCCAAAACACGACAGCTAAAGATATTGTTACATGGCCTTTGTGCCTCTCATATCTCTTGTATCTTGGCATTTCTGGAAAAATACACAGAACTCGTAAGTGCTGGCCACTTGTGGCATGGTGGATGACTCTGCCCTACCCAGGAAGGTTCCTGCAGCTAAGAATGCACCTGTCAGAGGTTGAGTCTCAGCTTGAGCAGGACTACAGGCCTGCACAGAAGAGTCTACAACACCTGGCTCCAGCACACAGTCTACTGGCAGGTCTCTATTCCTACTCAGCCACACAGTAATGCGAGAGGCCCTGTCCTCCCTCCTACACAGAGCTCCACTGTGTGCTGCCGGTTCCGCTGCGTTTCTTTGTGTAACGAAGGATTTATTTAGGTCATTGCTGCCTTCTGTGCCCAACAACGGCACATGAAACACATTGAGAAGGAACACTGCCTCCTTCCCTTCTCCGGGGCTGCAGTTACTTGCACCTGCTGTTCCTCTTTTGTCTTGGGGGGGGGGCTCTTACGAAGGCCCTACTCTGTGCTGTCCTCTAACAGAGAGCCTGATGCTGTCTGTGTGTCGCTGTCCTTTCTCCCTTTAGCTTCTGTCTGGTTGAGTCACTGCAGCAGTTTGGCTCATGAACAAATGCATTTGACTAATTATCCTCCCTAGATCCTATTTATACCGTGCAGCATTTTTTAGGGATAAAATTAGCCACCATGGCTTGAAGTGTTGCCATATGAACTACGTAATAAAATAGTGTCCTAAGTGTTCCATATGTACTATTTTATTTAATCCTTACAAGAAAAATACAGGGTCAAAACTCTTAAGAGTTTCAGGGCTGTCTTGCAGGTTTTAAATCACAGAGCTGAGATAGAAACCTGGGCTTTGCCTGGAAATCCTCTGTTAACTCCAAATTCTTGTTATCGTCTTCCTTGAATAGCGCCACCTCTGTGGCCAGACTGGTCTTTCTCTTTGTTGTCTACCAGGATGGTTCTTAATCCTGGGTTTAAATCAAGCTATGTCCACCAGTGAAAAACAAACGAGAAACAAAGCTCAGCCCTTTCCTGGTCTAAAACACTGAGTGGGGTCGTGGGCACGGAGGTTGCAGGCCCATTCCATGGGCTGGTCAGGAGACCAGAGCCCCTGAAAACTGAGGGATACAGAGAATCACACCTCTCCCCCAACCTTTGGAGTGCCATTTTCCTCTCTAAGTAGATCCCAAATGGTTGGGGTATAGACTCTTGCTTGGATAGCCGTAATTCTTCAGATTGTGATGTAGCCTGGACTGCTGGGTAAAAAAGCTGGAGTCACTTCCAACCCCTCCTCAGGGTCCTTAGGTCTGAATCTTGTACCCGGAGGGGAGGACACTGTTGTGTTGCTTGACTTCCAGCTACCCCGTAGGGGAGATAGGATTCCACGATCCTGCAAGGGCACATGGTGTCTTCCTGTCCTTGCCAAGATACAGCGTCCCTTCCCCCGCCCCCCCCCCTCCCACCGCAACTTAATCCTGTCCAGCAGTGTTCAATATACAGGTAACCTTGTGTGGATTTGGAACCTATCAACATTGTGGAGGACTCCAGGGAACTCAGAAAGCTTGGAGGGACGGCATCCCAAGAATATGAATCACTTTGAAGGGAACTTGGACCCGCTTTTACTTGTTTTCTTCAGACAGCAACTGTGCTCTGAGAACACTTATTAACATTACGTGAGCTGCCCTTTGGTCTTCCTACCCCACACCCTTCCCAGTCCATCCTGCCGCTCGACAATTATCATAACTCCAAACAAAGCCGGACGTCAACATTGGCTGACGAGTGTCATGTATAGGCAATTTCAAGAAAATAAATATTTATAGAGGTCTTGAAATACCCATGTCCTTTCGCAGACTGACAGGCACAGACTGAATCTGTTTCCTCTTCCTTGCCTTCCAAGATGCCCTGCCAAAGATGGAAATGTGACACCACGGCAGCAGGCTCTTAAATCACTGCGCAGAGATGAAAGGGAAGACGTTTTTGACTCTTCGGGATGAACAAATAACCTGATGCTTTCGATTGCCCAGTTTAGTTGCATGAAAAAAAAATGACAGTTCTGTTGCTCAAACTGTCCCTACTCAGGTTTCAGTACATTCCAGAAAATTAAATCGCTCATCACCATGGGAGACAGGAACGAAGCAGTTTTTAAACAGCAATTTATTAGAACTGGGGCCTCCCGCCATCGTCTCTCACTTTTTTCCGCCTCTGCCTAGATTGCACTTGTTGCGTCCACAGAGAAGTTTCCTGTTCATTGTGGGGGAAGGCAAAGTGAGGGTCCTGGAGAAGGACGCTGTCATTGAGGTTTGACGCTTCCTGGTTCTGTGGCCTTGAAGAGGCTGTTGAACATTAGTGTGCTCCCATAACTACTGTGGGGAGAAAAGCAAAGCACTGCTGTCTGTTGAGTGTGCTAGCCCCTCACTGCGGTGCATGTTTAGCATGAGTAATGTTTTATGCTGGATTGCCCACATGAGCAGTAGGCTTAGACCCATTTCGTAGATCTGTATAGGCAGGGCTCCAAGTCTCAGGGTCGCTTCCTGAAGCTTTCCAGGTCCTGTGTCCAAGGACAAAGCATTGGTTGTGGGATACGAGGCTCCTGACTGCTTATCAGTCTGTTTGGCAGTACCTGCCTCGGTCATGCCCGTGAATCTATTCTGTTCATTTCATCTCCGCCAGGTCAAGAAGCATTCCCAGCCATTCCCGGCAAACTGGCTTCTCTCGTAGGTTTATCTTGATGCTGCCTTCTCTAGGCCCACTCTCCTGACAGCTGAGGTTCCATATAGTTTCCCATAGAACAGAGAGGGGTAGTACACTGAGTCCTTACGAGGTGATCTACTTACGTATGCGGTATCATTTAGCTGTAAGAATTCCGATTTTGATTCTTAGAGCGAAAAGTCTGATTACCAGAGCTTCTTTGCATTTTCACCATTCTGTACCACCTTTGCATTGCTTACACATGTGAAACAAAATGTGAATACTATCACTCTTGTTGCTGGCGGTGTTGCAGGTGTCAGAGCAAACCTTTGCTTAAGTGCCCACTGTCTGGCACACAGTGGTGGCTCAGCAAATAACTTCTTTCTTTCCATCTCTTTTGTTAAATTTCGAAGTCCCTTCCTCTAGAGAACTCCTTTCCTTCGGCCAGGTGTGCGTTCTCCTGTTGGGTAGAGGGACTGAGGTAGTATCGGGAAGACAGAGGCGCACGGACATCACTGTTTCTCTCATGAGCTAGTCTGCTGATTTCCCCTCGTGTGAATACATTCACGATCAGACTGGGGGGACTGGGAGGGTACATTAAAGTTAATTACATTTGGAGTCTGAGTCATAATGGGAATTATGTGATAAGGAGACTTATGGAGAAAATTGAATTATTTCTGAAGGGTTATTTCAAAGCTACCCCTCCTTTTTAATTAAGATGTTTTCTAGACTCCTGGGTGATCTTGTCCAATCACAGAGCAATAGGAAGCCCCCTTTCAACATCTGGCTTCTTGACTCTCTTGAAATAGAATACATGTTGCATGTTGGCAGTCTTTTCAGTGCATGGACTGCTATGCTTCACTGTTTGCTGAGTTGCAATTTGTTCTCAGTAACATAGCCATTGGCCTTACTGGCCCCTGCGTTTGACAAGTTCATGGAGGAAATAGATCTCTGCCCCTACAATGTGCCAGGAATCATGACATAGCCTGGAACGGGCATCTCAGGAAGATAAGACACTCCCAGGAGACTCAGCGTTCTGCATGACTGGGAGGAGAGGGGGATGGCAAAGGTGATTTGGAACAATGGACGGGGACTTGAAAATGGGATAATGTGAAACAACGGTGGAAAGCTGACATTTGAAATCAAACCTGAATGGCAAGAAAGAGACAGTTGCACAAAGCCTGGGGCACAGCATTCTGAAAACGGGGAGCTGAGAGTGCCAAGTCCAAAGCTGGGATGCACTTGCTGGGCTATGAAGAATAGAGAAGCTAGAGTGGCCAGTGCCTGAAGCCTGAGAGGCATGCAGGCCCCACACTAAGAACCTCCCCAGCCTGCACAGTATGGATTGAATTCAAAGCACATTGAAGGCCACCCTGTGGGAGAGTCTATGGACACTTTGTTTTCCATTCCTGGTTTTGGGCATTGTCAAGTGGCAGCCTAGGGTATCTGCAGCCTTCTGATTCTTATTGTGTCGCCCAGCACATAGGAAACAGTCTCTTTGGCTGAAGGAGCAAGAAGATGGATGACTTCCCTCTTAGTCTTAGAACCCATCTATAAAAGATGAGGATAAATTTTGTCAGCCTAGCCAGTCTGAGACTTCACAGAAATATTGTCCTCCATTTGGGATATAAAAATGGGTCTTAAAACCAAAGGCTTGTTAGATACACAAGTTTGGGTTAAGAATCCAACAAAAAAAAAAAGCTGGAGAGATGATATCTTGGTGGTTAAGGGTACTTCCTGCTCTTCCTGAAGACCCAGCTTTGGTTCCCAGCACCCACACAAATCCCAGGCACTGTGAAGGAGTGAGAGGCACAGCAAGACCCTGGGTCAGCTTTCCCAGATTCCCTTTGGAGGCTAGCTCGCCTCACTCTTTCCTGACAGACCCCTCATTCCTATGTGTCCAGTTTTCCAATACCAATTCTAGTTGTTTTGGGGGCTCATTGTCAGGCCTGCAGGTCTATGTGTAAAGCTGCCAGTCCAAAGCCTATTGTCAAGGGAAGCTGGAGATGTTATCATTGTTCTGGCCGGGGTGCCTGGCCTCAGGTCCAGTGGTGTGGAATAGTCTCTGTCTGTGCCCTTGGCCGCTTTAAGCTTTCAGATAGCATTCTGTGTTCAAGGTCACCAGGTTTATTTCCTGTGGGAGAATAATGAAGTCATGAAGAGATAAAATATGAATGTATTTATGTCACCTGCAAGTTCAGGCTTGCCTTCCTTGTCCTTTTCCTGCATAGGAACTTCTTTCCTGTAAGTTGGGAGGGGGCCTCTCTATGAAAGGTTAACTATGGCTTTCCCAGCCCTCTGTCCTTACCCGCCTCAGCCACCCTGGCCACACAGGACCCTGGAGTGGACTGCTGTTGTCAGAGACACACACTGGATCATCAAGACTCGCTGAAAAAAATGCTCATTAATTTTAGAAAGTGGTTTTATTCTGGAACAATGACATTGTTTATGCACTGAGTTTCATGAAATGCTTATCTCTCATGTGGTTTCTAGGAAACTTTAAAGTACAAACGTGGTCCGTTTCTGTTAGGTAATTCTCCCTGGTACACACGTCTTCATTCACGTTTCAAAGCAATCATTTGGGGTTGACTGAAACACTCTGATTTCACAGTTGATCAGACCGAGGCAGAGAGACAAAGTCACTTTGACCAAACTTAAACACTAGCGAAAGGACTTCTGGCTCCACAGGCGACAGATCGTGGGTCCCAACTGCTCCCTAAAAGCAATATATGCATTTAATGCCATGCCGAATGTACTCTGTGCATTTGACTTCTGAGATCTGAGGGATTGTCATAGCTGAGTGTATTACATTGGGTCTTTCTTTTTTTAACACCCCCAGCACTATCATTGTTAAATATCAAGATCACCTGCTTGGGAGACAGTTGTGATTGCAACCAGGCCACTAGACTGGAACTCAGGTGCCAAAAGTTCCAGGCCCAGAGTTTGCATGTGGCTATAGTCAAGTTATCTCGGGATCTCTAGTGTGTGAAATGAGGTAAACTAAAGGGCTGTTTTCTTTGTTGTTTGAAAACTCATTGTCAAGGTCAGGGTGCCCCAGAGACTATTCACAGGTTCATGAGCAGTTAGAGATGTTTTTCTTTCCTTTGAGTAAAAGACCAAGTAATTCTGGTTGTGTCACCAGGAGTGTGGATTATCAAAACACAAGAAACATAAGTCTACTGTGTGCATGTATACCGTATACAGAAATGTGTTAATATAGTAATGTGTATATTTTACGCGTTTACATAAACAAAATGTATAAATACATATGTGCCCATCTTAGATACATCCATGGCATTTTTATAGCATATAGGTAGCTATAAATATATGTACTCTATGTATTTGTACATATGTGTGTATACATATGTATTACATATAATGTGGGAGTAGTACGTTAAAGTCATAGGCACAATGCAAGGCATTTTAGAAAAGGACGGAAGAGAAACCAACATGGAGCTTTTAAATTACTAACTTTCCAGTTTTAAATTTTTCTTTTATTTTTCATATTGTAACATTGTTTCTCCTTTCCATTTTCTTCCTCCAAAATTTTCATGCTCTCTTTCAAATTAATGACTTCTCTTTTCATTAATCGTTGTTGCATTCGTATGTTTATATGTAGATAAACCCAAACAGGCTACATGCACATATATATCCTGCTCAGTGTCTATAATGTTACTTCTATGTTTGTTTTCAGGGCTGACCATCTGGTATTGGATCACCAATTGGTCTATTTTTCTCACTCTTAGCATTCCAGACAAACTATATGTAGTGTCTTCTCTGCTGTCTGCGGGCAATTCCCAGTTAGGATGAAGTCTCAGGTGTATTCTGTGCTGACCCAGTTGCTTCAAGTTAATGTGGAGAAAGCATGGACAGACAGATAAGACAGATGTTAGTTGTAGGCTCAATGTTTGTCACTTGAGTGTTGGATGCCGTGAATGATTGGTTGTTCCTGAGTCCTGAGTCCAAAGGCAGAGCACTCCAAGAACAAGACATCAGTGCCGCTACACATGGCGAGGCCCTCCCGCCTGGCAGAGTTAGTGCCACCCATGTTTCACCTCTGCTTCAGCCTGACCTTCTGTGCACTCTACCCTCAAAGGCATCAAAGGCAGGTACAAATGGCTCATTGCCTTCACCTATTTGAACAGTGGAGAAGGAAGTGAAATCTGAATCCTTTTATTGAGCAAAGAACTTCTATTACTGAGGTTACTCCCTTTGCAAACCCAACCCTATGCACACAGTGTAGTCACAGTCCCCATGAGCACCTTTCCCCCGAGGGCTTCTTCTCTGATCTCAAGCTCCTCCTTGTAATGTTATATGGTCCATAAGTCCATTTTTTTCTGTGTGTTTGGCTCTCTCTAAAGGCTTCTGTCTGGTTCAGTGCTCAAGATTTTTGCTTTGTTTTTTTTTTTTGTTTTTCACTTACTCTTAGTTATTATTATAGTTTTATTTCATGTGTATGAATATGTTATCTTCAGGTATACCTCATGTGTGTCTGGTGACTATGGTGGTCAGAAGGGGGTTTCACATCCCCTGGAAGTGGAGTCACAGCCAGTAGTGAGACATGTGTGGGTGCTGGGAAGGAAACTGGGTCCTTTGGAAGGACAGCAAGTTCTTTGAACTGCTGAGCCATCTTCCAGTTCTGTGTTCGTGCTTTGGACATATACTTTTCAGGCTACATAACCTTGTGTCTGGGGGAAATGGGAGAACTTAGTGTGACCACAAAATTGGGAGTCCTGGATTTGCCCTTTGTCCATGCACTCTAGCAAGTAAATGGTAAGCTTGATTAAAAGAAGAAGTAACATTTCACTGAGTGTAAAACCCTACAGTCCCCATGTTTGGACTTTCCCAACCCTTTAGGGATGACCAAAGCAAATCAAGGCCTCCACTTCTTTTAGGGAGAATGAAAAATTCAGGTCCTTGTGTGTCTGCTCTTCAGAGCAGCACCCATGTTTGTCATCTGTGTGAGCCCCCACATCTAAGCTAGTAGTTAATGTCCGGGAAGGACTTTATCCGTACAGGTGATGCAGTTCAGATAAGTGGAGGAAGAAACTTTGTATGCATAAAAGGTCTTCATTTAGATCTTTTAATTTGGGTCCTTAGTTTTGAAATGAATTGTGACTTTTTCATGTCCTTACATAAGACCATCAACCCATTAACAATAAACCGTGATGATAGCGGTCCTGATCTTCTACGCCATACTGTGTGCTTGTGGTGACAATAAACTCTTGTCAGCTATGAGCTACTTTATAACACTATGTGCTCTTCTGGTGATGTCGCCTTTTTAATGCCATTAGGCACACCCCAGTGTCTTCCTCTGTTATGGAGACTTTCCAGTTGTCTAGGCAAATGGGTAAAATTCTCTCCATATAAGAGAGTGCTAACATACCACCACAACATGTTCCAGTCACCCTCCTACCTACTGCCTGCAGTCAGTGTACACACAACCACCTTGGCCAAAGTCAACGAACCATCCCCAAACACAGTGACCAACCCATAGCCATTGGTTCTTGTTCATGAGCCAAGGGGGATGTCCTTTCCCCCACTCAGACCTGTAACTGACCAGACCTGTTCTTATTGCAAGGGTGTAGCTTCAGATATGGGTTCAGCATATTGTCCTATCTGTCTGTTCACCATTGGTTAAATCCAAAGCTCTTGAAGCATAGTGCCCAGGATGAGGGAGCAACCAAAATCCGATGCTGGGTAAAGCGTGAGAACATTCATTTACTCCTCCACATAGGCATATCTACCCCATTGAAATAGAAGCCCCTGGTGGGAGACATGGGGTGCTGAAGCTCACCTGCATCTCTATCACTTGCATCTCTGCCAGAGGCTGACAGGAAGAAGCTATTTCTTCGATGCTTTCTGGAGTCTAAAAGGATATTTCTAGTCCTTTTATTTGTACCAGGGATTTATAAACTATGGCCCCTTTTGTACAACTGTCCAGCTAAACATAAAGATTATTTCAAGAATAAAAATTAATATTGAAGAGATTTAGAAAGGCGGCCCTGCGACTAAGAAGAGAACGTAATGCTCTTGCAAAGGACCCAAGTTCACTTCCTGACATCACTTCCAGGTGGCTCACAACTGCCTATAACTCGAACCTGGAGGGAATCATAGGCCTTTTGCCTCTGCTGCTACCTACACCCATGTGCAAAGGCCTGTAAACACACACACACACAGACACTTAAAACTGAAATAAAGCTTAAATTGGACAATAATATTTAGCACCATATAAGAATTACTTGGCACTCAATCTTTTGTGTCCATAAACAAAGTTTTATTGAAACACAGCCACACCCCCGCTCTGTCTATTGTCTCTGGCTTCTTCAGATATATAAAAGCAGTTGGAATTGGAGTTGCCATGGAAACCATATGTCCCACAAATCCCAAAATATTTACTCTGTAGCCCTTTACAGAAGATGTCTGCCACTCCTACTTTATAGAATAAAGGGAGAGTTTGGGAGAGGTGAGGGCAGGGCTCACGACTATAGATGTTGGTTGGATTGCTTCCATGTTTGCTTGGAGTTAATAGCCTCTTCCTTTCCTCCCTAGTAACTGGCACCTGGAGACACTCATGTTTCAGTAATCAGGAGGCATCCCTATCGCCACTTCATGATCCAGGGGCCTGTGGCTCAGTGAAGTTCCCAAGGTGTACAGCATGACCTTGCTGCTCTTGGGCGCGGTGCTGCTGGTGGCCCAGCCCCAGCTCGTGCCTTCTCATCCGGCAGTTCCCGGTCCGGGGCCCAGAGAGCAGGACCTTCTGCGGAAGGTGGGTACCCTCCAGGAGGACATCCGAGAAGGTGCAGCGACCAATGGTTCCACACAGCAGCTACCACAGACTATCATCATTGGGGTGCGCAAGGGTGGCACCCGAGCACTGCTGGAGATGCTCAGCCTGCATCCAGATGTGGCGGCGGCTGAGAATGAGGTCCATTTCTTTGACTGGGAGGAGCATTACAGCCAAGGCCTGGGCTGGTACCTAACCCAGATGCCCTTCTCCTCCCCGAACCAGCTCACCGTAGAGAAGACACCCGCCTACTTCACTTCGCCCAAAGTGCCTGAGAGAATCCACAGCATGAACCCCGCCATCCGTCTGCTGCTCATCCTGAGGGACCCTTCAGAGCGCGTGCTGTCTGACTACACGCAGGTCTTGTACAACCACCTTCAGAAGTGCAAGCCCTACCCGCCCATCGAGGACCTCCTGGTGAGGGACGGCCGACTCAACTTGGAGTACAAGGCTCTCAACCGCAGCCTGTACCATGCACACATGCTGAACTGGCTGCGTTTCTTTCCACTGGGCCACATCCACATTGTGGATGGCGACCGCCTCATCAGAGACCCTTTCCCTGAGATCCAGAAGGTCGAAAGGTTCCTGAAGCTGTCGCCTCAGATCAACGCCTCGAACTTCTACTTTAACAAAACCAAGGGCTTCTACTGCCTGCGGGACAGCGGCAAGGACCGCTGCTTACACGAGTCCAAAGGCCGGGCGCACCCCCAGGTGGATCCCAAACTGCTCGATAAACTGCACGAATATTTTCATGAGCCAAATAAGAAATTCTTCGAGCTCGTGGGCAGAACATTCGACTGGCATTGATTTGCCATCAGTTAGGCTCGGGACTTTCCCTGTTGTAACTTCTGGTGTACATCTGAGGGCGGGGTGGGGAAAGAATTTTAAAAAGGCATTTAAGCTATAATTTATTTGTAAAACCCACAAAGGACTTCTGTACAGTATTAGATTCACAGTTGCCATATATAGTAGTTATATTTTTCTACTTGTTAAATGGAGGGCGTTTTGTATTGTTTTACATGGTTGTTAACATTGTGTATATGTCTCTATAATATGAAGGAACTTAACTATTGCACTGAAAAAAAATTTCTGGAGACGTCTTTTTTTTTTTAAAAATATAATTAACTTGCCTCCAATCCAACAGTTGTCTGTTTGCACCCTTCTTGTCAAATCTATATTCTTTTTCTGCTTAATTTTTTTATTGGTAGTATAGATTTCTCTGCGCTCTGATTTTGTTCTTTTAATTTTTAATGTCTCGCTGTGGTCATCAGATTAAGTTTCTACTTGCGCTTTAAACTTCCTCTTCACAGAGAGTCTCTGTTATTTTTGGAAGTGACAGTTATATCCATTCCCAGGTCAGCCTGCATGTGGGCCTAACCCCTGCAGCCTGCATGTGGCTCCTAAGCCCTGCAGCCTGCATATGAGTCTAACCCATGTAGCCTGCACCCCTGTTGCCTGTATATGGGTCTAACCTCTGCAGCTTGCATGTAGATTTAGCTCATGTGAGTTTCAAGTGCTTAAGATGGCACTGAAGAGGGAAACACAGGTGACAACTGCGAAGAAATTCCCTAAGATCCAATATTGTCTCGGAGGAGCTCTATATATACCTCTGGTTTCATCAACGGGCCAAACCCCCAATAAACAAGATTACACCTTTGGATTTCAAGATGATCTTGGGGCTGTAAACTTTGCCTTTTGGAGCAATTGGTCTCTGTAAAGCTACATTATAGAGAGAAGGAAACAGGCAAGGTCTCTTGGTATGCGTCTGTCGATTCTGTAGCTTGCAGGAGAAGCAGAGTCAGGGGTAGCCTTTGCTCACTCTGGCTGGCATTTGCTTCCTGAAAGATCCATATGCACTTACGATCTTCTATTTTATACTCATAGACATATAAACATTTATGTCAAATTCAGTTCCAACTTTAAAGTCCTGGGTAGGAAAGAAAATTAAAACTCCCAAGGGCTGAAGTTAAATCGTGGGAAAGTCACAGCAGAAAGCCTATGCACCTGCACACATCAGTAAGAGTTTCACTTCTCCCCAGAACAGCCTTTTAGCAGAAGCCGCTCACAACAGCCTGTTCGAAGCCTCTGGGTTGTCATGCAATTCTTGAGCATACCTGTCAATCAGCCTTTAAATTAAGCAAATTAGATCTTTTCCATAAGAAAGTAACATGTGGTCATTACAGTAGGAAAGCATACTCAGCAGCAGTATGAAACCATTTCCCGACAGTTTGTTCGGAAGGAATGAAACACAAATAGGCATTATTGATTGCATTCTCTATCTAATGCTCTCCGAAACTTCCTCCAAGCAAACTCAAGATGAAGGGGTTATTCTGGCCAGTTCAAAGACTAGAGAATAAGCCCATATGCCCGAGGGACCTGCTGAAGGTCACACGGTCAGGCTTGGAGCCCAGCTGTAGCCAATGCACGAGCAACCTGGTTCTCATTTATTTACTTCTACCCGGCTCTTTCTGAACTCTAAAGACATAGCTCAAACTCAGAGGAAATGTTTTCCTGACTTGACCTGACATGGTTTTCCTGGTGCCAAAAGCCTTCCGCCCTAAGAGCAGTGTTTGAGCTAAAGGAAGAGAAAGGGGGAAACAAAATATTTCTCAGCAGTCTTCTGAGGGAAATGAGTCACCTTGGGTGTGTTAGTGGTCCCAACCTGACACAACCATTGTCTGGCCCACACCCCATTCCAAATTGGGTTCTAACAGCACAGAAGATGCCCTCCTCTTTGGGTACCATTAAGGTTGTCAGTCAACCACTCTCCTTAGAAAGAGTATTTATAGCCGATCTCTGTAGACTTTGTGATATGCAGGGTGCTTGCCTCGGCAGCGTATCCTTGGGTCTTTTATGCCATTTAACCTGGAGAATGAGAGCACCCACAAAGGTTAAATTAAGTTTCCAAAGCTGCCCAGCAATGTTGTGAATGAAAGAAGGCTCCAGGGGGAATCCCTAGCACCCAAGAAGATGCCTGGGTGGAGATGCTGTGATTGGAACCAGCTACACACAGGGGTGCTGGTTAGGAATGTGGAAAGTTGGAACTGGTACCAGGGCTAAGTTTCAGCTGTTAGAACTAGCAGAGCTGATGACGTGGGGCAACACACTGTAAGAGATTAGTGAGTGTAAATTCTTTTAATTGCTTTGCTGGGGCACAAAATATTGACTCAGGGAATCATATTCCTACATATCACCAGGGAATGTACCAGGGGCCCCAGTAATAACAAAAAAAAAAGTTTTTTTTTGTTTTTTTTTTTTTTTTTTGCTTTTTGATAAAATTCCAGTGGATCATCAGTACATTCTAAGGAGCAAGGAAACATCACTTCCTACTTAGTTCCATGTATCGTCCATTCCCTGTTCCCTTCAGAGGATGATGCAATGGACTCATGAGCATTCCTGTCAGAGCAAAATGCAGTGAGGCAGGAGTCAAATGGTATTTGGTTCCTTTTAACTGTATTGAATGCCAATCCCATTAACAAAGACAGTATCCTGATGGGAGTTGTAGGTCCCTACACCAGCCAGGTCACAGTCACCTGAGAGTTCCAGAGAAGCAGCTGAGATTTGTTGAGCCAAGCATCACCTATTGGGTTGGATTCACACCTCATTTGTTATCCCAGAGTTAAGAATAGCATCCATATTCCTTCCTCCAGGAATCAGGCAGTGTTAAAATTCTGTTGACATTATGTGACTATCAGTTAGGAGCCTGGAAATTGGTTAGTTTAGGAAAAATCATGATAGGCCTCTGAGCTCAGGCTGCCTTGTTCTTTCTATTCTCAGCAGAAGAGACATGGAGGTTAGAAGAGGCCAGTATCCATCATGTCTGTCGCTTAGAGATGTGGGGACAAAGGTCATTATATTTATTAGAATGACCTTTTTCTTAGTTCTATTATGTAGCAAGTGTGATGGTGTTAATTTTTCAAAAGTATAAAAAGAAAATCCACAGGAAATTATAGTCATTGACTGTATGGGGTTTTAATAAGAACCAAAGTGTTAAGAAGGCAAGAGAAATGGTCTTGAGTTGTGTACAGATGGGACAGGACAATAAGTTTGGCATCAACTCAGCCACATCATAGAAGAAATCAGCTAGCCCACATGAAAAGAATGAATAAGGAATGAGACATGAGATTTTCCTGATTTTCAGTCCTTTCCTTTATTTTTTCTTTTTAGAAGAAAGAAAAGAATATTACCCAAAGTTTGCACTAGAGCTATGGCAAAGCCACTTAATTCAAGGATCACAAAGACCCTGCCCTTTTGTAGGAAGGCTCTGTGGAGAAATTGCCCTGGAGCCAGAAAAATGAAAGCCATTGATCTTACCAAAGGGAAATATCCTGCATAAGGACATCTCTTGAATCAGAAAGCAGTGATGGGAAAGGGAAAGGAGGTAGGAAAAGCATAGGAACAGTCTTGTCTAACAAGTGGGTAGCTTGGATTAAACACATTAAACAACCAAGACATATCAGCCACTTGTAGCCATTGAAGCTAGTTCCCAAGATGGAGGTGCTGAACACCTCACAGTCCCCCCCATATGTCTTTGACTCCTGTATAGGTTTATTGATTACATAAGAATAGCCATCATACCTACCATGTGCTTGGTATCTTAAATAAATTGCTTCTTGCCTATATACAAACTCTGAGAGATGGGAAATAGTGCCCTAGTTTCATAAAGAAAAAATTCAAGATCAGAGATTAAAGGGCTTTCCTGTGATGAAAGAGAACATTTTTATTTCATTTGCATGTTTTATAGTGTCCTAAATCTAATCAATTTCCATCCAACCCATGGTGAGTAAAGGGAAGAAGTAATACATGAAATCTGTCAAGAAGGTGACATCTAACACAGAAGTTATAGGGTATGAGGTTGGATACAGGAGGATACTGGAAAGTCACCTTGCATAGAAAGAACTACACATGAAGGATGTCCTAAGGTGTGTTGCAACCAGCAGAAATTAAAAAGAAAAAATAAATCAGTGAGCATGAGATAGAGGACAGAAGTAGCCTCGAATCTTCAGGTCACATTGGGGCCAAGAGAGCTCCATTTTCCTCAAATTCTACAGTTAGGTAAAAAGAAAGAAGAAGCAATTATAGTCAGGAGACCTGGATGTGGATTCAATTTTGGCCATGTGACCTTCAGCTCAAATTCTCGGAGCCTTAATTTCTTTTTTTGGTGAAAATGGGCTGATGCTTCACTTAGTTTGGGGGGAAAGTCAATGAGATGAACTGCCAAGACCATCAAGCTGGTGCACACATATGTCTTAATGGGGAACAAGGCTAAGGGGTTTAAGAGACAGACAGGCACTGATTTTAAAGGGATCAGCAGAATCTCGCTATCATTGTTCATTCACTCACCCCCTAGCTATATGACTATAGGCATTGCTGTAAGTGGCCCAGGCAATTCCTGTTTTCCAGTCCTTCTCCATCTTCCATCTCCCACAAAGGCAGACTATTAGCAGCTGTACAGGAATGCATTCTTGAAGTTTTAGCCAAAGTCATGTTACCTAGAGATGGCTATACCCCTCTTGCTGGGAGCAAGTCACTAATGTTTGATTGGTGTGTTGTGGTGGAGAGTGAGCTGGGGGGTGATGGGGAATGGCTCAGTTTCCTTGCCTCTGCACAGATGACTTCACAGTACAATGTCTGCTCATAGCTTCTCCTGAAATTAGTCTAGATCCCAACTCCTAAGAAAATGTGCCTGTTTCTCCTCATACTTTTCTCCTCCTGTCATTGTAGTCATTTCTTTTGTCACCACATCATCAGTAAATGAATTCCAGCTCAACTTTTGCTTCTAGGACACCTCCTATCAGATGGCTAAATGTGCATTCGTGTCTTATTCTATGCATATAATATTTAGTATGACCAACCTATAGACATAATTTTTCTAGTTAAATAAGAGTAGAAAACAAGTCTATTTTATTGGTTAGCATATAGAAGGATTAATTATAATAACAGATGAAATTATTATCAAGTAACTCTTTCCTTTGGATTATTAGACTACCATCAAAACCCCATCAATGAAGAAGCAAGGAGACCACTATTTCAAAGCCAGCAGGAGCTACACAGGGAGACCCCATCTCAGGAAAGAAAAAAAGCATCATTACATCATTGTAAAACTTCAGGTTCTAGTTCACAGAATATTTCCGGGTCCTATAGAGAAAATTGCATTGCTCTGATTTATTTCTGTTTCGCAGTACAGTAATTCTATTCATTTGCAATGTTCCTTTCAGGGTCAGTACAGGGGTGAGTCTTCCTCTTGATTCCAACCTTGTGGTACTTTGCATTGTGCCTGCCTAGGTAGGAGGTAGACAGAAAGTACTTGTTTGTGGCTTGGATGATGAATCTTGTCTAGTTGTCAATCTAATGTGAAAATTCTCTCCATCACATCCTGGTCTCACAGTGTGGCCTCCCCCTGGGAGTCCTTTATTTGGTCCAGGAACTGCTAGGCACTTAACAATGTGGTGTTTTATTCAGTCCTTGAAAACCCCTGGGGAAATAACCAAACCGAGTCCTATGTGTTTGCTTATTAACATATCACCAGCAAATAGTACAATACTTGATGTTGGAGTTGCAGATGTTTATTAACTAAACAAATCCTCCTGCTGCCCAGCCTCCTTCTACCCTGCTATACTCTTCTGCCTCTTGAATATTCAACTAACTGATAATTCAGTATTCTCCTAGGCAACCCATATGTCTTCAAACTGACTACTGACATTCATACTTTCTAGACTTATATTCTCTAGCTTATGCCCATAGATCCACTAATGAATATTCCTTAAATCCCAAATAGCTGGATTTAGAAGTTTAATATTTATTCATTTGCGCATTTTCTTATTCATTTATTGTGTGGGTGAGTATGCAATGTCACAGTTCCTATTTGGAGGTCAGAAGACAATTTGTGCGAGTCAGCTCTCTCTTTCTACCATGTGAGTTCTGGGGATTGAACTCCAATCTTCATACTTGGGGGCAAGCATTCTTAGACACTGAGGCATTTCATCAGTCCCAATTTAGAGGTTTAGAGCAGCCTTGTTCATAGTTATATGAACTTGGACAAATTTCTTTATTTCTCTGAATTCCCAGTAGGAGAAATAATGCCTTTCCCACAATGTCTCTGAGTAATGCATAAATAATGGATAATTGAACACTTTTGAAGTCATAATTCCATAAGCATTAGGTAAATCATATTTCAGTCTTCATAGCAACTGACAGACCTGTGTTGCCATTAACCTTGTTTATGCATGAGGAAACCAGAGGACAATGATAGCATTTGCCTAGACTCCTGTCTAGTAAGAAAGAACCATAACTCACCCCTTGGTAGTTGCTTGGCCTCCAGAACTCTCCCTTGGATAGTCTCTAGCACACTCAATCTCCAGAACTCTCCCCTGGGTGGTCTCTAGCACACTCGATCTCCAGAACTCTCCCCTGGGTGGTCTCTAGCACACTTGACCTCCAGAACTCTCCCCTGAGTGGTCTCTAGCACACTCGATCTCCAGAACTCTCCCCTGGGTGGTCTCTAGCACACTTGACCTCCAGAACTCTCCCCTGAGTGGTCTCTAGCACACTCAATCTCCAGAACTCTCTCCCCTGGGTGGTCTTAGCACACTCGATCTCCAGAACTCTCCCCTGGGTGGTCTCTAGCACACTTGATTTCCAGGACTCTCCCCTGGGTGGTCTCTAGCACACTTGATTTCCAGGACTCTCCCCTGGGTGGTCTCTAGCACACTCGATCTCCAGAACTCTCCCCTGGGTGGTCTCTAGCACACTTGACCTCCAGAACTCTCCCCTGAGTGGTCTCTAGCACACTCAATCTCCAGAACTCTCTCCCCTGGGTGGTCTTAGCACACTCGATCTCCAGAACTCTCCCCTGGGTGGTCTCTAGCACACTTGATTTCCAGGACTCTCCCCTGGGTGGTCTCTAGCACACTCGATCTCCAGAACTCTCCCCTGGGTGGTCTCTAGCACTCTTCTCCAGACTTCACTCCAAAGAAGAAAAAGAGAGATCCTTTGCCAGTGACAAAAGTAAATGCAAAGAAGTCAAAGACAGGTGAAGAGCTCAAGACAAATACCACTGGAAAGTCTCTTTTAGAAAGAATTTTAGAATGGCCCCATGACACTCACCCCTTTGGTGTATATTTCTTGTTTAACAACCTCCCTTCACATCTCAGTAACACTTGGAAAGATGTGAAATTTATTATCTTAACTCTGTATGGCAAAAGTAATGGAATGTGATTAAGTAGACCAGTTCAGAAAGAGAGGGAGTAGGAGATAAAGGACGGGGAGATCGATATTGCTGGCTTTGCCTTCAATGCATAACTAGACTCTGAGAAATGACATAATAAAGGACTATTGTAAATGGTAGTAGCTAAGAATATTTCTAGAAACATCTAGCAGGGGTGTTTGCAAAACTCTCATTTTTCCAGCAATGGTGAGCAGGGAAAATATATTTATTAGAAAATATTCCGGCTATAACCTTGTTTGCTTCTGGGGATACCACCCCAGGGTAGGCTTGGATTCCTGCGTCACCTACGCTGAGCTAATAGATGTGTGTTGTTTTAACCCTGCTACTATCTTCATGTTCTGGCTTTTAAGTCAATACAAAGTATTGAGTCAATTTTTGTAGTCTATTCAAATGCTTATGCTCACTTCTTTATATCATCCTTCAAAACAAACAAAATCCATGTTTTTTGTTGTTGTTACCAAATAAATATATGTACATCATATAATAACCAAAGTCTTCATTTATGAGTACCCACACACAATTAATGACAGCATCATGCTTATATCCTTCTGATTTTTTTTCAACCAGAAACCCACACCACCATGTGCTATATTTTTATATCTTTGATCTTAACACTCACTGCCTAAAACAATGTGGCTCCATATACTGCCTATGGAAGCTCGTATCTCATCCATGTCTTGACATAGAGCAGGAGTCCAGATAGAAGTTTCCAGTTAAAGCTGTGCTTCTTGATTAGTAGTGTTTTGGAAGTGAAGGTAGTATCAGTCAGACCTGGTTTACTTGTTATTCACCACTCTGTAGCAAAACACACCGACTCAGTGACAAATGTCCAATCTCATAGACCCTGGAAGTTAGAGGAACGTAACTGGGCACATCTGACTTCACAGAGCCTCTTATGTAATCAAATGTTGGCAATGAAAGAAAACTCTGGAGGTCAGAACTGGACAAATATCCAATGTTATGTACTGAATCCCATGTCTGAATCCTAAGCGGGGATAAATGTAGCACCCTCCTCTCCCCCAACTCTCTCTCCCTCCCTTTCCTTCTCTTTCCATTTTGCCAACTTGGGTGTGTTCATAGCATGACAGAACTAGGATAATAGGCATATATCACCTGCGGTTGGCTTGTTCTAGAGAGCTCCAAAAGAGAAAGTTATCTGATAATAAAGCGAACGTGTGGTGGCATTCTGCTATTCCCAAAATAGCAGCTGGGATTCCTTAAGGGAAAGGACCACACAAGGGGCTAAATAATAGGAGGTGTTGTTCATGGGGGGTCCCATTTATAGAGACTACCTGCTTATTTGCCTACTACACGTTCTTTAACAATAAAATGGACAGCACACCTGCTTAATGGATCATTGGTCATACTTTAAGGGGGGATTAATATAGGTTTAAGCTTTCATGATATCAAAGTCCATATATTAATGCATGTTATTATAAGTCCTTGTGCCTCCTATGTAATTTCAGCTATTTTGACCTCAGTCATTTGACTCTTTTCAACCCAATCCTTTGATGATATTGATGGTGATTAAGTGATTTTACACAAATCCATCCACAACACGGGTAGAATGCAGGCTTGTTGCTATGTTGCTTCTTCTGATTTTTTGCTGTGTGATTCCACAGAACCATTTAAAGAACAGACACCCATAAAAACAAATTACAGGTTGAAAACTCCTCGGGAAACTGTGCTATATGGAAGAACACAGCCTGGCAGACCTACCACACTTCTTATACAATTTGTCAAACACTAAATAGTGTTGCTGAGACTTTTAACACTGGATATTAAGAGCTATGTATGGCATTCAAACGCGAATGCACGGCAGGTTCTATTTCCAGCTTCCCAATTTGGAAGTTCTATCTTTAGCAGCAATTTACATTTTCCACACAATTAAAGACTACCTAATTCTGATTTGCTCTTCAAGTATACAATTCATCTGTAATTTACATTTTTTATTTATCTGTTAATCTCAGAAACAAACAGCCACACACACATGCACAAAAAAAAATGCCAGGTTTTAAAAGAACTTAGAACCTGAGTGGTACTAGGAAATGTGGACTAAGCATCTCAGAGGGTCAGTTTGCTGGCATGTTGAACGACAATTAGAAATGGCTCTAGCCCTTAAAGCCTACAAGCATATCCAGGAAGACAGGTACATCCAGCATTTATATACTTAATAGAATTTTAACGTACTTTCCATCTAAATAGTCAAATGGTCCTTAAGTAGCAATTTACAACTAGCAATACAGCATTCCTTCAGCCGTAATTGAAACACACTAAACACTAACAATACACCTAAATTTTATTTTTAAGATGAACTGTGCCTCCAAATATGAATAGTCACAGAGATTGAATTAAGGTTCTGGATAGTTGTGATATAGTCAGAAAATGCATACTATATTTTGGTCTCATCTCTTTCTTGATTAGTAGTTTCTAAACTGTAGGATTTCTGAAGTATTAAGAATAGAAAGGAAAAACCTTTGGTTAATCATAAAGGGTCATACTTTAGTGTGTGTCAATGAAAAGTCTTTGCTTTGGACAATAATAGGATGGAATGCAGTTAGCAAAGGGTCCAGTCTTGTCACTAGAAGTTTTGAGTTTCCTCCCACTGTTATGCCTTTGGCCTTCTAGGGTACAGACAGGAGGCAATGAAGGTTGAATTATATGTTCAGCAATTTAATTAACTGAGTCTCCTGAGCAAAACTTCTGTAACGGTCATGAAAAATTGACCCAAGCAGATAGAATCTCGAGAGGCCCTGGGCTCATGGAGATGTGAAAGCCGTGGGTGGGACTTGCCACAATTACATGGAAGCTTCTTGACCCTATGCCATTCCTTTCTTTGCCTGTTCCCAAACGGTATTCTTGGTAATAAACTGTTAATCAAATGAGGACACTATGTGGTGCACGAATTCTAATTGTTCTTAATAATAAAAACCCGGAGCCAAATACTGGGACAAATGCCAAAAGATCAGAGAGAGAAAAGAACATGCCACAGCCAACTCTTGCCTTGCAAACTCCTCCACTGAAAGAGGGCTGAGCTCCTGTCTCCTCCTGCATGATGTTCCTCTCTCCACCCAGCTTTGTCACTTCCTGTCTGTCTGTTCAGACTTCCAGGCATCTATGGTTAACTATGGCTGGCTCTGCCCTCTGGTCTTCAGGCAAGCTTTATTTGTTAAAGTGAAAACACAAATCACCACAGCTATTACATTCCATTACCCATTCTAGAAAATGATGGAACCCGAAGAAAGGATTTAAGAACATTTCATTTGTAGCAAATGAAAAAGAAATGTTAAATGGATGTTCACTGTCACCTAAAATTTATGGAGCTCAGACTTTTACTGAAATCAGAGGGTATCTCAGAAGATTGTCAGAATTAAAATAAATACCAGGACTCTGGGATAGTATCTGTCAAGAACTGGAGAAGTGTTTGTTGTGAGAAAAAAAAACACTCCATATATTTAATGACCAACAGAAATGAAACAGTGAGTGGGTGATTCAAAATATAGACGAAGACATTTTGTATTTATTGTGCTATCAACAAACGCAATTTTTTGAGCCAACTATCTGAAAAGTAAAGGTCATTTTGTTTCCATGTAATATTCAAATAGTGAAAAAGTAAAGGCAGGATGTTCCCTGCTTCTTCTCTATGTGATATAGATAAGGACATCAATTTTTAAAAAGTGCTTCAAGTAAGCCATTTGGAAATTTATTTTTATCCCTTTGGGAAGTACTGATTGTTAACTATTTCACAAACATAAAGTAGCTTCTTTTTTATTTTAGCAGTTTATTTTTTAATCTTGCCACAGTTATTCCTTGAAAATTAAGCTTTTCGCTTCTATAAATGTGCAGCGACCTATTTAATTTTCTTCTCCTTCCCTTGGGAGAGAGGATGGACAATGTGGAAAGCACCTTGCAGGAGTTTCAAGTGTCGCAGGTGCCGTAGCCTCACCAGCTCCACATACAGTCAAGGGTAATTTTACTTACAGTCAAAAGGAAGAAACAGCCAATTGGATCAGTTACTTTTCTATTGCTGTATTAAAACACCATGACCACGGCAATTCACAGAAAAAAGGGTTCACTGGGGGCTTACAGTTACACAGTGTTAGAGTCCATTATAGTGGAGTAGAGATAACAGGTAGGAGGTGGTTGGAGAAGCATTTGAGAGCTCACGACTTGAACCACGAATATGAAGCAGAGAGAGTGCACTGAAAATGTTGAACGTCTTTGGATACTTCAAAGCCCACCCCCAGTGACATACATCTTCCAATAAGGCCACATCTACCACACTTCCCAAGTCAGGCACCAACTGGGGACCACGTGTTCCAATTCTGGATACTTATGAGGGATATCTCTTTCAATCTATAACACCAAGTGTCCTCAGTAGATGCCTGGATAGATAAAATACCATGTAGTCATGTGGTACTTATCTCATTATTACTATGACATTTAATCAAATATATATGCGCTAGAATTATACTGTTATCAGGAACCTACTTTTCCTGGTGGCTCCTGGGGAACATCCTTTTCTTGGAATCCCAAATCAGCATATCACAGAAATATTTTCACCTTAGCTATTCACAATAGCTAAACTACCACCCAATTTAATGTTCAACAACAGAGGAATGAACAAAGAAAATGCAGTGAATATATGTATGTTTATATAGTGTATACACAGATAGCTACATACAAATATCCATATAAACCCAGGTATCTAAAGTAAACTGTCTACCCAATATCAGATTGCCTTCACCTAGAGTCTGCCTCTTGATCTGCTTTCATAGGGACCTGCAGACAACTCAGAACAAGCTCTCACCTCAAAATTCTAAACACAAATTCCTTTCCCATATAAAGTATCTTATTCACAGAATGTCATAGATTAGGACATGAATTCTCCAAGGTCTTCGTCCTGCCTCTTGGCAATCTCCAGGACAGAGTCTGGACTCAAGGTGAGCAGCCTCAGGTTGGAGACACAAGACAAGAGGAAGAAGAGCAGACTTCCTACACGGAAGGCCCCTCTGCTCATCTAAGGAGCCCACTTCTCCAAGAGAGCACAACTATTTACTTAGGAAATGAAGGGGAGATTTGGGTTTACAGTTCTGACAGCTAACTCTCATAGCCCAGCGCTGCTTTCTGATTCTAGGCCAGATTCATACTGAGTAGTGGAGTCAATATGGTAGGCTTGTCTTCTCTCTGGTTCTTCTGACCTCAAATCACATTTGGCGCCTTTCTGTCTGCATTCCAAAATCTAAGTTAAGGGCTAGTGTCTCAGATGCTTCCTCTCTACTGGAGGTGCCTGTGGCCCAGTGAAGGGGGCAGGCTGTAAAGCGAGACTGTGTTCCCTTCTGACCACCCAGTAAAGCCTTTGCTGTTGCTAATATACTGGTTATAACTATAATCTGGACAACTCTCCTCAAAGTGGAAAATGCGGTGCCTGCTCCCAAGGGGCATAGCCCGGGTCTACTGTACTTGAGAAATGCCCTAGAAGTGGGTTGCAGTATTCAGGCACATACTGTGCACGACTGTCTGTTACCCAGGCCCAAGTTTTCCATTCTACCAGCTGATCAGAAGGTTGAGGCCATAGGCATACGTGAGAGAGTAAAGGAAATGAAGTGGATTTGTAAGTAACTTACAAGTGTCTTTAGGACCTGTCCATCCTAATGGTCCCGATGATTACAACAGACACATTCTAATGATGCAACATAATGAAGTTAGTTATGTCAGAGCCAAGTAGACTGAACATACTGAAAACTTCAAGAAACTGCTTCCGTAATCAGTGACAAGTCCTTGAGATTGCTGCTGCACTTGTGTGCACCTTGCTCCTCAGATAATACCTACTCAGCAAAGGTCTGGGAAATGCAACCTCTCCTTGTAATGAAAGTACATATACGTGTGTGTGTGCGTGTGTCTGTGTGTGCGTGTGTGTATATAACACACACATTTGTAATACATACACACATCAATTTCAGTAATGGAAAATGAAGTTCAGACTTAAAATATATATGTACTATATATAGTATGTATATAGAGCTAACTATATATACATTCTGTATAGCATACATATATAGTATATTTATTCTTCCTTGTTTTTCTGTTGTAAATAGCACTCAATCCTTAAGGTATTAACTGTGTGTTTCTTAAGATTGGATACTATTTAGACTTTCCCGACAGGAGCTTGTATTTGTAAAAATAGAGACTTTGTATTTCCTAGAAGAGTCTGAAGCCTATAAAGTTGAACATTTGCAAATGAATGAATGAATGAATGAAGAGAGTGAGTGAATAAATGGTCTTTCTACCTGGCTCATTAATTGTCCCTAGGAAATAAAGAACATGTTGAGGATCTACAGAGGGAGAGCTTTGTGAGGCCCTCTCATGGGTCTGTGTGGTTTATGCCTTCTCTCAGTATGAAAAGTGAGATTTGACCACCAAAAACACATAGACAGGAACAGCACTGAAATTCTAAGCCAGGTCTAGTATATCATCTTCTTCTGCTACTCACTGCATATGAACAGCACAGAGCAGTTGGTTAAGGACATGGAGCTGCAAAGGTTCCCCAAAGACCACAGTAACATGAGGCCCTCCTTAAACCTTAGACAGAACTGTAAACTGTCTCCAAAGACCACAGCAACCTGAGGCCATCCTTACATATTATATATTACCACAACACACGGTCTCAAACAAATGCTGCAGGTTTTTGAACATCCATGTTTGAGATATCTAAAAACAGAAATCCCCATTTTGTGTAGTGAATGAAGAAGAAACAGTGGAGGGGATCAGGACAAGGAGTCACAGAAGAGAATAAGGGTATAACCTGATAGAGCATTTCATTGGTTTTTTTTATTCAAATCTTCATATTAATAGTTTATCCTTGGCCAGGGGTTATGCACTTGAAGTTGTTTACCTTCCTAGAAGGATTTCTCCTTAGTTTCTTGGAAAGGTATCCTTTGCACTTGCCAAGGGAGAGTCCAGAGGCCCCTCCTTGCTGGGGCCTCCTTTCACTAACTTTAGCCTAGCTCAGCTAAGTCCCAGGCTGCCCTTCCCTGAAAACAGAGACTCAGAGAGCAATGCACTCTCAGTATGGGGGCAAATCACCTTTGTACACACAGTATCAGACCGTGGCCCTCAGACAGGCATAGAAAAGAGAATCACAAAGAGTGCCCTTCCTCTCTTTGAGTTCTTGCTTTATCTATGTATCTAGACAGCAGAACACAGGAGTGATACATCTAGTCTCAGTTTATTAACTGGCTCTTGAATTTTTTGGGGCAAGAATCTTCTCTAAGCCTCAAATCTTCACAAAAACTGTTATAAGAGTGGATGATTTTCAAGGTCTGTGCAATTTCAAATATGTTTCAAACTTTCCTGCGTCATAAGAAGAGGAAAGAGGTTAGAGAAAAGGCTTAGTGCTTAAGGGAGCATGATGCTCTTGAAGAGGAATTGAGTTTCATTCCCAGCACCTACATCCACTTGGAACTCCTGCCTGAGGGGATCTGATGCCACAAGTTTCCCTGAGAGTCTACACTCATGTACATAAACCATCCCCACATACACACAGACAACACAGATACACATACACAAACTGCAGTGGTTTGAAAGAAAATGACGCCCAAAGGGAGTGGTACTATTAGGAAGTGTGGTCTTGTTGAAATGGATATGGCCTTTTTAGGAAGAAGTGTGTCAACGGTGGGGGTGGACTTTGAGGTCTCCTATGCTCAGTTTCAGATACTGCCCAGTTTCTCAGTTCAGTTCACTTCCTATTGCCTGAGGAAGATGCAGAACTCTCAGCTATGTCCCAGCACCATGTCTGCCTATATGCTGCCATTTCCCACCATGATGATAATGAATCAAACCTCTGGACTGTAATCCACCCAGTTAAATGGTTTACTTTGTAAGACTTGCTGTGGTCATGGTATCTATTCAGAGCAATAGGAACCCTCTGTTCCCCAGCCATGTAGAAATGACGACTAGTGCATATAAGGGTCACTAGCACTAATGCCAGCTGAACTCTGGGTGGATCCAATGGCAGTAGCTCAAAGCACTTTTGTGTATAAAGCCTGTGGTATCTGGAGATGTTCCTGTCATAAGGCAGTCATACCTTATTCAGACTGAACAACCCACAAAACAGAGACAATGCCTTGACCAATAATGTGCACAAAAGTTTCCAATGACATGGGAGAAAAGTATACAAAGACATGGACAGGAAACTGAGATTCTGAACCTGAACTCAGAGCACTCAACAGCACAGGGACTTGGAGTAGACTATGAGCATGAACTTTCTTGGGAACAGAGCTTACATCTTTAAGTGTTGCATCTCCTTAAATTTGAACAGTGTTTCCTTAGAAGAAAGGGAATCAGACAGTGGCATAGGCTTGACTGTTTTGAACAAAAGTCAATGTTCACCCAGTCAACAACACTGAATCTCTTTCCTATGTGTTCTGCTCCCTGGGCTTGCATCATTTTAATGCACATGTAATCATGTCAAGCTATGAGTTTTTACTACACTAGAGACAATAGGCTTTTCATATGGAAAACCTTGACACAATCATAGCTGAAACTGTAGCAATGACTGATTAAAATACTCTGAAATTGATTGCTCTGCTGTAACATGAAGGGCCGGCTTGTTGGGGTTTATGTCCTGCCCAGTTCCCCACAGTCGGCAAAGTCCCAAGGAAAATCACAGAGAGCTCTCCATAAGTTATAAAACTGATTGACCCATTAGCTCAGGCTACTTATTAGCTCTTATAGCTATATTAACCCATTATTCTTATCTATGTTAGCCATATGGCTCAATACCTTTCTCATGGGTATTGGGACAGAGACATACATGGGACAGATCACATGTTGCTTCTTTGGTGGTCTGGGCTGGACTGCAAAGGGAGCTTCCTGCTTCCCAGAACAGTCCTGTTCTCATCGTCCCACCTCTACTTCCTGTCTGGTTGACCCACCTATACTTCCTGCTTGGCCAATCAGCGTTTATTTAAAACATGATAGACAGAATACAGACAATTCTTCTGCACCACTCTGCCTATGAAAACTATTTGCATCTTAACCTGTGAGTTCTTTCTCTGCAGATGTGGAAGTATAGAAACAGATAGGATAACCAGAGTTTCAATGTAGAAGGGGTCCTATTTCCATGGCTGATAAACTTCTATTTCAAAAATTTATTTGTTTAAATGTCACATTTAAGCTGAGCTGTAGATAGTCATTAACAAGCATCAATGGGTATCTGAGGTTCAGAAATACAGCAGTCATAAAGATATAAGAACCTTGATGTAGAGAATAGGTGCAAGAGATGGAACTCCCTGTGTTCACTGACTGGATTTCACTCAGACTGATGACGGTTCCTTTGGTCATAACTATCATAAGTAGCAGGAGTGTTGCAAGTTTTCTGAAATCATGGGGATTAAAATCAAAACCATAGCTAATGGCCCTAAGAGGGTAGGAAATAAATCTGTTAGTGGCGTGGCCTTTGGAAAACAAATAAAATTAGGTATGTTTGGGTAAGAGTACCCATGATTAAGTCCTGGCGACTTTAGATGAAAGACAGACACTGTTGTAGGAGGCTGCTTGTTTGTCCCAGCTACCCAGAAACCACACTTCTTTCAAAATAACCACACTGACACTGTATTAATTAAATCACTACTTGGCCCATTAGCTCTGGCTTCTTATTGGCTAACTCTTATATAACAATTTAACCCATTTCTATTAATCTGTGTATCACCTCATGGCTGTGGCTTACAGGCTAATGTCTCTGGTAGGGCTACAAGGCTTCTCTTTTTTCTTCCAGGATTCAGTTTAGTTTTCCTCAGCTAACTAAGTTCTACCTTGTTATAAGCCAAGCCAGTTTCTTTATTCATTAACCAATAAAAGCAACACATAGACAGAAGGACTTCCCACACCAAGACACCAGTGCATACACACACACACACACACACACACACACACACACACTCATACACTCCAGACTTGCCAAATGATAGTAGATAACATCATTGAACTCTGCCAGAAAGAAGGAAGGCCATCATCATTCCTTGGCTTATAGTCTCACTAAACCCTTGAATGTCACAAACTATGAGCTAAAGAAATCCATCTCTTTTTTCATCAGTTATTTTCTTTATTTTTCATTATTATTATGTGAGTTTATCTCAAGTATTTCATTGTAATAGCAAAAATCTGACTATAGAAGGGTTCATTTCATTTCCAGTACTAACTTAATAGGTTAGACAACTAATTATTGGAGAGGCTACTGAATTTGGTGTCACACAGCTATCCAGTGGTCGTGTATGAGATTAAAAATGTGTACAAAGTTTTTGTGAATGGCAAGCATATGCCAAACAATATAAAACCTTCTCTTATATATTATGCCTTTTCTTTATAGGCCTATATGTTAGTGACAAGAAAATGAAGTTTAGGAGCCTGATTAAGCTTTTATGGAGATGTTCTAGAGAAAAGTTCTCTCTACTATGTGATTTATATTTTCTCAAGACTTATGTTTTTCAAAATATACAGGTCTATTTCTACAAAGCACTTTTGGGGACTCTATAGATTCATGGTAGATTTGGCTTGTATCTTTTAAGTGCCCTAAAGGTAACCAACATATGGATTACACTTCACAGCCATTGCAAGCCTCCAGTTCACTAGTCACGTGTAAAATAGATTCAGCAAGAGCCATGTTTTTAAACAACACAATGTTGAGACATTGGATGTAAGACACTTTGAGCACTACCTGCCACCTGCCATTTCTTCCTGTATTGTCTCTCTACTTGGGCTTCAAGAGTGGAAAAGTGATGAGCTGCAGAGACACTATAGGAGATCCATGAAGACAGTAGGGAGACTCTGAGCTATAGGACGGAGGGAGACATGTAGACACTTTATGCAAAGTGAGCAAAAATAGAGATAACTGTTCAGTTGCTCCAGCAGTATTTCCAAAGGTAATCTTAACAAAATTAAATGTCTTCTACCCATCAACTTGTCAAGTACACAGGTAATTTTAAAAATATGAAATATTTAACACTCACAAGGATCTGTTAATTGGGACATCCTCCTACAACAATCTCAAATTTAAATGTCAAAAATACTCCAGGAAACCACTGAGAATCATAGATCGAAATCCCCAAGGATAGGTATATTTTTCTGTTAAAACAACTCCATTTCCAGAAAACTCCAATAAGGAACTCATAACTCAGCAAAGACTTCGGAGTGAAGCTTGCACAAGTTTCTGCTGCAGTGATAATGTAAAAGTGATATGGAAAGCTACTGAAATATGTAGTGAAAATGTATGTTGACCTAGGGAGATGGCTCAGGAGTTAAGAGAACTTGCTGTTCTTGCGGAGGACCAGGGTTTGATTTCCAGCACTCACACAGCAGCTTACAGCCATCTATAACTGCAGTTCCAGGGGAACTGCCCTCCTGCAACATCTGTGGGCCCTTCGTGCATGTGGGATGCTTCTATACACCCAGGCTAAACACTCATAAACATAAAACAAACAAATATTTTTTAAAAAACATATGTATGCCCTTTCACACACACAGTAAATAATTTACAAGCATCATGATCCCTTGATATAACATCAAGAACAAATCTTGTCTGTATAAGAAGCTACACCATAATAGCTAGTATTTTGTGCCTCTGTGTTGGAATCTCAAGAATCATTTGTATAATTGATAGGGCATCAGTCAAACGATGCCAGCAGTACTAGAAGCATGACATTAATAAAGTCTGCACTAATGACAATATCTTGCTGGCCAAGATGGGGTTACATATCAATTCTTACACATTGCATGGCGGTGGAGATTGATGATAACTTTGGTGCTTTAGTCTGCAGAGGTAATTCTGAGAGTGAAATGTAAGAGAGAAAAACAAACAAAGAACAATAACAGAAACTCTTGCTTCAAAGATATCTATTCCAACTTTCATAAAAGTTCAGGTTTAATAATTAAAACAATAATAAAATCACAATATATGTTAAATGATTAGAAAAGTTTAAGCAGCTTGTAATACAGAAACAACACGGTATGCTCTGTGGACTTTAGGGCCTACCGCTTCAAAAGCAACAGGAAGAACATGTTTATAACAGTAGTTGGAAATAAATGATAAATATGAGCATAGGAAGACAGTATGTGAAAATAGTCTACACATGAAAAAGGCAAAATATTCAGAAAATGATTAACTGGGCAGGTTTAAGTGGATTTGTGTGGCAGCTCTAGATTCCTTGTCTATTTTATTATTATTAATTTATTTATTCATTTATTTTGGAGATAGTGAGGATGGAACTCAGGGACTCATGCCTCATACATGCTAATCAAGCATTTTGTCCCTGATTTACACAAACACACAGATAGATAGGTAGATAGATAGATACATACATACATACATACACACACACACATACATACATACATACATACATACACACATAGAGATTCTGAGTCTCACTTAATTTTCTAAGTTGGCTCGGATTTGTGATTCTCATGCTTCAACCTCCCAAGTAGGTGAAAGAGTGGTTAGAGGCCCATATTACAGGCCCTGCTTGCCTGTCCTTTCTCGATCTTACTAGCTCATTTGCTCTCTCTTTGTTTATCTGTAGGTAGAGTTTCTCTGTGTCCTAACAGCTGCTCCAAAATAACCACAAAGAGATTTATCATTAATTATAAATGCTTGGTAGATAGCTTAGGTTTGCTTTTAGCTAGCTCTTATAACCTAAATTAACCCATTTATATTCATCTATATGCGGTCCCAAGGTTCGATACCTCATATACAAACTTCTCATCTTGCTTGCTCTGTCTCATCTGACTCTTGTCCTTCTTCTCCCCAGCATTCTCTCTTCCCCCCAAATCCTGCCTAGCCGTTGGCCAATCATTTTTTTATTAACAATGAAAGCAACACATCTTCACAGCGTATAGAAGGATTATTCCGCAGCATCTCTGATGTAGGATTCCCCTCTCTATGCTGTGAATATGTTTTATTACCTTTGACTAATAAAGAAGCTGCTTTGGATCTATAGCAGGGCACAATATAGCCAGGTGGAAATCTAATATATATAGATAGTAGGCAGTCAGAGAGAAGTCATGTAACCACCACAGGAGACAGATGCTAAATGCCTGTCGGAACCTTAGTGGTAGGCCACAACCATGTGGAGATATACAGATTAATAGAAATGAGTTAATTGAAGATATAAGAGATAGCTAATAAGAAGTATGAACTAATAGGCCAAGCAGTGTTGTTATAAATACAGTTGCTGTGTGATTATTTCGGATCTGGATGGCCGAGAAATGAACAAACAGCCTCCTCCAATAGATCTCTTCCTCTCCCTTCTCCCTTTGCCTTCTTTTCTCTCTCCCAACACATAACATCATCTTTTTCTTCCTTTTTTAAAAGACATTTAAGATAAAACTAAAATAATATTAAGGATATCATTATATCTCCACATGAGACAAGCAGGGTCAATTGAGAACAAGCTAAAGGCTATCAATACTTTATTGTATATTATTCAGAAAACTCCTAGGGAACCTCAATTATGCAAAAAAATGTTTAGAGAGTGGGTACTTTCTTAAAAGATAGTAAGAATTTCATTTAAGATTGTTAGAAGACTTTAGAAAGCAAGATATATGCAAAATTTTTGAATTTGGGTAGGATATTGGGAGTAAACCCTTTTCAGAGGCAATCCTTTTTTTGGAATACATTCGTAATTTAATTTTTCAAAATCTTTGTTACAGAAGCTTCATATTGATGGTGATGGAATTGAGATATTCAACTCCGAGGTCAAGCTTGAAGGGCTATCATTTGGAAAGAGGACTGAGATTCTTCATGTGTGACTCACAGGGATCGATCAACAGTTCTCTTTCTATTAACTTGAAACACTCTGATAGTGCGAATGGTGAGAAGAAAAACAGCAAACTACAATTAGGGTCATTTAAAAGAACTTATCAGCGAAGTGAACTCAGAAGATATGAGTGGGTTACAGCAGAGCCACAGAAGATAATGTGAAAATTGGGGTTAATTAAAGCAGTGGCGGGGGTGCTGTTTCAGCATCCTCTGGCTTAGTGGGTGTGGTGCTGTTGATCATGGCCCTGGGTGGTGCGGAGGAAAATAAGCAGCCACAGGACTTTCCCTCCTCATGTCTAAGCACACTCACTGTTGGGGAAACCCACTAGCTACATAGAATAAGAACCAAGAACAGAGCCCCAATGTGTCTATCCCTTGCAGATATGCCAGAGTAGTAAAAACATGGAACTAGAGCCTCAAGGAAGCCTGAACACAGTAACCCTCTCTAGGACCATCCTCATAAGATAGGGACTGGCTGAGGGGCACTGGCACGGATAAGCAGAGCGTGGAATTGGAACTGAGGACTTAAACCTCTCAGTCTGACTCGGAGTCTTTGTGCGTCTAAGGTCCACCTACTCTGCTAGACACAAATAAATAACTTGAAAACTATAGTTTCACATGATGGTCAGTGACGTCAAGTGAGGAGAATTGAGCTTTTTATCCCTTTTATGGAGCAATAACCTTTCCTAGCACTCACACTGATTCTCTTTGGAAGATTTTATGAAGCAGTAAAACCAATGGTATATTTAATTGAAGTATGAGTGTTGACAATGAATGGCAAAACCTGGGGTGAATATAGAATGAGAGTTATGCTCCCATGTCACCAAAGATCAGTATGTATGGGCAGTACATTTAATAAGTGCTAATATATTAAGTGCTCCAGGTGTGCCAGGCACTGAGCCTCAAATGTAATTTAACTGACAGACACCTGCCTAGAGCACTTTGAACTATGCCCTTTGGTTTCCATGTCCTTTTCAATACAGAACAACCAGAGAAATGTGCTATTGAATCTCGGCTGTAAACTGATTTTTTTCTGATACATCTCTGCTGCAGACTAGCGACTCACTTCTGACTCTAGCCATTGAACACCAGAATCTATTATCATGTTTACTGAAACTTTGCTTCCTGCGGAAACTTGATGGCTGAGCCCAGCAGGGCACTCCACTCCCATCCCAGGGAAGTGAGAGTCCTCTGAATGGATGGCTTGTTCAAGAGTTCCCAACCATACACCAAAGGTCCTTCCTACTCAAACCCTCCCTGCCTCTCCATCTCACTTTAGTTTCTCATCTCTCTTTGTAATGCATTGAATTATATCCCATTACCCCAAATTGGTACTCCTTACTGCTACTCTGTATGGTGCTAGAGTATGAATGTCTATCAATATTCATAGCTGGGACTTAATCCCTAAGTTTATATGCTAAGTGTATTTGAATTTGGTGTGATTAGAATAAGAAGGGGACACACATGAGGTCATAAGTCGATTACTGACTGTCTTCCCTTGGTGGTATTCTTCAGAAGCACAAGGTAAATCACCATTCCATTCTTTGTTAAGTTACAGATCTCACCAGTTTTGTTATAGCAACAAAAAAATACACTAAAACAAGTAGGATAGGATACTAATTCTATACTACTATGTCCATGGTGGGGGAGAGAGAGAGAGAGAGAGAGAGAGAGAGAGAGAGAGAGAGAGAGAGAATATGGGGATACTTGTCTACATCAAGACATAATGAAAAGACAATTCAAGCCTTAGCCTTCAAGCCAGTGAGAAGTTCCTCACTGGCAACTGCATTGAATAGGACCCTTATTTTTGACTTTTCAGACTCTAAAACTATGAGAAAATAAGTTATTTTTTCTAAACCACTCTGCCTATGGTGCTTTATTAAGGCAGCCTTCATGCACTATCACTCTCTCGATAAATGTCTTATTCCATTTTACCACTGACTCTCAGTGGACACCTAAGCTCTGGCACGTGCTGTGCCATCAGAAGTTCCATGTGTCTGCCTGAGATCGCAGCCCTGGAGAGTGATCAAGTTGAGGTATACACCAAGTAGTTGGGTGCCGTTTCCCATTCCATGCTCAGTGGGACACATGGCTTTTGAGTCACAGAGCAGCTTAGTCTGCCTATATCCTACTAGAAACAAAACTTGATACTTCTACATTTTGACTGATTTGAGGTTCCTGCACTGTTGGGCCTGAAACCTTCCCACCTGAAGAAAACACTCTGATCCATTTTTTAAAAACTTCTTCCTAAGGGCCCAATGCTAGGTGTTGTCTTTCTGTTGCTCTCCTGGACAGGCAGGTTGGTCAGATGGGAGTGTGAACGGGTTCCAGCACTGTCCAGCTGTGATTATTTAGATCTATCACCAGCCATAAGCGTCATCAAATGGAGTCAAAGTAAGAAAGACCAATTTTGACTCGTGAGTCAGAGCACAGAGTTAATATTGCCAGCCTGAGGAGAGCAGCCGGTCCATGAGCTCTGTGGCAATGCACACCACTAGTGTTTGGAAGTATCCTTTGAGTCATTTCACCTGCCTGCCTGTAAGGTTGTCATCCAGAAGTGAACACGACATCCTCATGATGATGACCTTTTTACCCTGTCTAAGATATCCAGTGGGCAGATTTTGGAACTCCATCCAGAAACTTTGACTTATTTTAGCGTTTCTTCATATGTTACTGTGGACCAAGAAAAAAAAAATTGTTTTGTCAACTTCTTTGATCTCACTCCCGGAATTGCTCTTGAACTTGGCCCTCGGGTCCCTGCCAGCAAAAACTGTTGTGGTAGATTTTTCCAGAAGCTCCTTTTCAAAAAGAAGAATAAAATAGTTAAGACAATTCTTAAATAAATTCTTGTTTTTTCTCGATTTGTTTGTTGTATTTTATGTGTATGAGTATTTCGTTTGCATGCATGTCTACAATTACATACAGTGCTTATGGACACCAGAAGACACTAGAGGCCCTGGAACTGGAGTTACAAATATCTGTTAGCTGTCATGAGGCTATTGGGAACCTGACCTTGGTTCTCTGCTAGAGCAGCCAGTTCTCTTAACTACTTAGTTAATCTCTCCAGGCCTTCATGTTCATTCTTGCTTGGCACAATTTGATCTATGTGGCATACGAACTATGTTAAAGTATTTCCAGTGCTTTTATTCTGACTTGGAAAGCTAGAAGAAAACTTGGAAAGCTGTATTTGGTCATACTAATCTTTCTTAAAATTAAGACTAAACATAAGTGTTACTATGTGTACTGACCTTTAGAGTAAGACAGAAGCTGAAGAGTTGTGTTATGTTGTGTATGACTTTCTCGAGTCATCTAATTTAGATCTCTACAATTACATAATTACAGTTGACTCATTTTGGGAATTTTTTGAGAAGATTAAATGAAATCATGAAGTTTGATTTTGCTGGTGCCCACTAATATCAAAAAACATATGTGTTGTTGGTATTGTACGTGTCAGCCTGCCGTCTTCACTATCTTACTACCCACACCTTTTCTTTGTTCCAAATTATAGGTCTTAAAAGCTCTTACGTGTTTTATGTTTCTCCTCGTAGAGAATTTTCACTATTTACTTCCAAGAAAATGTAGTATGGCCTGTAGAAACTTGGCAGCCCTGCACATGATGAACCTCTGGGGTTTGAAGACAGCATGGCAAGTGTATTTTGTTTTTTGTCTTTTGCCTTCATTTAGCTGAAGAATTTTTATTTCTTACCATAAAATGTAGGTTTCATATATAAATCAAATTTTGTCCACAAATAATACTCCTTAGGATGTATTTACTTTCATACCAATGTAGTATATGAACAGATCCTTTGAAATACATTAAACAAATGGAAAATCCAATTAATTGTCCCTCACAATTGCCAGCAATTGGAAATGCATTCAGTGGGTATGCTCCTTGTTGCTGTTCGGTTCTGGAGAATTATTCCATTCTATTAAGAACAATACACTTTATTGAATTATTTTCATGAAAGTGATCTTTTTTAATCCTTAGACATTTCTAAAAGTCTTCATGCGTCGTTTTCTTCCTCTAGATTATTTCTTAATGTATCTCTAGACATAACAGGTCTCGAGGGTGATGAGTGGAGGATGTAAGACACCTCTGGTGCACTTATTCCCTGTAAATAGAATCATTTCCTTCTTGGGATGCTGCAAGACTCAGATAGCTCACAAAATATACAAAATTCACCATGGCCTTTATGAAGGTGGTATAAGCAAACAATTTGTGGGAGACAGAATTCAAGAAGTTTTGATGATGCGTTCATGTTCTACAGGGAACTTGACTGATGCAGCTTTGATGAGTCATTGCTCATAGAGGAATGAGTTATGGAACGGCACATCTGCCGGAGTCTAGATGCTCCTACAAGCAATGCCTTTACCCATGCTTCTCTAAGTAAACCAAATACATTTACTGGTTTGGTTCACCTAACTGCGCTTGGGCAGGATGTTGCTTTGTTCTGTTGACATGGCCTTCAGATATAGATTAATATTTTTAGTTCTTTCCCCCAAAATAATATCATGCATTATTTCATGTCAATATTAAGATTTATGGGGCTTCTGAGTCCCTGGACTAGATAATTATATCACATGGTGAGGTGGTACCCAGGTTGTGATGGAGTGCTGTGTTGTTATTACCAATGATGGGATTCTTTAAGGTAGTGCCTTGTCTGCATGGCATAGTATGACATTTTATAATTCCTCTTTAAAATGTACCCCTCCCCACCTCAGAAGCAACAACAATAACAAAAAAACAAGATGCAGGGGAAAAGCTCTCTCTTGTCTTTCTGACATTTTGACTCCAGAGTTGACCTAAGAACATCCTTTGGAGAATGAGACAGGTTCATGCATCTTGCATCAGAGCTGTGGCTGTTTCTCTTCAGGACAGGGAACAGGTCGGAAGCCTCAGCCTGACCATAGAGGAGGGCTTGTGCAGCAGTAATAGATTCTGATTCAATCACATGGTAGGCATTAGAAGTCAGTCAATTTTACTTGACTCTGGTATAAGCCATGCCTTCCACAAACTCACATTACAATCTAATCTTCAATGTGATGGGAGTGAAAGGGCTCCCATTAGAAAGTAATTATCACATATTAGGGTTCTTAGAAGAAAGGCTTCCATGGAGTGCCTTATCCTTTTGGATGTGGGAGGACACACTAAGAAGATGATGGCTATATAAATTAGAAAAATAAAAAGACAGGAAATCTGCTGATGACTTGAACTTCCCACCTTCTAGAACCGCACATAAAGTTTTTATTGTTGATCTATGCATTTAGTCTTTGGTATAAAACGTTACTTTAGAAGCCCACATGTACCAAACTCTGTTGTTCACTTCAGCTTCCTCATCAAGGTGGAGCTGCTCATGGAGAAGCAGCATATGTAAAGTGCTTGGCATACAACCCCCCTACTAACTCTGCTTATCACCATTTTGGCTCCTGGTGGTAAGCCCACTTCTTTGCCTCATAATTGCTCCAGTTTTTACACCGAGTTCCTGGGTCAGACTTCTGGGGTCATGCAAAGCCTTAGATACTTTCCATGTCTTTAGAACCCTATTTCATCTGTGACTTGACTCCTTTACCCCTGAGAGGGAAATTCACCACAAGGGCTGTTTCAAGAATGACATGAGCTAACTACTACTAAGTGTAACACAATGTCCAAATTTTTCAAAGTACATGAAAAGCTTGGGAAATATGTCTAAAGGTTCTAAAACAGCAGTGTGTTGGGCCTGCTCATTTAATGGTCCCCTATCAGTGCCTAGTAAACTGATATGAACTCTTAAACAGCCCTGAGCTGTCTAATTCATCCATTAGCACTGCCTTCTGTTTTACTTTTACCTTTTACAGGCCGTTGCTTCCAGAAACTGAGCCTTTCCCCTCTTAAACATAATCCAAGTAGTTTATTATTTTTTCTATTTTCCTTTATTGAAAAATAGATTTTTCATGTAATATATTCTGATTACAGTTTCTTGTTCCCCAGCTACTCCAAAATCTTCCCTACCTCCCCTGCCACCCAAATCCACCCCTTTTCTTTCTCTCATTAGAAAGCAAACAGTCATCAAAAGACTGATAATAAAACAAACAAAACATAATAGGATGAAACAAAAATAAAATAAATGGGAAAAAAGGAATCAAAGGAAAAGCAAAGCATGAGAAACACGTATAACCACAGAGACACAAAAGTTCATACATGCAAGAATCTTGTAAAAACACAAAGCCAGAAATGACAATATAAGCAAGTAATATTAAATAAGTAAGTAATGTCAAAAACAAAACGATAACAACAACAAAACTGTCCTGACAAAACATTATAAAATGTAAAATGTCCAAAGATGCCAATGAGTTGGTTTTGTATTGGCTATCTGCTACTGGGCTTGGGGCCTGCCCTTAAGTGTGATTTGTATCTCACACTTGTGAGATTATGTTGGGGAGCATTAATTTTTAATCTGCATGTGGTTATCAATTAGACACAGCTTCTGGGTTAGGGATGGGGACATGTGTCTGCTTCCTTCAGTGTTGGGACCCCATTTGACACAGACCTCCCACCTCTACTGCCACCACGGTCTCTGTGAGTTCATATGTGTGTCAGTACTGCTGGGTTTAGGTCTCGTTTCCTTGGTGTCCTCCACCCCCTCTGGCTTTTACAATCTTTCTGCCTTCTGTCCCACTAGGTTCCCTGAGCTTTGAGGGGATAGACTTGATGGAGACATCTCAATTACAACTGTTCGTCAGTATGTGTGTGT
Organism: Myodes glareolus; assembly: GCF_982192425.1. Lineage (NCBI taxonomy): Eukaryota > Metazoa > Chordata > Mammalia > Rodentia > Cricetidae > Myodes > Myodes glareolus. The sequence continues at coordinate 66,396,865 of NC_142033.1, forward strand.
GATATTCTTGGAGGCCAGAAGAGGGTCTCTGGTCCCTTGGAGCTGAAGTTACAGGCAGTTGTGATAGGCCCCCTTTGGGTGCTGGGTTCTGAACTCTGGAGGAAAAAAGCAGTTCTGTTAACTGCACAGTCTTCTCTCCAGCCCTTCCCTTTTTGAAAGGAGCAGTAGCTGTTTAAAGAAGCTTAGGGCACCTGCAAATGCAGTTCTTGCTGCTCTCTACTGAAAGTAAAAATTCATTTAAGGACACTAAGTACATTTCAGGTGGAAAAGTGAAGCCCTGCTAAGTAAATATTCATCAACTGCAATTTACTAAATGGAAATCTGTATTAAGTGAATATGCATGAGACAAAACCTTATTGGACAGGTACAGAATATAACCGAGTCATAAAATTCATTAACCAGTGAACACACTCAACCATTAACGAATTAATCATCTCTCGCTACCTTGGAAATGAATTCTTGGCTGCATGGCCTATTAGACTGATCTTTCTCACTGAATACTATTAATGTGGCAACCCTGACTGTGGAAAGAATACAGCTGATAGCATTTTCCTCTTTTATGGAAAACATTTTTTTTCTCACCTAATATATCCTGAAAATACTTTCCCTTACTCTATTCCTCCCAGATCCTCCCCATTTCCCCTCTTATCATAGCATCTCGCCATCTGTCTGTCATTAGAAAGCAAACCAGCTTCTGTGGGATATTTACAATAAATATAATAATACATATGATAGGATAAAACAAAAACTAAAATACCAGAGTTGAAAAAAAAAACCGAAGGAAAGAGGCCATGAGAAGGCAGAAGAAACAAAGACACATTTATTCAGACACTCACTCAAGAATCCCATAAAAATACTAAACTTAATACTAAATATTAAGAAGCCATAATATATATACAAAGAACCTATAGGTTAAAAGTAGAGAAAATGTTTAAATAAAATAAAAACTAATAATATAAATTTTAAAAGGGTGGAGATCTTTAAGTTCATCTACAATTGGCCATCTACTGTGGGGCAGCATCCAGCAGTAGTTTGTATCCCCAGTGAGACTAACTTGAGGAAAACTGAATTTTCATCTACAAGTGATTATCCATTGGAGATTGCTTATAGGTTAGGAGTAGGCAGAATGTGTCTGCTTACTCCTTTCAGCTCTGCAACCCCAACTGGTATAACCCTATATCTCTGAGCATAGTAGAATGTCAAGAAATCATTTTAATGCTATGGATTTTTAGAATACTTAAGTAGAATACAGTGGTATTTGGTTTTACCATAGGTCCAGTTGGGGTTCTTTCCCTCCTAGCATTTGATGATTTTATTTAGATCGTCTTTGTACTATGTGTATATTCAAGGAAGCTTCTACTGTATTGGGTTTCCATACTCCCAATCAAATGGCCCTTAATTCTAGCTTTCTCTCCCCATTTTCTTTTCCTTGTCTTCTTCCTCCCTCCCACTTCAACTGATCTTCCTGCTATGGTTGACTCCCATCTGTCTATTTGTTTTTTAGGGAGAATTTTCTTTATATCTGTACCCCATTTTTAAATGGGCTTATTTGTTTTCTTTACTTCTTTATATGTTTTGGATATTAACCCTCTAACAGATGATTCTGTTGGATGCTTCTATGTCTTAATAATGTATTTTGCCTTACAATGCTTTTCAGTTTCATGATGTTCCATTTGTTAAATGTTGATCTTAGTGACTGTGCTAATGACGCTTTGTTTAGAAGATGTAAATGGAGACTATACTTTTGTTTCCTGGCCACTCAGACCTGAAAAATCACACAAAGCTATGTTAGTTACAACACTGTTTGGCCAACAGCTCAGGCATATTCCTAACTAGCTCTTACATCTTAAATTAAATCATTTCTATTATTTTATATTTTACCACAAGGCTCATGGTTTGTTACTTCACATCTTGCTTCTTGGGTGGCTACATGGCAGATGTCTGACTCTGTCTTCTTTCTCCCTACTTTCAGTTTAGTTTTCCAGCCTAACTATATTCTTCCCTGCCATAGGCCAAAGCAGCTTCTTTATTAACCAATGGTAAAAAAAAAAAAAAAAAAAAAAACCATATTCAGCATACAGAAGGGAATTCCACATCAGACACTCTTTTCTAAAACTAGTTTAAGGCTATTCCTCACTCTCTTCTATCAGGTTCAGTGTATCTGGTTTTTCATTGAGGTCTTTGATCCATTTAGAATTTAGTTTTCTTCAGTACAATAAGTACAAGAATTATTTGTATATTTCTCCATGCAGCCACCCAGTTTGTGTGTTTTACAAGTGTTTTATTGAGGATTTTTGCATTTATGTTCATAAGGGAAATAAATCTGTAACTATCTTACTTTGGTGGGACTTTATGAGGTTTCAGAATCAGGATATCTTTGGCCTCATAGAGTGAATCAGTCAATGTTTCTTCTGTTTCTACTTTGTGGAATAATTTTAGAAGTATTAGCATCATTCATTCTTTCAAATTCTGGTAGAACTGTGTGCTAAAACTATCTGGCCCTGGGCTTTTTTGGTTGGAAAGCTTTTAATTATATATCTATTTTACTAGAGATTATACCTCTGTTTAAATTGCTTGTCTGATCTTGATTTCACTTTGATAAGTGGCATGTAAGGAGAAAATTATCCATTTCTTTTAGTTTTCCAATTTGACAGATTACAGGTTTTTTAAGTATGACATTATGATTCTCTAGAATCATAGATTTGCTTGGTGTATATTGCTATGCCCCTCTTTTTATTTCTGACTTTTTTTCATCCTTTTTCCTAGGGTAATGTCTATTCTTGAAGTTAAGGTGTTTTTTGAATGCAACAGGGTGAATCTTTTTTTTTAAAATTCATTTTGTTTGTCTTTGTCTTCTTATGGGGGAATTGATACTCTTGATGTTAAGAGGTATCAATGAGGAGTGTTTGTTGATTCTGACTATTTCATTGTTCTTGTCGGTGGTGATTGTGGTGCTTTGTATTTATCCTCTCTTTTTATTTGCTTGTCTGGGATTATTTAATACTTATGTCTTCTTGAGTGTGGTTATCCTTTATAGGTTGGAGCTTTCTTTCTAGAACCTTCTGTAGGTTTGGATTTGTACATAGATGTTGCTTAAATTTGATTTTATCATGGAAAATTTTATTTTCTTCATCTACTTTAATTGAAAGTTTTGCTGGGTATGGTAGTCTGGGCTGGCATCTGTGGTCTTTTACAGTTTGTAGAACATCTGTTAATGTCCTTTGGTGAAGCCCTTAATCAAGATGTGAGAGTTAGCCAATAAGAGGCTGGAACTAAGGGGCTAAGCAGTGTTTAAAAGAATATAGTTTCCATGTAATTATTTCAGGTAAAGCTAGCCAGGAGCCAGGTAGCGGGACACAGCCTGCCGTTCCTTCTACACTTTGGCTTTTAGGATCTCCATTGAGAAGTCAAATATTGTTCTAATTGGCCTGCCATTATATATTACTTGGTCTTTTTTAAGTTTTTAATATTATTTCTTTGTTCTGTACTTTAGTTTTGATTAGTATGAATAAAGAGAATTTCTTTTCTGATCCAGTCTGTTTGGTGTTCTGTATACTTCTTGTATGTCAATAGGTATTTCCTTCAGATTAGGGAATTTACTTCTATGATTTTGTTTAAAGTATTTTCTTTGTTTTTTACTTGTGTTTTTTTTCTTCCTCTACTCCTATTAATCTTAGACTTGGTCTTTTTATAGTGTCTCTAATTTCCAGGGTTTTCTTGTGTCAGGAATATTTTAAATTTAACATTTTTTTGCTGATATATCTATTTCTTACTTTATATCTTCAATGCCTGAGATTCTCTCTTCCATCTCTTGTATTCTGTTAGTGAGGCATACCTCTGATGCTCCTGCTACATTTCCTAAATTTTTCATTTCCAAATTTCCCTTAGATTTTTTATTATTGTTTCTATTTCAGGTGTTCAACTGCCTATTCATTTCCTTCCACTATATATTTGTGTTTTCATATATTTCCTTTAGAAATTTATTCATTTCCTCTTTAAGTAGCTATATCTTATTCAGAAAGACTATTTTAAGGGTTTTTTTTTCTTATGCTTCAGCTACATTGCTACACTCTGAGCCCACTGTGGTAGTGCTACTGGGCTCGGCCCACTGTGGTAGTGCTACTGGGCTCGGATGAGACGTGTTGTTCTTTTTATTGTTGGCTGATTGTTTTTCATTCTGGTATGTCGGCATCTGGGCTTTGGAATTTTAGTTGGGATTCTAGGGTGCTGGATCTGGTCTTGTCTTTGTTGGGTGGATTTTGTTCTTTGGTTTTTGTTACCTTCTCTGATTCTTAGGAAACTGATGACTGGGTTTCCTAGTAGAAAATTCTTCAGGTTTTCTCCATACCCACTAGGTATGGAGATTGGGAGTTCTTAATAAAATGTGTTTCTTCTTTTCTGGTTGGAATGCTGATACTGTTTTTAAAGTTTCCCCTTTTAACATTGTTAATGATATGCTATAACTCTTTATTTTGTTATTTTTTTCACTGAAAATACATTGATTTATTTTTGGTATTCTTCCTTTTTTATTGATTTTTATTGAGCTCTACATTTTCCTCTGCTCCCCTCCCTGCCTCTCCCCTCCCCTTCACTCCTCTCCCAAGGTCCCCATGCTCCCAATTTACTCAGGAGATCTTGTCTTTTTCTACTTTCCATGTAGATTTGATCCATTTATGTCTCTCTTAGTGTCTTCATTGTTATCTAAGTTCTCCGGGATTGTGATTTGTAGGCATATTTTCTTTGCTTTATGTTTAAAACCACTTAGGAGTCAGTCCATGTGATACTTGTCTTTCTGTGTCTGGGTTACTCACTCAAAATAATGTTTTCTAACTCCATCCATTTTCCTGCAAAATTCAAGATGTTGTTAATTTTTCTGCTGTGTAATACTCCACTGTGTAAATGTATCACGTTTTCCTTATTCATTCTTCAGTCGAGGGGCATTTAGGTTGTTTCCAGGTTCTGGCTATGTCAAACAATGCTGCTATGAACATAGTTGAGCACATGTCCTCTCCCAATACTGGAATACCTTGCTCAGCTGGGTCCTACCTTACCTTCACATCTCATACTGCTATATCTCTTTATTTTACTTCATTAACTTTTTTCATTTATTTTACATACCAACCACAGTTTCCCCTCTTTCTCTCTGTTCTCTCCTCCACAGCCATTCCTCTTCTATCTTCATTCAGAAATGGGAAAGCCTCCCATGGGGTTAAACAAAGCATAGGATGTCAAATTGAGGAAGGACCCAGCTGAGCAAGATAATCCAGCATGGGGAACCAAGCTAAACCCAGAAACAAGTCCTGATCTCACTGCTAGGAGCCTTACAATAGACCAAGCTATATGGCTTTTACACATATGCAGAAGGCCTAAGTTGGTCCCATGCAGGCTCCCTAACTGTTGGTCCAAAGACCGTGTGCTCCCATGAACTCAGGTCACCTGTCTCTATGGGTTTCTCCATCATGACCTTGACCCTCCCTCCCCCAGCTTGTATAATCTCTCTTCCCTTGCTTCATAAGGACTCCCAGAGCTCAGTCCAATGCATAGCTGTGAATCTCTGCATCTGCTCCCATCAGTTACCGGGTAAAGGCTCTCTGATGACAATTAGGGCAGTCACCAATCTGATTACAGTAGATGATCAGTTCAGATACCCTCTTACCTATTGCTAGGAATCTTAGCTAGGGTCATCCTTGTGCAGTTGTGGGAGTTTTCCTGACACCAGATTTCTCCCTAAACCTGCAGTACACCCCAATCAAAATGTTTCTTTCATTACTCTCCCCTTCAGTACCACCCCAACCACCTTCTATGCCCAACTGGCCCAATCTCTTCCCTCAAGTTTCCATCCCCCATGACTCCCCATGTTTACCTAGGAGATCTCTTCTATTTCCACTTACCAGAGATATCCATGCATCCCTCTTTGGGTCCTCTTTGTTATCTAGCCTCTCTGAGATTGTCAATTATAGGTATTATGCCCAAATCTGCGAATTCCCCACAAAACAAACAAGGAGACCAAGTTCCGTATGTAAAAGCAAAAAGCCTTTATTTTTTACAAGTTTGCAAACTGAGTCTCTCCTCATGTCCAACATATTGGAATAAACAGAGAGCCCCAAGCTCAGAGTTGGGTTTTTAATAGTAGTAAAGGTGAGGGTGTGGGGTTTCTGAGGTTCAGGACCCCTAATTGGCTGACATTTGTCTAAGGGTGTCCTGGTGAGTGTGTGCTGGCAGGTGATCCTATCTACAATGGTTGGAATGTTAGGCATTTCCTTTGGAGGGTCTGTTCTTGGGTGGTGCTCAGGTAATCTTAGTTTATGATCCTTCCTGCAACCAGGTATTGCTTGAAGGTAAACTACTGAGACTCAGGCCTCTATTAAATTTATCAGTGGCTGAGTCCTACACTGTCAGGTGATAATGGTTGGAGGTAAAGAACTTTGGGTGATCTGTTCATATTTAGCTTATCATGGCTGGCTTCTACAGTAGGTTGATTATCCTGAACTTTACTCCTAATATTCACTTACGTTTGAATACGTACCAGTACCATGTTTGTCTTTCTGGGTCTGGGTTACTTCACTCAGAATGATTTTTTTTTCTAGGTCCACTCATTTGCTGAAAATTTCATGAGGTGATTGTTTTTAACAGCTGAGCAATACTCCATTGTGTAAATGTGCCACAGTTCCCTTATCCATTCTTCAGGTGAGGGGCATCTAGGTTGTCTCCAGGTTTTGGCTATCACAAATAATGTTGCTGTGAACATAGCTGAACAAGTGCCCTTGTGGTATGATTGAGCATCTTTTGGGTATATGTTCAAGATTGGTATAGCTAGGCCCTGAGGTAGATTGATTTCCATTTTTCTGAGAAACTGCCATATCGATTTCCAGCATGGCTGTAGCAGTTTGCACTCCCACTACCAGTGGAGGAGTGTTCCCCTTTCTCCACAGCCTAGTCAGGAATATGCTATTTCTTTAGTGAAAAGAAATCTCTATATTAAGTGTAAATAATCTGGAAAAGAGAGAAACATTTTTTTGTTTGTTTCTTGATGGCTTTTCTCAGTCTTTAGCTTCTAGTGAATGTGGTAATTTGATTTTTATAAGAATTCTAGTGGGACTAGAAATCATGCCCCTACCTTATAGTTAAGGATTCCAAGGAACATTACCGAGATTTGATGAACTTGAACAGGTTTACATATCACAATTGGCACTCATAGCAAAGCCTGAACTTGATCCAGGTGTTTCCTATTTCAGAATTCTGCTTTCGTCTCTTATATTCTGAAGGGCAGTCATATCAATGTGGTGACCATCACTCCTTGTAGATACTACCCAAACTTTAAAATCAATTTCTTTCACAAGTATTTTCTTAAGTAATGCTGTTGCTTCCTCAATTCTTTACCCGGGGATGCTCTCAATGGTTTTACCGCCCTAGTTTCACAAGCAGCAATATGGAATACATGACTTCCATTGATTCCTTTGTTGTGGGAAATGCTCTTATGCACTGTAAAGATTTGTCACTCATAATGGTTTAATAAAATGCCAGTAGCCAGATAGGAAGTATAGGTGGGGAAATCAGACTAAGAGAATTCTAGGAAGAGAAAAGGCAGAGTCAGTTGCCACCTAGATACAGAGGAAGCAAGATGAGAATGCCTCACTGATAAAAGGTATCAAGCCATGTGGCTAACATAGACAAGAATTATGGGTTAATTTAACTTGTAAGAACCATTTAATATAACTCTGAGCTAATAGACCAAGCAGTTTATAATTGCTATAAGTCTCTGTCTATTTCTTTGCAACTGAATGGCTATGGGACTGGGTGAGACAGAAACTCCATTTACATAATGGCACCCATCACTCCTTTGAATAACTTGATATAAAATAACTGTTAAAACTTGAAATAGTAATTACTATGAGTTGTATTATGCTTGGTTCCTTTTTCTGCATCCTTCCTGCATTGATGTTTTATAATCTTAATACCTAGGTCCTCAGAATATGATCTTGTTAAAGATAAACTCTTTTTTCTTTTTTTTTAAATTTATTTTTATTGAGCTCTATATTTTTCTCTGCTCCCCTCTCTGCCTCTCCCCTCCCCATCAACCCTTCCCTAAAGTCCCAAAATACAAGATCTCCTGAGTAAATTGAGAGCAAGATAAACTATTAATAGACAAAAATAGGCTAATGTGTGGTCATTAGCATGGGCATGATCCAGTGTGATTAGTGTCCCTATAAACATAGGTCAAATGAATACAGGGAGACATATAGAATGAAAAAGGCTTAGAGATAAACAGAAAGGAGGCAGTTCTCTACTGGTCAACTTCACTCTGCTCTCCACCTTGAACTTCTGATCTGCAGAACTATAGTATCCTGGACTCTTGTTGCTTAAAGGGTTGGGTTTGTTGGGTAGCATCATAGCAACCTTAGCAAACCAACAAAGAAAGCCTCAGGAACTTGTCTGGATCTGCCTAGTTGTGTTTCAATGCAGTTTCTTTTCTCTGTTCTCCAAACACCAACTTAATCTCCATGTCAGCATGTGTATGTGTATACTTTTCTCTTTATTCTAGCTGCCAGCTTCTACCGACACTTTACTTATTTGCCATGGAGCATGCTTTTTGAAAATACACATAGAATAGATTCTACTTGCAGCCTGAATAAAATTGGATATCCTCAAGAAATTCATTGAAAGGTCCACTGGCCTTGCTTAGGCTCTACTTCAAATGTTGTAAAGATGGGGTGGCTCTGTGCCCTAAAACAGTATGTTGAAAGGATTCAAAGAAAAGTAACTACTATAGTCTTTGACACTTTGTTTTTCAATTACTATTGATTCCTGATGACAAGAGGACAGCATAAATGATGAAGACAGAGCTAGTTTTTAATTCTCAGTGAGTAGGATCTCGATCATACATGCATTGGGGTGTCTTGAGAACTTAGAGGGTAAGATATTATATTTAAAGCAATGTTATTATGGCTTCTGTTGTTCAGGTGGCTAGGTCTAGATCACAATATAGGATCCTGAGTCTATTTTAGGATTTACACTGAGAATACTCATACCCTCAAGCTCAGGAAATTGAATTTCCTAAAATCACTAAAATTTTGTGAAATAATAAAACCTGGCTTATTAGAACCTTTACATGTTAAATCGTAATTCACTTGCTGGAACTTTTTCATAGTGATAAAATATATTTTATTGCAACCTCAGAGAAGGCACTTGGAAACTTATTTTTATTTGTATACTATCTTAGGGGATGACCTTTGGGAACAACATGTATGCTCTTATAACTCAGCGGTATAGTTTAAATGTTGTGGACTGCTATTCTTTCAAAATTAGAATTTCTTTCTGATAGCTTATGTCAACTGAAAGACTACAGATATCTCAGTAAACATTTGTAAATTAGGAACGTTCATTAGAAAGATTGGTCCACTGTAACTGCAAGTTGTAAACACCGTACCTGGCACATGATAGTTTGACTCCTTTCACCCACTTCTTTAGCTGATCAGAAAGTTCATTGCGAATTTGACTAGCACTGTGAAGAAAGAAAAACTGAATGGGTGCTGCATGCTGGATTAAGAGTAGTCCTTTAAGAACTATATATAAGCATTAGTTTCTGATAGTCTTTAGTAACCTAGGTGTGTCTGTGCTCGTGCATGCACACGTGCATGCGTGCATGCATGCATGTGTGTGTGTGTGTGTGTATAAAAACCTGCAGGTTTGGTTCTTGTATCCATGTGCCATTTTCAATTCTCAGCTTGCTGGTAAGTGGATGGTGAACAATGTGCTTCAAGATACACGTGGCACTGAATCCTGATGTGCTAATTTACCAAGACTGTTTCAATACCACAAAGCAGAGCTTAAACAATAAAAATGTAATCTCTCACAGATGTGGAGGCCACAAGTCTAAGAGCAAGGTATCATGGAGGTTAATTCTGTAAGAGGGCTATAAGAGAAACCCATCTCATCGCTCTTTAAGCTTCAGATGGCTTTGCTGACAATCCATAATAAAAACCTCAGTCTGAATTGTACTTCCATCTTAAAACCCCAGCCCTTCTTGCTCCAAAGCTTCCCGTTGTCAGAAGAAAACCATAGGTGTTGCATGTAGGCTCACTCTACTGACTTGACGTCAGATTATATAAACTCCAAGGATGGTCGTGTTCTGAGGGACACAATTTTATCTTAGTGTTTGATGTCGTCAGTCACTGTGTCATCATTGCCATCTACGTTATCATAGAATGACTAGGTCTGACAGTGGAGAAGTTACTTGACCTTGTTTAAGTCTCAAAACTTCCTCATTGAGGGGGGTGGAAATTCTACAGACCTCTACAGATTACTGTGAGAATTTCTGGGAATATATAGGAACATGCTTTGTGATGATCTAAGTAATGTTTGTTATCATTAGGCCAACAAGGATTACTGATTTTAGGCCTGTGACAAGGCAGATCATCATGGAGGTTGACTGGAGCTAAAGAAAGATATTGACAACATGACTTCCAGAAAACAGAGAGAAAGGCAAGGACTGAGGACAAGATACATCTAAGGTACATGTGCAAGATGCACTTTCTCCAACAAGATCCCACCTCCTAATAGCCAGTCCAGTATAAACTCAACAGTGAGTTGATACGTTGGTGAAGTTAGTGGCCAAATGATCCCAAACACCCTTCAATAGATATAACTCCTGGGAAGAAGCCTTCCACACACTAGCCTGTATGGAGGAGGTTTCACATTTCACAAAGTGAAGGGAGAATTATTATCCAATGGCCATCAGACACACAGGAGATACTGTGGTGGTTTGAATAGGTATGGTCCTCATAGACTCATACATTTGAATGCTTGATTGTTAGGAAGTGGCGCTAGGTGACAGGGATTAGGAGATGTGGCCTTGTTGGAGCATATGTGCAGTTGTTGGAGGAAGTGAGTTACTTGTGGTTAGGCTTTAGAATTTCAAATGCTAAAGCAAGGTCCAGTGTCTGAGGATCATGATGTAATACTCTCAAACTGCTTCTCAAGCACCATGTCTGCCTGAATGCTACCATGCTTCCTACCATTGGTGACCATAGATTAAACATCTGATCTGCAAGCCAGCCCCAATTAAATGATTTTCTTTTTAAGAGTTTCCAGAGTCATGGTATCTCGTCATAGCTATAGAACAATAACTAAGACAAACACAATGACAAAATTTGATACTAAAGCTGTGAAACAGCATAGATATATTAAATTCTACTAAAGTGTTCTGTTTATGATTGGCTTATACATCTGTGAACACTTAATTTAAAATTAGTATCTATATGTCTCACAAGCCATTGAACATTTACTTTGGGAAATACAAGTCTGAAGTCTTGAGCTCACAAAGTATAAGTATCAGATTTCAACGCCTTCGCCATGGTCCTACATCTCTGACCTATGGTGCCTCATCCTTCCAATAAGGCTTAAAATTAAAATTACCAGTTCTTGTTTCTGCCAATTGTTTGCAGATAGAGGTTCTAACAGTTGCATGAGAAGAAAGGGACATGTGAAGGAGAAAAAAGCAAGGGAGTTGAGACCCATCACCACCCTGCAAACCAGAGTCACACAGTCAGTAGCCTAGCACCCTCCATGGAGGAGTCAACATGGTGCTGATAGTCTTGGTTGGCAGAGCATCAGTTTCTGCCAATTATGTAGGTTTTATTAGAGCTGAGAAAGAAACCTCAAACCCATCGACTTTCTGTACACCTGTCCAAACTCACTAGCTAGGAAGTTCAAATGCTGAAATCATCACTGACATATACCGACTAGCCTTTCAATTCCACAGGATGCTGACGAGGAGGGACGGAGAGGCTGTGAGAACAGTTCCTCCCCTGAGATGGGTAGGAGTTCAGAAAGACATCCCTGCCCCCAGGACATGGCTATCCAAGCCATCATTTCCTATCATTGTTGACTTCAGTTCCTCCCCTTTCCCCTGCTCTTTAGTATTTACAAAGCTTTCTTTCCCCTTACAGCGAAGCACCCAGTCTCATAAATTATATCTTGTGCTTTGAACTTCTCTGCCTGAACTTCCTGTCTCTCTTTCTTCATGCCATGCTTCTCCTGAACCCAGGAGATTCTAGATTCTGCTACTCGGTTCCCTCAGTGATTCCTCTGTTTTGTTACTGACCTTTTTTTTTTTCTGGAAGTTTCTTTAGTCACTCAGTACACCTTCATATTGGAATGTTCTCTTTCCTTATCAGCCAGAACTACTAGAACCTTCTTGGAGGGCTTGCCTCCCCTTTGTCCTCCCCATTGGACTGTGATGCAGGGACGAGGCCCATTTTTCTTCAGTGCTGTAACTCAAATATCTCACAGTGAGCGAATCAAAGTACAGCTTTTTGGTGAAGGAACTGAATCACCAAATACCTAGAGTTTTCTATCTAGAAGTCCTGGACTCCATTCCTTGTGATGTTACAAAATGTAATACAGAAACAGTCGGCTGCATTATACTGTAATTACTTCTGGGCCGTATCCATGTTCTGGAAATGGTGGTGGGAAGGTTTCAGGTGCTCTGTGAATTCCACAGGTATTAGGAAAGTAGATATCATCATTTCTCAAAACGTTATGGCTGGGCCCTCTACTGGGAGTCAGACTGAATAGAGCTGTGATTTTGGTTTCGCCGTGCAACGGGCTGTGACCTGATGAGCATGGTTCTCAGTTCTCACACCTGCAAGCTGGGACAAATGGCACCCGTATACTAAGCATTGGCACAACACCCAACTCTCATCAAGCAAAATTAAATGAGATTGTGAATGAACATCATTTCTCATGCTTCTTGACAAAAATTTAGAAGAGTAACTCAAATAGTAATACAGGTTCTCCCATAAGAAATGATAGACTATCACTAAACATAGGCCTTGACCTTGAAAAAACCTGAAGTATTTTGCTTATAAGCAATTCAAGGTGACCAAAGGAGGGTTGTAGGGCACGGGATGGAGACTGGTCACTCCCAATGTGATGAGCCAATAGGGTTCATCATCCAGGATTCAGACTGGACCAACTTCAGACTCTGAGTGTGCACCTCTGTGTTATGTGTCTTCTTCCACACATTGGCTCATCTGTTTATCCATGTTTTTAGTGGGCACAATCCTATTAAATGACAATTCATTTGGTATTTACATTGTTGTGTGGTAGGTCAAAATTATTGAAATGCGTTTGTGTGATTAAAAACAGGGCTTGCCTCCTAGTGGCTGTAAGAGTCAGCAGGATCCTTGACAGTCAGTGGGAGCTTGGTAAATGGCAAGTTTTGACGCTTCCTACTTTCTTCCTCTAAATGATAATCTTCCTCAGGACTTCTAGTAGGATTTGCACACCTTTGTGCTACCAGTGAGTGACTGGCACCCACCAGTTCACAATGGAAAATATCCTTAGTGAGAAAGTGAAGTGTGGGTATCACAGGGCTACTGGGAAACAAATGACATTGTACGTCTCTGCTACCTCCCATGACTGAATCGTGTCTCCTCAGGCTGCCATGAAGCCCTGAATAGGGCTGACACCCCAGCTGACAGTAGAAATGTTTAGGGTATGAAATTGTGTCATAGTCTTTCATTTATTGATTTCAATCAATTTTTATTTGGAATGACATGGGATTTCACCTAGAGTCTACGGTTCAAATTTGTGATCTCCAGTCTGGGTCTTTTCTGAATGTGAGCTTGTTACTAATTCTCTCTGAGCTCCACTAAACACACACACACACACACACACACACACACACACATATATATAATATATATATATAAAATAGAGCTCATTGTGGCCGTCAGGATCAACACATGGAAATACCTCCATCTTAAACTACTTGCAGAATGACATGGGACAGTTTTCCAATGTAACTGTGCAATGGAAAGGAACATGCTCTAGTTGGGAAAATAGTTTTCTTTGCCTCTCCTGGCATTTCCAGGCCCTGTGCTCAACGATGCCAAGGTCATAGAGGTCATCATACTTAGTGTTGCCCTCATGCAGTTCACTGTCTGGAACATAAAGATCCCAAGTGTCACCCTCCAAAGCACAGGTCTCTGGGAATTCCCATTTTTCATTGGTGGAAAGAACTCATTCCACAGGCCAAGTGATTTGCTGCTTCCATAAGGCCAAGTGATTTGCTGCTTCCATAAGCACATGAATGTAACATCGAAGTACTGAGGAAAATGCCATGGCAGAAGTCTGTCATGAGCAATTAAAATGTAAATAGTCTTTGGATTTTATTCTAGAAATAATATATAAAATAGTAATACAGAACAACAAAAAGTAGAATAAAAATCTAGACATTAATATGCTGTGAGAGAATATTAGAGCATACAACAAGGTGTGATGCCCATGTGTCTTATGGAGACAGAGCATGGTGTTTCTGAGGGGTCCAGGGCTCTGCACACTTGAAGCTTCCTACTCCATGGCCCACCCCTGGACACAAAAACACAAAACAGAGTTCAGAACAACACTTTCCTTCTTTACCTTATGAGGAATATCCAGGATGACAGATGTGTTTTGTGGTGAAGCAGGAAGGGCATAGTGTGTTCAGCACCATGCAGTGCTACTCCGAGAGAAGAGGAGAATTCATTTCCTTAGCTGCATACAGAACACTGGCAGGGGACTTAGGCAGAGAGGAAGAATGCAGCCAATTCCATATGCAGGGAAGATACAAATGCAGAGACTAATGCAATTTGGCAAGATCACAAAAAATTAACAAGAATTCTCCATAGTGAATGCAGAAGGCACAGCTCTGTTCTGGGACAAAATTCGTAAGTGGCAACATATTTACATCCTACTTCCTAATCTTTTCTTTTGCATTTATTCCAAACTCATACATCTGGCAAAGATTAATTTCTAAACGTCTGTTAAAGTCCAAATCAAACCTTTTGGTGTCGGGAGCATGGAAACCATATGGAAATTTTCACTCTCTTATGTCCAAATTTCTATAAGAGGCAGAAGAAAGCACCCAACATAAGCTCGGAAGGTAGAGTCAAGAGACCAAGTGAAGATTATGGCATCCACAAAAGAGCACTAAGAAAGTATTCGACTCAGGAGAATGGGGATTGACTGTCAATCCCAATTCAAGCTAAATCCATGTTGTAAGCACAGGGTGGACCCATGATTTAGAAACGGATCTAACTAAAGCTGAGTACTGTCTCTGAGCCACACTGTTGCTGTACTGCTGGGAATTAGCCATTCAGATAATTCCATGTGTTGAAAGCAGGCTCTCTATTCTTTTACCAGTTTCATGTGTGTTCACATATCCCAAAAGGGCAGTGGGCACTGGGAAGACAAGGACTGATGGTCAGAGAAGGGATGGGAGAGTACTGTTGGGTCTTTAAGCACATCTGTGAATTTGTAGATGATTTTATGGCCTTTGCTGAGACTACCCACTCTCCTTATGACTTGAGAGACTGTGAGGGCAGTTTGTCTGGAGCGCAGGCACCCACATCAGTCAGGCTGGTCCAGGTATTAGCTCAAAGCTTTAGTCTCAATGGTCCCTGACATCATCACTGGCATTAGGCGAAGACCATGGTTTCTGGAACAGCACTGTGAAAACACAGTCTACCCAAGACCTTGAGAGTGTCTGTAATGATAAACATTCATGGAACTTAACTTATAATTGTATACCAAGTATACAATTATACTTGGTGCAGATATGACCTTGTACCAAAGAGAATATAATCCACTCAGATACTGGGATCTTGGAGATTTTAGCACAATATAGGAAATCCCAAAATAGAGACAAGAGGAGTTTCTTAGAGAAGCTGTGCGACCAGGCTAGGAAAAGGAAATGGCGGGGTCATTTGTGAAGAATGAAATGTTTGAATGCCATTTCACAGAATTAAAAGGCACTATAGCATCTAACAGAGATAAAAAGTTCTGTGGGTGTGGAGGTGGGGTGATCCATGCAAAAGTATAGAGGCCTACTGTAGTGATCAAAGTTTTGATTTTGTGACCAGCTATCTGAAGTAAACAACCTTAAGGAGGAAGAATTTTCTTTGCTCATGGTTTTTGGGGCCTGGGGAGTGATGGTGGAGCAAAGCTGCTCACACCATGGTTACCAGGAAGCAGAGAATGTCCTTGCTCACTTGCTTTCTCCTTGCCTCGTGTCCTTTGTCCCTCCAGATAGCAAGATTGTCCCTCAGGCTCAGGGTACATTTCTATCATTAGCAATCGTCATAAAACAATTTCACAGACACACCCAGAGGTGGGCTTTCCAATACTCTAGGTGTGTCTCAATCTTATCAGGTGAACAATCAAGATTAAACATTGCAATTTATTGGGACAAAGGAGGAGAGAAGAATGCAGAGCCATGATCAGTGCACAATGATTGAACCATGTAGCTTGAGATGCAAAACATTATAATGATGTCTCCTAGCACCCTGTGTTGTACTGGCAAGACAGCGTGTGGGCAAGCTCATCCTGTAACAGTGGTGTGAAGCACAAACAGCAGCAGCAGTCATAGGCATTATGACTGTAATAGACATTATGACGTGCCAAAAACTGTACCAGGAATCATGGGGGTGTGTCATGTTTATAGTAACATTATGGCTTTTCCAATAATTCCCACCTCTTATTCTTCCAAAATTAGGAACATGCTTCTTTACATGAGAACGAACATTGTGGATACAGTTGGTTAAAGATCCTGTCCCAGGAAATGAAATTACAAAGGTCCTTGTAAGAGAGATAAAGACGTGAGTGTGTGTGTGTGTGTGTGTGTGTGTGTGTGAGAGAGAGAGAGAGAGAGAGAGAGAGAGAGAGAGAGAGACAGAGATAGAGACAGGGAGACAGGGAGAGAGAGACAGAGAGACAGAGAGAGACAGAGAGACAGAGAGAGACAGGAAGATCAGAGTCAGAGAGAGAAGAAAGGAGATGAGGCATGAGATGAGGCAGGACCATTCACAGCTATGGGTGACTACAAGCCAAGGAGTGTAGGCAGCCTCTAGAACCTGAGAAAGGTGTATATGTGGAGTCTTCCTTGGAGTCAGCTCTGCTAATCCACTTTATGTTTCCCACCTCGAGCACTCCACTGTAAGATAATAAATACATTTAGACCGTTTTCGGGCACTCAATACCTGGAAATGACATTACACCAGAGAAAGGGAACTAATACATATTTTAAATGTTTTCATCCTAGAACTGGTGAGGTAGCATCCATGCTTGCTGACAAGCGTGAGGACATGGCTTTTATCCCTGGGACCTGCATGATGAAAGAGAAACTGAATTCCTACAAGTTGTCTTCTGACTTGCATGTGTGTTGTGGTGTGGTGTACACATATACACCACACACACACACACACACACACACACAAATGTATTAAAAATCATAAAATGAATAAATTTAGTTTCATAAAAAAAGATAAACAGGCAACATTGGGAGCATTTAGGATGGCATGGCCTTAGATGCCTGCTTTTAAGCCCAGCAAGAGGCAGAAGCAGACAAATCTTTATGACTACCAGAGCTGTCTCCATAATAAAGATAAATAACATGGAGGATGTATGTATGTATTAGCTTACATGTGTGTATTCACATGTATATGTATACACACATATGTATATAAATATATGTGTGACATAAAAATTAAAAAGAGACTGTATAAGAGAAGTGTGGGATCAAGGAATGAGAGGAGGATCATGGGGGAAAGAAAGGCAAATAATGTCTTTGTGGAAAACAATTTAACTATGTAAAGACGTGTTACATTTGTTTATGCGGTGAAATATTGCTTTAACTGTGTAAAGGTGTGTCACATTTGCTTATGCTCTTTGAAGAGGAGCAGTCACAATCCTGGCCCATCCATGCCTCCTTGAGTGCCTACATTGGCATTACCCCTTAGCGTCTAGATCAGCACCAGGCTTGGGCACATGACTTGTACTGGCTGTAAGCACCTCTAAAACTCAGAGCAGGACCTGAGCCATGTTTGCTTACTAGGATGTGGTCTCTTGCTTTTCTCAGAATCCTGTATATGACAAACTTTGACAAGCTTACTAGATGCTAAATGGCACAGCCTATTTGCCTCATCCCCTTGTCAGGAGTGAGTGAACCGCTACGTATGAATTGCGCCAAAGTGATGCTCTTCAGCTCAAGAAAACCGTCAGCTGACCTGTCATGAGTGGTGACTCATGAGTGAGACTAGTCCAGACTGGAAGAATCATATGGCTGAACGCAGAGCAAAATTACTGATCAGCATAATCAAGAACTAAAATAATGATAATCATTATCATTACCGCCACCATGGCACTCAGCTTCAGGTCGGCTCGTCATGCAACAAAGCACGAGGGATAATCTTTCCCGTTGCATTCATAAATGCTCGGCTCTTGTGTCATCTTCATTAAAATTAACTATAAAGTCACACAAGCAAAAGCAAAGAAAGCCACAACTCATCCCTTATAAGCAGTGACTATGGGAAAACAAATCTCACTACTAGGATAATGTTTGTGGGGCACTTGCTGCCGCTCACATGCTACATCAAACCTAGTCCTTGGCCTCATTTGTATATCCAGTTATTGGAACGATAGACAATATATGCCACTTTATCTCTTTAACTCATTGTCACCCTTTGCTTACACTGCCCTGGGTGTGCCTTACCCACTTCACATCTATATTTATGTTAAAGTATATTTAAGGTGCTTTTCTTTGATAATATACAACAGGAGACCCAATTTTAATAAGCTCATGAATTTCAAAGTGTGGATATTGTTCAGATGCATAGAAACCAAACATGCAATGCAATCGTATATCATCCACCACTTGGAGTCTTGGTGTATGTTCACTTGACCCCTACTGTCTTGATTTCCAAACTTCCACATCACATTACTATACACACACACACACACACACACACACACACACACACACACAGTGAGTTTATAACAACTGCATTACAGCACTCCAGTACAAGACAGTCCTGTGGGGATAGCTTAAATTGACCCAAACTTAACTGAGTTAACAGAGACACTCCCCTCTTTGCTGACTAGTTATGACCAGGGCATTAAATCATAGTGTGATTATTTTCTAAAATCCCCCATCAATAACCCTACAGACAGAACTAGCAAAGGAAGAGACATGTCTCAAACATATGAAGATCTAAAGAGTGTGATTAATACCAGAATAGCAAAGCAATAGGTATCTACTATGGTTTCTCTCTTGGTTCTCAGTCACAGGTTATTCTCATATTATTTCAAAACTATCATCCTAATAGGATAAATCTTCTACCATAGAGCTCAGCAGCAGCTCTCAAATTCATCTTTGTTCTTACTCAAAAGACTAATGTCTATCTGTCTTAGCAACTTATATTTATAAGAAGGCTAGAGTCAGGTTTTGTTTTTCTATCTCAGGGTCTGGCACATGGCAAGAAACCAAAAAAAAATATAATTGTGGATGATTAAATAAACACAGACCATTAAGGCATGGAACCAGCAAATAAGTTTATGGGTGACCATGTTCTGTCTGAATGGATCATGTTCATCCCAATTGTGAAATAAGGAAAAAAATAAAAATGTTAGGAAATGTCTCCAAGTTCCACACAACTGGTAAGTAGACTCAATCTATCCTGATTTTTACTTAAGAATCTTTTATAACTATTGGGCTCTGTTTATTTTGCTCAACATTTCAACATACAGTGTGGGAAAAAAACAGAATAATAAACAGCTTTGCCAAAAGAAAAGGTGATAGAGCACATGCAGGTCACTGTTCTAGAAAATAAATCTCATGCTGCTTGAGAAAAGCAGTAAGACTAAGGATGAAATGACTGGCACTCATGGGGCTGATTTTTCTATGTAAGTTTTCTGTTAAAAAATGAAAGCCATAATCAACCATAAGACTACACTTAATGTACCTATTAGATATCTTTTGTTCATACATCATCAGAGCCCAGTAGTTTAGACACTACTTTTATGACATCTTTAAGTCCAATAGAGAATGTCCTTCTGATGTAGGTTACATCAAAACTGAGTCATCCCTAGGAATGTAGAGCTGGAAAGGAAATCTTGGCAGAAGGAAGTAGCATATGGAGGACTTTGAAGAGACAGGTTGTTTAAGGTTTTCTTGAACCACCTGAATTCTCCTAGATATCCTTAGCCCAAGTTTCACTATCACACCCATGGGATCCAATATTGAGCCAAGAGAAGAATTTTTTTTCCTAATAGTTACGTGTTTATGCTATTTAGTCCTCTTATTATATTGTAGAGTATGTCATAAACAGCTGCATAAAATGTCATGACCTGGTAATATGCATTTAAACGTTAATTTTGATATTAAAATATCAACATTAATGACTTCATTAAAAAATACCTACAGATCTTATGGTATAGAGTGAATGTGTTGACCTTCTTTCATTTATTCATTACAGGTGTGAACATCAAGTATTTAAAATTTTCTTTTTTTATTAATTTATAAAAATTTCCACTTCCGCCCCTCCTCCCAATATCCCCCCACTCCTCCCACTCCCTCTCCTCCTCCCTCTCCAGTCCTAAGAGCAGTCAGGGTTTCCTGCCCCATGGGAAGTTCAAGTTCCTCTCCCCTCCCTCCAGGTCTAGGAAGGTGAGCATCCAAACAGACTAGGATCCCAAAAAGCCAGTACATGCAGATGAAACAAGTCCCAGTGCCATTATCAATGGCTTCTCAGACAACCCCCATGTCAGCCACATCCAGAGAATTCGGTTTGATCACATACTCATTCAGTCCCAGTCCAGCTGGCCTTGGTGATCTCTCCTTAGATCAGTCTCCTTGTATCAGTGGGTGAACACACACCTCGCAGTCCTGACTTCCTTGTTCATGTTCTCCCTCCTTCTGCTCCTCATTTGGACCTTGAGGGCTCAGTCCAGTGCTCCAATGTGGGTCTCTGTCTCTATCTCCATCCATCGTCGGATGAAGGTTCCCTCTGATTCTGACTTCCTTGCTCAAGTTCTCCCTCCTTCTGCTTCTCATTTTGACCTAGGGAGTTTAGTCCAGTGCTCCAATGTGGGTCTCTGTCTCTATCTCCATCCATCGCCAGATGAAGGTTCTATGGTGATATGCAAAATATTCATCAGTATGGTTATGGGACAAGGCCAGTTCAGGCACCCTCTCCTCTGCTGTCCAGGGAACAATCTGGGGACCTCTCCTTGGACCCGGGAACTCCTCTAGAATCAAGTCTCTTGCAAACCCTAAAATGGCTCCCTTAGTTGAAATATATACTTCCCTGCTCCCATATCCATCCTTCCTCCCTCCCCCATCCCATTGCCCCAAGCTATCTCCAATCCTCCCCTAATCCCTTCTCTCTAACCATCTCCCCTTCCTACCACCCCCCACCCTCTCATCCTCCCACTCCCCCATGCACCCAAGTTTGCCTGGCAATCTTGTCTACTTCCAATATCCAGGAGGATAACTATATGATTTTCTTCAGTTTCACTTTCTTATTTAGCTTCTCTAGGATCACAAATTATAGGCTCAAAGACCTTTAATTATGACTAGAATCCACTTATGAGTGAATACATACCATATTCCTCTTTTTGTGTCTAGGTTACCTCACTTAGTAAAGCATTTTCTATTTCCATCCATTTGCATGCAAAATTCAAGATGTCATTTTTTACCGCTCAGTAAAACTCTAATGTGTATATGTTCCACACCTTCTTTAACCATTCTTCTATTGAGGGGCACGTAGGTTGTTTCCAGGTTCTGGCTATTACAAATAGTGCTGCTATGAACACAGTTGAACAAATGCTTTTCTAGTATGATAGGGCATCTCTTGGGAATATTCCCAAGAGTGGAATTGCTGGGTCCTGAGGTAGGTTGACTTCCAGTTTCCTGAGAAACCGCCACACTGATTTCCACAGTGGCTGCACAAGTTTGCATTCCCACCAACAATGGATGAGTGTTCCCTTTACTCCACATCCTCTCCAGCATAGGCTATCATTGGTGTTTTTGACTTTAGCTATTCTGACAGGTGTAAGATGGTATCTCAAAGTTGTTTTGATTTGCATTTCCCTGATCGCTAAGGAGGTTGAGCATGACCTTAAGTGTCTTGGCCTTTCGAAGTTCTTCTGTTGAGAATTCTCTGTTCAGTTCAGTACTCCATTTTTAAATTGGGTTAATTAGAGTTTTAGTGTCTAGTTTCTTGAGTTCTTTGTATATTTTGGAGATCAGACCTTTGTCTGATGAGGGGTTGGTGAAGATCTTCTCCCAGTCGGAAGGTAGCCTTTTTGTCTTACTGACAGTGTCCTTTGCTTAACAGAAGCTTCTCAGTTTCAGGAAGTCCCATTTATTCATTGATTCTCTTATTGTCTGTGCTACTTGGGTTCTACCTAGGAAGTGGTCTCCTGTGCCTATGTCTTGTAGACTACTTCCCACTTTCTCTTCTATCAGGTTCATGTGGTCAGATTAATGTTGAGGTCTTTAATTTATTTGGACTTGAGTTTTGTGCATGGTGATAGATATGGATCTACTTTCATTCTTCTACAGGTTGACATCCAGTTATGCCAGCACCATTTGTTAAAGATGCTATTCTTCTTCCATTGTATACCTTTAGCTTCCTTGTCGAAAATCAGATGTTCATAGGTTTGTGGGTTAATATCCGGGTCTTCTATTCGATTCCATGGGTCGACTTCTCTGTTCTTATGCCAATACCAAGCTGTTTTCAATACTGTAACTCTGTAATAGAGTTTGAAGTCGGGGATGGTAATGCCTTCAGAAGTTCCTTGGCCCAGAAAATATATTCAACAAAATTATAAAATTTTCTTTGTAGTGTTTGCATGGTGTGGTGGCTGGGACATCAAAACCAAAAGAGTGAATGTTTTATGTCATAGCTCAGCTATCGTGTGTGTGTGTGTGTGTGTGTGTGTGTGTGTGTGTGTGTGTGTGTGTGCTTAGACAAGGTACTTAACTGCTGCTTTCTTGAGTTTTCCACCTATAATATGGATTTAGGAGCAAAATTATCATGATGGTTAAAAGAGATAAAGTAGTTTGTACCTTTATATAATGCATTACCTATCATGGCACCAATTCTTTTATTTAGTAAAGATAATAGATGATAATAGATAATATTTTCCAATAGCAAAATCTAACTTGAACTAGTGGGAGTAAAAGAAAGACTTGTTAAAACAATATAGTTTACAGAAACTAAAACCAGAAGGAGGCCCAAATGTGGATAAAATGTGCTAAAAGGGTCATCATGGTGGTTTGAACAGGAACGACCCACATAGGCTCATATATTTGAATGCTTGGTCATTACAGAATGGAACTACTTGATACGGAGTAGGAGGTGTGGCCTTGTTGGAATAGGTGCGGCCTTGCTGGAGGAAGTGTGTCACTGGGAGGTACACTTGGACATTTCCAGAGCCCAAGCCAGGTCCAGCTGTCACTCTTTTCCTGTCTGCTGACTTGGATATAGAACTCTCAGTCAGCTCTCCAGCTCCATCCCTGCCATGCTTCCCACCATAATGTTAATGGACTAAACCTCTGAAATGTAAACCAGCCACAGTTAAATGCTTTGCTTTATAAGAGTTGCAATAACCATGGTGTCAAGTCACAGCCAGAGAACGGTGACTAAGACTGTATGTGGTCACACAGTCTTCTGATGAGTAAAACTTTCTTTTCTTATGGTCCTGCTGGAGTAAAGAGAGGCACAATTAATTCTTTCATGGTTTGCTTTTTTCAGTTAAGCTAGAGAATTGGTTCACCTATAACAGATAGTTTAAGTTTCTCTGGTCCACAGTCTAAACCAAAAGCTCATCCTGTCCCAAACAAATGTAGCCAGGAACTGGAATGGATTTGTGCATTAAGCATTTTCCAGATCAACGATATTATTTGAGTAGGCAGGACAGGAGAATTTAATTTATAAATAGAAAAGAGAAGCACCATGTGAAAAAATTAATAGTAGCTTTATACCGCACATTGTGGTAATATTTCTATAACAGAATTGAAGAAAACTTTTCAGTCTGTTTTACTTGACTTCACAACAATAGCACAATTAATTGAATTACTTTGAATAAAATTACTATCTCTTTTATACTCCTTTATCCCCTTTCTCTGCTGTACTCTGTATTCCCTCTGCAAACTAGCAGCTGAAGGATGAATTCTCTCTCTGCCCTTCATGCTTTTCTCTTTGCATGCTTTCTTCTAAATGTCTCCATTATCCAGTACTTTCACAAGCCGTGCTCCACAATGACCCCCAGCTGGACTTCTAAGGCCTACACAGTGCTCCCAACATTCCCACTGTACTCTCACAGGTTTCTGGAGCCGAACATTTCTGAAGCCGAACACAGGGCTTCCCTTTGGATCTTGTTCTTCATCCACTCTTCTATCACTTGGTTCTTGATGCATGCCCCTTGCAGAGATAGCAGAATGGAAGATGGGTTTCCATTTTATTAAAATTTCTGCCTATAGTAATTCCAGAAAGAGGAAAAGGAATTCCTTGAACTCACAGGACTAGTTTGGGATCAATGATCCTGTGAAATGCCAAGCAAATAGTTTATGTAAGATTTTTCAAGTGTATTGGTCCCTTCAGAGCTGAAATATTGGTTGACAGTGTAAATAATTCAAGAGGTGATGCTTAGTTGCTTACATATCAGCTCTAAGTTTGTATGAAAATGTTTATCCAGATACTGGGCTGCAGAGTTCAGCGGTGCTGAAGGACATAACTCTCCCACAGACAGGGAAGTGACAGACTTGGAATTGGAGGCATTATCCTTCTAACGGGGAAGGCTGTAAGTCTACAAGCATTAAGGAAATGTTGGAAGCAGGAAACTAACAGAACCAACTAAGTTCTGGTTGGAAATGTACTCCAGCCCCTGTGTCATTCTCAGCAGGAACTCAGTGCTGTGTGAAATGAATAAGGAGCTGCTGCAACCCACAAGTCCCTAGCATCACCGTGACCGTACAGCGATGAAATGATCAAGAAATGTACCCCATGCCCTGTAAAGTCACCTTTGAACTGACACTTGAAACAGAAGAAACCAAAAATGAAGAGGCAAGGCACCTCCTGAGGTCTAAACTTTGATTTGTGGATAGCATTTTCACATTTTAGAAAATATGTTGAGGAGTTTTTATGTAAAGGTCTTTGGAAAAATTAGATATATTGTTTTGGGACAAAAAGTGAGTTTCCACTATGAGCAGTAAATAGTAATGCTTAGATAACACTGTTGTAATGTGATGGTAGATGGGCTAGCAAGTTGAAGGAATTACAGAAATCATTTACCTCAACTTTGCCATTTTGTTTTTAATGAATCAGTTAGAAAGGTCAGTCTATAGGACAAGTCTGTATAGAATAGAGACCATAATTCTTGTTAAGGGAAACCTCGAATCCCAGTTGCCTCTATGGAAAGTTCACCTTTTATTTTTTCCAGCTGATTAGAGCAGCCAGTATGATTTTATTATAACATTTCTTATGACAACAAAATTCCATTCCCCAAATGGCTATTTGTTAACTTGCTTTATAATAATGATGAACATATACTTTTATTTCTAACTAAAATGTAGATAATGACAGAGGTGATGATGGTGATAGTGATGATGATGACCAGAATACATCAGCGAGAACTGCTCGTTACCATCATGTAGGTGAGAGCTTACTTTCGCTTCTCCTAAAGTCACAGATCCAAAGTATAGGTTAAGAATGTTTGCGTTGATTTGGGTAGGTGCATTTCCAGTTCTGACCATCTGCTTAGCAGCTTTCCGAACTTGCATGAATGTGGTGGTGCCTCTGGGAGAGGTTCTTCATCTGTCATGTCATTCTCTGACTAGTATAGACCTGCCAGGGTCGTGGGGTTAAATTGTGAAACTCTAGTGAAATCTAGGGTCAAAGACTGTCAGGATTTCAGTTACTGCTATCTATCATGTACTGTGAAATTCCACCCTTAGAATATATTATTATCTAAAATATATCTTAGTGTATTCACTTCTGATACCATAGGTAATTTAGTGTTCTACTTTGAGCTGTTCTTTTGTGAGAGGACATTTTCATGATATAATATTCAGATTCAGATATCATTTGTCGCTAAAAATAAAAGGGTATGTGTAATCAACCCTCTTTGTTGACATTTAAGCTCTTTCAACATTTTTCAATTACAAATAATTTTGTGATGAATGTTTATAACTAATCTCTTTTTTAAGGACATATTTCTGGAATGGAAGTATTGAATTAAATATTATAGATATGTATAAAGCATATGATACATATTGCTGGATTGCTTTCCTAAGAGATTGCATCAATTTATACAAAATTACTAATGCATACGATTTTGTCATCTCAAAGTATACTTGAAAATATTTCATGCTACATTTTTAAAAATATCTTTGAAATTTTGATATTAAGCAATGAGATTTCTTTGTGATAATTTTAACTTTTCATAACTTTAATTATTAGGAATTTTGAACATCTTCCTAATGTTTTAATAATAAATCCATTTCCACTATAAAAAAGCTGGTCTTTACTCATTTGTGCATGAACAGTAAAGTTATTCTCTTCTTGGTTTAAGTGTGCTGTATATCATTAATGATAATTTATCAGGTTCCATATTGCACACACATAAGGTTTTCCATTATTAAACTTGCATGGATCTTTGATATACACTAGTTCTGCCTTCATAGTGTTATTTAATATGCTTGCAGTCCAATCTGAACATCTCTTCTTTGAGATTCCTTTACCTATCCTGCGCTTATAAAGGACTTTTGTTTCTAGACCATTAATTCTCTAAATACAGTCTTGAGAAGCCCAAACCCAGGATTACCAGACATTTTTCTCTTTTTTTAATTTCCTTTTATTTAACATGCCAACTTCAGTTCCCCCTCCTTCCCCTTCTCCTACCATCTGCTCCTTTGCCCATCCCTCCCCATCCACTCTTCAGAGGGAGTAAGGCCATCCTTGGAGAGTCAACGAAGATCAGACATTTTTCTACAACTCCCAATAGTAAGGAAACATCTTGAGGGTAAATCTGGAACCTACAGTGGGTTAATTCTTTGTAATTTTTATTTTGTCTCACTTTAAAGAACGAAAGAGTTCAGTGATTTGAGTTGCTATAGTCTACCAGCTGTAGTGTATTTAATGATTAATATTAGCATTTTATTTTATTAAGTAATATATGACAATTTCCACTCTAGAAGAGCAGTTAATGCACACACATAAGATATATGTCACATATATGTACCTGTGAAAACATGAAATGGCAATGATTTACGGATTCAGTATCTGATCTGTTGTTTTCTTTCTTCCACCTCTCTGTTTTGGTTAGAACCACACCTATAGCTGTTTTCGTAGATTTATGGCATTTTAGTATCTGATAAAATTACTTCTCCAAATTACACCACTGTTTAAAAACAATTCTTTGCTATTTTTACATTCTAATATTCTATGGGATAAATTTGAATTAATCTTCACTATATTTGAATTAAGTAGACAATCTGTCATAATTTTGATAGAAATTGCATTCTACTTTACAGCTATCTGAAAAGAAATAATAGTCTCAAATTTTCTCATCCAGAAGTATGATTTCTATTCTGATTATTCAAGTGTGTTATTTTATGTTCCTCAATATTATAGTGTGTTTTTAACATAAACAGCCCAACCATTTCTCGTTGGAGATGCAGCTAAGTATTTCAGTCTTCAGCTGTGATTAAAGAGATGTTTCCTGAATTTAAATATATATAGTTTGTTTAGTTTACTAAACTCTTATTGAGTTCAACAGTTCCTTGGGTAGTTTCCTTTGGTTTGCGATCCACCTGTACTGGTCACCATTGGCTGCAGGACAAATTATAGCCAAACTAAATGGATTTAGAGACTGATATCTCACAGTGTGTGTGGGTCAAGAATCCCATGCAGCTTGGCTGGCTCCTCTGTTCAGAACCTCAACTGCTATAATCAGGTTGTCATGCAGGAGAGCATGAGTCATCTTTAAGCTCAGCAGGCTGAACCTCTTCCGAGCTCACCCATGCAGTTTTGGGCGAGATTCTCTTTGTTATGCTCTGACGGACTGAAAACCTTGGCTTTTTGCTCACTAATGAGCACCAGCCATACTTTGTTTCTTGCTACAAGCAGTGTCCACTGGAAGTCTGATTCATGCAAATGAAAAGAGAAAGAGTGCATGCATGGGATTGGAGACAGAGAAGGAGGCAAAGAGATCATGTGAAAATAAAATTGTATAGAGCTGACTCCGGAATTGCTATTCCACCATCCTTGCCATACTTTGTTGGTTAGAAGTCAGTCCCTGACACCTTGGTTGGTAAGGTGCTTGCTACGCTAATGTGACAACTAAATTGAGATCCTAGCAGTGACATAAATGCAGGTACAGAGATATGCATCTGTAATCAAGTGCTGGGAGGTGGAGACAAGCAGATCCCTAGGACTCACTGGCCAGTAGGTCTAGTCAAATTCATGAGCTCCACCTTCAGTGAGAGGACTTGCTTCAAAAGATACAATGGAGAACTATGGAGGAAGACATTCGACTTCAACCCTAAGCCTCCACACACATTTGCACTGTATGCACATGCGCACACATGTACGAAGAGGCCCATATATAGCCCACACAAACACCATACACACAGACGTGAATCTCTGGATTTGATTATCCCTATACTAAAATGAAGGAAGCAACACAGAAACAAGAACAAGGAAGGTGAGGATCTCCTGGCACCCATACTGGAACTGCTCATGGAGACCCATTTTCCACTCTCTGGATAAGTAATTGCAATCATGATTTTAATCAAAATCATTTGCTATAAGTAACCAAAACAAATTTTGCTTGAATAAAGGCCACAAATATTGGTTTTTCTGTATAAATAAAATTAAAGAATGGTTGACTGAAGTTCTGGCTGATGTAATAGAGACCCAAGTTATGGGCATAATGTTCCCAAACCTCATCTGACCCACAGCATGATTGGCCATTGGACAATCCTGTCAGACCAGGGTATAGCCTCATCATACAGTCTTACCTTCTCATGCAATGTCAAACCTAGAAAATGGAGCACAGGACATACTTTAGAAAATTTATATTTAAATTCCAGCATATGCAGAGTGGAGAATGACATTTTCTTCTCCGATCTCCAAAGCAGAGTTGAGTTGTATTTTATTAGTGAAAGAATTAAGTTGCTGTCTCTTTCATTTCTTTTGAAATTGGGAATCAAAAGTTCAAGGGGTCTCTACAGCTTTCAGAAGTTTTCAATCCAGGACTCTATAAGCACTACAGCAAATGATACTAATCGCTTAAGGGAGTTCTTGGAAACCAAGTGCTTTATTCCATCTTCAAGGGGAAAGAAAGAAGTCAATGATTCCCTCTTGCAACAATAGACACTTTCCCTTGCACCCAGTTGAAAGGATAAAATGAAAAAAGTGTTAACTGAGAATTGACAAGTGCTTGTGCTAGGCCGCCAAAGCAATGTGATAATGAACTCCAGAAGTTTTCAAAACGTCTGCCCTGTTACCATATTCACTCTGTTGTGACACAGATTTTCTCAGCCAAACCGCGACTAAATTTTTCTTTTTCTTCTTTTCTTTTTAAATTTGTTTTAACCTTGCAAATTAGGAGGTTGTGCCTAGGAATAATGAAAGCAATTTGAATTTAGGAGCAAATATTATGTGATGGAGAGGATACAACAAGGCGTTGTGATTTGCACCTGGATTTAAATCCAGTTACACTGTTCCAAGTTCACTGTCCTGACAATATTGAAAAAAAAGGTTTATGTGTCTGTTCCCATAATCAGCAATTATAACCTATAATATAATGTAATCTCCCATTAAGTCACTCAGCACATTCACTGAGCAAGTAATTATGTAACTGACACCAGTTTTTAACTGTAGACAGTATAACACACAAAGCAATTTCCTAATAAGGATATATAAATTATCATATGCATTCAATCATGATAGGAGGTAAACTATGCTCAGGGAAGTCTTTCCATAAGAATAGAGTCATGTTTAAACGTCACAGATTGGAAGGCTGAAGTCAGGAGAGCAGACATGGTTAGCCTGAGTTAGCACAATTTGATTTTATTTCTGGAAATTCAGCCTGCAGTTAATTGAGGTAGTCTGTATTGATGCGTTAGCCTCCAGACTGTGCAGCTGAAGATATTAAATTCCTGGCATCCATTAGTTCATCTTGTTCCAATTCTGGATCCAAAACAACCCTGGCTTGGAAGTCTTTTGACTTCTTGGCTGAGCATCCCTGAACTTTAGAGTTTTGATAACTCCCATATCCCACAGAGCTGGAAATCTCATGTATTAGTTAATTTTCTTGACACCGTGACCAAATACCTGATTTAAAAAACAAAAACAGAAGCAAAGACCTTCAGGGAAGGAGGTTTTATTTTGGATTACAGTTCAGGGGACACAATCCTTCTTAGAAGTAAAGGAATGAGAGCTGGACCGGTGCCTACTTACTTGCTGGTGTGGGAAGTCCTGCTGTATATGTGTAGCTTTTGTTGGCTAATGAATAAAGAAGCTGGCTTGGTCTGTGATAGGGCAGAGTAGAACTAGGTAGTTAAAACTAAACTGAATGCTGGGAGAAGGAAGGTTGAGTTGGGGGATGCCATGTAGCTGCCAGAGGGGAAAGATGTGAGCTGATAGCTGGAACCTTGCCAGTAGGCCATGAGCCTCGTGGCAAAATATAAAATAATGGAAATGGGTTAATTCTAGATATAAGAGCTAGCTAGCAATACACTTAAACTATTGATCAAACAGTATTGCAAATAATATGGTTTCTGTGTGATTGTTTCGAATCAGGGTAGCCAGAAATGAACAAGCGGCCTCCTACAACAGCTTGTGTCATGTGTTTACATCTTGGCATACAGGAAAGCAGAGAAACTGGAATGCACACAATGAGTTGGATTTCTCCTCCCTCATTTTTATTCAATCTTGCACTTTAGTTCATAGGATGGGGATCTTTGTTTCCTGGGCAACTCATAGCCTTTAGTTAACCCCTTTAGAAATACTCTTGTAGACATACTCAAAGTTGATGCAAGCTAGTCAAGGTGGCAATGACCATTGACAATTATACAAAGGCGTGCACAGACCATGCACTGAGAGAAAAGCTGTGCAAATACAACTAAACAGTGAAAAGAAGAGGGGAATACTTGAAATCTACAGTTCCATGTATTCCCATCTACTGTCCCCACTCATCATTCCAACCCAACTCTAATCCAGTTACTCCTCTGCATGGACTGGTTTTCCCATGCTTTCAGAGGAACACCAGCATCCTTGCAGGAAGGGATGATGCCATGGTCTGGCTTCTGATCTTATCAGCTTTTGCATTGCAATTATAATTCTTTTCAGAACATCCTAGAACAACTGAGTTTATTGCTTTTTGAGAATTAGATTGTACTCTATGATGCTTTTGAATTTTCATTTGTTCTTCTATCTAGCTGCAACATGGTTTTGCTCCGAACATCTCCAAGACTCGCCTATTCATCATATGAGCTACATCTTTGATCTCCCCATTTCTAGTCATCCAATAAATACTCCAGTGATACAGGTGACATGTGTGACCCAGCACCTATTTGCTTAGTCCTCCATACTGAGCCCCATCATGGTGCTCACTGTCCTGCATCCTTACACTACTGTATGGCTTTCTGTCTCTCTCATTGTCATTAGACATGGATTTCTAAAGACAAGGATGACTTTTAGACCACTTTGGAATCTCAAGGCCTTGAACTGTGCCAACAGAGAAAGCACCATAAAACACCTAAACACATTGGTGGACCGATATTTAGATGGCAAACTTCTGGCCTAAGGAGGGACTGAAGAAAATTTAGACTTCTTTCTAGTTTTATTGACACTCAACGTTGCATATATTTAAAGGTGGTGTATGTGTGTGTGTTCCTGGCATGTATTTGCCTATGTGTACATGTGTATATGAGTGTGTAAATGCCTCTGTGTGTGTATGTGTGTCTCTGTGTGTGTGTTTGTGTATATGTGAGAAAGAGAGCACAGATACATTATTTCAGTATTAATTTACTAAGTGTCTCTAATTTATCACTCCAGTTTATTCAATTTTGCTAGATTCTGTGCTTCCGAAGATTTATTCACTCCTTTCAGTTTGTATGCTTTGTTATGTAATTGTCCACTAAAGTCTCTTCTAATCCTTTCTGTTTCAAGTATAAGTGTTCATGCCTCCTCTTTCTGATGATAAATTTCAGTCTTCTCTCATTTGCAGCAGCTGACTGGCTTAACCAAAAGTTTACTAATCTTAACTCTCTTCAGAGGAAAGAGCAAAATCCCATTTCTGCAGATCTTTCCTGCTACTAGTCCAGTTATTAGGAATCTGAGGGTCAGGCAGGGCCTGAGCCTCGGACAGATCTTGGGCTCTGTTGTACTGTTCTAGACTAAAACATGTGTTACCGTGTCATTTTCAGAGAACTACTGTAATAACGCGCCACAGGCCATTGGTGACAGATGTGCCATGTCTATTCTTGGGCAGGAAGTCTCAGTTTCAGGGGTCAGCAGACTGGTTTCTTCTGAGAGCTCTAAGGGAAAAAACACTTCCTGAACCCTTTGGCTTCTACACCAATGGTTATCTGCTCCCGGTGTTCCCAACATTCCCTTCCCATTAGGAATTTCTGCATACAAATTTCTTTTTAACAAGGACACCAACAGGTTGAGAGATGACCGTTCTCCAGAATCATGTTTGCTACGCCCTTACTTCCTATTAATAATATATTCTGAAGTGCTGCTAGTTAGGGAGGAAATGAAGATTTTAGAAGGCCACCATTTCAACCATGTCAAACCTGTTGGAAAAGGACACCTCCCAGAATTGATGTTTAACAGGGACCTGAGAATCTGAATGCAGTAGGATCTTTGATTTGAGTCAGAGAAATATAAAGTAGGCTTGTTGGTTTACAAAGCAAAACCGTGTTCAAGAGAAAGCATTATATGAGCTGGGTCTGAGAAACAAGGCTTAAAGACCAAATGTCACATCCCAGGGGAAGAACACAGATGGAAGTTAAGAGGATAGATTTAGCATTAGAGCACCCTGAGTGCCTATCTCACATGACTATTTACAAAGCAGGTAAACCCAAGACACACTTTAAATCTCTTCCTGCATTTATTTCCTTCATTTCTAGTGAAGATGACAGAAAATAGAATAGCCCTAAACATGTGCTTGGCTCAAAGCAATCAAGACATAGGCAGAGATATAACTCACCAGATGCAGCCTATAAGCAGGGGGGTGATATGCGGAGAAGGTTCTACAGAGGGATGCCTATGTGGGCCCACTGGAAATAGTCGTTAGAGTGATATAGAAAGTTCCATGGTTCTCTCCAGATTCCATCAGGGTGGAAAGAACCTTGCCCTGTGTTTGAGAATATGAGGTATGAACTGGTCATGAGCTCCTGTCCTAAGGTAGCTTCTCTAAGTTATTTTTTGGGGAAAGGCTAACCTTACATAGCTACACACCTTCACCCAACAAACAGGAGGTGGAAAAAACACCTACCCTTTCCAAAAATAAAAGTGATTCCTTTGACAAGTGTGTAGTCCTTTCCTATTTGTTCTGGTACAAAACACTCATTGTGGCAACTACTATCATGAAAGGAAAAGTCAGCAGCCTCTGTAAAAACTAGTCCATGATGATGCTCTTGATTTGAGACCTTTCATAAGAGAACATTTCACTATAGGAAGGATGCCATATGTAGATTTCTCTGGAAGTAGCTGTTTATAAAATAAGTGCTTTTTCTTTTTAGAGCATTCCATTGTTCTCACTTTGTCTGAATTTTCTTTAAAAACTTCCCCTAATAAGAAAACTTAAAGAAATCTAGAAAATTGTTGTAAGGATGAAGTCATCAACAAAGTTTACACTTGAGAACCACACCATTAAGTTGCAAAAAAACTTTGGGATTTTGTATTGGGTTTCATCCATAGTTTTTCTGAATAATGTTTATGTGATGGATACACCTTGTGAGAACCAAGCTTTACCTCTTCTTTCTCATACAAGTGTGCAAGGTGTATATGCAAAGGAATATGCACATTTACATATATATGGGCATATTTGTGCTTGCAAGTATATGTACATATGGAAGTCTGAGGTTGCATAAGAAGATTCTTTTGATTGCTCTCAAAAGATTCCTTGACATTCCTTGACATTGAACCTGAAGCTTGACATTTCAGCCATCTTTTTCTGAGGACAAATTACCTTTGACTTTCCAGTGCTGAAATGACAGGCAGGTCACCATGCTCTCTAGCATTTGTGTGGGTTTTGGGACAAGATCTTTAACCAATGGGCCATCTCCCTAGTCCTACCAGTTTTACCCTTGGAGAAATTCACCCAACAATTTCCCTATCCTATTAAGTGCTGAACATATTTCTATTCTTTCTAAGGTCTATGGTTTGTTTTTGCATGACAGCATATGACTTTTCCAAAACATGTTAGTGAGAGGTGTCATGAGATACCACACATATCTTCTCCTTAGTCCCTTGGTTCAATTTAGAAATTCATTGGAGAAAGTCACAAGGTCCTCTGAGGGTTTTGAAGTCAGAATACAATCAGCTTCAGCCCAACCTGCTCCATTACCATCAGTCTGTAACTATGAGCCAGAGACACAGACAAAGGTGAATATAATTAGCATGCAAGGTCAAACAGTTTCTGCAGAAGTTGGTATCTACTGTTGAAAGAAGAAAAATAAAGCTGGACACAGGACACACCTGAAACTCACTAGTTTCAATCAAGGCCAGTGAAGGATAGCAACTTATCCATCATAATAAAGATAATGAGGATAATAAAACAGACCTTTACACATCCAGTGATGGAAGACCTACAGTATATGTGAAAATGAATATTGCTTTGTATGGGCTTTCTTAAATGACATGCACAGAGAAACTCTGTCTCAAAGGAGACAAAATGTAATCTACAAAGCCAGTAACTCAGTGGAAGTCACGGAACAGAATGTTCCATATGCAGATCTGGGAACTGATGCTTATCTAACCTTTGAACTTTTATCCACTCTTCACTTGTTGTGATCTTGAACAAAATAAATACTGCTTCTTGGTGTTCTCATCTATGGAATGAAAATTGACTTATTTGTGCATCAAACAAATGTCTGTTAATTTCTCACTTTATTCCTGATGCTGTAAACATATGCAAAAATCATATTTCTGAACTTTATCTTCTGTGAATTGGGGGAATTATTGGAAACAAATGATACATATTACATCTGTGTTTATATTATGGAGAAAAACAAATGGGGATTATAGTTACAGGGGAGAGACTCATGACTTACACAAAAATGGAGAGTGGGGCAGTCTTTACCAGGATGGCAGGTAAAAAGAAGTCAGAGGGTATGAAATTTGCTGTGAACATATCCATGTGTAGTGATGAGGCTAGCAGGCCTGCTTTTCATCCCGCCCAGTTCCCGCATGGCTAGCTTAGCCCCAGAAATAATTACACGGAAACTGCATTTATTTAAACACTGCCTGGCCCATTAGTTCCAGCCTCTTTTGGGCTAATTCTCACATCTTGCTTTAACCCATATTTAGTAATCTGTGTAACACCACGAGGTGGTGGCTTACCGAGAAAGATCCTAACCTGTGTCCATCTAGGGTCGTTGAATCATGGGGTCTGCCTGCCTCTGCTTTCTTTCTCCCACAATTCTGTTCTGTCTTCTTCACCTACCTATGTTCTGACCTATCAGACCAAGTAGTTTTCTTTATTAATCAACCAATGAAAGCAACAGATAGATAGAAGACCTTCCTACATCATCCATGAGACAAGCCTCCTGGTCAGATGAACAGTAAACACCCAAGAACATTGCTAGCATATTTGACAAAATTAAGGAAAAGAGGCCACTGTGGTTGGATATAGTAGTAAGGAGACGTTCTTAGTAAAAGATAACCAAGCAATATTGTTCTCAGCATATTCAGTACATTAAGGGGCATGTACTTTGAGTAAATGAGAAGACAAATGGGGTTCTGAAAGAATTACTAGCATTTGACATATTTTAAAAGG
Organism: Myodes glareolus; assembly: GCF_982192425.1. Lineage (NCBI taxonomy): Eukaryota > Metazoa > Chordata > Mammalia > Rodentia > Cricetidae > Myodes > Myodes glareolus. The sequence goes on from NC_142033.1 coordinate 66,432,706, forward strand.
GTTATTCTGACTGTGAGGCAGAAAGGGAGCTATGCATAGTGGACGAACTCGGGAGTAGGTGGCTGACAGCCATGATTGGAGCTAAAGATGACTAGCTGGGATGAAGGCAATGGCTAGAGAGGAGGTATTTAGTGGTCAAATGTTGGGTGTAGCATAGTAGTTGATTGTCTTCCACAGGCCATTGCAGAAATAAGTAAATAAATTACTGTATGTACACACTCCCAGCAATGTCTTGTTAGCCACAGTTCTTGTAGATGCTCAGAGAGACTGCTTTTCACATTCTATTGAACTTTCCTATCATGAAACCTAGATTTTGAATATTCTTGTTCCTCTTTACCCTCTGTTCCCATTCTATCTTTTCCGCATGTATCTATGCATCCATTCAACATCATGGCATTATAGTGGTTAATCAAGTCTGATCTGGAGCCAAATGGATTATACTTTAGATATTGGCTATGCCATTAAACAATGGTTTTACCATGAGTAAGACTGAAATCTGAAATCCCCAGCTTCTTAGAGCTTTAGACTTTTTATTCCTAAAATGAACAAAATAATGATATCTATGTTGTGGGTTGATTTAAAGGTTTAAATAATTATAAAATCCTTTATCTAGGGTCTGTGTCATAATTCATCAGGTAAAGGTATTTACTGCTAAATCTGATGACCTGGGTTTGATCCCCAGGTCATCACATGCACATGCATACACACACACACACACACACATACACACACACACACACACACACACTAAATATATAAGTTCTTATTTTAGTGCTTGAAATTGCATCTTTATTTATAAAGCCTGGTTGCCTTATCTAATACATCATTAAATCTCTATTGTCATTAGTAATTACATAGTATATGTAAGTAATGTAAAATAGACTTCCATAGCCCAAGATCTCCTATAGTTCATGATATAAAGAAGATCAGGAGTGGAAGCAACAGATGGATGACAGAGAACACTGTCAAAGAAAAGCATAGATTATTGCCAAGGGTACAGTCCAGTCACTAATTTAGACAAGGATTCCTGGAGGAAGAGGTATTTAAACTTAACCTGTCACTGATCAGAAGTCATCCAAGAAAACTTCCAGTTTGGGAAGTTAAATGGGTTTCCCAATAACTTTTAGGAAAAATAATAACAGAAACAAAATTCCAGAGGCAAGATAGAAGAATATTACATCAAAATGGGGGAGCTTTAGAGAATTGCAGAGAATCCCTGTGATAATAAGGTAATTCAACTTATGAAATTAAGGAAATATTTGAAAGCCAAATTGCATCCTTCACAGTTATTCCATATGGCCCCAGAAGGAGCTCATGATTATAGCACCTGCCTTTACTAATGTCCCAATAATGACATCAATTAGGAGGAAAGAAACAAATTCGCCACTTGCTGCTCTACACCATACATTGCCTCTCCATTTGCATCCTCTCCCACTACTTTCCTCAGCAGCAGAAGATCTCAGTCTCTCATAGCTTCTCTGGATTCTGCCCCTATGCGAGGGTTAGTTTTAATTGTTGGCACAATCTAGAATCACCTGGGAATGGAATCGCAATGAGGGACTATCTAAATTAGATTAGCAAGAGGGTATATGTAGCATGAGGGGGTCGGCTTGTTGGGGTATCTGTCCCTCCCAGTACCCCACAACCGGCAAATCCCAAAGAGAAAATCAATCACACATAAGACTCCATAAGATCTAAACTGATTGGCCCATTAGGTCAGGGTACTTATTAGCGCTTATAACTTATGTTACTCCATTATTTTGATCTATGTTAGTCACGTGGCTTGGTACCTTTTTCAGCTGTCAGCTTACATGTTGCCTCTTCGGTGGTCTGCGCAGGAGTGGCACAGGGACCTTTTTCCTCCGTAGCCTTATTCTATTCTCATTGCCCCGCCTCTACTTCCTGTCTGGTTGATCTGCCTATACTGCCTGCCTGGCCAATCAGCGTTTTATTAAAATATGATTGACAGAATACAGACAATTCTCCCACACCATTTCCCTCTTTTTTTTTTAAACAAAGGAAAATACCCATAGTACATTTGTTGGGAATGTGGGCGTAGTATTTTAGGCTACTTCCTGCTGGTTGGGGGCGCTGATAATCTTATGGGGACCTAAAGAAAATTTAGAGTTATAATCAAGTCCTTACTGGAATATCCTGGGAGTCTTGATCACCTCAGGCAGCAGTCTTGAATCTGTTCTGGATGTAGAATTCAGACATCTGGGCCATCTGTTTCTACCAGAGATTTTTCAGGTGGCCTTTTTTGATCAAAGGTGATTTTTCTTAACTCTGAATAAATCCACAGCCTCTCATTTCCTGTGGAAACAAAAGCAAAATCTCTTCTCCAGAGTAACATACCTTTTGACTTCAATTTTGAAGCCAAAATATTTTTAAAATACCTGTCTTGGATTAGTTCAGCAGCATTTATAAACAAAAGTCTTTTAGCAGCTGTTGCTCCTTCCTCAGCAATCAAACAATTCAAAGAGAGCATAATAGCACACAGTATCAAGATTCTCTGTGTATTTTCCATTTTTATGCAGCTTTATTTTAACCTCTATTTCTCTTATTTTTACTTTTTGAGGCAGTTTCTCTGTATATCTTTGTCCTGGAATAACTGTAGACCAGGCTGTCCTTGAACTCACAGAGATTCCTCTCTCTCTGCCTCCCCAGTGCTGGGCTCAAAGGTGTATGCTACCACACCTTGAACTCACAGAGATCTGTCTGTCTCTGTCTCCCAGGCATTGGGATTAAAGGCGTGTGCTACCACACCTTGAAGTCACAGAGGTCAATCTCTACCTCTGTCCCTTGAAGTCACAGAGGTCAATATGCCTCTGCCTCCCAGGCATTGGGATTAAAGGTGTGTACCACCACACCCTATGACTGTGGAAGTTGTCTTGATCCTGGTTTTGGAGATGAAAAGAGCTTCTCACTGAGGGTGGAACCATTACGGAAGCAGAGGATGCTAGCTTCTGTGAAAGCAAGCTGGGCACTATCATGCCTTTTCTCAGTTCTGTCTGCTTCTTCACAATGGAAGCAATACGACAAATTGTCTCTATGACTTCACTCCAAAGAAACTGTGAGCTACAATGATCCCTTTCTCCCTGACATTGCTTTTGCCATGATATTTTATCACAGCAATGGGACAAGAGATACCTGATATGCATATATCCTCTCAATAAGCATCTTTATGAAACTAGACATAACGATGTCATTTCTACCTCTGTTACTTCCTATAATTTGCCAGTCTTTGTACCATTGCCCCTTCTGACCTCACCTGGCCACATTCAGCAGCATGCAACACATCTCCCTTCATTTTCTGTTCCGTGTGCAGGTCAGCGATAAGACCATTGCAGTCAGTCATCATTTCAAACTTTATTTTTGTTATTTGTTTCTTGAAACATGTCTGTTAATTTAGTCCAAACTGCTCTCAAACTTGTCATCTTCCTGCCTCTGCCTTCTCCTCCTGAGTACTGAGATTACAGTGGTATGCTACTACACATGTTTCAGATTGTCAAAGATCCAAATAGAGCGTATATCTGGTTTGCCAGCCTTCTCTGAAGCTTTCTGTAGCTACTCACTTCTGCATTGCAGTACAGAGCTAGCTGCAGACAAAGCATGAACAAATGCCTGTGGCTATATTCCAAAAGCACTGTTGATAATTAGTTGAAGTCAGACATCAGATGCGGGATTTTCTTTTAATTGTTGTTGAAGGATTGATTTTGCTCTCTCTCTCTCTCTCTCTCTCTCTCTCTCTCTGTGTGTGTGTGTGTGTACATGTGTATACACTAACACTACAGGGTCTGGTTTTTACCTACAATTTTACATGGTGATTCACTCATGTGTGCAGTGCAAGTATTTTGCTCAATGACCCATCTCCCAAACTACGATAATTTTTTTTACTTTTTATTTACTGCTATTGAGTCTAGTATTTGCTGTGTAGTCCAGGAGGCACTTGAACACAGGGAACCCCACTGCCTCAGTTTCTCAAGTATTAGGGTTATAGGCATGAACCAGAAAGCCTAAGTTGGTTCTGTTTTAATGAAAACCTCTTAATATTACTCTAGAACCACTCTTCATGCCCTCTGGAGTGCTGACCATGGCCAACAATGAAATATCTTCTGTATTTCTTTTCACTTACAGCTGAAACTACATTCCTCTGGATATGTCTGTTTTCCTATTCTACTTCCATAATCCTGCCTATATAAGTATTTTCTGTCTCTTATACATGCCCAAGTTTGGTGTCTCTTCTGTTAAAGTTGGCTGATGTTTTGGTCCATCTCTATCGTCAGCCCTATCACACTATGGTCTACTTCACAGCATAGCATATTTCCAAAATGAGAGAGAAGCTCTTGGACACTGCTGTTTCTGCAAATAGAGCTTGTTATAGAAGAGACTTGTCACTGTGACTGAGAAACTAAGACCTTTGTTCTTGATTTCAACCATCACCACTTCACCCGTTAAGAAGTTGGGTAACCTCATCCTCTTGACTCTGGAGAAGCACTGTGATTACTCTGGTACATAAAAAGTAAGTCAGTATAAGTTTCTAATCTCAGACATAAAAGATTTGCTTCTGACATTCTCAGCCTACGGGTGTTCTCTTAGAGCCCTAACATATGAAGAATCAAACTGTTTTAAGTCTATCCGTATCCCCAAGATGCTAGATGTCAGTGCCCAAATCAACACCATCATCCCAGTATTCCATGCTCAGCAAAGTACTAGCTATATTAATAAAGTCAATTCATCTCTCACATTGGCCCACTTACCTGTCAAGTACATATGTATGACATCATCAGCAGCTGAAGAATCATCATCTATTGAGGTCCTGCTCGATTTCTTTACCTGCATAATCATGCAAAAATTGTTGTTTCAAAAACTATAATCCTGGGGACGACTTCTTAACATGATGATGAATGAGAAGAACGCATGGGTCTTGATGAGTCAGACTGTTCACCCTAGTTCTTTCCTTAGCCAGAGTGGAGTTCCAGTTCTCTTTTGTATCAGTTACTTTTCTCCATGCAACAAAATACTTGACAAAAGCAATTCAGAAGGGAAGGATTTATTTGAGTTCACAGTTGAAGAATGCCATCCATCGTGGCAGGGAAGTCATGGCAGAAGTATGAAATAGCTGGTTACAGAGCCTCCGTAGTAAGGAAGCAGAGAGAGATGAATGTGACTAGTCAGCTTGTTCCTTTATATTCAGTCTGAGACCCCAGACTATGGAGTGGTGTTCTTCACGGCTAGGGAGGCTCTTCCCACCTCTCTTATGCCAAGGTATGAACTTTCTCTTAGGCATGCCTAGAGGGATATCTAAGTGTGATTTAGTCCTGCCCACTTGGCAATCCAAGTTAACTTGCACAGCATCTACTTTGGTATTAGTCTTCCTTTCACACTCATATTAATACTTTCTTAAACTCTTTCCTTATTTCTCACCAAGCTCCATGATTGATATTTCAGATTCTGTGTAGCATCATACCCCTCTTGAAGCCTCTTTAGATTGTGGAGGTTACAATTCACCGATTCTTTGAAGGTCTGCAGACACATGGTTCATCGTCATGTGTTGTCTGAAGTTTCTGTCCCGCCCGGTGCTATGGTCATTTAGTCCCAAAGAAATGCAGAGATGTCTACATTAATTACAAACTGGTTGGCCTAGTAGCTCAGGCTTCTTATTAACTCTTATAACTTATATTAGCCCATGATTCTTGTCTGTGTTGGCCATGTGGCTTGGTACCTTTTCTGGCAAGGCAGTTACATCTTGCTATCTTACTTCCTCTGCGGCTGGGTCACACCTGGAGACTTAAACTTCCTTCTTTTTTGAATTCTTGTTTCTCTACCTATACTTCCTGCCTGGTTGCCTCACCTGTACTTCCTGCCTGTCTACTGACTAATCAGCATTTTATTAAAAATAATAAAAGTGACAGGCTAAAAGACTATTGTCCCAAGCAGTCATGGTGTTTGGTCTGTTCTGAGAACTGTTTGTTGATTCATCTGCCTTTTCCAGTAGACAGTGATTTCTCAGCATCAGAAATCATGCTTTATGCATCCGAGTTTGTCTGGTCTTGGCATGTTTGCTGATAATTAATAGTTACTTAAAAACCCATTATTAGATGAGTAAATGTGACAGGTGGAATTTGTACTCTGATGGTTGACACATCAGATTTAGGATTCAGAAAGAAATCTAATCATTAATTGATAACACTAATCCAAACTTTTTCATTCCCTACCTCTAAAAAAGGTAAGTTTGGGTAATTTTCCACATACAGCATAGTTCAGGGGAGGAAATCAGATTGGGTTTTGCTGTGCAAGTCAATTAATACCAGCTCCCGGAGGTGTAGGATGGCAAAGGTTTACTTCTAGCTCGTGGCCCATCCATAGCAGATTTAGCCTGTTCCCTGGGGCTTTCCTGCAGGTGATTCAGGTTCTCAGACCTCCCTATGGCCCTCCCAATGCTTAGCATTTTCCTTCTTGGCAGAGAGGAGGAAGGGAGTGTGGAGAGCGTGCACTACACCGAATTCCTGGTAGAGAGAGATTTATCATTTCTCACCTTCCAAAGGGCAAGCACTTAATTGCATGGCTTCTACCCAGAAGCAAAGAAGACTGGACAACTTAGTCTTTCTGTGTGCCTAGGTATTTCATTTTCAGTAGAGAAGAGCTGATGACAGAGCTGTTTATGTAAGATAAAACAAAACTCTTATGTGGTATTTGGAAAGTGTGTCCACACAGCAATCTCAAACTCTACTTGTTAAATATATGTGAAAAGTCAATGCATGACAACAATACTTTACGTTATGCATGGAACATTCATGTGAGTTTTAATGATTTAGAGTCAGTGGTGACACAATGCTAAGTCCAAATCCTACCTTTGTTGGCTTTTATTCAGCTTAGGATAAGCAGCATAAATAGTCTTTACACTCTGCCTCCACATTTGAAAACCAAGCATAAGAGTGATGATGTCACCTCATAGTGTTTGTTGGGAGATAATACATGGACAGTACCTTTATACTCTCTAGAAAACAATAAAGACTCTAACAAATTTTGTGGATTAATTCCTGGCAGGGTGTGCTACTATTAATTTTGGAATGGAACACAAGCAAATGAGTCAAAGAGTTTGGAGACAAGAGAGTCCAAATGATTAAGGTAAAAGAAATCTGTTTTGTTTGTTCTTCCTAATTCTCTCAGATCTGAAATGAGAATATCAATGATAAGCCTTGATTTCCTAACTCCTGCTGATGCTGATGCTGATTTTCTTTCAAGGCCTTTGAAGAATTCTGAGTGAGGAATTTTTGGAGCACCTGAGAGCCAGTCAGATGGGTGAAAGTTAGATCTACACTTTGTCACATTTAAGGAGTAGGTGTGTTCAGCGAGAGAACTTAGAAGATTCTGTTTTACTAAATCTAGGAAAAACTTTTGAGTGATAGATATATCAAAGGAAAGTTGAACTTCTGTTCCTTGTTTGTCCAAGAGCAGACTCTAATACTATGGTGATGTTTTCATGACACAGAGTAACAGGAAGTGTGACAAGCCATGAAAGGAGGTCATGGAAGTCTATTAAACCAATACACTATTCCAGCCCCTAAAAGGTGACCTTGGCTCATTTCCACAAGGCAGTCTTGGCAAGAGTAAAGAGCATGCTTGGTTTCTACATCAGGATAAGTGTTCTAGAATAATTGTGTTTGGCCATTTCCTGTTGGCTAATCCCTGAATAGAGGATGACTCGCATCCTCATGAACAGTATTTTACTGTGCTGTGGTCATGAATGAAGTTGGTATAAGATTCTGAGGGATCCCTGTAATTGATGTTCTTGGAATAAAGACATACTGGAAGCTGAGGGATGTAAAAACGATAAAGGGGTGCTGTGGGAACATCAGTAGAAAACAGGAACTGTAATCTTTGCTCTCTCTGTACTGACATCTCATTTCTGGAAAGAGTAAAGCCAACCCTGGTCAGTGATGAGATGGAGTTCTCAATACCTGCTTTGGTTCTGGGAGTCAATCAGCAGATTCATTCTTTAGAATGATGCATAGATATTGAATATCTATATTAAAATTTGTCTTACAAGTCTATGAAAAGAAAGTGATGAATATATAAATCAGAGAAGAGTTTACAACATCTTTGATTATAAATGGCACGCGTTTACACATGAAAAAAACTAATGATGCACTCAGAAACCTGTTAGAACTAAAAATGAATTCAATGAGATTACAATGCATACAGCTGAGTTACAAAAAGAATTTCCTCTACATTTTAAGTTGCATTTATTCATTTGTGTGTGTGTGTGTGTGTGTGTGTGTGTGTGTTGGTGTGGCTGTGCTGTGAGGTATGTGTGGAATGTAGAGGGAAGCTTGCAGGAATGAAGTCTTCTGCCACATGTACCTCAGGGTTGAACTCAGGTCATCTGACTTATCATTAAGTGTTTTTGTCTGCTGAGCTATCTCTCTGGCTCAGCTGTTTATAATACAACATTATCACTTTTTGATAAATAAACTAATAATGTAGTCCATTCATAATGGCTACCTAAAGCTATGACACCTTAGGATGAAATTTCACAGGGTAGGGATTGGTTTCTTTAGTGGCATTTCAGATAAATAAAGGCTGCCAAAAGATCTTAGAGTGAAACAGTGCCACTGGTCTGCCATAAAGACCAGATTACGGTAACACACACCTTTAATTCCTGTAGCCACAATGACACATACCTTTTTTCCCAGTAGCCACCCTCGTTGCCATAGAAATCAAGTGGTACGTGCGTTTAATCCCAATGGTTCATGCCTTAGATCCCAGTCATAGTGAGGAATGTACGACTGGGTGAGACATCTCTCAGACACAGTCTTATTCTGAGATCTCTGCAGGCTGGATAGTCATTTCAGGCTGAGGTCGAGGTAAGAGCCAGTGGCTGGCTATTTTGCTTTTCATATCTTCAGGATGAACCCCAATTTCTGACCCTGGGTTTTTATTATTCTTGCTTCAGGATTCTTTACTGAAAGTTATAAAACACTGATAAAAGAGATTGGGGAGGGCACAGAAAAATGGAATATTTATTACTTATAGATTAGAATGCCTAAACTTAAGTCTATATTATACAAAGTAGTCAATACCATTTGTGATATTCCTGTTGTCAAAACACCCATCATTTTCTCTGTAGAATGGGGAAAAAAACTTCCAAAACTTGTATGAAACAGTGAAAATTCCCAAACAGCCAAAGCACTCCTTTAGCCAAACACCAAAAATGTCAGGATTACATCACCTGACTTTAGGACATATAGCAGCATATCAGAGACCCCAAAACATATCATTGGCCTAGAAACTGATACACGGATGAATGGAACAAGACAGAGAACTCAGAGATAACGCTGTATATTAAAAATAAGTGTATTGTAGACAAAAATCAGTAAGAGACACGTTGGACAAAGGAGATTCTCCTTTAAAGAGGTGTTTTGTGTATAGAGATGCCCATGTACAATAAAAACTAAGTTTCTATTAGCATGCACACAAAAAATAAACAAAACAAATATCAATGAATAAATAAATAAAAAATTTAAAATGGACCAAGGACCTAAAGCTAGAAAAACTGTGATGTCACTTGAAGAAAATATAAGAGAAATGTGTTTAGATATTGGTGTTGGCTTTTGGGGGGATGTGCTCCCCAAAATATACACTATATATATATATATGTGTGTGTGTGTTTGTGTGTGTATACATATATATGTATATTTGTATGTATGTCAGAATGTATGTGTGTGAATATATATTCACATGTATGTCACACTATATCCCATAAATATATAAAACTGACAGGTGTCAATCACCAATTTGAAATACACTAAAAGTAGATAAAGCATCCCACTTGAGGAAAATGTTTCCTAAAGCTAATCCTGAGCTACAGTTGAGTTACAGCCACCAGCTCTTTTCTTAGGAATTAGTAGCTCTTGCTACAGATTTGACTTCTTATCTCTGGTCTTTGTCATTTTGGTTGCAGATTCTGAACAATAATCCAATCCCTTATCCTTTAGTGACTTTATCAACAGAGCCAATGATGTTAACGCATGAGACCTGATAAGGTTTAGATCTTATATACAGTAATGTCCATTTAAACACTGCCTAGATGCTATTATTCTATTGAAGCAGAATTTAAGGCAGAGAGATAAACATGTCTGTCACATTGCTTGGAAAGAATGGAGATCATCTCTGCTCTACAGACTCCTCCTCTAGCATAGTGGTCCTCAATCTTCCTAATGCTGTGACCCTTTAATACAGTCCTCATGTTGTGCTGACCCCAAACATAAAATGATGTTCATTGCTACTACAGAATTGTAATTTTGCTACTGTTATGAATCGTAATATAAATATCTGTGTTTTCCAATGGCCTTAGGCAGCCTCTATGAAAGGGTCATTCAACCCTAAAAAGGTCGCCATCCCTGGCTCTAATACATTATTCCTATAGAGAGCAATGTTGCCTGGTTCACAGCTGCAATCTCAGCACTGGACATGGAGGCAGCTAAAATGCCCCTACCGCTGATTTGCTGTTGTTGTCCCAGCAGTCTACTTTCTAGCAATTTGGCCTTAGGAAATCTTCTGTTCTCTGTGCCTCATTTCTCTCTGCTGAAAAACATGAGCATTGGGATCTCTGACCACACACTTCCACCCTGCTTCAACTGCCTGCGGTTCTAGGAAACAGGCAGTCCAAACTCATTCAGGGCCCGGAAGTCTTCACGGCAATGTGTAAATGATACGCCATGCAACTGCCTGGTTGCCGTTAGACTTCCTTCTCTCTACTTTCTGTTTGGAAATGGAGTTTATTTGTTTCTTTTGAAGGCTGTTTTCAATCCTGAGACCTGGGTTCTGGTACTGATTGACTAAGTTGTAATGCTAGCGAAGGTTAGAGATACTGAGCATGCGAGGGAGGCAAAGCTGCCGGAGTCAAGTGGAATACCATGTAGCGAGCCGCTCTTCCCGGGAGCCCTGGAAGGTTATAATGCCACCGTTGAATAGCTCTTTGAAATACTTCACTAAATTACTCTGTTGGGTAGCCCTTATTAAGCAATCTGCTTCCGAAAGTTCTTTATTCTGCAGACTGGCGAAGTCTCACCATTTCATTATGCCGGGGGCTTGGTGCTGTCTCTTTTGAGAGATTTGTCTGCCTGGCGAGTGGCCTGTTTTACCTTCCTTGTTGGACCCTGATAAGTGCCCCCGAACGAGGGGGAAACAATTTGTACAACTCTTCCAGTCAATTGGAGGCTGAACCGTGGGACTGAACAAAGCCCTGCTCCATCCCGCAGTGCCAATTTGCCCTTATCAAGTGCAACAGAGAGAATGTGGCAGTGGTGTGTTACCGTGAGAATAGGAAAGCACTCTGATGAAACAGGAAAATAGTTATTGGACTTGGTTTATCAACCGAGAGCTAGGTCTGTAGTAATTTTCGTGCAATTATGCTATGTTAGGAACGCCTTGCCATACGGCTAGGCATTGATCATTTTGCTGTGACATTAATTTAATATGTAGTGTGAATGTTTGCTTGTTTTGTTAATAAAATTTTCATTTTAGTGTTCTGATTCTATCATGGAATGTGTGAGCATTGACAGATTTTTTAATAAAAAAAATCATTAACATTTGTAAAATAAGAATCTATTGCATGAATCCAGTGTATTAGAACTTCCAAAGAAACTTGAGGAATCTCAAAGTGACATTATCTCATCCCATTGAGAAGGAATCACTGAGGCTCAGTGTTTCCTAACCTGGTGATTCCTAAGGTCAAAGCAGTGAGGTGGCGACCTGTGGTCATTGATCAACTCAGGACTCATAATCAGCATCTCTGCCATGCTACTAGGGAGCATCAGCTGTAATCGTAAGAAAAGTCCTGCCCAAAGTCACCAATGGGATGTGAAGGAGTCATGTGAGGGTTAAATTGTGTGTGGAGATTTTTCAGTATTACATTGTGCTTCCCAGGACTGGCTGGAGACTGTGAATGCATCTCGGAGCTCCCTGCAGGAGATGGGGTACAGAATTGGAGATTTTCATCCATGCTCCGGACAAGGCAGCTTCACTGACACCTGTCTTCAAATACCAGGTTTTACTGGACAGTATTCTCTTTGGCAAGTAAGCCCCTAGTAGGACATAATGTGCATACCACACAGTCACATCCAATCCATTCTCTTTTTAAACATCCAACCCCCCCCCCCAAACCTACAGAACTCATAGGGATTGTACAAGAGGGAAAAAAAATCTTTTTACTGCGGGAAACTCCCATTTTGTCACTCTCTGTTCTGTTGACAGGGTTAAACCATCGATATGATGGCCTCATGTACAGAGGTCACTATGGTTTAGATACACTTAGGTCTACATCTCAGATGATTTTGGAAGCTGAGTTTTCCAAAAAACAAAAGAGTCTGGAGTTTTGGGGATAAAGGAGAGGAGTAATATCTAAGTATTGATAAGATTTACAGAGACCTTCTTACTAGCATTTAAGTCTTTGTTTTGAGGATTAATCTCCGAACGTCCTGTCATTCTCACTGTCTCTCTATTAACTGATGCAATCCGAGTAAATCCGAGTGAGTGACATCTCTGCATGAAACCTGCTTTTCACATGCCACTGTGGGCACTGACCTAACGTATCTGCATGACTTCCCTTTCACATGCCACTGTGGGCACTGACCTAACGCATCTGCATGACTTCCCTGTCTTCACACCCACTGCCCCTAGTTTGACTTCCTCTAGTCCCTGGATGGGCATGTTCTGACTGGCATGTTTATGTTTTCTTTCACAGATTTATCCTTGCTTTGTACGTAGGTTCCTTGGCATGAGAAAGCCCCTTTGTCTGCAAGATGCTGTGCCTCTTCACCTGGAGAATGTATGCATCAAGACTCACCTTAAGAACAGTCTAAATCAGGAGCTTTCTTTAAAGTCCCCATCTATCTTGCGATCATGGGTTAGATAATATTTTCTAAGAACCTTTACCCACCACTTACTAAATTCTATCTAAATCTATACTCATGACCATCTATCTCCAGATAGTGAATGCTTTTTAGAGCAGAACTTGTTTTAGAATTTTCTATATCCCTATAAAATCTTCCAAAGACATTGTTTATATTTAAGGTGCTCAATGAAAGTTGTTGAACTTAAATGTCTCTTTTTTTATTACAGTTATTATTTAAAATATTTTGACTAAAAGAATTTTTTCAAAACCCTATAAACTGAAGCCAAATGGTAGATTCCAAAAGAGTATGATGTAGGATTTTATAATGTCTTAGGACGGAAGACTCAGTGGGGCATCATGGGTCCCTTACGTCTTACAGTAAAAATTCTCTCACACTTAAGCACCTGTTGAATTCTTTCTCTGGTGTTTCTCCAGGTTTTGCCTTTGTTACCTTCAAGTATAGATGGAGGAACTGGTTCTCTCTGTAACCCAATTTCAGCATGCAATGTGAGCTCAATCTAAAACATCAAAATCTTAATTTGATGAAAAATTGACTTTTGAAATCTTCTCCAATGGTGGTTAGTGCAGTGGTCAGCTATAGATGGGACAGCTACCCCAGACCCCTCCCACACAAGGCACAGCGAATCTTGCAGCAGAAGGCATGAGGATTTTAAGAGTGAGGGTGTTTTCTGGAAACGACATCATTATATGCTCGTGAATTCATAGCATCTGTGGTTACCTGCACAGAATCAAGCCAATAAACATTACAGCATGGAATGGGGGACTTATGAGACCCCACTTCTAGCTTAGAAGCTATTGTCAGTTGATGGCTTCTGAGGGAGGGTCAGCTGTCTTTCAGCCTGTGGTCCTGAGTACGATGGCCCCCTACACATGGGTATACAAATTGCACAAATTAGATTCCATGGGATATATAAAGATGTGTGTGTGTGTGTGTGTGTGTGTGTGTGTGTGTGTGTGTGTACACAAAGTTGAAAGGACGGGGTTTCATCTGGGAGGAGCTGAGCAGGTGAAGAATGAATATGAGAAAATTATATTGTGTGCATATATAAAATTCTCAAGGAATGAATAAAACACTATATTGAAAGAAAGAACAGATGATCTGTATTCAGGAGTGACTTGTATACAATCCAAAATTATTAAATACTTTCTTTTAAAGCAAATAGATGAATAAAGAACAACAGCCTGTCACATAGGACAGCAGTAGACAGTAATGTAAATGTTACCTTTACCCATCTATTAGGTCTATTTGAAGAGCAGAGTTTGTGAGCTGCCCAGATATCTTAAAAGTTCCAGTCCTAAAGGGGGAGAATGCCCAGCAATACACACACACACACACACACACACACACACACACACACACACACAGTATTTGTTTCATAGGATTGCCACAATGGGGAGGAGTAAAACAGGGCGTTGAAGTCTAGCAAGTTTGAAACACTCAGGTAAAAGACTTTAGATTGTCTCTTTACTGTCAAACTTCCTGATGACTTTAGCACACAAATGTGATTCATGGGATGAAAAAAAAGAGGGTATAGATTATTATATTCCCTGAAAGTATTTTACCAGGGAAACGTTTTTTCCCAAGAACCATCTTGAAGCTGGGGAGTTCTATGAAATATTCTTGTAGAATATTGAAGTAGTCTAATGTTAATTATCATATCCAAATAGCAATGAATATGTTAAACAACTCCACTCAGTAGGAATGCTGCTTCCTGGACTGTACTTTGGAGCTTTTCAGGGTCTATAAATTCCTTCCCTTCTCTTTTCTCTTCCCAGTAGGTATGAATCGTGATTTCCCCAGTGACCATGGTTCCTGTGGAATTTTCTTTCTCCATTTCATTTTAGGCTTAATTAAATGGCTGCTATAGCTTTTAACAAATTCAACTTAGGATGTACACACAAGCTCTTCATGAATAGCTGTTTCAGTGAGTGGAAATGGGCCGGTAAAACAAAAGAAATAATTGTTCCCAAGGCCATACAAGACACATTTTTACGATGTCTATGCTACTGACAGAGGCAGAACCATTTTCTCTGTTTTTCTCTAAGTATTTTTTGTTCTCTGGGCCCTGGACTGGCTACATATTGATGATACCTAGATAAATAAGATCAGGATTTTGTCTGAAGTAGCTCAGGTTTTGGTGGATGAGATCCCTGTGTCACATCATGAGATAGATTTGGAATGTGATGAATGCCTTTGCTGACACAAATAAACAATACAGTTTGATGCAGAGAAAGGCAGGCCTTATGAGAAAGGTTATAGGGAACATTCGTTCTAAAGGATGGGATAGTTTTGATGAAACGGTTAGTATTTTTGATGAAATTTATGCATGAGTGAGAAGAGTCAAGACAATCAGAACCTATGTTCATGACTGATTGACAAACTGTAGGTATGAGCCCAGGGTTGGGAACTGAAGACCAATGGCCAGAAGGTTAAGAGGTGAAGAAGTTTCCGTAAAACATGGTAAAAACTCTTAAGGAGGTAGAAAATCTAACAGAATGCTCCTATCATTGCTTCAAGTTTACTGCTCCATACCAGGCTTGTGAGTGGACATGATTGGGCCCCAAAGAAGACAATGTGAACTAGCAGACATTATTTCTCTGATTTTTAAGGAAAAACTTAGATTTATCTATTTCAAAGTGTGTAAGCTCTCATCACTCTGTAAAAGGAAACTTTTTTTTCCAGGAAAAAGACTTCAAAATCACAGAATAAAGACAGTAGATGGAATGTCAAAGCCACCTTGGCTGACAATGGGTTTATAAGCAGTTGCAGTGGATCTTTTGTCAAGAAAACAAACCTGTCGTTGGAAATAAGGCAGCCTATGATTCGTATTGAAGTGGAAGACTACGCAATTATGGAACATTGCAAACCTTGCTCTGTTCCATGATCACCTGGAGTTACTTGCTCAGTTTTTGATTAAAAGACCCTGTAACTTCTTACAGAAAATCCAAGTGCCTGCCAAGCCTTATGTGAGATAACAGATACTATATTGCCACACTGGCAATGAACATGCTCCCTGTTAGGGTTCTCCTGAATGGAAGATATGTGTGTCTGCATCAGCATTACAAGTCAAAAAGGAGAAGGAAGAAAAAAGAGGTTGAGACCTGAAGTCACTATACAGTCAGCTTCCCAAATTCCAAAATCAGGCTTGAAGACAAAATTCATTTTCGGAGTCATTTTTCCCTTCCTGGAGATGGAACGCTTAGCAAATGCATTTCCAATGCTGGTTATATTTGCATATAAATTCATGACTTTGTCATGCACACAGATGCAGCCTCCAAGATGCCAATCATCAACCTGTCTTTGGTAACTTTGTCCTTCCTTAGGGAACATGGATTTGAGGACATGGTGAAAGTGAATTGAAAGTGTGAGCATGTCAGGACCTGCCCTTGTGGGGAGGCCCACATGGCCAAGACCTGGAATCTGTTCAGTAGTCATTCCATTCTTGCAGCTTGCACAGCCCTGTGTCACAGAGGCGGGATGCAGAGGCTGGTCCAGAAAAGCCTAGGTATCTTAGTCCCTCCCAGGGGACTGTAAAGGGAGCTCAGCTAAGCCCTGTCCTACTCAAACTTTGGTCCTACGAAAGCAGTGAGACTATAAAAGTTTTCTTTAAATGGCTGAATTTAGGGTAATTTTATACAAAGTAGTAGACAATGAACTTGCATGCATGTCCTGAATAGTCATTTTCTTAAGATGCAAATCTTCAACTTATTTTTTATCATAAATATAGTAGTTAAAAGGAAAACTTTTTATTTTAAATATATGAGAACAAAGTAACTATATGTGTATGAAATTATGAAAGATTTAAAGAAAACTAAAATATATGAGAGAATGATGCTGTTATATAAATAGGAGATAAGTGTAAAATGCTTAAAAACCATCTCATATAATACTAAACATTCCTTTTTAGTGCTATTTACTAGGACCTGTAACTTTCCTTGAAGGACAAAATCTCGTTGAAGGGGTATGATCACCTCTGTGCTGCTTGCAGAGTTCCACAATGCTGTGAAGACCTGCTGTTACTTCCTGACTGCCCAGAACCAAAACAATCACACAGAAATCTGTATTTGGTCTATAACTTAAGCGTATTTCTGGCTGTTATATCTTAAACTAACCCTCTCCTTTAATCTGTATATCATCACATGGCTGTGGCTTACTGGGTAAAATTCCATCCCTAGCGTCTGTCTCCGGCCGGGCTAGTTTGTGTCTCTCTGACTCTGCCTACTCTCTATATATCTCTTCTCATCTAGCTTTACTCTGTTAAGCCACTGGCCAAAAAAAGCTTCTCTTTAAACCAATGGTAATAAAACATATTCACAGCATACATCACCTCCCACATCACCTCCTCTTTTCTGTTTAAATAAAAAGACTTTAACTTTAACATAGTAAAATTACATAAAACAAAATGGTTATCAAGAAAGAATTATAATTACAATATTTATATTTATTTTATCTTTTATCACAACTAAGGAAAGCTATAATTATAACTATCTATTCGTCAACTCCATCAAAGACTCCAAAAGGATATAACATTACCTAAGCTAACAAGAAGTACATTGTAAGCAACTTCCAAAACCCTAGAATTGACAGAAACATCTCGCTGCCTGTCCAGTCACCCAAAGATCTTCTCTACCATTGTGGCACCCACCTTAAGCCTACCAGCCCGTAGTATCCTACAGACTTTTCCATGAAGCAGGAAATTTCAAAAACAATTCTACCTACATTGGCAGTTTGTCAGTCACTTTCTTCTGTGTTCTGCAGAATGTCTGGCAGTCGCTTTCATGGAGCAGGAGTCCCGAAGGATTGTTCACCTTCTTTAGGCAGCTTAAGCAGTCATTTTTCTGTGGGTCCTGCAAACCCAGTCAAGCAGTTCAGGCAAGAGCAGTTTCTTGTCCAAATGGCTAACAAAATCCATGAGGAGCCTCTTCAGTGCCCATCATCCTCTTGAAGTAGACTGATGCTGCCAGGAGCAGATGTGTTTCATTGTTATAAAAATTCATAAACTCTATTTCCATCCATTTGCATGCAAAATTCAAGATGTCATTGTTTTTTACCGCTGAGTAAAACTCTAATGTGTATATGTTCCACACCTTCTTTAACCATTCTTCTATTGAGGGGCCCCTAGGTTGTTTCCAGGTTCTGGCTATTACAAATAGTGCTGCTATGAACATAGTTGAACAAATGCTTTTGTAGTATGATAGGGCATCTCTTGGGTATATTCCCAAGAGTGGAATTGCTGGGTCCTGAGGGAGGTTGACTCCCAGTTTCCTGAGAAACCACCACACTGATTTCCACAGTGGCTGCACAAGTTTGCATTCCCACCAACAATGGATGAGTGTTCCCCTTACTCCACATCCTCTTCAGCCTAGGCTATCATTGGTGTTTTTGAGTTTAGCTATTCTGACAGGTGTAAGATAGTATCTCAAAGTTGTTTTGATTTGCATTTCCCTGATCGCTAAGGAGGTTGAGCATGACCTTAAGTGTCTTTTGGCCATTTGAATTCTTCTATTGAGAATTCTCTGTTCAGTTCAGTACTCCATTTTTAAATTGGGTTCGTTAGAGTTTTAGTGTCTAGTTTTTTGAGTTCTTTGTATATTTTGGAGATCAGACCTTTGTCTAATGAGGGGTTGGTGAAGATCTTCTCCCAGTCTGAAGGTAGTCTTTTTGTCTTACTGACAGTGTCCTTTGCTTTACGGAAGCTTCTCAGTTTCAGGAGGTCCCATTTATTTATTGATTCTCTTATTGTCTGTGCTACTGGCGTTCTACCTAGGAAGTGGTCTCGTGTGCCCATGTCTTGTAGACTACTTCCCACTTTCTCTTCTATCAGGTTCAATGTGGTCAGATTAATATTGAGGTCTTTAATCCATTTGGACTTGAGTTTTGTGCATGGTGATAGATATGGATCTACTATCATTCTTCTACAGGTTGACATCCTGTTATGCCAGCACCATTTGTTAAAGATGCTTTCTTTCTTCCATTGTATACTTTTAGCTCCCTTGTCGAAAATCATGTGTTCATAGGTTTGTGGAAAGAGGAATATGGTATGTACTCACGCATAAGTGGATTCTAGCCATAATTAAAGGTCTTTGAGCCTACAATTCGTGAACCTAGAGAAGCTAAATAAGAAGGTGAACCCAAAGAAAATCATATAGTTATCCTCCTGGATATTGGAAGTAGACAAGATTGCCAGGCAAACTTGGGTGCATAGTGAGGTAGGGGGTAGATGTAAGGGGAGATGGGTAGAGAGAAGGGAAAAGGGGAGGATTCGGGATAGCTTGGGAGAATGTGATGCGTGGGATGGATGAAAAATGGATATGGGAGCAGGGAAGTAAATATCTCAACTAAGGGAGCCATTTTAGGGTTTGTAAGAGACTTGATTCTAGAGGGGTTCCCAGGTCCAAGGAGAGGTCCCCAGATTGTTCCCTGGGCAGCAGAGGAGGGGGTGCCTGAACTGGCCTTGTCCCATAGCCATACTGATGAATATTTTGCATATCACCATAGAATCTTCATCTGGCGATAGATGGAGATAGAGACAGAGACCCACATCGGAGCAATGGACTTAGCTCACTAGGTCCAAATGAGGAGCAGAAGGAGGGAGAATGTGAGCAAGGAAGTCAGCACCACAAGGGGTGCGTCCACCCACTGAGACGGTGGGACTGATCTAATGGGAGCTCACCAAGGTCAACTGGACTGGGAGTGATGGAGCATGTGATCAAAATGGACACTCTGAACGTGGCTGACAATGAAGGCTGACTGAGAAGCCAAGGACAATGGCACTGGGTTTTGATTCTACTGCATGGACTGACTTTGTGGGAGCCTGGTTTGTTTGGATGCTCACCTTTATAGACCTGTATGGAGTGGGGAGGACCTTGAACTTCCCACGGGGCAGGGAACCCTGACTGCTTTTAAGACTAGAGAGGGAAGGGAGGAGTTGTGTTGGGGGAGGGAAAAGGGAGGAGGGAAGAGGTGGAAATTTTTAATAAATAAATTAATTAATTTTAAAAAGTCTTAAACTCTTAAAAAAATTTTAAATGTAATGTTCTGAATATCTCTGAAAGATTTGAAGAATATCTATCTAACTGAAATATATCTCTATATATCTAGAAAACCTAACTAACATGACTACAAACTTGACTATTATAGATGACTATCTATTAACCTGTATTTCTTAATTATACATTACATTTTAAATCAACTGCACAAACACAATACCTTAATCAGGAGCAGAAAACAAAATTGACCTTAAATTTGTAACAATAAACAAAGATCCATACCAATGCAAATCTCTATAGCATATTTCCCTTTAAGTGTAAATAAACATTTATAAACAATCATTTAGGCAATTTGGGCATAGTTCTCTCCGAACTGCTTCCGGCTTTTTGTTGGGTGAAGTAATTTTGGGGGTTGCTTATGGAGACGTTTAACCATTTCTTTGTTTGTACAAGACGAAACATATCCTCCTTTTCTAAGAATTTTCTAAAACCAGGCCACCAGCTGAGAGCTACTGTAATCTCTTCATTTCAAACAAACTGCACCTAGGAAGTCTCAGCAAGATGGCTGCCTAATGAAGACCGTTTGCAATAGCACCAGTTGACCTGCCATGGCTTAAGGGGTAAATCTCACAAGGCACAATAGCTACCTGACAAGCTACAGGGAATTGGTGGCTGCTGGACAAGTGAGAATCTCTTTTCCCAGGGATGAGTCTTCTAATAGGTTATCCAATACTGAGTGATCAGTCCTAAAGACAAGTGTCTATGAGTAACACTAGATAGACTCACAGAATCTGCTTTGCCTAGCTCTTGGAAACCTATTCCTCATGCTGTACTGCCTTGCTCAGCCTGAATACAGGGGGAGGTGCTTGGTCTTGATTTGCCTTGATGTGCTGAAGCCCATGGGAGGCCTGCCCCTTTCTGAGTGGATATGAAGGAGGAATGAATTGAGGGGGGGGGGGGATAAGAAGGAAAAGAATGGGAAAGGAAGTGGAGTGAGAGGAAGGAAGGGAGGCTGTGGTCTAGATGAAAAATTAATTAATTAATAAAAATATCAATAAAATAATACATGTATTAGCCTTTCATTTAAAACAACATAAATCCTAGTAAACTGAATGCATGTGTCTTTAGTCAAAACCTGAACAAAACTAAGTAAGCAAATGAATTTTCTCCAATCCCTCCCCCACAAAAGACGTAAATACAGTACTTGTTTTCGAGAATCTCAAAATATAATAGTAAAAGTTAAAAAATAAATAAGTAAAATAAGATTTACTGTGAAAGCCCTCAGTGATGAAGATGGCAGAGCTGATTGAAATTTATAGCCCCGGTTGTAGACCAAGTATTGTACTAAGTGATTTCCTGCTCTCCCAATCCACACACTGCCCACAATGTGCCCACAGGGAACTGTTGCTGGAGGGCTCCAGAACTTTCTGAAGATCACACAGCTCTTCAGTAGCAGTGGAAAAAGAGCTCAAATCAAGCTCTCGGCCTTTGTTCAGCTTCTCTCTTGCCAATGCTGCATAAAAATAAGACCTGAAAGCTTTTCTGTGGCAAACTTTAAAGTGCATGGGAATGCTTGTTTAGCTCAGGCAGGTTCAAGTCTGTCTCTGGGATCAATCACTGTTTACTAAGGGGCTACGGTCAGGACCTCATTTTTCTAGGTTCCTAACAACTCATCAAACAGCCCTCCAGGTCAGCTGGGCTGCCTGTCTGTAGTAATGACAAAATCCATGGCTCCAATTTCTTAATTAACTAAAAACAATGAAGTCTGTAAACTGATCAGAGCAGGCTCTTCTATGGAATTAATTAGAAAATTGTGGGGGAGGACTGGATGATTAATCCAAACTTCATAAGCCTATGGAGTTCAGAAATCCCAAATAAAACTCAGTCCTACTTTAAAAATCAACTTAGGGTGTGGTATTCCTTCCAGTCTAAGAGAGGCAGTCTCCAGGAAACGGGAGGAGGGAGGCATGAACTGGGAGGACTGGGCCCTGAAGGGACATCCCTGCGAGTGGGCCAGGTTGGCTGCAGCCCTTCACTTTCCTGCTTTTGACACATTGGAGGTGATAATCGTCCTATAGTGGCACTTCTGCTACATTGGTTTAGCCTGTGTCTTCGTGACAGTGGATTTAAAAATGTAGCTAGAAAACCATGCAATTAACTATTGTATTTTGTGTTCATAAATGCAAATTAGGGAGTTGATATAATTATGTAGAAAACAGAGGTTAATAAGTAGCAGGTGGACTATAATTATCTGTCCACTACTGGAAAAGGGGAGTTTGGAGTCTACAATATCAGGGTAAGAGAAGCGGGCTGGGTGCCACTTCCAGGCTTCTGCTTTATGTCTATTTCCTAACTGACTCCTCTGATCTCTGTCCCAGGAAGGGCACATCACTCTCTCTGTTTGCAGATGGGAACTCACGACTCAGCACACAGTTATGTGTCAAGATCCAAAGTGATAAACGAGGCTAGATTCCACCTGGCATGTATTTTCCCTCCGAAGTCCTCAGGTCTTTATTTTCCTTAATTTTGTTTTATTATTATTTGGGCTTTAGTGGATATAGTTTCAGCCTCTAATGGCATCTGGATTCAGACACAAATATGAGAAAAATTCTTGGAGGTTATTTTTGTACAGTGTAATCTAAACTTCACCATCCAATACTTCACCATCCAAAATTAGTTAACAAAATCCGTACTCTAGATAACTAAGCAGATTAACTGATGTTCATAATTTTAGTTTTAAAATCTCTACCAATAATTGAAACCATCAAGCTACACACTTGCTAATATTTACTCTTCCAAATAAGGAACTATCATGATCAATTTATAGTTAGAAAAAGTTAGCTAAAATATGACATTTAAGAGCTCAGAGCAAACGCTGAATACACTTTTGAATTTTTACATTTAATAATCAAATCTATTTAACAGAAAAATGTACCTTATTATTTTGAAGTGATCAGACCCAAGACTCTATCTGACTTCACGTTAAGACTCTGCCTGACGACCCTCTACCTTTGCACTGGGACCCTTCTGCTTTAAGAAGAAAGAACAATGCACAGTTCTAAACTATAATATCCATGTATGACTAATTTGCTCATTGATTCTTACAAGAATGGAGGATGACTCTGAGGATGTCTGCAGTAAGAGTGTCAAATAGATGTCAGATGGCCCCAAAGCCAGAGGTTCCTTCTACTTCTGTCACTTGTTGGCCGTTGGTGGCTCATCGTTCTCCGTGTGGACTTGTGTAACATCACATCCGAATCTGCTGTGACTCACTCTGCTCTGATCACGCAGTACACATCCTGTCACTGTGAACCACTTTTTTTTTTTCAGTTTTTGTAATTAGTCAAAGCCTTCCAGGTGAAGGATGCGAACACAGCACTTAAAAAGATGTGACTACAGAGTGTGAGTCAGGCAGGTCCAGACACATTTGGTTCAGGAGCGACTGGGGCAGAGGGAAAGCACACACAGTAAGATCTTGGTTTCCTGGAGGATTGCTGGATCCTGGACAAGAGTGAGGGCTGGAGAAGCTGGCCTCATGGATATCTCATCACACATCTGCCTTTTCTCAGCAAGAGGACGTGCAGATCCCCGCACACTTCCCAACTCTCAACTTCTCTTTAAACTGAGATAATGTCTTCCTTCTCGGTCTCTGTGCCTTGACCTCCTTAACTGAGTTGCTGTTCTCTGATTCAAAAGAACAATTGGTTTGCTCCATGGATGTGGCCGAGCATCCATCTGCGTGAGATCCAAGGTTTCTGAGATCTTCAGTCTGCTTATAGTTCTGCTACTAACCAGGGAGGTTAGGACACTCTTCACTTCTCTGTATTCCCACGTCTACATCTAACTGATGAACAGTCATGAGCCATCTACACAGTGTCAGCTCTAGTCTGAGCATCTTCTGAGCATGATCTTTCATTTTTATTAGCTTCTATTCATTTTACAAATTAGTAGGCTTCATTATGGCATTTCACACATATGTGTAATGTACTCCAACCCTCTTCATCTTCCTGCTCTCTATCCTGCCCCTACACCTATTGTTCCCCTCTTCAACCTCTAAGCCATCATTCTACATGCATTATATTTTATTAAGTAATATTTAATATTAAAAATCAGTATTGCCTGCATATATACATATAAGTATATAAATGTAACTTGCTGAATGCATTTAGTATTGCTCACAGGCATATGACATAGGGCTAAGCACTTAGGATTGTATAATCATAATATAGAGGGTTCATCCCAAATAAAGACTGATTGTTCCTCTCCCTGTAGTCATTAATTGCCTATAGCTTTTCATTTTGTGGTGGGACCATGTGGGATTTCACCTTTCCACAATGGTATTTGTTTACTAGTATTGTCATTATGAAGGTCTTGTTTCAATCACAATTTGATGAGGTTCCATGGGTGCAACCTCCCTGCCCTGTGTGGAAGACACAGTATTACAGCAGTTTGTCCTCTGGTTCTTACAACCTTTTTGAATCTGACTTTTACTCTATTTTACATATAAGCAAAGTGAAACGCAGCCGAGTTCAGGAACCTACTCAAACACATACAGCCAGCAAGTCTTGGAGCTCAGAGTCAGATAGTATATCTCTTAAACCTTAACAGAGTCCCGCTTCTTGATATTTTTCAAATATAGTTTTCCGTATGACTCCTATATGGAATCTAGGTGCATGAACCTCTCAGAGTGAAGCATATCCAGGTTTCACAATCATTGCTTGAATATTCATTTGCTGTGTGTCTTTAAGAGAGGAAACAAACACACTCTGTGCCTTAGTTTTCTTACCTCTACATCCAAGATCTTGATACTTACCTCATTGAATCTTACTTGTGGGTGAGGAAGGAGACTTAGTTGTATCTATGTAAATTTCCTGTGAGGGTGTGTGAAGCCTTGAAGAGATTCAACTGATAGCCATTCCGTGAGATAAAGAGAATGTCTATCTAAGCACTGATAATTGTTTCAATGTCTCTATTTATCTTCCACTCAGTAGTCTCTTTGTACACACGATTTCCAGTCCTCATGAGGAAATAGTCTTGTAAGAGGGGAAAACGATTAGGTCTTCACCAAATCACTGCTGTCATAGACAGTGTCTTGTAGAGTCCTTGCATCTAACAGAGCTCATGTTCTCTTCACTATTGCTTTGCCCGAACTCTTCTTCCACTCCTTGCTAACTGGCACACAGCAAATCTAAAAGTCTCTCTAAAAAAAAAAAAGCCAAGGATTATACACAATTATTTTCCCAGAGACTTCCCATTCTTGCTAGCTAAAAGAAAACCAGTGTATGAATGGAAGAATAAATATGCACATTGGAGATGGACTTACTAGCTTACTTTCTAACTCTGCCTGGTCTCTTGATAAGCAAAAAGTGATGTTCTATGTTGTTCATTAACATTAATGGACCATTCCATCCTGAATTCCATTCACAATGGGACCACTCGCTTCAATCCAGAAGGCCCCTGATTAACAGAGAAAAGGCTTCTGCCTAGCTCCCCAGACCTGGACTTTCTCCTTACTCATGATCCTTCTGAGTTCACCTGACTGGTGATTTATAAAATAAGAAGTCCCATATCATATGTATTATAATAATAAATATCCTTGGGGTACATTTATTTATCTCTGCACTCTAGCATGAAGGTTTTAACATTCTGGACTTCTGGCATCCCATCAGATCAATACAATGTGATCTCTCAGATAAAATCACTTAAAAATGATGTCCCATGGGCAGAGCAAGCATCTGATCAGATTTTTTGTGGATCAATGATTTTCCCCTTGGGAAAGTGGGATGCACTTGTTTCCAATGTGAGGACAGCACTTAAGCGTACAAGGTGGGCACTCCTGAATGCTTAAGTAGGTGACTTTCTCTCTGAAACTTACAATGTGAGGATTTTACAGAGAGAAATGGGACAAGCTCAGACTTGCAAGGAGGATTGTCATGGGCAAAATCATGCAGGAGGCCAAGCAAGCCATAGAGGCAGAACTGAGCGTATTGCTTGCCGACTTTGTGTCAAGGACTAAGCAGGGGGATTGACATTCTTTCAGTAATACTGGAAGGTAACTATTTTGATCTCTATTTTACAGAAGGAAAGTCCTCCATGCAGAGAATAATGCTCGAATCTTACTCAAAGAGACTCAGGCATTCACTGACGGAGAGTTTGCACACAGGGTCGGCTGGTGTAAGAATACTCTTTCTAGAAAGACAAACAAGAAAGGCTGGTCTGTTTAAGGCTCTTTTCTCAGATACCTGTCTATGAAAGAAGACTATTTTTGTTTCTTTGTGTCTCAGGTGACAATTTTATAACCTAGTGGAGGCTATGGCTAGGTATTTTTGGCGTTAGGACACCTCCTTTTTTATGATGTTTGAAGAAATAAGTTATTTTTATTAAAGCAGGAAGAGCTTCAGGTCTTGAGATGAAATATGAGACCACTACAGTGAGCCTCTGCCCTTGAGCGCAGACAGTGTCCCTAACCCGCTGAATACTGCCCCTTCATTCACTTGCTTCCAATGGCACAGTGGCTTCCTTGGAAGCAGGGACTGCTGGTCACAATATTGGCAAGCTGCTTTGGGGCCCTGCTGAATGAGTCTTAAAGGGTTCAGTGCTGGTCAAATTGGGAGATGCTGGTGAAGGAAGGAGGCATGGGAGAGTGAGAGAGATGCTACTTTGAGGATGGTTACAGAGAGGGAGGATGCCCTAGATCTAGATGATCCTAGCGACAAAAAGAGCTCCTTGCCATTTAGCTTCTGAAATAGGACAAGTGTTATGTAGTGGACTAAAGGGTAGCGAATCAGTGGAAAGCTGGAGATGGTGCGTCCTGTCCAAGTACTTGAAAGTGGAAAGGAAACCCAGGTTTGGCTTCCTGTCCTACAGCATCTCATCTCAGACTGCCTACCGGAGCAAGCTGGCTTCTTAGGGAAAGCAGTGTCCAGATTCACCAGAGTGGCCTCCGTCTGCTAAAGTATCCCCCTGGGCAACCAGAAGTAAAAACAGATTCTACATGGCATGGCTCCTCAAAATTAGTTGTTTTTTTTTTTATTTCAGTGGATTTTAAAATCAAATCTATACTAAGGTAGACTAATATATTCTTGCACAAAGAATGACTTTGGAGAATGTGCATCTGTGACTCCTATTACTGCTTTTATTGCTCTCAGTCCTCTTCTTTGATTTTGCTTTTCTTTCTTTCTCTCTTAGTCACCCATTTTTACTCCCATCTCCTTCTCTCCTTCCTTTCTTTCCTTCTTTCTTGCTTCCTTCCTCCCTTTCTTTTCTTCTTCTCTTCTCTCTTTCTCTCTCTCTCTCTCATACATACATACACACACATCTATCATACATTTACCTTGAAGCCCATTTCTTTTCTCCTTTGTTCCTTCCACCTTCTCTCTGTCCTTCTTTCACCTCGCTTGTCTTTGAGACAGGCATTGATCTCACCCTGTTTCCAGTCTTCCTGTAGGTGAGAACTGTCCTTTGCATGTGAATCGGGCTTTATAGTTTATAGGAAATTTTTCAGCTTCGAATTAATTTTTGCCACAGGAAAATTGGAGCAGTAGCATTCAATCATCCAGCCTATTTATTTCCCAGGGGCTCTCTAAGCCTAGATATACACAGTGACTTAGATACGACCTTCCTTCAGCATACATGAACAACCACTGAAAGCCTCAATCCTAGGGTCCCCACTAGAATTTTCTTCCTTTGTGTGTCAGGAAACTGCTTATCACCCTCTTAAATTATGATGGCATAGCTAGCTTTGCTGAGAGAAACAAAGTTCCTTGTAAGACATCTGAAACCTGGAGGGGCTTAAGGGGCTTGAGACCCACCTGGACTTTGACAGGATATGGTTTTTGGATCAGAAGATTTAGAGTATCCTTGAGACTACACATCTAAAAACCTCTAGTGATGTAGGTGTCACTGATCTGGGGACAGCGCTAGGAAGAGTGGTACTCTGTGACTATTGGTTTATAGATTGCAGGTCTTGAAAATCACAGAGGTTGAATGAGTTCCTCAGAATGATAGAACCAGTAAACAGCAGAGATGGACTCACAACTGTGGTTATGTTCATTCTGTTATAAATGGTCATTCTCATGCATAGACTAGAATATAGTAGGAACTTGGGTCTTCTGTATTCAACTCCATGAAGACAGGAAAGGAAAAAAGACTTAAGTACTTACAGCTTTGGGGTAGCCCTTCTGTCTCTTCTATCTGGACCAGCCAGCCAGCTTCTACATGTGCTCTCACCACCAATATCCTGTGCTTGGGACTGTCATACCTCCGTAGACAGCCCGGGGCTATTGAAAACTCATGGCCTATATATTCCCACCAGCATGAGCTGCGTTGCTGCTTCTGACAATTCCAAGCACGTGCTTTAAAAACTGGTGTCATTTGCTACTTGGCAAGATTGACGTATTTGTTGACCTGAACTACACTTTTCATTTCCATGTATAAGGAACATCTCCTACTTTCACAATAGCACAGATATAGAAAAGGAAGCCAGAAATGGCAGGAAGGGGCCATGAAAGTCTTAGAAGTGGAGAGAGGTGGGGAGGGGGTGGAGGAAGTAGAGAGAGAGATTGAAAGATTGTGAGTCCAGGACTGAGGGCAGGGATAAGACTTGAACTCAGACCTTCCTTCCTGAGCCTTTAGTGATTTAGCTTTGTTTAGGGCTGTGGGCTGTCTGTTGTTTGAGAACAAGTTTCACATTGCTGTGATGTTCTAGAATCCATGATTCTCCTTCATGCACTTACCAAGTGCCTAGATTACAGGTCCACACCACCATGCCTGTCTTTCCTTATTGATATTTATTTTATTATCTAGTCCATGCTATTTGTGGCCAGTTAAAGAATAGTATTAATATGTTTAATAGTGTGTGGCCCATGGGAAGTGACAGAAAACTGTGCTACTGTCTTCCTAACTAACACGATTCTTTTAAGTGGTACCTAGAACTCAGCTCTATGGAAACCTGTTCCTGGAAGTCATGTGATAGTATTGGAATCAGATACTGAACATTTTCAGACCCATTCTTATTGAGTTGGGAATTGAATGGACTGTTTTTGGAGCCATTCATTACTAATAGACATCTACTGGGATCCAGGTAACATCTTTCCTGACATCCTGGACACTCATGGATTTCTATTCTTATCTTCCTGTTCGGTTCTTTTCCCCATGACTGCCTGGAACTCAGTCTGAAGACTGCACCTGCCCTGTTTCCAGGAACCCACCCCAGTAACTCTGTAGCCAAAGGCAAAGATGTTATTACATTCCCTGAACCATTTCAATATACCTGGAAGCCATCTATGTAGGCCTGGTACAGAGGAAGTTGACCAGCAGTTGTTCTGAATACTGCTGTATTTGAAAATATTCCAGTTGTGTAGGGAGGCTTTAGTCTCTTAGCTGTCTTAGTCTCTTCAGCCACGTAGATGAGGATGATGTTATCAACCTAGAAGGACCATGATGGAGATCAAACTATAATGAAACTAACAACACTGACTTCTGGGGCCTTAAGGCCCCCGTATAGGATAGTTGGAATTTTCTCTGTGACTCTTAGGATAAAGGTTGCATTAACACCCACATTTCCCAAAGGAGAACTGAAACAAGGGGTTACTCTACTTCTTCAAAAGCATAGAAGCTTTGCATGCTCAGTGGTGACTCTCTTTACTCAGTTTTCTCAGGCAGACCTTTTGCTTGTTTTAAGGATGAGGCAAAGTCAATTACCTTGATATGGTGACACTGTCATCTATGTTGACCTATGCTTACCCCCTGGCCTCCATACTAACTTGTCTCTCTGGACCTTATGCTATTGGTTGCCTATTCTGTTCCCTCATCTGGCCTCCATGCACTGGTTACTTGCCTTTCCACTTCTTCTCGGAAAACCTGGTCCTTCTTTGGCCAAACACTACTAACAATGGATTCCTATCCATTTTCCAACTGCTTCTGATTAGGTAGTAATTTTAATGAATAGAATATATATCAATTTTATTTGCTATTTTCCCAAATGTCTACTAAACTGCCTTGCTTTAATAAACATTATTATATTAGGCTATTTTAATAGCCAAATAACTAAATAAATTAATCCCTTAGGAGTTTTCCCATTATTTTTATTTGTTGGCTTTTGGGGGGGGTTTCTTTTGTGTTTTGTTTTTTTGCTATGGAGTGTTTTGCTATAGTTACAGAGTCTTGCTGAGTAACCCAAACTTGCCTCAAACTCCTTATAACTCTTTCTGCCTCTCTCTCTGGAGAATCAGAAATGCTAAATTTGGAAAGCCTCCTTAATGATCAGTGAGTATAAAAACTTTGCAGATAGTGGACATAAGTTACAAGTTCACTGAATCACATTTATTTAATAGGCATTGATGTCAAAATTATTTGAATTTGATCTTGGACTTTGTTGCTAATTAGTTATATGACAGTGTATAATTTTGGCTTCATTGAATCACAAAATTCTTACCCAGAAAACTGGCTCATAATAAGTAACTTGCCAGATGTTAGTCCAGAGATAGGTGAGAAAACTCGTGAAAAACAGTTGTCAGAATACACAGCACAAAACTAATGCTGCTTACAGCATGATTAGGCTTCACCCTTGCTCTGCCCTGCTTTAATTGGGTCATTCTGGACAAGCTATTCTTAATACCTTGGCTTTTTCCTTCTGGCAAACAGGAATGCTATTAACTGTCCTTACACTGTAATATTGTCATATCCATCACACAAGCACATACACACACATGCACATGCACGCATGATACGCAAACAGGTCTGCCACACTGGAAGGCAGAACAAATATTATTGGCTCCTAGCACAAGTTACAAAATTCCAGACCACTGAAATGTAGGTCTGTCTGTCTGGGTTCTTGATCAATGAATGCATGGATCATTATGAAATGGTTGTGGCCACTTCTGGGAGATGATACTGACTATTCCAGAAGAACTTGCATCAATTTCTCTGTCACCCAGTGTTCAGGGGCCCAGGAGATAAGGTGTCACAGGGACACTTTCTCTGAGAGAGAGAGACCTGAACGACTCACAGTAGGTGGCTAGCAGTGGGGAGACCTGCTCGCTCTTTGGTTGTGGCTGATATCACTGTTTCTGTTTCTAACTCAGTGTGATAGGAAATCTTCACAAAGGAGTCCTTCTGGATCTCAGAATTGGCCATGTGGACTCAGCGATGTGGGACAGGGAGAAATGAGGCCTCTCAGCTGCTTCCTCTGAAAAGCTCAGTGGGATGCCTGTAACAGAGCCAGATGCACAGAGATACCCACGGGTCCTATAGAGCTACAAGCTTTTCCGGTGTGCGTGTCTTCTTTGGGGGTCTTACTCCATATTTCTTTGTTGTCATCTTTTGCCTCATCCAGTAAATATTGTTGGTAATTGCTGCATGCTAGTCACTGGGATTCCACAGGAGCAAACAAAAACTAGCCATCACCTTCATAATACCTGGAGAAGAGCAGGAAGGACAGTGGTGGTTGCAAGACAAAGGGTGGGGAACATGGGTTGGAGCAGAACAGGGTTGAAGAAAGGTCTGGGGAGCGTTCAGGAGGAGGCAAAATGGGATAGGATCAGGTGATACTAACCACTCAGGGCAGGGTTTGTCTGCTGCCTTTCTCACTCTCCCATTTAACCATGGAGACAATAAAGGAGGCTAGCGTGTGGGAACACCAAACGGCAGTAGAGCGGCAGACTCTTGGCATTTCGTAATCTGAAATCACAGTTCAAGTTCATTGATGACCAATGTTTGTGACACCTAGACATAAGTTCTTTCAGCTATGATATAAATTTGCTCCATTCATTGGTCCACAGATATTAAGTAGCAATGAGTCATTGAGTGGAAAGGTGACCACATAAAATGTCAAACAAAAGTGGGATTCTTATGAGAATAGAAGGAAAGCCAATAAGGAGACAGCAGCCAGTGAGGAAGCTCTCATTCATCACAGGAAGATATATGTCTCTCATTTGTGATTAACCCTGGTAGGCTAGAGATCAGCAACTTTGGGTTCAAAAATGCAGTTTCCATATTCTGAGTATGAACACAGGACTGTACTCTGAATCCCACAGGAATCACAGTGCCTAAGTAGGACCAATATTGTCACCCGATGTTCTGGGGTTAGGATGGCAACTTTGGGGAATAAAAATGCAGAATGCTCAGCTTAACTTTAATTTCTACCAAAGATTATTTTAGGACAAGTGTTTCTAATACATTTCAATATAGAACTCATAACTGAAGGTGTCTTGTGTATCACAATTCTATCTGTCCGATCACCCCTCCTGTCTTTAATTGTCCCTCAAGTTCTTTATATTACCTTCACCACCAAATCCACAGATAATGGAGGATGCTCTTAAATTAATCAGTATAAAATTATTTTAATGTATTTGGGCATTTAAAATAATGGGACTACCTTGAACTGGCTCGCCTTTCAAGGCCCACCCTATAAAGCTGCTCTTCTATGATGTCCACATAGATATCACCTGCCAGAATGGCATTTCCCTTTTGTGAAATCAGAATAATTGTGGACTTGATTAGAGTTCCCAGCTATGTTTCTGTATTCAGCTTCACATCACTGATCACGTCTCTGGTACCATAAGGGCTCATCCTTTGTCTTAACCACGAACTCTAGTTGACTCTCTCCCAATTCTAACGAACAAATCCAGCTACAGTGTAGAGAATTTCGCACATTTAAGTGTGCTCTTATCTAAGATCTTCAGTTTTAAACTTCGAAGCTCAGACCCAAAGGGATTAAGTAATTCATGCAAGACCACCCAAGAAGCTGAACCCTCTATAGACATTATTTACTGGGACTCTCTTACATGCCAAGCACTTCGGGAGGGGAATAGACAAATTGAACATGAGCCGTGGGTGAATAAACAAACAACTTTAAGGGTGAAAAAGCCCTGCATGAGGAGAAGGGGGACGCAAAATGATCTAACAGAGTTGAGAATGGGTCTGTGTTATACCTGGCTATTCAGAGAAGCCATCTTGAAAGAAGCAACAGAAGTGTTGAGGACCTGCATGAGAAGAGATGTGATCATGCAGAGTTCTGAGGAAGAGGGTACAAAGGCCTGAAGACCTGTGGTGCACGAAAGGCTGCCAGGCTCAATGTGCAGAAAGAATGCATTCAGTTTGAAGTACAGGAAGCTACAGAGTTGGGAATTGACAGCCTTATAAGAGAAAAGTTTTTGAGACTTTTAAGCAGGGGAGCTATAGAGTCTAATTTACATTTTACATCTAATTAAAGAGAGACAGGAGTGAGCAGAAGCCAATGGGGAGAGTGTTTCATTATTAATAGAGTGAGGGTTGTGGTTTAGTCCTTTGGGTTCCTCTTCCATTCTCTGTCTGTCTTCAGGTGTAGTTTCCTGCTCACCCATCGGTTTGTCTTTTATCTTAAAATATGTACAGCTAAGGCTTTCTCTCATGAATTCTCTGTTTCATTTCAGAGACAACGCGAGTGAGGAAGAAGGTGAGTTGACTCTCCTAGGACATGTGACCTGGGCTGGGGTTGGGATGCATGGTTCTGAATGAGCACCATAAACCCACAAGCCCATGCAGTACCGGAGCACAGTAGACTCGCGCCCCACAAACCACCACCCTTAAACACACAGCTACATTCTGAGATGATATCCTCTCAAATAAAAGCAAAATAATGAAAAGAGCCCCAGAAGTACCCTTCTACAGCTTCTCTGTCCCAGCGTCCTCAGCAGGGCAATGTTTAGAGACCAACTAGATAGTCAAGTAGGATTAATGTGTCCTCTGTCTCATCCACATTAGCTGATAAGTTTTGTTCACTTTCCAAATGACAGCTCAGTGGGTTTCCTACACTTTCCTGGTCACTCTTCATATGCAGGAGTGAGGAGTTATGGATGCATGATGAGGAAAGACCTCAGATACCAACAGACACATTTCAGGCAGAGAGGTTCTAGCTGATTTTGAGGAAAGAATCACATGTAATGTCATGATAATCTCCTTTTCAGAAACAAATTCAGTGCCTCCCTAGTTTGTATTCCCCCCTCTCTTTCACACACACACACACACACACACACACACACACACACACTACAGCATAAGGTTTAGGTTGACTGAGTTTGCATCTGAGCACAATGAAGGACAAACAGACAATTCCTGCAGAAGAACATGGCAATGCCTACCCTCTCTACCTAGTAGACACTAGAACCTTCACAAACCTCCAAAGGTAGAAGTGGGGTGTGCCAGAAAGGCAACAGGGAGAAAGTTGAAAATCTAGGTACTAGAATGTGAACAAAAAAAGGAACTGTGCTCTAACAGCCTCCAGGCCTGCTCAAGCATCTTAACTGATCTATAAAAGAACAAGCTAATGATGGTTTCCCTGCTAGTGTTTTACAGATGTAGTAATAGAGGGTCTGAAAGCATGCAGGGGCAGGATCTGAACCCCAGTTTGCTAAGTAAGGCTACCCTTCTCTAAGAAAGGATTATGATGTAGAAAGAATTATGAAGATACAATATAAGGTACCTTCTTTGTGGGTTACTTAAAAGCAGTGGATACTGACTCTGGGACTGTACATCTTGTACTCGAGAGGCAAAAGCTCAGAGATGAGAAATTCTGCATAAGGGGCTGGAATTAGTGAGTTTTTTCTATAAGGCCTGAAAATCTCTAACTTCTAGGAGTCCAAAGATGTGACTAGCTTCCCGACCACTATTTCATCTCTGAAGATATTGACTTTTGAAATCTATTCTTTCATGATAGACAGGTACTACAATAACCAACTCTCTTCTGACAATATATGACAGAGCCTATGTGTTAGGGTTCTTTAGGAGGGCAGAATTTATAGAATGAATATAAGTATGGGGGATTTATTAGAATGGCTTACAGGCCAAAAATGGTTGCCAACCATTGGAAGTTCCATGCATCCACTAGTTGTACAGTTCACGAGGCAAATGGTCTAAGGTAGTCTTCAGTATATGTTAAAATCTGAAAGAAGCAGGCTCTAGTAGAAGAATGTCTTGCCAGCAAGAGCAATCAAGCACAGAGAGCAAGCTTTCTTCTCCCAGGTCTTGTATATAGGCTTCCAGTAGACAATGTGGCTCAGATTAAACAGGGATCATTCCACCTGAAAACACCTGGATTAAAAGTGTATCTTTCTGTATCAAATGATTTAATTAAGAAAAAAACCCTCACAGGTGAACCAAGCCACTTTTGTTTTGTTGTTGTTGTTGTTGTTCATTCCAGATGTAGTCAAATTGACAACCCAGACTAGTCATCACAGGTCTCTTGAAGAAAAATAAGGATTTTTATTGGCTGATACAATAAAAAGGTCTGAGGAATTGGCTGGCATTAGACATAGCTGGATGCAGATGTTCAGTAGCATCCAGGTGCAGACACCAGCTCCCTTCCTATCCCTGCATTCTTTTTTTTCAGTAAGATATATTTGTATTGCATTTCTTTTTTTTATTAAAAATTTCTACTTCCTCCTCTCCTCCCACTGGCCTCCCCTCCCCTCCCTCCACTCCTCCTCCCCCTCCTTCTCCAGGCCAAAGAGCAGTCAGGGTTCCCTACTGCTCCCCCCAGGTCCAGGAAGGTGAGCATCCAAACAGACAAGGCTCCCACAAAGGCCGTCCATGCAATAGAATCAAAGCCCAGCACCATTATTCTTGGCTTCTCAGTCAGCCTCCACCGTCAACCACATTCAGAGAGTTCGGTTTGATCACATGCTCCATCAGTCCCATTCCAACTGGCCTTGGTGATCTTCCATTAGATCTGTCCCACCGTCTCAGTGGGTGAACGCACCCCTTGCGGTCCTGACTTCCTTGCTCATGTTCTCCCTCCTTCTGCTCCTCATTAGGACCTTGGGAGCTCAGTCCAGTGCTCCAATGTGGGTCTCTGTCTCTATCTCCATCCATCATCAGATGAAGGTTCTATGGTAATATGCAAGATATTCATCAGTGTGACTATAGGACAAGGCCAGTTCAGGCACCCTTTCCTCTGCTGCTCAAGGAACAAGCTGGGGACATTTCCTTGGACACCTGGGAAGCCCTCTAGAGTCAAGTCTCTTGCCAACTCTAAAATGGCTCCCTTAATTAAGATATATACTTCCCTGCTCCCACATCCACCTCTCCTTCTTCCCAACCATCCCATTCCCTCAAGCTCTCCCCATCCTCCCTTTCTCCCTTCTCTCCCCTCATCTCCCCTTATCCCCACCTCACCCCTACCCCCATGCTCCCAAACCCTGCCCGGCGATTTTGTCAACTTCCAGTATCCAGGAGGAAAACTATATGTTTTTCTTCAGGTTCACCTTCTTATTTAGCTTCTCTAGGATCACGAATTATAGGCTCAATGTCCTTTATTTATGGCTAGAATCCACTAATGAGTGAGTACATACCATATTCCTCTTTTTGGGTCTGGGTTACCTCACTCAGTAAAGTGTTTTCTACCAAAAGCAATCTATAGATTCAATGCAATCTCCATCAAAATCCCAACAAAATTCTTCACAGACCTTGAGAGAACAATAATCAACTTTATATGGAAAAACAAAAAACCCAGGATAGCCAAAATAATCCTATACAATAAAAGTACTTCCAGAGGCATTACCATCCCTGACTTCAAACTCTATTACAGAGCTACAGTAATGAAAACTGCTTGGTATTGTCACAAAAACAGGGATGATGACCAATGGAATCGAATCGAAGACCCAGATCTTAATCCACAAACCTATGAACACCTGATTTTCGACAAAGGAGCTAAAATTATACAATGGAAGAAAGAAAG
The DNA here is from genome assembly GCF_982192425.1 of Myodes glareolus. Classification (NCBI taxonomy): domain Eukaryota; kingdom Metazoa; phylum Chordata; class Mammalia; order Rodentia; family Cricetidae; genus Myodes; species Myodes glareolus. The sequence continues at coordinate 66,469,332 of NC_142033.1, forward strand.
CATCTAACAAATGGTGCTGGCACAACTGGATGTCAACCTGTAGAAGAATGGAAAGTAGATCTATCCTGCATTCTTAGCACTGGATTTACTCTTAGGATGTACTTTGGGAAGAATGTCGTGGTTCTTCAGGCTTCAGGCTTCTATTTACCTTTCTGTGTTTCCAGTAAAACAAAGAATGCATGCCCCTCGATGATAATAGTGCATTTTGTCATGCCTCCAATCTGCACAGCTAGCTGTGCGCGTAACTCATATGGACAGAAGATTAGAATGAACAGACTGATTAAGCCTAACCCATGCCTGCATCAGAGGCCCACATCTGGAACAAGAGTCGCCAACTGGAATACAAGCCCACATGTACCTAGACAAAGCCCACACCTGTATCTCAAAGCCACATCTGGACCACAAACCCACATCTGTTTGCAACCAACATCTGGAGAAAAAACCGCCATCTTTATCATAAAATGGTGCCTGCATCACAAGTCCACATTTGCATCATAGGCCTACATCTTGTTCCTACCTCATATCTAGGTCAAAAGCCAATACCTGGATCTGTAGCTCACATGCAGTGTATTGGCATAAAAAAACACTAGATAAAATCGGGGGCCCTTATAGGTAGTATGAAATTATGGAAGGAGTTGCTTGCTCAATGAAAAGGTGCTGGTGTCAGAAAAAGTGGAACAAATTCTGGAAAAATGTAGATGACTAAATGAACATTCCCTTTAGGATAATGCTAATCTAATCCACATCTGTCTTTTTCTAAATCACTCCTAATTTCCTAAATTCAAAGAGCTACTCTGACTCAGAAGTACCCCGATCACCCTGAGCTTGTTATAAATGTAACATCTCAGTCTTGTTACTCAGGCCCACTGAACCAGCAATTGCATTTTAATAAAAGCCCCTTGAGAGTTATGTGAACATCCGAGTTTGAGATTCTGGGATCTAAAGTTGTTCAACACTGTTTTCAGATGCATTCCTTGAGTTAAACAATAAACTGCATTTTGGGAATGAAAAAAAAATAAAAACTTGATTGGGTATTCCAGTATCAGTTACCAAGCTCAACAATTCTGGGCTGGTCACGTTTGCATTCTGTCTCTGTTTCTGGTTTTGTAATCAAGAGTTAAAAGGATTTGAATTAGAAAAAACTTTATTCTATAGGTAAGGAGCTTGCTGAGCAAGCATGAAGACCTAAGATCAGATCTCCATCCCCCTGTGAAAAGCCAGGAATGTCAGCATACATCTGTAGCTGCTACTTAATGAAACAGAGATCCATGTATCACTGGGGGTTTACTGGACAGTCAGCTTAGGTGAGTCAACTAGCTCCATGTTCAGTGAGAGACCCTATCTCAAAAACAATGGAGAGGTAATTGAGTAAGGCTAAGGAATTTTGACATTAATCTCTGGCCTCTATATATGCCACCATAGGCAAATACATACACATGCATGCATATGTTACACACACAGACACACACACACGCACATGTACACACATTCTCTGTCATTTTCTGATCTTTCAAAGGTTTGGGTTTTCCAAGTATCAAAATGGGTGGTAAGTTAGAGACTACAAAGACCACAATAACCATTGTTAACTATTGAAGAAAAAAATTGAGACATTCAGTATAAATCTGAAAACTTCTGTGTTTAAGAAGTGGGTCAAACAATACGAACTGAAGTGAGGGTTCAATGGATGTCCTCCTGGAACACCAGAACATTGTGTTCCAGAACCAAGAACAGGAGTGAGATATGCATAACAGCAAGCAAAGTGAGCTAAGGATACGCTTCTAAGAAAGAATGATAGCTAGAGCAGGGAGGAAGCTCAGTAGCTCAAAGGGCCCTAATGCACAAAGGACCAGGACTGTTATGTCACACAGGCTTAGGTTCATTTGCATAGTGCAAACTTACAAATATTCTCCACTTGCCCTTTTACATGGAGCTCTACACACAACTTCATGCCTGGCATGTCCCACTTGTAGCTTAGGTCGCCACTCAGGAAGGTACATTGTAGTATTATAATCACCTACTGTATTACAGTGGTGTTTATTTGGGGCTCTTTAGGGAAAAGGATTTCTCTAGTCTGGTTGGAGGCCTGACATTCCAGTTGGGCGTATCAATCACCTTACTAAGGGATCACTCCTCAGAAAGTTGGGAGCACCATAACCATGCTAGAACTAGTAGTCAGAATAATTATCCCTTTTAGGAGATCATGCCATTTTCATTCCCAGAATCCCTGTCCACTGGTCCAGTCACTCTGGAGACACCATGAGGTGTCTCCTATAGAAGTTGGGTCTACCTACTCCATTGAGTCAGGAGTCAGGAAAGCATAATGTTGTCTTCTGTCTCTTGTCTAAGCACATAGCTTCTAACCCTTGGGCTTCACTCTTTCTTCCAAGCTCCCCTTCTCACAGTGTGGATCCTTGTATGGTTCTATAGATGGCCTCCATTCTTCTCTCTCCTTCTCCATATTTATCTTTTAGGAGCTGCCAGGATTGATAACATCCTTGTCCTGGGGTTTGTATTTTATACTCCAAAAAAGACTGCCCTCAGGTTTCCTTTTGAGTCTGATCTTAAATTTTTTTAAGGATCAAGGCTAAGAACTCCAAGAGGTCACCATCTTTGGGTACAATTGCTTACATCATTGGGAGGCCTTAGTTGCCCTCAGCCAGGGGATTTCCAGCCTTGTTTTTGACCAACTGGTTTTTTGCATACAATAATTTGTAAATCTTAACACAAGGCCTTCTAACTTCACTAACTAGGAACAACAGGATTTCACCCAGACCTCTCTAGAACTCCAAGATACTGTGCCACATGTGGAAATCAGAAACTAGGTGCTATGGTTCTAAGGAGAAACTGTCCAAACCAAGACTGAGAACCTGCTGTAGGAATCCAGATCCCACCTGGATCTGGAGGACGCAAAGTCAAAATTTATGCCTTAACCATCTTGGAAGCCTGAGCTCTGGAGCACTGAGGGAAAGCTTTCGTGTTAAGCCCTACCTCTCTTGACTCTGTTAATTGCTCTTCAGAATATAAAAGAAATTAAATAACAACCTCTCCAATTAAATAATAGCAGCTACCACTTCCTGCGGTAATGAGAGTGATAGATCTCCTGTAATTAATCCCGAGCCCCCAGGAGCTGCCTTCACCCCCTTGGAAATAGCTCTCAGCCGTTCTCCTTTCAACGGAATGCTGAGGCTTTCTAGGTGCTTTTTATGTTCAGTGTGTTATTAATACCCAAAATACCTCTGTGTAAAACATTAATTGCCTGCCTGCCAGCTCGCACCTGATTCTGAATACCCGACTGTTGGAGCTAAATCCATCAGCATGCTTTGCTTGGTGGCTGACCTCACGGGTGGTGTCTAATGGGATCTGAGACTGATCTGCCCTGCACTCTTCATCATATACAGGAGAGTCATCAATATCACCATCACCCTCAAGAAGAAAAACACATTATACAGCAGAAGGCAGACAAAAGCAGGGCACTGTCTCACTTGTGGGTGCTCCTTGTTTGTGAGCCAGCATCCTGGGGAGGAAAATAAAGAGATAATGGCTTTGCTATAAAGCTCAGCTGGAAGTTAAAATCTGTGAGGGAAGGACTGCTACCAGCTCACTCCTCCCACACACAGTTTTGTCTGAGAAAGGGTGGGGGAAGACAGGAGAGGGAGTCAGCCAAGGCACTCCTTGTCTTTCAGAGGAAGTCTGGGATCTCAGGGAGACCTGCTTATCTCTGTGTATGTGGATACACAAATTCATTAGAAACCATAAGATAACCTTAAATATTGTTCTTTGGATATCATTTTTTTGACCAGGCCTCATCATCCTTGAACTTGACATGTAGGTAGACTGATTAGGTAGTGAACCAGGAACTTATCTATCTCTGCTTTCCCAATACTGGAATCATACCTGCTGCGTGCTACAATGCCCAACATTTTTTAGGAGGGTTCTGTCTGGTTAATTGCTGTAGGACCCAGTCATGACAAGCTCAATAGAGGTCCGAGTCTCAGTAGTTTACCCTAGGCAATACCTTGTTCTTATAAAGACCACAAACTGAGACTATCTAAGCACCACCCAGGAACAGACCATCCAAAGGAAATTCCTAACATTCCAATGGTTGTAGATAGGATCACCTACCAGCACATACCCTGCTAATGTAACTTTTCTGGGTTTTGCCTTTAAATAGTGCCCTCTAGAAGGGCAGAATATCTCCTTTTACCATTGCTGTTCCGTTTGCTTTGACGAGGTCCCTGCTGGCTTGTATGGTGAACACAATAAACCTTGCTTTTTGCATTTCGGTGAGTCTGTCTCTTTGGTGGTCTTTTGCGGTCCTCATACTGAGAAACCCATTCCCTTATACACAATTCTTAAAAGATCAAAGGATTTTTTTCCTTGATGAGCCAATAAAATCCTGACCTTAAAATGAAAATGGTGATCTTCTATAGAACTCCCACCTGCATCCATAGCTGTACCTGCTCCGTTCTCAGGCTGAGAATTCAGGGTATCCAGTTTGATTTTGTTCACTAGAAAGTACCAGGGCTATAAAGAGATGACAGAGTGGGCCAACGAATTCCAATCATCTGCAGATGGTGGGTGTTCACAGCAGTGCTGTAAGCAGTGCTGTGAACACTGGGGGATGACTGGAACTTCCACACAGTTGGTTAGCACATTCCCCAGACCTACCAAGCCCCACACTGAGCTCTGAGTTCCCTGCCCCAAGCCTTCTCATTTCCACCTAGAGAGCCACCTCTGAGGTCATCTTTAGTCTACCTTCCATTCTGGATTTGCATTCTCAGCAGCTCTTCTTTGCAGCCTCCAGAATGCACCCTCACCTACACAGCTCTCCTGCATCCACTCTCCACCAAGCCATAGTCTCTGATGGGTGACTGCAGAGATCTCCAAATTTTCTCTTTCCTTTACTCCTAGAAAATTTGTTGCCGACACTTAGAATGAAATCCAACTCCCCATTGCATTTACAAAGGTCTGCATCATCTGGGCCCTGCCCATCTTCTTACCACTGTAACACAGCATTAACTACCTGCTTACCAAGCTCTCCTTGTAAGCAGATTATACATATTGCTGTCCTAAGACCTATCCTGTAGATATTTATTTTGCTTGCAAAGCCCTTTCTGAGACCATAAGATTCCTTTTACTCTTGTTTTCTTTATTAAAGTATCACATTTTTAAAAAATGTGTGTGTGTTTGAGTGTGCGTATGTGTGTGTCTATATCTGTGTTGTGTATGTCTGTGAGGATATGTGCATGTGAGTACAGGTGCCCATAAAGGCCAGAAGGAGGAGCTACTAAATCCCCCAGACCTGGAGTAGTAAATAGTTGTGAGGCCCTTGATGTGGGTGCTGGGATCTGAACTCTAGTCCTCTGTAAGAACAGCAGGTACTCTTAACTGTGGAATCTCTCCATGGCCCTCCTTTCAAGCAGTGGATTTCAAATTAGAACAACACAAACAAACAGATGAACAAAGATTGCTGAAAGATGCTGTCCAGAGCATACCTTCATAAACTGATGCTTATGGACTCTCCAGCATGCCACTCCTTTGCTTAGTTTGTTATGTGCTCTTTTGTCTCACTGTGTACACACTTATTTATTTATATCTATTTTTATCTTTACTACTCTAACTGCAACCCAGAGCCTAGGAAGCTAACGGTCTCGTTCTTCTTCTACCTAAGAAAATAACGGAGATCCAGAGATATTTATGATTGGATATTGAGAACCAGTTGACACAAATTACTGTTTTCAAAATTACCCACATTAAAAGTTAAGAAGAGACAGAGGCAGCATTTTGATTCTAGAATGAATCCTAAATGAATGGAATACGGTCTCCAGCAGTCGGCAGTTCTGGGAGACTGGGGGGAAATTACTGTGCCTGTTCATCTCTGCTGTTTTTATCTGTTAAATGGTGATCATAATTGTGCATATTTCACAGGATTTGAGAGGATTAAATTAGAAAATTTGTATAAAGTGTTCAGCAAATTGCATAGCAAAGAGGTTATACCCTGCCAGCATTATTTGCAATTTTATTTGAAGTAAAATTATTGTTGTTGTTAAGATAGGGAACTGAATAATACAAAAGAAAAACTAATAATGCCCAAGGTATTTCAATTTATTTGATATAAGTTCACTCCATTTAGATTTATGAATATTTGTTAATATTATAGAATGAATTCTTAGGTGTAGAACACAGATTCACAGATAAATGAATGAATGTATAACCTACAATGTAATGGAATAGAAAAGTTCTATTTACGTCAAATTAATTTGTTTACTCAAACATGCATTTATTGATCACTAACTGTGTGTTGTTATTATAGGTAATGTGAAAACTGGAGAGAACAAAGCAAACACACTCCGACAAAGTTTATATTAAGAATAATACTAAAGGAAATAAGTTGTGTGGTGGCTTGTGGTTTGATATAGACTTCTCACTGATGACCTCATTGGCAAGGTGGCATTAAAGAAAATATTGGTAGGAAGTGAGGAGTAAGCCGGGTAAATATTTCAGAAGCAATATTCCTGATCCAGAGAAAGTAGGTGTAATGACTTTGAGATGAGAGATACCCAAAGGTTTCAGTGACAGATAGGCACCAAGCTACCTCTGCGAGAAGAGGGTATGGGACGCTGCTGGAAACTGAGGACAATGAGGTCACAGTCACCAGATGTGTTGGAATCCCAGGACCGTGGACATGACTTGACTTCTACTGTGGCTCAGAAAAAAATAAATAAATAAATAACCTGCAAGGCACCCACTGGAGAAGCACAGCTGACGTCATCAGTGATGCTCTCAGGACTGCGAGGAGAGTCACTGTCAAGTGCGGATGCTGAGATGCCAGTCGGCCTGATAGGAGGCAGGATGGGAACAAGGGCAGAGTCCGGACTCACTAGCAGCCAAGATGCAGGCATGGCATGAAACTGTCTGTGCGAACGCCAGGGTAAAAATGCAAATGTGGGGCCAGCCATTTTTATGAGCTTCACGTGTGATGTGCCCACGGGCACTTTTCATTTCAAAGATGATCTCTTTGGATTGTGGTTATTAAAAACCTTTATGAATCTCCCTCATATCCCTCTCAATAACAAGTCACGGCGATCATGCCATGACTTCCAGGGATTTCAGCTGTGACATAGGAACAGGAGATCGGTATTTCCCAAATTTTGTTTCTCATAGCAGTTTCCCCCATGAAACTTGAATGAAGATTATAAGGAAAAGTCCAAAAAATTTTATTAAAGACAAAACTAAGCAAAGCGTTTGGATCAAGGCACTTGCAAAGCTTAATACATTATTATACATTATGAGATCTTCAGACCCAGCATGCCAGGCTACTAGTGGCTTTGTTGTGTCCCTACAACATTTTCATATTGAAATCCCAAATTCTGTTGCTTAAAATGTGATATGAGAATAGGGCTCCTGAAGAGGTCATTAGGGTAAACTGAGGTCTGATGAACAGGGTCCTGAATCAACACAAATAATGTGCTTACAGCTTTGGTGTCTAGGATGCAGACACACAGGGAGGGAAATATACGATAATACAGGGGGATGGAGGGTCAGTCATAAGTCAAGGAAAGAGGCATCAGGGAACCATGTTGGCATCTTGATCTGGACTCCTAGCCTCCAAGGCCATGAGAAAATAAATATCTTTATTCAGCCCCAAGACTTTGATATTCTGTTGTGCAGCACAAGGTACCTAACAGAGAAATTTTCTCCCTTTTACAGCAGTCGGGCTCTCTTCCTGATCATGGGCAGAGAAGGGAGGCCTCTCAGGAATTGTAAGAGGCAAGATATAGGTGACAGATCACCAAGAAATTTCTTATAAAAACAGATAAAATAACCTTGTAGACACTACAGGTACACTTAATCATGGAACAGAAACTGAAGGGGGAGTATAGAAGGCTTCACATCCCATGTCCACAGAACATGTTTTAAAGATATTTATCTGTATGGTTGTGTACAAGTATCTCTGTGGGTATGTGTGTGTAAGAGTACCCTCTGAGACCAGACAGTGGTGTATGGTCCCATGAAGCTGGAGATTCTGGAATTGGGAGTCGTCAATTGTGGGTGCTGGATGATCAACTGGCATTCTTAACCATTAAGCAATCTCTCCAACCCCTAGTAGTATTTTCTTACTTTCTCTGAGAACAAGAATCTTGGTAAAGGCTTTATGCCAAGGCATGGAGACTTTCTCAGGTGAGGTGAAGTTTGCTTCCCAGTGGTCCAGAGGTGAAACTTTATCATCAGCCAAGTGGTTGATGGGATTTGAAGGTGAGACTGATGGAAATTTAGGAAGAATGGGGCATTATAACACTGGCCAGTTCTTATGCTTATGATATCCTATTAGTAGCCTATTCTGGTGGTTTATTAAGAGAGAACTGCTGGCAGATTTCTGGAGGGCATGTTCTATAGCATTTACTTTAGGAAGCATTAAAATAAACTGGAGGTGGGAAGAATTAGAGGGACACCCAGTCTATAAACTCTATTACTGCCTTGCTAAGAACACCCTTGACTGGTGTCGTGGTCCCACGTTGGAGCTACATCTGGCAGGTCCACCCTTGCAGGTTCCTACATTCCAAGATGAGGACGTGTGAACTAAAAACGTTAGGCAGGAAAAACAGAGATACAAAGAAAATGACAGAGAGGCAGGATAGACTCAGGAGGGAAACCCAGTGAATACGGAATTTGCCTGTGTTTATTTTCTGTCGGCTTATACACCCCAATCCAACAGGGGTGGGGGGAAGGCAAAAGACTTTTCCACCATGATACAAAAAAACAAAACAAAAGTAAACAACAAAAAAATAAAAACACAGAGCAATTACCTCTTTGGTACCTGAAACATCATGTAAGTATATCCTGAGTTAAGTATTCTGTTGTTTAGGCAGGACATGCTATGACCACACCCTACGCCAAGAATCTTGTAGGTAGCCACATCCCGGGTAAAATCTCCTGGCTGTCATAATCTTGAAGGAACAAGAATAGGCCTGAACTTTCTGACATTTTGTCAAGGTAGAATGGAACCACATCCATGGGCTCCAACCATCTAGGTTAAAAGGAATGTATGCAAAAAAAAAAAAACCCCAACAATAAGAACAACATAGAACTAAAGTGTCAATCACTGCTCCGCTTTGCTATTTTCTTCTGAGGTTTATTATGATCCAAGTCATATTTCCCATTGCATAAGCAAGTGAACTGGGCCTTGAGACAGTCTTGTTCAATAAGAAATTAGAGAGGACAGGTCTCAAGAACGTTGCTTATTAGGAAGGGGACAGTGTGAAAAGCATTGACCTTGCTTGCTTGATGAGATGGAAACTCATTGTTCCCTCTGTTTTGTGCATAGCTTTGAAAAACAAAGGATGTAACAAGCCTAGCGCCATCTATGTGGAGCCTTGTATGTTTTAGATACCTTGTAACTGTTTAAAAAGTCAAAGACTATTCAAGAATGTGAGACATTCTCTTCTGGTCTTTGGTAGTTGAGAGAAACAAAGGAAAATAGAAAAGCTAATAGTTTGGTCAGGTTTTGATCAGTGATGACCCCAGGGAAAACCAATCTGAAAATGGCCCCTAAGTAGCATTGAGTGTGGGTAAAATTTGAATAAAACTGCAGAGTCTCCCTGGGATAAAAGACTGAAGACAATGTTTTAAACTGACCCTGACTACTGAGAGTAAAAGGGAATTTCAGATTTACATTGAAGAGCAGGAGCAGAGCAAATAACCAGTATTTGATATATTTTTTTTTTAAACTGGATTTGATGGGACTGGTGAGATGGATGGCTCATTGGTCAAAATTATTTGATGCTCTTCTGGAAGATTCGGGGTCAGTTCTTAGCACTACATCAGATGGCTCACAAATGCCTGTAACTCCAGGTCCAGAAAAGCCAATGCCATCTTCTGGTCTCTGTGTAGTCTTCACACATGACCCATAAACTCACATAGAAACACATACAAACGGAAAGTATAAATAAAATCATTTAGAGTATATTTCACTACAAAACACTGCTATTTCCCTTAGAAAAGCAGATTTCATGACAGAGAGGAGAAAGGTCCTCATAGTTCTATGCAATCTAACTAGATCGTTTTATTTAAGCCCAAGAAGGTGAGTGTTACTATATTAATTACAACACTGCTTGATCTATTAGCTCAGGCATCTTATTAACTCTTACATCTTAAATTAACCCATTTCTATTATTTTATCTTTTACCACGAGGCTCATGGTTTGTTTCTTGGGCAGCTACATGGCATATCTGACTCCACCTACTTTCCTCCTCTGTCTCTACTTGGATTTCCCACCTTGTTATATCCTGCCCTGCCATTGGTCAAAGTAGCTTATTTATTAACCAATGATAATAAAACATATTTACAGCATACTGATAAGAATCTCGCATTACAATACATATTGCATGAGATTTGCTGAAAGCTTTGGTCATGCCATAGTCAACCAAATGCCAACTCACTGTTAAGACAAAGTAAACAACATACCTTGAGCTCACACTTATCAGAAGAAGCAAGTTAAAAGTCTGCTCTAACCCATTCTTCTCCTAAACTCTTCAGAAGCAGAAGACTGAAAGATGAAAAAGTTACAGTTCCATCTATAAAATCCATTAAGAGTGGTTAACCTGAGTGATGCACATTGTGTACCGTGAGCTCCCATGAGCATCATTCACCTGCTAATGATAGTTGATGGACTGAGCCACAAAACAATTTTTCAATAAACTGCAAGAAAGCACCTTGGGAAAGCGATATTTTGCCTAATTGTCATGAAATTACTACATTGTCCAGGCAATATTCAAATTCTTCCCACAGTTAGAAAGTGGTGCAAAATTGATAGGCGTGATTAAGGATCTTCAAGAACTGTTTTCTGCATCAAGGGGGTCAGAAAATACCCAGGAAAGGTACCACTTTCATGGAGTCACTGATTGGCAGGGTTGTGCATGTAGTGTATATGCACAGTCAGTAGAAGAAAACAGTGGTTGTGTGAAAGTGGATTTGAAAGAGAGGGGAAAAATGGTCCCATCGAATCAAGTCACATATATGTGAAGGAGCAAAGCTTTCTGTGATGTTACCGGAAGGGCTAGGAGCAAGATGGGATGTGAGATGTAAGTCAGGCCGAGAGAATCAATCAATGACTTCTGTGTGAAGAAGAGCATTGTGGTGGAGCCCACCCTTGTTTAGGAGCTGAGATTTATTGCTCGGATTAATAAAAAAGGCACAAATAAAGATAAGGATGTTTTAAAGAGCCCCAAGGAATCATATTATTTCACATTTACCTAACATTATGCAATACAAATATATATATTTGTGTGTGTGTGTGTGTGTGTGTGTGTGTGTGTGTGTATACATACATACATAGTTTAAATGAAGTTATGTCACTTGGACTGGTAAGAGATTATCTTTACAAGAGGTAATCCCTACAAGAACTAGAGATTATCTGACATCAACTCCATCAACAGACTGGAGAAACTTCTGTTCTGTTCAAGTTGTTGGTTAGGTTAATCCAAGTGAAATCCAAAAAAAATAGACTATTACTGTTCTCATTGATTGCCTCAGAAGTTGAAGTCAAGTCTATTGCTGAAGACATCAACTACCCAGGGGTGGATGGGTAACAGATATTAGAAAAGAACCCAATACTACCACTTTGCTAGGCCAGAATTTTTCCTCACAGCATTTTAAAACCTGACCTTCTATTCACAGATAAATGTAACTTTCAGCCCCCATTAAAGAGGGATCTCTTTTAGCAAAAGGAGAAAGAATTATAACTGGTATTGGCAAAGGTCTAAAGTGTGCAAGGAGCCCAAACCTAGCAGACAGATCTAAAACACAACTCTTCCATCTAAGGAAGAGGAAGCAGAAAAGTTGTAGGAGACAGAGGACAAGGAATTTTGGTGTGATGTCTCCTAGAAATGCACTCATACATCTCAATAATATGACTGCCTAAGCAAGACCTGAGCAGCATAATATCATAGATATGCTAATGTGCACGGGGAAGATCTTAAGAAGTCCTACCCCCAGCAAAGAACTACAGGAATCTAATGACATCTAAGAAAAGGATTATTAGCCTCTCTCAGGGTTACTACCTAACTATCCCAGTTGGTTATCCAATACAGTGTGGTCAGTACTGAAATCATACACATACAATCAATTAAAAGATCATCAGCCTGATTTAGCTGCATATTTATGCATCTGTATGTGTTCATGTGAAAATAATAATTAAAAAATAGAGGCCCTCAATTGAAGAGAGTGGGGAGAGTGTAGGAGAAGTTGGCAGGGAAGAAAGAGAGAAAGGGACGTGATGTAAATATCTGTTAATTTAAAAAGAGAGGCAATTAAATGTCCCGAAGAGTGGCAGGGAGTGTGAAGGCACTAGAGACACGGAATCCATGGAAGAAGACAAGACTTGCATAAATAGTAATTCTACAGAACTGTCGGGGAGAGTTTCAGCACATTTTTATTTCATTATCATATTTAGTCCTTACATCTTTTGTACTACTATTGACTATTCCCTTGCCCCTGACTCAGAGAACATTTCTTCATGATTGGTTTCCCTTTTGGTGATGTATTTTCATTCTCAACATTCAAGACAAAACTTTGGATAGCTCAGAAAAAAAAAATAAACATGCGGAATCATGTATCTTCTCTCCAGTATGATCACTGTGGCCAAGAAACACAAACTCCAAGTCAAGAGCTTACACTTGGAGCATGGTCAGTCAAGGCTGCAAACAGCATCTGGGAAGTTGTAACTTATATGTGTTAGAAGCAGCTGATCCAACAGAACTGAGCACCTAGGATCATTGTGGCAGAGAGTGTTGGCCGAGAAACAAAGACATGCCCAGACAGAAACCAGATGAGCCCAGATCTGTGTCATCAACTTGAGGCAACAGGTGCATTTCATACTGTCCTTTAGTGCGATACCATAGGAGAATTTAAAACACTATATAATAAGCAGCTATCTATGGGGTAGTAGTTGTTTAAGGGAAGCCTCTACCTTAGGGAATAATGCCACTATTAAGGGAAAAATAGAAGTTTTGCATTTGGAACAAGATGAGGAAATTGTAAAAATACAAACATTCCAAGGAGAGAGTCTGTAGAAAATTGAAATATTATAGCAGTGATTGAAAATGTCAGCAAAGAGGAAATAAAGCTAAAGATAGCTTCCCCAGAGTAGAACCAAATGACAGAGGGATGAAAAATGGCAGGAAAAAAAGGGATTAGAGTTTTGGAGGATCAGAGAAGTTTCCATAACCTATTAGTGCTCTAGAAAGATGAAGTCAAGATAAAATAAGCCACAGGAGGGGGTTGACTAAGGGAGAAAAACAAAAGTTTGCTGCTATTTGGCACGTAGGTAATCCAGTCCTGGAAAGAACATGCTGTCTACCCCCAAACAATGGAAGCAAAGAACACAATAAAGCAAGACGCCATGAAGTTTCCAGATGACAATGAAGTCAGACACTATCTGTGCTGCAAGGACAAAGCAATAACAAAGCAACATGATGAAGGGTGGGTTGGGTCTACTCACAGCTAGAGAGGGCAGCTCAGCATGGCAGGGAGCCATGGTGACAGGAATGGAGGTGGCTGCCATAAGTGCTGGTACTCGTTTGCTTTCCCTTTTTTATTCAGTTCAGCAGTCGGGGTAGGCCTTTCCAATTTAATTCATGTAACTTAGATAATCTTTCATAGACATGTTCAGAAATTTGTCCTAAAGGTAATCCTATATCCTATCAAGACTCACAATCGATATAAACCATTATGTCACATCATAAAAATTATCGCAATGAATGTAAGGGAAACACATACAAAAATTGGAAAACAAGACAATATTAGACTCCATCAAATCACTATTGGGAGCAGTAACTTCAACATTGTAACAGAAAGATCCTTCTATACCTAGCTAACCTATCATTTAACTGCATTTTCTACCTAACTAGACTATCATTTAAATATAATGAACATAGCCTCTCAGAGATTATGTACCCAGGGATCTATTAAGGAGAATAAACAAAAAAATCAAAATTTTTCCAAAATTAAGATAGTCACACAGAACCATAAACAGAAAATCAACTTATTGGTTGAGCACAGGCAGGCCTGCTGGTCTGCATTTCAGGCAGCACAGATAGAATAACTGAAAACAGCATGGAGGACCACCAAGAGTTACAGAAATAAATAAATGCTAATCCAGATTATTTACAATAAAGATGGTCTTATCTCACAGTTACCTGGTCTGACTAAGCCCTGAAAAGTTTTATATTCTATTACAATGTTTGGTGTTGATTTTTTTTCTAGAACAGTGAATTATATAGAGAACAAATACAAACAAAACATTATATAAAGCAATTCAGGATAACACATAACATATTATAAATTTGAGTGTAATTCATTCAACACACATTCTAATGTGTTCGGATCCATGTTGTTAAGTGAGAAGATAAAAATTTATGCTCAAAGTTGGGGAGAACATAACATTCTGAAGGAAGAATACCAATAAATACTGCCAAAAGCAAAAAAAAAGGAAATTATAGATGGATGGTATATATCATCTAACAGAGAAGTGTTTTATGCAAGTTTTTCTGTGCATATGTAAGAGATCTTCTCGGATTGCGAGTTAGTGTTTTCAGTAGCTGTTGAAAAGCCGTTAAAGGCAAATTTTTACAAATTTAAGCAAAATGAAACAGGTGAGCTATTTATGAGAATGCTGAGAACAAAGAAATTCAAAAGCTGAAAAAAATCACACATTTATGCCTTTTTTGTGGGGGGAATGTGACATTTTAGTGGCTGTAAGAATCATTAAAATTTCTGATTAGTATGGGGATGTTGAGGAAAACGAATGAAGAAACTATAGAGGCATCTCTTTCATATCATGAGCAGATTGCTGATGGAGTCCACAGCTTGAAAGGAGACTTAATTTTTATGAAATTGGCTTCTATTAGAAGCGGGTGCCCTCAGCCACTGCCATTGTAAAGGCAAGACTACATGGAGCTGCAGCAGGCTGCAAAAGGAGGTATTACGTGAATCCCTGGTGGAAAGGCCTTGCGGATTTGTTTGTGTGACTCTTTTTTATTAGGCTTCTTATTGTTTGGGCTGAAGCTCCACATTTCCAAGATCTGTAACTTTTGCAAGATCTGCTCACAAGCCCACCTGTCTTATAACCCTCTTATTGTAGTCATCAGTAGCAGTAGTATATGCCTTTTAGATATCTTACAGTAGAGCAGAAATATCCATGCTTAGAAATACACAGAGGAATGACAGAGTAATCGGTGGAAACAGACAAAATTATTGACTTTGGAGTTGGGAACAAATCCATTCTATTCTCTTCATCAGCCTGCTATGCATAACTCTGATTAAAACAAGCTACAGAAACATAAAATGTTCAATGCAAAGACACTCGATGGACTTTCTAAGTCTAGAAATACAACACAGACAAGCAGGGCTCCCTATTGCATATCAGTCAGAAATATGCACACATCGCATCAAGCAGCATCTAAACATATAATTTAGCTCTTAAGTAAATCAAGGCTGTAGCACACAGAGGAAATTAAAATCCTATTATGGCATTTGTGCGTTTTCTGTCTAGGGTAGAGTTGATTTGGGCATCTCAGCAACTAGAGATCATGGGAAAGATGACTAACCCTGAAAACAGGTACCACAAGTGGCTTTGCCCAAGTTTTGCCTTATCTCAGGCCCTATGTGGAAGAAAATACCCCTCCTGAGGTATTATGTCATATTTCTGCTTGTCTTAGTTAAGGTTTCTGTTGCTGTAATAAAATACTATGACCAAAAGCAACCTAGGGAGGAAAAGGATTATTTGGCTTGCAATTACACATCACAATCCATCATCGAAGGAAGTCATAGCAGGAATCTGGGGACAGGATATGAGAGAGAAGCCATGTAAGTGTGCTACAAACCAACTTGTTCCTTCTGGCTTACTCAGGCTGCCTTCTTATACATTCCAGGTCCACCTGCCAAGGGACGGCACTGTCTACAGTAGGTGGTGTCCTTCTACATCATTCATTACAGGCCATTCTGATAGAGAGATTTTGATAACTAAGAGATTCCTTCTTCCTACATATGTATAGGTTTTTATCAAGTTGACAAAATCTATATGCATCTTAAAACTGAAATTCATATAATCTCTCTAATTTGGGAATAGAACGAAAACTGGGTGCCTGTATAGTGTTGCCCTGAGTGACATAATAATGTGAAGGAAAACAGCCAGGCACAGAATAACAAGTACTGATTTATCTAACTTCTCTGGGGACTCTTAAAAAAAATAGACAAGTAAGAGCTGGCCAGATAAAGCAGAGCAGAATGGTGCTCTAACACCAACTCTAACAGGAGTGGAGTTGGGGTATTGAAGTAAAGTTTAGAGAGATGTCAAGAAAATAAAAAAAATTGAAGTTAAATGGGCTGAACTAAATGAGAAACATAATGCAATACATGATAATGATGGTTAATAAGACTGTAACATCCTGTCAATTCACCGAATAAATTGTGGATATTCTAAGCATGCACACAAAGTAATTTTTTTCCTCCTTTAATTACTAGTTGTCAATGTTCCTTAACTATCTTAACCTTCTCACTCTTTGGTACTGTTGTAGCTATAATCCTGGACCTTCAAGGAAAATTATTCTAGATGCAAAAGAGAGATAAAGAGTGGTAGGGAAAACATAAAACTGAGAAGCTTCTGTAAAGCAAAGAACACTGTCATTAAGACAAAAAGGGAACCTACAGATTGGGAGAAGATCTTTACCAACCCCTCATCAGACAAAGGTCTGATCTCCAAAATATACAAAGAACTGAAGAAACTAGACACTAAAACTCTAATGAACCCAATTAAAAAATGGGGTACTGAACTGAACAGAGCATTCTCAACAGAAGAACTTCGAATGGCCAAAAGACGCTTAAGGTCATGCTCAATCTCCTTAGCGATCAGGGAAATGCAAATCAAAACAACTTTGAGAAACCATCCTACACCTGTCAGAATAGCTAAATTCAAAACACCAACAATAGCCTATGCTGGAGAGGATGTGGAGTGAGGGGAACACTCATCCATTGTTGGTGGGAATGCAAACTTGTGCAGCCACTGTGGAAATCAGTGTGGCGGTTTCTCAGGAAACTGGGAGTCAACCTACCTCAGGACCCAGCAATTCCACTCTTGGGAATATACCCAAGAGATGCCCTATCATACCACAAAAGCATTTTTTCAACTGTGTTCATAGCAGCACTATTTGTAATAGCCAGAACCTGGAAACAACCTAAGTGCCCCTCAATAGAAGAATGGTTAAAAAAGGTGTGGAACATATACACATTAGAGTTTTACTCAGCGGTAAAAAACAATGACATCTTGAATTTTGCATGCAAATGGATGGAAATAGAAAACACTTTACTGAATGAGGTAACCCAGACGTAAGAAAAGGAATATGGTATGTACTCACTCATGAGTGGATTCTAGCCATAATTAAAGGACATTGAGCCTATGATTCGTGATCCTAGAGAAGCTAAATAAGAAGGTGAACCCAAAGAAAATCATACAGTTATCCTCCTGGATATTGGAAGTAGACAAGATTACCAGGCAAAAGTTGGGTGCACAGGGGTGGGTGGGGTGGATGTAAGGGAAGATGGGTACAGAGAAGGGAGAAGGGGAGGATTCAGGAGAGCTTGGGGGAATGGAATGGGTGGTATGGAGGAAGGGTGGATATGGGAGCAGGGAAGTAAATATCTTAATTAGGGAGCCATTTTAGGGTTTGCAAGAGACTTGACTCTAGAGGGGTTCCCAGGTTCAAGGAGAGGTCCCCAGATTGTTCCTTGGGCAGCAGAGGAGAGGGTGCCTGAACTGGCCTTGTCCCATAGCCACAGTGATGACTATCTTGCTTATTACCATAGAACCTTCATCTGGCGATGGATGGAGATAGACAGAGACCCACATTGGAGCACTGGACTGAGGTCCCAAGGTCCAAATGAGGAACATAAGGAGGGAGAACATGGGCAAGGAAGTCAGGACCACGTCCCACTGAGACGGTGGGACTGATCTAATGGGAGCTCACCAAGGCCAGTTGGACTGGAAGTGATGGAGCATGTGATCAAACTGTACTCTCTGAATGTGGCTGGCAATGAAGGCTGTCTGAGAAGCCAAGGACAATGGCACTGGGTTTTGATTCTACTGCATGAACTGACTTTGTGGGAGCCTTGTTTGTTTGGATGCTCATCTTTATATACCTGGATAGAGGGGAGAGGACCTTGGACTTCCCTTGGGACAGGGAACCCTGACTGCTCTTAGGACTAGAGAGGGAGGGGGAGGTGGGAAGGGGGAAGGAAAAGGGAGGCGGGGAGAAGGTGGAAATTTTTAATAAATTAAAAAACAAAAAACAAACAAACAAACAAAAACTGAAGGAGAAGCTGGACCATTGACTCTAGAACACTGAGGCCAGATCCTCTTCCAGGAAGGAAGAATCACTGCGTGCAGCAATCACAGAGAGAAAAACCATGGAAACCGAAGATACTTAGAGGCATTGAAATGTAGTCCAAATACTGTTGCTAGTGAGACTCTGGCTTTGCGCCTATGAGCCTCCATTCCTCCTCTGAAATATTACAACAATAAAAGCTACATTTTATTGGTCACAGTTCAAGCAGGAGTCAGAAGCCACACCAGTCATTTTAACAGTCAGTAGTTAATAAAATTGCTAGCTTAATATTAAGCACATGAAATGCAGAAAGGAGAACAGTAAGTGATGGAAGTAGGGGTCAAAGGGAGAGGTCTGCAATTATTAAACAGAAGCCTAAGGTGTGGCAGTTGCGCACAAAAAACCTCAAGTCCCTTGGGAGGAAAATTGACTGGAGGTGGAGTCTTTGGAGCATGGTGTGTGTATGCACGCACATATTCTGTATCTGCAGGTCCAGGGTTCAGGTCTTCATGTTGAAGGAGAGCTTAGAGGACGCTTTTACTTGTTCTTAACATCACTGCAGCCTAGAACCAACTGCTACCGCCAGAGCACACACTGGGACATTCTTCTTTCCAGAGTTTTGTTCAGGACCCATTAACTGGAACAGAAAACGCCCGGTAGTAAACTACCTTGCCCATCTACCCTCTTCCCCTCTAAAGCCCACGATGGTAGTGACCAAACCTTTGTAGTTGCCAAAATGGAAATGTGGGTTGAAGGGTCCTATGGCTCTCTTATAGACCAGAGCATAGGAAGACAGGCTTTATCTTGAATACTAATTACAAAAATACTGCCCAGTTTTTCCATTGACCCAGTCAGCATGAATGTGCACACATGTATACACATATTTCAATTACAAATGACAACAAAAATGTGACTGCAATTCTATTAAAATTATGCTACGTACTTTTTGATAAAAACATTTTCAACTTCTTCCCAAAACAGAGGTACAGAAATTTCTAATGGTAATTATTCTCATCTCTGGAAGACAAGTCTCCATGTTTGCCTTATGTTAATTCCTCTTTCAAACTTACAGACTGATCTTTTATTTTCAGAAAGGTTCATTGTGTTATCCTTCAAATAACATTCTAAATAAATAAATAGTAAAATAAATACAGCCTACATAAGGTTGTTTATACAAATTAGTTGAAAGGGTGAAAGAAGAAAGCAAGCATCAACAAATAGGGGCTTATTTAAATGTGTGTGTCCACAAAGATTTATTTGCAGATGGCAACAGAAATAAGAGTCCGAATCTCAATGACTCCAGCCACTTTCAGTTTTTTATTTTATTTTATTTTGTTTTGTTTTTTCCTATAGTTTTTCCACTGACTTCTATTCTTGTCCCTCAGATTATGAAGAAGAATCAGAGAAATCTTGTATCTCTAGAAATTCAGCTAGGAAACAGACTATAAAGTGAACAGAAGTTGAAAGCAAGCTGAAGTAGCTACTCCAATTACTTCCTGAGTAATAATTCAAATCAAAATCAGTCAGGAAAAATAAAAAGAATACTACATATAAAAGGAACATTTACTTATCAAATGTAACAGTTATACATATATACACACTAACTATTGGGTATCCACACTTCAGAAAACATTGATGGACATAAAAGATGAGGTAGTTCCTATTCAATAAAAATGGGAGACATTGATAACTCTCTCTTACCCCTTCATATGCCACTCAAATAAAATATTAATAGAGAGAACTCAGAATTAAACTATTTATTACACAGATAAAATGATCTAATGCATATATACAACTATTCCATCCAACATAAAAGTGATACATATTCCTTTTAGCAACTCATAGAACCTCTAAAAGTCTTTTTAAAAAGACTAAATTCTAGACCCAAATTCAAGTCATTCTTACTAAAATGAATCTAAATAATTTCTTGTATTTTATCAGCTTATAATACAATAACATAAAATTCATAACATGAAAAATCACAGAAACTGTGCACAAAGAAAAATAAAAATCAATCAAAGACCCTATTGTAAGACATAAATGTTTGAAACTGCTGTAAGAACACTTCAAGGGACGGGGTGTTTAGGGCAGTGGTAGCATGCTTGTCTTGAGTGCACATTCAATCTCCAGGACGCAAAAAAAAAGCAACCAAACAATGACAATAAAATCCACTTAAAAATCAGGTATAGGCAATGACTTCAATAATATGGGGAAAAAAACCAATAATTGACAAATGAGATTACAAGAAATTATGATGCTTCTGCACAACAAAGGACACAATTACCAAAAAGGACAGCTACAGAATAAGGAAAACAATCTTTACCAACTAAGTATCAGACCAGGGTTAGTAACCATGATACATAAAGAGTTGCAAAAATTAAACACCAAATTAACTCATCTAATCAATAAATGAACTAATGAATACTAGTAGCACGCACTACTCCCAAGAAAAAATAGCTGTGGCCAATAAATATGTAGAAAGATGTTCAACATCTTTTGCCATAAGGTAAATTTAAAGAAAAACTGTTTTGAGATAAATAAAAGGTGGCACATACACATGAAATTTTATTCAGCTCTGAGAAAAAGAAACCATGAGATTAGCAAGAAGATAAATGCAACTGGAAATAATTAGGTTCAGTGGCATAAACTTAACTGAAAAAGAAGAATACTGCACATTTTCTCTCATATGTGAAATGTAACTTAAAATGTATGGGCGGTAATGAGATGGCTCCATGGTTGAAAGCACTGGCTGCTCTTCCCGGCAAACAAGTTTAATTCTCAACACCCACATGGCACATAGCAGTTCCTAAGCATCTGTAACTCCAATCCCAGGGTATCTCTTGCCCTCTTCTGACCTTCTCAAGCACTATATGCATGTGAGCATACACATATAGGCAGACAAAACATTCATACACATATTTTAATAAAATTAAATGCATATTATATAATGTATATATGTATAAAAAAGATAAGAGTCTCAGTTTTTATCTTTATGAACTATTAGGTTCAAATGGAGGAATATAAAGATCTAATGACAAACAGATGTTACCTCTGTTCTGACCAGCAGGTTGTCCATTTGGGAAGAGGGAACCAGATTGGCCAGGTAAGAATTTTATTAACCAGAACAAAAGGAAGACTGGGATCCATTGCATAACTGATTCCTAAGAAGAAACCAGAGGTTGGACCTGGTATCCCCAGGAGAAAAAAAGAGAAAAGACCACGCAATTAGCAACATGCTTCCTTAGTGACAGTCCCTTCACAGGGACAGAGTGAAAAGGCAGGTTTGTACACGACAGCAGTTACCTGTGAATACTTTGGTGTAACACGAAAGGGCCTGTTTGTTGGGGTTTCTGCTTTGCCCGATACTCCACAGCTGACAAGCCCCAAAGAAAATCACACAGAGGACTCTATAAGATTATAAACTGATTGGCCCATTAACTCAGGCTACTTATCAGCTCTTATAACTTATGTTAGCCCATTATTTTTATCTATATTAGCCACATGGCTCAGTATCTTTCTCAAGGTGGCAGCTCACATGTTGCATCTTCAGAGCCTGGGCAGGAGTGGGAGGAATGTTCTTCCTCTTTCCTAGCCTTCTCCTGTTCTCTTCGCCCCACCTCTACTTCCTGTCTGGTTGACCCATCTATACTTCCTGCCTGACCAATCAGTGTTTTATTAGGATACATGATTGACAGAATACAGATAATTTTCCCACATCACTTTGGGGTGATACCCATTGCAAGTAAGCAAAGTGATGGATATGCTAGATTTAATCATGCAACATTGTTTACACATCAAAGCAACACATGGCATTCCATAGTGCAAATAGTTGCACTCATTAGCCAAAATAATATTAGCAAAGAACCAAAATCATTATAATCAGTCGAGGTATGAGTTTAATGTGTAAGAATACTTGCTTTGAAAGCATGAGGACATGCTCCTTTATACCCACGAAAGCTGGACACATTATATATGACTGTAACCTCAGAATTGAGAGCCAGAAAACAAGGCAGGCAGGGCAAACTCCATCTTCAGTGATAGATAGCATCTCCAGGCAATAAGACAGAATGTGACAGGATCAAACATTCACCAGCTTCCTGTGGTTTCTACATGTAACACACACATAAGTGCACACACATGCTTACACATATACACACATGGATAAACTTGTATAACAGGTTGGGCCATTTCTCATCACTCCTCCTGGGGTTTTAGGAGTGAACCAATAGTGATATCTTTTCCGTAAGTCATAGCCTGTTTGCTGCAAGAGACATGTAAAGCTTTCCTAAAAGATGAAGACATAACATCTTATGTGCTCTTGAGTCTAGAATCTTAGGAAATGAGAATTTTGTCCCTCCAGCATAGCTTTCGTCAAGGTCAGGTGGGTAGTTTGTTCAACACTGATTTCCTCCACACTTTACCTATTAGACACAAACAGTCTGCCAGTATAAAACCCAATTCAAGGGGGAAGGATTAAGGTACAATGTAAATTTAATTACAATTTTAGCCATTTGACTAAAGACAATATATACATCAATGTGCCTGCCAATTCCCAGAAAGAATGGAGACACTTCACATTAGGAACAAAGCGAACAGGTTATTCTGATGTTCTTCCTTTAAATCTATGAACCCTGTATTTCTGTCAGGTGTGACAGTGCCTTTTATTTCAGCAATGAATACACAATGGCACCACTTCTTAGAAATCTTAGAGCGAAGAGAGAGCCACCTCCCTGCTCACTGTTTCTGCATACAACGGCTCCTTCTCAAGTTTCCGCCCCTTCCTCTCATCTCACATGGAGCGCATCCTGTTTTCTCAGGATCTGAGGTTGGAAAGTCGCCTTCTTTCCACACAATCTCAGGCTCTGTTTTTAGTGACAATTGTGCTGTGTCCTCTGAAGATGGCCATCTGTTCACCTTGGCGGATGTGAGTGTCTCATTACCTGTCAGTTTTCTAGGTTGGCTCCTTTATCAGTACCATTTGATTCTTGTTGGTGCCAGTCTTCTTTCAGGCCAGGGAGATGGTTTTACAAGCTCTTTCCGTCCCTCAGGAGATTTTAAGCATCATCCTGATCGTGTGGACATAATTCACCTTCTGTCCATATCAGCAGGCAACCCCTTCCTCACCAGATACATGTTGTAAATTAAAGCTAAACGAGAGAATGTTGACACCGTTCCTCAGTTATTCACTGTGTCTCAAATAATATAGAGGGCAAAATCATCAAAAAAACAGGTTGACCAAAAACCTGATTAAACGTCTCATTATTTGCAACTCAAATTAAGGTTTGATAGACCACCAATGCCAGGCTAGTTAGCAGCATAGATTTGCCTTTCTGGATTTGAGTCAATTGCCCTTATTGAAATAAGAAACAGGAGATAATTGCAAACCTCTGTATGACCTTGGAAATCATTATAAACTCAGTTCTTGTTTTTTCTTTTTCAAACTGGGAAAACATTTTATGAAGTAATGAAGTCACTTGCAATTCTAGGGTAAAGTTCAGTCTAAAGTCAGCTTGCCAGTGGTTAGAATTAAGGATAGAAGAATCAAGGAAAGGGGGCTGGCATTTACTGGCAATCTGCTAAGTATTAGTAATTTTTGTAATATGGATTCTTCTGGTTATCTCATGTATGTGTGTTTATGAAAATTTACTTGCAATCAGGCAGTGAATTTACTTTACCCACTTCAGTTCAGAATGTAAGTGTATGTGTTTTAAAAATGTTTTTAAATTTCTCTATTTGTTCACTTATTGTAAGGGAGGAAAGGGTATTCACACCAAAGTGCACACGTGGAGGTCAGAGGACAGCTTGTGGGATTCAGTTTGATATTTCCTCTTCTACTATACAGATCCCACGGACTGACTTTAGGTCGTGCCTTGATGGTACGAACTTTCATATGCTGAAACGTCTTGCCAACCTTGAGTTTATGTCTTTAAAGACTGTGTTAAGAAAATAATGCAAGAAATACCCTCTGTACATTTTTCTAAGTGCACAATATTTGCTATTATCTATAGGCATGAGGTTGTGTGGAAATTTCTCAGAGTATGTTCAACTTTTATAACAGAAACTTATCAAATAACTCACCTCCTTGTTCCCACTCCCTGGGCCTGGTAACTACCATATTTCTGAATGTGAATCTTTTTTATTATATATACAAGTGAGATCAGTCAGCATTTTGCCCCATTAGCTTCACTCTGAGTGTCTGCAAGGCTTATCTTTCCTATTGTAAATAGCAATGTTTTCCCCTTTCAAAGAAGAAATTATATTTTATTATACATGTATCACCACATTTTATTTATCCATTTTTTTCTCTCAGTGGACACTCACCTCACAATGTTTCCATATATTGACTGTTATTATGGCTACAATGAAGATATAATTATAGTATACAGTTGATATCTTACTTTCAGTTCTTTAAAAAAATATACAGAAGTGATTTTACTGAATCATAAAATAGCTCTACTTTTTCAAGTTTTGAAGAATCTTCATATTATTTTTCATATCTACATTTCCTGCTGATTAATAGTGTAGAGCCTACATTGTTAAAGACCTTACCTAATAGCTGTTCATATGTGCACAGAGAACTATATTGTTAAATCCATTGAAACTGCCAAACTAGAAGTAAACAAAAGGGAAAACGACATGCCTTAGTTCATGCAATGGTGTCTAGATTACAGCATCAAAATTTCAAGTAACAAAAACAAAATGAGAAAGATTGTATTAAACTAATCATACCCACAAACTAACTGCTTACAATCAGTACAGATGGTATTTCAGCATAGAGAAGATGATCTCCAGGCCTCATCCATTTATGTGATCTCTTTGTAGGTGATGTTGCTGGAAGAGGGAGAACCATTCTTTTTTGAGGATGTGACCACTGAAAGAATTCCTGTATTCCAGAGGATGAGCTTATACCCATCCATGCACATATGGGCAGCACTAACTGAACTTCGGTGGGTCCCAGCACAATGTGAATTTGGAGGAAGCTGTCTTGGAAGGGACACAAGGGAACTTAAATGGGGAAATGGGGAGGTGGTATGATCATACTTCATTGTATACATCGATGATATTCTCAAAAATAAAGACAGATTTAAAATTTTATGCATTTTGAAAGAAACAATCAGAGAAAAAAACAAACTATAGAATGGAGAAAACACCTATAAATAATACATATGGCAAGGTTAATCTCCAGAATGTATAAGAGCTCTTTGCAATGCAGTAGTAAAACAAAAATCAATCTTGGTTATCTTTCTGAAGGATAGCTACCTCGTGAGGCAAAGGTTAAGGTGGATTATATTGATGAGAGAAGGGAAGGTTGGAAAGTTAGTTGACAAATGTAGAACACCTGTGTGTGGAGTGAGACATCAAGCCGAGTTTTTCCCGACCTCAAAGTGCATTGACTAATCCCAAAGCACAAGTATAGACTCACACATGTAGACAGAAGTCCTGTAGTCTACTGAATGAGAGAGCAAGGACTCTTAAACCATACTGCTGTGCATACTACAACCCCTGAAAATATGTCATATAATAAATAAAATCCCACTTTTATTGTTGTGCCCATTGCAGCTGTAAAGACATAATGAAAGACCTCTCTAGTTTGTGACAAGAAGCATAGGACTCTTGGTTGGCACCACTTCTCCTAAGAAAGCTGAGCAATTAAAATAATGACTCTTGTGGCATGAGTCTCAGACTGGTCCAGGCTGTGGTTGGCTGCCCCAAGAGGGAGCCTACCCCCTGACACTGCCTGGAGTGCCAGGGCCCAGAGGCTGATGGCCCAGAGACAGAGGATAGAACCAGACACAACTGAAGAAAAAATATTAATGTGATGATGCCTGATGAGATTCTGCTATACACATAGATTGGTGCATAGTCAAATTGTGTTCAGAGAAGCTTCATCCAGCAACTGATGGAAACAGATGGAAACAAACATTAGGCTGTGTTCAGAGAAGCCTGCTGAAGAAAAGGAAGAAAGATTGTAGGAGCCAGAGGGGTCAAAGATACTACAACAAGACCCATAGAATTAACTATCCTGGGATCATGGGGGTTCATAGAGACTTAACCAGCAACCAGGGCGCATATATGGGACTGACCTAGGCCCTCCACATATAAGTTACAGTTGTGTGGCTTTGTCTTCTTGTGGGATTCCAAACAGTGTGAGAAGTGGCTGTCTGACTCTTTTTCTGGCTTTTGGGACCCTATTCCTCATACTGGTTGTATGTAGAGCCTTAATAGAAAGGGAGGTGCTTCGTCTTACTACAACTTAATATGCAGTGTTTTGTTGATATCCACAAACAGCCTGCCCTCTTCTGAATAGAAACAGAAGTGGATGGAAGTGGGGGAGGGGCTGGGATGAGAGGAAGGAGGAGAACTGATGTCAGGATGTAAAAGAAGAAATAAGTAGAAAGTAAAATGGAAGAAGAAAGGGAGGGAGGGAAGTAGAGGGAGGAGAGAGAGAGAGAGAGAGAGAGAGAGAGAGAGAGAGAGAGAGCAATGTTGATATCCACCAGATGTCTAAGGTGATTAGGGGAATCCATATGTGAAGAATCCCAACTTTACAGGAACAGAGGCTGCAGATTAAGCTGGGTTGGAACTCCTAACATCTGTTTGCTTGAGACAGTAAGCCACATAGTCCAGGATGCTTTCACGTTTGCACGTTTTCTGCCTTAGCCTCTCAAGTGAGGCGATCATCTTACCTGACAAAACCTTAGTTAGAGTTGGAAAATTCTGGAGACAACACACATACCAGTTTAAGAGACAAAAGATCTGATCTCCAAAATATACAAAGAACTCAAGAAATTGGACACCAAAAGATTACATAATCCAATAAAAAATGGAGTACAGACCTAAACAGAGAACTCTCAACAGAGAAATCTAAAATGGCTGAAAGACACTTAAGGAAATGTTCAACCTCCTTAGTCCTCAGAGAAATGCAAATCAAAACAACTCTGAGATTCCATCTTATACCTGTAAGAATGACCAAAATCAAAAACACTGATGAAAACTTATGCTGGAGAGGCTGTGGAGTAAAGGGAACACTCCTTCATTGCTGGTGGGAATGCAAGCTGGTACAACCCCTTTAGATGTCAGTGTGGTGATTTCTCAGAAAATTAGGAAACAACCTTCCTCAAGACCCAGTAATACCACTTTTGGGTATATGCCTAAAGAATGCTCAATCATACCACAAGGACATGTGCTCAACTATGTTCATAGCAGCATTGTCTGTCATAGCCAGAACCTGGAAACAACCTAAATGCCCCTTGATCAAATAATATGTAAGGAAAATGTGGTACATTTACACAATGGAGTACTAAACAGCAGAAAAAAATAACAACATCTGGAATTTTGCAGGAAAATGGATGGAGCTAGAAAACATCATTTTGAGTGAGGTAACCCAGACACAGAAAGACAATTAACATATGTACTCACTGATAAGTAATTTTTAAACATAAAGCAAAGAAAACCAGCCCACAAACCACAAACCCAGAGAACTTAGACAACAATGAGGACATAAGAGAGACATATATAAATCTAATCTACATGGGAAGTAGAAAAAGACAAGATCTCCTGAGTAAATTGGGAGCATGGGGACTTCGGGGGAGGGCTGAAGGGGAAGGGAGAGGAGGGAAGGGAAGCAGAGAAAAATGTAGAGCTCAATAAAAACCAATTTAAAAAAAAGCATAAAAAAGTTCTTATGGGCCCAAGGTTTGGGAGGGCCTTATGCTTTTTTGAGTCTTGTGTGGAGCAGCCATGTTAGGATTTTAGAGTTAACATTAGTGACAAATTCCCTCACACTTGCAGCATGGCGAGAGGAACCCACAATTCTATTCCCTTTCCACCTTTCCTCTCTTGCCTCTATGAGTTTTTGCTGGTCAACAGGGGTTTAGAGGCTGTAGCACACTACATGGCTGACAGTTAATCTTATGCAGAATATCTCTTTCCCCACGCTTTATCATCTAACACACACAGGATTCATTCTACAGCCACAGGTTATAGCTGAAACGTAGTTTGACTCAGGCAACCTGACTATTTTAGATTCCTGCCCATTGCCGTGATAAAATGGTCTGACCAAAAAACAGCTTATGAGAGGAAAGGACTTGTTTCCTCTTCCTGGTCACTGTCCTTCATTGGGAGAAGTCAGTACAGGAACTCAAGCAGGAATCTGGAATCCACAGCAGAAGCTGGAAAGAAAAGACACTGCTTCCTGATCACTCATACATTCATACCCAGCCTACTTTCTTACACAGCCCAGGACCATCAGTCTAGGGATGGGGCTGCCCACAGTGGACTGAATTCTCCTACAACAATTAACAGTCAAGACATTTTTTTTTTGACAAACATGCCCACAGACCAATCTGTTAAAGACAATTGCTAACTGAGATTTTTTTTTTCAGGTGATTCTAGGCTTTCTCAAGTTGACAGCTAATATGTTCTAAATTCGGCAGTCACATCCTTCCTTCCCACTGCCTCAACGTTAATTCACGCTATCATCTTTCACCAAGACTAATGAAATTTCCCAGGAGGTATTCCTTGTCCCCTATGGCTCTAGTCGGTACTACACCCTTTCTCCATGGGTGCTTACTTTACCAGTGGACCTGAGCACGGTTTGTAGTTCTCTTTCTGTGTGCTAGAGACTCACAGGCACAGTTTCCTTAGAGGAGGAGCACAGATGGCCCACGATCAGAACATCTTGAAGCAAATCGTGGTTGACCTATTCCCAGATGCTTTTCTGACCCAGAGAGCTCTGCCACACCAGCATATGAAGAAGGCCCCCACTGTTACCGTGGCTTTACATGTCTGGAGTGGGTCCTCACACCACCCAGTGTTTGTGCTCGTTCTTTCATTGCTTCTCCTATCTCCGGACTATTGCAGGATTCAGAGACACAATAATGATCCTGTAAGCCAATCAAACCACTTAACATATGATGAGAAAATGGAGGGGATGAACCTGTCACTCATAGAAAGAGAAATGAGGAGGAAAACTCTCTAAATGCAAAGCAAGAACACAGCCCGAGACCAGCACAGCCATGGGTTACAACTAAGGGTCTACGCACTTCATCCCTCCATCCAAAATCTGGGAGTCAAGGGCCTCTGAAAAGGTGCCTGGGTCACACAGACAAAATCCTCCAGAGAGAGGTCACAGTTATTACTGTAGAAAATGTCAAGAATGGGCTCTGTGCCTCTTCGGGGTTAGGTAGTCCTGACTCTGGTCAAGTGATTCTGAGTTAAAAAGCTATGAACAAGTACAAGACGTTTAAACTCCATGAACTTTGGTCTTCTGTGCCTAAAACGCAGTATAAAGAACAGTAGTAGACCTGTGGAATTACTGTGAGGGTGAAATGAAGTTTCAGATGCAAGTGTTGAGTGTATCTCTTTGGCTGAGAACTCAGTAAACCTCAATTATTATTAGAGATAGGAATCAGAGTGAACCCCTGACTGGGTTAAAGGCCATATAGGCTGAGCTATTAGGACTTGCTTTGCCTGCCCAGTCGCTTCCTGTTGCACATGCCCTGGGCTTCCTTTCCGTGTTTTTATACTACGCTGGAGGTGGTGCTCAGCTTACACACAGGGAGTGGGGCAATGTCAGGGAGTCCTCTTTTCTGGAAGGAGAGGTCTGCTAATGACTAAGTGGAAGAGGGTTCTGCACAAGGAATCTAGCGCCCTTTCTCTTCAAACAGGCAGCCCTGAGGAATATTCTCTTATTGCTTCTAGAAGCTTTTTTTTGTAGGATCTAGCTCAGATGATGAATGGTCAGTTCCTTCCTGCCATCAGCTCGTGTCCTCTGTGTTTCCTGTTCACCTCCCACTTCGTTTAACTGAACCCAAATCTCTGTCTCATGTTATACTCCTGAGGCAATATACCCAAATATGAAATGTCACTCCTAGTAAGATTTTGAAAATGTGCAATATATTGTAGTTGGGGTAAGAGAACCCTGGAGATGCAGAAATACAAACAGCAAATGTAGAGAACCACGTATTTATAAGTTATTAGTGTGTTCCTCACCCCATTTTAGTCTGCTCGGGCATGCTGAACAAATGACTGTTGCATTAGTGTGTTTCAGTTGCTATTTTAGAATCCCATAAGCTAGAGGAGGTTTATCAATAGCATAAATTTACTTCTTGCAATTTTAGAAGCAGCAAGTCCCAAAGCAATATGGTAGCAGAGGTGGTGTGTGCTAAGGACTTGCCTCCTGACTCAGAGGCTTTCCACAAGTGCTATGTCCTTACTTTGGGGAAAGGAGTGAGGAAACTCCCTAGGAATCTCTTGTGAGTGCTGGGTGATGCACACATGCATGTGTATGAGTGGAGGGATACCCATATATGCAAGCGTTTGGGGTGCATATGTAGGTGAAGTTCAGAGAACCATGTCATATGTCTTTTCTCAAGCACTTTCAATCTATTGTTTGAGACAGGGTTTTCTATTGGGCTGAATCCTCTCCAAACTTGCTAGAAAGTTGTCCAGAAATCTCCAGGGACCTGCCTCTCTCAGCTGTCCTTCTTACCATCACTAGAACTACACCACCTTTCTTGTTATATGGGTTCTATGAATCTACACACAATTCTCATCTTTGCAAGGCAAACGCTTTACCCACTGAGCAGTCATCCCAGTTCTAAGACCCCTTTTGTAAGGCCACTAATGTCATCATAAGGACTTTGCCCAACAATCTAATCATACCTAAAAACCTCATCTCCAAATGCTACTGCACTGCTGAGGATTTAAACACAAAAATTTAGGAGGTGAACATTTAGATGTAAATACAACAGAAGACAATAGATTGTGGATTGTGTGTCTTGATTGCCTCCCAATTCATGTTAATACCTTACCGCTAGCAACTATATTTGGAAGTAAACCCCTACAAGAAAACAAATAAGTAGGACAAGTCCACAAGAGTGAGAACTAGATGTGTAGAATTAGAGTTCTTATGGGAAGAGACACCACAGGGTCCATCCATCTAAAAACATAGACTCTAAGGAAAGACCACATAAGGACACAAAGAGGAGATGGCCATCTACCATTGTACCAGAGCCCTCACTGCAAACAAAATTGATCAAAACCTTGATTCTGGACTCCCACCCTCCACAACTGCAAGAAAATAAATTTCTCTTGCAGAAACCCCAGAGTCTGTGGTATTTGTTATGACATTTGAGCAGAGTCATAGAGAATGTGTGGCGACACGTCGGCAGATGTTATCATAAACAGTCTCACTTTCAGCTTGTTTTTCCTACGAGTTTCATAGATTCTTCAGGGGGAAGCCAGGGGGAAAGAGAGAGCAGGGAAAACTGTTAATTGGGTTTTCTCTGAGACTGAGAGGACAGTAGAGCAAGCAGCCAGAGTAGATCCCGGCCTTAGAATTTGGGTGCCTCAGCCTGTGGGGAGATCTTAGTACAGAAGTGAACATAAGTGACATGGGGATTCACATCTGAGACCCAGTGAGAACCCCTGTGCCCCACTGGGCCAGATATAGAATGATTAAATCTTTCCCTTTAATCATACCGTAAGATGAGGCAGAAAGCTTTAGCAACATCCATAATTAAATCCTAATCTTATTATATAAGAAAAACTTTGTCCTCCAGATGATTTTGAGGACCTACGAGGAACCTTCCTACCAAAAGTTAAACTCTTCCACAAGCCTATAAGTAGAGGCTTAGGTGTTAGTCATAGGAGAATCTAATGGAAAACATATAAATATGATATATTTGAAACTGTGCTTCTTAAATAAGATACAATTGGTATAGGATCAGACTGGTATATAGAATCATCTTGAAGCAAATTAGACAAAAGGGACATGGAAGAAAGGGAGTGGTTATTTCAACCAATTAATGGTAACATTGCTTTACCATGATCTATTCTGGGTATTTGAGCGGCTATGGGAAGATGATCCATCTTCAGACCCATTTCATAGTTCATTCTTGGCTATGCCTCCTTATCTCTTGGCCACAATATGGAATTAATACATAATAGTCACTCCAGTATGGAGAGAAGTAACTCTTCAAGCTGTATGGGATGCGTGCATGAAAAATGTCTCTTCAAGTTGACCATGGCTCTCCCAAAGATGTACACAGGGTATGCTATCTGGCAAAGCACTAAGGTGAGCTCCTAAAGGGAGAGGAAGGTGAGAAAATTCAAGTACAACCCAAACTTATTGACTGGTTAGTCAGTAGGGTTTGACTCTAATGATTAGCAGTCAAGCTGCCAACACGGGATGGGCTAAGATACTGACTGTCCTTTTGACAGAACTTTATAATCCTCACATCCAGACTGTGTTACAATGATAAGATGCTGGGACAGTACTGCCATTGAACAACAGCATCAAAGACAGGCATAGTTAGGAGGAGAAAATACTGAGATTCTAGAGGTATGTAATGGGTCAAGTCCTGATATTTAGAAACCTGAGTTGCTAAGATGAAAGCTTAGATTATAAAATCTTTGTCAGAATTAAATAAATCTGGGAAATAAAGGTTATTCATCTGTGGCTAGGAGTAGATACTAGATGATGCTATAAGTGATGTTGATGACAATAATTTAGCTCCTTCAGTATAAATAAAGCAGTAGGAAATATTCATGCCATGATGGTTTGTTTATCGTCAGATAACAAGCTAGGGGTCATCTGGGAAGAGGGAACCTAAATTGAGAAAATTATCACATCAAATTGGCCTGTAAAGTCTTTAGTGCATTTCCTTGATTAATGATTGATGTGAAATGGTCTAGCCCACTGAGGTGCTGAACGTCCTGGGCATATGATCCTAGGGGATGTAAGAAAGAGCAAATGATTGGGAGAAAGTTAGCAAGCAGCATTCTTCCATGGTCTCTACTTCAGTTCCTGCCTTCATGGTCCCTTGGTGATTAACCATAAACTGTAAGATGAAATGAACCTTTTCTTCTTTGAGTTGCTTCTGGCCATAATGTTTATCACCATACTAGAAAGCAAGCTATACCAACCATTGACAAAAATTTATTTTAAAATCTTCCATATTCAATCCATCTAATTCCCAGGCTAACTCTGCATAATGTGTACTCTATTGTCCTCATTTTATCAAACAGGAAATTGAGGCATGCAGAGTTAAGTGACTGTCCATGGGATTGGTTACATCTATCCAGTGTATTTTCCAGGAACAAGTATTATATTGGTGTATGTCATTAGGATTACCTAGTAATCAGTTGAGTTGTGTTGTTATTCAATCATGACCCAAGCAGCCATTCTTCTTTCTCAAATTCTTGTTCCTTCTGAGTGTGTTTTGTTTATTTGGCCAATCATGTTCCCAGGAGCTATGGGTGACTGAACGGAGTCTAACTCACATCTAGATTAAGAATGCTAATGTGGAGATGATGAGAGGAATCTATGACTTACAAACATTTATGGATACGGCAGGAGCTAAGTGAATACATCTTGGATGTGTGAGGGTTAATTTTATAAATCAACTTCAGTGGGTCATTGTATACCATCAATTGGCCAAACATCACTTTCTCCATTTATGTGAGAGTGTTTTTAGGTAAAAATTACAGTAAACCACTATATATTCAACAAAGATTGTCCCGCAAAATGGTCATCTTATCTAATCATTCAAAGCCTAGCTAGAATAAACTAGAACCTCAAAAATAAAATTTGAATTATAACTAATTCTTAGCCAGTCTGAGTATTGCTGATCTGAAAAATTAAGCCCTTATGAGGTGAAGAGTAAAGGTCACCCTTTGACTGATAGAGACTTGGAAGCCACCTTCGGTCACACAGGACCCCATCTCAATTCAACAAAACACAGTGAAAAAACAGCCCTGATTTTATCCATCTATCCACATAATACCTTGAACCTTAAATAGTATCTTTCTGAGGTTGCAACCTGATAGCTTGCCTTACCAATCTTAAACTCACTAAACATCCCATAATCATGTTGCCTACTATTTAACCTCCCCTTTTGTCTCCTCTCTTTACCAGTATAACTCAGAACTACATAGCATTGTCCTACAGAAAACAACATGGCTAGAGACATCATATTTGGAGCGTGAAGCTCTCTCTCAAATGAACAATCACCGCAGCCATTCTCTATCTCAAGCACAAAGTCTGGATGCTCATTAAGTGGCTCCCTTACCTGCTGGTGCATCATTGGAAAATGGTAAGGAAATGAAGGTAACAATGGGATAAAGGCGTTTGATTCAGAGGTGATGTCAGAACTTTGTAACAACTTGAAAGTGAGTGCTGTTAAAAGCAGGAGTCTTTCCTCTTCCTCAAAGATGGTCAGACCCGTGCCAGCTACTCTGCAAATGTCTACTCCCTGGGGCCCTATGAGAGCCCCTGAAGCCCAGAATGTGAAAAGAGTGAATCAGATCATTTCTATAGATGGTCCTGAAAGTTTGCTGATCCTGAAATTCAACCCTGACACAGTGAAGAATGATGGAGAGGAAGGAAGAACAAACAAGGAAATGAGGTACTAAGCAAACAAGTCCCCAAACAGCTTTAAGAATGGAATGGAGGCAGTAAACTCTTGTCATCTGTGACAGAACATAGAAAAGCTGCCCTAGAATTTTTCAGTAGGTGACTGACCTTAAATAAAGAGGGACCAGTATCTTCAAGGTTGGAATGACCTTGATTTCAGGAGGTTGATTAAAAAAAAAAAACATTGGAAGAAAAGTGAAGAAAACAGTGAAGCAGGATGTGAGAAAACTGAGATTCATCTTTACAGAAAATTGCAAGAAGGGGGACCCAAGGGACATCTCTGTCCCTCCTTCATATCCTTAGCTTTGGGTTTCTGGAGAGCTACCTTGAACACACTCCTCCATTGATATGAGAAGTTAAAGAACACAGTAGTGGACAGAACAGTGTTTTTAAGAGGATCAGAGAAAACAACACTGGACCAAAATCAGAATAACTGTACACCAAGTATTTCATGTAGTTCTGTGGGCTCACAGCCTGCCGTGCACCTACATCTTCCTGTCAGTCAGATGATAGAGAAGCACAGAAACTCGCAGCTGACAGTGTGGATGCTGCATCCAGACCTTCTCATGTTCTTTCTATATTTATTTGCTGTTTGTTTATTAATGTGTGTTTGTTTCCTTAGCAACTCTCAACACGCTCCAAGTCATCTTGGCTCAGAGAACAGATGCATAAGGTTTTTCTTAGGAAGGCTATCCTCAATCTCCCCAATATCATAGGTCACAGGAAAAAAAAATCTAGGAACACGTTCAACTAGATATCACGCTCAACTGGTTGTCACTTGACTAAGGGAATGTAGATGCAGGAATCTGTAGGATCCACTCTCTTGCCTTGGCAGAAAAAAGTTAAAGGTCAACTTCACACTTAAGAGCTTTCCTCTGAGAGCAGATTGAGGCCAACCCTCTATGAGACCTTCCTTGAGCTTCTGATTTTTTCTTTTGAACCTTTCCGTCTTTCTGTCCTTTCTGCAATTTTCTATAGCAGATCTTCCTCAGTAAATGATTTGCAAACACATCTTCACTTAGGAATAGACTTCCGAGGACAACACCTAAATTATACACTTTTGTTAATAACTTTAAATGGCTTCGTCAATAAGAGAAAATGTCAAAGAAGAAATCAGCAGGGGCCAGGAACTGAAATAGAAAATCTCCGAAAGAAACACGATAGCACCTCTGGTTCAAGTGAAGGCGCAATGAACACCCTCAAGGAGATTCTGTTCTGATTAGAAAGTCAGCCATGGCAGCGAAGTGAAGTGACCAGAAGTCTTTGGAGGTCAGTGGGAGTATAGGGTAGGACTGGAGAAGATTAGAGGACTCTATTCTAGCCTGTCTCAGCCCTTCAGCTCCAGAGCACAGGGGCAGGACTAGTTCTGCCATCTAGAAACCCTTACAGAGCGCCGAATGTGCCTGCCATTTGTTGTGAGCCTTCTGTATTCCCCAAGTTCAGACACTTTGTAAAACAGCAGGGTCCTTCAGTCATGAGCTTCAGAGAAATGGTGGCTTAAAAGCCTCAAGGATCTGAGAAACTTCTCTCCCCCAGGAGTGACAAGCATGCTGGATCTCCAGCGGTCGTTTTTATAAGCAGTGTAAAGGGAAGGTGAAAGGACACCCAGACCTAGTCAACAGTTCAAGATGCAGGCAAGATCTATGCTCTGCAATGGTCCCAAAGTACAGGCTAATTGTGATCCAAGTGACAAGAAATTGGAACTGTGTCCATGCTAATGTCTTTGAACTTTAATTGTTATGACACAGTGAGTAAATC
The DNA here is from genome assembly GCF_982192425.1 of Myodes glareolus. NCBI lineage: Eukaryota > Metazoa > Chordata > Mammalia > Rodentia > Cricetidae > Myodes > Myodes glareolus. The sequence goes on from NC_142033.1 coordinate 66,505,887, forward strand.
TATGTTTTCACAAGGCTCGTTTTGTTTTCTTTCTCACACACTGGCACATTTGTAAGGGTTGCCCAGCTGCAACACGTGTGCATTATGTAATGATGAAAACAACAGCGAGCATGTCTGTTACTTCCAGTCCTCGTCATCTCTTCGATGAGGACATTTGAATCCTCCCTCAGAGAGGGTGAAGAAGAATGTCTCCTGTACACCTGAAGCAGATGATTGACAGGGGAAGAAGGAAGGCTGATTGCCAGCTCTGCCTCTACCTGTTTACACCTGGGCTGGGGACTCACAGCTGGGGTCTATTTCTGCTGAAACAAAGAGAAACCCTACACTATGTCCCTGTATGTCTAAATGATGGTGTCAACCATGTCCGCTGAAGGTGTTGATATAATTTTTATATCATTAATTCAGTAAATTGCCCCATAAGAGTCACATATGTTTATGTGATGTCTTTTTTTCCCCCTGTTACTTTGCTGTCTCCTTGGGAAATTCTCTTGCAGAACTAACAATTAGCATACAATTAAATATAAAAGCAATCAAGCCAAGAAGATGCCTCCTATAATTTCCAGCAATCTTGCCTGGACCTTGCGTCCTTCATTGTTTTGCCCAGGTAGCAAAACATTCAATTATGAGCAGTCCCAGCATTGAAAGCAGGCCTGGATGCAGTACAAAATCAACAGATAAGGGCTGCCTCATTCCTTTGCAGTCTACAGAGGTGGGGGTGGGGGAGGACAGGGACCAGCAGATGTGAAAATATGCACATTGACCCTACGTCCCAGGCATCTGCTAATGAAGGCAGTCTGGTCAGGCAACCTTGGAAAAGGTGCAGACAAGCTCTTTGTTGCAATTCTCTTTGCTTTGCTATTAAAATATTTCCCTAGGAGAGAAAGCCTATATTTCCAGAGCAGGTTAGTGGGGCCAATATAATTCCAAAAGCAACGCTAGTCATTTGGAAAAACAAGGCAGCCAGAAGCTGTTTGTTGATGTTCACACTGTGCCAAGACTTTCAGTAATATTTTTCTGAACTCTCACAACAATTTCACCAGGGCATTCATTGTCCCCATTATAAATTTGCAGAACAATGAGTCAGAGCATCCATTAGAAACATATTATGTTGGGTCGAATGATGGGGAGCAAATAGAAAGGAACTTTCTAGGTGTTCCTGGAGCGGTGCATGCAATTTGAGAGAAAGTCTTCACTTTTAAGTTTTACAGATAAAAATATTGCTTAATCCAAATGGAAACAAGCCAAACTGAACTAAGCTCCCCTTCCTGCTCAGTCAAGGAGAAGTTAAGTCATTTAGGCTGTGAGTCAGGGTCCATTCAGGTGCACAGGTTCCCAAGTGGGACTCCAGTTCCAAAAAAAGGTTTGTAGAAGACCAAAGAGTTTAGGAGATTCCAAGCTCATTACACAGCACATAGGTTAGAAGTACCTGAGAAACCACATTATTACAAGGTTACAAGGACAGCAATACACTTATCAATTAGGCAAAAAAAAATCATCTAATAGATGGAAATCCATTTACTATTTACTGACCAGCAGCGTGGGTCTACTAGTGTACTAGATACGGAAGTGTATTGTTGAACAAAACAGAGTCCATGCCACACTTACAGGTTGGGAGAAGTAGAAGATGTGGAATTGGGTCTAGAGAGATGGTTTATACCTCAAAGTGAGTACTGCACTTCTCAGCACCCATAACTGGCAATGCTAGCTCAAGGGGAAACAAAACATTCTTCTGGACTGGACAGTCACCTGCACTCAGTTCACAACACTCATCCCCAACACACACATATACGCATAACCAAAACAAAATAAAGAGCCCTTTTAAATGGAAGTGTATAATACATGATAACAACAATGATCAGGTGGCATCAGACGGGAGAAAGCAAAGTGGGAGTGAGGGTGGGGCCTGTAGGAAGGACAGATGGCAAAAGTGGTGTTTGAGCTGAGTGTCATGAAAGTACCATGAATGAGTAGGCTGAAGAAGAACTAGTCAGGTATATTTATGAACAGTAGAGAGACAATGGAAGGAAGGGAGAGAGACTCTGAGAAGCAGCTATATACACACGGGGCACAAATCTGCAATTGTAGTAAGGCTTGGAAGGAATAAACCAACTGATAGCTGACAGTAATAGGCATGTGCCAATCCCACCTGTTGGGAATAAGACCACTACCATAGGGGAAAGCCAAAATTGAAGCAAGCTTTAATTAAATACTGGCCAGGTAGATGGACTTTGGCCAGATCCATACCCAGGTTCCCAGCAAATGGCCCTGAGTCAAGGCTTGCAGGGACTGAGAAAAGGCAAACCCCGCAATCATCTGTTTTCCCATCAGGTCCGATCAGGGGAAAACATACATTCTGACATGTGTCCTGCCCACACACCTTCTTCCCACGTGTGATCAAGCATACCTGGTACAGATTGGTCAACCAAACTTGATTAGGGGAGTGAAAACATGTGATTTGTTATTGCCCATGACAATAACCTCCAGCATTTCAGAAAGCATCTGCCTTTGGGCAAGGGGCTTGCAGATTAGAGGCATGTTTGTTTTATGGTTCTCTTAAGCATGGTAATTAAAACTTAAAGCATAACTTTGACTCTCACGCATGCTTCCACAGAGGCAATATTCTAAATACGTCTGATGACAGCCTGGGTGAATTCTTCCAACAGTCCCTCCTGCAGATGTGGGGACAGAACTGCTCCAACGTTCTTCTGTTGGTGAACAGCAGACACTGTATCTAAACACAGATGGACTATGCCAGATCTGTTCTCATAATAACTGTACTATAATGCCATTTTACACATCCACAGTAATAAAGCAGGGCCCAGGGAAAGGATCTAAGTAACTGAGGCATTACTTACCTTTTCATTGCTTAAGATTTTTATAATCAGCCATACATGTACTCTCTCTGTCATCATGACTTTTGGGCTTCAAAGAGACCAATTTATCAATAACTGCACTAATGCCTATCAATAATAACTCCCTATGAAAATACAATTCTAAGAAAATATAATAGATCGTTAATTTCAGATATTGAATCCTGTGGATTCAATCAGTTCTCAATGGGGAGCCTGGGGACTAATTGTTAGTGATATGGCTTGAGGCAGGGTTTTGTCCATATTCCAGTGATAACTGTTAGATGAAGGAATGGACACGCCTGGCAGCTGCAGTGCCAAGCTGCAGTGAAATGAGCACCACACACACCCCCTAGGAAAGGGCATAGAGACAACGCTTTAGAGAACGCAATCCCTGGTCAGGCTTTTGTTATTAACATGATATAATTTTAGAGATTTTCTGTCCTCGCCTGCTTCAGCTTTCTTCCCAACAGGAAGGACATGAGAACACCCGTCTTAAGGGACTTGGTGGAGTAATACAAGCTTCTTTACGATCAATGTGACCAGCCAGAAGCATTTCAGTATTCTCTTCAGTGAAGATGAATGATATTGAGAGCTAAGAATTTCTGGTTACATTAAGAAAAGTGGACAGCTGTAGAATTGTGAGTCATATGCAGGTAGAGAGCTTCAAACTGAACCAAAAGCAGGGTCAGAACAGGTCCATAAAGGACCAGAGCACAGAGTGCTGTTCAGGAAACCCAGTCCATTTGCTAGGTTGAGGGGCGAGTTCCGCAGGTTCTTAGTCTGTCTTCAAAGCTTCCCAGCATCTGTAAACCAAACAAAGTTATCCATTTATTCATGTGTTTTCTACTTTTAAAGTTTTCTTTCATACAGTCAACAAAGATTTGTGTGTCCTGAGACTGTGTCGATGCTGTTCTAGCTGTTGGGAATAGGACAAAGGGACACAGTCTCTCCTCTAAATGACTTCATTTGATCTTAGGGACACAGACAATGAACATAAAGAGAATAAAATTAAAGAATGATACATTGTGTTATGACAAGCACCGTGAAAACAGAATCTGCAAGTTGATTCATAAGTAACCTACAGTTATTTTAGGTGAAGTGGTCAAGAAGATCTCTTTTCATCGCATCCTTTTTTTTGGGGGGGGCGGGGTTCAAGACTGGGTTTCTTTTTTGAAGCCTGTCCTGGAACTAGCTCTTGTAGACCAGGCTGGCCTCGAACCTCGAACTCACAGAGATCCGCCTGCATCCTAATTTTTTTTTGACAAAATAACTTTCCTTTGAAAGTTTCAAATTAAAGAAAATGTAAGCATTGAATACATGCATGCCACTCCTACAGACTCAGCAATTCTTCACACTTCTGCTGAACCATTTGAAGGAAAGCTGTAAGAATTGGGAAGTGTCCTGCCTACATATCAAAACTTAGAAATACAATATTTAGGCATTTACATCAGGTAGTAGTAGATTTTAGAGCTAGTGGGCCAGGATGTACAGCTGAGGATACTGTCGGTACCAATAAAGGAAAATGAAAAAGAATTACGTTTTCTTTTATGTTGATGAAACTGAAAGTATGATGATGGAATATATTATTAATAATAAATTTTTAATTTTTCCACATTGTGTGTGTGTGTGTGTGCGTGCCTGCATGCTTTTTGCATGTGTTTGCATGTGAAGGCCAGAGGATCAAGAATAATCCTCTGTTGCTCATCCACCTTACTCATCAAGGAAAGAGCTCTCAATCAAACCCAGAGCTTGCCAATATGGTTATTCCTGCCTGATAGTTTTCTCTGAGGAACCCCTGCCTCGGCCTGCCAGGGCTGAAATTGCACGCAGAATCCAATGCCCATCTGACATTTATTAAGGTTTCTGGAGATTTGAGTTCTCACACTTACGGGACAAGTTCCATTTTCTCCAGCCCTCAGATGTTCGTCTATGGTTGCGAATCTCTGGTAAGTCTTCACACATTTTGTATATTTAGAAAATAACAGCTACACACACCACATCTTGAGTGTATTCATCATTTGGCAGTCATTTACAGAATGTTATTGGATTCTATTCTTCACTTGATTTTTAATACATTGTTACTTTACATATTAATTGATTTCAATTGAAGGTTCAGGGGAGCTCCTGGATTTTACATTTAAATAGAAATTTAAATAAGACTTTCCTTTCTGCTTGCACTGTGCTTGAAAAAAAAACACACATAAGAACTGCAGTCTGAGCTCAGGATTTTCATCTGGAGAAATTTTTGTGGAGACAGAAATATTGTGCCTTGCTTTAATTTCTTAAACCAGAGGAAGCAATAAAGCCAGTTAACACTACCCATGATTGAAGTGGTATTAACTGTCACTCACGAGGCTTTTACCCAGTGTAATTTCTAGATATCACCCACCACTCCATCGCTATGCTTGTATGTGGAATTCATTAAAATGTTACCAAAGCTGTTGTAAAATATAGTTTCAAAGTCCCGCCATGGGTGCACACTACCAGGCAAGTACTTGTTTTACGTTCACCAATGTTTTGTCCTTGACATTGAATTTCAAAACCATATTATAAAATTTTCATGGTAGGGAAACTCAGGATATTCATCTTCTACTGATGGAAAATATCACAGACCTGGGAGTGATAATTAATTATGTAAGAGTGAAGATCATCAGGTCAGGAGCTTGGGGCAGGAGCAGGAATTTTTCCAAAGTATGCATTGATGAACAGCTCAGTGTGGTTCCATACACTTCATATGTGTGTCCAGATATAGCTGTCCCTTTGTCGCTTGTCATCAGGCGTAACAAACATTAGCAGACTCCCCTCTGGTGACACTGAATTGCTGCTGTGGCTCCTTCTTAGGATGCATTTTCACAGGTAGCCTTTTCTGAATAAAGGCAGAAACTGGGTCTTTGGTATTTAAACTCTAACATGGATTATTCAAACAAAGACTTTTGAACAGTAATGACAGGCAGATTGAGAAGTCAAGAGATGCTCCTGAATGCACAGGCTGAGACTTTTGATTAAAGGGATTTTCTTTTTAGTTTTGGTTCTGTGGATTTGAGTACAGGAGTCTGCAGAGGCTATAAGGGCTTGACTGCTCTAGATCCAGAGTTACAGGCTGATGTGGGACAGCTAACCTGGGTGTTCCAGCTCCTCTCCAGAGAGAAAGAGAAGCAGTTTGCACTGTTGCATCATGGTGTGCTGTCAACATGAACAGTACATACACATGTGTGGATAAATGATGATCATGCTTGCAAGATCATACAATGTTCCTTCCAACAGAGATTGGTTCATTTTTCAGGAAGATACCATGGCATTGTTCTGTGACTCAGTACTGGCCTCACACTGACCTCAGCCACAGCATAAACTTCTGTGTGGTTTTACTTCCATATCTGTGTATGCACACAAGCCATATCGTGTGGACATAGCGGAGAACTGTTTACAGAGCAAGCATTTAGAAACCTCTTTCTTAGCTCAAGGCTTTATCCAATACACAGTGTGACCTTTGGCACAGTCTTCCTCTTAAGGGAGCCCCATCTTCCTATAGGTGAAATATTAAGTTTGCACAAGATACAGGAGAGACCTTGGATACAGAAATTATGTCAAAAGTATTTCTCTTCTTAAATCTTGACAGTAGATGCAATGTTCTCTATTATCTGAATGAATAAGACAGAGGCAAAAAGCGAGCGATTAACTTACACACTGCCACACAGGTAGTTCAGCAGTCAAAGTCAGGGTACGCCAGGCAGAGAGAGCCGAGCTGATTAGATACAGGTTGCAGTAACAACCTCTGAAGATTATCTTTCTCCTTTGGCACCTATCACACATGGAAGCAATGGGAAATCAGCTCACGGGAAAGTGAGAGTTGTTCTAGGTGCTTTCTATTGTGATAAAATACTAACCAAAATCAGCGTGGGGAGGGAAGGGGTTATTTCAGCTTACAGCTTATACAGTTCATCATCCAGGGAGGTCAGGCAGGAAATCAAGGGAGGAACCTGGAGACAGTAACTCATGCAGAGGTCACAGAGGAGTGTTGCTTACTGACTTGGTCCTCATAGCTTGTTTATCCTTCTTTCTTATACAACCCAGGACCTCCAGTACAGTCTACAGTGAGCTGAGGCCCCCAGTCTGAATCATGGATCAAGAAAATGTGCCACAGGCTTGCCCACTTTGGTGGGGGCATTTTCTCAGTTGAAGTTCCCTCTTCCAAAATGATTCTAGCTTGTGTCAACTTGACACTAATACTAGCCAGCACAGGGTAGATCATCCTAGGGAAAGAGGAGACTGGGTGTACTTAAGAATAATTTTACAAGGACAATTCTTCCAGGGGTGGATTGTATGATGTCACTGAAGGATTCTTTAAAGTAGTATAAATGCTTCCAAAAAATATACTATGGTTTCTAATACTGGAGGATGCTGACCTGCAGGCCTTGGCAAATATGCCTAACCCACCTCAGCATGAGATGGACACCCCCTCAAAGACAAACACTTCATAATGGTTCACACAACAATTAACCAGCAGAGCAAAAGGACACACAGAGAGTCTGAAAGAGAAGTCCACTGGATGCACTTGTTAGGATTCCAAAGTAGCTCCAGGAACCTGTCAGATATTTCAAGCTGGTGCAGGAGATAACAGATATTGTGGTGGTTGTTTTTTTTTTTTTTTCATGATTTCCCATCCTAGCTGTCACCCTAAAACTTGACAAAATGGAATAATTCCAGGTTTATTAGCATCAAGACACAACAAGGTCCCTGTGAGAGACAGGTAAAAAGCTCCGTGGGGCAGCAAGCTTTTAGAGGCCTCCAAGTGCTAATTGCAGGTGTGAGGAATCAGGGGCTCAGTGACAGAAGTCAGGAAGCCAGGGCCATGGGAATAGCCATTTCCCACCTCCCAGCCTCTGGATTTCTAAAAGCCATCTTATACACACACACACACACACACACACACACACACACACACACACACACACAAACGTACACGCCACATAAAGCTATTAGAGAACTCTGAGTGATGATTTACTCCATGGGGGCTACATCCTAGGGAATTTTATGCACAAAGTGAAATGACTCTTGCCTGAGGGAGCACCCTTTTCATCTAATTCATTGGCTTTATGAGGAAATAGGAAAAAAATTGTATAGGAACATGCTCAAAGGCAAGTTCATAAAAACGTTCTATGCAGAGGACAAAGGAAGCACAGGTGTACGCAGCCACAGCGGGATAAGTGTGCATTACTTCATTAAGTTCTCTTAATGCATTCATTAGCTGGGGCTTTGCCACAGTCTCACCTTAAAAACAAGGATTCAGGATTTAGGGTATTTATACAATTGGCCCAAATCAACACAACAAGGAGGATACTTTCTAATATATTTTGTCCAACCCAGGGCATAAGTTAACTTGTTTCATAGTGTGATACTGAACCCTCATGAGATCTGTACAAGGCAAGCTTACTTCATCCATTTTTCTACATGTACATTGTCTGATTTTCTGGGCAGACATGGGTCATCCCTGAATTAAAATCAATTTTCATTGCTAGACATGGCCTGAGGGGTTGCTGGCTCATTCAAAATGTAGTATAGACTAAAGAGCTGAACTCTGAGACACAAAGAAGCAAATGCTAGGGTCAAGAATATTCCAATTAGAGGACAGAAAAGATGGCGAAAGAAAGGAATAAAACCTGGGGATGGGTGGGATGATCGCATGTTCGCTTTCATCTTTGCTTCATGTACAGTGAATGCCAAAAAAATATTGTCCAGAGGACTTAAACTGGATAACCTCAGCGCTCCACCCAACATTGTGCACAGCACATAAACTCTAGGGCCTTCCTTCGAAACAAACAGAGATTACTTTTCCATACACAGACCTCTGTGATAATGCTAATTAGTACAGCCATGCTCCCACATCCCGATGGCTCATGCACACAGCAGGCCTTAGGCTGAGTTGTTTATTATCAAGAGGAAATGGATCAAAAGCAGAGAGCATCATTTTATGCAGCAGTAGAATAATATTTACATTGGTTGAAGATCAAGTGCCTGGACTCTGGGCACTTATCCACCCACTTCCTCTCAGGAAGCCATTACAATGCTAAGTGCTGCAGGGAGACCACTTTGGGCAGTTCCTCTATCCAACACATTGCTGTGTTTTTGACAGAAGGTCTTTGACAAATACCATGTACAACTTATTTCTCCTTAAGCCTACCTCCTTTTATTAGACTGAGTCCTTTGAGGAAAGGAGCCATTAGAACCTACGGTGTCTCTCAGTTTTTTACCCTTAAAGGTCCTGTTTATTGTCATTCAACACAAAATTGAAAGCAGGCTTCAGTCTCTATAAGTACCAGAGTCATGTGTGGCACTGTATGCCAGCACCTAATCAGTTATAGAGGACAATGTGGGGACTGAAAACAACCAGTTAATGGATGGACACAAACATTCACATGCTTACAATAGGTAGCATTTCTCTAGAAAGCAGAGACCGAAGCCAGGTATGGTGTTCAACCATGATATCAGTACTTAGGAGGCCAAATATAAATATTAGAGTTCTTGGCCAACATGACCTATATTGTAAAACATGTATAAAAGGGAAAAATACAGATAAAGGAGGCTATAAAACACATTAAATAACTACTATGTGTTGGATATTATGATACTGGCACAATGTATTTAGTTTTTGGGAATTATTGTGGTCCTGGGAATTAGGTAAGGACCTAAATTAAAACGCCTAAAAACGCCACCCCCCCATGCTGTAAATGCCATCAATTGGCAAATGGCAGAACTCAGATTCAGACTCATACTTCGTTCTAATAGTAATAGTAAGGCCTGCTGGGGTTTCACTTCCTTTGGCTTTCCCACTGCACCATCATTGTCTCTAATATTTTTTGTAATCTCCAAAGTACAAAAATACACTGGGAAAATCTATATGTCAGAACAGACAGTTAAATTTAGATTGATAACCATGTATCAAGATGGGCTTGTTGATATAACAGAGTACAACAAAATCGTCAACACAGGGAACACAAGCTTTAATCAGTGAAGGCTCAATGTAGGTAGAGTGATAGACAAAGCAATGTACTGTCATTCTCATGGTTGCCCCAGAAGAACAGCCCTCCTCAATCAATCCTGCTGGAGCAGACACAGCCATCCTGCCACCTCATAGCATTCTTCCACGATCTTAGTCAGTTTATTCTGTGTGGTGTAGAATCCAACCAAACATATATTTACTTATTTAATGGTTTCTGAGCACTTGCTATAGTCAAGCCCTGTATTAGACTCTGGTGATGTAGAACTACAAAGTCAAGGTGCCATGGTCCTGCTCTCAAAGACTTTCATAAGAAAGAGGTGTGGCCATGAACTATTGGGCATTTATTTCTTGTGGAATACACATTACTTTCAGCTAGGCTTTACCCAAGTGCCTCAGGACACTGTTATAGGTGGGAAACTGATACAAAAATAAATAAATAATGGAGAGGACTGGAGTCTTAGACGAGGCTAAGTCAAGCATCTTCATAAATAGCTAAATATCTGAATCCACTACCCTGTGATACAAATAACTGTTCTGGGGAAAATCAAGAAGAATAAACGTTATCTATCAATTTCTCCTGATACACCTGAGCCCCACCAACCAGTGTCAAGTTGATCTCACGTAGCACTCGGGGATAATTCGTTCTGTTCTCAGAAAGCCTAGAGTATGTTGAGAATGGAAGGCAGGATGCCAGCGTGGCAGCATATCTGACTCACCGATGTGCTGTTCACATCGGTTCGTCAGAAGGAATGAAGGGGGAAAGCATCAAAATGGTGTGCAGATGAAAGCGCAGGCCACAAACACATCAGAGTGGAAACTCACAGCAAAGAGAGATGGGGAACTCTGCCCAGGAACCTAAAGGATCTCCCAAAACAGCACGATTAACTTCTCTAGCCATGAGCACATTGACCTTGAGACAGAAAGTTACATGATGTTCAAAACCAAGACTCTCACAGTTTTTCTGCCTTGATCACTCCTTTCCATTTCCTGGGAAAGAAAATGTCAATCTACCATGTCTGGCTAGGCCATTTTGTTTTTAAGAGATTAAGAGCTCGTCTAGCTCTCAGACAGGAAAGTAGATGGGCTATTGTGAGTGTTCTCTAATTTTCTTCCAGTCACTGATAAATAATGGAAAACAGTGACAAAGACACTATAAACTTTGTTTAGTCCACCCAATGGCTAGTGATACAGAAATCTGGGCAATTTCTGAGGATTTGAGGACTGGCCAACTCTCTGAAGTATGCTGCTTGTATTTTTTTAAGAGTGTTTCCAAGGCACTAGAGCCGATAGAGATGATTCCAAGTAACCTTCCCTTTTGATGGGCAGAAAAAAAAATCCTCAAGAGAACATCATTTGAGAACCCTCACATGTTTTTAGTGATTTACTTTTTGCATTTTGATCTCGCTCTGGAAGCCAACACAAAGCCTTTGCTATGGTCCCTTGGCCCATCCACTTCTGTGTATCTTTCATTTGGAGTTAGTCAGAGCTAAAACTTGAAATGTCATCTTCATGCTGGGATCATAGTTCTATATTCAGGAGATGTCATGACCTCTCTAGGTCTCAGTTTCCCTGCTTTCAGAATTGAAAAGACTAAAAAATCCTAACTGGGGGGGTCTCCTGAAAAGTGAAGGAGATCACAGCCGTGTACATCCTTAACAGAGACCATGGGTACTTCTCTTCAGTGTTCTCTCCTCACTATCTAGACTAACATGTATCTATTCATAAGATATACTATATAGAGGATCTAGAACACAATTCTTCCCTCATTGACATTATTTTTATTTACCATTTAAAGGTATATTCTAGCATGGCAGAGCAAGATGATAACCAAAATGTGAGGCAGTTGGTCATATTTTGTCTGCAGTCATGAGTCAGATAGCAACAAATATGTTACACCACTGTGCTGGCTAGTCTTTGTCAACTTGACCCAAGCTAGAGTTATCTGAAAGGAGGGAACCTCAATTGAGAAAATGCCACCCTAAGAGTCAGTTTTAAGGCATTTTTAAAATTAGTGGTAGATGAGGAAGGGCTCAACCCTTTGTGGGTGGTGTCATCACTGGGCTGCTGGTCCTGGGTTGTGTGAGAAAGCCAACTGAGAAGGCGAAGGAAAGTAAACCAGTTAGCAGCATCCCTTTATGACCTCTGCATCAGTTCCTGCCTCCAGGTTCCTGCCCTTACTGAGTTCCTCTCCTGACTTGCTTTGATAATGAATATCAATATTTAAGCATAAGCCAAATATACCCCTTTCCTTCCCAACTTGTTTTTTGGTCATGTGTTTTATTGTGGTGTGTGTGTGTGTGTGTGTGTGTGTGTGTGTGTGTGTGTGTGTCTCAGTATGTAGCATCATGTGGATGTGTGGTGGGCTGTCAAAAGACTGCTTTCAGGAATGGGTTGTGAGACACGGGGATGGACTTCAGGTGATCATGCTTGCATGCCAAGTACCTTTACCTATGAGCTACCTCAACTGCCCTCTAGAACAACTTCTGGCCCCAGGAATCCTTAGTTTTATGAGTGAGGGGAAAGGCTATAGACACATGAGCAAAGTAGTAGTGAGGAGACCCTCAGGTACAGGGGAACATGGAGAAAGATCTGAGCTCAGTAGAGCTGAGAAGGAGCAGAAGGTTTTGCTGAGAAGTGGTACTTGCTTGGGAATCTGTTTGAAGATGTGTACGGGCCAGCCGACTGAAAAGAAACACCTATACAGAAGCGCAGAGCTCCTACCAACTGCTCCCCTTGGCCTCTCCACCCTGGGCTGGTTTCCCACACTGGTACTGTCTCCTCCAGCCTGTCTCTGACTTTCTTTGTCTCCCTCTCATCTGTCCTTTCTACTGCATGCCACATCCATGCTTCCCAAGCCAGGCTCACCTTGGGAACCGGCCATCCATTTAGGTTTATCAGGGACAGAAATCAGACTTTCTATGATAAGCCAACTGAAGAGCAGAGTTGGTCCCTGGCCCAGCAACATCATTCATGGAGTCTGCAAACTGTGACAGTTTCCTAATTCCACTGTGCTACTCTGTTGTCTTCTACCCTCCTGCGAAGCCCCACCCCCTTTTCTCAGTGGGCAGCCTGAGGTTTCTTCCTCTGTGATAGCAAATGTCCTACAGAAGGACATCCCAGAACTTCTTTTCAATTCCTTTATGAGCGTCACCATCAGGACAAGCAGAAATCCTTCTAAACTATGGTCTCTGAAGTCTTCTAACCTTCTCAATTTATCACTGCCAAATTTCTGCAGACATGCGGCATTGCCCAGAAACCACTTTCTGTGATATTCAAGGCATTGTATTCCTTTATCCTTTTTCAAGTATCTGTACTGAATTCCTAGCACAGACCACAAGAGCCTGTGCAGATCAGTTCAGAACATCACCTTACACTGGTAAGAAAGAAGCAAGCTTTTCACACTGGCCTCCCCAGTCATTCCTTTCGATGTGACCTCACATAAGTCACTTTAGTCTCACTAAAGCAATGATGTTTTTATTACTTAGTCCTCTTCTTCAGCCTTGTACCATTCAAGCCATATTGCCATGCCATGATATCCCTTAAATCTTAACCAGAGGTCAGCAAACTATGGCTTGTGAGTCTTTTCCATCCACAGCCAAGTTTTACATGTGCAGAATGTTTTTGTTTGTTTGAACCGAGTTAAGTCTGTTAACTTGTGTATTGGTCTCAGGTGCTTAAACCTGATGGCAGAAGAGATGGGTAATTGTGACAGAGTGTTTCTGGCCCACAAAGTCCCAAATATTTGCCATTTGGCCTTTTACCAAATCCTTTTCCAAGTCCTGATCTATATAGTGTGATGTCTGATGTTTCATTAAAGCTTCAATACGTCAAGATTATGATTAACTATATTTATAATTAAAAACGTATATGCATAAACACCAGAGAAAAGTTAGGCTGTTTAATCTCTTCCACATCACTATTTATGTGTGAAGAGAACTCAGAAGGGTGTCAATTCAGTTTTAGGAGTCTCAAGTTTTTTCTTTCTATTATTTCTAAAGGTAAGTCTAGCACCCCATTTTTCAGGTTATAATAAGATGCAAGGGTAAAAATTGTACGCATACAAGACCATCCAACTTGATCCCTGGCACACGGTGGCTTTTACAGTGACATGCAGCTTGTCCTCCACTGCATCTTCTGGGTAATTCAGTCACCATCTCTAATTGGAGAAAGGACACAGTGTCTTTATTATTTAACAGATCTTAATGGAGACTCCCATCACTTCAACCTAAATATCCTTCGCCAAACTTGTCTTTGACATCCACGTAAATACATTGCACACCTTTGTGTATGCCCAGCCCTCCTCCCTTTTATTACCATGGCTCCTCATGCATGAAGTGGGCAAACACAATCTGCTTGTATAATTAAAAACTTTACGGAGTGTCTGGGCACTTGCATCAGATGCTGCTCTGGGGTGTGGAGAATGAGCATCATCCTGAAAAGCATCAATCGGATGGAAGTTTTGTTAGGAAAGAGAAGCAACAACTTCACACCTGACCATATTCAGATGCTTCCTACATAGTTCTGGAAGGAAAATAAAAGCAACTTCATGACCCATTTTAGAAGACAGTGGTTTATCTATTGGTTGTTATGAAAAGTAGGTGAGACAGTCAGTCAAAGTGCTATTAAGGTCATTTGCTAGAGGAACGGTGAGATGCTGCTGACTGACAGTCTCAGCTGGTGCATCTCTGGCTGCTTCCTCACACTATGCTAGAGCCGTGCTGCTCAAGTGCTGCTCACAATTGCTGCCCGGTCCTGGTGTGGAGCATAGTGATGATATATGGCAAGTGGAATTCTTCTAATATAAGAGTTACTTTGGCAATGTTCTGACCGTAGTATCTTACAACAATAAAAGGAGAGACAATATGATTCCTGCTTTCAGAGGGTTTCAGTCCACAAAGGTGAAGAAAACATGGCAAAATACCTCAGTTCATGGAAGGGGGCATAGGCATAGATAACAATCTATGTGCATCATAGCAGATCAAGAAGCAGTGAGTGGGGCAGGAATTGGTCAGGCATGACACATTCTCAAAGACTTGTCCCCCAGTGACTCATTTTCTTCAGCAAGGCCCTAACTCCAGAAGTTTCCAGAACTTCTTAAAATAGTGCTACTCTTTGGGAGCCAAGTGTTCAAAAGTGAGATTGTCTCAAATATTTCAGACTCAACTAAAATATTCTGCCTCTAGAGACTAGAGGGTCATGACCAAGTATATCCCATCTCATGGCCAAAGTTCCCATAGTGCGGGCAGTTCCAGCATCGTTCAAAGGATCAATTTTAGACACTAAACTGATATTTGTAGAGAAATTTTAGCCTTGAGCCTCTATAAAATAAAAAGACATGAGTAACGTTTGCCATTCCCAATAAGGAGGATGAGAATTCTAGAAAAGAAAGATTGGGCCAAAGCAATATGGAAACCCAGCAGGGCAAATATCAACTCCTGCAGTACCATCTTCAACTTCCTGTTAGCTCTAACAGGCCTGGGAAGATCCACCTCATTGCCTTCCCAGTCATATTCCAATAGCCTCTTTGTTGGGCTATGGGATATATACGGGATATATCAGCACCATAGCTTTCTTTGGAAGATGCCCCATATTCCTGTCATCTCCAGCATCCTGGAGTCTCCATTGCAACATGGGCTTCACCCTCAAAGGTTCATGAACTACCTGATCAGTGACTGTATTTTGACTGATCTTTGAAGTATACTTTAAAAATACAGATACAAATCTCCATAATTCTATAACTACTATGTTTTTCCTGTTTTCATGTTTTTACAACCTGCTCCCTCTAAATAAATGCCAAGCTATCTTACCAGATGAAGCAGTACTCAGGGGTTCTCTATACCAGTGGGGAGCAGTGACCTTTGAGATTCTGGGAGATGAACTCAGGAAATAGTGAACTTATGTGAATATGTTACCCCTGTGGCTCTCTCTTTAAAGAAGAAACCTTATTTCTTATTGTTGATATATTTTAAAGAATTAGAAGATAAAGTATTAGACTTCAGTTTGGGCACTTACAAACACAGTTTGATGTTGCTGTTTCGCCTCTATTTCTCCCTAATTTCCTGACCCCACTGACCCTGCACCTTCCACCCACTTACACCTTTCCAGCTTCATGTTATATGTGATCTCTTGCCTAACCCCCATCTTCAACCGATCTTTTTACATTCTTAAGAGCATGCCATTTTTGTGATCTAGAGATACAGGAAGTCTGTTGGTCAGTGAAGCAGCTTATTATAGACTATTTCATTTCTGGTGACTTAGAACCAGGTCCTAATCAAAGAGAGCATGCTTGTAAATCTGATGTTTCAAGTAATGGAGAGATACCATATATCAACAACAGAGGTCAGAGTCAACAGCTAATGCTTAATTAAGACAGGTCTGTTAAGCTTAGCTTGGGATCAGGGCTGCAAAACCTTGCAACCCTAAAATGCAGAATACAGATCCTGCTATGTGACATAAAAACTGTCCATCTTGAGATAGCTACACTAATTGGTTCAAAGCTCTTTGTGAAAAGAGAACATCCACTCAGGATATGATCATCTTTCTGGTCTCTTACACAGACCTGGCAATAGAAACGTTCTTCCACATAGCAGAAAAAGAGAGTGGTGCCATGGTAATGGCAAAGACAATATTGCCATTACCCAAAGTAAGAGAGCTAGGCTATCCAGATTAGAGTTCCAGAATCCCTTTTAACCCTCTCAACTTGTGTGTACCTATTCTCCTGGGTAAGATGGTGTTGTGTCCCCTTGATTCAAGACTAGTACTGCTGCAATTATGAATGCTACCCTCATTCAATAGGGATGTACTCAGTCTGATAAAGAGGAGTCCTTGCTGGGAAGCTATAAGGATTATCACACACTGCCAGTGATGAATTTAAAGCATACTTCATTGGAGGACCAAGATTAAACTCAAAGAGGTAAACTTTTTTTTTAATTGGGGGCAAATTCTCTGTACTTTGAATTTAAGTTCCTGCCAAAAAAAGTTCAAGGAGATAATAGAAAGATTATTGAGTTGGCCCAAACTAAACAATGTGGGAATGCCTGAGTTGTCTTAGCAGATGGTACAAGGGAAAATGAACAGGCAGGGGTAAGTGAGCATGCTGATTCAATATAGAATATGAGGCTGCACAACCCTCCAGAGTATTTTATCCCACAGTGGGGACCAGAAGGCACTGCATCCACCAATGCCAAGGAATGCACTGTCGGGAGCCTCTCTCCAATACCCAGTGGTGATTCTCCTCTGTAGGCTTGGAATGGGACAGGATTGAGCACAGAGACAGCCTCAGAACTGGGCTGCCTGGTACCATGGGAACGAAAAGACCTTGAAATAAGCGGAGATGATAGCAGGTGCTGGCAGACAGAGGATAAGATGATTTCTGAAATGACTGTCAAAGACAAAGGTGGAAACCAAGTAAACTTCCTCTGCAACTCTAAGCCAGCAGAATCTGACATATTACAGTGCTAAAGAGATGGCCAAACTAGAACACTGTGAACGTCCAGGGACCCAATAAAAATCGAGAATGGATGAGTGAAAAAGGGAAGTTACTGCTCTTTTAAAAAAGATTCCTCTCACATGATCATCTCATTAGATGCTGAAAAAGCCTTTGACACAATTCAACACCACTTCGTAATAAAAGTTTTGGAGAGATCAGGGACACAAAGGACATAACTAAACATAATAAAACTATATACAGCAAGCCTATAGCCAACTTCAAATCAAATGGAGAAAAACTCAAAGCAATTTCACTAAAATCAGGAACATGACATGTTGTCCTCTCTCTAGATACCTATTCAATATAGTACTTGAAGTTCTAGCTACAGCAATAAGACAACTAAAGGGGAGAAAGGGGATACAAATTGGAAAAGAAGATGTCACAGTATCATTATTTGAAGATGATATGATAATATGCAGAAGTGAACTCAAAAATTCTACCAGGGAACTCTTATGTCTGATAAACACCTTAAGTCAAGTGGCTGGGTACAAGATTAACTTAAAAAAGAAAATCAGGATTCCTCCTATATTCAAATGATAAGTGGGGTGAGAAAGAAATCAGAAAACCAGCACCCTTTGTAGCCTCAGATAATGCAAAATATCTTGGGGTAACTCTAACCTAGCAAGTGAAAGAACAGTATGGCCAGAATTTCAAGTCTTTTAAGAAAGAAATCGAGGAAGATAACCGAAGATGGAAATATCTCTCATGCTCATGGATTGGTAGGCTTAACATAGTAAAAATGGCAATCTTATCAAAAGCAATCTTTAGATTCAATGCAATACCAATTAAAATACCAACACAATTCTTTACAGACCTTAAAAGGACAATATTCAGCTTCTTATAAAAAAAAAAAAACCCAGGATAGCTAAAACTATCCTATACAATTAGAGAACTTCCAGAGATTTCATCATCCACAATTTCAAGCTCTACTACTGAGCTATAATAATAAAGGCTGAGTGATATTGCCATAAAAACAGAGAGATGAATAAATGGAATCAAAGCAAATATCCAGATGCAAATCCACACCCCTTGGACACTTGATCTTCTACAAAGATGTCAAAATTATGAAATAGAAAAAAGAAAGCATCTCTTCAACAAAAGGTGCTCGTATAACTGGATGTCAGCTTGTGGAAAAATGCAAATTGATCCATGTCTATCACCCTGCAGAAATCTCAAGGCCAAGTCAATTAAGACCTCAACATAAATCTAGATATACTGAACCTGATAAAAGAGAAACTACAAAACAATCTCAAATGCATTGACGCAAGAAGCAAGTTCCTGAACAGATCACCAATAGCACAGACTCTAATATAGATAATTAATAAATGGAACCTCATGAAATTGAAAAGTTTCTGTAAAGCAAGGGATACTATCAATATGACAAAATGGCAACCTATGGAATGGGAAAAGAGCTTCTATAACACCACATCTGACAGAGGGCTTATTTCCAAAATATATTAAGAACTGAAGAAACTAGACATTAATAAACCAAATAATCCAATTAAAAATGGGGTACAGATCTAAACAGAGAATTCTCAACAAAGGAATCTCAAATGACTAAAGAAGGAGATGTTCAACATCCTTTACCATCAAGGAAATGCAAATCAAAACGACTCTGAGATTCCATCTTACACCTGTCCAAATGGCTAAGATCAAAAACAAAAGAGACAGCTCATGCTGAAGAGGATGTGAAGCAAGGGGAACCCTCCTCCATTACTGGTGGGATTTCAAACTTGTACAGTCACTTTGGAAGTCAATGTGGTGATTCCTCAGAAAACTTGGAATCAACCTACCACAACACACAGCTATAGATGCTCAATCATTTGTATGGACACTTGTTCACCCATGTTCATAACAGCTTTATTTGTAATATGCAGAAACAACCTAGATGTCCCTGAAACAAGGAATGGATAAAGAAAATGTCATATATTTACACAATGGAGTATTACTCTGCTGTTAAAAACAAGGACACCAGGAAATTTGAAGGCAAATGGATGGAGCTAGAAAAAAAAAGAAAAAACATCCTGAGTAAGGTAACCCAATCGAAGAAAGACAAACACAGTACGTACTCACTCATAAGTGGATACTAGCTATAAAACAAAAAATAACTATGATACAATCTACAGACCTGAGAGTCTGGGTATCAAAGAGGATTCATGTGGGTCACACACAGATCTCCCAGGGAAGGGGAAATAGAAGAGATGTTGTAAGTGAACTGAGGGTGGGTGGAAAATGGAGCACAAGCTATCAGGTTGGAGGGGTAGAGGGGGAGAGTATTGAAAGGGACTACTGGAAAGGGGTGGGGGGCATTCTCAGGTCAGGTAAAAACCTAGCACAAGGGAATCTCCCCGGAATCTACAAAAAAGACCTCAGCTTAGACTCCTAGCAATAGCAGATCTGTAGCCTAAACTGGCCATCTCCTGTGACTGGATTGATACCTAGCCCAATTGTCATCAGAAAGTCTACTTTAGTAACTGGTGGAAACAGATGCAGACCCATAATCAAACATTAGGCAGAGTTTTGGGAATCCTGCAGAAGAGGGGGAGGGAGAATTGTAGGAGCTGAAGGGGTCAAGGACACCACAAGAAAACTCACAGAATCAACTAACCTGACTCACAGGGGCTCACAGAGACTGAACCAACAACCAGGGAACCTGCGTGGGACTGACCTAGGCCCTCTGTATAAATGTGACAGTTGTACAACTTGGTCCTCTTGTGGGACTCCTAACAGTGGGAGCAATGGCTGCCTCTGACTCTTTAACAGGCTTTTGGGACCCTACTCCTCATAGTGGGTTGCCTTGTCCAGTCTTAATATAGGGGAGGTACTTAGTCTTACTGCAAGTTGATATGTCACGTTTTGTTGACACTCAAGGGAAACGTGCCCATTTCCTAAAAAGAAACCAAGGAGAAGTGGGTTGCAGGGTGGGAACAGAGGGGAATTTGGGAAGGGACTGGGAGGAGAGGAGGAATGGGAAACTTCAACTATGATGATAAATAAATAAATAAATAAATAAATAAAAGGGCATCCACTCGTTTGTCCTGTTCCAGGAGTCCAAATCAGGTCTAGATTCCATGGACTGAAGAGGAGAGAGAGTCCATAGGATCAAAAATTCTACCGCAGGGAGGCAAGAATATAATGTGATACTTTCTCCAGTCCTTCACAATGGACCTGAGCATTCCCAGGGAGGCCAGGGTTGCAGGACTTCGGCCAGATAATTCAAGAACTGTCGAGCACAAGATCAGAACATCACTATTGAGTGGGTGCTTCTGGGCTTCGTGGAAAGTGTGGCTGCGTGACTCTGAGGTGGAGCTGGGGACATGTAAAGCCTCTACTCAAATCTGCTTCCAGAATAGCCAGCTGGTAGGAGTATAGCATGCTCGTCCACTCAACTCCAGCTGTACCCAGTTAGCTCCATGTACACAGGGTCAGTATAATGAGGAGGTTGGTTCTGGTCTGTTCTTATCTGTAGCCCCTCACATAGCGCTTGGAGCCCAGAAGTATCCACAGTACTTCAGATTTAGCTAGACCACTGTGCCGTGACTGAGGCAGTTCTAGCTTAAGCATCCTGTCCTTTTGCTTTCACAGGTGTGGACATCCCGTTTGCTGTCCAACAAACAACATCCCGTTGTTGTTTAAAGGCTGCCTCCTCTTGTCCTTGTCCCTCCTCATCCTTTACGTGTTCCTTCAATAAACTCCTGTGCTTGCTCTTCTGCCTTGCCTGCTTTCTTTCCTTGAACTCTCGCTGACTCTCTCAGCACTCAGACAAATGGAGCTTGCAGTCAGTCACTCAGCCATCAATTCATTAACATACACTTGGCAATACCCTTTATGTACCAAATAGAATATGAAAGATGTAGAGTTTAATATGTGGGGGTTGCTGCACTTCGGGAAATATGTGCACAGTCTCTGATATATTTTGAGTGAAGTGTGCAGATGTGTACACAGGAGGTGTGCTGGGATGAGGGAGCAAACTTCTAGACTCCACATATTATGGAAAGTAGAGTGTTTACCATGGTAGGTGGAATGTGGTAAAATTAAGGATGTTTGCTTTAGGTTAACTGATTTCCATCTCCTTAAAAATGTTCATGATGATGAGCAAAAGACTTCCGTTCTAGATTTTCTGCATATCAAGCCTAATAAAGATCACCCAAGTAAACAAACAAATAAAAAAGGGAGGAATCAAGTCAATATGTGGAAATAGGAAGGGCCTGAAGAGGATTTACCAAAGAGAAAATTTGCAATAATTCAGATTGTGCATCAAAACTCAGCCTGAAAAAAAAAAAACTCAGCCTGGTAAAGACAACCCATAAACATATTAGATGTTTTTTATAAACATAAAAACAAACCCATTTCATGATGAAAACATGGTTTTGTGTGGCACTAAAGATCACCAAGAAAATCTGGCAGAAGTAGAGGGTGACAACATGGGAGTCTCAAGTTGGGGACTGCTTCCCTCTCTCACTGACAGGTTTTTAAGCATCAAGTTGAACTACTGGAAAAAATCTCTCTAGGGCAACTGTAACTCATATCACACCTGAAGGGTAAACATGCTTTGATTAGCTTACATACATTTCAAAGCTAGGGCTCAAGTTGACCTTGTGAGAGAAAGTGCACAGATGCCCCTGTCCTACAAGAGAAGGACACTGCAATATAGAAAGCCCAGGATGGTCATATTATTAGGGGAGGAATTGACTCTGGAACTCAGTCACCCCACCCTGGACCTTTATTATCTCACATACCACATGGGAGTGTTGTCCCTTGGGAATGTGCTTGTAATTCACATTTAGTGGTCATTGTAGTGGTGAATTTAGTCATAATTCCCTATATGGATAGGAGAAGGTGTTTTAGTTTTGACATGGCTGTATATGACCCTTCGTCATTCCATTCTCTTACTCAGCGGCGTCCACTTAGAAATGACCTCTGTGCAAGTCGGTCCTCTGCTGAATCGCTTCTGCATGGGTTACTTCCCTCATTCGCGGTGACCAAGTACTTGACAAGGAGCAGTGTAAGAAAGGAAAAGTTTATTCTAGCTCATGCTTTGGGGAAACCATAGTAACAGGACCAGCTCCTGCAGGTGGTAAGAACTCGTTCACATCTGCATAAATCGAGGGGAAGAGAGGAGAATGCTGGCTCTCAGATGACTTCTTTCCTTTTTCCCTTTATTTTGGTTCAGAGCACTAGCCCAGAGCCTATGGGATGGTACCACCCACATCAGAGTAATGTCTGCCCCTAGGTAATATTATCCAGAAATGCCTGAGCAGATAAGCATGCCTTAATCCAATCAGGTTGACAAGCAAACCTGACCATCACAAGTACCCTCTACCTTAGCAAGTAAAATATAAAATTCTTGTGAAGTGTTGACCTCATGACCTTCAGAAATCTGACTGCTGTTGAAACGGTGGAAAGGGGTGCTGGTTCTCACCCACCTCCTAGACGCTGCTCTGGACTGCTGTGTTCATTCAGAACCCAAGGCTGTGCCAGCCACCAGCATCCACAGCGGGTGAGAATAATCAGCTGCTTCCCAAACTCCCAGCTGAGCTCAGCTGGGCGTTGTCTTCTCCCCCAGAGGACTCTGCGGGGCTTCCATGCCCAATTCCTCCTGCAGCGCTAAGGAACTCAGGTTTTCGCATCAGGGACTCTGCATGACTCTTAACACGTGACTCACCAGCTCTGAACCCAAGGAGCCCATCTAAGAGGAAGGGGGCCGCAGCGTCAAAAACGCAGAGAGAAACCCATTCATCTCCCCAGGATGACAGAACACAGCTCTGCTCTCTCAGGTCTCTCAGCATGCCAGCTTCTTCCTGGTTAGAAGAACACAGAAAACAGAACAGGAACTTGGGAGTGTGGTGAAATGAGATTCCAGCATTTTCTCAGTTTTCCTGAATCTTCCAGACTGCCGAGATCTGCTTTCCGGTCTCTAAAGAGAAACACTGAACATTGGGAAAATAAGAGGCTCGGAGTCTAAAGCAGAGTAAAAGCTGTGAACATGTGTGAAATGGCTTGAAAGAGCAAAAGCAATTTGTAGTTGTTCAGAGTGTATGCTTCACTTCACGCAGTGTGGGGAGTGCGAGCCGGAAGCCAACAGGCGCCAGTTAGTAACAGTAACAGCCATAATCATAATTATAACCGCAGATGCGAAGTTGTTGAACACTCTCTTAGGTGCTCTTCTGAGGACTTTCCAAGCTGATGCTGTTGGGTTGTCACAATAGCACTAGAGATTAGGAATCAAGACTAACACCATGCTGGGGAACATGTGGTAACACAGAGGTCAAATCAACTCCAGAGGTCAAAACAACTGACCTAGGGACTCACTACCAGAACACAAAGTCAGGTGGTAGGCAGGTCACTGCCCTTCACATCGCTATCAGCAGCTCAGCCCACACAAAAGCTCTGCCCCTAAGGCTCTGGCCTTTCAAATTATTTTACAGGCTCCCAGGGCCCTTTTCTGACTCCTGAACATGTGATAGATAAAGATGCTTGTTTGGCTTATTGTTATCTAGAATGCCATGCAGCTTGGTGCAGGGGTTCTGGGATGCAGCGCTGGCTGTGTTTCAGTGCGGCAGGGAAGAGTTATGACCACCACAGAGGAGACACCACGCTTCAGAGGGGGCCGGGTACACATGCCGTCACTTTCTTCTTCCGGAGTTGAGACTTTCTCTAAAAACGGGATCCAGGAAACACTTCTGACAGAAACATATCAACTCCTCTGAGAGGCCTAATCACCTCCCACTGAGCAGTGGCTCTTAGAAGTCCCCCTGTGCTTCACAAGCAGTAGAAGGGCACTTCACTTCCAGCACAGGAAACTTTGTGGGCAAACCCTCCAAACCATGATGTCTATTATCACACACATGCACACACACACACACACACACACACACACACACACACAACACACACACACACTTCTCAGAAGTGAAAACATCATTTTGCTTATTTCCAGATGTAAACAAACAGAAGGTCCTGAAGATTTGGGGTTATGCTGTCTATCCCAAGCCACACATCCTCAGGATAGCCACTATGAAGACCATCTATCCATTTCCAGTCCTGATCCATGGTAGAAAGGCATTAGCTTTCAGACACCCATAGCAACAGAACAATGAGAAATCAGGTGAGGATGTAGCTGACATGACTTCAGCAGCCAAGAATTTGTTAACAGCAATTTGTTTTTACCTCTGTCCTCCCAAGAAAATGAGTCACATTCTAGTTATCGCCTGGCAGAATGAAAATGCCTGAAAACACACCCTCTGAATTCTCAACACTGGAGATTAAATGTCAGCACATGACCTCAGTCCCTATTCAAATCCTAAGAAAGGACAGAAGCCCTATTGCCCGTAGACACACCCACCCTGTGAGGCTGTTCCATGGAACCCTTAGGGTACCAGGCTTCAGAGGTCCTACCTCTGCAGTCCTTGTCTTGGTGTGATGATCAAACCATACACAATGGCTGCCATGAATTTTATTTCCCCAGCGTCAGTGCCCTGGCAAGCCTAGCATGTCATATTCACTCCAATGATATAGACACCTGCCACCTAGTGGGACTAACTCAGCCCCTGGCTCTCAGGTAGGACCTTAGTATCTCAGCGCACCAGGGTGATGTTCGTCCCCTCAACACCCCCCAGCATCTTTCATTTGACACACAGAACCTAAATGTTTCTTCTCAGCCGAGTCCTAATGTTGTACCAGTGTAAACAAAACAGAGCCTGATCTTCCCTTCGATGGCCTAATTTTGAAATCAAAATCCTCAGGTCCCTGATGGAGCATTTAGTGTCGACCTTTCTCTCCTGTTGTTCCTCGCAGGCTATTACACTAATAAGCTTTATTACGTGCTCTATAACCACCAGCCGTTACACAGCTCAGTGGCCATTGCAGAAGGAAAACATAATGATTTGAGAACAAGGTAAACTCAATGAAGCATTCTTTGTTCTCTGGGTATACGCAGGATAATGGGCTATTTCTTCTTGTTTATGGACGCATAAAGAGTTTGATGTGAGCCACGTCCTCTCCCAAAGCCTGACAGCTGTGAGCCAGAGAGAGCTGACACTCACCTGGGAGGCAGGTTTGGAACTAGTGTCTGGGTGGAAGACATATGCACATATCTCCTCCCCCTGTATAGTTTCTGGAAGCTCCTGCCCCCCTCCCCGTGAGGCATAAGTGTTATGTCTTTTTAGTAGAGGCTCAGCTGTGTGGAAGACACTCACCAAGTGTCTACTTCATCCATAGGTTCTTCCTTTCTAGCACTCAATGTCAAGACTCTACATCATCCAAAACACTCTTATTTCCCCACTCAGCAGATCAACTGCCTCCTCCAGGAAGCCTTCTGTGACTATACCAATAGTACTGACTGATTTCATTCTTCATTAGACAAGTTGGATCTGGAAGTTCATCTTCCTCTATCCGTTTTTTTTCTCTTCCAGGAGGAATTTCACTGATTCTTCTAATTGTAAATGAAGGTTTCCTCCTGAGGATAGCCACAGTGTTTTACATACAACTCTATTGAGTTACAGAAATAACACCATTTGGCTTTTTCTCTGCTAGGAAATTAGGGTGGAGTCTTGTCTGCAACACAGATCTTGACTTCTCCCAAGTCACACTAAAAAGAGCCCCAGATCCATTACTCCACCCAATCTGTTGATGTTTCAGAGGAGAAAACTATGCCTGTCAGCAGGGAAACTGCTTTCCAGTGAAAGGTATTTTGTCCATGTCTAGCTTTGTTAGTGAGGTGAGACCCTTGCCACTAAGTCATTTAAGCAAGCCCATATCTAAATCCTACTCCATGCCTGTATCTGTTAAGAATTCTGCAAGTTCTAAATCATTTAATTCTCCTCATGATCTTGTCCAGAATGTACTCATTCCCATTTTACAGATGGGAAAATGGAGGCACAAAAAGGGATAGCAGTTTGCCCAAAGTCACTCATGGTCTCATGTTCACGTTAGTATTGTGATTCAAACCCACATCATGTGGCCCTTAAAAAATTACTGATGGAACTGTCGTTCATTGATACCATTGGAAAAACTTAGATTATCACACTCTACCATGTTAATCAAATAGCCCCCAATAAACTCAAATTGATCATATGATACTAAAGTCACAGATTTTTTATGGAAAAGAAAATATGAATATATGTCTATTGAATATCAATTTTGTACCTTGAAACTAAGTCATGGGTGGTTTAATGTGTTGACAATTCATATGGAATGAATTAAGTTCACCATCTTATAGATAATAAGGTAATGCCTAGAAAGACCCAGAGACATGTTAGTGGTTCCTCAACTGGTTGGGGGTGAGACTGCGTCTTGAACCCCTGATTCATCTGAAGGTTAATGTCTGATCTAAAAGTAAGGAGTCAGAGTCCAAGGTCCAGTTGAAGAGCAGAAGGAGGGAGAAGATGAGCAAGGAAGTCTGGACCATGAGGGGCTGGTCCACCCACTGAGACAGTGTGCCTGTTCTAATGGGATCTCACCAAATCCTGCTGGACCGGGACTGAATGAGCATGCAATCAAACCGGACTCTCTGAATGTGACTGACAATGGGGGCTGACTGAGAAGCCATTGATAAAGGCACTGGGACTTGTTTCTGCTGCATTTACTGACTTTTTAGGACTCTAGTCTATTTGGATACAAAGCTTTCTAGGCCTGGATATAGGGGGGAGGGCCTTGGACTTCCTACAGGGCAGGGTTCCCTGCCCTCTCTTAAGGAGGGAGGGGGATGGAGGCAAATGAGTGGGGGAGCAGGAGGGAAATGGGAGGAGGGAAGGAAGTGTAAAGTTTTGAATGGAAAAATAAATAAATAAGTAATAAAGGTAAGGAGTCCTCCATCTCATGTTAGGCTCAAGGATACTGGTTCTCCCACAATTCTCTCAAATTAAAGAGTTTATGCCACCATCAGTAGCTTAGCATTGGATGCTATTCTTATAAAAGTCACTCTATAAGTCCTATAGGATGTTGGAGCACTGTGTGGATTTCTCATGCAGGTACCATTTTGCCAGCCCACTATAGTGTCTAATGTTGTACAACACTTTGCAGTGCTCTGAGGACAGATTAGACTCCAGTACGCTTTCCTGCTCTTTCTTCATGCTTCTCACTTTGCTGAGAGGCAGCTTTTAGATTATGAGCAAAGATGGTAATTTTCCATGCTCTTCCCAGCTGAGACACCCACTCTCACTGCACACCCAGTCTCCCCTGTGACCAGGTCCTGTAACATGAGGGCCTGCTTGTTGGGGTTTCTGTTCTGCCCAGTTCCCATAGCCATTTGTCCCAAAGAAATCACACAGAGAGTCTGCATTAGTTATAAACTGATTGGCCCATTAGCTCAGGCTTCTTATTAACTCTTGTAACTTATATTACCTATTAACCCATTATTCTTATCTATGTTAGCCACATGGCTCAGTACCTTTTTTGGCAGGGCAGGTCACATCTTCCTTCTTCAGTGTCAGGGCAGGACTGGGAAGAAGAGCTTCCTTCTTCCCAGAATACTTCTGTTCTCATTGCCCCACCTCTACTTTCTGTCTTGTTTTCCCACCTATACTTTCTGCCTGGCTACTGGCCAATCAGCATTTGTTTAAAACATAATTGACAGAATACAAAATTGTCCTACACCAAGGTCCTCTGCCCTGCTCTGCTAATAACCAGTGCGAGAGAGCCCCTCTCTTTCCTTTGCCAAGTATAATCAGAGAAGCATCTCTTCATCTTTTCCTTATTTTCCTCCTTCACCAGGTAAGGATTTTTAGCTGATCAAAGTAGTTTATTCAAGTGTCAAAAGTGTTCCATGGGTGCTAAGCTCCAGGAAATTCACCACTGCACAGATACAATGTATGTATCATTTATACATAAACAGCAAGAGGGTAGCAGGCTCTTTCTGGGAGCACCGTGGCCATTATAAATGTTCCTGTGCATGTTTCCACATGATTAGAGGACAGTTTCTAATAGTCAGGTATCTGTGCAAAGTATGACTGCCTCTCCTTCTGATCCTGGAATAAAATTACAGCAGCCCAAAGCGTCATCTAAGCAATGATACAGACAGAAATCTGAAGCAGAAATGTTCCAGAGGAAAACAACTCCACTGATGTCTGGAGATTCATTTTACATCCCTGCCACCCCCCCCCCACTGTCAGTAGTTCTGTGTGTCTATCACTTCTCAGCTTTGATAAAAACAGTCTGTGTGATAAACCTTCAGAAGGTGAGTAATCAATATAAAAGAAATATATTTGAGCCCGATGTTTCCATTAGACTCAATGAAGCCATTTAAAAGCTTTATAAAAATTATATTTCACATCAAACTCACAAGTCTGTGCCCCCTCCCACCCCCGCAAGCACTCAGTTGTGTACAGACGCATTGGAATGCACTGCTAACGTCTGAACTATCAAGAAGCACAAGGGTTTGCTGCTTCCATGCTTGAGCATGAAGTGCTTTTAATTTAAAGCTTTCCTCCCTAAAAATGTGACTCTAGTGGGTACAAATTTTGCACCTAATGAAATAAAATGAACATCTTTGTAGAAATAAGAAGTTTTTAACTATCAGAGTCCAAATCCTTCAGCCTCACTGTGAAGCATTCCTTAATAGAAATGTAGTGAAATAATTTGGCTCTTAGATCACTTCTGTAGTATCCCCAGCACAATACACATGACAAGTTCAGTATGAAGGTCTTTTTTTTTTACTACACATCCATTCATTCTTCCATTCATACACCTACCTCTGCATTCACGTATCCTTCCATCATACAGTTATTCATTCATTCATTCATCCATCCATCCATCCACCCACACAAGGTTATTCCCTAAGACTGAAGCAGATTCCACTGTGAAAGACCTCCCATCAGAGAGCCTCTTGGAGTGTACATGAGTTTTTATAAGTCCAATGTAAACATCCTTAATATCTTCAACTAGACTCATATTATCTTTTCTCAATAAGCTCAGAACCTGACCTCTTTTCCAATGCCCACATAATCCTGAAAGAGGATCCAGAATATCTCTTCTAATATCTGTCAGATGCCTGGCAGGTACAGTCTGCAAGTAGACTGTGAAATAGTTCTACTGAAGAGTAACAGAAAGTTTGAAGAGAATCTCTCTGTTCTGTATGTCCATTTGCTTGAATGTCTTGGAGGTATTCAGGGTTAGATGCCACCAAGCACTCACGTTCATGTAAACTCCATGACCTCACCCCACTACGTGCACCCCCCCCCCCCCGGCTTGTTGTTTTGTTTTCATTCACTTTCTTATCTTTCATTTTATTTATTTTTTGTGTCTTTCACATAATGCTTCATGATACCACCCATCTCCCTCCCCCACAGAATAAAACCAAACAAAATTTAAGAGAAAAGGAAGAGAGAAGAAAGGAAAAATCTCATCATGGAAGCTACAGTGTGACACGGTGAGTCACATAGCAAACCTTTTTGTCTACACATCTTTGTATGTAGTCTTTCATCCCAAAGAAACATTGGTCTGGTACAAGACCCCTGGTCTCTCCTACACCATCGATGCTAGGCCCTCCCTGGAACACTCCCTGGACACCCTGTTGCTGCCCCGTGACATGGAGATCCTACAGCCCTGGGTCCACAGGACTAACCCCACCTCCACCCCCACCCCTATACTCCAGAGGCTCACAGATGGGGTGGATTTGGGGGTTGGCCAACACATAATTCTGGTTCTGGGTCTGGGTGGTGGCAGGGTTGGTCAGTCTGCCAGCTCTCCCCTGTCTTCACCACCAGGGTGAGCTCTCCAGCACTGCCCTGGATAGTTCACCTCTCGTAGCCATGAGCAAAGGGCAAGGCCATTTCATCCACTTTTAGGCCCTAAGGGTAGGTTCTCCCACACCTACACATAGCTCTATTGTGTTTTTCAGGAGTATAGGGACCAGTGTAACACGACGACCAGCTTGTTGGGGTTTCTGTCCCGCCCGGTACCCCAACAAGCCAGCAAGCCCCAAAGAAAATCACACATAGTCTACATTAGGTTATAAACTGATTGGCCCATTAGCTCAGCCTACTTATTAGCTCTTATAACATATATCACCCCATTACCCTTATCTACGCTAGGCATATGGCTTGGTATGTTTTTCAGCTGTCAGCTCACATGTTGCTGCTTCGGTGATCTGCGCAGGAGTGGCAGAGGGAGCTTCCTGCTTCCCAGAATATTTCTGTTCTCATCGCCCCGCCTCTACTTCCTGTCTGGTTGACCCACCTATACTTCCTGCCTGGCCAATCAACGTTTTATTAAAATACATGATTGACAGAATACAGACAATTCTCCTGCACCAGACCAGTCTCCCAAGTGCTGCAGCTGATGAGGGACAGGGACAGCTTGCCTGCTCTTATAACCTCAGGGCCAGGTCTTCTACCTGCTTCAAGGGTTGATGGGCACAGGAATGGGGAGCATATCTCCTCCATCCATGCCACCACATGACAGATGAGTAATGGGGAGAGCTCTCCCACGTTCACAATTTCTGGATTGACTCACTTATATGCCTCCACCAACAGTGTAGACTTTATTGTGCTACCCAAGCAAGGGTCATAGATTGTGTTTTCATTGACCTTTGAATTTATCTTTACCTAATTGTTGAACTGTGAGCCTATCATTCCAACTATCATATTCACATTCAAAGGATAAAGCAGAGGTGGTAAAATGGATCAGCAGTCAAAACATATGATCTGCAATCCTGAACACTTGAGTTTGATTCCCTATCACCCATGCAACAAACCAGGAATGTTTGCATGTACCTGTAACCATAGAATTTCAACTGTATCTTGAAAATCCACTAGTCACTTAGCCTAGTGGAAAATCAAGTTTCCAGTTCAGTGAGATGCTCTGTCTCAAACAATAAGATGTAGAACAAAAGAAGAAGAAACCTGACAGCCTGGTCTGGTTCCTCCTGGACACACACATATACACACACATGCACACATGCCTGTGCAACTCATGGGCATGCACTATAACACAAGAGAGAAAGAGAGAGAGAGAGAGAGAGAGAGAGAGAGAGAGAGAGATGATGCTAGGATGTTACCTTCCTATTCCACCATTTTAATTGGAGTTAGGATCCCATTTTAGTACTTTGGGTAGGCTCATTTTGTCCAGATTAGGCTGAACACATTGACTACTGTCTTGAGGAGTGGGCAGAGCTAACAACTTGATGGATGAATGGATAAGTGAATGTAAGATTATGTCTATTCTCATTTTATTCAGTTACCATCTCTCATATATTTCTCATATCTATCTTGAAAAGGCTCATCAGAAGGGACTGATGTCCACAGATGCAGTCTTGCTGGGATTGGTACCTTCTTGGACTGAAGTTAGACTTCTATGACTGAAACCAAAGTGTGTAGTACCTTTCAGGCCACTGATATTCCTTCAGCCCATTTACACTGACTCACAGAGCAAATCTTTGTATATGTCTAATGATGAGGGATTCCCCTCTGTATGCTGTGAATACCATTGGTTAACAAAGAATCTGTCTTGTGCCTGGAAGTGCAGAATAGAGGTAGGTGGGGGAAAACTAAACTAAGTGTTAGGAGAAAGAAGGCAGAGTCAAGGAGAAGCCATGCAGTCCTGCCAGAGACAGATGCTGGATGGAACCTTGCTGGTAACCCACAGCCATGTGGCAATACATAGATTAATAGAAATGGGTTAAATTAAGATGTAAGAGCTACCCAGTAAGAAGGTAGAGCTAATAGGCCAAGCAGTGATTTAATTAATACAGTTTCTGTGTGTTTTTTTGGTTCTGGGCATCCAGGAATAAACAAGCAGCATCCTACAACAGTCTAATGTCCATGTTACCAGGTCCCACACTACTGTTGAGTTAGTCCTGTGTCTGCTTCGTCTTGTCAACCTCACTCAATTTCATAAAACTGCTATACATAAACTTCATACTTTATGTGTCCTTTAGCAGATTTATGGGGAGGTGGATGAAGAAAGAATGTCAAGTTCCATTAGGCACACATGAACTAGTTCCTAATTCTACTGTAACAAAGTAGAGGGGTCTTTGCTTAAAAACAAATAAACAAACCAGAAATTGCTTGCTAAGCAGGTCTGATGTCTACAAATTTCAAATCCTGGTGTTAGCAGGCAAGCGGATGTGAGAGCCTGTTTCTGCTTCTCAGGAGGCTTTGGAAAGTTCGTGAAGTCTTGAGCACTTCTTGCTGTACCTTTCAGACCTTTCATCTCTGTGACAAAATGCCTAAGAATACAACCTAAAGTGAGATTTATTTAGGGTCACGGGTTCATCACTTTTCTTTTGGATTGACTGGATCCAATGCTTTGGAGTCCTAAGTCAAAAGCTTGCTTACTAATCTCCCGAGTGATTCTCAAGGCTGTCAAGTTGAGCCATTGTACCTGGCTTGTTGATGTGTCACTGATCTCTGCCTCATGGCACAAAGTGTTCTCCCTGTGTGTGAGTCTCTTTGTCCAAGAATCATCCTTTCTCAGTACATCAGTTAGGTTAGACTAGGCTCTTTCCTAATCATTCCACTTTAACATGATTGCCTCTGTAAAACTTTATCTCTCAATAAGGTCATATTCTGGTATACTGGGGTTAGGGCATCAGCTGTTAAATTTAACAGTTTAATTTGGGGAGAGACTTGGCAAAACTCACCCTGTAAGGAGTTCACTGATCCAGGATCCAGTTGGCATCATAATCCAGTAACACAAGGATGATATGAGAGACCCAAGCTGTTATGCATTCCTACACAAGTCACAGAATCGGATGTCCTAGCTCAGCCAGAAGTGAAATGTCCTAGAGTAATCCATTGTATGCTTCATTTTCATTTGGTGTAAAGGGGATCCTCCCTACAGTGAGAATTTAGCGAGATAATACAAACTCTCCAATACTGCCTGCTATTCAGCAAGACTGTACTAAAGTTTGTTATTTTCTTTCTTTTTCTGTTATTGACCAAGTGTACACACCCCATTTATTTTTCAATTTCTTTCACATAATTGTCAAAAACTACTTCAAGTTTTCCAAACGCCTTGTTGAATTCAAAAATACTTTCCCTCTCCACATGTCCCTCATCTTCAGCATCCATTAGCGCTGCCAAAAGTGGAAACTGTTTTATTAGAAATGATTAATTCCTCAAGAATCCATGTAGAATTTTTATCGCAGCATCTTCAAATGCATTTCTATATTTATTTAGCCTAAAAGTCTTTCTCATCATCGAGCCCCTCCTCTTATGCATTAAGCTGTCATTCTGGAAATCCATGTATTTTATTTCCCTCAGTCAGTCTATCTTGATCCATTTTGCTTTAGTAGAATTATAAACTTAGACTCAGTAACTATTTAAAGACAACCTGGGACTGGCCTTGCAAATATGAGAGCTTAAAGGGGGCATTCTCATTCAAACCTCCACAGTTGCCCATACTCTAGTGAATGCCCCAGACCTATGAACATATGCACAGCATTAACTGAACTAAATGTGTTATTTTTAAAGAGAGAGAGAGAGAGAGAGAGAGAGAGAGAGAGAGAGAGAGAGAGAGAAGAACATGAAGTTGAGAAGGAAATGTGCTGAAATGGCATTTGGGAGTTGGAGAGGGGGTAAAATTAGAAGTGGTTATGAATACGTTTCCTTGTATACATGTTTGAAATCCCCAGAGAATAAATTTTTTAAAACTTAGAAAATGCCAAAAAAAAATTGAATAAAGTCCGCTTTATTCCACTGTTATGGCCAAGCAAAGTGTACTCTTTCTTCAATGTCCTAATGATTGCGCACCCGTGCTCCACAATGGTTCCAGTGGTACAGGGTGTGTATGTAGGGAGATCAACTAACTAGGAGTTTGTGGCAATGGCATCGACTTCAAAGGCAGCTTCTATCTGGAAGAAAAGACTCATTTAATATATTTACAAGTATTGCATTCATATTACTTGAGAATAGTTTGGCCAGCTTTAATCTTAATCTGGCTTTTGTGCGTGTTAACAAAGGAAAGCAAACACTAAACAGAACACGAGGCAGCTTCTCCTGGCTCCCAGTCTCACAGCAACATAAAGTCACAGCTGATTTCACGGCCCACGCATTGCAGGGATTACAGGGTGTGACAGCAAAGTGGCTTTTTGAGAAATGAGATGCTGCATACTTCATTATTTCCAATATTGCCACCCTGCCAGCAATTGCTATAAAAATGTCCTGAGTCCTGAAACAAGAGGGGGTGGATTTTCCCCATAGCTGCCAAGTGATATGGAAGCCCCCCATGCTTGTACATTGCCCATTTGAGCTGTTGGCATAGAAAGGGAAACATCAACCAAAGCATTTATTAAGGGCCCAGCTGTCCTGGCTGCCACACAGATGCTGTGCAAACAGCCAAAACCAGAAACATCCCTGCTCTCCAGCCCAGGATCAATCAGGGATGACAGTTTTAGGTTGAGGGGCCAGGTATGTCATTGTGAGCACAGAGAGAAAGGCTTACAAACAGAATCCTCTTCTTTCTCTCTAAGTGTAACTCAAGAGATGGCCAAGAGATATTCAGCTATTCTCTGGCTTTAAACACAATTGAATGTGACTGGCTCAAGGCCCATAGCTTATGAGTCTCAGAGTCAGGAGCCAAATATAAATCCTAGGACTATGTTCTCATAGCGATTCCCTCTATCATGCTAGGTACCTTCCACACATTTTACAATTTAAATCCTTATATAAATATGCTTACAACATGCAAACTTCAGAATGGTAAGAGTTTTTTAAGTCTAAAAGGTACCTGTGATCCTGAACCAACAATTTATTTATAAGGGATTTAAGCTTCCTGCAAAATTCCCTACATTTCACTGGTGGCAGAGCTGGGCCTGGGTCCTAAGGTAGCTGAGAGTTTCCATGAGCGGCATTTACATTTGAATTTGGAATGTGAAAAGGCCTCCTTGGGTTTCTTTCATCCTAGTCAGAAAGAGTTCTTCTCAGTGCTCCATCTTGGTCCTCATGAAGCAGCCTGAGATATGCCTTGCCTGCAGAAACTGGGAAGCATGGGCTTCTGCTGGGAGAATAGAGTTTTGCCCTTGGAAACAGAAAGTCAGAGAGTATGAAGCCAGTTCAAATTCCCATTCATATGAAACTGACTGGGTTTTTCTCACTTAGGAGCGTCTCAGCACAGCCACTCACACAACAAAGTCATGAATAAATTTAAACCCTACGTAATTTCAGGCTGTAACTAAAGTATAGGAATACTAAAGTAACAGCCACATCAGAAAAAAAAAAGTTTGATATATAAGGTTTAAAATTTGGGGACAATCAAAATTAGATTCACAGAGTGCTGGTACATGTTGAATTGAAATATGCTTTTTGCAATCTCTCTCTGAAAGGGATTGAAATAAAAGGGCTAGAAAGTTCTCTTTGCAGCAACTTTGCTAATGGCAAACACATCAGTGGGAGGGTAGAGCAGAGGAGTTGGCAGAAGGATAAGTAATTCAAATGATTTTTAAAAATTCTCATGGAAGCTTGTATGAGATTCATGTTTATAGTTACATGAAAGAGTTTAATTGGATGCCCTACACAGGTGAAGGTGGAAGTCACAAAATAATTCCACACCAGTTCAGAATTATGATTAATAAAGGGTAATTTATTTAGGAGAAACATATAGATCTCTGTTCTAGATAACAGTCTTGAGTTTTGTGCATGGTGATAAACATGGATCTATTTTTATTCTTCTACATGTTGATATCCAGTTATGACAGCACCATTTGTTAAATATGTTCTCTTTTTTCCATTTGATATTTTTTGCTTCTTTGTCAAAAATCAGGTGTTCAAAGGTGTTCTATTGGTTTCCATTGGTTCTCCTGTTTGTTCTTATGCCAACACCAGGCTGTTTTCAGTACTGTAGCTCTGTAGTAGAGTTTGAAGTCAGGGATTGTGATGCCTCCAAAAGTTCTTTTATTGTACAAGATTGTTTTGACTATCCTGGGATTTTTACATTTCCATGTGAAGTTGAGTACCATTCTTTCATGATCTGTGAAGAATTTTGCTGGGATTTTGATGGGCACTGCATTGAATCTGTAGATTGCTTTTGGTAAGATTGCCATTTTTACTATATTAATTCTGCCTACTCAAGAGTATGGGAGATCTTTCCACTTTCTGCTGTCTTCTTCAATTTCTTTCTTCAAAGATTTAAAATTCTTTTCATACAGGTCTTCCACTTGTTTGGTTAGAGTTACTCTGAGATATTTTGTCCTATTAGTGACTATTGTGAAGAGTGTTGTTTCTCTGATTTTTTTTCTCAGCCCATTTATCACCTGTGTAGCATAGACACTGAGAGAAACAAAAAATGGGACCTCCTGAGTCAGAGAAGCTTCTGTAAAACAAAGGACATGGTCAAAAAGACAAAATGGCAGCCTACAGAATGGGAAAATGTCTTAACCAACCTCACATTGAACAGAGGGCTTATCTCCAAAATATGTAAGGAACTCAAGAAATTGGTCATCAAAAGAACAAATAATCCAATAAAAATTGGGTAGAGACCAAAGCAGAGAACTCTCAACAAAGAAATCTAAAATGGCTGAAAGACACTTAAAGAAATACTCAACATCCTTAGCCATCAGAGAAATGCAAATCAAAACTCTGAGATTCCATCTTACACCTGTAAGGATGGCCAAGATCAAAAAAACACTGAAGACAACTTATGCTAAAGAGGATGTGGTGTAAATGGAACACTCCTGCATTGCTGGTGAAAGTGCAAACTGGTATAGCCCCATTTGGATATCAGTGTGATGATTTCTCAGAAAATTCAGAAACAATCTATCTCAAGACCCAGCAATACCACTTTTGTGTATATAAACAAAGCTCAATTGTGCCACAAGGACATGTGTTCAACTATGTTCATAGCAGCATTGTTTGTCATAGATAGAACCTGGAAACAACCTAAATGCCCCTCAACTGAACAACAGATAAGGAAAATCTGGTACATTTATACAATGGAGTACTACACAGCAGGAAAAAAAACAATGACATCTTGAAATTTGTGGGCAAATGGATGGATCTAGAAAACATCATATTGAGTGAGGTAATCCAGGCACAGAAAGACAAATATCATATGTACTCACTCATAAGTGGCTTTTAGACATAAAGCAAAGAAAACCAGACTACAAATCACAATCCCAGAGAACCTAGACAATAATTAGGACTTTAAGAGAGACATACATGGATCTAACCTGCAAGGAAAGTAGAAAAATAACAAGATCTCCTGAGTAAATTGGGAGCATGGGGACAATGGGAGAAGGTAGAAGGGGAGGGAAGAGGAAGGGAGGTGAGTGGAGAAAAATGTATAGCTCAATAAAAACAATAAAAAATAAAATGAAAAAGTAGGGGGCACTAAGAGGTCAAATAATGTCGTAAGAAAGTCCTAAAAGATTTCCCATCAAAATTTCATGGTGTTGAGGACTTAAATTTTGTAGCAGTTGACAACAGGATGGGGGATCAAATAAAATAAGGTAAGTATGTTGTTAGAGACTGCTTGTTCATGTCCCGGCTGCCCAGACTCCTGAAATAACCAGACAGAAATCTGTATTAATTGCAATACTGTTTGGTCAATAACTCAAGCATATGTCTGGATAACTCTTATATCCTAAATTATCCATCTCCATTAATTTGTGTATTGCCCTTGGCTATGGCTTAAAGGGTAAAATTCCACCCGACATCCGTCTCCTGTATGCTACATGGCTTCTCACTTACTCTGCCTTCTTTCTTCCAGCACTCAGTTTAGTTTTTCACATCTATCTCTGTTCTTCCCTGCTCTAGGCTCAAAGCAGTTTCTTTATTCATTAATCATTAAAGGCAAAACATATACAGAAG
Organism: Myodes glareolus; assembly: GCF_982192425.1. Taxonomy (NCBI): domain Eukaryota; kingdom Metazoa; phylum Chordata; class Mammalia; order Rodentia; family Cricetidae; genus Myodes; species Myodes glareolus. The sequence goes on from NC_142033.1 coordinate 66,543,969, forward strand.
GACTTCCCACATTATAAATACAAAGATTAGAATGACCTCCTAGAAAGAAGAAATTGGAGCCAGCCACATATTGGTTTGAAAATAGCAGTGTGTGTTCAGTGAATTTGGGTATTGCATATTTTTGGGGGACAAGAATCAGGAGGAACAAGGGTTGCAGAACTGACTATTGTATTTGGGAGCTGGTTGAGGAGCTCTAACAATGCTGGTGCTACTCTGTAGGCTAGCAGTGTTCAGATACATGACCCAAAAGTTGCAGCAGCCAGAGCTTAGGAAAGATGTTAAATAAGTGACTGGAGACTAAATCTCCATGAAGGATGACCCAATCAGAAAAAAAGAATACCAGTTAAGGCTTATGAGGAGCCTTAATGAGATAGCACAAACTATCATACAAGAGTCTTTTCCTGAACATATGTGTGCCCCATCAGTGAATATTTCTTTACCTGAAAAACCTAAAAGCATATGGGAGAAGAATACTGAATTGTAGCTTCATAATGTCAGGGATAAAGTCAACTTCATGACTGTTATTTTTCCAGAGCTTAGAGCACAGTGTGTGGAAAGTATGGATTGCCAGGATGTATTGGATAAACTGTGATCAAATAAGTAGAAGTCTGTGCTGCTGTCCGGGTACTCTGAACTGCATGCAGTTTCATGTACAACATTACAAATTCTCTAGCAGATTCAATGACCCATTGGGGTTGCAAGTCTGCTCTGGGGTAAAACTTCTTGGGTACAAAATCACTTTCACCTCTCATCAAGTGGGGAGTGTCAAAAAAGTATTGAAGCTCTCATTCAGATTCTTCAACCATAATAAAAGGGGAAAATGTACTAATGCCATTCATTCACTAAGAAAATGACCATAGTTAATGTATAGAAATCTTCAAGTTTCTTTGTGTGTCAAGTAAGGAAATATCTGTATCCTAACTAAAATGATAGAATATAAACATCCAGGCCTGTTCTGTGGTTCTTTCATTACCATTAGAAAGCATTCCTGTAGAATCAAATGTGAAGAGAATTGTGTGTGAGCTTACTGGCATGTTCTCTGCAAGTGTCTTTCAATCATCTGGTCAGTACACCTACTTATCATAAAATCACTGTCTCTGTGGGCAGATCACTAAGTTTTGGCCACTGCAACTAAAGTGGAAGTATTTTGTCTCATCTAGCCTCTAATCATAAAAAAAAAACTTCCTACAGAAAATTTATTTTCTCTTCTAGCATCTACAAGATAAATAGTGGACCAGAGAGGAACACTGTAAGTGAAGGGAAGCTAGAGCAGTAAGTGGGGAGAAACCTTGGTCCTGACTGTGAGGAAGGAGATTAACTTAGCAGAAAGACCTTCCATGGACTGTGACTAGAGTTATTGTTTTAATAGGAATTGCTAGTCAAGAGCCCAAAAACCCTCGGTCTCCAGCTGGAGATGCTGCTTTGGTAGACTGCAGGATCTTTAGGATGTGAAGCAAAGATGGAGGAGGTGGGTCACTGCAGAGCTGGCACTGATGGCAATAGCCTGGCAGAACTTCAGGTCCAAGGTGTGTAGTAGGAGAGGCGGGCCGCATTCCCGTCGCCCGGCTCCCAGCTAGTTTACATCTGAAATAATTACACAGAAACTGTATTCCTTTAAAAACTGCCTGGCCCATTATATCTAGCCTCTTATTGGCTAACTCTTACATATTTATTCAACCCATTTCTAATAATCTGTATCTCACCACAAGGTCGTGGCATACTGTAAGCTTCCGCACTTTTCTGTGGACACCCGAACCTCGAAACAGGCGCGCGCTTTTCCTGACTCGAGCCCACGAGAACGGACGCATGTGATGGAGGAGGGTTATCTGTCTATTGTGTTATTTTCATTGGTCAATAAAGAGACTGCCTTGGCCCCTTGATAGGACAGAAAGTTAGGTAGGCGGAGTAAACAGAACAGAATGCTGGGAAGAGGGAATTGAGGCAGACGCCATGGAGCCAGCCACCAGGTTAGACATGCTGAATCTTTCCCGGTAAGCCACACCTCATGGTGTGATACAGATTATTAGAAATGGGTTAATCAAGATGTGAGAGTTAACCAGTAACTAACTCTGTAGAGATAATGGGCCAGGCAGTATTTAAATGAATACAACTTATGTGTTATTATTTCTGGGGCTAAGCTAGCTGTGCGGGAGCCGGGCAGGATGAAAAGCAGGCCTGCCCGCAGCACCTCACTACAGATGGCGCCCACGTGGATAACTGAATCCACAGAAAGCCTGAGAAAGCTTGGGAAAGAATAGAGTAAAGCATGTTTTCTTGGTAGTAGCAATTTCTCGAGTCTGCTCTGCTTGCTAGAGGCAAGCAAATGCTCTCATCTAAGAGAGGCTTCCTGACTCAGCTTTAACTGCAAAACCCTGCAGCTCATTAAGAGGTCCTGCCATGAAACACTTAAACTGTGTTGATGAAAAGCTGAATGCATGCTTTTCGGTTTTCAGTCATAGCAGGAAAAAGCTGTGCTGTTTTAAAATGCCGGTTTTCTGGGCTGTCCTGCCAGGGCAAACTCTGACTCTTTTAGGCAGGCAGTCCTACTGAGTGTGGTCTGTGAGCAAAATGCTCCAGTTTGCTTGCTGGCAGGGACCTTGAAACGCCATAGAGTTGTGGCAATCAAAATGGCTTCAGCAGTACCTCTACCATGAGGCTGAAAAGCTAAGAAATGGCCTAGATCCAGCCGTCAAAGCCACGGTTTTAGGCTCATGTGGTCAGAAAAAAGGAGAGATATACAGTAAAGAGAGATTCAAAGACAAAAAAAACCCTCTAAATGGTTTATAGTGTGTTACAAATAAATGCAGGATAAAAGTTAAAGTTCTTAAAGTAAAAAGAGAGTAGTTAAGTGTGGTGGTACACACCTTTAATCCCAATGCCCGGAAGGTAGAGGCATATTGACCTCTGTGGCTTCAAGGGGTAGAGGTAGATTGACCTCTGTGACTTCAAGGTGTGGTAGCACACACCTTTAATCCCAATGCCTGGGAGGCAGAGACAGAAGGATCTCTGAGTTCAAGGTGTGGTAGCACACGCCTTTAATCCCAGCACTGGGGAGCAGAGACAGACAGATCTCTGTGAGTTCAAGGACAGCCTGGTCTACAGAGTTATTCCAGGACAAAGATATACAGAGAACCTGTGTCAAAAAGTAAAAGTAAAAATAAAAGAAATAGAAGTTAAAATAAAGCCGCATAAAGATGGAAAATACACAGAGAATCTTGATACTGTATGCTATTATGCTCTCTTTGAATTGTTTGAATGCTGAGGAAGGAGCAACAGCTGCTGCTAAAAGATATTTGTTTATAAATGCTGCTGAACTAATCCAAGATAGATATTTTGAAAATACCTTGACTTCGAAATTTGGATGTAAGGATATGATACTTTGGAAAAGAGATTCTTCTTTTGTTTTCACAGAGGATGAGACCCTGTGGGTTACTTCTATCCCAATATGGTATGATAGACCACGTCCTCCTGAAAGGTTGCTTTGAACACCTTCAAGAAATTACTTCACTCAACTGCCAACTGAGATGAACCTGGCAGACAGGTTATACCATGAAAGACCTGATTAACTGCGCCCCTATACAGCAGGAAGAAGTTTGGAGAGAAATAACTACGTCCATATTCCCAAATATTGCTTATAAATGTTCTTTTACATTTAAAGGGGGATATGATATAGATATGAATAATTTCATTGGTATGGATTTTAAGGTCAATTTTGTTATATGTATATATATTTCTGATCTTGACTGATGTATTGTGATTGTGTAGTTCATTTTAAAAATGTAATGTATAATTAGAAAATATAGGTTGTTAATGGATAATCATCGATAATAGTAAAGCTTGTAGTAATGTTAGTCTGATTTTCTAGAAGTGCATAGATATATTTCAGATAGACATTCATATCTTTCAAAGACTACAGAGCATGGCATATAATGTTTTAATAACTTAGGACTTTTCATGACAATGAGACACGTCTGCTCCTGGCAGCACCAATCTACTTCAAGAGGAAGACGGGCATCGAAGAGGCTCCTTATGGAGTTGGTTAGCCATTTGGGCAAGAAACTGCTCTTGCCTGGACTGTTATATAAACTGGACACAGAGAACCTGCAGAGAGAGGACTGCTGAACTTGCCTAAAAGTGAGATGATATTTCGGGGTTCCTGATTCATGAAAGAGTCTGCGAGACATTCTGCAGGACACAGCAGATAGTGACTGAATTGCCTTTGAAATTTCCTGCTTCATGAAAATGTCTCTGGATATTATGGGCCTGAAGGCTGAAGATGGATGCCACAACGATACAGAGGAACTTTGGGTGACTGTCCAGGCAGCGAGATGTCTCTGTCATTTCTAGAGTTTTGGAAGTTGCTTACTTCTTGTTTACTTAGGTAATATATCCTTCTGGAGTCTTTGATGGAGTTAAAGAATGGATAGTCATAGTTATAGTTTTCCATTATTATGATAAAGATTTAGTTATAAATATTGTGACTGTAATTCTTGCTTGATAACTGTTTTGTTATGTGTAATTTTACTATGTTAAAATGAAAGCCTTTCTTTTTTGTTTAAACAGAAAAAGGGGAAATGATGGAGGAGGGTTATCTGTCTATTGTGTTATTTTCATTGGTCAATAAAGAGACTGCCTTGGCCCCTTGATAGGACAGAAAGTTAGGTAGGCGGAGTAAACAGAACAGAATGCTGGGAAGAGGGAATTGAGGCAGACGCCATGGAGCCAGCCACCAGGTTAGACATGCTGAATCTTTCCCGGTAAGCCACACCTCATGGTGTGATACAGATTATTAGAAATGGGTTAATCAAGATGTGAGAGTTAGCCAGTAACTAACTCTGTAGAGATAATGGGCCAGGCAGTATTTAAATGAATACAACTTATGTGTTATTATTTCTGGGGCTAAGCTAGCTGTGCGGGAGCCGGGCAGGAAGAAAAGCAGGCCTGCCCGCAGCACCTCACTACACGCATGTCCTAGGGGTTTGAACAGACGACACACACACAAAGAGACCGGCTCATCTGCCAAGGAGCAAGTGGCAAATGGCAGCTTTATTAAGCATAAGTCGGATATATATACTGTGGGGCAAAAGGACACCAGCCCCCCATCAGGATCAAGGAAAGAGAAAAGTCAGGGGGCCGCACCCAAGGTCGGAGAGCAGCTGAACAGAGAAAAGAGGAAGCCAGGTGGGCGTGCTCAGGCTCAGAGAGAAGCTGACCCGGGAACCTTGCCTGGGCGAGAACCTTGCTTGCAGGTGGAATTACCATAACAGTAAAGGGAGAGTTCTCTCTAAGCTACACCCTTGGGCCGTAGGTGAAATTAACATAACAGGAGAGGGCAGTTCTATGCTACACCCTCAAGCTGATGCCGTGGAACCAGGAAGCAGAACAGCCCTGCATAGCGCCTCGGGAAAAATAGGGAACCTGTGCACCTACAAGTCTCCCTTTAAATATATATAAAATATGATGACTAGCAGCTGTCTTAGGCATGTCGGTCGTTGGGTTAGATCTCTAAACCCGTCTACGGGAATGTGTAGGTGCACAGGTTCCCTATTGCATACAGGGAAAGATTCAGCTTGTCTGATCTGGCAGCTTCATGGCGGGCAGTTCTCTGACTCTGCTTTTTTTCTCCCAGCATTCTGTTCTATCTACTCTGCCTATCTAAGCTGCTGTCCTATCAGAGGTCAAGGCAGTCTCTTTATTAACCAATGAAAGTAACACATAGACAGATAACCCTCCTACATCACTGGTGTGCTTCCTAATCTTCTGCAATGTGAACAGGCACTTCACACTCATTTCTCTGTGTTTTCCCACCATGGTCAACTCCATATCTTTGGTGGGCTGAAATAAACCCTTCTTTCTTCCAGTTGCAATTTGTCATGTGTTTGGGTATAATCATCAAGTTGAGAAAGTACTGAGAATACTAAGAACAGAAATGAATCCCTTAGAAAGAATATACCTTAAAAGAACAAAGCCCTAATGCCTAGATGATGACATATACCAGGACTTATGCTAGATAATGCTCTCCTTGATGAGCCCAAACATACCTGACAAAAAGCAAATGAAGGAAGGGGGCGTTTATTTTGACTCATGGCTGAGTTGACACAGTCTACCATGGTGGCAAAAGCTTAGTTACAGGTGGATCGTTTGGATTGGTGGCAGGAGTGTGGTGTACCAACTTGGTAACAGCTCAGTGGATCAGCAAGCAGTGGAAGTGGTAAGCAGTCCAGTCCTGACTTTCCACTCTCACCTTCATTTTCCACATCCCAGACTGACTCCTGCTCCAACTACATTCAGGGTGGGTCTTCCCTTTCTCAGCTACACCTCACTCAAACACCTCCACAGAAAGAGCCAGAACTGTCTCCTAAATAATTCTGAATCCATGCAAGTTGGCAATGAAGACTTTAATAATTATCAATTACATCGATGATTAAAGAAATCAAATGGAAAATCTAAATTCTAATTCAAATAGTCAAAATACTTTAGAAAAGCTAGTGGATTTATAGCTGACAGCAGCAAAACCTAACATCCTCTGTATATGATTTAGATATTACTATTAATGATGGCTTTTAACTTTAATTTTTGTTTCGTTTGTCATCTTCTATGCAGAGAGTTTGTTGAATGTTGGTGTCTAAGGTTTCTGTCCTGCCTGGTTCCCATAATTGTTAAGTCTCAAAGAAATCACACAGAGGTCTATATTAGTTATAAACTAATTGGCCCATTAGCTCAGGCTTCTTATTAACTCTTACAACTTATATTAGCCCATTATTCTTATCTGTGTTAGCCATGTAGCTTAGTACCTTTTTCAGCAAGGCAGTCACATCTTGCTTCTACTGTGGCTGGGCCAAGACTACTTCCTCTTCCCGGAATTCTCCTGTACTCATTGACCCGCTTCTACTTCCTTTCTGATAGTCCTGCCTATACTTCCTGCCTGGCTACTGACCAATCAGCATTTTATTTAAAATATAATTGACAGAATACAGACAATTGTCTCACACCAGAATGTATTTAATAATTCTGCTAACTGGTTAATAACTTTGTCTATATAATATGTATTCATATAAGTTTGGTACAGCAATGATAGTTTGATTTTTAGTTAGTAATATTAAACAGTATATTTGTGTATGTTTTCCTAATGATTAGGATTTTCAGCAAAAATATTGAGAAGATTCTAAGATGGAATACATAGCATCTTGTTACATTGCTGATTGCAGGAGGAAACTTCTAAAACTCACCATTGAATATGTTAAATATGTTTGATGTATACTTATTTATTTAAAGATATTGTAATTATATGGAAATGCCCCCCTTTGTCTGTTAGCTACGAATGTATATGAAGCTTATCAAACACATTGCTAATCTCTATTAAGATAAAAGCATTACTGCTGTATGTTTTGCATTGCTTTTGTTTGTTAACAGTTTGGATCTCTATACAATTGATTTTATATTTTTATTTATTCACTGGTTGTTTATACACTTCAATGAGGCCTCACTGTTATGTCATACTTCTGTGTGGCCAAAATGCCTGATAATTTCTTTGCAATTTTGCATTTATGTTGATAAGAGATTGGTGTGTAATTTTCATTTTTTTATAATGTCCCCATCCAATTTTGATATCAAGATTTTGTTGACCTTATAAAATGACTTAAATTATTCATTTTCCTTTTACCTTCTCTTTTGCCAGAGCACTTTTTACGAGAATTGGTTCTTCCTCCAGTGTGACTGACAGAAGCTTCCTTCTAAATGCAAAACTCATCAAAAGATAGTGATAAGTCAGTTGATAAGATGATATGATGTAGGAAGAAGATGAGATAATATAATATATAGGCCTGCTGGAAGTCAAGTAGGACAAAGACTCACATTCAACCCAAACCAGACCTTATGGAAAACAAAGGGGAGAGGAAGAATAATGTACTTGCACTTCCTTCAGGTAAATTGGGGCTTGGAGCCAACCACCACAAAAGTTGGAATTTTTAGTGAGAAAACTACAGCTAGAATCTGTAGCTCTAGCTAAAAGTGACAGAAGCGTGTGCATGCCTTTTCAGATAATTTCCAAGAGAAGTGTAGGTCTAAATAATAGCAGTAATAAATAATATTGTTCATTGAGCTATGTTATTCAGTTTTCTGGGTTGAAAATAGCATATTATCTTTATCAGATTCCTGAACTTACCATGAAATTAAAATGGTAACAAAGGGGCATGCTGCTATAGCCCTTGCTGAGATCAATACACTCAGAAATCATGTGTAATGTAAATTGTCAAAGCTACTTTGGAAAGAAATATGGGAGTGGGTTGAGAAAAATATACACAGTCCCACAGGAATCCCATTTCTGTGAATTTACGTTAAGAAAAGTATCCCAGTACCAAATCACTATATATTTAAAGATGTCATTGAAATTCCATCTACAATACTAACAATAAAAATGTAACAATTGCACCACTGCCAGTATGATAATGACAACTGATAACAATTAATTGAATATTCAAAATGGAAAATAGAGTGGTTTTGTAATGTTCCTGACATAAAGAAGTGATGTATGGCTGAGCAGATATCTATAAGCAATTTCCTAGGACCAGTTATCATCACACACTGGGTATATGTATTTCAATGTCATACTGCTCGGTAAACTTGCCTAATTATTACATATTAATTAAAACTAATAAGTTTTCAAAAAGGTGTGACCCTGATCAAGTAGGGTATAAAGCATTAGTTATCATAATTAGAGAAACATGAGGCCTTTAGTTGATCCAATGCTTATAAGCATAAACACACCCACATGTTTTTTTTTCTGCTGTGTAAAATTATGTGTGTAGCAAAATAAAACAACGAAGATAAATGAACAGCATATAATGTGTTTGGGAGGTGAAATGTTCTCATTATATTTAGAAATGCATTAATGTTTTTATAATGATGTTCTGTAAAAAAAATAGCAGATAAAATGGCTATCATTTATTGAATTCCTATATTATGCTACCTGCTTGCTCATGATGTATCTTCTTGCATTTTCACAACAACCTATAAGGGAGGTACTACTCAGATCCATCTCTTAATTGAATTTTATTTTTATTTTCAAAATAATGCAAACACATACTTCAAAAAGATAAAGCAGCATAGTTGTTTACCAAGAATAAAAAGCAATCTTGTACCTCCTTCACTCTAATTCCTTTTAATATTTTAGCAGTTTTTCTTATGAATAACTCATATTTCTAAATCATGCCACCATATTAGCATCTTTAAAGTTCTCTGCTTTGTTTGACTAACCATTCATGGCAAATTCTTTAAAGATATGCATAAAATAGATATACCCTCTCAAAGACCAAAAAAGAGAAGAAACATAAGTTATGAAATTCAGGGAAAAGAGGAGCAGCTCACACATTCTACTGCATCTAAAATTGTGACAAAACCATACCGTGCACACATGTATGGAAAGATGTGGGTACTGAGAGACAAGGGGAAAATTGTTTGAAAATCCTACTTTGCAAAAGGAGGATAGAAGTAGTAAATATCAGTATCATTGTATCTACTGATTAAGAAATTCAGTGGTGTGCGTGTGTTGCACACACACGTGCATCAGCATACCTTTTGCCCCAGCCAGGTCCTGAGAGCCTATCTCAATGCATTGATTTTCTGTGCAACCCACTTCGCTTTTTATTACTGGACCCATGTAGAAAACCACCATGAGAATTTTGGTTTAAGTGTCTGTGAATTTTTTCCCCAAGTTTTCCAGATAACAAACATAGCATTACTCAGGAGATGAAAGAAATGAGTATTGGTAATATTATATCAAACAATATTATATCAAAATAATTCAGGATTTTTTGTAGAATAAAATACAGAGAATATAAGAAATTGATGTATTGAACCTATTAATAATTTTAAAATATATTCTTTTTCAAATAAGATAACAAGGAAAATTATCTGTTTTTTCCCTCTATATTCATTCCATGAGTATATATTGAACATCTCTGAGGAAATTGTCTCCATTCTAAGAGGCATGACTAAATAAAAAATAAAGCATAGGTCTCATAGGGAAATAGCTATAAACCATAACAATCAAAATAAAATTCCACTTATATAAAAAGATGTTCAAAATGAAAAGTGTACAAAAATAAAAAAAAAATCTTACCTATGGGTGCTGTGGGATCGCTGCTGGAGACATAGCATTTAAACTAAACCTTGATGCTTGTCCAGTAGAAAATGCAAGAAGTAATTCCAGGTAGACTCATCATAAATACATGGAGATCTGATAATGTATCATAGTGCCCTGGAAATAAAAAAAGACAGTAGAAGCAAACGTTTGGATGAATAAAGAATACATAAGAAAAATTATAAGAAATGGGGGTAGAAATAGTCTATGCTGCCAAAATAAATAAACTATCAAGCCATGAAAAGGTGTGGAAGAAATTTAAGTGTGTATAGTTAAGCGGGGAATGTGAAAATTAAGAAATCTGATAGGGCTATGTAGTATATGTTTACAATAGCAGAACAATTCATAAATATCAGAAATATAGAGACTGGAGAAAGACGAATGATTGCCAGATGCTAGGGCATTCGAGGGGTGGAGAGGTAAAACCCATTCATAGTAAATGCTCTGAAACTTGTCTGAAACGGCGTGAGCACTGAACATTCTTCTAATCCCAGGGATCCTAAAGGGAACTATGGCCTTTGGGTGAAAAATGATGTTTCCACATAGATTCATCATGTGTAACAAATGGACCACTCTGGCCAGGAATACCGACAGCGAGTGGTGTGCACACATAGAGGAAGGGGATGGAAGGCCGTCCTCTCTACTAACCTTGTGCTGATATAAACCCCTTCAAAAAACAAAATGTATTTTTAAATGTTATCTCCAATATCACATATTGAGCAAGATAGTAAAAACTGACCAAGACAGACTCAAGAATTAAGTTCTGCAACTCAGCCTGTGCATGCTTCAATTCAAGGTCATATTTCTACACTGGGAGAAATAACTTCTAAAACATGTTGCAACTTTTAGTAATGTTGAAGTCTGGGACAATTTTGAAGGTTACTGTTTACATAGTGCTGGGTTCAAGTGACCTGTCCCCTGGCTATGTCCATGATGATGTGTTAAAGATTACCTTGAAATTTGGGGACATATTATGATGATATATTTTTATTAGTCCTTCAGGGATTGCTGTGCTACTGACTAGGGGCCTTGTATTTAGCCTCAAGGTGATGGGTCATCTCCAGCTTTGTCTCCTTCAGGCACCTGCTTCTCCAAGCATGTTCATGGAAAAGAGCTAAGGAATAAGAATGCCAAGACTACACAGGAACAGATGCTGCTGTATTCATGAACGTGGGCAGGGTGGAACGCCAGTCTCTCCAAAAACATAATGTGAAGGACACAAGACAGACGACCCAGCACTGTAGGTAGGATATGATTTTTGAGAATATTTTAATGTCTCCAGAATAGAGGACCATTCATTTAATGTGATACAGAGAAAAACAAGATTGATAAAACAAAATCTGCTAAAAATTAAGTATCCTTACCATTTAGAGACCTCACTAGTTAGAAGAAATGAAAGATCCACAAAAGGAAAACAAACTCCATAATATAACTAATGAAGAACATGTTTTAAGAATCTATCAATGTCTCTCTCACTCACCAATAAACATAAACAGTACAATAGAAATTTTAAGATGTCTGATTAAAAGGAAATTTCAAATGCCTGCCTGTATGAAAATGAAAATATTTTTAATCTCATTATCTCTTAGAAAAATTAAAATTTAAACTATAAAAACATATGAGTACATACCCAACACAATGCATAAAAAAGAACAAGTTACGGTCCTGTTGGCACATACAGTTTCTCCCACTTAAGAGCAGGGGAAAATGTAGAGTTCAATAAAAATCAATTTAAAAAAGGACCTTATAAAAAAAAGAATGCAACTGGATAATCTCTTAGGGAAATTCTTAGTTTTCTCTAGTGATTTTCCAAACTCATTTCTAGGTATACTCGCTAAAGAATTGAGGAGCTTGAGATGGGGTATTAAAAGGTCTGCTGGAGGGCGTTCATTATCAATACATATACAACAGATGCGAGCTTAAATGTCTATTAGCAGATGAATGAATGAACACACTAAGTTTGTAGCATATTCCATACATGGCCAAATATTATGTGAAACATAGGACTATGTATCAAAGTATGGAGCTTTCACAAATGTAGGAAAAGAAGCTCAATTTAAAAATGATGCATGCTTATTAGTCTTTTTATGATATATATATATATATACATAAATATATTCATTTTTTTTTACTTAAGAAGACAAAAATAAGCAGTCATTTCCAAGGTGACTCTGGAGATCACTGCATGTGTTTCAATGATCTCAATGCTGCTTTATGCTTCTCTACCTAAGCACAATTTTTTCAGCAAAATAATTAAAAACTATTTTGTAAACCTTGATGCCTTCTCAGGTGCCCTTCCCCAGGAGACCACAGACAGTCGATCATTAAATAATGTACTGGTCTCCTCCAAATTGTGAGAATGGGGGACTGCAGGTCAGCACTGCTCCTCATCTCCTGGGCTGCAGGTGGCATTCCCTCGGTGTATGAGTACCTGGAGTCTCGTTTACCTATTCTTAAGAGATAGTAGTTGTCTTCACTTTGGGTCCAACCTACGGTCCTCATTTCACCCGAATTACCTCATCTTTCAAAACAACTTGGGGTGGGGATTTGGTCTTATGAAGTCAGAGGACACCGTTTAGCCTATAAGTATACCTAATGCTCCTGACAATGAAAACCGTTACTCTAAGCACTTTGAAAAGTGCACTCTGCTTGCCATGACTTGGGGACAATATAATGGTTGCTCCCAGAAATGTGTTTGCTTATTAGACTCCAAGCTAATATGTATCACCTTTAGTAATTTTTTTTAGTCTTACTAGCAATAGACAGTTCTTTATTTTTCCCATTTCCCAGGTGGCACAATTGAGACACAAGAGTTTTGATTGCTCTCTGCAAGATCACACAGATGGTGACCATATGCCTGATACTGGAATGAAAATGATCAGGCTCGAGATTCTTTCCCATTCTGGCTCACTGTGCTTAATGCTCAGGTAAACTCCAGAAGAAGCTTTGAAGGAAAAGTGCACTCACTCGTGTGTGTGTGTGTGTGTGTGTGTGTGTGTGTGTGTGTGTGTGTGTGTGTTTATGGGAGGTATGAGCAGTTAGAGGAGGTGGTAGAAACTTGTGGACACTTCCTGATGCTTTGTGGGGCCCTTTGACTTGTTTACTGGTCCCTCCCCGAGGCGCATCTTCCTGGGACTTGGGTAACCTATGTCTTGCTTCATCAGCCTCTCCAACAGGAATCTTCTTTGAGAGCTTCGTGCTGAGACAAGTACAATCTGCACTGAACAAAATGTTGCACATAATTCCAAGTGATCTCAGTGTCTTGGGGCCAAATTTCAAAATGCCTCATGCTATTATTGTAGTTCTAATAATAAAAGGAGAATAACAGGAAGGCAAATCGTCTGTCCAGGAAGATGAGTCCATGCAGCCTTGTTAACTTGTGAGACAGACGTTCACCATTTCTCACAGCCAGACTTTGCTCACACGGTGCCTTATAAACCACGCTTACTGCGCACTTGGGAACACTTTGCAGATAATCACACATGCTTCCATATTAGATAGAATAATCTGCATGTTCTCGGGATCCACAGGAGAGCAAGTCAATTTGCATACAGGAGACATTCGTCTAGAACACGACCACACACACATTTACTAGTCTTAGGGAAATAATGCAAAAAAAAATGCTCTTTTATTCCCTGATAACAAGTGGATTATTTGCACAAAAATGTGCTTGTCATTATAATCTTTTTCCACAAAATAATCAATAAAAACATTGTCAGCATGGCCAGTTCTTTCTAGGTTTTCTATGTAGAAATTTTTCCATACTAACTCTTCTTGAAACATTCTGGGTTTTGAACTCTATCTTTCCTTACATTTCCCAGACTCCTATGCACCCAGAGAGCTTGTGACTGAGGAGCGCATAACTTTGAGTGACAAGAGGTTGGGTTTGATTAAGATTCTGGTATTCATCAGGCATTATCCAGCAACGAAACCTCTCGGCACCCCTGCTTCATTATATGAGAGGGAGGAGATTGATGCCTCACAACAATGGGATTGAATGGGAGATCCCACAAAACAACTGCACATTTGAGCACAGCAAATGCTCAGCGTTGACATTGTCATTGGGTGCTGTGCTTCTGTGAGGCTCCAGAGCCACTCTCCTCCAGATGTGGGGACAAACGAGATTCCCTAAGTCATTGCAACTCAACCTCCAGTTCCTAGAGTGATGGTCATGGCCTTCCGTTTTTGTCTCAGTTCTTCCCTGGAAAGCACCATGCTAGAGCATGGTTTGGGGATTTTGCTTGGTTTCTTTGGTCACTAATCAAATGTATCCCACATAAATAGACATTTTGCCTACCTCTATTTATGGAAAGGGTTCTGTGAATCTCTCTCAGTAAACTTGAGTGACAGATTAAAAACATTAAAATTATTTAGCTTCATATAAGATAGTTCAATTGAACTCTGTCAATTTATGCTATATGGTATGGGAATTCCTACAGAAAAAGCAGATGCAGGGTAAGATTTTCCTATAATTATCCAGAGCCTACTGCGGCCTCATTATAACAAGGTCACAATAAAATGTAAGAAATGAAGTGACTGGGATTATATTCTTCCTGCAATAAAACTTTACTTTCTACTTGACATTAGATAAATTAAATAAATCAATGAATGAGTGAATGAGCGGATAAATAAGTCCAGTTTCACTTAAATTTTATTTGACAACTAATAGCAACAGAATAAGTCTTTTCTGGCTTCCATTACTGTGGTTCTGATACTTGAAGTCAGATGCAAGTGCTCATGGCTTCACAGGGTTCTAATGACACAGCCTGGAACCAACACAGCACTAGGGTGGCAACAGCAGATCAGCTGTCTAGACAAGGAGGCAGAGTTTCTGATGGATGCTCAGCCTCTGACACAACAAATTGCTCAACATCTAGGCACGTGATAAGCACCAGGTCTCCCAAGGAAAAAGCACTCTTCAGTCTTCCATTTCTGAAGTAGCTCACAAATCAATGGATACTTAGCATCGCCAGTGACAAATACAATAACAAGTGCATGCAGGCAGGAAGGGGACAGCTGAGCGAGTTGGGATGTGCCCAAGAATCTGCACAGAAGGAAGCCAGGGGATAGGGAAAAGTGTGCTCAAATAATTATGTAAACTCAAAAAAGTTGATCCATCCAGTGTGTGAAAAAGGACAGGGGCATAAAATGCTCTTAATCATTGAGTCATCTCTCCAGCCATCAAACGTGTTGTCAGTGGGTGATATACTGAACACTGAAAGGCAAAAGGCCAAACAGTGAATATCCAATGGTGTAACCGCAGACACTAGCTGGAGCAGCTTACCACTCATTTCTGGAGTCCGTCTTCTGGTTTCTCAGGTGGCCCTGTTAGAAATCCATGAGTTCTCTATTTATGGATCATTTGCCAGTCAGGTGAAATGAAATACAGCAACCATAAAGGGAAGACATAGTCAACTCACACGTTGACCTCACTTGGGGGTGAGCATTCCACATTTCTCTTTGAAACTTGAACTTTCAAAATATTTGCTATATTTGATCATTGATTTATTTTTTAGTAACTTTGCCTAAAAAAGAAGTATTTGGCTTTTTTTCTTTCTATTATGTATTTTCAACAAAAAGTATCTTAGATTGGGTTCTTGCAAAAGTAATTATAATTTTGATATTAAATTAAAAACTTAATTAAAAATTTTAAATTGAATTATAGTGACAATATAAAATTAAATTAAAATATTAAGCTGTTTGTACAATGTTAAGCAAGAAAATGCACAAAATCTACTTTTGAAAACTTAGGAGAACAAAATTACCAATATTTGTGATTACGGGCATTAATTTAATAAAATCCTGATTTCCTTTACTATGAAGGCCATTATTTTCATCATGTATTTAGAAGAGTCAAAAAAAAGAACTCATAAAAATTGAGAAACATTTTAAGAACCCCTCTCTGCCAGGGATCCACACACTTGGCTAGATCCCAGCTAGAATACAGGTGACCTGTTCCTCTCTTCTATCCTTGCCTTCTCAGGCAACTTTCATGATGTCAGCCCACTTGAACACTTCCTCCCAGACATAGCACCCACTACCTTAGAAGTTGACCTCCTCATGATGTGGAACTAGCATTTCTTTTGTTCTTCCCTGTCAACACTTTTCATCCTTTCTTTCTAGTCAATCTTCATTCTTTTGTGTCTCCCACTGATGCACAGAACCACTTTCTACCAGGGACCCAAAGCCACTCGTCTGTGACTCAGGTATTCCATAGCTAGGACCAAGACTGGGACAACATTAACCAACTAACCATCAAAGGCTAGGCAAGATATCTTAGTTATGGTTACCATTACTATGAAGAAACACCATGATCAGAATGCTGCTTGGGGAGGAAAGGGTTTGTTGAGCTTATACTTCCATATTGTTGTTCATCATAGAAGAAAGTAAAGAAAGAAACTCAAAAACAAGAACCTGGAGGTAGAAGCCAATGACCACAGAGGGATACTACTTTCTAGCTTGCTCCTCTTGGCTTGCTGAGCCTGTTTCCTTATAGATCCCAGGACCAGCAGTCCAGGGATGGCACTACCCATAATGAACTAGGCCCTCCACTATCAATCACTAATTAAGAAAATGCTTTAAAGACATAGGGTGTGGTGATAGTTTCTCATTCTAAGTTCCCTACTTTCAGATAACTCTAGTTTCTGTATGAAGTTGACATAAGACTAGCCAGCACACCGGGTATCTACACTAAGAAACACCTCAGACATCATAACTGGAGATGCCTAGATCCTAGCACAAAAACACAAACCTGAATGACCAAGGTAATATGCGTCTTTCAGCAACTTACTGTAACAGGCCTTGAGGAAATCAATTTAGATGAATCTCAAGAAAAATAACTAAAAATAGCAATTAAAAACCTTAAAAGGGAATGAATAACTGCCTTAATGAAGACCATAAAAGCCCAAACAACTGAATGAAAAAATAAAAAAAAAGATTCAAGACTTGAAATTAAGGAAAGAAATAGAACCTCTAATGAGAAATTAAACTGAAATAGACCTAGAAATAAAAAGTTCAGGAAGTCAAACAAAAGGCTCATAGGTCAGCCTCACCAATGGATGAAAAAATATAGAAGACAGAATCTCAGGTCTCCCATACAAGGCAGAAAAGAAATAGATAGGTCAGTCAAAGAAAATGTCAAACCTAAATAAATTCAGGTACAAAACATCCAGGAAATCTGGGACATTATAAAAAGACCAAACCTATGAATAGTAGGTGTAAAGGAAGGAGACGAAAACCACATAAAAGACATAGAAAATATTTTCAACAAAATACTAGAAGAAAATTTCCCCAATCTAAAAAATGAGATGCCTATCAAGGTGTAAGAGGAACATAGAACACCAAATAGAAACAAACAGAGAGCAAACTCTGAGACACATAATAATCAAACACTAAAAGAGCAACAACAACAACAAAAAAAGAACTTTAAAAACTGCAGGGGGACAAGATTGAGTCACATATAAGGACAGGTCCATTAGAATAACACCTGACTTTTCAATGGAGTTGTTGAAAGACAGAAGGGCCTGAAAGTAACTAATTTTTTTATTATTTATTAAAAATTTCCACCTCCTCCCCCCCTCCCAATACCCTCCCATTCCCCCTACTCCCTTTCCCTCTCCCTCTCCAGACCTAAGGGCAGTCAGGGTTTCCTGCCCTGTGGGAAATCCAAGGTTCTCCCCCCTCCCTCCAGGTCTAGGAAGGTAAGCATCCAAAGAGATGAGGCTCCCACAAGGCCAGTACATGCAGTACAATCGAAACACAGTGCCATTGTCCTTGGCTTCTCAGCAAGCCCTCATTGTCAGCCACATTCAGAGAGTCCAGTTTTATCACATACTCCATCAGTCCCAGTCCAGCTGGCCTTGGTGAACTCCCATTAGATCAGTCCTATTGTCTCAGTGGGTGGACACACCCCTCATGGTCCTGACTTCCTTGTTCATGTTCTCCCTCCTTCTGCTCCTCATTTGGACCTTGGAAGCTCAGTCCAGTGCTCCAATGTGGGTCTCTGTCTCTATCTCCATCCATCGCCGGATGAAGGTTCTATGGTAATATGCAAGATATGCATCAGTGTGGCAATAGGATAAGGCATTTAAACTAACTACTTTTTTATTGGATTTAAGGCCTTCTTAATTAAATGGAGCCCACTGGCATTGCATAGTGGCCAAGAACCTGAGACTAGATAGGTCGTTGACCTTGAGGAAAACCTACTACTATTACTCTGTTAAAGAAACAAAGCAATTAAATATCTCCTAATGACATATTGTTATACCCTAGATTGGGGTGCACATAAAGTATGATTAATAAAAACTCAGAGACATATATTGGGGTTCAACTTGAAGACCCAAAAAGCAAAGCAATCAGCCACTGGCTTTTACCTCAACCTCAGTCTAAAAAGGCGATCCTGCCTCCAGGACTCTCAGAATGAGACTGTGTCTGAGAACTGTCTCCTCCTCTCTAGAACTGTCTCCTCCTCTCTAGAACTGTCTCCTCCTCTCTAGAACTGTCTCCTCCTCTCTAGAACTAGGGTTAAAGGTGTGTACTACTAAAGTCATGCACCACCTGGTTTTTATGAAAACTAGTGTGGCTACTGGGATTAAAGGTATATGTCTTCGCTGGCTGGTCTGTAAGACAGGCTAGTATGGCTAGTTTACTTTTCTGATCCCCAGGCAAGCTTTATTTATTAAAATATAAGTGAAATATCAATACATTTCCACTTTTTCTATAATAAAAAAGAAGACTATAACTAATAGAAGAAAAACAATATACAATATATAAACAATAAATGCATCAACAATGTCTAGCCAATTTGCATTTGACAAATTCAGAGAAAATATTCCTTCTAGCCTATCTTATCCATCCTATCTTGGTGAGTTCAAAGTCTTGTACCTAATTTACTTTCTATCATAGCTTGCTCTATGTGTCTAGAAAACTATAACTATGTAGTCCTCAATTCCCTCAGAGACTCAAGCAGTAAGCAATCTTAGCTGAATAAGCAGAAGGGGCAAGCAAGTGACTTCCAAAAAAAAAATGTGAGTAATGACAGAAATTGCTGTCTGCCTAGACAGTCACCCAAAGATTCTCTGCAATGATGGGGCATCCATCTTCAGCCTATTGGACAGACTTTTCTGTGAATCAGCATATTTTGTGTTCTGCTTGTCTAGTTAGGACAACATACTGTCAGTAGTCAAGGCAGGGATATTTTTTTTCCCGGTGGCTTACTTTTGCTGCAAAGAAAGTAAACTCCATGTAGAGTTTATTTGATGCCCATTATCTTTTCTGAAGTAGATTGGTATTGCCAGGAGCACACATGTCTCACTGTCATAAAAAACTGCCTATGTTATTAAAACATCTTAAATGCCCTATTCTGTAGATCTCTGAAGTGTTTGAAGATGACCTGTATATCTAGAATATATATTTGTTTTGACCTTGAAAACATACATATTGCAACTACAAGTTTGATTATAATAGCTGACTAATTACTAACCTGTATTTCCCTATTATCCTAAACAGTTGATAATAACAATTTTCAAGGACTAGAGATTTTTATTACCCTGTTAAATGAATTATATAGATACAATACCTTGAACAAGGATAAAAATGTATGTACAGTATGTCCTAACAAAATTAGTCTCAATATACAAAATTCGTATACAATATACAAAAGATCAATCCAATTTAAAACTAGCAGTTGCTTTCTTTAAAAAATAGATTCAATAATCTACCTCTTTATCTTATCATACCTATACCCTCTGTTTTTCTTTTATCCTATCATATCTATATCCCCTTTATTTTCTTTTCAAAACAAGATCGTATCTATATATTGATAGAAATTTAGATGTAAGAGCTAGTTAGAAATACGACTGAACCAGTGACCAAATGGTGTTGTAATTAATCTGGTTTCTATGTGATTATATGAGTTTTGGAAGCTGGAAAATAACTGCACAATCTTCATTTACATAATGGTGCCCAGTGTATAGCAAAAGTTCCCACAAAAACCCTGAAAAGTCTTCTTCTTCTTCTTCTTCTTCTTCTTCTCATTATTATTATTATTATTATTATTATTATTAATTTAAAAGGAGTCTAGACAGAAAAGAACAGAGTCAAGCATGGCTTCTTGGTAGCAACATTGTGTTAGTTGGACTCTGTTTGCTAGAAGCAAGCAGGGGCACAGCTCCTTTAAGAGAGGCTTCTTGATTCAGCTTGCAACTCTTTTAAGAGGTTCTGCCACCAAACACTTAAATGGTGTTTATGAGCAGCTGGTGGCAGGCTTCTTGGTGGTGGCGTGGACCCTGAAACTCCTCAGAGTTGTGACAATTTATGTGGCTCCTGGAAATACCTCTACCATGAAACTAGACTCACAGAAAGCTAAGGGATGGGGTGGAGTGTGTCACTAAAGTCAAAGCGTTAATCTTAGCCATATCACTTAGCAAATTAAAGACTCAAGTGCTCAGAAAAAAAGAGATATACAGATATATTCAGATGAAAAAGACCTCTAAACAGTTTATAGTGTATTTAAAAATATACGTAGGCTTGGGGAAAAAAAAGAAAAGAAATAGAGAAGTCCTTAAAAAGAAGAAAAGAAATATTGTAATCAGATGTGGTAGTGGCACATGCCCGTAATCTCAGTACTTGGGAGGGTGAGGCAGGTGGATCTCTGTGAGTTCAAGGATAGCCTGGTCTACAGAGTAAGATCTCCAAAGAGAAACACTGTCTCAAAAACCAAAACTTAAAAAAATAAAAATAAAAGAAATAGAGTTTTAAAAAGCAATGTAAAGATGGAAAATATACAGAGTCTAGATTATGTATATTATTGCGTTTCCTTTGAATTTTTTGACTGTGATGAGCTAACTACAGAGAGACATTTCATTGTATGTACTACTAAACTAAATATTTTAAAGATAGCTTGACTTAAAATTTGAGTTGAAGTTTATGTTACTTTGGAAAAGAGGTTCTGCTTTTGTTTCTGCAGAAGATGAGAACTTATGTATTTCTTCCAGGATAATGTAGTTTGATGGAACAAAACCCCTTGAAAGGTCTCTGTGAACCCTAAAAATACTTCACCCAATAAACAGCAGGAAGCTGTTTAGAGAAAAGTTTGCCCAAATTTCCAAAATATTGTTTATAAATGTATGTTTTAATTTAAAGAGGGTTGATTACAAGTGATTATTTTAAAAGGGGGAAGGATATAATATAGAAATCAATACTTTACATTGGTATGGGCTTTGTTTTATTGATACAATTTTGTTATATGTATATTTATATTATTGTTTACTACTATTTTTCATATAGCTCATTTAAAAATGTAATGCACTGTTGTGGGAGTAACTTCCGCTGCCTCAACCAATAGTCGCTGAAATACGAGCCCACAGTGCAGCGGGGAGCGACTTCCGCTCCGTCAGCCAATAGCTGCTGAAATACCAGCCCACTGGGGCATGGTATATTTCTCTTTTAAAAGGAGAAGCATATCCGGATCAGGCCCTCTTGGTTCTGGCTCTTGGTTCCGGTGCTTGCTCCTGGCTCCTGCTCCCGGCTCCTGCGACTAGGCTCCCTTCCTGACGGTTTATGGTGTATGTAAGTTTTACCCCCCAAAATAAATAACCCCTTAAAACATAACTGATATGGGATTGATTCGCCGATAATGCACAATTAAGGAATACAGGTTAATAGGTAGTTATTTATAATAATCAAACTTTTAATTATGTTAGTTAGATTTTCTTAATATACAGAGGTATGTTAGGTAATCTTCAACAATTCAAAGACCTACAGAACATGGCATTTAAAATGTTTTAAGAACTTAGACTTTTCTCAACAATGAGACATGTCTGCTTCTGGCAGCACCAATTACTTCAGAGACGTTGATGGGCATCCAAGAATCTCACTATGGAATTTTCCTTCACTGTGACAATGTTAGCCATTTAGGCAAGAAACTTGCCTGTACTTCTTGATGGTATGCTGTATGAACTGGACATTCAGGACCCACAGAAAAGTGACTGCTGAACTTTCTAAAAGATGCAATGGTCCTTCAGGATTTCTGTTTCACAGAAGAAACTGTAAGACATTATTCAGGACAAAGAAGAAAGAAACTGATAAACTTTGCCAGTACAAGGCAAAACAGATCTTCAAATTTTGTGCTTCCCTGAAAAGTCCACGAGATATTATAGGTCTATAGGCTTGAGATGGATGCCCCAATGTCACAAAAGAACTTTATGTGACTGTCCAGATAGAGTCTCTGCCATATCTAGAGCTTTGGAAGTTGCTTACAATGCACTTTCTGTTTACTTAGGTAATATTATATCCTTCTGGGCTCTTTGTTGAATTTGAAGACAGATAGCTATAGTTACATATTTCCTTAATTATGATAAAAGACAAATTAGATATGAACTTTAGACTCACAAAAATATTATAACTGTAATTCTGGCTTGATACATGTTTTGTATATGTACTTTTACTATATTAAAGTGAAAACCTTCTTTTTTATTTAGACAGAAAAGGGGAGATGATGGGGGATTCCCCTCTCTAAACTGTGAATATGTTTTATTACCATTGATTAATAAAGAAATGGCTTTGGCCTATGGCAGGGCAGAATACAAGAAGGCAGGAAATCCAAGCAGAGACAGAGGAGGAAAGAAGGCAGAGTCAGGGAGACACCATGTACTGCCAAAAAAGAAAGATACCAGAACCTTACTGGTAAGTACACCCTCGTGGCAATCACAGATTAACAGAACTGGGTTAATTTAAGATGTAAGAGCTAGTTACAAATATGTTGCAACCATTGGCCAAACAGTGTAATTCTTATACTTTCTATGTGATGAGTTGTGTCTGGGTAGTCTCAGAAATGAATGCACAGTCTCTACTTAAGTCCATATTTCATCTCTCATCAGAGATGCTTCTTCTTGAGGTTAACTAACAGAGACCCAAGCTGGGCAGTATGCAGAGAGAGAGACTTTAGAGCACTCAAGCCTAAGTAGGATGTCTTCATCAAACCCTCACTCAAGACTCTGGGATCTATACCTAGGAAGAGGTAGAAAGATGGTAAGAGACAGAAGGAGTGTATGACTGGAAGGAAATAGTTTTTTCTAAACCCAACAGGCCTATAAAACATAAACTCATAATACTGAAAAAGCACACACAAAACCTACACAGGTTCAATACAGACACAATCCTAATACTAAAGAGAGAAGGTAGACACAAAATCCCACCCCTTAGCAAGAGCTACTTTGACTTAATATTTGCTAGGAAAAATCAGTTTCTCCAATGGAATGTCAATGGGTGTATCAACTACACCCCCAGGGAGTCCTAATGGCCAAGAGTAATTGCCCAACACATAATAGATTCCATGATTTTTTGTATGCTTTTTCTTTTGGTTTGATATTTTTTTTGTCTGAGGTTTTTGTTTGTTTGTTTTCTTTGATTTTTGAGTTTTTTTTCATTTTTCCTTTGAGAAAAAGAGGGAGAAAGAACATGAAAGTAGGTGGGAGAGGTAGGGAGGATGTGGGAATAGTGGGTAGAGAAAAAAATATGATCAAAATATATTGTATGAAAAAGTATATTTTAAGCAAATTTTTAAAAAACAAAAACAAACATTTTAACAAAAATCTAATGGCTGAATAGGGGTTTACTATTGGTTGAATAGCAAACAATAAATTGGTGGATAAATTAGTGATTTGGAGTCAAGAAAAAAATAAATGGGAGTCATTTGTAAGTTGAATCTTGAAAGAAGCTATCCATTCTGTCATTATTAGCTGAACACAACCAGATAGCCCTTTTCCTAACAAGAGAATGTTGAGGGAAGGGACCAATCTTGGATCTGGCACTCAATCTGGTGTTGTTCTTGCCACAATGCCCTGCTTCAGCTTGATATCGTTTTTGTTTTTATTCCCATGTCCCATATACTCTGTTTTAGAAAAATGTCCATTCCTTACTTGACTTGAAGTTTCTGGAAGCTTCCTAGCATTGGATTTTATTAAAAGGATGTGTAATCAAGATACTGAGGAATCATATATATTCCTATGCTCACTGCAGGAGTGACAAAAAACAAAAACCAAACCCCCAAAGAACAACAAAGAAGAGGGGGAAAATGAAAACACTAACTTGCTTCTTCTTCCCCGTCTTATACTGTGAAGGAGGTCCCCAAAAGGGAGAGGAGTTTGGGAAGAAGAATACCAGCAAGCCTGCGGAGACAGGATGTGTCTTGCATGTTCTAAGCCTTCCTCCTTCTCCTTGTACCTCCAGCCAACCTCCTCCCTGGAAAGTAATCAAGGACAAATTTTGTATTTTGGGATTCTGACTATGAGTCCCATGATGAGAGCAAAAGGATCTATTGAATGCTCAAGGTGTCCTTCATCAGAGAAAGATCTCCACATGGACCTCCCCCACACTCTCTTCAATAGTGCAATCGCTCAGTTTCTCAGTGGGGTCTGGACTATTTGCTCAGACTCACATTCTCTTAGCATTTAAGGGTTGGGAAACTAGGCCCTGTGTCAGGTTGTGGTCTCCCCAGGCTCTTTGAAAAAAGGATCTATCCCTTCCTCTCACATTGATCAAATGTCACCACAATTATCCCGCTGCTGGAAATAACTCCAGCTTTTTTTTGTACATGCAAAGTTTCGAAGCTGCTGTCAAATGCATGTCTGCTTTGCTCTTCTTGGACTCCTTCTAGCTGAGGTGTGTGGTTAATTTGCTCCAGATCTGAGCTAGCTGCCTTTCTGTAGCCTCGTGTCTGAGTTTTAAATGGACCAAATGGGAATAAGGTGTTGGATGTTGCTCTGCACAGGCGGGGAGTGAATGATTACTGCATCTTCCAAATGCCACCCATACATTTCACTAAAGAACTGCTTCTTCCCCTGGTAGGTGACTAATTGGAAGGTTAAACAGGACATATAGGCTCCTCCCATCAGCCCCTCCTGCTTTTCTTTCTATCTCCCTTTTCATATTTTCTCAGTCATTTTTTAATCAACAACCATATCTCTATTGGTGGGAGAAGAAATTCATGCTTGAATTCTTCCAGGCACACTGTGAACAGAGCAGAGGCGCAGGGGCCCTGTGAGGGAAACCTGGGTCTATGACAAATGTAAGTGTGGAATGACCTTTGTGGCTAGCAGGTCTCTGTTCTGTAAAACAAAACTGTAAATCCCCATAATGCCTTTTATTTATAACATTCTGAGAATTTACTGCAGAGGTTAAATCACATGAGACAGAAAAGAAAGCACAGGGGACTGTTGTCTAACCAGGATTTCATCAACATTGGTTCTTTCTGTTTCTGCATATGAAGCACCTTGAGGATTTGTGGCCAGTGCCACCTGCATCTCTGGCTTTGGCCATTCCAGCACACATCTGCCCAGCTTTCAGCTGCTGACACTTGCACATGCTCACCTGGGTGCTTGTCTCTCCTTATGACAGATTGTTTTGCTGCCTTTGGGTGAGTCGATGAAAGAAGCAAGAATGTGGCAACCCGATGACATCTGCACTCATCCATTTCGCAAATGAATAATAAAACAGGGTCTTACCTTCTCTAGCAGCCTGGTATGTAATACTTGTGTGTTTGTACTTCACAGGCTCCGCAGTTCCTCCCGCAGATCTGTGTCCCTATTGCAAATAGTTCAGCGTCCTTTTATCTTTTGCACTCACTATCCTATGATGAAAATGGCTGAAATCCTGCAGTCTTGGAAGGTCACTGACGTCATTTGTGAGACGCTCAAGGAAAAACATTTTCTGTTTGCTTTTTCTCTGGTCTTTGAAAATGTTCCACTTTAGGCCAGGCTTCTTGATGACTTCTCAGCTATGTCAGCGATTGGCATCAACTGGAAACATTACAAACAACTAAGGCGTCTTCCAACGTATGGGGAAATGATTTGCTTCAACACTGCAGCAACAATGATAGTCCAACTTCTTTTGTCATTATTAAATTAGTAATCAGCGAAGATGCTGATTTCCTGTTGCAACTGTCTTAATCCCTGCTTGGCCGAAGATTGCGTTTCAAGTATGTCTGCTATGAGGAGATGGTAAGTGTAGGTGAGGAGAATTGGGGATAACGAGTCAAAGACCACAAGGAAGAAGTAAAGTCTGGCAGAGGGAAAGAATTATCAATGCAGATTCTCTGTCCAAGAACCTGAAGCTGGGCATCAACCACATGGAGATGGACCGTAGAAAAGAAAAGAGAGCTGGGCAGTGAGTGGGTGCCTGAAAAGGACAAAGTGCGTGGCCTGCCATTCAGAGGAGCCAAGGCTTATAATTCTATTATCGCCATCAGTTTTGGGGTGTGGACCACGATCTGGGCAGCAGAGCACAACCAGCAGACAGATGAGTCAAGACAGAGAGACACCTCACTGGAATTCAGTGTGTATGTCGTGAGATGGGGGCAGGGCAGTATTACCATGTGTCCCCTGCCAGGCGCACAGTATCCCTGAATTTGAATGTCATCAATTGCACACAGCTTCCTCCTCTTCTCTCCTTTTTGTCATGACTGCCCCCCTGGTGTCTGAACTCACCTCTTTACGCAGACCTCACTCCTCTCTATGCTGCCTCTTCCACTGTTGGCTGACCCGGAGCAGAAAATAGGCTGCCTAATAAATAGTCCCCGTATCGCACAATGCAGCTTCTTTCTAGGTCAGCTGTACCTGGTGGGGAGGGAACAATGGCCTTGGAGTTGAAAGAGAATGTGACGCCCTGTTAGGAGTTGCATCCCTTAGATGGCTAATTAACCAGAGACCTGGGAGCTCTACTCCCAGAGCATGCTCTGAAGATGAGAGAGCAGCGCAGGTTGAATGCAAGCAATGGGGGAAGCTATGGAGCCCCTGCGCAGAGTGGGTCACATAGGAGGTCTTATGGGGGACGACTGCTTTAGCATTTCTGCAGTACTGCACTGTGCTTCTCCACTGCCGTGGACCTCTGTGGCAGAGGCTGTTTAATCCAGTAAGACAGTCAATCAAGTTCTTTTGAACAGTTTTGGTATCATTTGCTCCCTTTAAGCAAGCAGGTCGCCTACCTTCTCCCAGGCCCCCTGAAACAGCAGGCACCACATGGTCACAATCTCGATGACCTTTCAGGGGCATGAGCAACTCTTTCTCTTCTCTACCTTGGCTTTCCACACAGTCAACTCCTGCCTTATTGCCTTTGCCTGTACCATTCCTAAAGCCTTGCATTACTGAATACAATATTACTGAGAGAGAGAGAGAGAGAGAGAGAGAGAGAGAGAGAGAGAGAGAGAGAGAGCACTCATGAGCCATTAGATTTGACTTTGAATCCCAGAACTGAACTTTTCTGGCCCTGTTATTTGAGTAGTCTACTAAACATTTTGAAACATCTGACTCACGGGCTGAAATGGAGTTTACCCATAAATGATGGTGTAGAAATGTGACCTGGTTCCACTGTCAATGCTACTTTCAACTGACTGCTATGTAGTGCATAATGGTAAACAAAATATTTGTAAAACAATGTGTGTTTAAAATGAATATGTACCTATGAAGAGCAAACATGAACTCTAACTACTACAAATATGGTATATTATTGCTTGTGATTAATGACTGTTTTTCATTAATAACTGCTTCTAGCATCATTTGGCACCTTGCCATACACAGATAATCATATACAAGTAATCAATATCATAAGATATATAGAAATATTTTCACTTTCCAAACAAGAAAACTGGGGTTCAGAAAGACTAAATTTTCCCATAATGACATTGTTGGTGATATTCATAAGTTCTAGATCACAAATCAACATTCTCTACCTTTTCGGTCTCTTTATTCTCTTTCTCCTCTCCTTCCTCTCCCTCCTCCCTTGCCTTTCTCTTCTTCCTTCTCCCCTTCTCACTTTTTATTCTGCCATTCTTCCCCTTCCTCTACCTCTTATTATTAGTCCCCTTTTCCATTGTATGGCATGCATACAATTTTTTCTATTTCTCTTTCTTCACTGATTCTCCTGTTTGGAGGCAGCTGTACCTAAAACTGGCACTACTAGACCAGACTTCAGCGAACAGAGAATTTTACATTAGGTTACATCACGAAATATTAGAACTAACATCAAAAGTCAGATATGCAACACTTCTGAGTACTACGTGATGATGGAGAATTCCAACCACTGAAGGTGGTCAGCAGCTTTATAAGACAGTAAAGAAGCCGCAGAGGCCAAAATAAGATACACAGTGTCTTCACTCCCCACTGTCTGGGGCTTTCAACCCTGGCACTGTAGATTCCCTCGGCAACATCATTCTTCCGGGAATCAGCTATGCTGAGTATTCTCACATGTTAAACAGCAACCCTAGTTTCTACCAGCTAACGAACAATAGTCTTTTCTCATTACTCATATTCAGAAAAATATCCCCCAGTTGAAACTGACTCCTCTAAACTACCTGATGCAAAATCAGGAAGGAATGGTTAGAGAGTTACCTGGAGTCAAATATGAAGACAGTAGATTGGTTTGAAAAGTTCCAGTTTTGCCTCCACACCTGTCTGTTACTTGATCAAACCCTTGGAGCAAGCTTCTTGCTATCCAAATGGTATAATGCCTTTAATGGGAGAATGAGGAAGTGTAGATAGACCCTGTCACCTCAAGAAACCCTTAAGTACAAAGGGATGGGTATTTGAAATGGAGCCATTGTGATGGTGAATAGGAATTGAGATCACAGGTTGAGATCCTTATGATGGGATTTATGTCCTTGGAGTAAAACACTATGTCCTCCCTCAGCCCTCCCCTTTTTCTTCCCCCTCATCCTCTTCTCTTTTTTTTAACTCCTTTTCCTTCACTTGTTCCTTTCTCACTCTTCCTTCCTTCCTTTCTTCCTTCTTTTCTTTTCTTTTCTTTCTTTCTTTCTTTCTTTCTTTCTTTCTTTCCTTCTTTTTTTGTTTCTTAAGACATGGTTTCTCTGTATAACCACTGTGACTATCTTAGAACTCACTTTGTGATTAGGCTGGCCTCTCTACCCGCTTCTGTCTCCAAAGAGCTGGGATTAAAAGCATGCGCCACCAATGCCCAATCCTCTCCCTATCTTTCATTTTTTTCTCTGCTTGTTCATTGAGAGGACACAGTAAGAAGGCCACTGATTTCAGGCCAGAGAAAACAATTCTCACCAATATATATCCATCTTGTCCCTTTGATCTTAAGCTTCTAGCCCCCAGAGCTTCACAGAAGTAAAGTCTATTTGTTTCACAAGAAAACGATACATAAGGGGAATAGTTTTTCCTCTGGCCAGGGAGATTGCTAAAATGGTTAGTTAAGACAAATCTGAAAGCTATGGGATAACACTTCGTTTTTGTTGATAGTTATGCTATCAAGGTCTTGTGGCATCGAAATGCTTTAACATTCAGTCATTGCAGGTTCCAGTGAACCTGCTTGCTGGAAGGTGATATAATGGATTTATTTCTGGGACATCACAAGAGGCTCTTGCAAACTTGAGTATGTGTACGCTCAACTCATTTATTTACATGTTTCACAAAGAATGAATAATTCAGACCCAGAACTTGCCCTCAGATGACCTGTATTCACATAATAAACAAAGTTGACAGGATTGAGCTAAGAAAGATGTTAAAATAAAATAAAACTGTGTGTTATTTCATTCTAACATGTAGTGTTTTGTTAGTGAAGGCAAGAATTATAAATATGACATGACACATGGTAGCAAAAATAAAATTTTAAAATTTTATTTAATTTTTTTTCTTTAAAATTAAACATTGATAGCATATTGATACTTATTATAATTTAGCAAGTTGCTTAGAAATCCTTTCTTTATTAATAATATCCAAGTTAAATTTAGTTAATGACAAACAATTGCAATTTCATTCTGTGCATTACAAGAAATCGTTAAAGGAAAATTACTCTTTACATGAAAAGTACAAAAAGAACTAATATAGAATGAGCAAGCAAGTGCATACCCTTCTGCTATTTCTAGAGTTCCCTGGTGCTGGCTGAGGAAGGGCTAGCAAGGCTCAGCAAATACACCAGAGCCAAATGCAATGCACATCCCAAAAGAACATTCATTTGATAGACGCTGATGAAACTTCAAGCATGTGTCAGGCATTGTGGTTGTTGGCAGAGAACCTAACACCCACACTGCGAGAGTTTTATGACTTGCTAAGCTCTGGTTTACAAAAACTCTACCCTATTCACTCTAATTCACTGCTCATTTGTTTATCAATTGAAAGTAAGAGTTACTCTCCCCACGAAAGAAAAAAGAAAAACAAGGGGAAAAGAAGATCAGTGTCATGTTGCTAAGAGCGGATGATAGTATACAAAGCAAGGATTCATATCCAGGTTAACGAGGAGTGCGTGGAATTGGCTGCTTTTGTACTGTGTATTCTACACCAGGACACAATGGTAAGTCAGTCTATCCAAATCAATAAGCTCCAGGGTCACTGAGGGACTCTGACTCAAAATCTGAGTTGGAGAGTGATACACACACACACGCACACACACACACACAGTCCCAACTAAAAGTGACTCCCATAATGCCAAATCTTGTCTAGAAATCATGCTGAAAAACCATGCTTGAGCTGTCTCGTGCTATTGAGAATCGCTGAGTATCCAGGTGAACATGAACATGCAAAATGAGACCTTTCCCTCGCTGTGTTTTGCAGACAAGAGACTCTAAAACCATTCTGAGATGAGTTTAAATGGGGATGAATTTCTACTTCTTCTTCCAATAGAACATGTGAATCTCATCTTTCCAGGGCAAGATGCCAGCTTCTTGAACATATGAACATATTTACTTGAGTTTGTTTCCTTAATACCTCACAAAAGAGCTATCAGCCTTGTGGGCATAATAATCATGTAACAATAATATGTGAAGCACGGCAGAATCTGCAGAGCAGTGTCCCATAATCATATACAACATCCAGTAAACACTCCTTGCAGTTGTCCACTAAGAGCGGTAACGAGGTCTAGAAGTTCACATGGTTAGTCTCTTCATGATGCCAACATCATTTCTTTAGACAAAGATGAAATCCAGGGCTTTGCGTTTCCTGCAATGCATTTTTCAAACACAGTAATCATTGCTTTCACCAGAGAGAAATTCATCTAGATGATGGTAAAGTCATCAATCAAAACCATCTAGTCCTCCATAGCCAACCTAGATCTCACTATTACTCCTGAATTTATTAATCGTCTCTGACCTGTTTACATTGCAGTCATATTTTTTTTCCTCTTTTTTTACACAAAGGTTTTGAAAAGCATGGAAAATGCTGTCAGCTTCCGTGAGGCTCGCTTACCCATTTCTGAGTGCACATTCGCCTGTGAGCGAAGCAGTACAACATGCTCCAGTGAGCATGGATAAGAGGCCTGGTTTTTCAATCTGTACATTCAAAATACACAGTTCTCCTTATGTGGTGTCTTGTCAGAGAGTATAGACAAAAGCCCAGCGCTGAAGTTACTGGATGTGAGCCCTATTTGCTATCCTTACTTTAAGAAAAGCGCATTATATACAGAGAATTGTCTGACAGCTACATGCCACAAGGCACTGCCTCGTGATATTAGCAGCTGAAGTTTTGTGAAGCTTTAGAACGTGATCGGGACAGAGTTCCAGTGGTTAATAGCACCTTTGCCGATAGGTACCGTGAATCTCTGTTTTATAGGAGGAACTTGCGCAGAAGGACCCTAACAAAGGAAATGATGCTGCCAGAATGCCTGCTGTGTTAGGCAATCTGAGTTCCTTGAGTATTAATTCATTCACTTTTCACAACAGCCCTATGAGATCTTTTTCATTTTTTTTTTTTGTTTCCCAGGTGAGAACTAACCAGAGTCATATCAATGACAGAATTTTGAGAAGTCAAGCAGCTAGTGTCAAAGAAGCTGAGATGGGAGGCTGGGAACAGCCCCAGCCCACCGTAGTTCTACAACAAATCACATTGGTATTTCATTGCATGTTGTCTCACAGAGTCCAAATTTGATGAAAGGAAGGCTCAATGACTCCCATGGTAAGGATCTGAGGATCAGAGAAACAGACAAATGCCCAAGGTCACGCAGCTAATAAAGAGCTGAACAGATCCTGAACTCCAAGTGTTCTCAGAGCACAGTTCAGACTCCTTTGCTACTGTAAAGTTTCTAATAGACAAGATGAAACCACAGCCGTTCTTTAAAACTGCCAGCTAGTTGTTCACCTAATAAAATCTGGAGTATGGTCACCTTGAAATGCATGCAATTTGCTCGATTGCCTGGCCTGTATTCATTTCTGCTTTTAAATTTTGCAGCCGTTCTCAAACTTTTTAGTGAAACGCCAGAGGAAGAGGATTTGCTGGCCTTCAAATGCTGTCTCTAGGGGTAGAATGAGTAAGATTCTGGACTAATTCAGAGGTAAATGTGATGGTTATCAATTCAATTCCTTCATTCCCTGGATCAGAGTCTTGCCAAATCTCAGCAGAATCCCGCACATACATATCACTCCTTTGTGAATCAGTCAGTCTGTATCTGTAAGTCCTTGGATGTCATCATCCATGACTTTTTCTTATGGTTTTTTAGTACTGAATTATGTATCTTTGTTCTCTTTGATTCTTGGCATCCTAGAGTGACAGAGTCTTTCTTGGCTTTTCAGACAGGTGTTCTTCATAATACACATCTCCTAGCATCCTTTAGCTGTTAAACTTGTATTACTAATTTTTAAACAAAGAATATCTCCTACACTATACTTGCCACTTGCAATAGGTGTTTTAAGGACAATCAGGGCAACTGAGATGGCTCAATTTCTGTCTACCAACCTGTTGCCAAGACAGATGACCTGAGTTTAGTTCCCTGAACCAACATTGAGCTGAGAACTGATTTCTGCAAGGTTTCCTCTGACCTTTGAAGCGCACGGTGGTATGTATACATACATGCATACATACATAAACATACACAATAAATAAACAAACAAATAAATGAATGTTTAAGAAGAGGAAGTAATCATAGGTACATGTGTCTACAAGCACCAGTTTAAGAAAAGGAAAGTTTGAAATACTAAACCTAGAAATTTAGTCTTACTCCCATGTTTTGTTTTCGTGCACACATTTTTAAGAGTTAAAAGCACAGTGATTCTTAGGTTTTCTATCTCAAAATTTTAAAGATGTTACCTTTAATGAAAAGTTGCTGTGAAGATTAAGGTAAGTTGTTCATGCAATTATTTATTCTATTAGCTATCCAATCAATATCTCTGAAAAGTTAATAGCTAATGAGTATTATGTCAATTCTTGTAAATGATGGAGATCCCAATGTCTACTCTCAGAAAGTGCACAGCCCACCAAGAGAGAGTGAAGTGCATGTTTCAACACAGTGCAATGAGAGATAATATGACACCTGCAGAGAACCTCCAGAAGCAGCAGAAGTGGAGATGCCACATCCAATGTTGATTGACTGTTGAGTGGTAGAAAGTGCACAGAAGAGCCGAGGTTCTTCCCCGGAGGGAACGGAAGACCCTCCAAAGAATACTGTGAATGAGTAAAAGCCTCATCCCTTAGAAAGGAAAAAAGACAGATGTCCTGAATCTTCAGAAGCAATCCTGAATAATGCTGAAGTCCCAAAGAGTGCTTGCTATTGAAAATCTCTTTGATTCTAAATAAAACAACAACAACAAAAAGCCAATTTGACCTCAGAACCTGCCTTTGGTTGTGCATAAGCAAAGCCATTACATTTTAGTGCTTAAGTCAGAATCTTCACAGCTTCCCAGACACAGGGGACAAGCTTTGAAGTACATAGAAACTGAGATCCTGTGGGGACAAGACTTTCCAAACATGGAGAGATTAATTCACACCACCACGAAATAAGTTCAGCCTGCTGCTAATCAGAGATCCAATTCCTGTTTTCCAGGGCATTTCACAGGAGGATTTTCCCACTATCAGGAGGAAAAAAGTAAAGATAATATAAAAATCACTGCTGTGCTACTTTCAGATGAAAACAAGCAAAGTTCTGCTCAGATGGGAAGCTTAGCATGCTGTCATCGATATGTCTCCGTGAAGGGGAAGAAAGTAGCACTATATGGAGGCAGAAAGATTCTCTGTAAAGTAACAAAGTATGTCCCTTTGTGGACACTAAAGATGTGTGATGAGTTTTCAACAAACACCTAACTTAGAGGAGGAATGAGTGTGGTGTAAGGAACACCCAATGGATGCTTTGGTTTTGCACTGACTATGCCATTCAGACAGGAGCATCATTGAATGGGAGTACTCCCTTTCTATACACATCCAATGACGCCAATAACACCAAATCCCACCATGCTTTTAATAACTAAAAAAGGACAATAAATGGGAATTTACATTATCAAATGAATTAAAATTCTTCACTGTGGATCTTCATGCAGGGGGTGGTAGGGCTGCAAGAATGGGCACACTTGTAAGCCACACACATGTAACAAAACTAAATGGACTGAACAGGTTATGTTTGTATATGGAGGCATACACACACACACACACACACACACACGTATGTATGTATGTATGTATGTACAACAATTACAACTAAAGTAAAAGAGGCCATGATTTTGAAAGGGAATAATGGAGGAAACATGGGAAGAGGCTAGAGGGAAGAAAGGGAAAAGTAAAAATTATATATATATATATATATATAAACATTATATATAAACATCATATATATATATATATATATATATATATATATATATATATAAACATAAGCTGAGCATTGATGGTGCATGCCTTAATGCCAGCACTAGGAAGAGGCAGGCAGATCTCTGTGAGTTTCAGGCAAGCCTTATCTACAAGAGTTAGTTCCAGGACAGGCTCCAAAGCTACAGAGAAATCCTGTCTAAAATTATATATATTCAGAGAGAGAGAGAGAGAGAGAGAGAGAGAGAGAGAGAGAGAGAGAGAGAGCATGCTTAGGTCCAGGGTCCCTTGCATTTGTTGATGAGTTCTACCATGCTCCCTCTTTCCCACTCCCTGTCCTCCTTTCTTTTGTCTGGGGTCTTGGTCTTGATGGGCCAAGGGAGACTTCCTTATCCTCCATCTTCTTTCACAACCTGTTAACGTCACAAATGGTCGTAACACAGTTCTGGTGAACAAGCACATGAACCTAGGAAAGAATCAAGGGCTGATGATACAACTCAATGGTTGCAGACCCAATATGCATAAGGCTCTGGGTTCTAGCCCAAGCATTTCCAAAATAAAAGCTTAAAGTAATCTAGCTCTTCCTCTTCAAGGAGCGCTGCTGTCATCTGTGTCCCCCTGCTGGCAAGTACTCCATGATAAAGGTCCGTGACTTGGACTAGTTCAACCCTTGCCATTGAGCAGATGGCCAGGGAACAGCAGAGCCTTTCTCTCTTTTCTTCAGCGACTTCACCCGCATCCTTAATGTTAAGGACACAGTGAGAGAAACGGGAGCTTTGCTTTTCGCCACCCAAATCCCCAATAACATTTTCTCCTTCTTTTATCTGCTCACTGTAGGAAATTGACTAACATGTCAGCGTTCCAAGGTCTCCATCTATAAGTCAGTGATAACATTTACCTCTTTTGGAGCTGGCCTACACTGAATAGAAAGTAAGAGGTAAAACACACAGAAATGAGTTTCTTTACTGGGTGCAATGTGGGTGGTGGGAAGGAACAAGATCTGTTCTTTGTTTTGTTTTGTTTTTTTGGTCCTTTTACTTTTGATGCCAGACCGCTATGTGGGGTTGGCTTGCTTTTGTGGGAAAATGAGGCAGTAATGAATTTCAGAGGGAGAGCAAGCATAATTAGGTAACTGCCAATGTTTCTTCTTACTCTTTAGGTACCATTTATTACAGAAAGTCCTATGAAGAAAGAGAGATGATCCAATATCCTCCAGGACTTTTTAAAAGAAGCCTTTTAATACTATATTCAAGACCTATCTCTATACTTTCAGCACCTAACCAATTGCTGGTGGTGTGGGAAGTTCTGGAAAATCCATCATTTTACGGTCCTGCCTATCTCCTGGTTGGAATCTTAAGGAAGGAGTGGAAGGAGCTTGTAAGTGAACTCCTGAAAGCCGTCCTTGCTTCATAAACAGTAACGATGGACTGGTGTCTGTGTCTTATATCCAATGAGCCTCCTGATGACTTTAAGAAATGAAGTCCGGTGTGATGGGAAATCCTTATATCAAAGACAGCATCCCCTTAGATGGAATTATGGGGCCGTCTGCCTCTTGTTATGTGGAAGTGGTGATGGTGAGATTCAAGCACTTCTCAGCAGTTCTTCCCCTGAGCAGCTCTGACATCAGCCAGTCTAGCTGGGCACGATAGCAGGGAGGATTTTCACAAGACACTTGTTGAAACTGAGAAGCAATAAATAAAAACAGGAATTCTGCCCTCCCTAGCAGAATTTCTCATGGCAAAACCATCTGATGTCCTGAAACAACTATTAATTCTCATTCTCAAAACATGACTGAAAGCCTCCCCTATCATGTCAAGTCCTATTCCTAGAAGATGCTTCTCGGGATATTGATTGTTTCCATTAAGTGTAAACACATGGAAATATGGATTACTTTGGGTGGTTTTATAATTTTCAAATAGCATGTATCAATAAAGTACAAAAGTATGAATCAAATAATTTGGGGGTATTTCTGAATTTTTTCAGGTGCTTAAATTTTTGTTTTGAATTACTAATTGCAAAGAACAAAATATCTCAATAAGACATCAAGTAAAAATATTTGATAATTCAGTCAAGAAATCAACAAGGATGCAACATCACCAAATGAGCTTCAGAGTTTGGCTTGCTGTGATGTGTGCAGAGGAACCCATTTTGGAAGGAATATAAACTGAATATTTCTCTAGTATCTGCCTTGACTACCTCAGATTTCCCAGCCAGAGTAGCTGATGATGCCCCGAGGCCTGAGGTAGCTCTAGATCAGGTGAACACTGTGTTGTTCTCTTGGGGATGTAACCAGGGCAATAGAGAGCATCAGGAAAACAGTCCAAATGAGTGGAGAGTCTCCCAACATCTGACTAAGGCAGCAAAAATATTAGGTGAAGATCAAATGAACCAGACTGGCCAGCTGCAAAATATCAACTCTGAATATTTTGCCACTTAGCATCAGACATGTACAAGGCGTCAGGGTACAAGACGCCAGAGAAAAAGCGCCAGGCCATTGATTCTGGACTCCTTACTGTGTGTTGGTCTGGTTATTAATCTACCCAAGAACAGTGGTTGATAAGAACTGAGTCCCCTTTGCCATTATTTGTGTGTGACCCAAATGCGTTCCACAAGTGTTCCTAGGAGAGTCACAAGATCTTTAAGAAGTGAAACTTGGTGTGATGGGAGACCCTTAGGTCAAAGAAAGCATCACCTAGAAGGGGAGACAGGACCTCTCTGCTGCTCTGCTGTCTGACTAAGGGATTGTTTCCTGTGACTCATGTTCCCACCATAATCTTCTGCTATTAGGTTCTCACCAGGAGGTGAACCAATAAAGCAAGTCAGTGTTGGACTTTCAGCCTCCAAAGCTGTGAGCGAGGTAAAACCTAACTTGTTTATAAAGTAGCCTGTCTCCATTTAATTTGTCGCAGTAACAAAAGTAGAATATGCACTACTAGACCCTTCTATCTGTCAGTCCAGCTATACCCAATACTTATCATAAAGCAGGTATACTATTCTTAGCTTATACATTAGAAAATCATGTTTCATGGAGTCTCTCTAATTTATTTAAATCTATGCCACCTGCTAGAACCTTAACCAGGGCTTGAATCTAAGATCTTTTTTTTTTCCTTCACGCAATGAATATTTGTATGGAAGAAGCTGAGGTAATAGTTGCATTATCCATCCAAACTCTAAATCCAGCATTTCTGTATATGAGTTTGATATTTGGAGGTGATTTTGTACTTCTTTGTTCTGTCCTTATCAGTTACTCCTTGAATCTTCTGTTATCACTCGCTGTGGAATCAATTCCAGTATGCAGAGTTAAAATCTTTTGGGGAAAGCAGGGAATAGTGACATAAATGTTCTAGATTTCTGTCCTAATTAATAATCTTCTTAGAGAGGACTTTGATCTCCCCAGACCTATGAAGAATAGATAACTGCTTTTCATAGCCATGCTGGATTTAGAGTGAGATCCATCTAAATTGTAGTTCAGATATTTTCATGCACAGTGTCATACATAAGCCCCTAATGTTGCTTAGAAAAGAGAGCTGACATGACCAGAATTTTCAGGATAGGGGGATAGAATTAGTTAAGTTTGCCTACAAGACATAGCTACAGAGTGAAACCTGCTCAGACGGTGTATTTCTGCTTCACCACCTCTGCTGGAAACTGTACCAGAAAATCCCCGTTCTAGAAGCTGAAGCACAGTAGGTCCTAGATGTTGACCAAATACTAAATGAGCTTGAACAAATAGTTTCACATTTCAGGACACTCAGTGGTTTTTGAATGACACTCTGTGTCCCAGGTTACATCCTGGATCTTAGGGATTCTTCCATGGAAGACAGGGAGAGGGGGATCAGGCAAGATACAATACCCCAACTTTTCGGAAGCATCTGCCTCTGGTAGACATTAAATATATGGGAAGTGTTTGGCCTGCAGCTCTCCAACACTGTGTGTTCTGCTGTCAGTGTTTCCGAAGCAGAGACTCAGAGCTGTGGAAGGGTAGAGGCGGCTGAACATAAGCAGGTGGGCATGCATTTTCTCTGCTCTCCACTGTGGATGGAGCTGGACCCTTCACATTTTGTCTTTACTTCTTTCCTGGAATGAACTGTAACCTTAATTATGAGTTGAAACGAACCCACTCTCCTCTAAAAACAGATCACATGATTACCAAACAAAGAGCCCAAGATGGTAGTGACTTTGCTCCCACCCGTGACCACTATGAGCTCGGGCTCTGTGAATGTTAAGCCTTTCATGTATAAGGTAGGATGATACTATCTCTCTTATGGACCGGTATTAAAATTGAAGTGAGATGATCTTCACAAAGAAAAGATGTGTTGCTCATACCTTTTACAACCCCATCTTAATTCATTAGTTTCACTGAGTCAGGTAACAGAACCACCAACACTTTGTTCTCCCTAAGGCTTAAAATGGAACCACTAATTCATGAGAAATGATTCTTTCTAGCTAATTTTTCTTTTGGAAAACATCATCTAATTTTGACATTTGCAGTTCTTAAATAAGCTTATATATATATATATATATATATATATATATATATATAATCACATTTATAACTGAATACATCTTAAAATTCAAACATATATATGTATATGTATACACACACACACATATAACCACTTTTAGAAACTGCTGCATAATTAGAGCACTTTAATCCCACCCTGTACTTTACAATGATTAAAGACACAGTTTCTCACATAATTTTTATTCCCATAAAACACAGCCTTGCACCATCCCTCATTTTACATTTTTTGATGTTTATGATTTAAGAGGTCAGTCAAATGCCCACTACCTTTCCATTAAGTAGGTGATTCACAGGGTAACTGCTGTGCTCACAGCATTGTACAGTGGGTGTATCGAGGTTGACTGAGTCCCAGAAATCTACATTTTGTGGAAAAGTTCCTGAATCTGGACAGAGTCAACTAGCACACCACAGGCTGGGCTTTCCTGAGACTTCAGCTTGCATTATTTACCCTATTTCATTTCATAATGAAGTTGCTTTTTTTTTTATCCTCAAAGCAGTGAACAATGGACTCCATTGGGGGCTGTTGAAATATCTGCATAGGGAACCCACTAGGGCAGCAGTTCTCAATCATCTTAATGCTGTGACTCTTTAATAAAGTCCCTCATGTTGTGGTAGCCCCATTAACAAAATTATTTTAGTGGCTACTTCATAGCTCTACTCTTACTACTGTTGTGAATGGTAATGAGTATATCTGACTTTTCCAATGGTCTTAGGCGACCCCTTGAAAGGGCCGTTCAAGACCCCTAAAGGGATCACAAGCCACAGGTTGAGAAATGCTGTGTTTGCAGGCTCCTACTGCTGGTTATAGCTGTACTGTCCAGTGATACCTCAGACTCCCAAACCTAGTTGGCCTCAAGGACGGTCTCTGCCTGAGTCTTTTTTTTTTAAATCTATTTGATATGTGCAATTCAGTAACTGAAAGGAGAAGTCACTGGGATGATAAAATGAAGCAGGCATAAGTTTAAAATATAGAGTTGTAATAACGCCCTCAAACTGAAGGCAAATTAAAGAAGCTGACACCTTGGGAATGTCCCCCAGAGACTGACTGACTTATATAGAATACTACAAAGAATTTTTTAAACATCAAATTCTTCATTATAGAAATGCCTGCCCAAATTATCCAAATCATGCAATGATTATATTGTCCTTAGTCCAGTTTCTGGAGCACAACTGTATTTTACTGAGAAGTAGGTAAATTAGAGATGAGGATGATGGTGATGGTTCAGTCAAAATGTTTACCATGCAAAATATTGCAAAATTGCCCTTGTCAGTAATTTTTTAAAACCTTGAGTCAGATGCATCATAAACAAGAGGTGGTTTCTACAGCCAGAAGCCAGTAGCCATTTGGTAGACTTTTTTATTTTAATTCGGTGCCTTAGATATATGTTGCCAAATTTAACAGGTACTTAGAAGCTGCTTTTGCTAAAAAGCATTGACTGTACACTTGGACTTCCAAGGCAGCTAAAAATAGGATAAAAGCCTGGCACTGCTGCCTTCACTTTGTATCCATCTCCTGTAGGCATCTTAGTATGAGTTTTTACAATGTTCTGGTCCAGACTTCCCACAGGCACGCACACCAGAGTAAACTTGGAATCCAGGGATGAATGACTCAATCAATCAATAAGCATCCTTCTGAGAGACAGAAACTCCCCCCAAGCAGTAGTGATCACAAACCATATCACCCCCCGGATGACAGCAAGCATCTTTGATGGCATGGCTGCCACCTGTAGCAGCAGTGACAGCTCATGTGGCCCAGATTGCTTTCCCCAAGTGATGGCAGCCATAATTTCCTGGAAGTGCCTTCGGTAACCAGAACTGAGATAATAACAAGCAGACAAGATTTGAAACCAGACAACTTTGTTACAGGCTCCTGGTGCTTAGTGCTCCAATCCTTCCACTGTTTGCATTGTAAACTCATACCCAGGCCCCAGAACAGATCTGAAACTTGTACCCCTTTATCTGCTGCTTTTCCTGCTTAGCCAGAAGCATTGAATTTCCTTAATATCCACTAGCCTTCTAATTGATATGTTTGGATGTCATCAGTGTCCTTAAATCCAGGGTTTCTTGCCTCAGATGTGTACACAAGATGGTCTATTAGTGTTATGAAGAGCAGTTCAGAATATTAAAGATGTCTCTGTGTGAATCAAACTGCCATTCAAGGCTTGTCAACAGTTATAAAAAAGCTAGAGTGAAAAACTCAACCTGTTCCTGAAAACCAAAACAAGGACTCCATTAATCTTTGTTCCTTTTTCTTTCTCAGAGAGTGTGGGGTGACTTGGAGGTAGAAGAATTGATACTTTGCTTGTCACTAAGATGCTTCTGAGGGATTAAGTGGGATGTCGTACTTGAACAGTACCTGTGGTTCTTCCAGCTGAATGAATATAAACATAAGTGCAATCGTGTACACCTCGTTGTAGGTACACACTACTGTAGATATATGGGTCCTCCCTCACTGAGACATTGGGAAGTTGCTAGAACAAGGTATTTAAGATTTGTCAAGTATAGCAGCAGACTGCAATTAACATTCTTCATAGCTCACTGAAAGTAATCTTCTAGAAGGGTCAGACCCTAAATTTTTAGTGGCAAAATATTTAGCCAAGTGCAACTTGGGTGAAACAAGAAGGGCAGGTGGAACGTGTTGTGATGGAAAGAACATGCTGTGGGCTGTAGTAAGAAGGGAGCAGAGACCCCATTCATCTGAATGTAATCTGAAATGTCTCATTCAGGCATGGACATCAGACCTTCAAGGGATGGGAAGACTGACTGCTGATCATCAGGGAGACTAAAGTGGTAAATAAGTCCATTCTCAAGGTTTCTGAATTAATTTAAATAATTATTATCACTCTTCAGGGAATGTGATGCAGGACAACTCTACTTGATTGATGATCCTTGACAACTTTGATGATGAAGCTTTCACCTTGGCATCTTGGATTGGGCCCTCAAAAGTCACTATCAACTTAGTACAACAAAGTAAGCAGAATAGTAAGACCCTATTCCTCTTTTAAATGCTTTCTTGATGCAGAAGTAAACAATGGGAGGAAGTCATATGAAAATGAACTTTGCCATTTTCTCGAACAATGAACCAGCAAGGAGAAAGCAATCCAAATGCCATTGGAGAGGAGAGTCTAAGCCAGTGACCAATGTGCCTTCTTTTTAGTAACTAAGCCCGGTTGGAACATCACTAGGATCTGTGAAACTGGCTAAAGTTCCGGGTCTGAGAAAGGAGCCATCAGGAGTTGGATACTGGGGACTTTATGAACTTGTAGGAGGGGGTTTTTCTGTTCTCAATTGTGAGGCCAATTACTTAGTGTTGGTACTGTCCTCAATGTCATTCCCTTAATTATAAAGCTCCTGTCTTAAATTAGTTTTATTTTATTTCTTCTCTATTAAAGTCCTACTTTCCTTACATGTTCACTTCTCTTGTTTCTAAGAATCTGAGCCATGGTATTTTCTAGATGATAATCTCATTGGAACCAGAGAGCTGTGTTTTATATGCTGTCAATTAT
Organism: Myodes glareolus; assembly: GCF_982192425.1. NCBI lineage: Eukaryota > Metazoa > Chordata > Mammalia > Rodentia > Cricetidae > Myodes > Myodes glareolus. The sequence goes on from NC_142033.1 coordinate 66,586,659, forward strand.
CATTTGTATCACATTTTTATTGCCCTTAGATTTTCATATTTCTTTTATTCACTAAAGCTTCAAATCTATATCCAAACCAATTTGTAGGAAGGAGTCTCTCCTGTTCATTGTTCATTCATTCATTCATCCAGTGAAAAAATGAACACTTCCTTGTTATGCAATGATTGTTTGAACAACAAACATAAATGAGACTTGGTGTCTGTCCTCACAGAATTCACAGCAGAGTGTAGGATCCTATACAACCATAAATTTTTAAAAAAAGAATGTATGAACTAATTAAATATACTTTTGAATTGTAAAAAGAAGTTTACAAGATTGAGAATGTAATAAATAAGCCAGATATTACTGTTATATAGCAGACCATCTTCAAATACAGCACTTTTAACTATCGTTTGAGTATTTTCAGATTTTATGCATAAGGAATTGATTACCTTAAGGGAGGATGTTTGCCTCTGTGTTTGAGCATGTATTGGCCTCAGCTGACAAGGCTTGAATGCTCCAAAGTTGAGGCTGGCACTGGGCATTTTTCTCTGCACTGAAAGGCAGCTGGTGCTGTTTGTCCACTAGAATACCAACCGGTATATCATCTTTCTTTGAATCTCAGGCTTCTTCACAGCGTGACAGCCTCCAGGGCGTTTGAACTATTTTGGCAGCTCAGATCACCAAAGGTGTGTACCCCAATACCTTTGACAGAAGCTGTATCACATTTTATTTCTGATACTTGGGCATTTTACTGCAGCTTGTTCCCCTATTATGTTGCTTAGGCATAGGTAAGTAGCCTATAAATTTGAAGAGAGCTGTTTATGTCAAAGTGGTAAGGTCCTAGAAGACCCTATAGAATGGGACATAGTTCTGCATCCATCTTTGTCAATGTATATGATGGAGATCTCACAAATGAACAGGGGACAAAGGTACTAAACAGTCCATGCAAAGATGTGAAGCTTCAAGAACGATTTTGACTCTCTAAAACAACTTACAGGTTAGTAGGTCACATAAAAGGGACATCTTGGAATTTCTCAGAAAAATGTTGAGTTTATAGAAGATGAATTGAAAATAAATGGAAGACCAAACAAGAAGCCATGACAACCAACCAGGTGCCATGGTGAGGAAGATCTGAACAGAAACAATGGTAGGTGAGCATTAAGAAGGAAATATTACAAGAGATATTTTGTATGGAAAATCCACATGGCTTGTCAGTTCCCTGGCACCCAGGCAGAAGGAACAGGGGTGTTGCTGATTGCCATCCTCTCATTATCGTCTTTCAGGTACTAAGGCTTCTAATGACAGGAGTGGAAACAGGGATGGAATTTAGGTAGATAAATTCCATCTTGTTGAGGTTGGGAAGCAGTGTATAACCCAGGCACAGCCTCTGGAGACTGCCATGTGATTTCTGGGACTGTAATCAGCTCTTTTGCATGTGAAATATATCCCAGAAGTGTCACTGGTCATGGTCTCTGACTGTAGTACAGAAGGGTGAGATGAAGTCAATGGAAAGAAATTCCTAGAGATGAAAGAAAAGGGAGAATCAAAGCTTGCTATTGTTTGAATCCTCAAACCCAGCAACATCAGAAACTGACATGAGAGTCAACACTACTGCTGTGTTTTTCCTTTCAAAGCATTCTTGAGCTGCATTTCCATCCCTCAAAAAGCCAGAGTTCTGAAATAGACAATGGAGAAATTAAGAATTAAGAATTCCAGCTTGTAGATTCAGGAAAGAGATACAAAGGTATAGTCATGAGTCTGATGAGTAGCAGGAAGGTCTGGTGAGAAGATAATAGTCCTATTTCAACCTGTAACCCAGGATCACCTGTCAATAAGGATAATGATCAGAAAGTCATTTTCTTGATGACTCATGCTAACATTAACATGAGTCACAAATCCTTTGTTCTAGCTTGTTTTCAATTCTACTGTTAATGTACCAAGTCTTCTATCCCAAACTTGCCCTTTTAAGAAACATAGAATAGCAGTTGGAAGATCGTTCAGTGGTTAAATTTTTTGCTGAACATGTATAAAGGCTGGAGTTCAGACCCACAGAACCCACATAAATACCAAGTGGGTACTGCTATCCACTTGTAATTTCAGTCTGGGAAGGTGAAGACAGGGGATCCCCTGAGTAAACTGATTAGCAAGACTGTAAATATAAGTAATCCCTGGGTTTGATTGACAGACTCAATGAAAAAAATAAGTCAATGGAGGATGGTTCCCGACATAAAACACACACCTCCACATACAAATACACCCGCACCTACACCCTCATGTTATCACACATATGCAAATATACACTCACATCACACATATGATAGCAGAAAAGGGATGTGTTAGGAAAGCGTGTGAGAAAGTTAAGGTCCCTGAAACTCTCAGTTAACCAGTTATTAGTACAGAGACATGCCCATCACACATCATGACAGAATACGGCATTTTATATGGCTTTACTAGTTGTTGAAAACAAATGCTTTCCCTGAAAGAGGTGTCAAGGCGATGGAATTTGAATCACAAACTTTGGATACATCTATGGCTTCCTGTTGCTCCCAATGCTATGAGAAACACCAATTCAAGATGCAAGTAAAACCCCAGTTCTGAGCATAAGATGAGGACTTTTTCTCTTCCCAGGGTGTTCTATTGATCACAGACAATATGTAATTACCTTCTGAGATATACTTTTCCCGTCTTAACTCCCTCTACATGCAAAACCAACCGTAACAGGAAAATTAGCTTTCTTTTGTTTCTCAGCTCCTAACTTCTTTAGATTTCTTTTCTGATTCCATGATTCTCTTCTGCTACCAAGACAGAAGCACAAGGGAGGATTAATAGTATGCTGATAGACATCCAGATAGAACTTATCTGCCATCCACACTGTATCCAGAGCTAGCCGTGGAGAGAATACCTGCTCTGAAGTTGCCTCCTGGGAGTGATGCATGAAACCCTTACAGTAGCTACTGAACAAGACAGAATAGAAAAGGAGAAAGGTAACTAAAGGACTCCCCCTCCGCTGGAAGAGCCTTCTGCAAGCAACTCAGGTCTGCCCGTTCTCCAGCCACTTCGTTGCCTTTACGATGATGAGATACACTGAAATCATGGCACTTTGTGCCAACATTGTGTATAGTTTCTTATCATCCCCCGTGTCAATGTCATCGGAGCGTATGGTCATAAAGCTCATTGTATATCACTGCTTCTGTGTGGACCATCTTTGTTTGCAGCAGGAAGATCAGATCTGAGCACAGACCCTCCGCATCTTCCAAAATCTGAGGGCCTTAGCCTGTACACATTTTAGGCATGAGAAACAAAACTTCCTGTAGAATGTTTCAATTTGAATGTGAGGTGTCCCTCCCACCATCTAGCCCTAAGCCAGTGCCACTGTTTTGGAAAGTCCTGGAACTTTCAGAAGGACCTAGTTGGAGGAAGTGACTCACTGAGTCTGCTTCTCTGCCTGCAGTAAGGGGAGGCTGAGGTGCCCAGGTTCATGTGTTTGCTACCATGAACTTTCTAAGACCTTCTACACTGTGATGGACTATATGCCCTGAAGCATGATTCAAATAAGTCTTGCTTTGCTTAAGGCATCAGGACACAGTGCTAAGATAAAAGAAAATAAGTGATTACAATCTTCAGCATTGGCATAAGTCTATATAGAGTGATGTATCTGGAGGATTATGTAAACGTCACAATTCAGTAAAATGTGGAGCTGTGAAGGCTTTTATCAGAAGACTTGAATGGCCTGCGGGACACTTTCATTCAAGAGCTGCTTCTTGCTCTTCCAAAATAATTTCACAAAGAGTATCACAGCAAGCATATGGAGAGCCATCCACATTAGCCCCCAAGAAAACCTACTGTTATTTACTCGTGATTCTTTGAAGATTGTTCACTTTTACCAGCGTGTGTGTTTGCATAGTTCCTTGTACTTGCCACACTGAGATCTTTATACCGAATCCCATAAAATTTCCCCTTGTGTAACACAGTATGCAGAAAATACCCTGGTAATGTTTGCTTGGTAGTCAAGTAAAGAGACAGAATACCACAGAACACAATTTCTCACCAACATGGCTTTTTTCAATGAGGAATGAAATGGGGGCAGAGTGAAGGGCTTACAAATACAATTGTCCTTCATGACATGGTCTTTAAAGAAGGCTGAGAAAGTAACAGCTGGTGAAGGAAGCAAAGCCATCACAGATGGGAACCACCAGGGATGACTTATTCAGATCTGGCTTTGTTGTGGGGAACAGTCACTACTACCTCTTGCCTTTGGCCCTTGCTCACAGGCAGGCAGAGTGATGACATTTTATCGAAAACTACAGTTCACATCTTCTCAGGAGAGCCTTATGCTTTGTCTCCTCTGATTGATGCTACAAGGACTACACATCTCAGCTCTCTAGTTGCAGAAGGCTGGGCCATTGTTCATTTGGACATTATCTAATGTCTCTGTGAATGAAATTTGGCCAGACAGCCTACTATCAGCGGGAAATTCAGAAATCTCAAAATCTATCTATGACTCAAGCATCAATGCTAAAGCATGCTGCTGTAAAAGAACAGTGCCATTTGACAAATTCAGGGATTCTCACATTAGCAGCTATTATGTAGCAATTTGGGACCTTTCATATCATAGTTACCAAAGTCACCTAGGTTTCATTCAACTGTATCTGTTGATATAAATGTGATAACCAATTTAAGCCAATCTGGAGCTATCAAACTTGTTGTTTTAGGCAGCCTCACATACTAGGTCAGCCAGAATACATCCTGGGATATTTTAGCGTTAGAACAGAGCTTTCTTTAAGTAATGTTTCCCATCAAGCTAGCTTTGATAGTAGATCTGGATATTATTTAGGACTGGAGAGATGGGTCTGTAGGCAAGAACTCTTATCCTACAAGCATGACCCCTGGCTCACATCACCAGCTTCCATATAAAATGCCTGGCATGGCTGCACTTACCTGTGACTCCAGCCCTAGAGGGCAAAGATAGCTGGATCTTGAGAGTTTTCAGACCAGCCAGGCTAGCACATGTGCTTAGCTTCCAGTTCCTTGAGAAATCTTGTCTCAAGACAAAAAGGTGAGAGCAATAGCAGAAGACAACCTACCTGATGTCCTGCTCTGTCCCTCACACATGCACGTCCAGGCTTGTACACCTACACATTCCTATGAACCACACTCAAACACAGCAAAACTCACACAAACAGAGATACCCTGAAAAATATCACCATCTCTTATCTATTTTAAGTAATGATTCAATTTGTTGTGTAACATATGTTTGGAAATATATAATATACACAAACACAGAAAAATAAGAATCAAAGTAGATAACTGTGTTATCAAAATTCAAGTCAAATTATAGCATGCACCAATTGTTTTGGAGGACCAGTAAGTTTAGTCAACAACCATGTACTTCTTATTTCCTAGAGGAAACCATCATTAAGATTATTTTATGAAATGGTGTTTGGGTAACCCTGATATATTTTAATCATTGTTTAGGCCATGAGCTTTTCCCTATAGTTATTTAACATCTATGTTTACTGAAGCAGATTTCTTGATTATCTAACTAATATATCTCTCTCATGTGTGGCCTAGTGGAGATGACAAGTCTTGTATGATACATGCCATATTTTTGATGGACTCAAACTTACTGGGTATAACAGTGTACTAATATTATATCCAGTCATAAGTGATTAGTGCAGGATCCAAAATGGCCCGAACAAAACATTATAATACAATATGCCTATCTTGGAATTCCTTTTCAACTACTTAAACTTTCTACTGTAAGCCTGTGAGCCCCTCAAACCACGTGAGAGGCTAGAGCTTCCCCCCAGTACCTCCAACTGCCAGTTTCCATCCACAGAATACTCCAACTTCCCTAAAGGCTGGAACCTGCCCCTGTGTACAGAATAAAAAGTCCAAACTTTGGATCTGTAATAAGAGTCCATCCTACTCTGAAAAAACTATATAAACCCTGCCTCTGCTCAGTTCACTGCTGTTTCTTACTTGAGCAGAGACAGGCACCCTCCCAATAAATCTCTTGTGTGAGGTTTGTTGTGAGGTGTGACCTTGTGGTATTCCTTAGCCCCCAACTGCAGGATACCTTTTCATCTGAGCTGTAACCATTACAGAGCCTCTCTCTGACATTAACTCAAATTATGAGACTGAGAGAATGATTCTGTCCTATCTATTTCCCCTTGAGCCCACTGTCACATGGCAGGCAGTCACTGTTGCCCGGTCAATTGATGAGGAAACTCAGACACTGCAAAAACAGCACAAGACGTGACTATGAAGTAGAAAGCTGTATGCTCTCTTGAGGTTTCTAAATGCTAAGAGTGTGCCAGATTTCTTCTTGTAGAAACCTATTTCCCAAGGATATGGAGGACAAAGTTCCTTCTTAATCCCAGTATCTTAGAATTAGGAAGAAAGAACAACTCAAAACAATGTGCGCTTTGACCTAGAATAGTCTAGAGCCTGTACATCCTTGATTTCAATAATTGCACAGAGAAGCCTCCTGTGTTCAAGGATGGAGGGACTCAGCGGTCCTCCACAGCCTGTGCAGCATCCAAGACTGGGTTCCTTACTCATGAACCGTGTTTTACTTCTTCTGTTGACAAATATTTATTCTTAACCCATCTAAGCAGAAGAGGAATTATTGATGGAACTTGAAAAAAATATATTTCATGCTCAGATGAAGGATAATGATCAGATAAGCTTTAGATAAAGTTAACATGTATCCCTTAGTTTGGTAACTAAGGCCAGCCCTGCCTAAAGGAGTACTCATCTGTGTTCTCTGTGACATCAGAGCTGATGATGTTACTGAACGGCAGGAATGCTTCAAATTGAGCAAGAGGCTCTACACAGGTTTAGCAGTGCTTGATTTTGGCTATTATTGCTATTATTATTATTATTATTATTTTATTACTATTATTATTATTGTAGCAGAAGTAGTAGTAGTAGTATATGTGGTCAGCACTGAAATCTCCAATCCCAAATTAATATATAACTGGAAACCAAATCAAGAAAGGGAGTGTTCCTATACCAGGTAGGCAATCAATTAAGTACACTTTACAGCCAATCAATGCTAATTGACCAACTTGTATGCTTCTAGCTCAAATGGCTTCCAATAAAATACAAAGAACGAATAAGCTTGATCCTTTGCCCAGAGGAGCTTTAAAAAGGTTGTTTGAGAAAGGGTAAAAAAGCTATATAAGAGAAATATAAGGCAGCATAAATAATGATTATTCAAATACGTGTTCCACAGTACATTATTACCCATATTGAAGATGCCCCTTGGTGTTCTTTGAGAATCCATGACTATGTTATTAGTTCTATATCATATTTGGGAATAAGGTCAGAAGAGAAGCCCAGTTTACTTGCAATTACACATTGATAAGCAGAAGACTTGATTTTTCCCTTGTAAATAATTACCTAGACCTCATGCTGATGATTCATGTACAGATATGTTTTGCTTTGTCCTCCTATCTCTGAACTTACATTTGGAGGAATTGAGGCGTTGACTCAATGAAGAAAACCAGACAAGGAGAGAACACACGGGAAACAAGTGCCTTGTGCATACCTGTTTCTGAACCCCCAGAAGTACCCGTGTTTCTTACCTAGAAAGTAGTGTTCCCATGCCACAGGAACTTGGCAGGAGAATAGAGTTTGTAACTTTAGAAAGTCAATTGATGGCCACATCTTGATTAGGATGACAGAGAAAAATACAATTTCTGAATTTCTGCTACTGAGTTTCTCCAATGGCATCTTCCTGTCTCACGGCAGAGTTCTACACTGATGCTATGGCTTAGACAGGGTGTAAAATGTAATTGCTTTGGTAAAATTTTGTAACAACATCAAGCAAGTCTTTGATGTCTTTCTGGTCTCAAACTCAAATAATACCAACTCCGTTCCCAGTGCTGCTTTTTTTTTTCTTTGCAAGTCACATTTGTATTAATCACAAGGTGCTGACAGCTCGACAAATATTCCTTTGCGTGGTACTCAACTGAAGTTTTTAAGGGCCCAATAATGTATCAAATGGGGAGGGAAAAATAGCTGATAAAAATAAATTTCCCAGTGCTGTTAGCCTGAGCTTTGGAACTCCAAAAGTGGTTCTTAGCTCTGAGATAGCATTGCCTCAAAGAGGTGAAAAACATCCAAATGGGGTGCAAAAACTTTGACTCTTTCGAAGCCACAAGTTCAAGGGGAGGGAAATGATGTTCTCATTCTGCATTATTCATTAGGGCAGGGTGAGGTGAGCAGGGCTTTGCACAGCATGTTTCCTGCCTTCAGGACCTCGCGGTCCAGGAAGCCTAGCTGGGAGATGATCCCAAACCCAGAGCAGATGGTCTTTAAAATGATCATACAGAGTCTCCTTCATAATGAAGCTGCAGAATCCTGTAGGATTTATAACAGAGCCGTTCATACATATGAAAAGACAGATGCTACTTCAGCTGCATGCCCCGTTTCTTTGCCTGACTCCAGGAAGAGCCATTAGCTATGACTTTATTTTCAGGCACTTGAGTTACATGGGATGTTACTCTCAACTAATCAACGCCAGAACACCTTTTAAATGGAAATTACTTTTTCTCTGGGGTGGAGGATGGAGGGCGTCTGTTTAGGAGGCCAGAGAATTAAATCCCCTTTCCTATATATTTTTTATTGTAGCACAGGATGTGGAAAAAGATCTTTCAACTTCTTTTTCTTATTCCTTGTTAATGAAGCAAGACATTATTTACAAAGCAAAGATTTGATCTAATGAACAGAACTACAGGAAGCAGAGGTTCTACAATTTGGATATGGTTTCTGCCACCTGGAATACTGTTTCAGGTGGTAGGAATCAAGTTCTAATCGTGATTTATCCTTCACTAGTGTCATTGTGGGTTTCAACAGGGCAACCCCATTCTAGCTTAATCATGGTTCAAAAAAAAAAAAAAGAGTATCTGGAACAGTACTTGAGTTCACAACCTAAACAGTGTCTACAGATCAACTGAGTTCTCTAAAATATTTTTCTAACTCCACCTCATTGACAGAATCTGACTCTTAGAAAAGAGTCAGGTAAGTCGTGCTGAGTATGTGTGTGTTGGAGGTGTAATTTTTTCAGTGAATTCTAACTTTTTTCACCCCTGTGAGAGAAAACAATGTGTACTTTTCATCACGGGCTCTAAAAACACTTATCTGACTAAGCAAGTGGGCTCCTAGATGGGATTATCCTTAGATGTTTCTCCCTCCCTCCCATTCCCTCACACACACACACAAACACACACACACTCACAACTACATCTGTGTTCATTCATCAGTGCTACTCACCATTGCCCTCAGATTCGCATACACACACACACACACACACACACACACACACACAGAGACACATACATCTACATCTGTGTCCATTCCTCCATGTGACTTACCACCAACCTCAGATTCACAACTTTCTAGTCACACATTTTACACATTTCTTCACACTGAATACCACCATCATACTTTCCTGTTATGGTAAAATGCTGCAGATTCCCGAGTGGTGGCAGTCGGCAGTGGTACATGAGACCACAACAGGTCATGAAGGTAGCTGGTCCCAGGCAGGGAGCCCTGTGGTGGGTGAAAGATGGAGACCTATTAGACACACCATGCAGAAAAAGTAGTTATTTATTTAGTGGGTTATGGAGGGGAAAGGGGGGAAGGAGAGAAGGGAGAAGAGGAGAGAGAGAGAGAGAGAGAGAGGGAGGGAGGGAGGAAGGGGAAGGGGGGAGGGGAAAAGTGGCGAGAAGGGAGAGAGGCAGAAATTGCCTCTCTGGGAGAGAGACAAAAAAGAAGAAAGTCTGCTTGCCTCAGCAGATGTGGGAGGGAGTAGGCAGGGCTTGTCTCTTAAAGCGTCGGGACAGACCACTACATTTACACTTTCTGAAGTCCTGCAGGACATGAGAAATAGGAAGGAAATGTCAAGCTTAAAAAGTGGGCAGAATTAGAGAAAATATAAACAAACAACATCTGAACAAAAATGGATCTGAGGTGAGAAAAAGTTACTTCTCTGAAACACCAAGAAGTTGCCAGTCTTGGTTTCTGTTCTGTTGGTGAGATAAGGTACCATGATTAAGGAAGTTTATTAATAAAAGTCTTTATTTAGGATCTACAGTTTCAGAGGTTGGTGTTCATGTGACAATTATCGTAATGGAGCAATAGCCGAGAGCTCACATCTTGATCCATAAGCATAAGGTAGAAAGAGTTAACTGCAAATGCTCTGGGCCTTTGAAAGCATGAAGTTCTCCCCTAGTGACACCCCTCTTCCGACTTAAGACCACACTTCTTAATCCTTCCCAAACAGTTCTACCAACAGGGGACTAAGGACCCAAACATATGAGCCTTTGAGGTTCTTTTAGCATGATTGTGCATCCTTTGGGTATATGCCCAAGAGTGGTATTGCTGGATCTTGAGGTAGATTGACTCCTAGTCTTCTGAAAAAGTACCATACTGATCCTCCAAAGTGGCTGTACAGGTTTGCACTCCCACCAGTCATTTGTGTTTTTTTTTTTTTCTGTTGGGAATTCTCTATTTAGATCTGTACCCCATTTTTTTTTTCTTTTTCTTTTTCCTTTTCTTTTCTTTCTTTTTTCTTTTTATTTTTTGGTTTTTCAAGACAGGGTTTCTCTGTAGCTTTTGAAGCCTGTCCTGGAACTAGCTCTTGTAGACCAGGTTGGCCTAGAACTCACAGAGATCCACCTGCCTCTGCCTCCTGAGTGCTGGGATTAAAGGCATGTGCCACCACCGCCTGGCTCTGTACCCCATTTTTTAAATTGAATTATTTGCTATTTTTATGTCTATTTTCTTGAGTTCTTTGTATATATTGAAGATCAGCTCTCTGTCAGATGTGGGGGTAGTGAAGACCTTTCCAGATTCCCTAGGCTGCCATTTTGTCTCATTGAACATATCCTTTGTCTTACAGAAGCTTCTTAGCTTCAGGAGGTCCCGTTTGTTTATTGTTGACCTCGGAGAGTCTGTGCTACTGGGGTTCTATTTAGGAAGTAATCTCCTGTGCCAGTGTGTTTAAGGAATGGCTCAACATCCTTGGTCATTGGATAAATGGATATCACAACAATTCTGAGATACCATCTTACACCTATCAGAATGGCTAAGACCAAAAACACTGATGACAACTTAAGCTGGAGAGGATGTAGAGTAAAAAGACCAGCTTTTTAATTTTGATGATTATACTCTACTCATATGAGAGAATGTCCTTTTTAAAAGATATATTTTTATTGCTAATTTATGTATATGTGTATAAGTGTATATAGGTGCTCATGTAGGGCAACAGTGTCAGTTCCCTTTGGAGCTGAGTTACAGGCAGTTGCAAGTTGCCTGATATGGGTGCTGGGAATTGAGCTCAGGTCCTCTGGAAAATCAGTACATACTCTTAACCACTGAGCCACCTTTCCAGTCCAGAATGCTCTTGTTGATAAGAAGCAAACATTTTATTCTGTACAACAAAGCATAACATCTATAATTTTCCTTTTCATGTTATTGTTCTACTTTTCTTGTCTGTTGCTGTGATAAACACCAAGTATATTAACCTGGGTAAGAAAGGGATGACTTGGTTGACAGGTTACAATCCATCATCAAGGGAAGCTAAGGAGGGAGCCTGGCACAGAATCCACGGGTTGGGGGGAACTCTCCTTAATTGTTTGCTGTTTCTGACTTGCTCGGCTGCCTTTCTTACACAGCTCAGGGTCTGCCTAGGAATTCCTGCCTAGGAATTTTTTTTTCTGGATGTCTGAAATTTCTTCAAGATAAAATGTTAATAAAATAAGTTAATAAATTTAGTATTTGACCCCATAGGTGTAGTTCCTCAAAACACAAGGAAAACAAGCCCATTCAAAGTGCATAAACGCTTTTAGAAAACAAAATGATAAATTCCTATACTAGTTTCATATTAATAAGTTTAATAGTGAAATCACAAAGTCATTCATATTGATTAAAATAGTTTGAAAGGCAGTAAAACTCAGGGTGGGGAATGGTTTAGTGGTTGATAATGAAGGCCTCAATTTGGATCTCCAGAACTCACATAAATGCCAAACATGGCAGTGTGCACCTGTAACCTGAGGTCATAGTCCTGCTAGGAGATAGAGCTAGCTAGCTAGCTAAGCTCCCTAAAACAAAGAGCTTTAGTTCACAGCAAAGCACTGTCTCAGAAAAAAATAAGGTGGAAAAGAAATTGAGAAAAGATATCTCAGTGTCAGCTTCTGGCTTCCATCACAACGGAACATGATAACTCTCTCTCTCTCTCTCTCTCTCTCTCTCTCTCTCTCTAAATATATATATATGTTTGTGTATATATATATATATATATATATATATATATATATATATACATATATATATATAGCTTCTTCCCACAAAGCTACTTCCCTTGATGAGCATGGGCTAGGGCAGGTAATATGTAGAATGGTATGCCTGTGAACTTTGGAGTCAGGTAAAAAAAAGTGTAATTCACACTTCACTCCCTGCCTTGATGCTACATGGTTGGTTATACATCAAATATCAATGTTCTGTATGGGGGTTCATAGTCTTACTAATAAAGGAATTTATTAATAGACTCACGCAGATGTTGAAAGACAATTTCACTAGAATTCAAAAGCAACAAATCCAGGGTAGTCTAGTTTTAAAATGTCAGGAGCTATCTGAAGAAGGAGAATGGAAGAGAGTAAGGAAAGAAGCCGTGTCATTTTAAACTGGCGTAAAGAACAGACACACGGTAGGCAAGCAGCTCCATGGTGCTGAGAAAAGCTTCAGGAAAAGGGAATGGAAGTCTAAAATGTTAGGGGGGAAACAGTGTTAAGGAAACATACTTGTAGAAGAAATAGAAGAAAGAAAATGTAGAGTTTTCAGAAAAGTGGAGAGACTTAAAACCTATTGCACTAGGAGCTGGGATTCTGGGCAGAAAGCATCTAGTATCTTATTAAAGGACTAATTATTTCTCCCACTCTTTAACACGGCTTGAGGTGAGTCATCTTCCAGGTGGTCAATTGCTCAAATTAACAACCAAGCCAAACTGGAATGCCAGGTCTCCTCACAGGCCAAGATTCTATTCTCTTAACCAAGAATTTTTCTCCAACACTGGGGACAACCCTTTTCTGTCTGTGCTCCCCACCCATTAATACAGCTCATTTTTCCCTTCCAATGTTTACAGTGAAATACTAGATCCTAGGAAAGCAGTAACATCTATCGGAGGTCCCAGCATTAGAGAGCTGGCAGACACACCCTTCCTATTGACTTACATTGCAATGAGATCGTCTAAGATTTCCTTTATCCACAGTGTTCCCTCAAGCATGTAAAGATTCACAGGTAATGTACTTTGTTTGTTCTCTGAAATATCACACGTTTTGACAGGTGAGTATCTTGCACCCAGGTTGATGCCTGTGGGGTCCTGCAAGGTAGGGAGACATAGAATGGGGGAAAAGGGTCAAATATTCAAAAGAAGAAAAGAGGACTAGGACGTGGGTGGTAGATACAGCTGCTTCCGAGGTCAACTTCAAGAGCTCAGGACCAGCTGCCTTTCACCAACTCTTTCCCACTCAGCTCTATCAGGTCTTGCCCTCTTCCTTTGTAAGTCACTCCTGAGGTAAATTTCACACTCTCTCTACATTTCAACAGTGGAAGCAAAACAGGCTTTGTTTGTTTGTAATTCTCCCCATTTAAATAAAGGCCAAGGCCAGGGACACCATTAAAGAGGGAAGTGAATGTAGAGAGACAAAATGAGCTTCTTTTGTGTGGTGAGAGTTCAAAGCCCCAAGGAAGTCATTTGCAAACAGTTCTTTAGAACAGATTTTCAATGGCACATCATTTTCTGACCCATTGACATTGCACGTTTTCTGTCTGTTTTCCTTCTTGCCTCCCTTCACCCTTCTCCCTCTTCCTATCCTCTCTATTTTTCCTTCTCACTTCCTTACTCCCTCCCTATCTGTAAGTTCTTACAGTAAGATTTCAGAAAGAAAAGAAAGCACAATTTTTTAAAAAATCAGTCTCACTATCCTCATCAGCAGCACTTTGGAGATAAATTCCCTTTAGTCCTTGATATCCAGTATTTGTGAGGAGGGAAAGCTCTTCCCTCGTCTTGAATGACATAGGTAATGCTTGCCTAGTGGAATGTGGAATCTTAATCTCAATTCAGCTTCAGTTTCAAATTTCCCAAGGTGTGCAATCCAGGGCAAGAAACTAATTCTGTTATGTAAAGGGCCAGCAATGGTCCTGATGCATTAACAACAAACAAGCTTCATCATCCCAGTAAGCCAGAACCAGCTGCCAATGGCTTATGGAAATCAAATCAAAATTCGTATACGTCTAACTTCAAGCATCATCTAGGGTAATGTACTTCAAACACTTAGACTCTCAGCTTTTCACATTCTGCAAAGCTACTGCACACCTGCTGACTAGAGGATTCTAAACAGCCACTGTTGCCCCCATAGGAGCTCTCCAGCTCACAACCCCCCCCCACACACACACACAGAGAGACATAGGGTACTACACTTGGTGGGGTGAGAACTTTTATTCCTTTGCGGTCACTTTAAGAGCTAACCACGCCTACCCCAGCCACTTCTGACCTCCCTCGCTACCATCTTTCTCTCTCTCTCATGTTTGTCTCTTGTCGTGTGTACATGTGTCTTTGCTTTTCTCTATGTTTCTCTTATGTCTCTCTGTTTTCCTCTTCTTCAAGCAATAAATGTCTCCCTCTTCTTTAAATAATACTATGTCCTGTGAGCCTTTTATCCACCGTAACCGCCCGCCTGACTCCCCCGGCCACATGGCGCTGCCACCCTGGAGATCTTGCAGGGACCCACAGCCATCCTTGTCGGACTAGAAGCTGCTCTGTGAGCCGCCGGGGCATCCCATCATCATATTCTTTTTAAAGAACAATAAGAACCCTCTAAGATTTCCTCCTCTCTTGTCTGTCGCTTCCCTGTCTCTTTCTTTTTTTTAATTTTTTAAAAAGAAAATAAACTATCTTTTCTTTTTATTATACATACCAAGCCAAATTTATACTTCCTCCTCTCCTCCCATTTTCTCCACTTGCCTCCTCCACCCCATTCAGTCCTCAGAGAGGGTAAGGCACATAGCTTTGAGAATGGTCTAGACTGAGTAAGATATCTATCCAAAGAGAATAGGCTTCCAAAAAGCTAGTGCAAGCAGTAGGGATAAATCCTGGTGCCACTGTCAGTGTTCCTTCAGTCTGCCCAGCCATACAACTGTCAACCACATTCAGGACTAGTTTCATCCTATGCTTGTTCTTTCCCAGTTTGGCTGGAGCTGGTGAGCTCCCACTAGCTCAAGTAAACTGTTTCAGTGGGCGTACCCACCATGGTCTTGACCTCTTTGCTCATATTCTCATTCTTCCCACTCTTCTTCTGGACTTTGGGAGCTCAGTTCACTGTTGGAATGCGGGTCTCTGCCTCTGTATCCATCACAAGGGTGACCCTTGCTAAGGCCGTAAGCAATAGAGTAGAGGATGCCTGAACTGGCCTCGCCCTGTAGTCAGACTGTTGATTATCTTAAATATCACCATAGAACCTTCATCCCTGTCTCTTTCTATGAGAGACTTGCCCATGAACTCTGTAGAATCATAGCTCCCAGTGGCTATGTTGCTACTGCTTATGATTTTTCCCTGGATCAACCCTGAAACCTTAAAAATTCACACAGTCCTTTTTGAAAACTGAAGAAATATTTGCTTACAATTCTTTGGAGGTGGTGGTGGGATAGCATTGCACTGCAAATCAGCATCAGCGATGACAGCATGGCTCCTCATGTAGCAGGATGTCAGAAATAATTTCCAAATACAGGGTTACTTAAGCCATTTTTAACTCCTCAATCTGTTGCTACGAACAGACAAGTAAATAAGCAAAACAATCAGACACCTGGTGCATTAGAGGTTGTGGCAGCAGGAGTTCAGTACATGATGTCTTTGTGTCGATGCTACTGACTCTATCTCTTTCATAGTGCAAGGAGTCTGGGCCACATGGCCCTGCTGATTACCCATGCCTGTTTTCCTTTAGTCTTTATTCTGGGTGTTTGATTTTGATCTTCCATTAAATGTCAGATGTCACATTGTGAAGTTGCCTGTCATACACCCCCAGCAGGCCCAGTATATCCATTTATAAGGCTGTCCAGTCACATGATTACTTAGTAATTCGTGATTAGGGCTCTGTGCTTATTGTGGCTGTATGTTTGTCATAGAACTGCTGTGTCCTTCCCCTCAAACTTCCATGCTCTGCATCAGAAAAGTGGTTCAGGCCCAGGAAGTGACTGCATTATAATTATTTGTTGGGGGTAGAATGCTATTGTCTGAAGACCCTTAAGTCAGCATCTTTTTCTCTCACTATGCCTTGCCAGAGTCTTCATAGTGTATCCCCTACCACTATCACCATCCCTTCACATCAGTTCCAATGCTTGAGTTGCCTTGGACACTGAATAGACCTTCTTACTGCAGGGACACATTATATTTCTGGCTCACACAATGATTGTAGTTTTTCCTTACCACGCAGTATGTAGGAAAATGCAGCAACCCCACAAGGGCTCACTTGCTGTTGCCACCATGACAACCCTGACCCCACAGTTTAAGTCCCAAGGACAAGATTCCTTACAAAACAGACCCTAATCTGTACGTCCTAATTGTCCACTTGTGGGACTAGGGAAATTGCCAGCAGATAGGACTGGCTCTTTCCTGATTATCTGGGGAGCAGCATTCAAATCTTCTCTCAAGAGCTTCTCAGATCCTTGCCTGTGCCATTTTCTTAAATGCTCTGATGGCCAGGGAGGAAAGGAAGCAAGCAGCATTAGGCAGAGCATCCTTTTGCTATCACTAGTTCATGAAGCATCACTTAACACTGAACCCTTAAAACTTAAGCACCTCAGTGCAGTCAGGGTTGGAAAAGGGACACTTAACTGTTGTTGATTTCTGTAAGATTCAGTCTTGCTCGCATTAATATCTTCATCTGTAAAATGGGAAGAACCCATCTGTCAGATCAGCCTTCACAGCCAGAGAAAGCTCACCTTGTGTTCACTTGTGAATGTCGGGAGGCAGGGAGGTGACCTCTGCTTTCCTCAGCAGTGGAGAATGTGGATCCCGAAGCAGGTACCAGCCGAGGAGTTCCCTATATATGTGCCAGACCCTGTGACTCTAGTCAGGAAGTGAAGAAAGGACAATAAAACACATAGAGAAATGTTTATGTGTTTATGTCAAAACACATTTAGACAAAGCAAGTAGGGAATGCCATGATGGTCAACCATAGGACCACAGGATCCTTTTGTTTTTGTTGTATTTTATAAAAGCAATGCAGATCCAAAGGGAACTAAAACCTGTTCTGTCAGCAATAGCACCCTGTTCTAAGAGCGCTTTAAATATTAGATAAGCACAGAATGTGTTTCCTTCTCAATATTTGAAAACTCCATCTTTTCAGATTGTTCCTGCATCTTAGCTAGTTGGATAATGGTATTATGCAATAAACAGCACATGATACCTTCCAAGAGCTGTAGGCAAGCTCCCTGCCTTTTACATAGGGGAAGAGTGGCTTTCCCAGCCGAAAAGATGGCCTGCCTTTCTACCTTTGTGTATTTATTCAACTTTCAACTTAGTCTTAGCACTTGGTCTATTGTATCCCACAGAACCCCCCTCCCCAAGTTTATCAGGCAGGTCTGTTTTGCTTCATGTTCATATTTTGGGTTTATTTTTTTGTCAGAAGAGTTTTTGTGTGGCATATGATGATTCACAAGAGGGCCTGAGATGGGTCAAAACATTACCCTAAAGGCAGGACATTTAGTAGATGAAAGACAAGACGCTGATGATGGAACAAAATAAATGAGGAACAAAAGGATGAGTCCAGGAAAACATTCTTCTTGCAGGAGCCACATTTCATGAGCGGGTCTGCAACTCAAAAGGTATCCACATGGAAGAGTTTGTCTCTGGCTGACACTGGGTCTGGCCTGCGGAGCTGTTTCTGCACTGTTCCATGTCTGAACCCTCTCTACTGAAACATGCTTCACAGCTACCATCAGGCAATATTACAGCTCCATTTTCCACTCACCACAGATACTGGCATGAGATTACCTGCCTCCCTGCTCCCTGTTCGGGTGCTCTGTGTGGAGGCTGTTGCTATTGCTAATCTAAAGGTCTGGAGGCAATAAAATGAAATCAGAGGGATAATTGTCCTTGATATGATCAAAATCTAGACAGCTTAACATCTTTAAGATGGGATGCGCCTAGTTACACATGATGGGTTATAAAGATGCTGCACATTTGATGTTCTGAAATGGCCATGGTGACCACTCACCCAAAGCAGAGGGAGAAACAGAAAGACAAAAGGCAAAGGAAAATGTCCAAGGAGAAAGATGAGAATTCATGCCTTCCTCAGAAGAATTGGCTCTACCAAGAGGGATGGCAAGGTTTAGTTGTATGCAATTAACATGTAGTGTCAGTCAAGAAATTTCCATACATACCAGGTATGTTTGTGTAAGGGCTCAGGAGACTACAAAGAAAATCGTTTCATCAAACTTTAAACACATTCCTTTACTGACTTTTCATTTATCCATCCCCTCCCACTGTTCATCTAACCTTCCTTGCTTCTCCTGCCTCCCCATTCCCTTCCTCCCTCCCATCCCTTTTTACCTTTCTTCCTTCATTTCTTCCTCTTTCTCCCTTCCCTCCCTCACTTTCCTTCTTTCCTTCCTTCCTTCCTCTACATCCTTTCTTTATTCATATTGTCCTTTTAATAATCACCATTGACTCTTATATGCCGCTGCATATTCCCTGATATAAGGAGAATAGTGACCAAAAGTATAGTTTGTTTTCCATAAGTAAATATAATTTCTGTTTTGTAGTCCTATTTCTTTCTCTCTTGGCGTGAACAACTTAACTGTAAGACCCCGCACTTTTCTGTGGATACCCACACCCGATCCAGGCGCGCCTTCCTGAACTCGGGCCCACGAGAATGGACAACTGTCCTGAGGGTTTAAAGAGACACACACAAAAAAAGGACCTTGCTCATTTACCAAGAGTAAATGGCCACTTTATTAAACTCAAGTCGGGATCAAAAGGGCAAGGCCTCCTCCCATCCAGGAGCAGGAGGAGAAGATTACAGGCCCCTGCGCCTCAGGCAGTATCAGCTAGGAGGGGCCAGGCGTGTGGAGCCCACTGCTAGAACCTTGAATACAGGTGGAATCACCATAACAAAGAGAGCCAGGTTCTTCCTAAACTATCCCCTCAAGCCAGTGCTAGTGCAGAATCTCCAGGGAGCCGGAGGTCACACGGCCCTGCGAATTGCCAGGAAAAAGGGAAAAAAACCTTGGTACCTACACTTAACCTTCCTAATTAGAATTATCTCAGTGTCTTTAGAACTTTCTGTCAAGGATCTCTGCCTATCCTTAATTATGTCTATGGGTTTGATTTCACTTCAAACTTAAAGGAACTGACCTGTGCAAGTCATAGTATCACAGGGGCTGATAGTCCTTGGTCATTGACTTCTAGACACTCTGGCTTCTACTGATTTTGTCTGTGCTCCTTTCCTTTTATTCAGTGCTTCTCAGTGGTTTTCTTAACTCCCCCTCCCCAGTCTTTAAGGCATGCAGCCAATTTGATTTCTCAACTAATGCCTGCCCTTTTTCAAGGATGTGAGGCATGCTTTAATGTTCCCATTCGAATACTCTCGGCAGCCATAGAAGATTAGGAGCTTAGTTCAGATGTCGGTTTTCTCCACACACCACTCCATATCACCAACTACACCCCTGCTAGGCTCTACAAGGGGACTTGCTGGCTTGGCAGAGACCCACCACCTATGAGGTCGCCATGATGATGATTCTTATGGCCTCTGAAATGAAAGCCTCAATCAGGTTCCTTTATCCTTGAGAGTGTGTTTGGAGGTTCTAGCAGGGAGCACAGCTGCTAGTGTTTCATTGACTGAAAATGGTCCTCTTCTACATAGCAGGTAGCTTCAGAGCAGACACATATAAAGTGATTAGAGAAGAAGGGACTCCTGCTTAGCTATCCAGGTTAGCTGAATCAACTCAGGTGGCATGGTGGGAAAGATCCTCATCACATCATATCTTTGAATTTCTACATTCTATAGGCCTCAGAAAAAGGAGCTCAGCCTTCGGTCTCATTAATGATTCTGCATATTGAAAATTTTGCCACTTTGCTTATCTCCTCAATCCCTCTTCTCTCTCCCTCTTCAATGCCTGTAAGAGTTCAAACTCAAAGTGATAAATGTAAGCTCATTTTCCACAAGTCCTCTTCAAACACAATTAGCTGTAGTGTGTATTTCACGTTCTGAATCTCCTAGTATTAATGAGAACCCAAATGAACAAAAATTACTTAGAATTAAAACTGTGCTTTTCAAAACTATTATTTATGCCATTGACTTCAAAAGATGACTTGTTACAGCAAAAATTATATATGCATAAATGAATAAGCATGTGAATACATGTGTGTATATGTGTGAATGTGTATACGTGTATATATATATATATATATGAATGTCTAAATGTGTATATGTGTGTAAATGGGTGTGTATAAATACATACATGCATACATACATATGTATGAGTGTGTGTAGTTCTATTAGAACTAATTCCTTTCCATGGGGCAGGAGTTAAGGAGTGTGATACTGGCATAGACTGTATGGCAGAGCAGGGAAATGATCAGCATGCAGAACCTTGCTTCATGTCACACAGCTGCTCTCTGCTTATAGTCTGTGCTTTAGTTTTATCTGATCACCTTCCATTGTCATGTTGCTAGAAGGTCAAAATACATTGCATAAACCCTTGCATTTACTGCAAAGGCTCTGCTCACATGCAAAACTCCTAGTATTCTTCCAAACCCATTACAAGAGTTTACTTCTTTGAAAGCTTAAACAATCTCTCTCTCTCTCTCTCTCTCTCTCTCTCTCTCTCTCTCTGTGTGTGTGTGTGTGTGTGTGTGTGTGTGTGTGTATGTGTGTGTGTGTGTGTTTATTTACCAAAACATACTTGTGTAGATAAGAAGTAAACTTTCTGGTGTTGGTCTCTTCTCACCATGTGATCTAAATTCAGGTCATAACATTTGGCAGCAACTGTCTTTAACCTCTGAAACATCTCATTAGCCCTTTAATAACTTTTTAAAAACATTTTTAACTGAATGTTTATTCTTTGCCAAAGTTTGTATGTGTAGCTTACAATGCCCTCAGTACAACAATAATAGATAACATAGTAATAATAATATAATAATAGATCTTTGGGAATTAAGAGAAGAAATAAAGAGAGAAGAGAGGCTTTCTGTGAGAGAAGGAAGGATAACAGTAAGCAGAAACATGTTCTGTTTTGCATTCAGCTCACATTTGTTGGTATATTACATTGTGTAGCTATTATTAATCTGCATACTTAGATTATTTCATAGACACAGCAATCTTATGTCCCTACTGTGGAGGATGCCTGGGAACCAGGAAATTAAATAAGTTTTCCATGATTCCTCATTTATAATGTTCAGATGTTTTCACGATCATTTCTGTTACTGTGATAAAAATATCCTGATGAAAAGCAACTTGTGGGAGGAAGAAGTTATTCATCCTACAATTTCAGGTTATCGTCCATCATAGCAGAAACTTCAAGGTAGGGACTCAGCCAGTTATATCACATTCCCAATCAAGAGCAAAGGAAAATGAATGAATACTTACTTTTGTTTATCTCAATTTATCTCCTTAGTATATTCAACAAATTATGTTGGCATAACTGAATATCAACATGTAGAAGACTGAAAATAGATCCATATCTATTGTTTTACATAAAACTCAAGTCCAAATGGATCAAAGACCTCAACACAAAACCAACCACATTGAACCTCATGAAAGAGAACATGGAAAGTATACTTGAACACATTGGCACAGGAGACCACTTCCTAATTATAACCTCAGAAACACAAACACTGAGAGCAATAATTAATAACCAGGACCTCCTGGAACTGATAAACTTCTGTAAAGCAAAGAACAGGGTTAACAAAACAGCAGACTATAAACTGGGAAAAGATCTTCACCGGGCCCACATCGGACAGTCGGCTGATCTCTAAAATATACAAAAAATGCAAGAAACTGGTCATCAAAAGAACAAATAATCCAATAAAAAATGGGGATATAGTGATGTCCTTCTCTTTTGTTTTGATTTTATTGTATAATGAATAAAGCTACCTTAGCCAATGGTTTAACAGAGTAAAACCTTGGGAAGGAATTCTAGACACAAAAGAACAGAGTTAAACACAGCTTCTTGGTAGTAGCATTTTCTCAGGTGGGCTCTATTTACTAGAGGCAAGCAGAGATATGATCCTTTAGGAGAAGGCTTCCTGACTCAGCATTAGCAGCAAAAACTGTACAACTTCCTTAAGGGGAGGCTTCCTGGTTCATTCTGGTAGCACAAACTCTGGCACTTTCAGGAGGTCCAGCATTTAAATGGTGTTTGTGAGCAGTGTGCTACTTGTTGGTAAATGGAAACATAGACCAGTTGTGTCCCTGGAGCTGGGGCAGTGAGCATGGCTCACAGAGGTGATGTGAGCATGGCTCTCAAAGTCAGTGAATGGAACCCTGCCATGTTTGACAGGGCAGAGACAGCAGGCAAGGCCTCAGAGTTGGCCCTAGCTCTGCACACTTAGCATTTAGAAAACAATAAAAGTTGCTCCTGGTCATAAAATGATTATAGATATGCAATAAAGATAGATTCAGACATAAAAGACCTCTAAACAAGGCATAGTGCATTTAAAAAAATATACATAGGCTTGGGAAACAGAGGAAAAGGAGTATAGAAATTATAAAATGAAGTAAATAGTTTTTTTTTAAAAATTAGAGTATAGACAGTTATAGATTAAAGGAATAAAAAGTAATAGGTGGAAAAGCCACATAAAGATACACGGAGATAATATTATATCTTTCTAGATCTTTGAAGAGTTGGAGATAGATAGTTATAGTTATATATGCTATTGTGGTTTTTTTTTAACTTTTTTGACTGCAGAGAGACATTTGACTCTGGGGGATGCTAAGTTAAGCCATCATAAAGGTGTCTTGACTTCAAATTTTGAGTCTAAGGATATATTGCTTTGGAAAAGAGGTTCTTCTTTTGTTTCCACAGAAGATGAGAACCTATGGATTCCTTCCAGGCTAATGTGGTTTGATGGAACAAGGCCCCTGAAAGTTCTCCTTACACCTTAAAAGTACTTTACCCAACAGACAACAGGAAGCAGTTTGGAGAAAAGTACACCTAAACTCCCAAAATGGTTATTTATAATTTTTTTTAATATAAAAGGAGATATGATATAGAGATGAATGCTTTGCATCAGTACAAATCTTGGTCTACTGATATAAATTTAAGGTCAATTTTGTTTCACTTGTATCTTATTTCTACTCTTACTTAAGGTATTGTGTTTGTGTAGCTTATTTAAAAATGTAATGTATAATTAAAAATTACAGATTAATAGACAGTCATTTATAATAGTCAAACTTGTAGTCATGTTAGTTAGATTTTTTAGCTATACAGTGGTGTATTTCAGATAGATAGATAATCTTTAATACTTCAAAGGTGTACAGAATATGACATTTAAGATGTTTTAAGAACTTAGGATTTTCTTGATAATGGGACTTGTCTACTTCTGGCACTGTCAATTACTTCAGAGAGGTTGATAGGTATTGAAAATACTCATTATGGAATTTGCCTTCAATGTGACAAGGCTAGCCACTTGGGGAAAAAAAAAACTGCTCTTATGTAGACTGCCTAATGTTGTCCTGTATGCACTGGACATACAGACCCACAGAAAAGTTACTGTTACATTTTCAAAAAGATGGGATGGTCCTTCAGGGTTCTTGCTTCACAGAAGAAACTGCCAGATATTCTGCAGGACGCAGAAGAAAACAACTGATGACCTTTACCAATACAAGGCAGAACAGATCTTCAACTGTCCTGCCTCATGAAAAAAAATCTGTTGGATACTATGGACCTGTAGGCTGAAGAAGGATTCCACAACATTAGAGAAAAATTTGCTTGCTGTCTGGGCAGCATGATTTATTTGTCAATTCT
Organism: Myodes glareolus; assembly: GCF_982192425.1. Classification (NCBI taxonomy): domain Eukaryota; kingdom Metazoa; phylum Chordata; class Mammalia; order Rodentia; family Cricetidae; genus Myodes; species Myodes glareolus. The sequence goes on from NC_142033.1 coordinate 66,610,677, forward strand.
AGAACTTTGGAAATTGTTTACAATGCACTTCTTGGTTTTTAATGAATTATATCCTTCTGAGTCTTTGAAGAGATGAAGACAGATAGTTATAGTTTTCTTTAGTTATGATAAAGGATAAATTAGATATAAAACTTTAGACTCATAAAGATGGGATAGATAGAGCATTTTCCTTAATTTGCCAAATGTAAATGGAACAAATCTTGTAACCATAATTCTTGCTGATAACTGTTTTGTATATGTAATTTTACTAGGTTAAAGTTAAAGCCTTCTTTTTTTATTTAAACAGAAAAGGGGAGATGATGTGGGATGTCCCTCTGTATATGTGTTGCTTTTATTGAATAATAAGTAAAGCTGTTTGAGCCAATGCCTTAGAAGAGTAAAGCCAGGTGGGAAATCTTAACAGAGGTATATTGAGAGAGTAGGTAGAGTCAAATAGATGTCATGTAGTTGCTGAAGGAGAAAGATGCTGCCAGAAACTTAATGGTAGGCCTCAGCCTCACAGTGATAAACAGATTAATAGAAATGGGTTAATTTAAGATATAAGAGTTAGCTAGTAATATGCCTAAGATATTAGCCAAACAGTATTGTAATTAATATAGCTTCTGTATGATTATTTGGGTCTGGTGGCTAAGAAATGAATGAGCAGCCTCCATTTATATTACAGAACTAAAAGAGAACTCTCAACAGAAAAATATAAAATGGCTGAAAGATGCTTATAGAAATGCCCAATAGTCTTAGCCATCAGAGAAATGTAAATCAAAACAGTTCTGAGATTCCATCTTACATCTGTCAGAATGGGCAAGATCAAATACGCTGATGACAGCTTATACTGGAAAGGATGTGGGGTAAAGGGAGCACTCCTCCATTACTGATGGGAGTGAAAACTGGTACAGCCACTTTTAATACCAGTATGGTGAAGTCCCAGAAAATTAAGAAACAATTTCCCTCAAGACCCTGCAATACCACTTTTGGGTATATACCCAAAGGATGCTCAATAATACCACAAGGATGAATGCTCAACTATATTTATAGCAGCACCGTTTTTCATAGCCAGAACCTGGAAATAACCTAAATGCCCCTCAACTGAACAATGTAGGAAAAGATATGACACATTTACATAGTGGAATACTACACAGCAGAAAAAAAAATGATACCTTGAAATTTGCAGGCAAATGGATGGGTCTAGAAAATATCATATTGAGTGAGGTAACCCAGACACAGAAAGTCAAACATAATATGTATTCACTCACAAGTGACTTTTAGACATAAAGCAAAAATAAAAAATAAAAAAAACAGCCTACACTTCACAACCCCAGAGAACCTAGACAACAAGCAAGACCCTAAAAATAAAGACATACAAGAATCTAATCTACATGGGAAGTAGAAAAAGACAAGATCTCCTGAGTAAATTGGGAGCATGGGGATCATGGGAGAGGCTGGAAAGGGAAGAAGGGGGAAGGGGAGTAGAGAAAAATATATAGCTCAGTAAAAAACAATTAAAAAATAAAAATGAAAAGAAATGACTCAATTTTAAAAAGCAATTATGGTTTATAAGATACAAAAATAAGATCCCCCTGACTAGGGAAGACCCACTTAGAGCTGGATCTTTCCATGTTGATTAATTTAATTAAAATGGTCTCCCATAGAAATGATACACAATTAATAAAAACTTTAGAGAGAGAAATTGGGGTTGAACCTGAGAATCCAAAAAGCAAAGAAACCAGCCACTGGATCCTACCTCGACCTCAGTCCAAAACAGTGATCCTACCTCCATGAATCTCAGAATAAGACTGTGTCTAAGAACTGTATCCTCCCATTTTTATGATCCTCTCTAGGCCTGGGATCAAAGGCACGAACCACTGGAATTAAAGGCATGTACCACCCAGTTTCTATGGCAACTAGTATGGCTAATGGAATTAAAGGTGTGTGTTACCACTGCCTGGTCTGTAAAGCTGACCAGTGGGTCTGTTTTACTCTCTAATCTTCCAGAAAGTTTTATTTTCTAAGATACAAATGAAATGCCACTACACAGAAATGTCTACAGGCCAACTCAATGTACACAATCCTTTACTAAGACTCCGAATGTGGACAATCCTTCACTAAGACTCTTCACTAAGAATCCCAGGTGATTCTCAATTTTGTCAAGTTGACAATTAAAGTTTGAAATGGGCAGGTTCAAAGAGACTGAGTGAAGGAAACTACCTATGAGTCCGAGGAAGCATTATCTTGTTTACTACTTTCGAGACTTTTCTAATGACTTCTTCTACTACTGGCTGCTTCTTTGTGACTCTTTCTAGATAGAAGGTCATCTTCCATTGACCACATTTTCTCAAGGTTCTATTTCTCTACTCATGAAAACATCTGACAACAGAAAACTAGTAGAATCATAGACTCACAAGATTCAATCTTCAGTGACTTACCTAAATGTGTGAGGTCTCTTTAGTTGATTGAAAAGATCAAAAGAGTTTATACAAAATTATTCATAAACAGTAGATTGCAAACCCATACTTCAATTGCATGCTAACAATGATGACTGTCAAGAGGCCCACTGTATTATGCTACACGTGCTTCTGATTTTAAAACTCTAGCTGTTTTATCTCTAAACTGATAAGCTGGCCAGATGACTCCGAACATTATTTTCCGCATTTCTAAGAAGCAGGAACAAAGTTCTCTGATACTATGAGTGCAAACCCAAACAAAGTTGATTGAAAATGTGTTTTTGGAATATTAGACTTTTTGTTACTGACTTCTAAAGTCACCCTTCCCTACCTCATTGCAATAGAGGGTCTAAGAAAACAGTTTTCAAATGATACAGATGTGGGATCAATTTCTTCCAAGTGTCAGGGCTGACTGAGGAAAGAGTGGAGCATGTGGAGTTTCAAGTCAAGTACATTCAACAAGGATGCAAGGTTGGTGTGACTGAGATTCTCTTCTATATTTACACTATTTTGAATATCACAGAAGTTTTGGCCAGTCAACTCTAGGTTGGGCACAGAAGCCATGATCATTGTAGATAATTTCTATGGAAAAATAAGCACAAAAGTGATAGTGAAACAGTTCTCTGGAATATGAATGTGGGATGTGGAATCTCTCCTTTAGCATGACAATAGTTTCTGTTGATACATGAATGTGACTTTCTCTATGTTTGTCCAGAGAACAAAAATTACAGCAGGTGTGGCTTACAGAATATGAATATCAGAATATGTTAAGAGAGATCTTCAACTTTTAGGGTCAACTATCTTGGGAAAACCTGACTAGCAATATGAGGAAGTTGGAGGCATGTGACATTCTGGAAAGACAGGCTTATTTACAATCAACTTTCTCTAAAGGGACCTATGCTTTTTAACCATATAGCTACCAGAAAGTCACATAACACACACACAAAAATTAGTAGAACTAATTTTACTGAACTAATCTAACTATGCCTTTAAGCTCAACAACAAAACAGATGTTTCAAACAAAGGAACTCTGGAGTTCCTTCTAGGTCTAAAATTCTTGAAATGCAGGAAATTCATTGGCTTTTTCTATTTTTTGCCTCAACTCTCACTTGAACAAAATCAGAGAATCAGCTGCAAATGTATTATCTTTGCCACAATTTTGCAGAGGGATATATTCCTAACTAAAACAAAAGAGCCCACTGCGATCTCAGAAAGAAACTGCAACTAACTTAAAAATACTAGCAGCAATAAGATAGACAGATATTAAATCAAACTACAAATAAAATGTGCTGCCATAATAAACTTTTGCATTTATGGCAGGGTTATGGTTAAAGCCAGCCTACATTCTGATAGCAAAAATGAATAATAGAGAAATAATGTTACTTCCTGAAAGAAATTATGGAATATATGTACTTGAAATGATGACTAGTTCCAGCATTTTCTTTTGCTTATGCGGTCCTGAGAGTCCATGGCTGATTTCACAGATGATTAGACATCACTTTAAATATTGAAGAGCCATTTGAAACACTTCAAAAATGGAAAAGAGATATTGGGCTTTAAAATGAGGTAAAGCTGATTAGGCTCTGTTCACTACAATAGGTTTCATTCAATAAGTTTGTAACAAAAGAGCTATGCTTTCTACTACAGTCTGCTAATAGCAGAAGATACATCTTTAGTTATGGGAAGCTTAACTTCCATGCAAAGTTCTATATGGTTTTGCTCATAGCAAAACAAAAATGGTAAAGGTAGGGGACTGAGGGCCATCTACTTTTTGTTCTAGGAAAATTCTGCAGGCAAGTGGTTTTCCCTTTGCATTATGAGATTCCCATTAAATGTGGTCACTCAGGGGTATACCTGGAGAAATTCCTCTTTGAACATCACATGCCGACACTTGCACAGAGCACATGTTTAACTACTGGAAGTTTATCTTGGAAAAGGTGCACAGAGGCAAAGAAGATGAGGCAACTACATTCTCCCTACAAGGCTTTGTGTCATTTGGTAGTTGGATAGCTGGAAAATCTCATATTCAGACTACAGTCTTTTCATATTTGTGAAATAAGGAGTTTATGCAATTCAATGATAGATGGAAGAATCAGACAAAGGTATTAGCCTGTGATATGTGACTTACAGGGTACACCCTAGACGGGGGTGTCAGTTTAACCGGCTACTTCTAAAACAACTTTCTAAAGTTCTTGCAATGGATTCACGGTGGATATAAGTAAGATAACGTGGTGGAGTACATGCCTTATTAATTCAACCTGACTGATGGCCTCAAAAGACTTGGGAATATAAGGGAAATTACACCCCTGAGGAGAAACTCTTTGTGAAGACTGGGCCAGAGCCTTGGCCCCTTCAGCTCCAAGCTAGGAGAACAAAGAATGGCCAACCCATTCCAAAAGCCTTGGAGACACAGGCACTAGGTGCTAACGGATTCTGTATTTTTAATCTTTAGTCTTGATAATCACACAAGCATATTTCTCTTGTTGCAAGGTACTCAGTTTGTGGCCCAGGGTTGTGGCAGTCCTAGGAAGCTTCTTAGTGGTTTATTTTTGCTCTCAGTTTGTCTTTTCTCCTTCCTTTAGGTTCAGAAATATATAAAGTGCTTCTATGCCAGGCATTATGACAATATTTAAGAATGGTAAGATGATAGAAACTGACATCAATGGAGTACAGCTTTGCAACCACACATTCCAGTAGCTTGTGTAAACTGAACTATCACAGAAGCAATCGAATTTGGATTCCCAATGCACAAATGAGTGAAATTAATTTACTGAAAGACTAAGAATCCTGCTTTAAGTCTAACACCTAGTGTCCAGCTAGGTCAACATTTGAACTCAGGGCTCCAGGAACAACATACTGAAACACTCGTCTTCACCCAGGCTCTGAAGTTGCACCAAATCTGTGACAGCCCAAACTCACTGCATAACAACAGAACAACATACAATGTCTTAAAATTCAAGATGTTTTACGGGAAAGGTAGAAGAAAATACAGTTTATTAATACAGATAAGAGAAAGGCATAGAATGACTAGGGTACCAGAGGCTTCTTGAAGGAGGTGATAGAGAGGGTGATGAAAGACATCAAGGAGAGGAAGATAATGCAAACTGGATGGGGTGGGTGTTAGCAGAGATTGTGAGGGGAAGAGCTGAGTGCTTCCTAGAGCCATTGGGATTTCAGCAGCTAGAGCTACAAGAAATGAAACCAGGCAGAGTTTGGGCTTCCTCTGGTGCTATAAAAAGCCTCTAAACTGGTTAGATTTGTAGAGTTAGTACTAAGGCAAGAAAAAGGCAGATGGTATTTGAATTTCAAAACCCCAATTTGAATATCTGTACTACTTTGCTTTCAGCCTCCTGTTGCTTTTAGGGACTTTTGCTTTGGGGTGTAGTTACTGCCATCCATGACAGAGTCATCTATCTTCCATCAGGCTCATCAATGTTCTTCTATTGGCTCCATGCTAAGCTTTCTATTAAATAATGGAGCCAGGACGAGGGCAAATATAAAGAGTCCCAGGATTTTGGTGCTTACGTTTTCCTGTGACAGCAAATTATCCTGTAAGCCCTGGCTGAGTGACGGCTGCAAGGAGACAATAAAAAAAACAACACGCTGGGATGTGACACAGCGATGAATGGGAGGTGATCCCATTGATAGGGTGTCAGAAGGTCTCCACAGAGAGGTGACGCTCGAGCTGTGACCTGTAGAACGGTGGCCTATTCATGCTGAGAACTGATGCAGAATCATCCCTGATGAGGAAAACAGCAGGTGCAATGTCTCCAGAGACAAGCAGGCTTGACATTTTCAAAACGTAAAGAGGAAAGCCAGATGACTAGCATGTCATCAAAGACAGGCACAACAGCAGACATGCTCACGCGGGAAGAGTATCTGAGGACACTTTCCTAAATGTTTGTGCTGAAGATGAACTGACGGTGAGCAGATGAGATTTGTAAGGAAGAAGTGATGGGCTCAGATCGACAGCATCCAGTCTTTCCTGTGTAGTGGCTGGTTCTTAGGTGTGGTTAGGAGAGAACATTTCCAAGCGTCTATGAGCATCCTCACAGTTCTGGAATTAGTCACTTGAGCTGGAAAAGCACCTAGAGAATCTGTGTCCAGTTAACGTACTTTACAGTAACAGCTCTTAAAAACAACCTGAGTGTTAGAATGACAGCGAAGGTTCCTGGTCACCCAGAGCTGGAAGGGTGGAAGAGGCCACGGTCATAGGCTAGTGAAAGCAGCAGCCATTCTCTTTCAACTGGACTCCGTCACTGTTGGCAGAACTTTGCTCACCGATACACTGGCTTGTGTGAGCATTGTCTGTTCATTCTCTTCTTTCTCCAGAGAAGGATTCTTTGAGCATTTACCAACATCATCTTCCTACTATTGGTGTTGGGTCTTCAGTGAATCTGGAGAGATTTTTAGCATTCTGGTAACCCGCACTTCTAATTTGATCCTCATGTTTGACTTACTTGGAGGATTCCTTGCTGGACACTTGCCTCAGTTCTAAGCTATAACTGATGATCAAGATTTCTAATGGTAGAAATGAACATCACTGTGATCAGAATTAAGAAGAAGCAGAAAAGATGAATTCAGTGTTCTCAATAGTATATGCTAATTTTATTTTACAGGTTTTATTAAGACATTTTTGTGTATGTACATAACATATCTTTATCAGATACACTCCCCCAATTATCCTATCTTGACTAAAATGAATCTTTTGTTTAACTTGAACAAGGATATAAAAACTAATAATAATAAATAAATGTATTTTTAAATAATAGTAACAATAATACCAAATGGATACTCATTCACCAACTCACCAAATCCCTAAATATTGCTCCAATTATCGCTCTGTACCAATTATTATTTCACATACTATGACAGGTGAGGTGAGCAATCAAAGCCACAGAGGTGACCTTGGGCTTCAAAGATTCTAACTCTAGTACAGGAGTTAAAGGAGGAGGAGAAGCCAGGTGGAGTCTAGAAGAACACAAGCAAAAGTCAGGCAGAGAAATGATCCAAAGTGAAAGCTATAAATGAAAAGACAACAGAGGTGTCACCTGTTGAGGGACTGTGAGTCACCTACGGGCAGAAGCAAGACTCTAACACAGCAGCCCTTTCAAGAAACCCCTTTGGAAACACCCCTGGAAGTCTGGAGTGAGCCCTAAAACCTCTCTGGGAAGCTGATCTTGTTCTTCCATGTTCCACACTTCACAGTCACTGTGATTGTTTCTATCTTCCTATCGACCTCCATCAAGGACCTTTTCTTTTCCTTGTGAGAGTGGGCAGAATCCTCTGCCTTTGAAGGAGGCATCACCCTGGTCCCAGGATGGATAGTTCTGAGCCTGTTGCCTTTACGCATCACGTCATAGTGATGTCACCGTGGTGATTATTGTGACAGAATAGTTCCACATTCCACAGTTTATGAACTGATTTCAGGTTGGATGTTCATACTCTGTTGCTGGTCTCTCCAACTGCTGGCCTCCCTCCCTCACTGGTGAGTTAATGGACTTGGCCCTCCCTATTACCTCAGATCACTGATGCTAAGCCTAAAAGGTCAAATTCCAGTTCTTTGTTGGCTGTGACTATTCGATTGTCACCTTCCCCTTTACACTGAAGAGGAAAACCTCCCCTCCTTTAGTTTTACTTTTCACGATCATTTTGCCTTTTTAGTCAGAATCTTCAGGGTCAGCGTTAACATGGCAAGTACTTAAGTTTTGACCACTTTGCCTCCTTGGGAAGGACAGCAAATAATAGCAACAACAAAACAAATGAATCCCAGGCCCACCAATTGCATTTGACATCTGCATCTCAGATAGAGAAATAAGCTGAGGTAAAGTGACTTCCTCGACGATGATGACTTGGTACTGAGGGAAGTCCTGTTTCGTCTTTCCCAAGAAACTGCAGAGAGCTAGATTGGGACGGGGGAGGGAGAGCAGCCGATTTGCTGCCATGAAGCTTCAAGACCCGACGACAGCGCTCAGGAGAGACATTGATTTAGAGGCAGCCACCTTTCTCTCTGCTGAGTGAAACTGAAATCTGAAAGATGAATATTGGCCTTTGGGCCGTGCATCTTGCAGTGACGCTTCCTTTAAAGAGTGAAGAAATCATTCAAAAGTGTAAACTGAACTTGGGCTTCTCAAGCGTTTACATAAATCAATGCACATCAAATGGCGCGCTATTATGGAACGAAGGAATGTGTCTTATTTCTGGAAGCGAAAGTGCCAAATGATTTGTGTGAGTCGAGCTTCACCTATCACTATTCTGCTTCCTCGTCCGCGAGATGGAAATATTTATATTCCACAAGGAAAATGGATGTGATGGTCTCAGTGCAGGAAACAAATGCAACTGGGGGTGGTAATGGATAACTGAGGGGGTTATTTGCTTGAAGCCCTTTTCTCCAAGATGGCACTGAAAGCAAGGAAAGAATTTCCTGCTCTCCAAAAGCCAAATCAAAGGCCTTGAATGTCAAGAAGGTGATGCTGAAAGCTCAGCCACAGTAAGAAAATAGGCATTTACCCCACCTTCTGAGGGCCCAAGACCCTGAGGTTCCGGAGGCAGCCCAAAACCAGAACTATTCTTGCACACTGGAATACTTGGCTTTCTCAAGCTTAGATCAGGCCACTATATGTTAGACTTTCCCAAGAATTACGTGTGCATAGCACTTAACATGCACAGAGGCAAAGCCAGCAAAAACATATTCACTGTTAAATGAATGAATGAGCCAATATTTGTAGCTCTGTAATTTTGCTTGCATGAACACTAGGATACTTTAAAAATAATCTACCAGGATTAATAAGAATTATTATATCCATTAAACATCAACATTATAGTCCAAACCAAGGTAAGGGAGAGAAAAGAATTTGCCAGGAAATTTCAGAGGATTTTAGGTATGGCTAAAATCAAGACTTCAATTTCTTCTCTCTGTGTGTTCCTTCCCCTTCCTATTCCGTTCCTCCCTCCTGAACTCCCTCCTCTGTGCTTGCCCTAGTTCTTAAATAAACTGTGTTCATATAAAGACAAGATGATCTGCCAACAGTTCTAAAGTTCAAGGCTTACTTGATTGTCATAGTTTATAAACCCAGAGAGAGAAAAATTATGCAAAATTTCAGAAACAGTTTATAGATGGGCTTTGATTGGATTGGCATGGGCAGCTGGGTTGTTCTGAAAAGAAGTGCGAAGCCATTAGTCAATACACATGCAGTGCTTGTTCTATATAGTGCATGCCCTGAGATCCTTAACTGCCTTCATCTTCAGGGATTTGGTGACTTTGCATGCCATAGTGTTTCCTCTGAAAGTCAAGGAATGGGATTCTATCTTAAGGGTCAAAGACATGTTTCTAAGAATACTAGAAAGTATTAGGGAGAAAAGTTACACTGTGTTCCAAGAAACAACTGAGTGCTCCTCTGACTCAAACCTTTGTGCTGGTTGAGAATTGTGTGAAGCCCCCTGCTTTGGACGTGGGAAGGAGCACACATAGTATCAAACTCAAAACTCCCATACTCCCTGCTCTGAGACGTTTATAATTTGGGCTACCTGCTCCATGAACATGAAGAGTTGAGATAGAGGTTCAGGGTTTGGGTTCTGGGGGTCACATACCAGGTCTTTATATTCAGTCCTGACCCGGGACAGCTATGAGATTCTGCTCAAGACAAACACGCTCCTATTTTCCAGCTCTCCTCTCCATAGATGGTGATTATTACCAGGTTTCTGAAATATTCTGTGATTAAGTGATATTTTATCTTAACAGCGCTTGCAAGTACAAGTCTAAGCTGTTATTCAAAGAGTAGTATCTGGTGTCCCGACAAGCTTTAGGAATGAGTTCACTGAGCCTGACTTCTTAGCATCTCTTGCTTAGCTTAACACACTGCTCTCCATTCTCCTGGAATTACTTAATTTTATCCTTGAAAGTGTATCTTGGAATTGACATCTGATGTGACAATGGCACAAACACAGTCATGGTGAAGATGTTTGCCATGTGTGTGTCCATCTTCCTTGCCGCACAGTAGCACTGAGCGCTGTAGACCTCCCTAGGCAATGGATTCCAGGAGATTGACTTCAAGGGGTGTTCAGTGAGGCCCAGACAGCACAGGTACTTGGTCCTCTTTTAGCAATAAAGAGACTGACAACTCAGGGAGGCCATGGTTTCCTTCACAAATAGAATTTGCTTCAAACAGAGAAATAAGAGCACGGAAGCCAAGAAGCCCTGACATTGTCTTTCCGACACTGGTTCGTTTCTCACACTAGCCAATTGCTCATGTCAGACATGGTTACATGGAAAAAGAAGAGAAAGACCCTACTCTGTCTTTTCCTCCACGCCCTTACCTCTCAGTAAGTTGGGCAACAGGGATGCTTGAAACAAGGATGGTGGCATAGGTCTGTAGTCTCAGGTCTGGAGAGACAGAACCAGGAAGCAAGAGCTTGAGAACATTTATACATAGCAATGTGTTTATGTATCCACAGCCAACAACGTCCTTCACACATGAGAATAACAAGAAAAAGTCATGTTACCCATTTAGACATCTAACTTTTCCTTATTGAGACTGACATTAAATGGAAAAAGAAAAAGTTGGGAGAAAGAGCCTATCATACAAAAGAAAAATCTTTAATTTTAGTGACTTTAAGGTTGTGTTTTTCTTGGTTTTGAATAAGAAAACTCATATTTGTATTTTAAACTGTGATCTTCAAACTATAGAGCCCCACATGGTCATTATAATTATTATTATTATTTCATATTTATCATGAGAATGAGTCAGGGTCTAATGTAAGTCTGTACTGATTGCTAGTCAAGATAGACACATTAAAATCAGTCTCTTTCTATCTCTCATTCTTAGTCTCTCATTTCTTGAGGCAGCCAATGGAACACTTCCTTTCTTAAACCTGGATGCCCCTACCTCTGGTAACTTGCTTCCTTACAGTAGAGACCGTGGTATGTTATATGGCCTCTTAGAGAGTGGAAGCTTTTTTTCTCTTACCACAGGAATGGAGAAGTTGACTGTTGAGAATAGCTTCTCTTGGTACTGCATCTCACATACTTCCTATTGGAGAGTTCCTTTAAGAAGTCATTTACTGTCAGTTGTACAAGTGATGCCACCAGAAGAGAGGGCTTGCTGTCTCTCAGTTGAACTCTAAGCCTGGAGTTCACTGTTATCTGGTTCCTGACTTTCCTTACTTCTGTCCTGTTCCTAATTACCTGGTGGAGGGAGAATTGAAAACTCCCTATAAATGCTTTGCTGGCAAACACTTCCTGTGGACTCTTGGTGATTTTGTCCATGATCCTCTACTCTCTTAACCCCCAAACAGCCTGGCTGTCTCCAGGATAAATTCCTCTCTTAAGTTTTATCTTAAGCAAGAAATAGGCGGATTTATTTGAAGATAAATAATAACATTGTTTCAAACCTATAACAAAGAAAAATATATTGGTAAAAACATAAGAAATAAAAGCATAAAAAATGAGAAAAGAAGAAACATAGTGTCATCATAGGAAGAGTTTCTAACCATGACCTGAGGTAGAACTCATAAGCCAAATACCATCAAGCCTTGCCTTCTTTCTAAACATTACTTGCGATTAAAAAGCAGAAAGCTACTGATGTCCTAACCCACAAAATGAATGTTCTCATTATACAAAGTTCTCTGACAACTTACTAAGAAAGACACCTCACAAAAACTTCTGGGACGTAAAAGTCAGAGCAATATAATAAATGATAAACACATCATACTGTAAAATCTCTCAGAAGCTTTCAAAGGCATACAAAATAGAATTTACTGGTCTTCTATCCAAAGGTGGAATACCCCAGAGACCTAAGATAAAGCCAAACACAAAAGGGAAAAAAGGTCATTGAAATGAGTCCTAATGATATTCTGCTATATTCATATATTGGTGACTAGTCAAACTGTCATCAGAGAGGCTTAACCCCAAAACAGATGCAGAGACACACATCCAAATATTAGACAGAACTCAGGAAATCCTGAGGAAGAAGGAGGAAGAAGTATTGTAGGACCCAGCGGTGTCAAGGGCACTACAAGAAAATCCACAGAATCAACTAATCTGGGCTCATAGAGGTTCCCACAGATTAAACCAACAACCAGGAAGCCTACATGGGACTGACCTAGGATCTCTGCATATATGTTACAGTTGTGTAGCTTGGTCTTTGTATGGTACATCTAGCAGTGAGAGCCAGGGATCCTCTGACTCTGTTGCCTGCTTTTCGAACCGTTTCCTCCAGATGAATTGCCTCATTCAACCTTGGGAGAGGAGAGAACGCCTGGTCTAAATGAAGCTTGATAAATCATGGCTAGCTGATATTTATGGGATGCCTACCTGTGTCTGAAGAGAAACAGTATAGGAGAAGTGGATGGGGGCAGAAGAAGTCCAGGAGCACTTAGAAGAGGGGAGGGAGGGGAAACGTTGGTTAGGATGTTGATGTGGGAGGTCCTTCTGTATATGTGTTGCTTTTATTGGTTGATGAATAAGGCTATTTGGGCCGATGACTTACTAGAGTAAAGTCAGGCCAGAAATCTGAACAGAATGACATTAACAACCATGAGGCAAGACAAGTCATTCTGCCCCCTGACTGTGAGCTTAACCTCGTGACTTGCTGTAATCAATGATGCTAAATGCTATTTGAGAAACTACAGAACACAACATATCAAAAGGTTTTCCCTCTTACATATCTGCCTTTCATCATGGAATAGAATAAAAGACAAGTGAAATAAACCGTTAAGTTGGAGCCAAGTCTATGTGGGTTTAGCAAAACTCTAATCAATGCAAACACAAGCAAACTGGAAATTAATTATATTATTATAAGTTATATCATTCAGTGAAAGGTCATTTGTTGTACAAGTTTACTGGAACAGAAGTGAACTGAGTCTTGAGGATATAGTTCAGTTTGTAACATATAAGCATGTGGGTCAAAGTTTTTTTCCCAAAACTCACGTATTTCAGCCGGGTACAGAGATCCATACTTGTAATTTCAGTGCATGAAAGGAAGGGACAGGGAGATACCTGCACCTCACTGGCCAGCTTGCCCCATCTAATCAGTTTGTCCCAAGTCCCAGTGAGATACTCTGTCTCAAAAATAATGTGAACTGCTCTTGAGGAAGGATACATGATGCTGGACTTTGCATTTATTTGTACATGAATACATACACATTTTAAAAATGAAAAAAAGTAATGTTTGATATTTGTAAAATGTTGACAAATATTAGGGCCATTCCAGCAAGGAAATTTTAAAAAATCAGGAAAGAAAAAAGAGAGGGAGGAAAAGGAGAGGAAGCCAGATAGGAAGGAAAAGAATTTTGAAAAAGTAGAGAGAGAAAGAGAAGGACAATAATGGGAAATTGCTTTTTTACTGTTTATCACATAAAAAATGTAGTTGGAATTAGGATGTAAAAAGCCAGTATCAAAACACAATGACAAAGAAAAAAGAATAAAATAGAACCTAGAACCTTATGAGTACACATGACAATCAGATGCCAACCCCAGTGCTGATAAGTATAAAAATTTGCACTCAGTGTAGGTTAAGGACACAAAAGTTGCTTATGCTTGATCAAAATCCAATTCATTCCCCTGGTACAGATGGAAAAACTGACTCTCAGTGATAACTTATGGTACCCAAGGTCACAGGTCATTCTGAGCTGTGTATGGGGACATCATGCTCCAAGGTTGCTCATCTTTATCATAGCTGCTCCTGACCGTCCTTGGATGGCCCAGTTCCTCTGTACTCATCAACTCAATTTTCTTAGGGACTCGAGCTTGTTCTCTACTTCTAAGTTGGGGACAAAGCTAGCTAATGAACACATCTCTACTAATTATGAGCAATGATGGCTTGCAAGACCTAACTTTAGACTCTTCTCTGATCTTGTCAATTCCCATTATGAGTGCCTGCCCAGTGTATTCCAGATGAAAGGATAATAATTACTCATTTATTCAAAAGATTCAATTAGGAGCCTTTCATCAAAGGATCTTAAGTACTTGTGGTGATCCTTCAAAGATAGTAATAACGTTTACAGGGAGAAAGAAGCTATGGAGCTCAGTCTAGAGTTTAAATGTTTGACACACCACATCAGAGATGAGTCAGCCCACACGAAGGGCAAGAAGTCATCCAGACCTGTTTCTGAAGGTTGCAAACAGAAAAGAATAGTTTTAATTCTGATCTCTCCACTCCTTAGTTATCACAGGGACACGGGGACCCTCGGAAGGATTTGAGTGAAGGCTCAATTGATAGAATTTGCAGGAGAAACTTATATGAGCTAATATAAGCAGGTGTGTGAGGCAGAAAGATGACAGATGTGGGGAGGTCCCCATAACTGTCTATTTGCCTAAACCTCTGGTTCCTTTCTGTACACCCCTCTCTCCTCCTCCTTTTCTGCCCCCTCTCTCCTTCCCTCCCTTTCTCTCTCTCTCTCTCTCTCTCTCTCTCTCTCTCTCTCTCTCTCTCTCTCCTTCCCTTCCTTTACCCTCTCTCTAGTTCTTCTGTAAATGCATACATGCAGTCATGTGGTGTTTGTGTGTGTGTGTTCCGTGTGTGTGTGTGTGTGTTTTGCACGATAAAACCAAATTTAGCTCATGCCCCAAGAAGTAAGCATCCATGGGAAGAAACAAGGAATTACAGATACGTACTGTCTTAACTAGGTTCTATCACTTGACAAAACACCAATACCAAAAGCAACTTGGGGAGAAAATGGTTTGTTTCATGTCATGTTCCATCAACAAGAAAAGTTAAGACAATAGCTCAAGACAGGAACCTGGAGGCAGGAGTTGATTCAGAGGCCACGGAGGAACAATGTTTGCTGGCTTGTTCAGTCTGCTTTCTTATAGACCCAGGATACCACATGCTAGGGCTGCTGTTACCCTCAGTGAGCTGGATACTCCCACATTAACACACTACCAGGGCACATGCCTTGTGTTTCTATCTTTGTCCCTCTCTCTTTTCATTGTACGTGTAGTTATTACGCTGCCAAGTCAAAATTATCTATAGGACCCAGGCATTTCTATCCTATCCATTGTGTTTCTTAACATGTGAATACCGTGACTCCAGTGTCCCAGCAGAAGGATTTCACTGTGTTTTAACAGAGCAAGCAGTTAAGTGACAGCATGCTCAGGTTGAAATATTTGAAGAGTGATAAGAAAGAGATTCATCACATTACAGTGGTCAAGGTTAAGGAGTGTGACAAGGTTTGAGTTGCATCTGAATGTTGACAAATCTAGGGAGCTGTCATTGCCCATAAGTAAAAGAGCCAAGGAGATGGATGGTACCTCCATCCAAAGGCAGATTTCCTGGATAGGGCTTTGTGAGCATAGCCTGTTCAACACAATCAGCCCACTCCCAGAGCATTCAGGGAAGGTTAACCTCCAGGCACCTTCTTGATGATTTTAAGATCTCCATTGATGCTCTCTCTTTTACCCATTTACTAAAAAAAAAAAGAATGCCCAAATATAACTCATAGTGTTGGGGTATTGTTAAAGTAGAACATTTCAGTAGAGCTTTCCAAACATCCTCTCAATGTATAGAGCAAATACAGAAAGATAGCTTTGTATTCAGTGCTGAGTGATGTGGAATTCCCCTCAGTATGCTGTGAATATGTTTTATTACTATTGATTAACAAAGAAGTCACTTGGGCCTATGGCAGGGTAGAATATAGGTAGACTGGAAAACTAAACTGAATGCAGGGAGAAAGAAGGCAGAGTCAGGCAGATGCTATGTAGCTACCAAAGGAGAAAGATGCCAGAGCATTTTAGATAAGCCATGAGCCTTGTGGTAAAATATAAAATAATAGAACTGGGTTAATTTAAGATGTAAGAGCTAGCTAGGAATACGCTTAAACCATTGGCCAAACAGAGTTGAAATTAATATAGATTCTGTGTGATTATTTGGGTCTGGGTGGCTGAGAAATGAACGTGCAGTCTCAGATTACATCTGAGCCCAGCCATATGGGAACACTGAGATTTATTCTGTTGTGGACTCACGTGCCACATGTTTAAGAAAAAGGAATGAGACTGGCTCAGATTGAAAACGTCACCTCACAAATTAAAGAACAAAATGTGTTCTTTATCCTGAGGAGAGAAAAGAATAAGTAGACATGAAGAATGAATGCCTTCCAGTTATTTAAAATGAGAGGCCTGTGGCAGTATGTTCTAGGCCCACTTGTTTCACGTACACGCTGGGGCCGGAATGACTCAAGGACAGCCTGCCATCTTGGCTGTCTCAAATAAGAACTCATGGGAGAGGAACTGAATAAATCCTGAACAGGCTAAGACAATGACTTTTGAGAGGTGGAAAGAAACCGCAAGGAAGACAGATTTAGCCTCACACATCTTGTCAGAACATTAGCATAAGGGTGAGCTGCTTCACATGAATTTTCAATGCAGGCGATAGTTGCTCTCACATAGTTACTGCCGAGCCTACACTCAGGAGCTATGATTCTTTGCTGTCCCACCTGTGAGAGAAACTCAAATTGGAAATGTAAGTCAGAAAAAGTCCAGAGTACAAACTCTGTACACATACTAAGGGTGCATCATGTTCCAGGATACTCAGTAGTTTGCACACATAATATTTCTTAAAACATCACAGCAACCCTGTACATCCACATTCATTTTTTTTGTTTTATACAAGCCATATCTAAATTCCATAGTGGTTAAATCAGTTGTCGAAGCTCTCATAGTAGGTCGTTGGAGGGGGAGAAGCAGGAGTGATACAGTCTCTATACTCAAAACACTGTTCAAAGAGGTGGAGATGGGAGGCCACTATGATTCCACAGCAAATGACCTAGCAAAATTGAGACTATAATAATGACGGCAGGGCATCCATTTCTTTGTTCCATCTTATACACTCAGAAACCAGAACTTGCAATTTGTAGAATTTTCCAGAAGGCAGAAATTGGGATTCTATGATGCAATGGGTTGGATACTAGCTGTCAAAAGAGTGTATCATTCAGTACCATAGTATATAATGGGTTTATGGAATAAAGGTCTCTTCAGGTTTAGCTGTGGTATAGAAGTTGAGCAAACAGCATCTTACATGGGAGCAGAACTAATCCATTGGGAGTATCCTGACAAAAGAGAAAGGAAATAACAGAAAAATGGTCACAAAAGAGAAAGTTGTTCAAAGATGGAGGCCAGAGTACTGTCATGATGTCATAACACAGAGAACATTGGGTACCAAGAGATGCCAGATGTCCTTTTTGGAAATCAAGTGGGCTAGACTCAGTGGGTAGCCATTTCAAACTCTGTACCTCCAGAAGAAGAAGACAAAGGAATTTATATTATTGTAAGGTAGTATGTCTATCATTCCTATGGAACCCTTATTTCTGAGGAGGGTTTTAGTCAGGTAGACAAGTGGTTATCAGAGCTTGGAAATGTTTGAGGGCACCCCAATAGCTGATTAGAGGGTGTGTGGTTGTAGGAAGGCTTTCCCAAGCCTGGCTAGATGAGAAAGCACATTTTCTTAAAGTTAGCTCTCTTGAACGGCATTACGTACTGCCTAAAAGAGAGTAGTCAACGTTGGCTGTTTACAATTTTCAAAAGCGCTCTAAGTCAGCTAAGTATAATAGGATTGTCTTGTATCTGAAAACATTTAACAACATCACAAATGAAGTTAGAAACTTAACTTTAATACTTTGAGCTTCACATATGAGAAATGAAAATATGTTTGGAAATTCTTAGCGCTTCTTTTGACACACAGAAAACAATAACTGGTTGTCATTTTCCTATTTGAACAGATGAGCACAATGTCTGGGGAAAACAAGCTTTAGGGAAGAGTTTCAGCTGTATTTAAAGAATATTTATGACAAGAAAGCAGTGTTCAAAATGTTTTAACTTATTGAAAAAGCAATATGTAGAAACAGATAATTATATAGAGAGTATAATGCAATTTCTGAAAAACATGTTGATTTAATATTTAATATTTATACTCTAAGGCAGATAAATGGAGGAACCTTTGTGCTTATCAACATGGTATGACCACTTACAGCCTGCAGGCAGATAGTCATACCTCAAATACATGTATGTATTTTACATATACATGCACATTAACACAAGAATATTTATTAATTGTTATTATTGTTCATTTGGCAAATTCAATTAAAAATACTTGTGTATAAACAGCAATGTTTCTAAAATTTAATACTTATGGGTAAAATTTAATTAAATTCTAGCTTTTTTCCTAGAATTTAAAGTAAGCGTAATGAAAATCACCCCATTTATTCTGGATCCATAACACTTAAAATATCATCACTAAAATATACGCTGGGGAATGTGTTCATTAACCATCACAGTTAGTAGGAATTAATGTTCTAGGTGAGGGGAGGAACACCGAAATGACTAGGGATACCTCCAGAATCCCCCACTCTGCTTCAGGCTTGGCCAGTTAGCCCTCTGGTGTCATTCATGCAGCATCTGAGGTCTAGACGAACATGGTCATAATTCTGCCTGCCTTGTGAGGGTTCCACCCATCCCCACCTTCAAGACTGTATTCATTGGGCCCAAGTTTCCCATGGCCTCCTTCTCAGGCCTGTAAGTCTGGGTGCTGTGGAGACGGACTCCATGGGGGAGTTCACTGAGTTCTAGAAACAAGAGTGAGATTCATTTTTAATTTGCATTTTTACTGTTGCTGACTTGCATAATTTTGTCAGTTCTTGATTAAGGAAATATTTGCAAACAAAATTAAAGGGAAACTAAGCTACAGATACTTTAATACTCCAAATATGTCACATATATATGTGTGTGTCTATATATACACATATATGTACATTAAACATATGTCCATTAGCACATGTATTGTAGCTTTTGGCAACATGGATAATATTGTTTTAAGTATTGCAATACAATATAAATTATCCATGTGTTATTATACATAGCCTACATAGCCTATATTTAAGACTTATTTACCCCGTGGATAAATGTATGTATAGCACATATATTTTGCGGGTACACATAGAAGGTAAAGGGAAAAATACAAACTTAGTCACAGTTTACAAAAATTAGCTCTAGATAATTTTAACTTATTCTTGCTTTTTCTAAATTTCTTTCAATAAATCAAAACTGATATAATTTAAAAATTCAATAAATGCTATAAAAATCTGCATTCACACTTCACAGTTACAGAGTTACTCAAAGGAAACAGATGGCTGTTAGCCCTGTAACATTCTGTCTCCTAAAATTAGGGCCAGACAGCTCTGGTGTGATCCAAGGCTCAACATGGATTCGAGATTTTAAAATGCCAGTAGACAAAACTGCAAATCATGAACCTAATTTGTTGTAGATGGGGTGTGACGGTCCAGCCCAATCATTTATTCAACATGTATTGAAGGCAGACAGTGTCCGTACAGAGAGAGCAATTTGGGTAAGAGTCACGCTCCTCCTCTTGTGGAGATTTTGATTGAGTTGAAGATGGAACTTGTGTGTTAAAATGCCTGCCTGTATGTTGAGGTAGAAGTTCTACCCGGGCAGAGGTCGGCCTGCCTTGTTCACAGCGCATCTTCTGGGTCTCCTCCCTGATGGCACGCAGCACAGGCCAAATAAATGCTCGTTCTGTTGAAAGTGAAAGAGCTTCCAAATGACGCTCGAACAAATGGAAATCAGTGCCGCAGAAATTAGCCTGTTGATAGGCACTAGTCTACGTTTCAAAATACGTTTCTCGTGGACCCCGAGCCTTGAAAGCTCGCCTTCTCCCCCAGAGAGGCAGGACTGGCTGTGAGGCATTCAGTGACAGTCACAGACGAGGCACACAATTAGCTAAATGGAAGAAAAGGTTATTTCTTTCAAGGGTAAGAGGTCACAAGAGACATCCTGCAGAACGTCACTGAAGATCTGGGTCAGTGGAGGATGGGCGTTAATTGGGTGAAATGGGGAGAAAGGACAGTGTAGTCAAACAGAAGTCACAAGTGCTGTTGCTTTGATGGATGAAGCAGTAGGATCTGTTTCAGTATCCTGCCATTCAGACTGGTTGGGAAAGCAATTTGCAAGCCGGGGCACAGCAGTCCACGACTTTTATTGCGGGGAGGTAAGGGCGAGAAGGAAGTTTACTGGAGAAGGAAGCGTGGCCATAAAGCTGTCGGACAGCATGTATGTAGTCTGCTGGGGAACAAGGGACCCCAAAGAAGGACCCAAAGGGAGGCTGGAAGGGATGGCTCTGACTCAGGACAGGACATGGCTGCGACAGGGCCGTGGGTCATAAAAGGCTAATTTAGCTTCTAAAGTCACGAGGACATCACACCACAGGTGTCAGCCATTTTCCTTGTCCAGCTTTCATGAGTTAAAGAACAGCTTGAAGTGGATTGGTTCCACAGTCCCATTAGACGCTTGCAGAAAATGCCTTGTTGGATGTGCCGCAGGAGCAGTGTCGAGGGTGCTTCGTGAAGTCTATTTTTATATCTGGGTGCATGCCTTGTCTAGCCCGGAAGCGTATTTATAATAGTCACATCAATAATAATTGCATCTCATAATCATTATATCCACAACACTCACTTGTAACACCTCAACACCCCGTGACTAAGAAGCTAAGTTGTAATTATCTCTGGGTTTGTGATATTATGCTTAGACAAAAGAAGAAGCTTCCATGATGCTGAAACTTAAGTTAAAGGCATGTCTACAAGCATGCGGGTATGCACAGACGTCAGACCCAGAAGCAGGGTTGTTGCGCCGGGCTAAGTTGTAATAAATGAGGAGGAAGGCCAACTAGTACTTCTGTGCTTGTGAAAACACACTAGCTTAGTTTAGTCAAGATCAGACCTTAAGTAGCAAAGTTCAGAGTTCAAAGAACACTAAGGAAAATCGACAGTAAGACCTGACTTCTGCTTCAATCAATTTTATCTGGGGAAAAAAAATGTAATTTTTAAGTTGCCTAGAGGGAAACATCACTATCTGACCTGAACCAAATGAACTAGAATTACCTCCACTCATGGACTCACTGCTGCTGTTAAGTTACCATGATCATTTATTTATTTATTTATTTTTTTACTGAATGGTAATAGTGAGTCCAAATATCATAAGTCCACCTGAAACAAATTTTAAATTAAAAATAATTATTTTTCTTTGTTCTTGAAAATGTAGGGTAAGTGAGATAACCCAGGGTTAATTCTAACACTGAACACACACACAACAAGCACACACAGATTCACACATGCACACAAACACACACACACACACACACATGTGCGCACGTGCACATGCACACACACACATACACACATCTATCTTGCATTCTGTCCTTGTTTCCCATTAAATACACCCTCAGTCATTAATCAGAGTGTCTCCCAAAACTCTGGTTCCTCTATTATCCCTCCTTAGTTATAAGCCAGGACATCCTTTGGGAACAAAGCATGCTTCTCTACTGACTGTGGTGTTCCCTTGTTTCTCAGGTTCTTTGGAATGGGAGGAGTTAGATAAAAGGTACTTCCTCTGACCACAGACTATTTCTTCTTCCCAATAGGGAAACCTCATCCTGAGTGCTTCCGTTTCCCTCCCTGTTTCACTGTTGTCTGTTGTCTGCTTATCCTGGGTTCTTTTCTGAACACTTAGTGTCCTTTCCATTTCTTTACAGTTAAGATTCTAGAAAATGAGTGTTAGGACCAGCAAAGATTTCTATGGATGTGTTTTAGCTGTGGAAGGAACAGAAGATAGTCCCAGTCATATCCTGCTCTTAGTTTGCCTTCTTTCAATCAATCCATCAACATGTTTATGTAGAACAAGAAACAATGCTGAATTGTGTCAGCTTTCGGAATTATATCCTCATAATGTCTGGGTATAGTTTAATTATGATTTCCTCAGAGTCTTCTCTCACAGAGCTGAGAGAAGAAGACCCAACTTAAAGGGGGAAATGGCCACAAATGTACCCCATAACCTTTCAAAAATGCATAGAACAGTCTTTGAGAAAATAAACCCTTAAATTCAGGAAGTCACCACTTAGATTCAACAAGTCATTCAAAATGGATGTAAGACCACTGCCATTACAGGGCAGATCTGAAAGAGGCACAGTTGTCTTCACAAATATGTCAATAAGTGGGGTCAAAAGTGAGTTCAGGAGGACCAAACAACTGGAGTCCTAAGCAAATTAGAGGGGATAGAGGAACAGAAGTGAATTGAAAGTCCAAAATGAGAGAAGCTTTACTGTATGTAGAAAACAAGTGGCTGTATTTGAAATACATAAATGTTTTGAGAAGTGGATAAAGACTCATAGGCCAGTAGAGATTTGAACATGAGACAGCCAGAAAAGGGGCACAAGAGAGAAATACCTACATGAAGGGTGGCTCCAGAATGGTGAGATGCAAATTTATCAACAGGGGGCTCTTTGTCCCCCTATGATTAGGTGAGAATGGAAAAACTGATTTCACTTAAACAAAGGTTGAGCAGGAGTGACTACTGCAGAATCCACCCAGAAGGCACACTGGCAGTACCCCTGGCTCTTGCTACCCATCCTGACGAAACACTTATCCTAAACACAGAGAAAGAAGAGAACAGATTCTCATTGTATTCCTACTTACAAACAAAAAAACTGGGATGGATATCAATTCACAATGGAATAGGCAACACTCTTGAACATCACATAGAATGCCAGGTGGCTCTAAATAATAAGATAGGTTTATATTGACACCTAAAATTCTCCAAAATGTGTTATTTGTAAGAAAACTTATTCCAACTGGCAAAAAAGAAAAAAAGGCAAAAAAAAAAAGTCCTACAAACAAAACTGGACCAAGATTCAAGATTCTAACCTTAGGCTGGAAAAGCAGTGTGCTTCAGCTGAACTATGGGTAGGAAGAACTTGTGCAGACAGTACATGACTGAGGCCACATGTCAAAGAGCAATCTTATTCAGTCTGTAGAATTTGAATAAAATTCATAACCGATGTGATATATTGCAAAAGACTGGAATGACTTATAGACCGAAATTAATGAACCTGTCTGAGTGACCTAGGCACCCTCTCAAGTACACAAAAGCCCGTCTTCTGTTAGACAGTGGTGGCACACAACTTTAAACCCAGCACTTGGGAGGCAGAAACAGGTGGATCTCTGTGAGTTCAAGACTAGCCTGGTTGCGGAGTGAGTTTCAGGACATGCTTCAAAGCTATAGAGAAACCATGTCTCAAAAAACAAACAAAAACGCAAAACAAAACAACAACAACAACAACAACAAACCCTGTCTTCCAGAGAGGTGGCTGAAGGGGTAAGGAGTCTTGCCACTGATTTTGTAAGCTAAGATGCATCCTTGGGACCCATGTAGTCTAAAGATGACCCAACTCTGGCAACTTGTCCTCTGACCACCATATGCATGCCGTGACATGAGAAAACACACACACACACACACACACACACACACACATTAATATAAATGTAATAATGAAAAACATCTCACATGGATGCCAATTGCTAGTAAATTGATTGCTGTCTTTAAAATATTAATCTTAGAAATAACAAAGATGTTATTTATGTTGTGACTATAAAAATAACAAAGAACACAACATTTGCATACAGCCTGCCTTTGTAAACATGGAGTATGAAGCAGCCTTTACCATAAAATAGAAGAAAGAATAAAATAATAGTAGCCATCTGGTTTGTCAGGTTGCAATATCCTGCATGTATAAATTATTTGTTATAAGTACAATAATCTCTTTAGATGTGTGTCTAAGATGTCAATTGCTTTTAAAAAAGTAAATAGGCAACAGAGGGCTGAGCTGTTGGAATTGCAGTACTAGGCCTTGGAATCTACTTAGCTTACATCAACAAATTCGTAAATAAAGACCAGGTGACTGGAGTACAAGAGAAGGAGTTTTGGTGACCAGCGTCAATGATTAATTTGAGTTAAATAAAGTAAAAATGGAAGGGATCAGAAATATGAAATGATACCCCAAAAAGTGAAGGCAGCTGAGATGTCAGTGTTTCTGCTGGGATGCTGGTAACCCTTCTATTAGACTAGACATCACTCATCTGTTGCATCTACCAGCTAGGAATTATAAAACTAGCACGAGACATGGGAGTTTAGAGCCATGGTGGAGTACTGGAACAAGACCTTGGGTTTTAGCCACAATGCTGCTAAATAAATGAATAACAAATAGTGTGCATTTCCTGAATCATATAATATTATAAATGCTGTTATGCCTTTTAAACATGTGAAGTCTTATGGTTTATTCTAATCATATTATCATGACCGTTTCATAGGTGAACAAACCATTAATGATTAAAATGGATACCTGGGTGTGAGATCAGCCACATAATCAGGTCCAAGAGCCACTCTTCTGAGATCCTGATGCTCTGCCTCTCTGAAGTGGCAAGCAGAACCCGTGAAGCCTTGGTGCTGCAGATATGGACCCGCATCCAGAGAGCACACATCCTCACTTCTCTGGGATCTGCTGCTCAGGACAGAGGGACACCTACATACATCTGTCAGAAACATCACCATGTTTGTTCATGATCTGTTTTTCCCTCTGCCTGGAGATGGAGATTACTGTGAAAGACACAGACTGACAACATATTGTCTATACTGGCCCCGGTTCCTGGATGGCTGTGTGGAGTACAGTCTCTCTCTCTCTTCAAATCCAATGTATTCATCTTGTAAGGAAGAAACACATCT
Organism: Myodes glareolus; assembly: GCF_982192425.1. Lineage (NCBI taxonomy): Eukaryota > Metazoa > Chordata > Mammalia > Rodentia > Cricetidae > Myodes > Myodes glareolus. The sequence goes on from NC_142033.1 coordinate 66,635,670, forward strand.
TATGAAACATCACTGGGCTTTCAAACTGCATCTTTTATAACAACATAATTAATACATATAGGTGTAAAAAGTGGAGGATAGCTTAAGGCTGAGATCTCCCAATGGAGGCAACGCACCAGCCTAAAAGAAGAGAGCCTTTAAACCCATGTTGAGAATCTCTCCCCCAGCTGACTGCATTTGCAAAGGAACCTGTGTGTGAAGCTGCGTAGTCTTTTAAGGAGGCAAGCACTGAGGATTTCACAGGACAACCACTGTGCATACACCAGAAAGGCCAAGGCCAGAGGCACAATGGTGCCATCATCTTTGCTTCCAACACTGCTCCTACAACCTTTTCCTAGTCACCTGCTGCTTACTCAGGACTGTGTGAAAGCCAGTGGGATGTAGACAGTTGAAATTCAGGCATATTTGATTCTCCGAAGGAGTTTTTAAAGAAAGAATGGACTTAGCCTTGAATGAGGTGCTAGTTCAAGTTCATGTAAGTACTCTCACCTTCATCGGAATATCTACTGAGTTATTATTTGAATGTGAAGGGACCAGAGAGATGGCTGAGAGGATAATGGCACTTACTGCCGGGTCTGAATACCTGAGCTAGCCCGCATCCCGAAACCCTTATAGTAGAGAGAGAAAAGTAGTTCCAAAAGTTTGTCCTCTGCTTCCCACAGGAATGCCATATGCCATTAGGGGAGGAAGTGGGTCACAGGGTGGCAGGGATACCTTTGGAGTCTTATCTTATACTCTTTGACACTTTTCTTTTTTCCTCCTACTCCTGCTCCACCCAGCTTTCTCCCTTGAAATTCTGTTCTCCATTTCCTCTGTTCTTCCACCATGGTGTTCTACCATTAGGTTTCTGCTCTGCCACAGGCTCATGAACAAGGGAATCAATTGAACATAGATGGAGGCCTCTGAACCTCAAAGCCAAAGTAAGTAATTTTTTCCTTTGAACTATTTTCTTTGGAACTCGTCACATCACAGAGGGCTGAAAACAAAGTAACTGATAAGCCAATGATCCAGGAAACATTTGAATATCTAAGTACCTCATGTCAGAGCGGTGGGGACATCCCCATTCATACTCTCACAGACGTGTCTTCTGCAACACTAGCCTGTGTGTTTACAATCGATTCAATTCATTCATATCCAATGTTGCTGTATGCTGAACACATCCATGTGTGTCCTTCAGTGTAAGGATCACAAGATGTTTCTAAGACTGGAATTATGATTATTTACAAGATTGGCTTGGAGGGAAAGATGCTTGCCTAAATCTTCCCAGAAGATTTGAGTACATAATTGGATTTATCATCACACTTTGGGCTTCCAGGGCTGTGTTCACACACCCACAGCTGTCCCCCATCATCTACTCCATCTCTTTCTCCTGAAATGTTTCTCACTCTTATTTTCCCTCCCCAAGTAGCTGTTTTCCTTGTGAGCCTGGCTCCTTGAGACTGAAATCTCGGGCTGCGTCACTCACCTCTTTCTGCTTTCACAGACCTGAGAAGGGGAGGGGAGAAAACAGAAAATAGCTCACCAGATGTTTCTGGATAAATGTTTTTTTTTTTTTTTTTTTAGATGCAAGTTGCTAATGTGGAAGTTTATTTTGGGGCCTGCCAGAGTTAGCAGATGTTGGAGAAGACGAATACCTGTTTAGACAATTATAGAAATTTATATCAGGTTGACATAAAAAAAAACAATCTTTTCCCACAAGGTAATATAATCAGATTTCTTATAGAGATTCACCATGCTTATTCTGGGTTAGTTCTTGGAGATCGATATGGGCACTATATTTATTCTTGAACTTTTGTACTTAGAAAAATGAGGCCATGCAAAAGGGTGAGTCAAAATAGCCCATGCCTTCAGATACAGGCTGGGGAATATAATTAGGGAACAGGGTGCTCAGAAACCCTGACACTCAAGGCAGAATCTCCTATTAATTGCTGGTATGTTGTTTTGGGGCATAAATATTTACACTTCATTTCTCATTAAAAATCTGCTTCTTAAAATATTAAGCCCAGATGCTCCGATTGCTGGATAATTAATGACAAACTAGTACATCAGACTTCCAGAGAATTGAAGGTGTACGGTTTTCACTCTGGGCATTCATGTCATGAGAACAAGGCATGCCCAGCAGTTTTGTTTGGTAAATATACACTGACCGTCGACATGTGGTGAGCTCTGGAGTGCTGGAATTCGGAGGAAGTGGGAAACAGCTCCCTCTCTTCAGCAGTTTTAGTCTTACGAATCTCCAGCAGCAAAGCTGAGAGGTCCCATGCATCTTGTAGAAGGGTTTCTTTCCAGACAGAAAAAAGGTTGTTGGAATGAACTTCACATCTGCCTGGCTCCGTGAGAGAAATGTTTATCTGGGAAGATTGTCATGAGATAACAGGAATAGTAGAATAAGAAGATCGTGATGGGAGATTATTAAGATCAATGGGTATCACTGGCAATAAAAAGTGTGTTTTACAGACTTGATGGACACAGGGGTGTCCGTCCAAGATGCATGGGACCACTCAGCTTTGCCATCCTGTAAGCAGGAAAACGCTAAAGCTGGTCAGGATGTGAGGTTCGCACAGCGAGGACTCAGAGCTCTCGTGCGTTTTAGGGACTGACTACAAGGCAACAGAGAAGTGACACAAGACGTCCAGTGAATAAGCCGCAACATTGGAAGAGAGACAACAGGACAGCATCTGATGGCATCAATGCCACAACCCCACCCACCATACATATCTCTGTATCTTCTTCCCTAGCACATGGCTCGGATACAGGAGGGTACCACTGTGTCTCATCTGTCCTGCATTAATCAGAGCACTCCCTCTTCATAGCAAGAGGCTCCAACCTACTTTGAACATCTCAAACAGAGTGAGAACACTGGGCTGGCTCTGCTCTGAGGCTGCATCCAGATTCCCATCTTCAGGTGTTGACTTCTCAGGTCTGATTCTGCTCCTCACCGAGAGCTAGTTTATTCAGTCACAATTCCAGCGGACTTTTGTATCCTGCTGCTGGTGTCATGTCTTGAGATTATTTACTGGTGCTTTATGACTTGAAGATGGGAGACTGTTCAGGCTGGATGGATGGCGCAGTGCTTAAGAGCACTTAATGCTCCTCTGGGAAGCCCAAGCTTGGTTTCTAGCACCTTGTTGGGTGGCTCACATCCATACGTAACACAAGTTCCAGGGAAACGGACAACCTTTTCTGAACACGATGGATAATTACACTTACCTGAGCCTACCCCAACACAAAGGCACATGAAAAACACACGATAAAAAATTACTAAGAAGAGAAAACATCCATCTCCAGCAGAAGCCTCTGGATAGCTAGGATCAGGTCCCATGCCCACACCTGGAACACCTGCTGAGTTTGGAGGATAGGTGAATACGGGTGGGGAGAGGGCTGCATGAGTCGACCTCTCGTCCCAATGACTGTAGGGTTGTCCAGGGTGAGGATAAGAAAGAACATTATTGAGTATGACCAAAAGGAAGTAGAGAATGCATCCTCAACAGGCAAAATGACAACTGCTCACTCCGATTACATAAGCATCATGTGTGACAGACACCGAGTACTTAACAGGTGTTCAATCCTTGAACAGACTTGCAAAATTACTTCTGGGATGTGATCGCTTGCACAGGAGCCCGGCCCCATGGGTTTCATGACTTAAAGTCCGTGTCTTCTCTCAAGACACAGACAGGCATCAAGCTTCCAGTTTCCAGACTGAAGATTTCTCCTTGTGCTAAGATCTTCTCAGCTGCAGTAATCCAGGGGGGCTGCTTTTTGACTGCTGCCCAGAGCTACAGATAGGAATCTGCTTCCTGCAAAGTGTTGTTTGCTGTGATAAAATCACCTCCTCTGAGTGTTCCTATCTTTAGCGCCTTGTTAGAAAATGGTGTAGTGTGTAGTGCAGTCAAAGTGAAGACACAATTCAGAGCTGGAAGTGGCTGGCAGCACAGAAAAGGGAGGACGTGGGAAACTTTTGAGGAAATGTGGGATGCGTTACAGGGAGGTCTTCATCAGCAAACCTCCCTGGATGTTTTATTAAATGTTTCTGGTACTTTTTAACTCTTCAGGATGAATTCTCTACACACAAAGGGTATTTGAAAGGCTCTGATGTCATCCAATCCCAGGACTCAGACCACATCATCCTTACTACTTATTCCTTGCAAGTTTGCTGACCATCCAGGAAACATACATTTTCTTGGGGCTTCGTAATCTAAGCTATCATATAACCCCTGCTGAAAATGTTAAAGTCTGTTTTGTTCTTTGTGATTTCCACAAGTGTCTGCTGTGTTTAGACATGTTGGACATGCTCTACCTGCCAGCTGTTGATGTGCTTAGAAGCGTAGACCCCAGTGGGAAACTCCAGGGCATCTTTGGATGGAGCATCTTTAAGGGGCATGGCTAGTGGAAAGTGATGAGGCCACAGCAGGCCTAATTCTAGCAGGAATTAATACCCTCTAGAAGGGGTGAATCAGGTAGGTATTCAGGACCGCATTAGTTTCTATAGCTGAGGGTAAAGATGGAGTCAGTCTGGCTGTCTCAGGTTGCTTCTGAGCTCTCATAGGTGACTTCAAAGCCTGCCCACTTAGCTGCCCTGCTAAGATGCAGCCAGGAAATCATTCTCAGGCACTGATGCCATGCTCCTTTGACTTCCCAGCAGCAGAATTAAGAGCCGATAAAACTCTTTTCTTTACATCGTACCCAGCTTTTGGTATTTTGTGATAGTAACAAAATTAGATGGCTCTTCTCAAAAGAACTTATACAGTAGCATTTTCCAAGAGCTTTCTATTTGTTTTCTGTTTCTAAGGGTGTTTATGCCCAGTTTCCTCCAGCGAGAACTCTCTTTCCTTCCATTTGAACCTGTTCGTGTCCTACCCCTCCCAAAAGGCCCAGAAAAGGATGACAGGCACTGCCAACTTGTCCCCTTTTTCATCTAGTCTCCTTCAGTGAGAATACTTTTCTTTGACCCACTGAGCTCCCCCAACACTTTGGATGGCAGTGAACGGGCTGTATTTCCAGTTTTAGCTATTTGAAGATCGTCTCATCTCTCCCTCTGGAAGGCAAGCACCTTCCCACTGGGACAGGCTGTTCTGTGCTGCGGAATTTGAATGGGCTTTGCAGCAAGCCACCCATAATCAGGTCTTGGTGCTATTTCCTGAGTCTCTCCAGCACTATCAGTCTCCTTATCAGTGTGGGTGTCAGCACATGAAAAGTCACAATGAGATAAGCTAAGTGAAGCTTGCAGCACTAACCTTTGAACTTGGGACAGTTTCCTTTCACGCCATTCAGTGAATAACCCTAAGAGGTGCTAAAGCTCTTTGCCTTTATAGCACTGCACACAAATATTGATGTGCTTGTCATAGGACAGACCTAGACTGTTATTTTTTTTTGGCCCCATTTTTGTCAGTTTCTGATAACTTTGTGGGGGCATTATTGATGCTTGTTAAGGTAGACCTACAGTAATTTGCCACATTTTATTAAACATTGCACCTAGGGCCCCACTAATAAGTCAAGGATGGTCAAGGTTCACCCCATCCAGGTTCCTTTCTGCTTCTCTAAAATTCCTCTCTGCTACACACCTTTAGCATGACCGTGGCCCAATCTCCAGGCAGCCTCTACACTGCTTTCCGTTGTTGTATGTCAGTTTGTATTTCCTAGAATTCTACAAGTAGAATCACCGTTTATTCCCACTTCTGTCACGCCTCCTTTCATTTCATATATTTATTTTCAGATTATTCACACTATATATGATTCATAGCGTATCAATAATTGATGAATGTTTTATCTCCAGATTTTAACTATTACAAATAAAACTACTAAGCACATTCCAGGCTCTGCAAAAACATTACTTGCCCTTTGGATAATATCTGGGAATGGTGTTAGTAAGTCACATAATAGAAAAAAACTTAACATTTTTGAGAAATTAATAAACTACATTCAAAATGGATACACTGCTTTTTATTACTGCCAGGTGTATCTGAGGTCCCAGGTTCTCCGTACTTTGCCAACATTTGATATCATCAAGCTTGAATATTCTGGTAGATGCCTTCCGTATCCCGTGATTTAATATGCATGTATTAAATGTGCACATGATGTCCAACATCTTTCTGTACTCTTAGCTGTCATCCATATGTCTTCTTAAAAGAGTTTATCTGTTCAGGTCTTTGCATTGTGTTTTAAATTATTTTGTTGTTTTCTATCATTGAGATCTTAATATTCTTCCTTTATTTAAGATGAAAGATGTACACCAGATATATTTTTTATCCTAGTTAGTAGCTTGTATTATTGGCATTCAAGAGCAGATTTTTCATTAAATGAAATTTTACATAAGTTAAAGTTATAAAGGATTTGGCTTATCTTTCAGAATTTTTCTGGTTATATATCTGACATAGAGGAACATGCCAAACTTGTTTTTATTTGTGTGTATGTTATGAGGAATTGGTTAAAGATTATTTGTATACGCATATCAACTTTTCCATTTGCTAAAGACTTTCTTTTCCCAAGAACTTGCTTTTGAAACCCTGTAAAACACACGTATGTGAATGTGTGTCTCACACTTCTCTTCTGTTCTGACAACCTACTTATCAGTTTCTGTCAACTCTCCATAGGGCTTCTGCTATCCTAGCTTTACAGCTAGAACTAAATGAGCTATGAATATTTAGTATTTGTCTTCCAACTTTGTGACTTTTCAAAGTTGTTTTGTTTTTGTAGATTATTTATACTTCCACATAAGTTTGTCAGCTTGTATCAGCTTGTCAGCATGTGAAAAAGTAAGTTTACTTTGAATCCTGACGGAAATCACACAGAACTCATTGAACAACTTTTGAGGCATCTTCTTAACACTGTGAAGGAGACTGGGAAGATGGCTCGGTAGTTAAGAGCATTTGCAACTCTTGCACAGGTCCTGGGTTTGGTTGCCAGTATCCACATGGTGACTCAACCATCTGTGACTCTAGTTACAGAGGATCCTGTGTCTCTTTGGACTCTTAACGGGCCAGGCATACCTATGGTGAATACACCTGCATGCAGGCAAAACACCCATACACAGAAAATAAATAGTTCTGGGTATTTTAATGAATGACATGGGCCAGTAGTTATAGCCAGATAAGCTACCCCTCCCTAATTATTCAGACTTGTTTGAATTACCTTCAGAATGTGTCAGAATGCCCCTTGTAAGATCACTTTAAACTTCTTCAGATTCCTCTCTTTATGAGATTTTTATGCCTAAATTCAACTCACTCAGTGTTACTCTTTTCCATCCCGCTTTCAAGAATTCCATCTTGTCAGTGTTTAAAGCTTTTCGTTACCTGAACTCTCAGTTGGGTCCTGGAAACTCCTGGAAACCCACCTGGGACAGTCTTAGAGATTCTTTGCCTGTTTCAAAGAAATAGGGAAGACAATGGTTTCATTCTCTCAATTGTCTGCTCCACAAAGTCCTACAAAGTGCTGCTTCTGGAAGTTACTTTTTGATCAGACATGAATACATATGTATTCCATGTTTTCATACCTACTAGGTTGCCCTTTTTCCTATTTGCATGTACCATTTATTCACATTCTAAACCCCTTTAAATCTACTTTTATCTTTTTTTTTTTCTGTATGAAATGCTTCTGCAAGCAACCTACAAGGTGAGTCGCATTTCTGAGAGGCTGTACCATGCCAGAATTCTTGAGAAGAACTTTTTCAGCCACATCAATCAAGTGTCCAATCACTAAGTTATCTCTATCTTACCATCAAGTTGCATCAGTGTGCTGGACTCCACTTACTGAGGTGTTTAATGGGTTATTAAAGAATCTGTGGTTAGAATGGCTAAGATCAAAAACACAAATGACAGCTTATGATGGAGAGGATGCAGATCGAGGAGCACTCCTCCATTGCTGGTGGGAGTGCAAATTTGTACAGCCAATTTGGAAATCAATATTGGCGGTTTCTCAGAAAATTAGGAAATGATCTACCTCAAGAACCAGCTATACCACATATCCAAAGAATGCTCGATCATACCACAAGGACACTTGCTCAACTAAGTCCATAGCAGTGTTATTTGTCCTAGCTAGAACCTGTAAACAACATAGATGCCCCTCACCAAAGAATAGATAAAGAAAAGTTGGTACATTTACACAATGAAGTATTACTCAGCTGTTAAAAACAGTGACAGCAGGAAATTTGAAGGCAAATAGATGAAAATGGAAAAAAAAAATCATCCTGAGTCAGTTATCCCAGACCCAGAAAGAGAAACATGGTATTTACTCACCTACAAGAGGATATTAACTGTAGAGTAAAGCTACAATCCTCAGACCCAGAGAGACAAGGTTAATTTAAACAATCCTTGCTAGTCAGTGAAACATAATCTTTCTGAAAAGATAGCTCCCCTCTCATCATGCACATCATATTTCATAGCTAGAAATGGTGGTTCTAGAATGGTGCCCAGGAATCCCACTAATATTTGTTAGATGACAGGCCATGATAATTGTAAGAATTATTTAAAAGTAGGCTCCGTGTGTGTGTGTGTGTGTATGTGTGTGTGTGTGTGTGGTGTGCGCACTGTGTGTGTGCGCGTGCGCGTGCGTGCCTATGTGCTCACATCTAACCAGAATAACTTAGAAAAAGGACAAACGAGTGTCAGTGCCGCCCCCAACTCCTCTAAGGACCCCCAGTCACAGCTCTCTCCAAACTTTCTGTCCTACTTTTATAAATTTTAGCTAATTAATGTAAAATTTCATTAAGTTTTAGCTCACTGAGTCCAATAGCACTGCCTTTATGCACATGGATTTGCAGAGCTTCCACTGGGACTTGGACAACCTGTCAGTGGCCACCTTCTTTTCACCAGATACCCTTTATGTCATCTCAGCCAGTTACAGCAACCATTCCTAAACCAATGGAGAGTAATGGGAATGGCAACTACCAAGGCTAGCTTAAACTAATCAGAACTTACTTCCCTCCAAACCCTCCATCCCCCAACTGTGGGGTCCATGAAAGCTTCTTTTCTACCCCTCCCAAATGACACACAAGTTGTCAGCAGTTGGGCTGTGTCACAGTGGAAGACAGGAAGAGCCACTGTGCAGGCTCCAGCAGGCTGGTTTAGACAGGCTGAGAGCATGAGCTCCAAAGTTGGAAGGAGTGGGTTTCGGTTCCCCTAGATAATTTCTGTATGACGGCTCTACACATTTGCTGGAGTGTGAGACGAGCCCTCTGAAGTCATCTGAGTTCAGCTCACGGTCTCACTTGCATGTGTCTCTTTTCCTGTGTGGAACATCTCTTATTTGCGGTTCTCTTTTCTGGTAGCTTGCCCGCCACACTAGTGTATGTTGTCAGTTGAAGCACTGTGTCTACAAACTTCCAGCAAGCTGGCAATAGAATTTCTGAAGTGCAAACATATTTCATTTTTTTCCGTTTAAAAATGGAAATTTGATCATAGTACAGTTCTTGTGATGATGTATCCATTCAGAAGTGTTTTCAGTTGACTCCATTCAAAATGAATTCACACATTTCGCTAAATATTTTGATCAACACAACCGCGATATGTATAATTTACCTTTTGTGCAACTTTGAATTCACATGTAAAATTATATTATCTTCCCCAGGTGAGTCCTAAAGATAACTTAAATAAATTTGGTGTGGATGACATAGAAAGCAGAGTGTGAACAAATTATTCCAAGTCAACAGCAGTGGGTGCATTGGAGGTGACCCATTTCAGTCCACAAAAGATGACTCTAGGCATCGTCAGCTCTTGACCTCACATTCACCTTGAAATTCGCTGTTAAGGCAGGATTTGCACCATGGAGACTGACAAGATCCTACAATGACATGCCTGTTTCTTTTTCTGAAGCCCTTCTTGCTGAACATTGGCCAGCATGCTAGGGAATTAAAAACGTGAAGAGCAAGATTTAGACATTTTGCCTTGAGTGGCTTAAGCATTTTAGAGCTTTACGCTAATGGAAATCAGTACTATGAATATTTTATTGTCTTTATTACTAACTACATCCTGATTTGGGTATAGTTACAAAATCACATTAATTTATATAACTTGTTCACCTCTTCGTTTTTTCTCCTAATTAGGTAGTTCCATATGTGTGTGTATGAATAGAATTGTGCCGTGCAGTGTTTTAGAAAGGGTTTTGCTGAAATTAATATAAAACAAGTCTCTAGCATGCAGAGAAGTATAATTTATTAGAAGGATACTCACCAAAAGAGATACAAGAGCTAATGGGGAATGAGCCTGGGAGAACAGGCAGGAATGTAAGGGCCCTAGCAGCCGGAACATGCTGGGTCAGGCTGGTTAGGACAATGCCAGAGGTGCCTCTAAATCTGTTGCTATTGTTTGAGATCTGCATAGTGAGTGCCTCTTCAAAATGGTAATTCAGTGTGAAATTCTGGCGTGACTAGCTGACTGGCTCACCCAAACCCAGAGTTGCCACTACCAAACTATAGGACTTTAACCTGGCTTCAGAGAAAAGGTTCAGCTGAACAGTGGACAAATGGGTAAGCTAGTATAAAACGGACTGGAAGAGAAAATTAAAATTCAGCTATGATGTCTTCTAGAAAGCCGTACAGATAGGCGTACTGAAAAGGAAACATGATCTTATTATCTTGTGCAGATACTCGCCTGAAAACACTCATTCTAGAAGGAGCATTGAATGATAGGTAGGTCAGCTGTCTTGTTTCATGTCTACTGCTGAGATAGTATACCTTTACAAAAAGCTACCGAGGCCTTCACCAGACAGGGTACCCTGACTTCTCTTAGGACTGGAGAGCGAGGGGGAGGGGGGGAGGGGAAGGGAAATGGGAGGATGGGAAGAATTGGAAAATTTTAACAAATAAATAAATAAATAATTTTTTTTAAAACGCTACTGAGGGGAGTTTATTTGATTTGTGTTTCTAGGTTACTGTTCCTGATTTTGGAGAGGTCAAGGTGCGAACTTGAAATAGCTAAGTCAAATCATATCTACAGTCAAGAGCATGAATAAAATGCATTTGCGCTGTTTTCTTGCTCAATTTCTCCACCCTTACACAGCTCAGATCCACCCCTCATCCCCAGCCAAGAGAATGGTGTCACGTACATTGGACTGGGTCTTCCAAAATCAATTAACTTAAGATAGCCCCCCCACACACAGACATGCCCACAAGATGATCTGATCTAAAAAGTATCTCATAGAGACTCTCTTTCCAAGTGATTCTAGGTTGTGTCAAGTTTACAAAGGTAACCATCATACCCGATGACAATGACAAGCAGCCATGGTGTCCTTGGTTGCCCCAGGCATGGATAGCAAGCTCAGAGTTCATGAAGTCATGTTGGCTGTAAGCAGGAATCTTTCCCAGTGTAACTGCAGTTTTGTTGTAAGATATCAGGATTCTCCATAGCAGAAATGCGAAGCTCCACTCTCAGTCAGCCTGCTCTGCCCTTCTGCAGTTTGTTCACACGGGATCTGAATGACAACAGGGAGGTGTTGTGTGTGCGGAAGTTGATTCTTACCCTGATACCTGCTTTGCTTTCCCACTGCCAGTATCTCCACCGGGCTATTTTCAAAGGTGACGGTACACATCAGTAAACAACACAGATTTCTTCATTGTATTGACTCATCCACAGAGGCATGTGTCAACAAAGAGAGTGATAATTACATACACAGAAAAGGGATCCCCTCCTCCTATTATGTCATCATGTAAAGGCAAGGCATGCTATGGGATGTGGGGGAGATCTATAAAGACTAAGGAAAAACTCCACTGAAGGGCAAGGCCTGACAGACTGGGGTGCATGCCTCCTCAGTGGGGTAGATGTGTAGAATTAGGATTTAAGCACAGTAACTCTGCCCATGATAGGCAAATCTTTTGGGTCTAGGAATGCAAAAGTAAGGTGAGGAGTATCTTCTTTTGCCATGACTCTCAATGACTTGTTTTCAGACACTCCTTCTTGCCATGAATCACAATTAGAATGCCATGAGATCTACAGTCATGATTGTCCCGTACGTGCTTTGTAATCTTCCCTTATGTGGGAAGTAGGCAAAGGGCTCCCCAACTTGTGTAATTGACCCAAATCTTCATAGGAAAGTAAACCTGTTCCTGAACAATGGCGAGAAGGTGCACTTGGAGTTCAAGGAGCCATGCTTCCGTGACCCCATGCCTAGTGATCACAGAGAACACTCAAACATAGAAATACAGATATGAATAATTTGCATTGGTATGGAATTTAAGGTCAATTTTGTTATATGTATATGTATTTCTGATCTTGATTAAGGTATTGTGATTGTGTAGTTCATTTTAAAATGTAACGTATAATTAGAAAATATAGGTTGTTAATGGATAATCATCAATAATAGTCAAGCTTGTAGTCATGTTAGTTAGATTTTCTAGATATATAGAGATATTTTTCAGTTAGATAGGCATTCTTCATATCTTTCAAAGACTACAAAATATGGCATTTAATGTTTTAATAACTAGGGTTTTCATGACAATGAGACACGTCTGTTCCTGGCAACACCAATCTACTTCAAGAGGAAGATGGAAATTGAAGAGGCTCCTTATGGAGCTTGATAGCCATTTGGGCAAGAAACTATTCTTGCCTGGACTGATACATAAACTAGACACAAAAAACCCACAGAGAGAGGACTGCGAAACTTGCCTAAAGGTGAGATGGTCTTTTGGGGTTCCTGATTCATAAAAGAGTATGTGAGACATTCTACAAGACACAACAGATAGTGACTAAACTGCCTTTAAAATTTCCTGCTTCATGGAAATGTCTGCTGGAAATTATGGGCCTAAAATCTAAAGATGGATGCCCCAACGGTACAAAAAAACTTTGGGTGACTGTCCAGGCAGCGAGATGTCTCTGTCATTTCTAGAGTTGGAAGTTGCTTATTTCTTGTTTGCTTAGATAATATTATATCCTTCTAAAGTCCGTGATGGAGTTAAAAAATGGTTAGTTATAATTTTCCTTAGTTATGATAAAATATAAAGTAGATATAAATATTGTAACTGTAATTCTTGCTTGATAACTGTTTTGTTATATGCAATTTTACTATGTTAAAATTAAAGCCTTTCTTTTTTGCTTAAACAGCAAAAGGGGAAATGATGGAGGAGGGTTAACTGTCTATGTGTTACTTTCATTGGTTAATAAAGAAACTGCCTTGGATTTTGATAGGACAGCAGCTTAGATAGGTGGAGTAGACAAAACAGAATGCTGGGAGGAAGAAGGCAATGAGGCAGATGCCATGACTCTCCTCTCCAAGACAGTCGCAGGTTAGAATGGTCCTGGTAAGCCTCACAGATTATTGGTATATATTGGTATATATTATTATATATTACTGGTGCTACATAGATTATTAGAAATGAGTTAGATCAATATGTAAGAGTTAGCCAATAAGAGGCTACAGATAACGGGCCAAGCAGTGTTTAAGAGAATACAGTTTCCATGTAATTATTTCGGGTGTAAGTTAGCTGGGATCTGGGTGGTGGGAAAGCAGCCCGCTGCTCCTTCTACATAGAAACATGGTCCAAGGTATTAGTGGCATTTCTTGTTGCTGAAATCAAAGACTTGATAAGATGCAACTCAAGGGAAGAATGGTGTATTTTGGTCTGGAATTCACCATATATCATGGTGCGGAGGGTATGGCTGAAGGAACAAAAGACAGGTCTCATGTGCAGTCATGATCAAAGTGTGAACAAGATGTGAGGCTCGGTTAAAAATCTCCATGCCCTGCCCCCCCATGAATAAACAACTTTCTCCAGTGATACTCTGCTTCCTCTGGCTCCTATAATCTTTCAAATTAGCTGGGGTCTGTGTGTTCAGATACATAAGCCTTGGGAAGTCATTTCATGTTCAAAGCACACCACCAACAAAGAAATGATCTGATAGATGATGTGGTTCCTTGCTGTCTATAATAAAAGCATCTTACAGCCAGCCATGGTCTCTTCCCAGAACACCATAGAGTACACCATGTGATGCTAACCTGTGAATCTGAAATATTACAGGTTATATAAGGCAACAAACTCAGTGCCCTGTGCATACTACTGACAGCGGCTAGTTTCAGTGTTGTTGCTATTGTCATGGTTACCATCATTATTACTTCATGAGTGCAGGTGACACCAGGCTTCTTAAGAAACCGAAGAGGGATTATTCACAGCTGCTTTTTGCTAGAGTTGGTCTTTCCTGCCAAAGATACCATGAGAAATACTAAAAGGTGCCATCTCTTATACCTGAAATATGTAACCTTCAAGATTATTTCTCAAGTTATTGATAATAGTGTTTATTTTCTATCCCATTTTTATTACCTATTATCATAATCCCTAGCAAGAATGTGATTAGCTCTATCGCTATTACATCCATGGAAGCTCACATCTAGAGAAAAGACAGAGTAGAGCTTTGACTTCCCTTTGCTTCAACTATCATGACCCTATTAAGAGTAAAATTTCATTTCCATTAACTTTAGTTGATCAATAAGCTGACTGCCACCAAATATAATAAGTCAGTTCAAACAGGTAAATGGAGGATGACACTGGCCATTTCTGCTTTTTTATATATAAAAATCAACAATGCAAATTGTTTTGTAGGATTATTTAAATATACCACTGGAATGCATCCATAGGATAATATAAGATGCAAAGGACCATGTGCTGTGTGGGATGCTGGATCCTTGTGCCCAGAACAGTCTTTGGCTTACTATCATGCTAACTCACAGGTGAGACATGAAGGCATGGAGATTCTAAATTACGTGTACCAGGTGATGTACTTTGTATGTGTAAGAAGAACTATTTCTTCCAAATAAAATTAACATACTGTAATTTACTGTATGTTTTATTCTTAATAAAGGCACTTTATACGCAGTTTGGAAAAAGAAAAGCACATGTACTTCAGACTTTGCTTCAGAGCTGGAGTTCTGAAGGTGACATTCAGACCCCCATGGCACATCAGATCTCAGTGTCTGCTCGAGTCCCAGTTAGCTACTCTTCTCACTGTGTCTTTCTGAAAAGCCTATTTTGGTCCCAAAGCCATCAGCAAACTTGAAATAACTGAAGCATGTAACAGGAGCTTACAAACAAAACAGAATGAAACGCTGCAGAGACAGGTGTCCCCCATGTGATGGGACAGCTTGCAAAAGTCTGGACTCCAAAGGGGACTTCCACAAGGGCCCTCAGCTCAGGAGCAAATCAAAGGTTCAGGCCAGTCTCTTTCTGCTTTGTCTTTTTATTCTGGGGTGACTCATCCTGTAATGTGAATCAAATAACTCACACGTGGTTTATTTTTGCTGTTTATTTTTGGTTATGGTAGATCTTTTTTCCTCAATTGCATACAGGAATGAAAGGCCAATTTTAAGCTGTGTTTGGAAAAAGCATGCAATTGTAGGATAAAAATATCGATTTTTTTTAAGTCAAAATGTCTGTGCAATTCTGACTTTGATACTTTCTGTTTGACCTTGTCTGAATCCCCTGACATCCTAGAGTCCCGAATCTCGCCTACATTAAGTGATATGTCAGAGATTTCACAGGGCTAGCATAAGTTTTGTTTTAAGCTACAGAGTTCAAGAGACTCAGTGGGGCATTATATGAATATTGATTCTTCTCATTTATCCCTCATTTTCTTTTTCTCAGTGCAGCCATAACATGTTAAGCTTTCCTTAGAAAATAAGAAAAGACAGTGGACTTGGAGGCAGAAAATCTGAAACAACCTATGACTTTTCCTAAACAAATTCTGATAACAAGATGAGATGAGATGTCTTACAATACACAAAGAATTGTTTTAATCTTTAAGAATGTTGACTATCCCCCTGATCTTTTAGCCTGGCTCTCATCTGGCTTCCATGGTAATGACAAATGATTAGGGCATGGTATAAATAGCTTGGGGTTCTGGCCCTTCCAAACCAACTTATGAGGCCTTAAAAAAAAGGTCACATGCCAGACACTATTGACAATTTAGAGAGGTTCAGACAATGCAGGTGGCGTGGGCAGAAGCCATAAAAGGCAAGAGCCTGGAAGATGACTAAGATGGAGGTATGTCCAGGATGTTATGAACACACGCAAATTCTAAGCAAGAACTTGGCCTTCCCTGTCTGTCAGGCACACAGTTGTCACATTCACGGCTAAGACCATCTGCTTTCCTTGTTGATCATGTTTACAACACTACACCTTGAAGCCTTAAGAGAGTCAGTGAGTGATTCCATCAGCAGTAGTCAGGATTTTAATTGTAGATTTGATCTTCTAAGTTTCAACTACCTCAGCAAAGATCTAACTCACCAAAGACGTGAATTCAACATGGTTGTGCCACTTGAACACAAAGAAGTACTAGGTCTGGAGCTGAAGAGTGTATTTTTGTAGTCAACAGGTACCATTAAGGGGCTACTAGAAAGAAGAGGCTAATTTTTTATCAAGACCTTCTTTTTAGTAAAATCTAGAAAAAAAAGTTACCTAAAATGCAATTTAATTAAAAGAAAATTAGGGGAATGTTATTAATCACTGATGAAAGTATCTCTTTCTTTTCCCATTCTGTTATCTCTGAGACACAGAGCTCTGGACTGAACTTCTGACTGGGGTCTTCATGACATATCAAATTAGACACATGCTCTACATTCAATCAAAACCATTCCGGGTCTCAGTCTCCCCCTTAGTAAAAAGGAGATAATCATGAGACATTATACTTTAACAATCTTAGCAATATCACATGAAGCAATAAAAATTTAGTAAATAGTCTCAATTAATGATAATGATAATGAGCAATATATATTATTTAACATCTGTTCTATTTATTTCCAATGAAGTCTGTCAGGAAGACTCAGCGCAACTTTGCACTAACATGTGGTTATAAATTGGGTCAAGAAATAGGGCAACTAAAACAGATATATGAGTTAATGGCCCAGGAGGAAAGCGGAGAGTGTGTCTTTAACATTTTCAGGTCTCATTATTCTCAACATATAAATGTCTGCATGGAGTGTGAGAAGGCTAAGTTAAACTTGAAAGCGTGACTGTGAGACACTGGGAGCCAAATTGTGTTCGTAGGGAGATGCTGTCGCTACTGCATTAGGCAGGTGAGCCTTGGGATGCGAGTCAAGCAGCTCACGGATGGCCTCCCTGAATTAGTGGGAGGATCTTGGACAGCAACTCTTGCTTGGCATAATATAAAATTTTCACAGATGTGTCAACCTATATTCATCCAGGTGCCACATTAAGTGTGGTTAGAAATGAATTCATGTTGCCAAGATGTTGCATGCCAGATAATACGTGGAGCTGAGCTGGTTTAATAACGCAGAGAAGCATTGCCTACACTGTACCCTGGGTAAACAATAAAGAACAGAATGTGACTAAGTTGAAACTTCAAAGCCCATGAACTTGATCTGTGAAGAGCAGAGGGAAGGAATACAAGGCTCTTACACAACAGACTTGCCCCAAGTGAGATACTTCTCACTAGTAGTGCTATGGTTGTCAACTTCGGGAATTCAATGTCTTCAGATCCAGCAATTAAAAAAAAATCTATTACTAGACTGCTCTATGCCCCCTCCTAGCATCTTAAACAACCAATGTGGGGAAAACGTACAGAGCCCTCCACTGAGATAATTCCATTCAACCCTTAGCTGTCTGTTATCTTCAGTGAAGTCAAACAATGCAAATTATCAGCTCGCAGATTTTTCAGGACTTTCCTAGGTCTTTTGCTTTAGGCCCTATTAAGAAACTGTAAAGAGGCAATGCAAGAAAAATGAATAACCTACTCAGATAGTGGCCGTTTGAGACAGATTTCTGTCTATGAGATAGGAATAAAGGTGGGATCCTTTTTCAGGCCGCATGCAGCCTGAGAACTTAAGAAGGACCTTTGGCCTAAATGCAGGACAGAAATGAAACAACACTGAATGAGGTTTCTGTCTCTATCTTTACCCTTGCTGCTGTGCAATGACACGGGACTCATCAGAGGAAAGCTTGGTATTGTCTTCTTCAGGATACAATGAGTAGAATTTTATCTTAGAAGATAGTTTTTCCAAATTTAAGAAATCCCCCAGTAATTTTCATTTGGGCACACATCTAATTACTTCTTATTGACCAGCATACTTGTATCAAGGAGTTTTGGTGACTAATAATGTAATATCGCTTGTGGCCATGAAAGTACCAACTACTGAGATATTTCCGTTTGCCATGTTTCCAAGATGCTTGAGCCCAGCTATATTTTCCCATTTTGTTTTACATTTTGTTAATCGTGTTTAACAAGAGGTGCTTACTCTTCTAAACTTTACTTGTGATGTTAAACAAATGTTACTTGAAAAAAAAAGGAAACTGTAAACAGGAGGTTCAGAAGAGTATGGTCATGCTGGGTAGTGGTGGCAGACACCTTTAATCCCAGCACTCTGGAGGCAGAGACAGGCAGATTGTAGTGACTCTGAGGTCAGCCTGGTCTACAAGAACAGCCAGTGGTATTACACAGATAAACCCTATCTCAAAACCAAAACAAAACAGACAAAAAAAACCCACAACAAAATAAAGAAGAGTATGGTCACATCTAAGTGTGAAAGTGTGTGGAAGAAACCGCTTCTAAGTTCACCCAGGTATATGCTGGAGGATATAATGCCATAGCACCCATTGGCCAAAGGCCTCTCTCAGCTTTTGCCACATCTTTTTCTGAAAAGAACGTTTAAGAACAGTAAAACTCATTTCATGAATAAAAATTAAGAAACTCAGTGAGAAGTGTCAAAAAAAAAAACCCCACAAAACTAAGAGTGTGGAGACAACACTGTTTTTAACTTGATCATTGGTGTTGCATTTACTGCTTTTGATAAATCTTATTCATTATGAACGGACCACTGTATCCTTCCCACCTGCAGGAGGAGGAAACATAAGAGAACTAACATCAGGAGTGGGGTTCTCAAGTAGCATTTGAAAAGACTTTCTATATTGATTTGTTGAGTGCACTAGGTTATTACAATTACAAACATTCATTTTTCAATATTCTGAGGACCAGAAGTCAAATATCAGAATTTGAGCATATTTGAGACTGAATTTAGAGGTGGCACCTTCTCCTTGTCTCTTCGTACAGTGGAGGAGCAAGTTGACAGTCTGGGGTCTCTCACTGGCTTTTGTTTGTTTCTCTGCTATTTTGATTTTTTCTTCTTAAAGTCAAAGTCTCGTTTTATAATTCCTACCATCTTAGAACTCTCTATGAAGACCAGTCTGGCCTTGAACTAGCAGAGGTCTACCTGCTTCTGTCCCCTGAGTACTGGATTAAAGGAATATGTCACCGTATCCATCCCTGTAGATTTCTCTCTCTCTCTCTCTTTTTTTAAATGAAACACTTACTACTAGTCCTGTTCTGAAGAGAAGAACCATCATCACAACAGCTACCCAAAGGTACCACCTTGCAATACCATTATTGCTGGGGTGAGGATTTAGAGGGAGCATAGCACCACCTACTTCGTTTAGTATTGGAAAATTCAAAGTGTAAGGATCCTGACCTGCCTCCCATTTTATGGATTATAGTGCCTTTCCTTCCAACAATTCTTATTTTGAAGATCTCCCACCTCAACACTTTTGCCCCATTCTTGGGAATCTTTGGTAACATGAAAAAAAGTGACTCTCCCAAATGTTTGATCAAATTCTAATCCAAGCATTACACTGCATGTGAACAAAAAATAAAATAAAAACTTAGTATTTTATTTCCCACTTCCTAAAATTGCTAAGTGTTGCTACTCTACAATACAGTGTGGTGAACAGTAAAATGAAATTTGGAATTAGAGCCTTTTTATTGAATATTAGCTTTCTGTCTTCCTACTATTATTTCAAGGTACAAAATTACATCTTATTTTTGTACTTTTATACAAAATCATAATTTCATGATAGAGATGGTTTGTTGGTCACAAGCACTTGATTTTGCAGTGAACACAGGATCAGTTCTCAACATCCACATAGTGCTTTACAACTAACTGGAACTGCAGTTCCAAATGATCTGACAGTTTCTTCTGATTATTGTGAGCACATATGTGAATGCACATACATATATGAGGCAAAACACTCACACATGTGAAATAATAATAACAAAGCAAATTCTTTACTCAATGAAAATTTTAATCTATTTACTGTTTGTGGATAAAGACTGAAACTTAAGTCAAGTTCTTAACAAAATTCATGGCATTCATTAAAAACCCAATATACCATGACTCCTCTTACTAATTTTTAAATTTTCTAGTATTTTAATTTTCTATGAAATATTTAAAATGATATCATATAATTCAATGATTGACTAAATAAGGTTATTGACTTTCTCTTATCAGCTCATGCTATTTTTTGCAATGTACACACTCTAATGGAAAGGTATACGGGCTGAACACATTTGCTTTGCTCTTCCTCAGCTGTAAACCTTATAATAATTGGTATCAGCATAAAGTGGAGAGTTTAACTTTCTGAATTCAAATCCTCGTTCAGGCTTCAATTGCTGGGAAGCCATGGGTGAACTACTTGACCTCTTACTCTTTGATTTTTGTCTGCAAAAGGGAAGCACTACCACCAATCATAAGTTTCTCTCGAATATTAACAGCAACGAAAGTTCTGTTATGAAATCAGAAACTGAGAGGAAGGAACACACGTTAGATGTCACAGGACATGATGCCAGCAATTACACAGATTATATATGGTGCCATATATTGTCCTCAACACCAACTGGTGATTGTACTAGTTAGTTATTGTCAACTTAATTCAACCTAGAGAAACTAGGAAAAGGGAACCTCAATTCAACCATTGCTGCCACCAGATCTGCCTGTGATCTGGTGACCTTGTCTTGATTGATGGTTTACATGGGAAGGTCCAGGCTACTGTGGATGTCACCATCCCTACACAATTGGGCAGCTGAGCATGAGCAAGAGGGTAAAGCCAACAAGCAGCACTCCTCCACAGCTTCGGCATCGATTCCTATTCTGGCTGCTTTCAATGACAGCCTGTGACCTTGAAGTATAAGATGAAATAAACCCTTTCCGTGCTCTCAGCTGCTTTTGGTCATGGTATTTACTACACCAACAGATCAAACTAGAACAGCGGAATACCACTCAGTAGGCTGAAAATCAGCTCTCTTCTGGGGATAATGACACTGACGCCCAAGTTGAAGAACTGAGGAAATCAGCCCAGGGCAATGTGACAGAAGAGCAGCAGACACACGGATTCAAAGGCAGCAAGTCTGTTTCTGGCCATGGAGCAATTGCCACCCACTGCCATTGACAAGACACACATACACATTCACACACGTGCACGCACACACACCTATGCACACTCACACATGCATATACATGCACACTCATAAGCATCCTTCAATATGTGCCTTAAATAAGATGATGAAATGAAAATACCTAGAATAGAGACAAAATGGTCTTGCAGAATATTTCTAAATCAGTTCTCATGAGGAAACAGAAAGCCTTGAAAGGTTCTATTAATATGTATATATGTATAAAATTGATGAACTACACTTTCAAATTAGAAGTGGTGATGTAACTAAAAAGTTGATTGAAGGAAATGCAAACTATTTCATAAGAACAGCACAACATAAGACCTAGAAACCCACCAAAACTAATTCTGGTGCTCTGAAAAATCCTTGGCAGTAATTAAGATAAGTTTCTTATAAGATTAGCCAGAGTGAGACAGTGCAATTTAAAATATTTGTAATGAAAAATTAGAATGGCAAAACAATCTAGCAATACTGAAATGCCTAAAATTATAAACAGAATGTGTAAGTGCTAAGGAATATTAGTAATAAATTCCTGATAAAAATTTTAAATTTGGATAAAATAGACAAATATTTTATCAATGTGTGCAGATACGTGTGAATATGAGTATATATATATATATATGAATATTTGCACAAACATTTACTTGGAAGACATATATACATAAATATATATATATATATGTATACTCACACACAGCTATGAAAACCTCAATCATTCCTTTCTTTATAAACATGAAAAACAGTATAAATAAATGAACAAACAAACAAATAGCAATTTCAACATAGACAGTGCCATCGCCCAATGGTATTTTACAATGCTAGTTAAATATTGACAAAGTGTATATGGAATTTTATAAAATATATTATGACCAAATGAAACATACATTAAATTTAAGGCTAATTCAATATTATTTAAGTTATCATCACAGTTTACTATATTAATTAAAAGATAAGAGTTGATTACATCCACAGATGCATACAAAATATTTACTATACGAACCTATGATATGACTCCTAGCAAATGTGACTAATTTATACATCTAGAATATCAAGTATTATTGCTATGACAGTGATGAACATTTAAGCCATGCTTCTGGCACTCAGTATCTAACAATTCTATACTCCTTTAAATATCACAGCACACAAGTTGCTGAAACTGAATCTGATGTGTCAGTAGGTATGAGAAAAGTGTCCCCGAGAGGGGGGAAACACATGTAGCAGCTATGCATAAAAAGTTCTCAGATGAGAAGGCGGCAACTGTCAATGAACATTTCAAAAGATGCTTACTGCTGTAATCCAGGATACAACACACATACAAAGTATATCATGTCCTATTTATCAGATTCACAGGTAAGTTTGTCATTATCAAGTGTTGATGGGTATGTGACTGAGCAAGAAGACGTCTACATTGCTCATGGATGTAGTTTTCTACAGACACCATTGTAACTGTTGGATGGTTCTCAAGTTTAAGTTGCAGAGTTACCCCAGTGAACATCTGCACCATGAGACACTTACAGGTGTGCAGTGACATAGGTATGTTGATGTTGAGGCCAACACTGAAGGAATCCACATAAAAGCTGGTGTGCAGAGTTGAGTGATCTTCAATCCTCAACTAGTCAGAGGGCTAGTGAAAAAGCTCTTAGAGACTCGGACCCATGCCCACAGTGCCTGATTTACTCAGCCTTGGGCAGAACATGAAGGCTCACATCTTCAATCTTCTCCCGCATGATGCTGCCTCTGGACACAGTTCTGCACTCTTGGGTACACAGAAATCATGAAGAGCCACCACTAAAGACTTTGAGCATACTAACTGCAGCAGACTTCTTCAGGACCTTGTGGACTAGATCCCTATTATCATCTCCTGTCTACATGAAAACAAGATCAGACAGTCTATTGTGGGTGAAACCAGGGAGCTCAGAGAGACTGGCCCTGAATCTGTATGACTGAGCAAAAACCCTTGGGTGGAAAGGAGGAGAAATACATTTCAAGGAAAATAAAATCTTGGCAGTGTAGGCCCCTAGGACTTGGTTAAGGACTAGAGTCAGGCCAAGGGATGTTAAATATAGAACACTCTGGGCAGGAATAAAGCCTGGATGAGAGCAGCCAGCAGGGTATAACACAGTTCTAATTTCCTGATAAATCACTTTGTCCATTCTAGTAAAGATTACCAGCACCACGGAAGGACCTAAGCAAGGGGTGGCAAGAGTTTACTGTGCTTTTTCAACGCATAGTTGTGGAATGGATTGAGAGGGGAATCATCTTCCCCGGTGGTGCAGCTACTGATGTATTGCCCCAGTTCCAGCAAATAATCATCCACCCACACTCATGTAGGCAACCTTACCTACACACAAGGGATCACAGGTCACAGCAAAAGAAAAGTCAAGAAAGTAGGAGGGGGATGAGGATTTAAGAAAGATTTGGTGGGAGAAGAAAAGGAATGAGAGAATAATGAGGTATCCATTCTCTCTCTCTCTCTCTCTCTCTCTCTCTCTCTCTCTCTCTCTCTCTCTCTGTGTGTGTGTGTGTGTCTATCTGTGTATCTGTTAAAGGATAAATTCTAAACAACAAGACTTGAAAGAGAACAGCTGGAAACCAACAATGATGGTTCTTATTAGAGCTTGAGTTGAAACTCTTTCCCACAGTCTCATGATGTCAGTGGCTTGTGGCACTATTTGGAGGTTGGTTGTAAAGCTTTTAGGGATGGTGCCTTACTTGGGGAATGTGTCACTGAGAGTGTGAGGTTTCGATGGTTGAGCCTGCTTTGCCTGCCATCCCATTTTCTCTGCTTCCTCTTCCACCATGAAAAGAACAGTTCCCATCATAGAATCCTACGGCCAGGAAGTAGCCATGCCTTCCCCACTGTGGTGAAAAAAATAAACCCTCTGAAACCTTGAGAAAAATAAACCCTTCCTGTCTTTTTTGCCAGACATTTAGATATTGTAACACAAGGGCAGTCAACACAATGTTATGACAGCAATAGACGTTTGTACCACAAAAGTGAGAACACACAGAAAGATAGATATGGACAAAGGCACAGAATCAGCAGCATCGACTGCCTGGGTTGGAATAAGAAGGACGGGAAATAAGGTGCTTGTCTAACTCCCGACTTTTACTTTGTTTCTTAGAAATGAGGTTGCCGGAGACTAGAAGGAGAAGGCAGAAAATTGCATAAACGGAAAACAGGCTTCGCTCAGTGCTGGGTCCACATCCCCAGAAGGTCTTGGGAACTCTTAAAGCCAGACATTGCTTTCAATAGCTTCCCACTCAACAACAAGCAGCTCCGATGACAGACACCCATGCAGAAAAATCTGCCTACATGCTGTGACTAGCATGCAAGTTCCCATGACAAATATGGGGAGGTACTTCTAAGTAAGGTGGCAATGAAAGTACACAAAATACCTTCTCTCATACAATTTACATTCTATCAGAATGTCATTGCAAAACCCAAACGGAATGAACCACCGTTCATTCATGAGTCCCAGACAAACTAGGGAGTCATGGTGGTAGGGTGAACTTAGAGGTTCTGCCTCCAAGTCACACGACTTGGAAGCCATAGCCCTGAAAGACAAACAGTAACTTTATTTGTGTCTGCAGCTTTCAGGCTTGCGTCACTGTCTGGTCCATAACCAGTATTCAATAAAGACTTGCTGATGAGGCCAAAGAATGTGTTCAGCTGTTTTTACTCATGAAAAACGCTGATTGTGAGAGAAGTGTGCTGTCCATGCTGAGGATAGGGACAGTCCCGGGGACCTCATCATTGGGCCGAATGGTCTGTCTCACTTACGGACAAAATTCCAGTGACCCACTTAGCTTCTCGAGTCAAAATAAGAAGTCACACGGTACCCTGTAACACATCATTATACAAAATGCTAAGACTTCCCTCTCACCTACACACAAAATCACCTAAAATCAAGAAACATCATTGCAATTTGTTCAACAACATGATGCCTCAAAACTGGATAATTTCTTCATACATTCTGCTGATGACATACATTTTTGACATCTTATTACTTTCAATCGTATGTTCTCTCCTGGTACGATGCCATCACAATTCTGCCATGGTTTGCTCGTCAGAAATCTGCTGATTTTCGCACTCCCTAAAGCTGCGATGCTCTCCCGTGGAGGAGGCTGTCCTTATGTGCAGCAGCATCGGAACTCTGGAGTAGTGATCTGATTCACTCTGGTGACAGGTCTAGAATACGGGTGCTATTATTATATCTATTATGCAGATGGAAGGAGGGGCATGCATGCAGCAGATGGAAGAGGGCAGGCACGTGCATGGGGCAGATAGAAAAGGGAAGGCATGCATGCAGCAGGGGGATGCATGGGGCAAACGGGGGAAGGAGAGACATGAATAAGATTCAGAGGAATAACCCACACTGTAATAATAAAGGGCCACAAAGTTTGTATTTTTTGTTTCCCAAATGTGCAGCATTTCAACTTTCATGGTTTCGTTAGTGTGTGTCTTAGTTGGGGTTTGTATTGCTGTGATCAAACAGGATGACCAAAAGTAACTTGTGAAGGAAAGGGTTCATTTCACCATATAACTTATAAGACCATCACAGAGGACTCTAGGGCAGGAAGCTGGAGGCAGAAGCAGGAGCAGAAGGAATGAAGGAGTGCTGTTAACTGGCTTACTCCTCACGGATTTCTCAACCTGATTTCTTCTAGCACCAAGGACCACCAGCCCAGGGATGACACTAGCCACAGTGAGCTAGACCTGTACCCTCCCACATCCATCACCAATCAAGGAAAGGCACAATAGACTTCCCTGTAAGCAAATCTGGTAGGGAAATTTTTTAATTGAGGGTCCCTCTTCCAATATGACTTTAGCTCATACCAAGTTGACAAAAAAAATAGCTCTGCTATTAGGAAGGTTTGTTGTTGTTGTTGTTCTTGTTGTTGTTGTTCACTTTAGTCACTTGGGTTTGCTGTTTTGTTTTAGTTGCTTGAGAATTTCGTATGTGTATATAATGCATTTTGATCCAATCCATCCCCATCTCCTTCCCTCCCGCCACTTTTCACTCTCAACTTCATGCACACTGGGAGTTTTGTAAGTTTAGGTAGTGTGCAAATGTTTATTATATGAATAAATAATTTGTGAAAAGTCAGAGGAAATGTTTTTGTCAACAAATAACATCATCAAAATATGTTATTTTAAACAAAGACCTGTCACCTACTTAGTGCTGTGGCTTGTACGTGGTTAGAGGGCGACCTAATGGAGCCTGGGAAGCCTCCCAGGGACTGCATCTCAGAAATAAACTGATGCTCCCTCTCAAGAAGTCTCATTTGACAAAATTGCCTCATCTAGGGGTGGGGCTCCATGAGTTTCTCCTTCATCCATGCTGGGATTTTGTCTGGCATGATCTTATACAGACCTTATGCATGCAGTTACCATAGGGCTTCATTTTTAATAAGAGGGTCAAGAAGTGTTGAATAATCAGCTTTTGTTCTTTGAACAACTGGTGCATACTTCATATTCTATCGAGAAGACTTTATTTATTACCCGCATCTTACAGGGGTACCTTACAGTGTTCAAGCCTCCCATTTGAAGATGAGATTGAAGAAGATCAGAAATATTCAGTGACTTGTTCACCTCACGAACCCATCAAATAGCTGAGATTGGATTATATTAATCGAAACACTGAATTTAGGTCCATAAAAAAATACACAGGGTAGAGAACCAAGTTGTTTCTTGTGATATTCTCAGTTGTATCACACACAGATAGTTGAATTTCTAAATACCAAGATCACAGTGATTTAAAAACTACCTTTATCGAGATCTTTTTAAGATCACCAAAAATGTCACAAGTAAAAGTGATGGTTACTTTACTTGCTGTTGGGTTGTTAAGAGGTACTTTGCTCCCATTTGGATTCTTACCATGGCTATACATGAGGGACCTCTCTCTCTGGCCCCACTGCCAGTAAAAAGAAATCCGTGGCTCTCTCTGCTTGTGTACTGGTATTAGTGATATCTCCAGGACTTGTTTAAGTACTCCTCTTTCTTTGTTCACTGATGCATTCAGAATTGAATTAGTAGTGAGTACACAAATCCGGAAGAGTGGTAGCCATCCCTTTAGCTCTGAAGAATTAACCACTGAGCATGGACCAATAGCTGAAGCTGTTTTCCCATCATGATATCTCCTTTATCCCAATTTTCTCATTAAGAATGTTTAAAAATTCTCTATATAATTCTATAGCCTACTTCAATATCATACTGACACAGGACTGAGTTAAATACTAAGGAAATTACTTTTTCCTCAAGGAAAAGAGCCATCTTGAAAGGCAAATCTATTAGTAGGTAAAATTTCCTAGGAAGTTCCACAAATAAATAAACCATAAAAGGCACCGTTGGCAATAAGCATGGAGGTAAACACCACCCTCCTGTTGTACAGATGCAAGAGCTGACAAGGATTCCATCTACAGAGTGGAGATGGGATTTTGCTGCAGGCTGTCTGCCTCTGAATCCCACATTTCCCCCAACTAGGCTAACCTCCGTCTACAGATAGAGCGTCACAATTCCTGAAAGAAGCTATGTGGGGAGGCTGTGAAGAAGGAAGACCACTGAGCTAGGCGTGAACAACCACCAAGAGGGGTTCCTTGCGGGTTGAGTGTGCAGTTCCATCACATTCAGTCCGCTGAGATGGGTGCCATGACCCTCTAATATGTGTTGTGTGCACTGCCTTGTGGCATGGCTGATTTAAGGAGTAGGCGACTTATGAGCTCCGTGCAGATCCCATCTCTAGTTGCGGAATGGAGGCATCCCCAGGAGGCAGCTCTAGAGTGGAGCCTTTTCTGTAGGCTCAGCACACTTTCAAATGAGCTGGTCCCGCAGAAGAATGAATATGGCTTGGCTGGCTGAACTGCATCAAAGGCAACTGTCACCAGCATACAGGGCAGAAGGGAATAACTGGTGACAGCCTGGAATGTAGCTCAAGTTGTGTTTCAGAGGTCAGACGAGTTGATTCCTCTGCCTGCTCTGCCATCTGGGGACAGTTCACCTCCCTTTCCTTTCTCGATTTATGGTTTATTTTCAAAATATTATATGCCATTTAAATAATAATAATATACAAAGAAATAAACATGCACTAACCTATAAAAATATAGGATCGAATCTTTTATGTGATTACTATTCTCAGTCCATAATTTCTGCAATCTTTCCCTATGTAATTAAAATTACAAAACTAAGAGAAGGAGTCTAGCATACTCTCTTTTCTACCACAAAGACAGCTTTTTTTTCTTTTTTTTTAAGTAATTTTATTAAATTATAAAAGATTCCATTTACGCCCCTCTTCCCAACACCCTCCCACTCCCCCCCTCCCTCTCCTCCTCCCTCTTTGTCCCTAAGGGCAGTCAGGGTTTCAAGCCCTGTGGGAAGTTCAAGTTCGTCCCCCCTCCCTCCAGGTCCAGGAAGGTGAGTATCCAAACAGACTGGATCCCAAAAATCCAGTATATGCAGAGGAAACTAGTCCCAGTGTCATTGTCAATGGCTTCTCAGAAAGACTCCGGGTCAGCCACATTCAGAGAATCCGGCCACATTCAGAGAATCTGGTTGGATCACGTGCTCGTTCAGTCGCAGTCCAACTGCCCTTGGTAAACTCTCATTAGATCCGACCCCTTGTATCAGGGACCCAGCAATTCCACTCTTGGGAATATACCCTAGAGATTCCCTAGTATACTACAAAAGCATTTGTTCAACTATGTTCATAGCAGCACTATTTGTAATAGCCAGAACCTGGAAACAGCCTAGGTGCCCCTCAATAGAAGAATGGTTAAAAAAGGTGTGGAACATATACACATTAGAGTTTTACTCAGCGATAAAAAATAATGACATCTTGAATTTTGCATGCAAATGGATGGACATAGAAAACGCTTTACTGAGTGAGGTAAGCCAGACCCAAAAAGAGGAACACGGTATGTATTCACTCATAAGTGGATTCTAACCATAATTTTAAAGGTCTTTGAGCCTATTATTCGTGATCCTAGAGAAGCTAAATAAGAAGACGAACCTGATGAAGATTATTTAGCTATCCACCAGGAGGTAGGAAATAGTCAAGAGTCTCAGGTAACCTTGGGTGCATGGGGGGTGGGTGGGAGGGTTGTTGGAAGGGGAGAGGGTTAGAGAGAAGGGAGTAGGGGAGGAATGGAGAAAGCTCGGTAGACCGGGATGGGGGGAAGGGAGGAAGGATGACTATGGGATCAGGGAAGAATATATTTCAACTAAGGGAGTCATTTTAGGGTTTATAGGAAACTTGATTATATATGGGATCCCAGGTCCAAGGAGAGATCCCCAGATTGTTCTCTGGACAGAGGAGAGGGTGCCTGAACCGGCCTTGGCCCATAACCATACTGATGAATATTTTGCTTATCACCATAGATCCTTCATCTGGCGATGGATGGCGATACAGACGGAGTCCCACATTGGAGCACCGGACTGAGCCCCCCAAGGTCCAAATCAGGAGCAGAAGAGGAAGAAAATGACGAAGGACTGCGAGGGATGCTACCACCCACGGACAGCTATTTTTTTAAAAAATATTTTTTAGTCACACAACTGGTAGCCCACCCCCCTCCGTAGCCCCGCCTACAATGAAAGGGGCTAAATAACTGGAAGGAAATGGTAGACTTAGTATCAGTGAAAGGAGCTCCTTATTGATTAGCTTAGACCAAAGTGATCTCCTGATCAACTGCCTGGCTACCATGACCAACAAGAGTGAGAATTCTGCCCCACCGAGTGTCATAAGCAGTATTTGAATGTTGCCTTCCTTGTTGTTATAGTAATGAATGACCACACGGAGTGGCTGAAGTCCTCATGTGCACCATGAGATTTACAAAGCTCAAGTTAAAATGTTATCAGGTTTCCTCCAGTGTCCAGAGATCAGTTTCGTTGCTTAGACCTTACTGCTCCTCTCCATTTTCCAAGCCATCAAAGCAGCATGTGAGCCTCTTACATGACCTCTCTTCTTCTGGTTTCAGGTGGAAAATTACTTCTCTATAGAGATTTCTGAGATTAAGTTGTGCCAACATAGATGATCTAAGAAAATTTCTCCATTTCAAAGATGTTAACTTGATCACATCTGCAGAGTTACAGCATCTGGATTAGGTTGCTGTCTTAGAGAGCACTGTTCTCCCTACTGCATGGGGCGAGTGTCTTCTATACCATATCTATAGATAATGTCTCCCATTACAGTGCACAGAGATGACTGTCAACGTATGTGCTCCATCATCCATTGACTTCATTCTCTAGAAAAATTAGCTCAGCTAAATTTTTGAAAAGGTTTAATTACTGCCTTCAAAAAATAACCATTGGCAAAATGGCTAGTTTAAAGTACAAAACTTTGATCTGAACAACACAGTTTTAGTAATGAAGAAAATAGATGAACACAGCCCTTCTAAAGAGCAGAGTTTCTGCCCTGTATCTGGAATCTGATAAAGAACAATGTGAGAGCCATAGTTCACTTTTTATCGATAGTGGAATTTTAGCTGTTTTCTTCAATTCATTTCTCATGTCCAAGAAACTATCTCCTTCTCATCTGTCTGTCTTTGCTTCCTTTCTGTATTTACCTCCATCCATTCTTTATTCTTCACTATCCTTTGCAACACTGTATTTTAACACATATCAAGCAGTTGTGTAAATGTGTTTTCCTTACATTGAGAAAGCCAAAATTGTAAATAAAGTTTCACCAATTAATAGCAGTACACACTTGGAAAAGGCCAGGTCTTCATAGACTCATTGGTAAAGACAGGGTGCATTCCTTTTGCCAAACATCTTTTAAATTGTTTTAGATTTATTATAATTCTAATTTTTACTAAAATCCCATGAATTTTTCTCCACCATATAGTCATCCAATTTAAGAAACAAACACAGAGAGGTTCAGTTTCCAGTTCAAGGTCACACAGCAAAGTAAGCATTAGAGTCAGGATTAAGAAAATACAACCCTATTCTTGTTTCAATTTTCTAATTTTCTATTAGAATAATCCTTCTTAATCCTTGGCACATGTTGTCCCTCCATTCTTCCCCATCCAAGAAAGTATGATGATATTCTGACCTTGAATACCTTAAGATATCACTTTATCTGGAAATAGGGACATTGTTGACATAATACATTAAAATAAAGCCACACTAAAGGATGGGGACCTTGTCCAATATAAGCAGTTCCGTGTAAAGGGGAAATCTGGACATAGTCAGTATGAAGACCATGTGAAGACAAAGGTTGATACAAGTGAGACATGTACAAACCAAGGAGTAACAGGAGCGGCCATGAAGCTGAGGAGCTGGAGAGTCAGGGCAGATTTTCCTCCAAGGGCTTCAATGAGAGCATGAGGTCAGCATGGATGCTAGAGGTGTCCCTTAAGAATTGTGGAAAGCAAACCTACAGTTTCAGATGACAGAGTCGTGGCCGCTGGGGAAACCTGATACAACCCCACCTGCATTATACAGCATGGCAGGATGCTTCGGTCAGGATGCCAACTGTAGCATCTTTATTTATTTATTTTTATTTTTTATCTATCTATTTATTTATTTATTAAAAATTTCTACCTCCTCCCCACCTCCTTTTTCCCTCCCCCTCCCCACCTCACCCTCCCTCTCTAGTCCTAAGAGCAGTCAGTCAGTGTTCCCTGCCCCGTGGGAAGTCCAAGGTCCTCCCCCCTCCATCTAGGTCTATAAAGGCGAGTATCCAAACAAACCAGGCTCCCACAAAGTCAGTCCATGCAGTAGAATCAAAACGCAGTGCCATTGTCCTTGGTTTCTCATTAAGCCTTCATTGCCAGCCATACACTGTAGCATCTTAGGAAGTAAATTTCACACCATCTAACCATTTACATGTGAACCCAAGCATTTCAGTTTTGGCAGTCCTTCACTTCAATATCTTTATTTACACTGTATCTTTTTGTATTACATGCAGCTATTTTCATATGCTATTTTCAAATTCTACCTCCCTGCTCACTAATATATGTAAGAAATATAGATTGATAAGAAGTGCTAGACAGAGAACTAATTTTCATAAAACCACCACTCATTTTTGGTGAGTGCCAAGATGGAATCTGGCTAGGTTGTTTGCTGGCATAGTGGGCTCCTTTCCCATAGTGCCCAAGACAGGAAGCAGTTGTATCCTGTCTACATTATTGTACTGATCTTTCCTGGTTCCTAGTACTATCTAGGCCAGAAGCTCTAACCATATGCTAGCGGAAACTTATTCCAAAGTTAACTGAAGTGCCATGAAAATGGCCAAGGCCCCATCATCTTTCCCACATTGTTATTTTGCAAAATATAAATCCCCCAAGGAATTCACTGACTGAAAAGCAACTCAGATAGTGGGGGCAAGGATAGACCACAGATATACTCTAATTGTGAGAATATTTTAAAATGAAATGTGTTTAATTTAATTAAGCTACATAATATCATAACTTAGCTTTTCTTTTCCTAAAAATAGTCTCAGAAATGTCTTTGATAAAATTCAACATACATATAAAAGATTATAATTACACATAATAAAGGCATGGCTAACTGAAATTCCCCCACAGAAACCAAACTACTACTTGACTGAATAGGATGTTAATGATTTTGGAGAGTGAGAATGTTGTAGGTTCAGAGTCAAATCATCTTGGTCTATCTGAGCCCTTAAAAAACAATTTACTGCTTACCTCTTCGTGTGACATAACATCCTGTTGACTACTGCATAAATTCTTCTAGAATATATTAATGTGTCTCATTTCTACTAACTTAAAAACTAAGAATTTTATCATCAGGTATCATCAGTGGCCTGTTGAAGAGATTTCCTGACTTTGTTGTAAACCACCTGCCTAATGTATCCATATGTATTTGAAATCCAATATATTTGAAAAGTTTTTTGATTTATTGCTGTTTTCTTGTTCTGTTACTATGACAGATTCATGAATCTGGTATTATATCTGTGCACATTAGAGATAACTTCAAACTGTATTTCTGGGCTATGATTACTCATATTTGGTTCTCAAATAAATTACATATCATTTGTCATTGATATCACAGCTTTTTTAGTGCATTGATTGAGAAAAAACTCATAAACAGTATCACACTAAATTATAAAAAAACTGAAAAAATACTCTTAGGTTATAAATGAGACAAGTTGTTTTTAGACTACTTCAGCTAGAAAAATAAGCAAAAAGTATAGACATAGGCAAGGGAGAACTCAAATCATCGCTGAATGGAAATGAAATAATTTTGTGTTTTCAAAACTCTAAGGATTCCAACAAATGACTTTAAAGCTGATAAAAAAATTAATAAAGTAGAGGGACATAAAGAGTTTTTAAAAATAGCACTTTTCCTAAGGACCAATAATGAATGAAAGAAGTAATTGTAAAAAAAAATAAGCTATATAAAAACTATAAAAATAAAATATATAAAAATAAGCTCCCCCAAATGAGAATGCCCATTGCAATGAAAAATACCAAATATCAGATAAAAAAACTGATGAACTTGAAATGTAGAAAGACTTTCTGAAGCTTGTGGATTGGTAAAATCAACATTCTTAAAATAGTGATAGCACCCAAAGAAACACAAAGATTCAAGGCAGTTTCTACCATAATATCAATGACATTCTTCAAAGAACTGAAATGGCATCCTTAAATACATTAAAGGGCACGAAAGACCTTAAGCTGTCAAAGCAACCCTGGGCTAAAGAACAGTGCCAAAAACAGCATAACTACCTGATTTCAAAATCCATCACAGCATTGTAGCAGCAATGTACCAGTGAAAATACAGATACACTGACCAATAAAAGAGAAGAGAAAACCCAGAAATAAATTCACACATATTAGACTAACTCAATCTCAGTTAAGATGTCAACAGCATGCCCTAGAGGAATGTAGTCTGTGGGCACCATTCTATTGAAGGGAGTGGGCCCCTTGTTTGTCCAGGCTACCCAGCTAGCTTACACCCGAAATAATCACACAGAAACTGTATTTATTTAAACACTGCCTAGTCCATTATCTCTAGTTTCTTACTGGCTAATTTTTACATCTTGATTTAACCCATTTCTAATAATCTGTGTTTACCATGAGGTCATGGCTTACTGGGAAAGATTTAGCATGTCTGACCTGGCAGTTCCATGGTGGCTCTCTGTCTGCCCTTCTTCCCAGCATTTAGATCTATCTACTCTGTCTACCTAAGTGCTGCCCTATCAAAAGGGCAAGGCAGTTTCTTTATTTAACCAATGAAAGCAACACATAGACAGAAAGACTTCCTACACAATTTCCCATTTTCTGTTCAAACAAAAAGGAAGGCTTTAACTTTAACATAGTAAAATTACATATAACAAAACAGTTATCAAGTAGGAATTACAGCTACAATATTTATATCTATTTTATCTTTTATTATAACAAAGTAAATCTATAACTATCTTTCTATTCTTTAACTCTATCAAAGACTTTAGAAAGATGTAATATTACCTATGTAAACTGGAAGTATGCAACTTCCAAAACCCTAGAAATGACAGAAACATCTCGCCGCCTGGACAGTCACCCAAAGTTCTTCTCTACTGTTGGGGCATCCATCTTCAGCCTATAGGTCCATAGTATCCATCAGACTTTTTCATGAAGCAGGAAATTTTAAAGACAGTTTAGTCACTTATTTTTCTGTGTCTTGCAGAATGTCTCGCAGACTCTTTTATGAAGCAGGAACCCGAAGAATCATCTCACCTTTAGGCAAGCTTAGCAGTCATCTCTCTGTGGTTCCTGCATGTCTGGTGAACCAGTTCAGGCAAGAGCAGTTTCTTGCCCAAATGACTAGGAAATTCCATAAGGAGCTTCTTCAATGCCCATCTTCCATTTGAAGTAGATTGGTGCTGCCAGGAGCAGACATGTTTCAGTATCATGAAAAGCCCTAAGTTATTAAAACATTAAATGCCATATTCTGTAGTCTTTGAAAGATATGAAGAATAGCTATCTAACTGAAATATATCTCTATATATCTAGAAAATCTAACTAATATGACTACAAGCTTGACTATTATCGATGATTATTTGTTAACAACCTATATTTTAAATGATACATTACATTTTTAAATGAGCAACACAATCACAATA
The DNA here is from genome assembly GCF_982192425.1 of Myodes glareolus. NCBI lineage: Eukaryota > Metazoa > Chordata > Mammalia > Rodentia > Cricetidae > Myodes > Myodes glareolus. Next base: position 66,670,885 of record NC_142033.1, read on the forward strand.
TCTTAATCAAGATCAGAAATACATATACATATAATGAAGTTGACCTTAAATTTATATCAATAAAGCAAAATCCATCCAATGCAAATTATTTATATCTATATCATATCCCCTTTTAAATGTAAAAGGATATTTATAAACAATATTTGGGAATATGGGTGTAGTTTTTTCAGGAAATGGGCTTGGGAAAATAGATATCTCTGTTAGAACACTGACACAGACCCCATTCTTCAACTATACAAAATCAACCTGACATGGATGATCCAACCTGATGGCTGGTCATCAAAAGTGTTAGAAGAACACACAGTTGAAGATGTTGGCAAAAGATAATAATTTCTTAGAAAAAACTCCAATTGTTTACAAAGCAGAACACAATTGACAAATATAATTAAATAAAATTAAAAAGGTTATGCACAGCTAAGAAAACAATCTAGAGCAGCACCTCTCAACCTGTATGTTGAAACCCCTTTGGCAAACCTCTGTCTCCAAAAGGATTTGCATTACAATTCATAACAATAGTAAAGTTATAGTTACAAAATAGCAAAGAAAATAATTCTATTCTAGGGTTTACTATGATATGAAGTATTTAATTAAAGGACTGCATCATTAGGAATTACTGATCTAGAGAGGGAAGAATTAGTCAATAAAATTGTAGGCAATATGTAGCAAATATTCAGCTGACAGAGGGTTGCAAAAACTTGGGTAGGGAGAAAAGTGAGGAGATATCATAGAGGAGTAGAAGGAAGAAATTACAATAAAAATTCAGTGTATAAAATTCTCCAAGAACTAATAAAAAATCATAAAAGCTGGGTCAAACAAACCCCATATCATATAGAGAGCTGATCTCCAAAATATGCAAAGAACTCAAGAAATTGATCATCAAAAGAACAAATAATCCAATAAAAAAATATGGGGTACAAACTTAAATTAAAAACTCTCAGCAGAAGAATCTAAAATGGCTGAAAGACACTTAAGGTAATATTCAACGTCCTTAGCCATAAGAAAAATGAAAATCAAAACAACACCAAGATTCCATCTCATACCTTTAAAAATGGTCAAGATCAAAAACACTGATGACAACTTATGCCGGAAAGGATGTGAGATAAAGGGAACACTTCTCCATTGCTGGTGAAAATGCAAATTGGGATAGCTGCTTTGGATATCAGTATGGTGATTTCTCAGAAAATTAGGAAATAATCTACCTCAAGACTCAGCAATACCACTTTTGGGTATATACCCAAAGGGGGCTCAATCATACCACAAGAACATGTGCTCAACTGTGTTCATAGAAGCATTTGTCATAGCCAGAACATGGAAACAACCTAGATGCCCTTGACCAAAGAATAGACAAGGAAAATATGGTATATTTACACAATGGAGTATTACACAGCTGAAAAAAATAACGACATCTTGAAATGGGTGGGCAAATTGAGAAATCTAGAAAGCATCATATTGAGTGAAGTAACCCAGACGTAGAAAGATAAATAGATATACTCACTCAGAAGTGGCTTTTAGACATAAAGCAAAAAATAAAAAATAAAAACAAAAAAAGACCTACAATTCACAATCTCAGAGAACCTAGACAACAAAGAGGACCCTAAGAGAGACTTTCATGGATCTAATCTACATGAAGTAGAAAAAGACAAGATCTCCTGAGTAAATTGGGAGCATGGGGACCATGGGAGAGGGTAAAAGAAGAGGGGAGAGGAAAGGAGGAGAGCAGAGAAAAAATATGTAGCTCAATAAAAAAAATTTAAAAATATAATGTTAAAAAACTGGGTCAAACTACTCCATTGGGGGAGCACTTTTCAAAGGAAAAAGCACAAAAATAAAAAACATATGATTAAAATATTTAATATTTTCATCCATCAGGAAATACAAGTCAAAATTACATTGATATTCCATTTCACCAAGTTATATAATCTATTGCTAAGTAAAACATAAATGTCGGTGATGCTGTGGAGAAATGGTAATCTTGCATACTGTTCATGGAATTGGAATATAGTTCAGGCACTACAGAGATCAGCATTGATTTTCCTCACAAACCTAAAATCAAAATGACCATCTGTGCCATCTATTCCCTCCTAGAAAGGACCCAAAGCTAAACAGAGTCCACATACAAAAGGAACACCTGCATGCCTAGTGCAGCACTCTCATGACAAGGTCCACAGAACCCCCAGGTGTCAGGCAACAGTTAAGGGGATAAAAAACATGAACCATATACATTTTCACACAAGGAAGTTAATCAGGTCACAAAGAATGACACTCTTGCATTTACAGGAAAAGGGCTGTAGATGAAACCAGAGCTCATCTTCTCCTTATAAATAAGGCGCAGAAAGACAAGCACCACGTATTTTCTCTATTGTGCAAAACAAAACAAACAAATCCAATGATGACCTCAAAGCAGAAGAGAGATTATCAAAAAATAGAGGAGGAAGGGGAGAATGAGGTAGAGGCAGGGAGGACACAATCCATCTATATCATATGAAAATATCACAGTGAAACCCATCAATTTGTACTGTGCAGTTATTATTTGTTAATAAAATGACTGGGAAATTTACATCAAGATATTTGCTAGTCAATACCAATAATACAAGCTTATTTCCTAATAAAATTTTGAATCACCTTTGTAATTTATCAAACATTTTGCTAAATCAGCAGCAGCAACAACAACAAGCCATACTGGTTGTATGAGTACACCTTCATACAACTGTGAATTCAAAAAGCCCAACCTCAAATCAAGACTGTAATGCAACCGGGTAGTATTGGCACTCAGAAGGCAGAGGCAGGTAGATCTTGATGAGTTTGAGGCCAACCTGGTCTATAAATTTAGTTTCAGGACAGCCAGAAATGTTAGACAGAGAAACCCTGTCCTGAAAAACCAAGTAGAAAAAAGAAAAAAAAAAAGATTGTAATGCAAAGACTGTCTATCACAGGCTTTGATGTTCTGTACAAGTCGCTTAGCCACCCGTGACTTCCCCTACTCTTTGAGTGTGAAATGGGAATCTCTGCCCTACAGGAATTTTGTACAGAAAGTGATTCAATGCATCCTAGGACCTGTGGGCACATGGTAAATGATAGCTCTTTGCCAGAGCCTGGGTTTTTATTGCCAGCTAATTGGCTCAGACTCTGAAGCTGCTGCCTCCCAGAAGGAACTCTGGTGTCCCTAATGAATTAGAGTTCAGCTTTCCCCCTCTTCTGGCTCTGTAATTCACCATGACCTGAATGACAGAGCTATGGGAACAGGAAGATAAAGACAGTCCTTGGGTGAGTGAGAGTAGAGCGGGAGGTAGAGATGATTCTTCCGTGTTCAAATCATGCCTGTCATCTGTTTGGTCCATCTGCTTTGATAAAAGACCCGGGAGCTCTGACTGCACAAGCCACTGGTAGTAGCTGGGATGTGCGCCTCTTTCCCCAGCTTGCCTTGTCATTGTTGTTCTTGTGTGAAAATATGGACAGACCCAGTAACCAGAGATCAACAGTATAGCAAACAAAAGTGATATTTCACTTGGAGATTTATACGCCTCTTTAAAGTGCCATTACACAAAACTCTCAGAGAGTCAATAGTCAAAGTGTATGGATCTTGACTGCAGACCTTGTAAACAGATGTGATACTGAGCTGTGGTACCCATATTTCCTGGATATTTCCTGGGATAGTGAGGGCAAGCAACTGAGGTTCTCCTAGACCCATGAATCCCAGACATAAAGTGGAACATCCTGCATTCTCCATCTTTATCATAACCCAGGTGTTAGATATGATGATTTCCATCACACAGGTGAGCACAGCACCACTGAGATGGGTGGGTCCTGCACTTCATACCTTCATCTAGACAGTGAAAAATGGGATGTAATTCCTGGTGCAGCATATTCTTCTGCATGAAATTCTTTTGAACTTCAGGTGCAGAATACAGTTTCTCATTGTGTCTCCACTATAGATCTGGGTAAGTCTGGGTGACTCCTGAGCTTGGAAACCACAACCCTTCCAAAAGCAAGCTGTGAAAATTAACATAGTGGGACATCTGGGAGTAGGCAAGAAAGGCTCGAGCAACCTCTAGAAGCAAGCAGAAAGGCCCCTAGCAACCTCTGGGAGCAGGCAGGAAGGCCTGAGCACCCACCAGGAGTGCCAAGGACCACCAGGAAAAACAAGCGACCACCAAGATCGCCAAGTAACCTGAACTGAGGCTCTGATTCTATCTCAGGAAGTGACCATCTGATCCTTTGACTCACTGGCACGTGGAAAAATGATCACTGGAGACACAGCCCCAACTACACCAACTGGAGGGAAAAGGCAGGTAGACGACAAGGTAAGAACACACTCAACAACACAAAGAGCAACACGGCACCACCAAAAACTAGTGGTTCTACAACAGCAAGACTTGAACACCCCAACACAGACGAATCACACGCAAAAAAAAAAAAAGCCTTAAAAACAACTTTAGGAAAATGTTTGAGGCCCTTAAAAATGATGAAAAATTCCCTCAAAGAAGTTTGTGTGTGTGTGTGTGTGGGAAACAAGAAATTGAAAGAAATCAACAAAACCCTTAAAGTAAACCAAGAAAAAGCAATCAAACAGGTGAAAGAAATGATTCAAGACTTGAAAACCAAAACAGCGACAGTAAGGAAAACACAAACTGGAAAGAGAAAATATGGGTAGACAATCAAGAACCACAAATGTAAGCATAAACAGAAGAATACAAGAGATGGAAGAGAGATAGTCGTTGAAGATACTATAGAGGAAATAGATTCATCAGTCATAGAAAGTGTTAAATCTAGCAAAAGCTTAACGCAAAATATCCAGGAGATATGAGGTGCCATGAAAAGACCAAACGTAAGAATAATAAGGATAGAAAGAAAAGAAGTCCAACTCAGAGACACAGAAAATATATTCAACAAAATCTTAGAAAGAAACTTTCCCAACCTAAAGAAGGACATGCCTATGAAAATACAAGAATCTTATAGAGCACCAAATAGACTGGACCAATTAAAAAAAAAGTCCCCTCACCACATAATAATCAAAAAACTACACATACAAAATAAAAAAATATAATATTAAGAGCTGCAAAGGAAAAAGGCAAAGTAACATATAAAGGCAGACCTAGCAGATTTACACCTGACTTCTCAATGGAAAGAAGAAATTCAGAAGGTCCAGGTCAAGCATTCTGCAGACAGTAAGAGACCACAAATGCCAGCCCAGAATATTATATCCAGCAAAACTTTCAATCACCATAGACAGAGAAAAGAAGATATTCCATGATAGAACCAGATTTAAACAATACTTAGTCCTATACAAAGTACTAAAAGGAAAAATTCCAACACAAGGAAGTCAGCTCAATCCACAAAAACACAAAAAATTATATGATCTCACAGCAGACTGTGCCAAAGAAAGAAAAAACACACACAATAATATCACTGCCAACAAAAACTAAAATAACAGGAACTAGCAGTCATTGGTCATTAATATCCCTTAATATAAACGAACTAAACCCACCTATAAAAAGACACAGACTAACACAGATTGGATATGAAAACAGAATCCCTCTTTCTTTTCAATTCTGAACATCTACTCCCAAATACAGGGGCACCCTCATATGTAAAAGAAATATTATTAAAGTTTAGAATACATCGTTGTACCCCACACACGTTGTGTTGAGAGACTTCAACACCTTACTTTCACCACTGGACAAATCTGCCAGACAGAAACTTAGCAGAGAAATAAGGGAACTAGCAGATGTTATGACTCAAATGGACTTAACCGACATCTATAGAACATTCCATCCAAACATAAAAGAATATACCATCTTCTCAGCACCTTGTGGAATCTTTCCAAAAATTGGTCACATATTTGGTAACAAGCAAGCCTCAACAGACACAAAAAATTGGAATAACCCCTGTATCTTATTGGATCACCATGGCCTAAAGTTAGAATTCAACAGTAACACTCATTTAAGAGAACCCATGAACACATGGAAATTGAACAATGCTCACCTGAATTAATAATGGATCAAGGAAGAAATAAAGAAAGAAATTAAATATTTCCTAAAATTTAATGAAAATGATTACACGATATACCCAAACTTATGGGACACAATGAAAGCAGTAGTAAGAGGCAAGTTCATAGCACTAAATGCCTATATAAAAAGCTGGAAAAAATTCCCAGACTACCAGTTAACAGAACACTTGAAAGGTCAAGAACAAAAAGAAGCACACTCACCAAAGAGGACTAGATGACAGGAAATAATCAAATTCAGAGTTGAAATCAACAAAATAGAAACAAAAAAAATACAATCAATGAGACAAAGAGTTGGTTCTTTGAGAAAAATCAACAAAATTGACAATCCTTTATCCAAACAAGCCAAAAGCAAAGAGAGAATATCCAAATTAACAAAATTAGAAATGAAAAGGGGGGCTAATAACAGACACAGAGGAATTCCAGAGAATGAATCATCAGGTCATACTTCAAAAACCTATAATCCACAAAAGTGGAAAAATTAAAGGAAATGGACAAATTTAAGGATAAATATCACTTACCAAAATTAAATCAAGACAAGATAAGCAAATTAAATAGGCCTATAACTGCTAAGGAACTAGAAACAGTCATCAAAAGTCTCACAACCAAAATAAGCCCAGGATCGGATGGTTCTAGCACAGAATTCTAAAGGATGTACAAAGAAGAACTAATACTAATACTCATCAAATTCTTCTATACAATAGAAGCAAAAGGACCATTGTCAAACTCTTTTTAGGAGTCCACAGTTACCCTGTTACCCAAACCACACAAAGACATTACTAAGAAAGAGAATTACAGATCAATCTCACTTACAAACATTGATGCAAAATATTCAACAAAATACTGGCAACCCGAATCCAAGAAGATATCAGAAAAATCATCTACCATGATCAAGTAGGCTTCATCCCAGAAATGCAGGGATGGCTCAATATATGAAAATCTGTAAACATAATCCATCATATAAGTAAACTGAAAGAAAAAAAATGTGATCATCTAATTAGATTCTGAAAAGCTTTCATCAAAATTCAATACACCTTTATGATTAAAGTCTCGGAGAGAGCAGGGATAGATATAAGAAACATACCTAAACATAATAAAGGCAATGTACAACATGCCAACAGTCAACATCAAACTAAATGAAGAGAAACTCAAAGCAATCCCTCTGAAATCAGGACCAAAACAAGGTTGTCCACTCTCTCCACAGCTATTTAATAAAGTATTTGAAATCCTAGCTAGAGCAATAAAACAACAAAAGGAGAACAAGGAGATACAAATTGGAAAAGAAGTAATAGAACTTTCACTATTGACTGATGATATAGTATACATAAGTGATCCCAAAAACTCTACCAGGGAACTCCTACAACTCATAAACACATTCAGTAATTTATCAGGATATAAGATTATCTCAAAAATCAGTAACCCTCCTTTATACACATAATAAATGTACTGAGAAAGATATCAGAGAAACATCACCCTTCACAATATCTTGAAGTAACTTTAGCCAAACAAGTAAAAATTCTGTATGACAAGAACTTTAAATTTCTGAATAAAGAAAGTGAAGAAGACACTATAAAATGATCTGCCATGCTTTGGGGTAGGTAGAATTAACATAGTGAAAATGGCAATTTTACCAAAAGCAATCTACAGATTCGATGCAATGCCCATCAAAATCCCAACAAAATTCTTAACAAACCTCGAAAAAACAATACTCAACTTCATATGGAAAAACAAAAAATAACCAGGATAACCAAAACAATCCTGTACAGTAAAGGAACTTCTGGAGGTATCACCATCCCGAAGTACTCTCTGCTACCAACCATGACACCAAGAAGAATGAGTAGCTGGTTTGTACATAACCCCTAAGGTCATAGGCATGAGCCAGAAACATCTTAGACAAACCAGAATCTCAGTCATCCAAAATCCTGACTAAAGAGCTGCTCGATGAAAAGCTGCCTGGCCTGTGAGGTCCCAGATCAGTATTTTTTAATTAGTGAAAGCTAATTTATATCCATTAGCAATGCCATTTTCAAAATCAAGTTCTGACTCCATGTACATGTTTCCCAGAAGGAAATTTCAATGTCATATATTTATACAGAAGCAATATACTATTATGGGGTGAAAAGGGTCTTAAGAATTGAGGCATCAATAGATCATCTTTGTTACATACTTTGCATTTGCAATGCATTTTATACTGCATAATCTAGCAGATTATTAATTAGTATTTCTAGCTATCTATGCCTCATTAAATCTTTTCATCATCAAAGGCAATATAGTTGCAAGTTCAAATGTCTTAAAATAATGAGCAGAATTCCCATTCAGTTCATTGATCTCATGGTCAGTGTTCCTGGGAAGGTGACAATGCAATTTCACTGTATTCTGAAGAAGCTGCCAGGCACAGGGAAGTCCCATGCCTGGACTTTACCCTCTCTACCCTTGGCACACTTTTTATCTATGTGCTTCCTAGTTCTCCATTCTCCTGACACTTCTGTTTTAAGTAAAAGTGCTTGAATAAAAATATATGCATTGGGTTTTATTTAAATAGAAACAATGACTTATATAAATTCAAATTTCCATCAATAATTTTCATTATGAATGTACGCAGGCTCAAACCTGGGTCTCTCTGTGGGATCAAGTCACTTCCATTGGAAGCAGAGTAGGTGAACTGTAGAACACTCTTACTCTTCTACTTGAGTGATACAGATCTACTCCTGGTGGAGGAGGTCCTTCTGTCTATGTGTTGCTTTCATTAGTTGAGTAAAGAAACTGCCTTAGCCTTTTGATAGGGAAGAACTTAGGTTGACATACAAAAGAGAACTGAATGCTGGGAGGAAGAAGGCAGACAGATAGCCACCATGAAGCCTCCAGGTCAGACATGCTAAATCTTTCCCTGTAAGGCATGACCTCGTGGTGTTACACAGATTGGTAGAAATGGGTTGAATTGGGATGTGAGAGTTAGCCAATAAGAGGCTAGAGAGAGTGGGCCAGGCAGTAATTTAATTAATATAGTTTCTGTGTAATTATTTCGGGTGTAATCTAGCCATCTAGCCATGTGGCCAGGACAGAACAAAGCCCCCCACCCTGCTCCTCCTACTACATACTCCTAAATACCTGTACGTGCCTGGGAGGGTTAACAACCATAGGAGTGGTCACAAAACTGCACACTCAACTCCTTTGTCAGAAATTTTGCCTTACTCATCTCTGCCATCTCAGAACACTTTGTGAATTTTTGGTGGAACTACACCTAAACTGTGTATATAGGATATGTGTGCATAGATGCATATATGTGTATATGTACATAGATGTTTATCTGGATGAATATGGGTGAAGGCTGAATAGTGAGACCACTGTAAAAAAAAATGTGCTCTCATCCTCAGATCCTATGACAATGATTCTATTTAGAAAAAGTAGGTTAGAAGATTTGATTGAGACATGGTTCTCAAACAAGATCCTCCCAGGTTATCTGGGTCAAGACATAAATCCAATTGTCAGGAGCCCTTACAAAGGAAAACTGAAGATACATTAGAGACAGTAAAGAGAGAGCACAGAAGAAATGTGTGAAGGTGAGAGTGATGCAGTTACAAGGCAGGAAGTCCAAGAGCCATGCAATGCTGTAAGAGAGAGGGGAGATTCTTCCAGTCCTCAGATTTCTAGCCTCTGGAGTTGGATGAGGGTGCATTATTGCCAAGGAAGAAAAGTTCTAGTACTTTTTTATTGCAGAACTTGGCAATAAATTAATAAATTATACATACAAATATATGAATACATATGCATTGTTATATACTCTTATGTGTGTACATATCTACACATACATAGTTATGTATTTCTATGAATCACATCCATACAGAAATTATGTATTCCCAACATATGCCTGGATACTCTGTCTATATTCAGTTCATACTGAAATTTTGCTGCTTCTTTACTCTGAAGCAAATGTGGTCATGGCAAATCAGCACCTACTCTTCCAAGTGTCCCCCCACTGAATTCCACTTTAGTACTGAGGGATGACAATGTCTATCACTCTTTGAACCAATATTTGAGAAGTATCTCTAAGGCCTACCAAAGCTTTGCACTGAATTTGTCACACAAATTCTGAGAGAGCCCTCATCTGTGACTATAATTATCAATCACAATTGTCAACTTGATGAGATCTAGAATCATCTGGGAAACAAAGTGGGAAGTCTTTCTGTATATGTGTTGCTTTATTGGCTAAGAATAAACTATTTTGGCCAATGGCTTAGCAGAGTAAAACCAGCCGGGAAATCTGAACAGAGATATACAGAGAAAGTAGGTGGAGTTAGAGAGACACCATGTAGCTGCCAAAGGAGACAGACACCCAGAACCTTTACCAGTATGCCACAGTCTCATGTCAACACACAGATTAATAGAAGTGGGTTAATTCAAGATGTAAGAGCTAGCTAGAAATATGCCTGAGTCATTGGTCAAGCAGTGTTGTACTTAATATATATAGTTTATGTGTGATTATTCAGGTCTGAGTGGCCAGGAGTGAAAGATCAGTCTCCATCTACAAGGTTACAGGCATAGGTCCTCCCAAATGACCCTAAATTGTATCAGTTGTCAAACATCTAACTAGAGTAATTGAGACTTTGTAAATCTGACACACAAATACAACACTCTTAAACAATAATCTTTCTCTTCTTTTTTTTTCTCCAAGACCTTGTCAATAATCACAATATAAAACATATTACAACTTTAAAAGTCTCACACTCTTAAAAAGTTCAAACACTTTCAAGTTAAGTATCTTTCAAATAACCAAAGTCATTAAGCTATGGGCTCCTGTGAAACAGAAAAATTAGTTCCATGCCTTCTCACTTCAAGAAGGAAGAACCAGGTCACAGTCACAATTAGATCAAAACAGCTCCCAAATCCAACAATATAGATACCCCAGTTTCTAATGTCTCTAACTCACTCATGATCTACTGGACTTGAAAGGGCTCTGTCAGCTCCACTTTTCTGACTCTGCCTTCCAAAACACACATAGATTGTCTCAGAGGCTCAGGTTAGCTACTCTATGTCTGCCACTGTCCTTGGTGGTTACTCCAAGTTTTTGGCATCTCCAACAGGGTAAGGGATTCACTACAACTGAGGTTATATAATCACCAGTACCTTCCTGGTCCCTCTTCAGGGATCCCAACCTGGTTATGTGATGCCAAGCTTCAGCTTCTCTCCACAACACCTCCAACCATAGGGTCTCCACAGAAGCTGATACTGTGCCTTCACTTATACCTTTGCCTTCTATGATGTCAGCCAAGTCTCATATTCTTTCTGTGACTCCCTTCAATCCTGCAACTCTTCATCAATGGGAAGAAGAGTCAGGTGTTCTTTTTTCACTCCAACTTCCCTTCCTGTGGGTGATGGTTCTGCAGGGTAGTTCCTATCAGTAATTAAGTGTTCCTCAGTGTTAAGAATGACCTCAATAAATATGCCAGCTTTTCCTGTCTCCTAGTCTCATTCGAAATGCTTCTCTATGTATGCAGCCTTAAACCATGTTCTGAAATAACCCAGCTATACCCAGATCCCTTATATATTCCCTAACTGAGAAAGGACACAACTCTAGAACATGCCTGCTTGTCGGCTCAATTAGCTTGATGGAAGCTAAGTCTTCTAGCCTTCGTGGCAAGAAATCTGAAATGATCTCCAAATGTCTGTGGATTTATTCTATTGCCACTTACTTGGAGGAGAAAAATTACAAATATCTTGTGAGACATCTAGAGGTCTCATCATAGCTGGTAACCGTTTACAAAGTGGCCTTATATCTGTGCTTTTAATATTATCAGGAAAACACACATGCATGTCAATACACATGCCAGTACATGTGCCTACACACATGTATATATTAGTTACATACATACATATGCAAGCACATATGCAAACTCACACATGCACACACAAGCTCATACACTCACACACACAGACATGTATATATTGAGAGTCTCAGCAAAGCAAATCCAATCCTTTGTAAAACCAAACACGAAGTAAGATAGATTAACTAAGAGAAAATTTTGCCTTTAAAATATTCAGTTTGAACTAAAATATAATGTAGAGTAATATGTATTAAAGGAGAAGATGTTCTATCATTCTAGGACCCTTTGTGATACACTAACAAACATCAGAGATCAGTTCATGACCTAACCCATGGGGCCACTTTGAATTTTGTCTTTCCATGTATAAGCTGTGAGTCTTTGATAAAGTACCTAACATCTTTAAGCTCTGCTGTCCACATCTGGAAAACGGACATAGATTTTGAAATACTTTGCTGAAGTAGACAGAGGATGGAAACATTATGAGGTAGAGAAAGCAATTAGCAGAGTGCTTGACTTGCATTAATCTCTAAGTACTAGGCATTTATGTTACTGATTGATTGTGCTGTATATGCTACTACAAAATGTAGTGACTTAGAAAAATATACACTGTAGTTCCTGAGGGGGGAGAGTACAGACTGCTTAGCTAGGAGAGTGTGCCTGAGAGCCTCCTATGAAGAGTCATTTTGATATGTGCCAGAGCTCCTGTCACTCAAAGTCTTGATTGGCCACAAACCCTTATAGCAGAAAAGAAGGAAGAAGCCTTAAACCTGCTGGAACATCCTCATGATAGTCCATTACTTCATCTGCTCATATGAATGCAAAAATATAACATACTTCTACATATGTTTATTACCCATATATTCATGTAGATAGCTTAATAGATTTCATGGTGATTTCTTTTTGTCTTTTAGGCAAGTTCTCACATTCCACTTGCCGGAGTCAAAGACACTCTATGGCTGAAAAATATCTTGTATTTTTCATACTTCTGCTACCACCTCTCAAATGCTATAATTACAAAAATGCAATCCTCAACCTGGCTTTTGCCATGATCAGGATAAAACTTGGGGTTTCATAAATGCTAGTCAAGCACTCTACCACCTGAGCTATGTCTGCAGCCCCTAGTTTATGGTAACTTTAATGTTTCCACCCCCCAAAAAACATATACACTTATTTGTGATTCTCTCTCTCTCTCTGTTCCTCCCTCCCTCCTTTCCTCCCTCTTTCCCTTACCCCACCCCCGTGGTGTGTGTGTGTGTGTGTGTGTGTGTGTGTGTGTTTTCCATGGTATGAATGGGGTTCAGAGGACACGAGTTAGTTATCTCCTTGCACCCATGGTTTGTAAAGTTTTGTTGTAGAACAGTCTCTGAGTATACTATAAAGATGTGTTCCTCTCATGGCCAACAGCTAGACAGAAAGAGGTTAGGCATGACTCACGAACAGCCCAAAAAGAAAACCTTTTTCTGGACTGAAGGAGGGCAGAATCACCAGGAGAGGAAGGGAAAAGCAATATGAGCCTATTGTGCTGAAGAAAGGTACCACAATGTGGTAAAAGGCAGTTTTTAAAATGTGGGTAAATTTAAGACATAAGAGCTAGATAATAACAATCTTAAGAGATTGGCCAAACACATACTTAATAATGAGTTTTGGTGTGGTGGTGGACAGAGAAATTCTATCTACAAAGCTGGAACTCTGGTCCTTTGGCTGGACACCAACCCCCTGTACCCACTGAGCCACCTCACTGATCTCATAGAAACTTTTACCTTAAGAGCAGAAAAGACTGAACCGTTTCTGAAGACTGTCCATGCGACTTGAACATGAACATGTTAAGTTTGTAAACACAAAGAGGAGGTGGCATGAGCTGCCGTAGAGGAGGAAGAGAGATGCATATCTGAAAGGCAGATGGGAGGACGAGCAGGATGAAAATGCTGTGTATGAGGAAAACCTTGGAAAGAACTCAGAAAGAGGTAGAAGACAGATGGCAATGGGGACAGGAGAGCAAAGGGGTCAATGACAGACATTTGAACCTGCGCACTAACCTGATCACACAGGGAATGACTAAGACTGGTTTGAGCACAGCATAGAGTCGGGCAGCCTGACAAATCCCAGAGACAGGAGACTGTGCACCATTTTGCTCTCCATTCACTCTGAGAAAACTGCATGCCAATGCCCAGTAATGGGCACTAATGTATTCAAGGTCTCTTGACAGAACACTTTATCCTGCACTGTTCTTACAGTAGACAGTGAAATAAGAGTGTGTTGACGGAACAGCACTCAGTGAGTTGCCACCGTCAGCCATCTTCCTGAGTTGTGCTGTCCTAGCCGTGGTGGGCCACATTTGAGGCTATGGTAGTGCATCCTTTTATAGCTTCTTCTGAGCCACAGACTTTCATGCAGCTTTCATACAGACTGCTAAGCACAATAATGTATCGCGCACAGGAAGCCCTGAGTTGAGTGAAGTCCTGTGTGAATATACGCTGTTGACAGGGACATAGTCATGACCCTTTGATCCACGGAAGAATGGGAAAGCCCCCTTCCCCTACATCTATCCATATGCGGATAATGAGAGTGTGTGCAAAACACGTTTACCATGGCTATCTCCCCCTCGATGCTTATGACCTAGAGACTTCTCTCCTACAGAAACTGCTCGTGCTGAGATTAGCTAAAGGCATCGCCTTGATCCAGTTATATACATGAACTCTGCCTCCTTGTTGAATTCTATGCCATAACTCTGCCTCTCTGTTCAACTCTATGTTGTACAGAGCTATGTTGTACACAATGAGCTTCCAGGGTTTTACAGTTTATCTAGCAGACAGTCCTGTCTATCCAATTCCAGGTTTGGGTCTGAGTGTGTGTGTGTGTGTGTGTGTGTGTGTGTGTGTGTGTCCACCTGTCTATCTTTTGTTTTATTCCCCTGCCATGCCAGTGATGTCCAAATTCCCAGTCCATGCACGGATGTGGAAGAACTATCCCTGTTGTCCTCTCACAGCCTGTCTAGGGGCTCTGAACATAATTGGTTGGTAACCCAGTTTTGTTTCATAATTCTGAGAGTGGGACACAGTGTGCTAAGAGACACAGAAATTTTACCGTGGAGAATCGTAGTGACTAAGGCTCAAAACTCCAGTTGGTGCCTCTGATAGCCATGAACTTGTGTTCAGTTGAAAACAGAAAAGGATAAGGAAACACTGTAGAAATGACTACCAAGAGGATGGAATGAGATTCTAATTGAAAACAAACAAGTTTCAGGCTTATTGCAGCTTCCTCCCTCTATGCTTGAGCTCACAAATCATATAAGGAAGGATGCAAACGCTGAAAGGATTCAGGAATTGCTCTCTAGAGAGGGTGATTCTGAAGCTACAATGGTACCCTGTTGGGTAGGTATTAACACAGAAGAATCCTATTAACCAAGTGAAGTTTCAAAACACAGCAGAAGCTAGAAAGGAGGCTCAGTGGTTAAGAACACTTGCTAGGTTCAATTCTCAGTACCCACAGAGCAGTGGACAACCACCTATAACTCCAACTCCAGGGCATCTAATGCCCTCTTCTGGCTTCCGCTGAAACTAGCATGTGTGTGGTGCACATACACGTATGCAGTTATTCACATGAATACATAAAACAAATCTTGTTTTAAAAAACCCATCACAGATCATCTGTTCCAGTGTCTTCACTTTCTTTTCTTAAGCAACTCACTGGCTTGTTTAGAATTTATCCCATAGCGTCTGATTATAACAGTATCAGAAAGATGCACTGTGTCTAATTCTTCTTTCAATAGATACTTTTAATCCTTCTCTGATGCTGACTCTGTATCTTACTGGAGATTTGCCTTATTTGACTTCCTCACTCCAAGGTCTAGTCTGTAGGATAAGCTGAAGAAACCCTATAGATCAAACATGCTACACGACTTGGTGTATTAGTTTTTATTTCTGTCACAAATATCTGACAGAAACAACTAAAAGTAGGAAGGGGAGACAGGGCAGACAGATGAATCAGTGGTGCATAGCACTTGTTACTCTTGCACAGGATCTGAGTTAGGGTTCCAGAGCCCACATGGTGACTCACAACCAACCATAACTCCAGTTCCAGGAGATCTGAAGCCTGCTTCTGGCCTCTGTGGGCACCAGGGTACATGTGGTATAATCCTTATATGTGAACAAAATACTCATATTTATATCAAAAATGCTTCTAAAAAGTAGGAGGGACTAATATTGACTGATGGTTTCAAAGTCTATTGTTGAGATTCAACAGAGCTTCTTGTTTCTAGGTCTGTGGGGGAAACAGATTATCATGGCTGAAGTGTGTGGAGGGGCCCTATCGTTCATCTCATGGTGGTTGGAAAATTGACATCAAGCAAGAGAAAGTATCTAAGGACCAGACTCATCCTTAAAAGCATGGTCCTCATTTTCAACGTCTAACCCTTGTCATCAAGTTATTAATCCATAGTTAGTATGATCACCTCTCAGTAGGTGATTCTACTAGTTAGGACCAAGCTTAGACCCATGAGGAGTTTTAGGGACACACAACATATCCAAATTGCAGTACATAGGAACCAAACTCAAAATCTTTTCCTCAACAATATATAGGTGAGTAAGGATTAAATACTAGTCAAAGAAACAATCCAGAGAGAGGGGTTGTTTCTTTGTGGCAAAATCTTGCCTATCCTAACTAGAGAAGCCAGGTCTGAGATTTAAATGTCGTGTCACAATAAAGAAGAAAAACAATCACAGATACTAAAGTAATCGATTAGCTACGTGGAGAGTGAGATGCTAATGAACATAATCAATGCAGACCAAAGGAAACGTTTCCCAGGTCCCACCCAGAAGAACAAAGAGAAACTGAACATGTTAAAAGTAGCTTTAAAACATGACAAGGTCGTATGTGTGAAGGAAACAGCTAGCTGAACAGACAGGGTCGAAATTATGGGTGGTTCAGGGATGGCTTGAATCAGGAGCCTCTCTGTTTCTCTATTAGCGTCTTGAAAAACTGTATTTGTCCCTTATTCTAATCTTCTCCTTTTACTTTCTAGACAGCTGGATTTATAGGGCGTAGATCGGAATCTATTGGGAAAATTACCATTTTCAGTCATGGTTTCTTCTTTTTGAAAATGAAGATAATCCAACCTCTCTCATAATTACAGTCCACAAAGGGGAGCGGGTGGAAACGCGCACACAGTGTTTGTGAGACAATTCTCCCTGAAGTTCAACCCCAGACAGATGGTGCGATCTTCGAGGGCTTCAGCAGGACAAACTCCTTGTCATGTGAACACACTTACAACTGTTACAGTTGTTCCAACTGCTGCAAAATCCACATCCAGGTTGACACGCAGTCGGAGATTACAGCACATTCTGACTCCAATCTGTGCCCATTGGAACCTTCCACCGTCAGCAGAGCCTCTCCATTCTAAGGACGAGGAATAAAATAGTCACTCGTAGTTATTGTTCTGATATTTTCCAGTATTAAAAAGTAAAATTGATATGCAAATGTGTACCTCTTTAATGTATCCAATTTGATGAATCTGGATATATAGATCTATGTTATCATTGCCTCCAACAAAGTAATAAACATATCCATCACCTCTAAAAGTTTCCCTGTATCCTTTGTGTCTACATGTGTTGTGTTTGAATGTGAAATGGATCCCATAGGCTCATGTGTGTGAACAATTGGTCCCTGGTTGGTGGTGTTTTGGGAAAGGTCATGGAGTTTTAAAAAGCCTGATGTGAGGAAGTGGGTCACTGAGTCACTGGGAACAGGCCTTGAGGGTTTATAACACAGATCCATTTACTATTCACTGTGTTCTTCCTGGCTGAGCATGCAACATGACCAGCCAGCCTCCCGCTCCTGTCACTACGCATTCCCAGCCTGATGCTGTGTCTTTCTTCCTCATCACTATGGACTGGGTCCTTCTGGATCTATAAACCAAAATAAACCCTTTCTCCTCTGTTTATTGCATTGTCCAAGTTATTTTGTACATCAAGAGGAAAGTAATCAAAACAGTGTCATGGTTAGTTTTTGTTGCCAACACAGCATAACTTAGTCACAAGGGAAGAGAGAACGTCATTTGAAAAATAACCTTGATCACATTAGCCTGTGGGCATGTCTGTGGAACATTGTCTTGACTGCTAATTGAAGCATGAGGGCTCAGCCTACTGTGGGCAGTGACGCCCCTGGTCAGAAAGGCCTGGTGGCCTGTGTATAAAAGCTAACAGAACACAAGTCGATAAGCAAAGTTCTCTCATTGTTTCTGCTTTAGTGTCTGCCCTGACCTCTCTCAGTGGTGGAGCATGACCTGGAAGTGTAAGATGAATAAACCCTGTCCTCCCCGTGGTACTTTTAGTCACGGCATTTATCACAGCAACAAAAATCACAGGAAAAGCAGTATACGGTAAGAATACGTAACATGAAACCTACCTGATTGTTTTAGGTATCACATGTGAAACACGTGCAAGAGTCAGATGAACAGGAGGGCCTTGTTGTTGTTAAGCTGATCACTACCTGCTAACAACCCATACTGACTAAATTCCCTTTGGAAGTGAAAACTTCAATTATTGGGACTTTCAAGAGCTAACTCTGTTCTGACTTCAGTTTTCTCAACAGACACTTACATGAACATTATGATTTGATTATGAAATATCCTCCATAAACAGACTTTAGCAAAAATTTCCAGTAGAGTCCTAGTTCCCATCTGAAACTTGTGAGCAGAGTTTTGTTGTCTATGGTTTTGCATTCTGATCTTCTGAACTCCCACCAGAATCACTTGACAACAGCATCCTTAGACTTATGTAGCTTATAACTCCAAGACCTTCTATAAACTTTTATATGTATCAAGTTGATATTCAGGTTTAGCTCAACAATAACCCCATTTCTTGTTATCAATTTTCTGTATCACTTTCTTCACTGATGCAAGAAAATGTGTGACAAAAGCAATTTAAAGAACGAGGGGTTTATTTTATCTTTAAGTTGAAAGGGATCCATTCTACCATAAGAGGCAAGTCATGGAGGCAGGAACAGAAGGATGGCTGGTCCAGTTGTCCCAGTAGTCAGGAAGCAGAGAACAGGAAGTGGATTCGGGCTATAAAACCTCAAGGCCAGTTCACTGATCTGTTTCACACAACAAGGTTCTACTTCCTGAAGGTGTCATTGCCTCCTTAAACAGAGCCATCAGTGAAAAACAAAGTGATCATATACAGGAGCCTAGCAGGGGCTTTCCACATTCTAACCACAACACCTGGTGTCTGAGAGTCTGCTGAGGAAGCCAGAGTCCCCAGTAGAGCTGACTCAAGAGAGGCCAAGGAAAGGCCCTTCCGAAGCTCACTGAAGTTTATGCCATAACATCAAACATTGCTGTTCCCAGATTTGGACCTGTGAGATCTTTAACATCTTCTCTGCTGGACTTCCTAGTGTTCCTTTCGTTCAGTCTTTCATTGATATTCTTCCATCCTTGTGGACTGGGATGTCGCTGTATGCCATTGTATATTACAAGTATGCAGCCATTCTGATTGTACAGAGGTTTACAGCTTAGCAATTACCTTGAACAGTCAATGAGACTGGATTTTCGAGACATCATTGGGACTCTTGAGACCATAAAGATTCTCAGTGTTGGACTAATTACTAACTACATTTTGTTGCATGAGGATGGTCATGAATTCCTATTGGCCAAAGGCAGAATTCTGTGGTTCAAATCTGAATTGTTCTCCACAGGCTCATGAGGTGGTTTTTGTTTTGTTTTTGTTTTTTTTTTTTGGTTGGTTTTTTGTTTTGTTTTGTTCTTGTGTGGGTGTTTGGGAGTTAACTGAAGGGCCTTATATGTTCGAGGCGCTCTTCCTCTGAACTACATTCCCCACACTTGGATTATCTGTCCAACACCCAGTCCCCAACCTGTAGCTCTTTCTTCATATTCCTGTGCTGAACTGACATGGTTAAAGTTATCAACTTGATAAGCAATACACTTACAAGGAGACATCATAAAATACCAACTTCTAGACACCATTCTATGTGTGCAAAGCACGTCTCACATCTGACCATCTCCTGCCTCCTTTATGGTGATGTCAATATTCCCCAATGCTGCACAGCTTCCTTATGCAGTCATGACACGTGCCAGGATCATAACACTTCTTCCCTCTGGCTTTTCTATTTGTGCGTAAAGAAATAGTTTTATGAGCAAATGTAGGAACATATGAATTGCTATAATTTTATAGACTCTAATTACATAATTTTATTTAAAAATTTAATGTCATTTTAAAATTGCATTGTGCTTTAAAAAGGCTACCATTACTAGGAGGCAGAGAGTAGAGATTTGAACACTTCGTAGTTCTAAAGCTGAAGGAGATCGCTATACTCATTGACTAGGAGACAAGGCTTCCAGATGTCAGGCCCCAGCATCTCTAAATCTACAACTGATGCTTGTGCCATCACACCGTGCAGTTTTTAAACTTTGGTCTTCTTTTTCAAAATGTATTTTACAATGTAAAATTTTACATAGCAAATCGAGCTGAATAGGCCTAATTAATAATTTCACTACACTGATGGCTAATGTGCTTTGAAATTGCCTGGATATGAGACTCTGGGAGCTAGAACTCAGATCAGCCAATGTTTGAAAAGTGAGGCCAATGCCACACAGAGAATGGCCTTTGGACAACAGTCTATCCCTCTGCTCCTTGTTCTGCTCTTCTTGGTTCTGCTATATCTTCTTTATAAAAATGTGTGAACTTAGTTTCTAAGAGGAAAAATAAATATTATCTACCAACATGGAAGTGCAATACAGTCTGTGTGTTCTCTGAGAAGTCCTCAAGTGTGTCTGCTAAGACGTCTTCTGTGGAAAAAGAGAAAAAAATGACGGAAGGAGGGGAAAGAGAAATGGATGGAAGGGATTTGGGGAGGGAAGGGCGAAAGGAGAAGACAAGGCAAGTACATTTTGTTTTTAATCATCAGAAGAAAATGTTTTTCCATGAAATTTATGGGGTCAATCTCTTTCTTACGATAAATATGCATATCTCACTGAGCAGATGGAAAACATTAAAAACGTATTTTACTTTGGCCTGAATGTCTAACCCTAAGCTTTTATGATTTTAACTTTTTTTTGGCTAAGAAGCCCATAAGCTTCACTTATCCTTGTAAATACTTTTCTCATAAGCAAGAAACCTAAGAGGTTAGCTATTTTTTCCACATATATTAAATAATTGAATCAGTCAGAATTCAGTAAGAGAAAAACCAACAGGGGAGATAGTAGTAAGCTAGAATCCTTAAAGCACAAAACATATAAAGCTTGTGGCCCACTAAGGTCAAGCCCACCCATGACAATCTTTCTTTTGGTCAACTTGAAATAAGTGATGAAGACCTTTATTCTAGGTCCACTCTGTTGCTGGGACAAACACCATGACCAAAAGCAACTTCTGAAAGGAAAGGATTTGTGGTGTTTGCACATCTAGGTATAGTCATAATTAAGGGCATGTGGGCATATGTTCAAGAATTGATTGACTCAAAGGCAGGAAACCTGCTGCTCCACAAAGCATTACCTCCAGCCAGGGAACTCACTCTCAACCTGGAAGTACAAAGAACCATGGAGGATGTTGCTTTATGGCTAGTGTAGACTTACCACGGAAAATTTCAAGAACAGACATGGGCTGAGCTCATCAAAGTTCACATAGTGCTTTTGAGTAGGTGGGGAAGACTTTTAAGAACATACCTTGCTCCCTACATCCTATGACAGGACAGAAACCGCAGGGGTCAAGATCGTATCTGTGAAGAAGGCTAGCAGGACTTCAGCAGTCTCCGGAAGTCTAAGTAAGCTAGAGGAGAGATGTGTAGGATAGAGGCCATTGTTCCTAGATGGTTTAATTTCTATGTCTACAGAGGCAAGTCACACATCTTACTAATATTTGGTGTGAGATTCTAATCTATTATACTCTTACTTATCAGTTCCTGGGATGTGTGTATATCTTACTTTTCTATGAATGCAGTATTACTCTAAATAAATAAACGAGGCCTAAGGACTCACAGCAATGGTGAATGTGATGCAAGCTTTAATTATCAACGTGACACAGCCTACGGCAGTGGTTCTCAGCGTTCCTGATGCTGTGACCGCTTAATACAGTTCTTCATGCTGTTTTGACCTCCAGCCATACAACTAATTTCTATTCTACTTCATAACTGTAAACCTGCTACTGTTGTGAATCGTAATATAGATATCTGTGTTCTCTGATGGTCTTGGTTGACCCTTCAAAGGGGTTGCAACCCAGAGGTTGAGAACCTCCGACCTACTGTCCTCTGAAAGAGAACCGCAATAAAATATTGTCTACGTTGAATTTGTCTGTGGGCATGTATATGAGGGATTAGTTCAGTTAAAGTCATCGATGTGGGAAGACCCAGGCCACCGCGGCAAACTCCGTTCCTTTACAACAGTGGTTTGAATTGTTCTACTAGTGGACCTATCGGGCTGAGAGCAACCAAGCAATGAGCATACATGCAACCATTTCTCCTTGCTCCTGACTGGACCTGATAGGAGCAGCTATTTCAACTTCCTGCCACTTGACTCCCTTGCTTTAAAGGATACCTGGAACTGACAGCGAAAAATGTACATTGTCTCCTAAGTTAATTTTTGTCAGTATTTTTATCACAGCAACAGGAATGAAAGTAGGGCAATGGTAATATTAAAATAGCATCCCTTTGATGCCATTTCAAGTGTGGCGTGTTAGTTCTACTCTCCATGGCTGCAGGCAATGCTCTGTAGAAACCGGTGTAGCAAACACTCAGAATCCTGGGAATTCTTACTCAGAGACATTGAGGAAAGTACGTGTAGGGCCACATGTTTAAACATATGAGGTGTTTTGACAGGTGTATTTTCAGCAGAGATATTTTTTCTTCAAGAGAAAAAATTGTTTGCAAAGAAATCATCATTCCTACAGCAGGGCCAGATACCACCCAAGTGCCATGTGAAGCACACATAAATCGGGGATTGGATTGCATCTCCACAGAACTGCACATAAGGGCAGTGCCCTGCATGCGGGCACCATCATAAAAGGTAAACTGCACCCATGAAAACCCCAAAATATAACAGGCTGCATGAACAAGTCCTGCAAAATGACTATACCAGGTGCTATGTCAAGGCTGATAAGAGAAATTGTATAAAGTTTGACCTTCCGTGAAGAGCTACAGGTGGTCAATGGCTACTAAGGGGGCGGGGAGGAGAATCAGGTTCCTCCCTGGACAAGCCCCCGTGTAAGTTATCCTGTCCCAAGTGGTCAGCCGTGGATGTGTGCACATAGTAACGATGCCAAATGGACTCAAAAGATTGTATGTGCAGATTTGGAGGGGGACAAAGGTAGGAGTACCTATGTATGATGTTCTCAAAGAGGTACTAAATAAATGTAAAAGGAAAGGAAACACAGGAAGTAGCTCTGTTAACATGCTGTGCCGCACTGTCAGGCCAGGGGTCAGCTCACAGGAGACAGTGCAGCACAGAACAATTTGGAGTCTAGCAAAGTCAGACAAAACGCTGACTTTCTCATCATTATATAAAGCCTTGAAAGACACTCGTTCCACATATATCTTAAGATTCTCTTCTAAACGGGCTAATGGACCTATCCACAGTGCCCTAGAACAAGTGTCAATTACTAAAAACATGGTGCTGGGTTTGATGGCTCCACTACTTCTTAAATCTGTGTGTGAGAAACTTCATACCCAAGACAAAACATCGCTAAGTGAGGCTACACTAAGCACTTCCGTCCTTGATAGATCTGCCCTTGTAAACAGGTTACTAGGGTTTTTGTGGTGGCTTCGCTGTCTTCCGACCTCCTGCCACATGAGAACACTATGTCCCTTCCTTCTGAAGGATACTGTTTTCAAGATGCAATCTTGGGGGAAATATTGGTTCTCCCAGATTTTACCTCTGCTGCCACTTTCATCAGAATATTCTGCCTCAAAAGTCTGAAGAGAGCATTTCCAGTCTTCATAAGTCAGTCAGCTCCAGGTGCTCTGTGGCAGATGCGCGAAGGTACACTGAGATATATCTTACGTACTGTCACCGTGTGATGGGTGGTCTGAACTCTGCCAACACTCTCTATTATCGCATCTTCAACTGAGGAAAGAGGGAAGCCTGTCCAGTTATGGCTAAGCAGGAGCTGGGTGTTCTACACTAAGAGCCTGAGTCACGGGAGGGAGTCAGTCATGTGACAAGGGACTCACAGAAAAACCATATCTACTTTAGGACGGAGTTGTCTGAAGCAAAAGCCACTGCACAGGAGACCTGGCTCATTCACTGAAATGGGTTCAGCATTCTGAAATAAACAGAAGCACTGAGACACCGACTCCTTTTCAGGAAGAGCGCATAGTTCACCATATTCTGTGAAACACAAAGGTACTTCCTGGCTGTTCTGTAGGGCTGGGCAGCGCAGGAGTCTCTTGAATGAAGCCAGTCATGCATTAATGTGCTTCTTAATGAGGTTCTTTCTTTGCAGGGGCTGGCGATGGACCAGCCAAAAAGAATGAAGAGGGAAGAGCCCCTCAAATGAGTGTTGGCCTCTGGCCATTCTTCTGTCTAGGGTTAAGAAATATTGATCCCATACACTCTTAAAAAAAGTTTCTAGGAGTGCCTGCCTGTCGAGGGCAGGGGTGGTGGGCAGAATGTTTTCTATAAGAGAGAAGATAGATAGATGATAGATGATAGATAGATAGATAGATAGATAGATAGATAGATAGATAGATAGATAGACAGACAGATGATAGATAAAGATAGACAGACAGACAGACGATGATAGATAGATAGATAGATAGATAGATAGATAGATAGATAGATAGATAGATAGATAGATAGATAGATAGATAACCGCAGAGGGAAGTCCAAGGCAGCTTCTTTATCGGCTTCTTTCTAGCTTGCACTTGGGTCCCAAAGACCTTTACTTTGGAACCATTTTTTTAAATTTCTAACAAAACTCAGCTTTGTTTTTGAAAGAAAAAAAAAACTAAATGTCCTGTGTTCATGTAAAACTGACCCAGACAGAGAGCTTGATACACCACTGTGAGTTAGTGAGCAAAACAGAGCCTATAAACACAGCAGTGGTCAGGCTGGTAAATCAGAGCGTACGGAAACACACACACGATAAGGTACAGCAATAAGGCATGGGATTAGAGGGGAGTCTTTCAAACTTTAACACCCTTGTCCTTGAACTTCTCTATAGTGTTCCTTCAAATAATATTCTAGCCTTGGATTACAAATGATTTCCAGGGGCAGGGAGCTTATTACTTTCCCAGACAGTTCTAGCACTTGGAAGCTTTCTTTGTGTGGACCCAGCTGGTAATCCCTGGGGTTTTCCATCCTCATATCACAGTATTGCCTACATTTGGGGCCACATGGAACAAACCCTGAATTTTATAGGGTTCCCCTTCTCAAACGGCAGCTCTCTCTGCTGTCAAGAGTGTAACAGTCAACATTTCAAGGGTCACTGTGAGATTACATAGGAATCTCTTCATAAAAGATTTAGCATTCAATTTGACAGGTGACTAGGCTCACTAGATGCCCATGTCTTTTATATTATTCTCCATGTAGCAGACTTTCAGGCAGTTTTGGACACTGATTATATAGACTGTCATTAAGAATATGCAATTTTATGTTATTTATTTGGTTTGCATAGAGTGGGGGTATGGGTGGGGTTTATTGTGTGTGGATTGGACCCAAGGACTTATGTATGCTAAGCAAGTGCTATATCACTAAGCCCCCTCCCCAGTGAGAAGTATGTAAGTGAAGATGTAAACAAATTCAACTCGCCTGTTTTATTTTACCACAGCTGCAGGAAGAAACCATGACTGATCAGAGGACCAGCTACCTACTGTGATTGGAACAAAGACAGTAAGACTGAATTTTCAGGAAAGTCAGCAGCACACGCTTCAAACTCACCATGACGGAGGAAAGGGCAGACAACAAAGGGACAGTGGTTTCTGACAATGGGAATCAGAAATCTCTCGTAGATGAAAAGTGTGGCCTCATGCATTGCAAGCACTTTAGCCCCGCAATCCCTTCCACTCTCCAATCCACTCTTTGGTGCCTACTCTCATTCACATAAGGTTCTGAACTTAAGAGGCATACATCACCTTGAAGGACTTGAGGTTCACACTAAGAACAGTGGATGTCCTGGAGAGGCAAGGAGGCTTAGCATACACTTGGAATGTGCCATGCATACTGTAGCATGCAAGTGAATCAGATTCTTAAGTCACCATTGAGTGGGTCAAATATCCCAGAATTCATTACTCCATCAGGAGCAGGGGCTGCTTGATTCTCCCATGGAGTGTACAGTAGACCACAGAAGACTGAGGGTACCAAAAAAAGGGTAAGGAAAGCAAAAAGAAGAGAGGGCTGGAGGTAGAAACAGATTTAACCACAAACAACTTGTAAAAGGAATGGCGGGCTGCTTCCCACCACCCGCCCGGCTAGATTTACCCAAAATAATTACACGGAAACTGTATTCTTTTAAACACTGCTTGGCCCATTTGTTTCTGCCTCTTATTGGCTAACTCTCACATCTTGATTAACCCATTTCTAATAATCTGTGTAGCACCACGAGGTGGTGGCTTACCGGGAGAATTCTAACCTGCGGCTGTCTCAGAGAGGAGAGTCATGGCATCTGCCTCATTGCCTTCTTCCTCCCAGCATTCTGTTTGGTCTACTTCACCTATCTAAGCTGCTGTCCTATCAAAAGCCAAGTCTGTTTCTTTATTAACCAATGAAAGTAACACATAGACAGTTAACCCTCCTCCATCAAACACTTGCAGCAGAAACACTGTCTTCAGATCAAGGTGAGACTGCACCTAGCTCCTGGGACTTGGAACAGGAAGTAAACTTCAATTTGCCCTTACCCAGGAGCTTCATGCTCCCAGCTCAGATAGCAGACCAATGCTTTTCTTTCAGTTCAAGGACAGAAGCGAGCAACAATACAGCTCTGACAATTGTGCTGGAGGTCTTGCAACAATTACCTCTAAAGAATGGCTGGCTCCATGGCTTCAACCACCGTGAGGAACAATGCATCAAGATGGAACAACACATATAATGCACATTAAATACCTGCAAACATCCGCCCATAGTATTCCATAGCCACTGTCAACAAGTTGGGCTGTGCAGTTGCTAGAAGGTCGGAAGCAATTATTTTTAAATTCCTACAAAGATTTGGGATGCTATCGCGTCTTCCTTCTCTGATTCAATCTTTCTTCTTTAGTGATTTTTCATAGGGAAATATTCAATTTTCTTTTCCCTGTTCTCTGCTTCTTCCTCTCCATTCCCTCCTCTTCTTGAGCCGTCCTGATTCAAGGCACACACTTGCAACTGATGTTCTAATGTTAACTTCAAATCGTTCAAGACCGAAAGTTCTGTTGGGTTGACTACCAATGAAGCTTCTCAGCTCTTGTGTCCTGCTCCATTTACTCACATAACCCAGGAACCCCACCTCTTCCTCATCATGGCGCTTCCACGTGCTGCATCCAGGGGAACCTTTTATTCTCTGCCTGTTTGACACAGTCTTCCTTATAGGTGTCACCTGCCCTCGAGTGGTTCCAAACCCTAGGCTCTGGTGCCCTACAATCGTGAACCTAGAGGTTCCAGTCTGCAGGGCAGTGTCTCCAGCAGCACTGGGCATGAGCAAATATGCCTGAGTCTGTCTAAAGCCCGCCAGAGAGGAGCAGGAGCGTCACTCAGTCTCACAGGGGCAGAATACGAGAAAAAGTTTTGAAGAAGTAAATAATCTTGTGATGCTGTTATGCATTCTACAAAATAGAAGTCTCTTTCCAAAATATCACTAACGTGCAATGTAAGTACGCTCTTGGCACGTCTCCAATCAGGATAATTGCCGCGCCATCTCTGCCGAGAGGGATAGAATTATATGGGAACAATAAATTGCTCAGCTCTCTTTGAGAATTCAGTTGATTCCATCAAAAGGAAAAAAGAACCCAGAGTCCCTTCGAATATATTGGAAAATGAAATATAGACTTATTTCATGTATTCAGAAGGAAACCTTAGTCTCTAAACAGAATATTGCTGTCCTAGAAGTATTTAAATGATGACATAGATCAGAGAGACTTCAAATGACAGGTTATGGGAGACAGTCCTGGGATATAATGGTTTTAGGAAATAATAAGAGCAATTTCGTCTCATTATAAACAAAGGGACGTTTCCCATTCAGAAGATGAGACAAGATTGTCATGTGAAAACTCTTTAAAAACATTTCTCCCAAGTCATTCCTACTACATAAAAAAACTAGACAGTTTGAAATTGTGTTCCCGTTTCTTAAGAACTAAAATTGATTTCTAGTTTTAAGAACACCTTGTGCAATTAATTATATCCACAATTGCTTAAAGAAGGGGAACATGGATGACCAGGGTCTCCAAGGACATACATCAGGATGCTCAAGGCTGCCACAAGAACTGAACACAGATTCTACATATACTTGCATAGCTATATGGACATATGGGGTATGGTGTATACATTCCTTTTCACTCATAGGCAGAAGGTCCAAGGACTTCACTGACTCTAAAGAGGCTCAAGGCCGTCAAAATGTTAAGAAACTTTTTATGGATATCACCAGATACTGAATTTGTGAGACCTACTTTCTGGGCCAGTTGGTCCTATTGAATATGTCTACAATGTTTAGCATATAAACCCCACCTTTGTTCAAAGATGGGAACGACATCACTTTGAAGGCTCATGTTCCACTTACATTTTCCATATCATTTAAAAAATGAATAGAGTAAATGAACAAGAGCTCTTTCCTTTTTGTCTTCTAGAAGAACTTGGAGATCTGCCAACTAGCTAACAAAGTGATTAACTGTGGTCTGGTACATGCCCACCCAACCAGACCATGAGCTACTTAGCATTAAAAAAAGGATATTTTATGAGTTACAGGGACGAACACAACACGACATGTAACCACAGCCTATGATTTCAGCGTGGATGAATAACCCTTGAAACAATAAATCATGTCTATTTTAAATAAATCAAAAGGATCAATTTACTGCACTGATTTCTACCTAAAATTGACTCAAAGGAAATATAATTGCTACAGTAGAAACAAAAAAAGAGACTCCTCCTGGGCAGTGAGCATCTCTGGAAGGCACTTCAGACTCCATGACCAGGACAAAGCAGAATCTTTATCTAAAACTAGGCTTCCACACCAGTAAAATCCTGAAAGTCTAACCTAGCAAAGTGTCTTTCATTTGTGGCACATATATTGGGCTGGATAGTTTTGTGTCAACTTGACACAAACTAAAGTCATCTGAGAAGAGGGAACCTCGATTAAGAAAATTCTTCCATAAGATCAGCCTGGACTGTACATAGGCAAGCCTGTAGGGCATTTTCTTCATTAGTGTTGACATGGAAGGGCTCTGGCCACTGTGGATGATCCCTGGGCTGGTGGTTCTAGGTTCTATAAGTAAGTCATGGAGAGCAAGTCAGTAAGCAACAACCCTTTATGCCCTATGCATCAGTTCCTGCCTCAAGGTTCGTGCCCTGTTTGTGTTCCTGCTCTGACGTCAGTGATGAACAGCAGCATTGTAAGTCAAATAAATCTTTTCCTTTCCAAGTTGCTTTGGTCATGGTGTTTCATCACAACAATTGAAACCTTAACTAAAATATATATAATAATAATAATAATAATAACTAACAACAACCTTGGTGACTTGTATCCTTTATGATAATAGACTTAATTAAAAGAGATTTCAAATAGGTGTCTATGCTCTGGGGAATCTTTTTGATTGTCTTCTGAGAAGTAAGGAGTGCATCACTAAAATGACAGATGCACCGACCGTGCCCAGTTTGTCAGGCATCTCCCTGTCCCTGACGCATCTCTACCCTCTGTAAGGCAAATTAAATGAGTCCACAGCTAGGTGGAAAGCTGAATCCTCATCTGTGTGGGTAGTCATCTCCTCTTACACTCAAGTCAGTCATGTTTCTTCCTTTCCGTCTCTCTGGTTGTTTCCTGGCCTTCTGTCCTTGCCCCTGTAGCTTCCCTTTTCTCTTGTCTTCCCCAGAGAGGCTTTCCAGTGAACTTGGGCCTTGACAAAGGACAAAGATTGACATTAAGGGCTGGGGATGTGTTTTTATCTCAGAAATAAATTCTTTGCACAGTCTGAATCAGGGTCAGGGGAAGTGCAGAATGAACATCAATGAAAATATTTTAATCAGCCACCTTGGCATACATATAAAATGTTAAGCACTCAAAAGTATGCGGATGGCCCTTTTTTCTTTTAAAAAGAGTTCAGTGGTTTTTTTTACTAGGTGTAGCATTTCCATTTGGAATGACAAAAAATGCTGTGAACAGGGGTAATCTTTTCACAGTTCAGAGAATGTATTTAATGCTCCTTACCTGAATATTTAAAAATGCTGAAATTGGGTAATTTAATATTTTGTACATTGGCCATATTAAAAATAGCAAGTGGTACCTAGCTCAAACACAATAAAAAAACTTTTCAGATTACTGAAGTCCTAAAAAAAACCCATTACAGTCTACTTTTATGTCTTTTCTTCTGCCTTTAAAGTTTTTTATTTGATTTATGTGTGTGGCAAGGTATGATGTATGTATGCATGGCACACAATTGGGAGGTTAAACATGTGGCGGTCAGAAGGCAACTGTCTGCTGCTGCTTCTCTCTCTCTGCCACACACTCTGGGACAGAACTCCGGTTGTCACACTTGTACAGGCAGGGCTTTTATTCACCGAACCATCTCACTGGTCCCTCTAACTTCTTTGAGTTTTCTAAATGCTTCTGAAGATAGGATGTAACCCAATCCCTCAATGCTTCTGTGACTCAAAACAACCGCTGCTTTTCCCATCATTTTAAGCACAAGCTATGTTCTAAATGATGGGTTCATTCAGGGTGACCCGGCTCCTTTCCTCAGCCCAGGACTATCAGCGAAGGAGACTTTCTTAAATGAGGCATCTTCTAGGTGGAGAGCAGGCAGACAGAAGAGCTGATGGGACAGTGGGACTTGCAGGGACTCTCATCTTAGGTTCTGTGTCACACAGGAGTATGTCAATACTTCCTATTTCATTGACCCAACTACATCATGTGACTAAGCAAGGACAGTCCTATACTTTTCTATGTCCATCAAGGCTTGATCCTGGAAACCTGACTATGGCGAAGAAAGGGTGAAGAAAAGACAGACCCGAGCACAGAAAACCTGGGATTGAGTGGAGCACACCTCTTATACAACAGCCCAGAACCTCAGTGGCCTTATTATGCAAGCACAGGGGAAGAAGCAAACTAGACTCCATAGGAGGTCTCTGTAAACATCCTGGAGGAGAATGCTGTGATCATTGGCTTCTGTGTACTCTGTCAACATTACACAAAGGCCAGAGGAAGGCTTTGCCAATCTTCTGGGTCTAAGGCTTTGATCCTTGTCAATAATACACATTCACTCAGGGCCTCCTCAGCTTCCCTCATTAGGGAAACATTTCTCCCATGAATCTAGGTAGTACAACTTTTTACTGAACATTATGATATAATAGAGTCTTTCTGATCACCAAATTTTACTGTCCCTGCAAAGAACAAACCAAATAAACTATAAATGGCATTGTATCCATCTCATGATGGTTTCCACCAAAGATCTGAACATGGGTTTTCTCCAGAGACTAAAAAACTAAATGACACACACCTAAGATGTAAGGAAAGGACCTTGCATGCATTGTAGAAGCAGAACGAAGTGACTAGGCAGCTTCCAGGCTAACACTAGCAGTCCGCTGGGCTGTGGGTAAGACTACCCTTTGATTAGTTTTAGTTCTTTCCCCTGGAGGAACCTTCCATGCACACAGCTATCATGGCCATAGATCACAAACTTTGAAAAGTCTTTTTCTTTGAAATCTACTCAGTTGTGAATTGAGTGTAGGATTCCTACACAGACTCCTGGTCTGACGCCTTTGGAAGGTGGGGGAACCTGCAGAGAGTGAAACTCAGTTGGAAGAAGTAGTTCACTGTGGTGTGCTTTCTGCTGGTCACCTTGTCTCTGTCCCCCTGCTGTTTCCTTCTATGCTTTTCAGTCCCATGGGGGTGAGTAGCATTGCCCCAGAAACCATGGAGTCTAGGAAGCCATGGGCCAGAATCCATCTCTCTTGAATTTATGCTAAGCATTTGTCAGAGCAACAAGAACCCTGGCCTACTCCTTTGATATTTTAATGAGAAACAAGAACTTTCTATAGCTATAATGCATATAACATGTTTTGAAATACTTATACACAGCAAATGGCCAATTCAAGTCAATTGGGGCAGGCTTTAACACTTATATTTGCCACTATTTTGAGAAGCAAATTTTTAAAAAAGATTCTTTGTTAAGTTCAAGAACACAACAGAAAATAGAAAGCATTTTGATTCATTGTTGGAACTAGAGGTGGTTTTACTTTTCTTATGAGTATTATGGTATTGTGGACAATCTTTATTAGAAAACATCACCAAGTGTTACCAGAAAGAGTGCTGGGGACACAGGCCAGATGCTGTAGTAGATACCTTGGTACCCACAGCAGTCACCCTGATGGCAATTCCCCTTTTAATTATCAAACATGTATTGCTTTAGAAATGTGATTTTCTATTACCCCCTTTAATTCACTTTTTCATTATCTAAGGAAGTCTCTTAATTTACTCCACAACAGCAATGTTGGGAGCAGGGAGGGTGACTGGCACATTTCCTGTGATTCAAATTCTGTCCACTAGAGCCAAAACCAGTACCCTGACTAGCACCCCTACACCTCAGAGGGCAAGAATAAGTTGGAAAGAGCTTAGGTCCCTGAAACAGCTTCCTAACACTCAGTTCTCAGTACCCCAGCTTCATAGGCTGTGAACCACAGGAGTGCCCTTTGCAAGGCCTGGGAAGCCTGTCTCAGCTCAGCTGAGCACTTCTGGGTCACATCAACACACTGTAACACCAACAGTGGAGGCTGGGATGTATTTGTAACACTTTGGTTCGGTAAATTTACACTTCCCCAGGGCCAGGTGATCTTAGTCCTCTGTTAGTTTCCAACTTTCCAAGTATCCATGCACATTTGGGCCAGATTAGCCTGGGTAACAGGTCGCATTTCTGGGTTTCCTCAGAAATATTAGTGCTGGGATTGAGATTCAGCCAACATGTCTTCCACTGAGGAGTCCCTAGGGAACAAGAGTAGTTTTCATTTCAGCGATTTTCATGAGGCCAACGGTCTTCACAAATAATATCACCTTTTGGAGCTTGAATTCTAAACTGATCAAGATTTTAAAAAAAAAAGCACCTCTTACAAAAATGGAAGAACAGAAGAACAGCTTTTGTTATAGGTAAAGGTCTTACTTATAGGTAAATGGGCCATGTAACTCATATCCAAACCCCAGCAGTCATGGGTCATTCTTAATGAGAATAGATACTCTGGACATGGCTGAAGCAGCTGTACCTGAAGAGCCTAGAATAATGTTCTTTGCAAGAATTGTAAAAATTCACTCAAGCAAATGAGAAGAGGGAGGAAAGAATGGACCAACGAATTACCTCAGGGATGATCAAGAAATGCTGCAAGATGTATTGTAGGGAAGAGAAAAAGGTACGCAGCAAACCTCCCACTGATGAGAGAGGAGCAAGAAACCAGGTTGAGGTAGATGTGCCATCATTTCCCCCATGAACCCTCAACTTAAAATGACAAAACCATGTCATTCCTGACCAGATGGAGAGACAGACAGAGAGGAACAGAGACAGACAGAGAGACAGAGAAACAGAGAAAGACAGAGAGACAGAGACACAAACACACAGAGAGATACACAGAAACACAGAAACACAGACCTGGAAAGGGCCTAGAATATTGGACTTCCTAGTGTTTAATGTCTACGGAATAGAACCTTCTGGGAAGAATACTGTCATGCTTCAGTGGGAAAAATGGCCCACATATTTTCTTGATGAAAACTCAGAGAACTGAGACTCAGAGAGCTGCAATTATAATCCACACTCTTTATTTTCTCATCTTCTGCGTTTTCCAACACCAGTAGAATCATCCTCATGTGTTAGAGACCATATTAAACTGAGCCAGAACAAAAGATAATGTGGTCTGCTAAGCTGCCATGAAGAGCTAGAGAGGTGGGCTCTCAAACATTCCCCTAGCATTCTACACCACTGCTGGGAATCAAAGAAAAAGCGATAAAGGTGGTCATAAAACTTCTTACCAAAAAGATGTTTTTAGTTCATGAATAGCGGCTTTGACACCCCACCCCCCACCTCCCACACACCGTCCTCAGATGTTTACTCTTGAAGGCAGACTAACACCACAGGCATGAGAGTAGTTGAAGCGGTTCACAAAGCGATTAAAACATGGGCAAAAATAGCTGAAAGTGTTCCTGTTTGGGTGGGAAAATATAATGATCTTGGGCGAGTTTGTCAGACGCACTGCTCCTGACAGAACTTCAGCAGCTGAGTTATCAGAGTAATTGACATGTGATTCATGAGGCCAATCATAATTGTTATTTGTTTAAAATAGTTTAAGATTTCTATATCCTAAGCTGAGAAGGCAAAGGAGAGCAAGTAGAGGTTGATCCTATCTCTGTGTAGTTTCTCACTTTACAAATGGTAATGCAGCTGAACCAATTGCTTCCCTGGACGAATGCAAGCTGTCTTGCTTCTTGCCTCTGTGTTTATCAAACGCTTTCCACCTGGGTCTGTTCCTTTCCCTGTCACCCAGAACTCCCGCTCAGCAGACTGCTTCCATTCCTGCTCTCAGTGTTTGCAGGTCTGTCCTTCCATGGAGCCTCTTCTAGCCTGTAGAAGAATTCCTCAACCACGTTTCTCTTTGGGACATCCTGACCAGATCTCAACGGGTCCCTGGATCATTCACTACTTTGGAAGTCCCACAAGTATAGGGCAGCCTATATATGTATACCTTAGAGCCTATGGAACAGTGAATGGTCCCCTGGCTAACAGTTTCATGTCTGCACTTAGGTATTTTATGCAGCCATTAAGTTCAGACTGACATAGAAGAGTGAGGACATAGTGTCATCCCCTCTGTTTCGCCAACAGAATCTGAGAGAAGTGGGAGTAATGAGTTCACAGTTGACTGATTGACAGGGCAAGAACCTCAGTGTGATCTGTGATTTTCAGTTTATCACAACACTCACCTTTAGGGAAATGAGAATAAAAAAGAATTATGGGTAATTGTCTCATGATCCTTTTATCAAGTGTTAAAATACAAACAGGATGATGCCAGTTCTCTTTGCAATCATTGTCACTGACATAATTGTTTATTATACATAAGTATAATTATGTAGGTGGACATGTCATGAATATCATATGAACTCTCCAAATACAATGTGATTTTGAGCCTTTCTGACAAAGTCACATACCTCCACAAGGAACCAAGGCTGCTTTTGACCCACTGTTTTGATGAATTTTACACTGCTGGAAACAGAGGATAATATTTCTAGATTCGCTTTTTAACTGTTTCTTATGGATTTTCTAAATGTACTCTTCACCAAATACCACAGATATAAGTCATTGTTAATTGCAGCTACTTAGATCCTAACAGTGTCCAAAGATCTATCTCATAATACTGTATTTAGATGTAGACCTTGTTCTCCTATCCCTGGAATGGGCATGGCATACATATTGTTGGAGAGATCATATATATATATATATATATATATATATATATATATATATATATAAGATCCTTAGGATAAGTTCTTCCAGTGGAACCTTACAAACTTCTCTTCATGATCATATTTTGGTCATTGCTGTATAGAAAATTGAAACTGTTAGAATTACTGCTGGCTATGCCGATATTGTTTGCCAGCTTGGAATTCAAATATAAATGTTCCAATCCTCAGTCCTTGCTCTTCCCATTTACTTTCAGAATTGAACACACAAGGTTGATTCCATTTCACCTATGACCTGAAATATCTTCACCACTTAGATCCACGGAAGGAGGGTAATTTGGAAAGAAATGGCTTGAAGAATAGTGAGAATGAGCTTCAGTTTTCAAATGGAGACAGTACAATCCAGGGGACCTTGAAAGAAATCACTAGTATTCATGAATACTGTGGCTACCAGACATAAATTTAGGCCAAGACTTGTTGGGGTTCCTGGGTTCTAATCCATGTTTCTCTCTATGTAGCCTTAGACAATCTCGTCACTTTTCTGTCTCTATGTTGATACCTACAACATCTGAACATAGAAGCCACTGATTTGAATCATGTTACGACAAAGTGCCACCAGCTCCACGCCTGGCATCATCTCTCTAATTTTTGTCATTATTTTGATAGCATGTTTCTATCACTCTGTTTGTGCCTTCACTTTCTTTCATAGGCTTTTTCAATGCATCCTCACATCCTACAGCTAATGAAGCACTGAGCCTTTTTCTAACCTTCAAAGTAAACACACGTGAGTGCTGAGCCTGTTTGAAAGCCCCTGATCTGCTGTGTTGCACTGAACTTGTGAAAAGGGTGCTCATCCCACACTCCTGTCTGTTTCTGAACAAAGACACACACAGAGGCATCTTTCTCAGGCAGCAGGAGGTGTTGTTCATGGCCAACTGTTTTTGTATCTGTCACCCTGATGGCCTGTTAGAAACAGACGAGCCAATGGAGAGTCAATATTGAATGCTTTGCTTTCACTCTTTGTCTTAAAGTGGAAAGCACCGTTTAGTCCACCCTGTTGAGCTATAGATCTTCTCCTGGTTGATTTTCTTGTTGTAACAAGTATTGATGTTCAAGAAAGGGAAACAGACAGAAATGACCAACAGGAGGCTGATGGCCAACTAGGAGCATTGACGTTTTGGTTTATACTTTAAAGGGATCATCCATCGAGGTTTAGTATCTGATGTTCACAATTTAAGTTTGGAACAATTTTTGTGATATAACCAAACTTAAAAAGACTGGAGTTCTCCCTCCAGGCACATAGGATGTGTGTCATTGCCATTTTGTTTACGTATCTAGAACACTTGAGGATTTTGGTGGGTACTTTAGCAACAATAGTAGATATAACATCAACAGGGATTCATCTTTGGGTTCTAGATAATCATAAACTCAGTGTGGGGAGATGACTTAGTAAAGTGCTCATTATGCAAGCATGAGTATCTGGGTTTGATTCCTAGAACCTACATTAAATAAAATTGGGCATGGTGGTGCAGACTTGGAATCCTTGGGAGGTAGAGACAAAAGAATCCCTGGGACTCATTGCCAGTCAGATGACAAGTTAAAAAAAAAACGGCTTGAAAACCAAGGCAGGTGGCTCCTGAGGATGGCATCCAAGGTCAACTTTTGTCTTTCACACATATGAGCACCTAATGCATCCACAGACTCCTGCACATATTTTCACACACACACAACCACAAACACATGCATTTGCACATGTATCATAAGGAACATAGAAGATTGAACAGGAGTAGAGCAATATGATGCACAGATAATTGCCTTGAAGATTTCTATAAAGATCTCACTGGACTCTGTTATTGCTGGAGCCCAGGTTCAGAATATTTTTGTTGTTGTTTTTTTTTTTTTCAGTTTTTTGAGACCGGGTTCTCTTGTGTAGTCTGTCCATCCTGGAACTCGCTCTGCAACCAAGCTAGCCTTGAACTCAGAGATCTCAGAGATTCACCTGGCTCTGTCTCCCAGATGCTGAGATTAAAAGCATGCACTCCTGCCCAGCTCCGGGTTCACATTTAACAAACAAACTAATGCTGGAGAAGGTGAACATCCTGAAATTCTTATGATACAAGGCAAAGTGTTTGAAAGGGTCAATGTTATTGGAAATATCTTCCCAGATGCACCCTTGAGCCGAGTGAAGACTGACAGTAACGAGAGAGCTGTCGCCAGTGCTGTCCAATTGAGCAACGATGTCTACAGCAGGCACAGGGAGATTTGCAGGAGACCCAGTCCTCAAGCAGATACCATTCCCTGCTTACATCACCCACATATATGCCTCGAACAGGTAATTAATGAGGTAGAATTAATGAGAAGAGAGATTCCCTCTCACCTTTTTTGCAGAGCCTAAACGCAGGGCAAGTCTCAGAGCTTGCAGAAGTTTGGATTTTATGTGATTGTGTGAAATAAACACAGGAGGCAGCAATCCACAGAGGGTTTCTCTTCTGGAGTCTTGGCATTTCCATCCATTCATTCATGTTTCCATGAGATTTTTTTTTGAGATCTTATTACATCTGGGGAATAATAGGAGAAGGGAAGTGGTAGAGTTTATATTTGGGTGGGTAAGACATGAAAAAGGAGCATGAGTAACTGCGACAGGCAACAGTATTGCTCCTCTTCATAGTTAGATCATCAAGCTTAATGACTATTAGGATATTCAGTAGGTCTGCAACACATACTTGTCTGAAGTAAACTATTAAAACAGCCACACATTATGGGAAAGAAGAAGCAACGAAATGGTTTGACTAAGGCTGAGTCCACAAAACACCCCTAGGACTGAGCCACCAGAGGCATGTCATTAGAAAGAGGACACCAGGGAGTCTGAAAGTCCAGCAAAATTCTGTGTCTTCTGCTGGTGCTGCTTATGTGAAGATAATGTATTATGTTCCTGAAGTTGGCTAAGAGAGTAAGTCTCAAGTGTTCTCATTATAAAAATCAAGTAACCATGTGAAATGATGGATATGTTAATTAGCCTGATTGTGGCAATAATTTCACAGTGTATCCATATATCAAAGTATGTCTATTTCCGAAGTAGAGTCAATTTTTTATCATCAATCTTACATCACTAAAACTGGAAAATAAAAGACCGAATACAAAAATGAGCAAATAAAAGCAGTGTGGTATTATTATAAAGAGTTAAGTGCATGAACAGAAAATTAATCATGACAAAAACCAGGAGGTCATTTTGAGAGCCACACAGATGGAGCAACCTTGGGAGGCCAACTTGGAGCAGAGACCCCTCTGAAATCAGTGGCTTGAGAAGGCACTTGGAGAACAGAGAAAGAAAGAAAGAAATAGGTCGGGAGAGCAGCATTGTGGTGGCCATGAGTAAAGCAGATTTTCTGTCTTTCCCCTCTCCTAGCAAGGTCTTACTGATAATCAGAACTCTTCTCTCCCCTGCCTCCAAATCTTCTCTTTGGTTGACCATGCTAAATATAGAGAAGGACACACAGGATATACGTTGGCCATAGCTATGATGCAGATCATCCCCCTGTGTCCCATGTTGCCACACAGTTTAAGATCACGTGTGTTAGATCTTATATGTAACAGGCTTTCTTAATTCTTCAACTCTGCTACTTACTTCTTCATACTTGTTCAAAGAAACTGTTTGGGGGCATGTTGTTTTGTCTTTCTTGGCAGCAGTATATTCTGTAGTGTGGGAAATTAGTAAGAAAACAAGAATGGAATTGGACTTCATTTTCTCTGATGTTAAAGTCTGCATTGCTCAACAAGTAATACTCTAAACCAGATTATAAATTGCTGAATTACAGGTGTCTGATTTTCGTTTTGTTTTGTTTTTTCTAAATTTCAACATGGAAGGAATGATTTTTTCCCCTACCCTATCAGGCCTTCCAGAAGGGTGTGAGGATCCAGCAAAGATATATCTTCCAGAGGTCTAGTCTAACTGCAGAATAAAAAAAAGTCTCTCACCTACATCCATAAGCATCATGCTCACAGTGGAATGAATGCAAGAACCTAACTGAATGAACAAATGGGCCTTGCCTAAGTTTTGCCTTCTGTAGTGGTATTTCAATTGCATTTTAATAAATAAAGATTGCCTAAAGATCTGAGAATAAAATAGTGCCACTGGTGAGCCTTACAGACCAAGTATGGTAACATACACCTTTAATCTAAGTAGCTACAATGACACGCATCTTTAATCCCAGTAGCCATGACAACATGCACCTTTAATCCCCATAACCACTCTAGTTGCCATAGAAACCAAGTAGTGCATGCCTTTAATCACAGCGATGCACACCTTTAATCCCAGCCCTCGAGAGGATTATAAAGTGGGAGGAAACAGCTCTCAAAACACAGTCTCATTCTGAGATTCCTGGAGGCAGAATTGCTACTTCAAACTGAAGTCAAGGTAAAAGTCAGAGATTGGCTGTTTTGTTTTTTATATCTTCAGGTTGAACTCCAATTTCTAGCTCTGAGTTTTTATTAATCATGCATCATTTGGCACCTAGCATGGGCAAGGATGGCCTGATCTCCAGAGTGAGTTCCAGAACAACCAAAGATACACAGAAGATCCCTATCTCACAAAACCAAAAATTAAAAATAAAAGAAATAGAGTTTAAAATAAAATCACATAAAGATGGAAAATATCCAGAGAATTTGAATATTGTATGTTATTGTGTTGTTTTTGAATTGTTTGACAGCTGAGGAAGGAGCGACAGCTGCTAAAAGACATTTGATTATAAATGCTGCTGGGTTAATTCAACATATATATTCTGAAAATACTTTGACTTCAAATTTTAAGCCTAAAGATACGTTACTTTGGAGAAGAGGTTTTGCTTTTGTTTCCATGAGAGATTGTGGAATCATTCTGGGTTAATAAAAATTAGGTTTGATCAAGGAAGACCCCCTAAAAAAATCTCTGATAGGAGTGAATGGTCCAGATGATCCAACATTTCAGAGGACCTCTGTTGGAGGGCCCTCTGAGATCTGCATTCAAAACAGCTTCAAAAATGCTGGCTGAGATGATCAATCCTCACAGAATATTCCAGTCAGGACTTGATCACATTCTTAATTTTCTTTAGGTCCCCATAAGATTATCAGTGCTCCCAATCAGCAGAAAGTAGCCTAGAAAACTATGCCCATATTCCCAAAACCTGGATTATGGGTGTTTGTCATTGTTTAGAGTGTTGGTTACAAGTTGTTATGGATAATGGTCAGGACAAAAGCTAAACAAAGAAGATTAGATTCAGAGTTCTTGCTATGAAAAGATAAAAAGGGGGAAGTATTGTGGGATAATTGTACTGGTTTAAGAAAATTCAGTAGCCAGGCAGGAAGTATAGGCAGGGTGACCAGAAGAGGAGAATTCTGGGAAGAGGTTCTGTCTGTAGTCATCAGCCAGATGCAGAGGAAGCAAGATGAGAATACCTCACTGATAAAGGAACCAAGCCACATGGCTAACACAGACAAAGAATTATGTGTTGAGATGTAAGAGTTAGTTAATAAGAAGCCTGAACTACTAGGCCAATCAGTTTATAATTAATGTAGACCTCTGTGTGTTCTTTGGGATTGAACAGCTGCAGGATTGGATGGAACAGAAACCTCAGCCAACAGCCTTCTTAAAACTGTCCCCAGTATCCTAGTGACCTTAACTATGGCTTATATTTTAAGTGACTCACTGGGAGATACCCCTGGCTGTGTGACAGAGGACAATCAAATGGCTTTTATACTCAGAGCATATTATTACTCAACTCAGGAAGCTCCTTTGCTTGCCTTGTGGACTGTTACCTACAGCTTGTCACCTCAATAAAAAGCACATAGGAGCTGAAATTAATGTATATATTTATCTTGTGCCAAAGGTCCACACAGTGCCTGAGAGCCTTTTATTTCTCCTTCTTTTAAGTATACACGTTTAAGCCTTGATCTAGTCCTTCATGCTAAAAAATACCAGCTTTCATCCTATCTGTATATTTTTCTGATTGAATAAAAAAAAAGCTTGTATTTAAAGATCAAGCCTCACCCTCTGCTCCAAAGAACAAACACAGTGACTTTCTGTGTTCTCGTTGGCTTGGGAGTGTAAGCCTCTCTTTCATCTACTTACAAATGCTGAGTTTTATGTACTCTTCACCAAGGGAGGTGAGGGTATCTTACTGTGGGTCCCTGCGGGAAGCTGGAGAAGGCCAAACAGGGAATCAAAACTCTGCATTAAGTGGAGCAGGTAGGAAGGCAAGGTCACGCTATTGCAGTCCTGGCTTGTGAGTTGGAGACTGTGTTAACTATCATCTTACTGATTCATTTGGTAAAACAACTAGCTAAGCACATTAAGGAGTCTGGGGCCATGTGGAAGCAAGATGACATGGAATAGGTATTAGACACCCCTTGGGCATAGTCTGTCTTATATATCTCTTCTTTTTTCTCTTATGCATCAGCAGCCAGTTCTGTGTGCACATAATCCTGCTCAAGATGGCTAAACTGATGGTGCCTCCATCAGGTCTGAGCTGCCCATCTTCCACTTTCCCAAATATCTTTGTGGTCCAGAGGCTGCCTAAGTAGCCACCTATATATGAGGCTTTGGCTATTGCAGATAATACAGACTAGAATACAAATAACTCTTCTTTCCCTGTCACTATGTTTTCAAGGGTTATTCCATGAATGATTGGATTCCAAGACTGAATTGGCTACCAGTCACCATGGCAGCAACCACTTTTCCATGAGCATTTTGAATGTTTTCACAGTTTTTCACTTGCTTCTTTTGTTTTGCCCATTCTTAGGGATGATTAAGGGTTTTATCCCTCTTTTTTTCCACATGTAATCTATTGTGGTAAATTTGTGTAACTGTCACTTTGACTGATAATGATCTACTTTTTATTGAGGTTTTTGTACATACATACAATATATTTTTGATCAAGTCCATACCCATTCTTCTGCTCCAATTTCTTCCTCATCTCTACCATCACAATTTCCTCTTAACGCCATGTTTTTCTTTTTTCTCCATAACTAAGGGTGGGACTTTACCCTTCTCCATTCTAGGTTTTACACAGGTATTGTGCACACTACCACAGTCTCTGTGAATCTGTATGTGCAACTGCCCTATTGTATACTGGGAATACTGTTTTCTTGAAGTCAATCTCCATCTTTGGTTCTTATAGTCTTTCCACACCCTCTTGTGACATTCCCTGAGCATTAATGGGAATTAATTTTTCCATTTAGGACTAGGCACAGAATTTTATTTTCTGCACATTGACCAGATGAGACTCTCTGTACTCATTGCCATCTATTGCAAGAAGAGGCTTACCTGATGAAAGGTGA
The DNA here is from genome assembly GCF_982192425.1 of Myodes glareolus. Classification (NCBI taxonomy): domain Eukaryota; kingdom Metazoa; phylum Chordata; class Mammalia; order Rodentia; family Cricetidae; genus Myodes; species Myodes glareolus. Next base: position 66,713,577 of record NC_142033.1, read on the forward strand.
AAGATGCACTGATAAATGGGTATAACAATAAGTCATGAGAAGTCATTTCAATACTATGTTTACTTAGCAGAATAAGTAATAGGTTCTCCTCTGAGGCCTATACCTATCTAGCCACATGTTCTTAACTCAGTTTACAGTTCCAGAAACTGGTTTCACCTCATTAGATAAGCCTTAGTCAAATTCAATTAGATTTCATTATAAAGTGGTTTGTGTCTTTGCCACTACTACATCACTGTGTATAACTTGTGAGGCCAATACTTCTTGTAGGTTTGGGGGAATCACAACTGGATGAGATCTGAGATCCATAACTTATTTTCCTTTTCCTTTCAGTAGCGTGTCTGTTCCTTTCCAGCACTGTGAAAACTAACCAGCATCCTGAATCTCAGTGAGAACAAACTGGGGAACTGAAAATCTGACCTACTAATTCATTTATGGAAACATACTTACCAGAGGTATAGTTTTCTCGGTTATCAAATGAGAACTGAAATTATCCCTCATTTTCAACAAAAGGCTGACTTGAGGTATTACCCAGACAAAGTCCTTCCTGATCATAACCTTATGTTTATGAGCAAAGATCAGGGTAAGCAGCCTAAGTTTATGAATCAGAAATCTTATTTGGCAGTTAAGAAATGATTCATAAAATTCTACATATTGGTCGAGTTTCTCTTAGCATCCTACTATTAGAGCTAGGATCTAAGGACCCCCACTGTGCTTTTGTCCACTTATTTTGCAGTTTTAATTGTTTGAGAGCTGTTCAGTTTTCCTTGAAATAGCGTTCTCTTGTAGAGTGGAGTGATTAAAAATTTGTACCTAGAACATGCATGTTTCTTCTCATTATCCCCATTAGGAACATATTCAGAAGAGGTTCCCTGGGCTGCAGAGGTGGTGTAATGGGTAAAGGCACTTGCTGCATATGCATATGGACCTGAGTTCAGACAACCCAGGATCTACAAAACATTGATAATTGCCATGCTCTCTTGCAACCCAGTGCTCGGGGAAAAGGGTGGAGCTTGAAGGATCAACTGGAACTTTCCCATCAGAGAGCCTAGCCAAAACACAGTGAGCTACACATTCAGTGATAGACTCTGCCTCTATATAGTAACAAGGGGAGTAGTGGAGCAAGGTACCCAGTGTCTTCTCGTCTCTAACCATGCACACTTGCACATACATGTTCCTATCCCTACACACACACACACAAGTATTTTCCTATGCATTTTCTTTAAAATATTAAAAATAACCTGTCTTGGATGAATCTCAGTTACTTGTTCTTGACTGCATGATGATTTGTATTTGGAAAGTGGTCACTCTACAGGTAATCTGCAGCATTTCTTTCCCATGGATCATAGTGTCTATTTGTTCCTTGCAAATTGGCGTTACAGCTTTAAATCAATATTTAAGCTATAGTAATTCCTTTCTCCAATTCATGAATGTTAACAACCATACTATTGTGATTCAGAACTAATTTGGGCTTTTCTTTGGCCAAATAAAAAAAGCAAAATTTCAACAAGGGAGTTTGATTTAATAGAACTCGATTCAATAAGTGTTAGTGAACAACTTTCACTTCCAGGGTTTTGAGGCATAATAGCAGAAAGTATAGCTGCTATAACCTTACACCTACTCTAAGAGCTCCAAATCGTTTAGTTGCCTGCAAACGCATCACCTAGTTTAACCCCAACAGCTACCCGGAGAGCTCAACAACTGAAGTGTTATGCACATTGCAGGGATAGAAAAATTGATGTGAAGCCAAGGGAATCAAAATTGATGCATCATGTATGATATCTTAAATTTCATATTAGGCATTTAAAATGTTTAATTTTCTCATAAAGCCTATGATGTATTGATTACCGCTGCTTTATTGGAAAGAAAATTGAACATCGGGAGATTAAAAGATTTGTTCAAGGTCCTACAACTAAAAAGACCCCAGGGTGCCTCACTGTAATTGTGGGAGATGGTGTTTTATGCCAATGGAAGAGATCCAGAGCTGAATGCAAAGTGAGACCTTGAAAGCCAGAGACTGATCGAAACATTTTTCAGGTGAGTGGCCTCAAAAACACAGCCATTGGGGCGCCATTCCTGACCACAGTCCTCCTCCTCCCAACAAGAGGAGGTGTGATTGTGATGCTCTTCTGTGAATGACTCAGCCTGTCAAAATCTGGTTCCTTTACATCCCTGGACCCTGGCAGAGGTTTGTGTATCACTCATTATCAATTCCTTTGCTTCTCTAATTATCCAAGAACCCTTTGCAATATGAGACTATTGTATAATTCATAGCACCTAGAAGGTGTCATCTTTTGCAAAATGATTTGCTTTGCTTACTCTGTGGGGCAAAGAAGTGACACCAAGGTCAAAAGATCAGGTTTTAAGTTCTATGGGCAAACCACTTAGTATCTCCTCCATGAGCTCCAATTTCCTTTGCAGAATGGTAGAATTACAGCACAGCATGCGGATACGTCTGGGAAGTCATTTTGCCTTTGAGAGCTGAAGTTCCCACATCTGGAAAACAGAGGTAGAGAACCTAACTACAGGATATCATCATGCACTATCACCCCAGGTGTGGCAGTTTGAAAGTAATTGGTCCCAATAAATCCATAGGGAGTGGCACTATTAGGAAGTGTCACCTCGTTGGAGGAACTGTGCCAGTGTTGGGGTGAACTTTGAGATCTCTTATGCTCAGCCATGCCCAGTGCCACAGTCACTTTCCGTTGCCTGAAGATCAAGATGTGCAACTGTCAGCTTCTTCTTCAGCACTGGTCTGCCTGCATGCTGCCTTGTCCCACCATGGTGATAATGGACTAAACCTCTAAACTGTAAGCTAGCCCCAATTAAATGTTTCCCTTTATAAGAGATGCTATAGCCATAGCGTCTCTTCACAGAAAAAAAATCCCTAACTAAGACGCCAGAGTACAGTGGGAAGAGTACTGGCAGAGAAAGTAGAGGGGGGTGTGTAAGGAGAAATAGGAACTAAAGAATTCTTGTCAGTTCACATACTAGTCTATCTAGAAGTTGTCTTCCATACCTGGGTTTTGTAGGTAAAAGCCTCCTCCAGGTATTAAACTGTAGACTTATTCCAGGGATTACTCCCAGCTCTAGATGCTAGGTACAGTCAAGAATTCTTTTTGGTTATGATGCCATCTTAGTTTCTTGGGGCCATCATAACAAAATGTTTCAGATTAGGGAGGTACAAACAGCAGCATTGATTTCCTGTGGTTCCCTGAGCTGAAAGTCTAAAATCAAGATGTGAGCAATCTTGGCTCTTTTTGTGGTCTCTCTTGGCTGGTCAGTCCCTTTGTTCTTCCTGGATCTTCAAAGGCTCATGGGAATCTTCATTTTGTAGGTGTTGTACCCTGTCTTCCTCAGCTTATAGGGACACCAAGCATATGATAAAGACAAAATTACTTTAGATAACATTAATTATCTTTCTAAATACTCATCCAAACACATTCAGATTCCAGGGACCTGGAAAGTGCAGTTTCAATATGAATTTTTGGAGAACACAATTCAATCTACAATAGCAGTGTGAATTAGGAGTAACATTCTGGGCCTTCACTTCCTCATCCATAAAGTGTCAATAAATGTCATAATAAAGTTGCAGTGTAGGGATCAGAAGTACCGTATCCAAGGAAACTGAATGCAGTGAGTACAATAGAAATAGCATCTTTCTGCTACTCAGGAGAGACAAATGAGGAGGAGCCAGGCTCAACAGCTCACCATGTCACACTTTCAATTTTTCACTAACCTTCCAAATAAGCCTCTTCTTTATCAATACAAAGATTCTGGGAAACAGTCTCTATTCATGACCTGTGATGCTTCCTCCCATAACCTGTGATATCAACATGCACCATAGTCTGGAGAATGGCCCTGGAAATGTTTCAGAACATGGAGTGTACCTGGAACAGCCTTCACAGAGACACACCTTCCCTGGGTCCAAATAAACCAGATGACCCATCTTGAAACAAGGGGACAAGAAAGGATGTCCTTAGGTTGTTGTATGAGCCTGCTTACTTGTTTCTCAGCCACCCAGAAGCTCAGACCCAAAATAACCACACAAAAAATGTATTAATTAAATCACTTCTTGGCCCATTAGCTCTAGTTTCTTATTGGCTTACTCTTACATCTTAATTTAGCCCATTTCCATTAATCTGTGCATCACCACAAGGTCGTGGCCTACCAGTAAAGTTTCGGTGCTTCTGTCTCTGGCAGAGGCTCCACGCCTTCTCCTTGTTGCACCTTCTTCCTTCCAGCATTCAGTTTAGATTTCCCCACCTCCCTTTGTTCAACTAAGCGACTGGCTGAAACAGATTCTTTATTAATCAAGGGTGTTCACAGCATACATAGGGGAATCCCACACCATTGGGTATGAGTCCTTCTCCTAGCAACAGTTCTACATTAATCATAGGAAGGCATACCCAAGCCTGGGAATATGAATAACATCCTAATAAAAATAATTTACAAAGTGCTGGGCAGTTTTCTGAGAAAGTATAATGACATGAGTGGTGGATTGGTGTTGACTAAGTTTTCTGTCCTACCCGGTCCCCACAGTCATTAAGTCCCAAAGAAATCACACAGAGGTCTACATTAATTATAAACTGATTGGCCTAGTGTCTCAGGCTTCTTATTGACTCTTATAACTTATTTTAGCCCATAATTCTTGTCTGTGTTAGCCATGTGGCTTGGTACCTATTTTGGTGAGGCAGTCACATCCTGCTTGCTCTGTGTCTGGATTCCTCTGTGTCTGGGTTACAACTACAGACTGACTCTTTTTCTCTTTCCCAAATTCTCATCACCCTGTCTCTACTTCCTGCCTGGTCACCCCACCTACACTTTCTGCCTGGCTACTGGCCAATCAGTGTTTATTTACAATACAGTTGACAGGGTACAGACCATTGTCCCACAGAAGACTGGTATAGGTATACCGCCACTGTTAGGAGGGACCTTCAGAAAGGAGAGAAACTTAGAATTACTGTTTGGCAAAGTATTCCTAAAAAGAATAGTAACTCATTTCAACTCAACCAATGGTAGGCACAGAGGGAAGAAGCCAAGTGAAAATTTACCCTATCTGTTCTCAGCTTACCAACATTGCCTTGCTGCCTCTCATGCAGACCCGAATCATCCAAAGGTAAGGTCATCTTTGATATGGCATGGTTGTAGCATCTTTGGGGTTCTGGGGAATGTCAGAGCTAGGGAGTGGACAGAAAGGCCAGGTGGAAGTATAGTACAACATATGTTCTATATTCTTCAATAAGAAATAAAAATAGGCCAAATATTTTGAAGTCTCCCAAGGCAGCTTTGTTCCTACTTTTTACTACCCTACATGCTCCTTTACAGAAGGAATGTGGAAGAATCTGCCATATGTGAAGCAGCCATGGGTATGTGGACATGTGTGACTAACATTCGGGACTCCTTGGTACGTCTCCATTTCCTATGGAACACTGCAAGGTGGGCATGATCCCCTCCATTTCAAAGGAGCTCTGACTTCCTCTCCTTTCATCCCCTCGTCCTGAAGCCCTCCAGAATTTCAGTACCCTTCCCCAAGCAATCAGAACCTCCAACATCACAGAGGATGAAGGAAGACAAGCCATGCAACTGTGAAGAATCACTCAAAGATGCCCACACCCAGAGTCAAAGAGACCCAAGTTTTGTAACAGGACAGAGGGGACAATTTTAATGCAGAAGGCATGCCCACAAGATGAGTAGTTTAAAGGGTTTTTTGTTTGTTTGTTTCCCTCATCAATTATTTTTCTTAAGTTAGAAAACCAGGTAGAATGATAAATAAGTCTGAGGTTCCATAGTTAGTGGCAGACAAAGGGCTGTGAACCTCAGACCTTGTTCGCTTTACTGACCCCTTGTCTCACCACACACTCACACACAAATCTATCTCACACTTACACTTCAGCCCCCTTGGCACACCCATACACCCACGTGTCTCAAAACCACAGTGGGTTGGCATCTGAGAATTCCAGCCATGGTTGTCTGCTGGTCGCCGTATGCACACTCACACACTTGGGTGTTTACCCACAAGTATGAGTCTGCACACAGAGATGTTCAAAAGAGAGTGTGTAGAGACCACAGTTGGAAGCCATCTCCTTAAATCTCAAATTCTCCTTTCTTCACATAAAGAGTCAGCAAACAAAAATGTATATGGACAACCCTTGCTACTGTTGCAGGATAAAAGATTACAATAATTAAAGTGTCATGGATCAAATTTGACAGGATGGGTGACAAGAGTGTCTGTTAGCTATAAATGAAGAACATGTGTAATTAGAAGTAAAATAAGATCGATAAAGGTTACACAAACCTCAGCTGCAGAAAAGACTCTGGTGTTTTTAAAAAAGCAGTTTGAAAATGAGCCAGCATGTCAATAAGGCAAACATTTATTTTTAGTAGATCCTGGAATCAGCACACTTGAAAGTCAAAGCGTCCACAGTTGGAGATGCAAAGGTAACATAAATGTACACATCCATGGATACAACACGTGTACTTGGCTGATTTCTGAAGTCTGGACACAGCAGTACCTAATTGATTCAAACATAAAATAAAATGTGATGAGAAGTATCAGAAAGTTACTTGTAATACTTCTCCAAGATTCACTGCATTTTTATATTTTTATTCATGCATGCATAGGCGCACACATACACGTGCATGTGTGTGTGTGTGTGATTTGTGCCTATGTCTGTACATTAGCACATACTCATGTGCATTTGAAAGGGCAGAGGAAGAGGTTTCCTGTGTTATCACTCCCCACCTTAGTCCCTTGAGACAGGGTATGGGACTAAGCTGGCAAGCAGCAAGCTCTAGTGATCTCCTGTCTCTGCCCACACATCACTGGGGCAGAAGACACAGAGAGGCCATTTGACACAACCTCTAGGATAAAATCTGAGATTGCTGTATGGGCAGAATGGATACTTGTGCTGGAGCAAGCCTGGTTCTGTCTGTCACCTAGGGCAGCACTGATGCCACACAGTGTACTCTTCTCCTTAGGCCTTCGCATTATCTGTTTGAGAGTCTGTGTCCAAACACCCTTAATGTAAAGGCACAGCCATAGGAGATTGAGGCCCACTTTAAACTTAACTCAAACCTGGTAGTGTGAAAAAAAAACAATGTAGGAATAAGACAGATACCAGAGGATGAACTTAGAGAATCTTACAAAGGGGCAGCATTTAATCCATACTGACGGACAGTACTTATTATAATGGGCAGGAAACACCAAACTTCAAGGCCAGAAGACAAGTCAGGGTTTATGGTCACATAGGCCACTGGAGCATTACATCATTCATTCAGTAGTCCTGCCTTACACACAGGCCTAAGAACACAAAGAAGAACACTATCTTTACTTCCAGACCACAGATACTTTGAGGCTCAGCACACAAGACACATTCCTCTATCACTCAGAGAAATAGAGTGAAAAGCTTTGGCGTCACTCCATGTGGCACAGGCTGTTAAAGAGCACAAGGTGCTTGCCCAACACTGTACAGAGCGAGTGACTTCTAAGATCTCTGTGGAGACAGACGTAAACTCCAAGACTACAGAATAACCAGATTGTTCTGGTTAATTTTCCCGGTGTAGTGACATACACCATTACTAAAAGCAACTTGGGGAGGATTTCTTCTTATACTTCCAGGCCACAGCCCATTACTAAAGAAAGGCAGGCAGGAACCATGCAGGAATGCCACTCTCTAGCTCCCTCAACTAGCATTTTTCTACAGCCCAAGATCACCTGCCTAGGGACGGCACTGCCCACAGTGGACTGGGCCCTACTACGTCAACTAACAATTAAGATAATCACTTATTTGAATGCCCATGGGACATTCTGATGGAGGCAAGTTTTCAATTGAGTTCCTCCCTTCCCAGATTGTATCAGGTTAACAATACAAACTAGCTGATACAGGGATCATGCTAGGCACTGGGGAAACCAGAGTATGTTTTAGTTAGGTTTTGGTATAGAAATCAGCTCTGTGGCCTACAGAGTTTTAGTGACCTGTGGTAAGTCATGGTGGAGGTGGTTGGGGGAAGAGGCAAAAGAAGATGCAGGAAATTTCTAGTCTCCAAGCCCTACCAGAGAGTCAGCATGACTAGGGCAAAGGACTGGGCCTCTGGGCTGAAGTGCTAGAATTTGAACTCTGCACTTTCCATCCATTTCCTGGGTGACCTGAGGTGAGTCACCTTCCCTGTCCCTAAGCCATGAGGCCTGTGTCTAATCAGCAGTAGAGGATCACAGCAGTGAGCTAGAATAAAGTTCATGTCGGGAGCCATGTGAACCAGTGTCCACAACAACGTAAAAATGAGAGCTTAAATCAAGTGTCTGTTCTTGCATCCCATGCCTTTCCCTTGTGTGATGAACTGTCATTTCTTTGAGCCTCTTTATCTTGCCTGATAGTCCCAATAATTTCAATTCTATGATAATTCAAATGTGAATGTGTCTGGCTTACTTTCTAAGTGATTTTATAGCAACCATCTCATTAATACACATTTCCAAGTTTGAGCAAGGTGGTTCCACAGCTAGGTAAGTTCTCTCGTGTAGTCTTGGCATATCTAGTGGCTGGGAAAGCCTGCATACTGGATTTTGGATGCTACTGTTGAATCCAAGTTCTTTTTTCTTTTTCCTTTTTTTAAGAAAATTAATTTTTCAATTAATAATTTCCCCTATGTGGCTTTATATATGTCTTATTATAGTGGTTAGTTCTCTCTCTCTTATCTCCCGGGCCCCCATTTTATTTCTCTATCCTGTCCCACTCTCAGTGTTTCACCTTCTCATTTATTCTATTGTTTTCAACACACACACACACACACACACACACTAGATTCCCATTATTTTTCCAGTTTCATGAGCTCCTTTCTTGTTTCCTGACCTTTACCTGTATTTTCTCCAACCTGGACTCACGTATTTAACGTTACAGGCTTGGCTCCACAGATGGCAAAGAATATCTAACGGTTGTCTATCTAATGATTGTCTTTCTAATTGTGGGTGACTGTGCTCAAAATATTTTTCATCTCCATCTATTTGACTCAAAGTCTCATTCTTTCATTTTCCTTTACAGCTGAATTAAATCCCACCGTGTGTATGTTCATTATCCATTCACCTGTTGATGGACATCAGGGCTGATTCCATTTCCCAGCTATTGTGACTGGAGCCATGAAGACCATGAATGTGCAGATGCATTCTCTAGTGAGATGCACTTGGGGACAGTGTAACTAGGTCATGTGACACTTCTAATTTTAGTGTTCTGAGATTCATCCCAACTGATTTCCATAATGACTACCCTAGCTTAGACCCCCAACACACACACACACACACACACACACACACACACACACACACACACTAATAGTTCGTGAGGGTTTCCTCCTCCCCACATCTTTGCTAGCTTTTTTTGCCATTTGTTTCCTGGATGGTTGCTATTCTGACTGGGGTGAGTGAAACCTCAAAATGGTCCTAATTTGCATTTCTCTGATGGCTCAAGATGTTTCACTTAGCTTGTGCTTTGTGAAGATCACACCCACCCCTCCACAAAAGCCAGCCGTCAGGAGTGCACAGACTCCATGTACATGACACAGCCCTCTGTGTTCACTCTACTATACAGTCAGTCAGTCATCTGGCCCTATCTGTGAGAGGTGCATTCCAAGACTGCTGAGCACCATGAGACCACAGAGAACACCCAACCCTGTGTCTCTTACGCATGCGGTATTCTTTCCAGAACATCTGTGTCTGGTTTTCAAATGTTAACTCAGCATGGTGAAAGGGTCGATTAGTTATTTTCTGTGGCTGTAACAAAACACTATACCAAAAGCTACTTAGAGAATAGAGAGTTTGTTTGGGGGTTTATGACTCCAAGAATTATATTCTATCATGTCAAGTAAGGCCATGGCATGGTAACAGGAAAGTGGCTGGTCACATTCTTGCCCACATACACATGAAGCAGAGAGGAAGAACAGGAAGGATGGCAAGACTATAAACTTCAAAGACCATCCCGTGACACACTTCTACCAAGTCTCCATCTTCGCAAACAGTGCCACCACCTGGGGACCAGGTATTCAAATATGGGAGTCTGTAGGGGACAATTTTCATTCAAACTACCACAGAATCCACCAATTAATATTAAGGTCAAGCAATAATAAATTAAAATAAAATTGTAATTTAAATGATCTAATCCAAAAATCCCTTTTTTTCATTCTTTCTCTCTGCCTCTCTCTTTCCTTTTTCCTTCCCCTTCCTCCCTCTGTGTGTTTCTCCCTAAATATCTTACTTTATTTCACTGTCTTTTCAGACTATTCTTGGCTGTAAGTAACTAAAAATGTACCGAGAACCCTCATACAAATAAAGCTTTCCATGTCCTCGAATACTGCGATGTGCACTAGGAATGGTAAGATATGCCTGTCCTTCTAGCACTTAGCAGGATGAGTTTGATTATGAGGATGAGGCCACCCTGAACTTCAAAACCTTGTCTCAGGATAACACCATCAGCTCCCTATACGCTGGTATAACTGTGATTCCCACTTGGTGCGATGAGTCAAATGCACAGAGTGGCTTGGTGGATTGTAGGAACTGCACAGTTGGGAATTGTCCAATGACCCATGTCTAGCTCACAGCTTGAGCTTCTATTTCCTGTGATTCCTCTGGCCATCCCCGCCTTCCTCTGAGGTTTACAGCAGAAAGACGGTAAGAAGTGGCACTGTAACTTCACAGCTGAGTCTCGGGCTCACAAGCTCATGCTTCCTATGTGTGGAGCTGTTTCCTGGGTGTAGTGTGTCCTGCTGAGAAGGGGCCTAAGTAGCCACAGAGAAACAACATGCACATGCAGGAGGATGGAGAATATTTCGCCGCAGTATCAGCTCTTTGCCAGACGGTGGCCTACAGCCCCACCTTCAGGTCACCTCTGTGTTCCAGACACTTCTCATCAGAAAGCCCACATCCTGTGTTCAATCCACACAATCAGAAAAGAACCACACAGAGCTACGGTCTCCAAGGCCTGAGGCTTTGTTTTGTAGCCATCCAAGTCAAAATAGTGACAGACAATTCAGACCTTAATAAAAAGCAGCCATTGTTCCCGGCTTTAGCTGAAGCCAAGAACCGATGCCTCGGACTCAGGCGGAGTCACCTGACTTCTCAGCTGGCAATGAAAGAGTGAAAGCCTTAATCTGGCTTTCTTGCTTGGAAGTCTGTGCCCTTTGCTTCATACCCGGTGTCTCACTGCCCTTCTCCCCACACTTGCCTCTCCCATGGGTGCTCAAAAGCCTGAAGAACTAGTTTCATGCCTCGGTGTCTCCTCGGAGACGCCAGGTTAGGCTTCCCAATGGAGTTGTGCATGGTGCGGCTGCCCCACATAGTGGCACTAAATCGAGCATCAGCTCCCACCCTCTACTTCAGTCCAGCACTGTATGGTGTCCTGTGACCCTTGCCCCTGTCCTGCTCATTCCTCCCTCGGGACAGCCTCAGGCACCGCACGCTCCCTGACCACTCTCACCTACACCTCCATTCATCTTTATTTTCATCTCCATCCAAAGGCCGCCTTCTACGAGACGCTCCCTGGCCACAGAGCTAAAAGCCCTTCTCTACTCCTACCTCCTCTCTTTCTGTGTCTTTGTCTTCTTATATTAATCCGTATGAACTGCATACCTACATCCATATCCATACTATCCCTGAACATAATTGCCTACGTACAATTTGTTTTCTTATGGACTGTAAGTTTGATGAGGAAAGGGACTTTGTGTTCTCATCATACATCACCCGCTATGGGGAGAGTAACAGCCCAGAATGAAGATTGTGTCCCAGAATTCCCTAAACATTTGCTGGGTGTGTGTGTGTCAGTTCAAGCTAGTGCTCTGAGGACCAATCTGCCAATTCTGGTTTTGGCAGACGGGGACAGAAGGAAGCCATTGTACGTATACCTTTCAGTCCTAAGCAATTCACTGGTTGATGGTCCACACCACAAGTCTTAATCTCACCTCTCCTTTTGGATTATCATCATAGCAATAATGCGGAAGGACCTCCACTTTGACACCACCATGCTCAATGACAGGATGCCTATACTCAGTTCCCTGTGAGCAGATCTGTCCCTTCGTTCATCTTTCACATCAAGCACAGGGAATTAGAGATGGAGAAACCATGAGTTTCTTTTCTCACATATGAGAAAAGCCATTCCAGACAGAACATTAGTGACAGGCCTTCAGTCTATTCTGCACTAGCCACATTGACTCCACACTCCTTGAATGTGACTAGTTTGGATCTACCTGTGCTATTAGGTACAAAATAGTATGTTTTAATACCTAGTTAGATATAAATGTGTTGAATATCCCATTGGTATATTGATTATATACAGGAGGTCATATTTTAAATGTGTTAAGAACATGAAACAAGTTGTTAAATTATTCCCCACCTGTTTATTCATTTCTAGGTATAGCTATTAGGGCTTCTTAAATTCTGTAAATGACTAGTTTGTAGCTCTCACTGCGCTGCCACTTGGCAGCGTTGTGACAGGATAGCCATTCTCCTCCTTAACTGACCTCAGGGAGAGTGTGGTTTTCTGGGCTTCATTGTAAATAAATTCTCCACCTTTCCTGTCTGACCCTGTCTGTCCTCATCCACGCCTGCTCTGCAAAAGCCACTCCCGGTATAGGGCACACCTGACCAGCAGACTCAGACTATGAACTATATCATGAAAAATCACTTTCCTGCTTTCTCAAGCTACTTCCAAAGGTTTAGCAGTTTGTTCCTTCATAGAGAAATCATATGACCCCCAAAGTCATGTGACACACTGAGTCCTCTGAGAAACCCTCGGGCAGTTTCTCCAACTTAATCATCAAGATTCTGGTTTTCTAGATAAAATAATAAGTTGCCTGTAAGCCACAGATCCTAAAATCTCAAAAGCATTTTTATGGATATTAACATTATGATGATGATGATGATCATCATTTGTTACTTAATTGATGCTATCATGAAATATCAGGAGACGTAGACTTAAAGTCTATCAAGGAGAATGGGAATAAAATCCAAATACATTAATGGTCTGGGAAATCCTAATACTGCATGCAGCCTTGCCTGAAAGGAAAACATTAGCTGTCAATTAGCAGCGCCAAACCCCCACAAAGGAGAACTGTCTTTCTACACTGCAAACACAGTTGTTCTCTGCACTGAGGTCGGCATGGCCTTTTCTACAAGGGGCTCATTGAGGACAGTAATTTATTCATCTCTCATGTCCCATGGGTCAGACAGACAGAGCCCTTATTGTCTGCTTCTAGCCAGTGTTTAGGTGGCTCTGTAATGCAGGAGCACAGTGTGGCCAGCCTTCCCACGTGTCTCTTCTTAGTAATCCAGGTACCTGAAGCAACTGGTGAAGCTGATAGCTGTGCAAGTTCATTGGAGGAGTGAAGACACTCTTGTGATTTCAGGAAACACAAGGCAGAACCAGGAAGTCAGAAAAGGAAGATCCTGTCTTCAGCCCACAAGGCTCTGAGTTGCAGCATCAATTCAATTCTAGATCTTCTCTTTAACAACTGACGGCTGGAGTAGAGTCCTTTCTTAGCATGCCTAAGAGCCTGGGCTCCATCCCCACTACCGCAGAGAAGAATTATCTCTCCGCTCTGCTTGTTCATATGTATGATAGGGATAATGTGCCTTGGAAGATGTGCCGACAGGACAAAGCACTTGCACAAAGTGAAGAAAGGAAAGCAAAGCAAGGCCACCTTAGGTCTGTCCCCTTGGAAGCACGTGGACAAAGAGCTGAGGATAAGAAACCAATTTGAGAGATAAACACAGAAAACAGGTAAGTGGGTATCAGAAATTGAACTGTGCCCCCCCCCCAACGCACATCCTAGTGCCTCATAATGCCACTGCATCCAGAGACAGGACCTTTTCGTGAGTGTTTAGTTAAAATAGCTCATTAGGCCAGTTCAGTAGGCTTGGAGTCATTCAAAGAGGAGGACATTTGTTAGGACTCAGGCTTGTGTCCAGAGAGAAGTGTGTGCAGAAACAGGACAAGATGCTGGCGCCATGCGAAGAAGAGTGCTTTCAGGAGGACTTAGCCCTTTGATTAGGGAAGAATCTTTTCCTCTTTGCTGGATCTCTCAGCTTGTGACACCTTGTTAGGTCAGCCCGGTCACACGAACATGGGGACAAGGAAATGACAAGAATGGGAGGCGGCCACACAGGTACCTTCATTAGCAGGTCTCAGTCACACTGAGGACTCCCGGAGATCATGAGGCATATGTCCTTCCCAAGGGTAGAGAAGCTGCAATTTCCACCCATCAGGTCCCGTCCACGGTTGGCTACCGATGAGAACTAGGCCATCAGACTTTGTTCTGCCCCCTAGCAGGCTGGTCCTGAAGTAAGAGAATCTCAGGCTATGGCAGTCACTATCCTTCAGAACATGGGGCCTGTGAGTACCCAAAGTATGGTTGCTATACTTGAAAGTGAAGGCAGTTGATTAATCCCATATACAGGTAATAACCCTACCCTATATCCTAGGATTAGCTAAGTGATTGATGTACCAGATTTATACCATACTTCAATGTGGAGTGTGGGAGGGTGAAGTTGTTAGCGATGATAAAGTCTACAAAGACTGTGAAGTAGGACTGTGTTATCTACTGGACACCAGGTCACAACAAAGTGTGGACACACAGGACCTGACTGAACTGAGGAAGAACACTTGGTTTACCAAGGAACACGCAATTCTAGAGAAATCATAAGCTTAGGGCACACCGAAATGTATTCCTGGAAGAGCAGGTTGCAGACACGGAAAGCGGAGGAGCTGAAGGAAAAAGACACCAACTCAATTTTTTAAAGGGCAGGAAAAAGGCACTCTGAGGGAAGTGGCCTTTAGCTGGCACTAAACTTTTTTCTGATATTCTGATGAATTTCAAAATTCTAGAGGCATAAATAGTATAGCTGAGAAGAACAGGGAAATTTAACTCATGTCCACAAAAAGAACCCACTCAGCAGGCATTTGCTAACTGTCCTCCATGGTTAGGCCTTGGGCAATTAATTCCAGAGCGAAATATCTTCAGGTGTTCTTAATTCCAGGCTTCAGTTACGCTTCTTAGCAGGGGAGACTTGTACCCAGTAGATGTTGTGGTACCATCAGCAACATCTGGATTGCCACAACTTAGAAAACTCCACACATCTGAGGGGTAGAAGTTAATGACACTGTAGAAATGAATTCCAATGACAGAATTGTTCCTCAGTGGCAGTATGATCAATCCAGTGTCTCAAGTGCCAAGGTTGAACCCTTCAGGGAAGTTGGGGACCGTGGGCTCCAGTTCCTTCAATGCCGTACTGAAGTATTGGAGTCTATTTCTTTTGTGTGTTCTCTCAGTGACTATGGCAATGGCACAGAGCATCGGAAGCGACTTGAATACCAATTTATTACATGATATATGCTGATCGTGATGCAGCGTGGCGCAGAAGGATAACAAGACTCAATTGAGGCCCCTAGTTTCTCATTGTTTCATTTACCACTGGTGACGTAAGCCCTGGAATACGGCCACTCTGACCCTTTCTTTCTTCGTCAAATTAAGGTGAGTATAAACGTGTAATAGGGACACTTACACAGCAATCAGACATATGGAACACAAGACAGACCCTCAGGTTTTCCACCAGGCACTCAACCTGCTTAATCAAGCCAATCTTCCATTCTGATTTTGAATGCATCAACTAGATTCTGAAAATAATTTAGGAATACACTATTTAAAATTTTAAACTATGTTTCTGCAAGTGTAAATTGGTTTATGAGAATTGAAATTGAGAAAAATGGAGAGTTTGTTCTGTTTAATGATGTTTCAATTATTTCCAGTAAATTCCTTAGAGGGGAGACAACTTAAAGAGATCTGGGACAGTAAGTCACACATACCGCACAATAAATAAATAATGCTTACCAGAAAGCCAATTTTTAAAAGAATTACTCAAGATCCATTCATTTGTCAGACCAATGAGTACAGCCCATAGAAAGGCTAAATGAATGCGGTAAAGACCCACAGCCTCAACCAAGCTACCACAGCACCTAGAACACCCAACGGCATCGGCAGTCCTACAGTTCACTGCCCTAGCATCACAAGTCTTATCTTTCTTCCTGTTTCACAGGTGGTGGGTGAAGATGCTCACCGGGGTTGTGTGCCCTCTCCAAGGCCACCCAGCGAGAGCAGGAAGAGCAATACTTAATATTTCAAATATTCCCATACAACTCATTAAAATGCTTACAAAAAGGAGGCAGAGAGGTGGCTCTGCATTGGAGATGTGCTGTTATACAGAAGGCCTGCATTTGGTTCCCAGCACCTATCTCTGGCCACTCACAACTGGCTGTACCTCCAGCTCCCGGAGATCGAAGGCCCTCATCTGAAGTTCTTGGACACCTGCATTTGCAAGTGTACATCCCAACACACAGATACAAGCAGAAAAATAAATAAACCCTTTATTTTCCAAAATACCTACAAGCAATTTTGAACAAAACACTTTCTCTTAAAGTTATCAATCTTAGCAGAGAGTCAAGCTAGGTCAGCTCAACATAAGCATGACATTTGATCTAAATGGAAAATAAGAGTTTGAAACTGAGATCTGTTTTGCCAAAGTCATATACATACACTTTATGAGTTGTATTTATATAAGAAGGGACCATTTATGACCCGTGGGTGAATATAATTTGACAGTGTGAATCAATTTCCCTTCTGGAACCTTAGAAAAACTCATTATGGTGGTCTCATCGAGGACTGTGAACTGCAGTCCTGTATCTTTAAGGATTTTAAATTCTCTAAGTCTGGAGACCGTAAATTATTTTTTATTGCATAATCTGGGTATAATCAGTGGCTAAGAAGTAATAAAATTTGTATAAATATCTATTGGCTAAAAGAATACCTAATAAACATTTTGAAAAAAAAAAACCGTCTCCTTCCCACATCATGGAATAGCTATTGTAGAAATGTAAAATCATTTTTGTTCCATTTTAATTAGTAAATTTAATTAATATATTTTAGCTAATTAATTAATGGACATCATTGTACAAGATGTCAATAAAAGTATTCAGATCTAAGTTGTCCCTGGACGTGACTGCACATTTAACTTAGGAAGAGGATTAGCAGCATGCTCACAGAGAGGGTAGTTGCAGACTGTACGCTAGGCCACCCTAACTCTGAATCCAGCAGTAATATTCCACAGCTGGGAATTCACTCATTACTGTGCGTGACCCTTGTGCTGAACTTTACACTCAGTAGCTGACTGCCTTAATGGCATTCCCACATAGGGGCTAATAGACATTGCTAATATAACAAGGCCGAAACCAAATCGAGATCCTGTCCTGGGACAGTGTTTCTCCCCTTAGGTGGCCTCATCTCCGTAAGTGACAGCTTCATTCATTAAGTGGCTTGGGTCAAGAACCTTGGAATCAGGCAGGATTGCCTTTTTTTTTCCTGTTAATACCACTCAAATTCGGTACATCAATGTTTCCTCTGGACTGTATTTTGAAAATTCCCTAGAATCCAGCCATTTTTCTCATGCTTTGTGCTGACCAACAGGCAGGTCCTCACTCCGCATGCCCCTTCCTGCCTGGCAAAATAGCCTTCCAGGCTCCACATGTTGCCTACCCTGCTCAGACACAGTGGCAATCGCTGCTTCGGCCAACTTGTTGTTCCACAGTTCAGAAGCCTTCCTCCTCCCCTGGGTCAGTGGCCAGGGTGCCACTCCTCAGACACACCAGAAACTGATTTCTAAGGACCTTGGTTTTTCTTGCCATCTTTACCTGGGACACACTTTGTCTTGTCCATGTTTGAACTGGATACAGTACCAGCTATATAGAAGGAGTTCAGTAAACACATGCTCAACAGGTGAAGCCTGGGGCATTTTGCTTGGTCGGGGACCACTAGAGGCCATTTACTTTTTAATTCATCAGCAAAGTATTCAGCAGCTACTCCGCTACTGTGTCAAACACTGAAAATGCAGTCATGCTAGGGGAGCCAACACTTTTACTCTGAGACTTTGACTGTTTCAGGGAGATAAGCATTAAATAGGCACTGAAATTAACTTAAACACTGGTCAAGTCAGCAAACATTTGGTTTAACAGTGAGACAGAAGTAATGATGTGCCCAGATGGGGACAGGTGAGCCTCTGAATGGATTTCTACTTTTAAACGGAAGGCTAAATCGTGAGAGTAAGAAGCTGCATGGTGAGCTGGCAGGAAGGAAAGGCTTGCACAGAGATGTCGAAGCAAGAGGTGACTTGGTAGTGTACAAAAGGCAACAGAAGATAATGTAATTGGCCAGTGAGTTAAGGAAAATGAGACGGTGTCCAGAATTTCGGTGGAGCAAATCATGGTGAATTTCTCAAATTATCACAGTGAGCTTGAATCTTATTCTAAACATGAGGAGGCATGGACCTACAAAGTAGACTGGAGCTGGCTCTTTTAGAAGTCACTATAGAGACAGAATATAGGGAGGAGACTAGGAACAGACCAGGAGGAGATTCACATCTGAAGATTTTTAAAGAATCCAGCTAGCATGGATATAAGGGGAATGCAATGACTCACAGTCCTGATGGCCGGAGGAAAGGTAGACATTGCGGCACCGAGGTGGAGATTTATTTCCAGGCTACGCGGAAGACACTCTTCCATCTCTGCCCAAGCTCAAGGTTACTGATGGGAGGAAATCTTTGGTTTCTGTGGCTTCTAGATATGACCATGTCTACCTTCCTCTTCACGTGGAATTCTCTCTATGTGTATGAATCTGTCTCCAACTTTCTATAAGGAAACTGGACGTAACAGACGGTAGCCTCCAGTAATGATGCTGTCTTAGAATGGTTACAACCGTGGAGCCCTATCTGCAAACATGGTCTTAATCTGACTTAATGCAAGACAGGACTTCAATAGACACATGTTTAAGAGTAAATAATCTAACCATCAATAGATGAGGCTGTGAAAAAATAAAAGAGAGAAGAAGCCAGTGTTTGAAGGAAGATATACCAGTACTTTAGATGACTATAGAGACAAATGAAAAATAAGGGAGATGCCCTGTCCCTGAGATGAAATACCTGATTTAGAAGCCATGTGACCGATCAGCAAGGGAAAGCCTGGGGATCTAGCATAGGCAGGTGTGTTCTGAAATACCTTTACAGTATCTAAGTAGGAATGTCATGCAGGTGGCAGACTATCTGAATCCGGAGATGACAGTAATAGTGAGGAGGTAGGCAGTTTTGTCCATCAAGTATGAGTGGTATAAAAAGTATCTGATTGTCTGGGATCTCTGGTGAGAGAAGACTAATGGTGAAAATAGCCCAGTACTATCAACATCCACATTTATGAAAAAAAGAAATGAGAGCCTGAGAAGGTATCTCAGTAAAATGAAAACCACAGAATATTTGTGATAGAACAACAGGTAGAAAGTTCCAGAAGGATGGGTAGAATATCACCAGTGAGAGGCGTGGAAAAGTGTACAATCGGAGACGTTCATGGAGTCAGAGAACATAACGGAC
Organism: Myodes glareolus; assembly: GCF_982192425.1. Lineage (NCBI taxonomy): Eukaryota > Metazoa > Chordata > Mammalia > Rodentia > Cricetidae > Myodes > Myodes glareolus. The sequence goes on from NC_142033.1 coordinate 66,733,018, forward strand.
ATGGCAGACCCCAGACCACAGCTCTTTTCCTGTAGTGACAGGAAAGAGGCCAAACCAGAGGGGCAGAGAAGGTAGGAACATAAGGCTCTTCTGAGCCATTTGAATTAAAGAAGGCAATCAATGGGGCATTTGACCCAGGATGGCAAATTATGAACAAGGGTGGGATTGCTTATCTGAAGGATGGTTTGCTCTGCTGTGAATGGTCCAGTGGAGCTGGAAACAACAGGTGAGGAGATTGCCATCTATCATCCCCCAACCACTGTCAGTGGCCGCTGGGGAGGCCTTAATGCTGAGAAACGAACAGTAGTCATGCAGTGATGCAGGCTCGTTTCCAGCCAGCTCCCATCTTCTTTGATAATGCAGACACGCCACTGTGAGCTAGTGTCCACTGTGCATCATAGTAATTCATGAAAGTGAAGATGTCACCCAGTATTCACTTTGCAGCTTACCTTACAAGTTTGAAAAATGCACGTGTTCCTAAATATGAAATACTTTAGGTAGGTATCCTGTTATATATATTACAGTTTTTTAAAATGTTACAAGTCTGGACTCCTGTGACAATAAATACTTAGTTAGGATCAGGCTTGTAGGAAAAGAATTAAAGCTTTTGAGTGTACTATAGACTCCTATTCTAAGTACTCTTTCATTTGGAAAAGATGGGTTAGGTCTCTTTTTATAAACTGGAAAAGATCATGATGTGAAGGAAGGAAAGAAGGAGGGAGGGAGAGAGAGAGGGAGGGAGGAAGGAATGGAGGAAGGGATGGAGGAACAAAGGAAGGAAGGAAGGAAGGAAGGAAGGAAGGCAGGCAGGCTTTGAATGAGACAAATGACAAATGGAAGGAAATGAATTAAATGTAATGGTTCCAGGTAAAACTCAGTCAATTCTATGTGGTGGAGAGGCAGAGTCAGAAGCAGAGAAAGAGAAATGTGGATAAGATGACCCTATGAAACCTCAAAGCCCATTCCCAGGGGAATATTTTCTCCATTAAGGCTGTATCACCTAAACGTCCCCAAACAGCACCAGCGAATGAAAACCAATAGTCTAAATACCAGAGTCTATCGGGGACATTTCTCATTCAGTCCATCATGTATGTGTTCCATTATTTCCCTTTGTTATAAATTTTCTTGAGTTGCATAGGATTTTTTTGTTCCCACTTTATTTTGGCTACCCTTCCCCGGCTTACGTGTTTCTTCATTGGCATCACTGCTATACCTGAATGACCATATCTGCCCTAACGTTCCTCTCTCTACTTTCATCTCCCACTGATCTAATCTCACCACTCTGTAAATGCATCTGCCTAGTCACTAGCTCCCTGACCTCCTGTGTGTTCTTCAGCACCCAAAATAGGATTCCAAGCTACTACCCACATACGAAAGAGAACATGCACTTTTTGCTTTGGAAGACTAGTTGACCTCACAAAGTATAATGTTTTCCAGTTTTGTCCATTTGTTTGCAGATTTCATATTTCATATATACTGTTTGAAACAGTTTTTAAATTTAAATATATTTTGATCACATTTTCCCCTCCCCCATTTCCTTCCAGATCTTCTCCCCCTCCCTAATCATCCAACTTTAAGTTCTTTCTGAGAAAACAAAAACACAATACAGCAACAAAAGAAAGAAGAAACAACCAATGAAGCACACACATCCAAACAAAACAAAACAAACAAACAAACAAAAAAACCCTGTAACCAAATAAAAGGACACATACAAAAATACTGTGATGTCCCTTATATGTTAGTCAACTACTCCTGGATTTGAGGCCTGTCTTGGAGCGGTTGATACACCCAGTGTCATACTATTGGAGAAAACTGATTTTTCCCTCTCTCAGCAGGTATAAGTAAAATTCAGTTGTTAACCTTTTCCGTAGTTAGTAAGGTTTTATTCACTCATTCATTCATTCATTGGCCAAAGGAGCCCCCATAGGAATCCCCAAAGAATCCAGGCTGTTGCCAAGACTATAGGTTGCTCTCCACAAACTGACAATAAGACCCTTTTGTTGAAGACAACACACTGAAAATAGAGATGTCGAGCCAGTGCCTGCAAAAAGTCTTCACCCTCACATTGCAGTGTCTTGGTACAGGAAGGTACTCTGCATGCTCGCAAAACAGAAACGGAAGCTTTAAGCCGGCCACAGATGCTTTATCTACAACGATATAATGCCTGCAAGATATGCTAAGGCAATAATGACACAAAGCTCATGGGAGTCACTAATCAATATCGGATTTGACCCAAGACCCACTCCATGAAATGGAACCTATACTCAGCACAGTTTGGGTGGCCAGGAACCTGAGACTAGATAACTCAGGGACCTAGGGTGAACCCAAATAATATTGGTTTAAAAAAAGGAAAAAGTGCAGTATTATTAGATTCCTAACGGCCTGATGGTGGTAGTGCACACCTTGAATCCCAGCACTTGGGAGGCAGAGGCAAAGGCAGGCAGACCTTTGTGAGTTTGAGGTCAGGCTGGTCTAAAGAGCATGTTCCAAGAGAGCCAGGGTTATACACAGAGAAACCCTGTCTCAAAAACAAAAACAAAAAAACAAACAAGCAAACAAACAACAACAACAACAAAGACTCCTTAATAATATTCTGCTAAACTAATATATACTCATAGGTCAATGCCTTGCTCAACAACCATCAGAGGAATAAAACTTTCTCTGGCAACAGATGAGATCAAATACAGAGAGCCACAACCAGACATTACAAAGAGAGTGAGGGACTTTGGAATACTCAGTCATAAATGGGACGTCTCCATCAAATCCCTCCCCTCGGAACTCAGGGAAACCCACAGAAAAGGAGGCAGAAAGAGTTTAAGAGCCAGAGGGGATGGAGAACACCAAGAAAACAAGGCCCTCTAAATCAAAATGGTCAGAGGTCATGTGACCTCACAGAGACTGAAGCAGCAGGCACAGGGTCTGCACACATCTGCACCAGGTCCTCTGAGTAAATGCTATGACTTCCGGTTTTGTTTTTTTGATGGGATTCCTGAGTGTGTGACCAGAGGGTCTCTGACTCTTGTGTCTTCTCTTGGGCTCTTTTCCTTCTATTAGTTTTTCTTCTCTAACTTTAGTGTGATACTTTTTGTTTTGTAATATTAGATTTCATATTTCTTAGAATATGGGTAACATTCTATTGTGTATATGTACCACATTTTCTTTATCCATTCTTCAGTTGATTGGTAGTTGATTGGGAAATGCTATTGAGGCTGCTGGGAAAGAAAGATACCAGCGATCTTACCCAGCAATACACATTTCTTCCTACAATAATGACCTACAATAATGCATCCACTGGTAAAATGGTGGTAAGACTGTTATTATTGGATCTGAGGCCTGGTCAATGGGATGGAATTAATGTTTGCTACTATAAACATGATCAAAACCCACAGCTAGGGAAACCTCTGGCCCTAGGGGAGAACCTAGGATGTTACTTAGCTAAGTTGTTAGGTTGTCAAGCATCCTTTTAAATATTTATGCTTGTATCTGTGAATTTGTGCTACTCCCAACATTTGTTAGAGAAGGCTCTTATTGCAGGGATGTGGTTAATCCAAAGACTCTGTCTGAAATGCCCAGAAAAAACATATGTATCATTCCCTACCCTCAAGGCTCAGGGAACATAACAGAAGAGGAGGGTGCAAAGCGTGTGTAACACTTAGGAAGAGTCCTATGAAAGGCTAACCTCTGGATAAGACACGGCTGTGCGACACAGAGCTCACAGCAACTGTGCTAATGCAAGACCTCCACAAGACCAAGAGCACTAAAAGTTTCAGAACAAAGAAGAAGGCCTCCCAGTGTCCTAATTCTGACTAAGGAGCTCATCGGCTGCTGGCTGATGAGAGGGAGAGTCACCTGACTCTGACTCGAAGTGGGCATTGCTAGGTTACTCATGCCCTGGTGGATGACTATATATACACGGGCAACACTGATTGGACTTAGTGGATCATAAAACAAACAAAAAAGGCATGAAATTGGGAAAGAAATGAGAAAGATGTTGGAGTGGAAACTGAAGGAATAGATATGACCAAGATACACTGTAAAATATATAAAAAATTTTTTAAAATGTTTAGTTAAAAAAAAAGCTTAAGAATATAAAAAGGGAACTCTGTCTTGGTCTCTGTCTTTGATACCCACCCGCCGTGTGTGTGCGTGCATGTGTGTGTGTGTGTGTGTGTGTGTGTGTGTGTGTGTATGTCTTGTCTAAATAATATTCAGTGTTGGTTTAGCTTTGCTCCCCTGCAGTTACACACAGAAATGGATATTTAGTTGACAATCCTGGTAACAGTTCATTTGGGGATAATGAAATTAATTTGTGTTTGCATTCCAGATTCTATACTATATAACCTTTACTTTAACTTGTATAGCATCTTGCCAGAAGAAATATCAGAAGCTAAATAATTTGAACTGAGTCCCTAATAAAGTTTTAGTATTTCTGTTTAAAGGAGCTAATAAGCACAATTGTCTTGTTAGTCCAAATTTTCTTGTTTTCCTTGCTTCCAAATCATCTCCCAGCTTTCTAAAATAGAAACCACAGATCCCTGGAGGCATCCAATAGATTTCTAGCCTAGACCTAGCATTAAATGAGTTAAATAATTTTAATAACAAAAATATTCATGAGAGGTCAAAATAACTATCTCTATAACTCTCATAAATGAGTTCTTTAAAGTAAACACTAATGATATACCAACTTAGCAAGTGGTCCAAACAGCATCGCTCGTCCAGAGAGAACACATTCTTCTCTTTAGCTCGTTCTCTGCCAATGTTCATCCTACACAGTTTGCTGAGTCCTGTACTCCAGGCTTATTCTTTGCAAAGCGAGGCTGTTGCCCAATACTTGCTCATAAGAATGCTTTGAGAATTCAGTCAGAATGTACGCAATATTCCTCAGTCTTTCACATACATCTGTTCTTGGTCTGGGCTCTACCCCATCAAGGTCAAGCTTCGTGCTTCTTTCCAGGAAGGAGGAGTGAGAGAAGGGGGTGAACAAGAACACAATAAACTGTATGAAGTTCTCAAAGAACCAATAAGAAAAGTTAGTTCTTTCTGTGGTTCTATCTCTAGACCTCTCTGTAAGTTACAACTTCACGGACTAGTTGAGCTTCCTTACAACATGGTGGTGTCAAAGCAATGCAGATGATTTTGCCACAGCTAAGGAGGCCAGAAGTTAAAATCTTGGGTAGCACAGTGGGTACTCTCTCACCTTCCATTATATGGCTCCGAGGGGATCACCTCTGCAGCATCTATTGGTTAAGATGCAGCTACTGACACCGGTCCAGATGCTGGATGCAGCACAGACTTACACGTCTTAATGAGACTGTCAAAGAACTGAAGGTGTCTTGGCATCACAGGTTGTCTTCTGTCTTGTATTTGCATCTCTGAGCTTCTGAGTATTTCACACATTGAAATTAGTAACAACTAAAGCCAGAAACTATGTTAGCAGCAAAGACGGAATATTTCTTCCTTACACCCTCTCACCTTGTTAAGAAAGAAGCAAACACTAGTGAAAAAGAAAAAAAAAAACTATGTAAGTGGTAAGAACATAACTTTGCTGTTGATAGTTCAGAACAGGTGTAGACAGTGATAAATGCTCTGGTCAGAGGTGGCTCTGCTCCCATGCTGTGTGCACACAGCTTATTCTGCTTCTTCCTTATGGACCTAGACAATGCAAGTTGAGTGAGTATGCCAGTGTTAATCCTAAATACACAGAGTAGCTCTTAGAATGGGCAGAAGGATCTGACTTCCAAATACTGCCATGTGTTCACTGGCTTATCTCTCTAGCAGCCAAAAAAAAGGAGAAAATTTGAAGCTGTTTTTGCAAGAAATGGAAAGTCTATATCAAGCCATAAATGAAGACAAATTTGAAGGTCCAAAGGATCAGAGGTGGAAAAAAAAAAAAGAGGTTTGGTTCTGTGATTCTGGCTAACATGGGATGCTAGAAATAGGATAAGTTCTGTAATTAGATTTGTCTCAGTCTGCTCGGGCTACAACAAAAAATGCCACCAACTGGGCATCTTCTAAACAACACAAATACATGTCTCACCATTGTGGTGGCAAAGAGAACTAAGATCAAGACACTGGCAGTCTTGCTTGGTGAACAGCCTGAGAGCAATCCTTAGAACCCACGTGGTGGGATGGAGAGAGTACACTCCCACACACTGTCCTCTGACATCCACACAGGCATACTCACTCCCAAGATAGAAATAAAGAAAATGTCAGTTAGCCGGTCCCTCGATGGCATCGGACTGCTGAGTGCTTCCAGGGTAGAAAGGGAGAGGCAGCTGCTTGAGCATCCTTGGAAGGCTATGAATTATAGCTTCTCATATTAGCAGCTCCGTGATCAGGTGCAGCATTCATGGCTACTATTCATGCAGACATTATCTATCCTTGAGGAAGTTTCCAGAAAGGTTTAATAAAGAGGAAAGGAGTGTGTTTGGTACTGTCTGATGAACTGGGGTTCCAGGCTGAATTAAAAAGATGAAAATGAGGGAGTCTGGTGGGCACCGACATGTGCCCTGCTTCCTTCCTCACTGTGGACACACGCTTGTTTCCATGTCTTTCCTGCTATAACAGACTTGATATGCTCACACTGTGAGCAGAAATAAAACCTTTCTTCCTGAAGCTGATTCTTGCTAGTTATTTCACCCTAGCAATAAAAAATAACTAATTCAGAAAGTAGTGATTGCTGTGATTGCCATTACTTGGTGAGTATACAGTTTGTAGGCCATTGGGTTTGCGTCATAGGAGAAATTTGGAAGAGTTTTGGACCAGGAGTCTAGAGGATTTTTAGAGTACTAAAAGCAGAACTCAATGGTTCAATAAAGAGAAATGCTGCCAGAACTGCTGAGAGCAGGGGCCAGCTTAGGAACTGTCCAGTGGAGAGGAAGAAGGATACTGGGATGCGGTCAAGTGCTTTTGCGTTAAAGCCTTGCAGACAATCTCTCTGTGTCCCATCCACACACCCACAATATGCAGATGAGTGAATTCGAGAGCAAAGGCAGGAACCACGCCAGGCTGGGTATTCTTGCTCAGTTCTCTTACTGAGATCACCAGGGAGAACAACAGGGTAATTTAGCCAAGGAGGGGGCATGAGCAAAGTTAAACTGTTGCAGGTGAGCCTCCTCAGAAAGAACAGCTGTAATTGTTCAAGAGAATGAGTTTAATAAAGGGAAACCTCCCTCTGCACTGTGAGGCAATGGAGGGGGGGAGGTGCCCTGTGAGCAAGACCCTGCTTATCAGAGACTCCAGCTTAAAAAAAACTGTGAAGGTGATTGAAAAGAAGGGGCCAGAGTGGAGACTGCTGCTAAGGTCTCCCTTACTTGGAAACCACCACCTAGAAAGGTGATTCCCCCACTGTCAGCCCCAAAGGCACAAAGGGGCCTTCAGCTGTGGTAGAAGGAAGTCAAACTATGCAATCTTGTTAAGTATGCAAAACAGAAGAGTTACAAGCTTGGGGATTTCCACCAAGGTTCTCATGCTAGACAGTCTGTGCCTTGATGAAATTCCCTACAAGGGGGCCATGAGCAAATGTAAGAGTGAAAGCTAAGTTAAAACGGAGCCCTGCGATTTTGGCGATGCCCAGACTATGGGACACTGGCAGAGAAAAGTTCCAGGTTGGAGTGCGGATGGCACAAGAGAGAGGCTAGACAAGCTACAGACAGATGAGTCAGAGGAGCACAGCAACCCTTGGAGCCAAGGCAATGCCACCAAGACTCCGATGCTGAAGAGGAGCTGTAGAGCATAGCGCTTGCCCTACTGGGTTGTGGGTTTTATCTGTCTTAGATTCTTTCCCTGTGGCTGTGAACTCTGACACGAGCAACTCAAGGGAGAAAGGCTTATTCTGGTTCCTAGTTTAGGTCACCATCCATCAGAGTGGGGGAGTCTTAGCCCATTGTAAACACAGTCAAGAAACAGTGTAAGCAGTGAGGACACATTGTGTAAGTCATCCATGTTTACTGGTGCACTAATCACATTAGCCAAGAAATGTGATTCACCTGGATGTCCATCAGCAGATAAATAACTTAAACTATGAGTCCAGGGAGATGATTCCTTGACTAAAAATTCTTGTTGCCAAGCCTACTGACCTGAGTGCAGTTCTCAGAACCCACATGGAGGGAAAGAATCGACTCCCCACAAGTTATTCTCCAACCTCCATGCATGCATACTCACCCCAAGATAAAAATAAATAAATATAAAACATAAAAATGTGTGTGTGTGTGTGTGTGTGTGTGTGTGTGTGTGTGTGGTAGTTTGAATGTAATTAGCCCCCATAAGCTCACAGGGAAGTGGCACTATTAGGGAGGTGTGGCGTAGTTGGTGGAGGTATGACCTTGTTGGAGGAAGTGTGCCACTGGGTGGGAGAGGCTTTGGGGTTTCCTATGCTCAGGATACTGCCAGTGTGTCAGTCCATTTCCTGTTGCCTGCAAGATGTAGAACTCTCACCTATTTATCCAGCACCACATCTGCCTGCATGCTGCCATGTTTCCCACCATGATGATAATGAACCAAACCTCTGAAACTGTAAGCAAGCCACCCCAATTAAATGTTTTCCTTTATAAGATTTGTCATGGTCATGGTGTCTTTTCATAGCAATAGAAACTCTGAGACAATGTGCTGAGTTTTCATATTTTGATTGATATTTTATCATAAAATAGAATTTTACTCAATTATAAAAAATGAAATCATAACCTTTTCAGAAGAAAGATAAAATGTTGATCATTTGATCGTTCTTTTAAACGAAACAAACCAGACTCATCAAGACAAACCTAACATTTTCTTTCATATGTAGAATCTAGATTTGTGTGTGTGCGTATGTATGAGTGTTTGTGTGTGTGTGTGCATGTATGAATTTGTGTATGTGTGCATGTATGAGTGTGTGTATGTGTGCACACATGTGTGTCTGTGTCTGTATACCACATGGTGAGGGTCTTGAAGAGGGATAGAAAAGAACTTAAAGTGAGTGATGAGTTACAGAAAAGGTAGGGCTACACACATTGTGACGGCAGAGAGGTGACTACTTGAGGAGGCACAAGGAATCCAACAAGACGGGGGCAGAGCCATGTGGGAGGAAGATGATCAAGAACAGAGGATAATGGCGTCTACGTGTGGAAATATCGTAGTGAAATCTGTTGTGTCATAAACTAACTTGAACATTGATTTCAGCAAAGGCTGTGGGCGATGTCTAACCCAGTGTCTCACAAACAAACACAAGCACATATACTGGTTTTGTACAGTGCAGGGCAACGTGGCTACACAACAGAAAACAGAACAATGGAGGTTACCAGGGCTAAAAGTGGAGTGACAGGGAGGCGCTGCTTAAAATCTATGAAATTTCAGTCATGAGATAAGCAAATTTTAGAAACTCTCATGTTCAACATGGCAACTGTAGATAGAATCGTGTTGCGTATATTTCTGAACCTGGAGCTTTACATGTCCTTAGTGTATGCACATGTGCATGCGTGAATGCACGCACGTGCATTGCACACACACATACACAATGACTGTATAAGGCAATGCATATCTTTACTTAGCTTGGTGGTGACCATCACCTTAGAACGCACAGCTGAATCAAAGCGTCCTATTGTGCATTATAAATACATTGTGAATTTGTCACTGCACTTTAGTAAAGCTGCAGAAAATGTTTCCTTTTCAAATTCTCTGAGGAATGCAACCGAGAGATCTACTGATAAGCAACAATAGAAGTCAAACACCTTGAACTAGAACCAATTTGATTTCTGTATCCTGGGAAAGATGGGCTCGCAAAGGGTTTAGTGGAATAAGATGTGGGTTGAATATTGTCTGTTTCTTACCAACCCATGCTAAAGGTTGATCATCACTGTGAAACAATTTATACTTAGAGCTATCAATAGGTTATAAGGTCATGGGACACTGACCTTCTTTGGAGGTTAATGAAATTCTTACAGAATTGGGTTAGTTTAGTTGAAATTAGCAATTAGCTTGTTGTAAATAATGCTGACCTCTGCCTTGTACACACACACACACACACACACACACACACACACACACACACACACAGCATTTCACTTTCCTCCATGGGTTGAAGTAGCACAAGAACCTCACCAGAAGTCTGGCAGCTATGTACATTTCATTTAAAATCACAGATTCTTTCAAAAACCTAAACATTACTAACCTGAGACAGAGAACAGGGCAAATTGTCAGCATAGAGTTGTTGTGCATCTGAAACACTGATGTGGAATGATCGAATTCGGGAAGACACAAAAACCTAGCCTTGGTCATTGGTGCTTGGTGGAATGGAAAATGATGTTACAGGAACCATTTGGAATAATCAGCTAGTTCATCTGCAGTGGGCAGTAGTAAGAGCACAGAGAAGGAATAACATTTAGTTTCAGGCAAGGACTGAATGGGGTGATCTCACAGAAAAATATTGAAATGAACCTGAATGTTCCTAGGCAGCTTGGGTCTGCTGGACATCTCTTCACAGGCTTCAAAGGCACCTGACCAAGATCTCTAGGAGAGGAGGCCAGAACATGCAGAACTTCTGTATAATGAACGAATCAGCATGAACAGTGTAGTAGTAGTAGTAGTAGTAGTAATAGTAATATCCTCTGAAGTTCAAGGAGCCAGGAACTGTGTAGACACTAGAGGTCTCCAGAAGAAGCAAGATACCTGGCCTGAGGTCATACCTGGGGTGCACCTGCATTTCCATGGGACGCCCATTCATACAGCATAGCACAGAAGCATTCATGTTGCTTCAACTTTCAGATAATGGGCCCCAGACTCTGCTCTCCACTGTGCACCCAGGAGTGAGCAAACCATTTTATCCCTGTCTGACTTGGCTCCCTGGTATTTGAAAGGAAAATAGTAGTCTGTTTCTGGCAAGAATGTGAAGATTAGAGATGTGTGAAATCATTGTTTTTCTCTTCTGTTCAGTAATTTCTTTCTTTAGCATTTTGCTAAATAAAACTGGCAACAACAGTTTGCTGAGAATCCTGGCCCATCTTCTAGGGGCTGAGTGCACCTTCAGGCTCTTGTAGTGTGAGCATCTACCTCAAGTCTTCCTGGGTGGAACATCTCTGATAATGGAATCTGACTGAACCTGCAACCTCTGTAGCCAGAGGGTGACTTTACATGTGATCTGGGACAGGGCAGCCCTTTGATGCACTACATGAAAATATAATGATCTGAATAAATATTTTCCACCACAATATCACCAGTCTGCGAGATGTCATTTGCATACCCCTGATGATCTCATTATACATGATTTTATCTCCCTTTTCTGCCTGTCCCTGGTTAATTGGGTCCTATGGTATTAAGCTGTCTGAAAAGGCATCTTTTGCTCCTGAGTTTCAGAGTTTGACTTACAAGTGAGTTGGTGCCGATAAAGTGATGTGTGCAGATAGCAAGCACGGAAGCTTCCTAGAGACCTTATCTTTTACCATGATATCTTTTAAGTCAACTTTGAGGTCTTATCTGGTTCTGCAGGACAATACGTTAAAACACAGGAAGCCTAATGTCACCTCTTATCCTCATTAACTTAATTCAGTTCAACCTCCCCGTCAAAATGCTCTTGTCCCATGATCATTTTGTCTCCTTGCCTTTTCATTTCCAGCTGTCAGCTTGACAAACAGCCACTGCTATCTTTCCTCTCATCTTGCAGCATCAGCATCATTAGCCTTGCATGCTTCCTGTGTGCAGAAGACTCTCCACCACCTCCCACAAAAGGTGCCGAAGTCACAGAAAAGCCAAGGAGCCAAGCTCAACAGAGGGATATTGGGAATTCCATCAAAGCTAGCACCGGCTGAAAATATGGGCATGGAATGTGGGCACAAAGGAGCTAAGGCATGCAGAAGCTAAGGCAGAAACCCAGGAGGGAGAAGAAGGGTGAATACCATCCCCATGTGTGTCTCTCTGGCATGGTTCTGTTCAACTAAGGAAAAGTATGCCAATTTCCCACCTCTCCATTTTCTTTTGTTTTTGAATTAGACTGCAAAGTAACAGGTTTCCACATGCATGCTCATGCAAACTTAATTCAAGGTGTTCCTCCAGCCCACTCTTTCCCTCCATCAACCCTGCCTTACTGCCCTTGTCTCTATTTATACTTTTTCACCCCAGTCTTTTCTCTTCAACTTTCTGTTGTGTTCTGTTTGTTACCCTCCACCCACTACCAAAAGTTCTCCCCTTTTTTAAAGCTGAAGAAATCCTTTGCCAGAAACATTCTGAAATTCGCTGTTTTGATATCGTGTCTTCCCCTCCTTTACCAGATTCACTAGCACCTTCTCTCTACACTTGGCTTTTGAGACAACTTATTTTTCCACCCCCCCCCCACTCCCTCAGCATTTGGAGTGTGCCTTTTAGTGACCTCAGACAAACAGCTCCTTGCTAGCATGTGCTACAAGGACTCGCAGCTTGCCTTAGCTCTTCTGCCTGAGTTTAGACCCTGTTGATCACCCATCTCTACATCTTCGATGGGGGGCTTTGACAAAAACACTTACTGCAGCAGTGACCAGATCCATGGTGACCTCATTGTCTGCTGCTTCATGAGAAATAACTGAGCCAGGATGCCCAGGTAGGGATTAAGAGACCCCTTGAAACCTGAGCCCACTCTGTCATGTAGGATTCTCAGTTCACAGTGAGGTAGACACCACTCCTCACGGGTCATACATTGTAAAGTAAGTCTTGTTGGAAGAATTGATAAATACTTGGACATTGGATATTGAAGCATGAAATGAATCAATTGTTTTTGCTGAATTTATTATTTCATCCTTAAATCAAAAGAAGTAAAGGCTATGTTCCAACTAAGAACTAAGACACCAATTCAAAACAGTGACATAGGTCAATAAACACCCACGAATGCAAATCTCTCAATGTAGCATATAATTTAAAAAGGAAACAACTATAGGCATAAATAAGGCAATTTCCATAAAATACCAAGCATAAGTACCAAGGCACCTGCCTCATACCTGATGTTTAATCTTGACTGGCAACTTGGCTAGATCTAACATCAACTAAGAGATACATTGGACACAGTAAGAGCACATTTGAGGAGGGGGCCTCTTGATCAGATTATCTGAAATAAGAAACCCCACTACAAATGTGAGAATGTGAGGGGCATCTTCTGATAACAGCTAGATAAAAGGAGGCTCCGGGGAAAAGCTTTAGGTTGTTCCCCATTGTCTTTGTGTTTCCTGGCGAGTTCATTTCCTCCATTGCTGCTTCTGCTTCTGCCTCTGCTGTCACTGTCACATTCCTTTGCTACTCTCAGAACCCAGTTTCTTCAGGCTTCCAACATGGACTGAAGGCCAGTGGCTCTTCAGGAATCCCGCAGGCCTTCAGCATCATGTTACAACTACTGAGGCACTGAGCCTCCTAGAATGAGCAGTTACCGGGTACTCAATCTTTCCAGCATGAAAGCAGCTGTTGTTTGGTTATCTGTGCCATGTGCTGCTTCAAGCCAACCTACGAACCCCCTTTTTAATACATTCCAATTGCATCTGTTCTGTTCTTTTGGAGAATGCTGGCTAATCCATCACACAATAGAAAAGATCATTGTGCTGTATGAATTTCTCTTGACAGGTAAGCGTTTGATCCCTGCTCCTCCCAAATGCCCCATAACATGTAAGTGAACATCTGGAAATGGTATTTACCACTGACAACACTTGCCAAAATTATGAATACACAGGAAGTGGACAGCTCAGCTCATGTCCCACTGAGAAACAATAACAAGGGAAACAAGGTGAGCTTGAGTCTCGTTCCATCCCTTTCTGGTAGGTTTGCAGCAATAAGTACCCCTAACACTGTGGTGGGTGCTCCTCACGCCATTTATGAAGTAAGGCCTCTATTCTCCACACAGCCATCAAGCAAGGATATCATAACAAACAAGTACTTTAGAGGGACACAACTGCCTCCATTTGAATAACTTCTTTTTCTTTTTTTAAAGTAAGCATTCACTAATCAGCTCTAGAGAAAAAAAATCAAAACACAGCTCCTTCCTGAAGCCTGTTTGCTGGAAGAGAACACAGGAGTCTAAGTGCCTGATGAAGCGGATGTCTTCTGCAACAATGGCAAGAGAGCTCTTGTGCATTTCTGAAGTCATTTCTCCCCCAGAATTTTCTTTCTGCCAACCTTGAGAATCTATAAATGTCGGCTATTGGCTTTGCAATCATTTTCCAATCTTTTATGAGAGTGCATTAAATATATTCATTGTAAACAGAGTCTTTCCGTGTGTTCATTCATTTGGCAAATGTCTATGGCCTAGCCACGTTCATGGCTGGGTACTTAAGATGTTGCAATGATCTAAAAAAAATAAAATGTTGTATTTTGGTCCATAATAATTTTTTTTTTAGTGGGGCTGGGGTGCATAATGAGAGGATGCATATTTAAAATGAAAGTAATGAGTTGCCATCTTAATATGCTATAGAGGTCAAAGTCATGGCACAACTAGGGGTTTGGCTAATTGTCTAACCTGGGACTTCCTCTGAGATGAGCTGAAGAAGAAATAATTGTGACAGACAACTCAATGAGGTAAGGTACTGCCATTTTGGCTGCCAGAGCCTGTGGTTTCCCCTGGGGGAAAAGGAGTTTTAGCCTATTTATCCATCCATATATTCATGCAGCAAACACTTTTAACCAAATAATTTTCTTGATCACATCTATCCCAGACTTCAGGATCCACACCCTGGTGGCACAAACAGAGAACACAGAGGATAACACTCCAGGATAGTGAACAAGGAATATGGGGATTTTCCAGTCTTGGGGGTGTCTTCCAAGGCAGGGTACAATGCAAGAGGCTCTCAAAAGTTAGAATCTTGCAGTAAACACATCCAATGCTGATCCTGGACCCAGTGACATGACACCAGTAAGTTCCCACTTGCTAGAAATCTGATCCTCCTGACTGACACCTTGTTTTACAGACTGACTGGGAGGGTGTCCAGAGTTAACTCTACAGTGATCGTTCCTATTCATAATCTTCCAGCAGGGTGTGAGGACAATGCCCTAAAGCAAAGAACGAATACATCTTGATGTAGATGGCTTGACTTAAATGTTAAGAAACACTGAGAACCTGAAAGAAATGGGTCCGTGTTACAGGAGCAAGATGAGTCTACCAACTTCAGTTATTTGATATTCATTTATTTATAGTGTGTGTGTGTGTGTGTGTGTGTGTGTGTGTGTGTGCCAAAGCAAGTATGTGGAGGTCAAAGGAAAACTTGTAGTGTCTTTTCTCTCCTTTCATCTTGTGAGTCCTGGCAATCAAACTCAGGTCTGCATGCTTAGCAGGAAGTGCTTTTATTCACTTAGCCATCATTCCAGCCCTATTGTTAGCTTTTAGCTCATCCCTGGAGTATATTTCAGGCATTAAATCTTGTAATTTCATGTCATCATCTGTCCACCAACCCATGCATATAGTTGTTTCTCCTATCCATGAGATATGGACAAGAATCACAGTGGCAATCTTAACCCATTTCTCAGTAAGGACTCAGAACAAAATGAAGCTAAGCTTGGATATGTGTCAGGGATCCATATTGATCATCTCTGCAAGCCAAACTCCTTACTCTCCCCCACTTCCAATACCTTGCCTAGCAGAGTTTCTTTCAATGTGCACGCTTTCTTACTTCATTGAGTTCTACCACTGTAGACCTTTAAAGAAATGCATGGAAAGAGGAGGGGTGGGTATGCAGTTAAATCAGATGACAAAATTATACACCACAAAAAGCTCACTCTGAACTAACCAGTTACTTAGTTGTGCTAACTTACTCAGTTTTCACAGTAGTACAACAAGATATAGTTGATTGTTTTTACTCTTTATTCTTTATTCTTTGGTGTTCCTGTCCCCCCAGCTCCCAAATAAATCACACAGAGCTTTTACTTATGAATACCCAGCCTTCGCTTGGCTTGTTTCTAGCCACCTTTTCTTAACTTAAATTATCCCATCTACCTTTTGCCTCTGTGCATTTGTCATTGTTCTAGATACCTCTCTTAACTTCTTACTCTGTGGCTTGCTGTGTAGCTGGGTGACTGGCCCCTGAGGTTCTCCTCTTCTTTTCCTGCTCTCACTCCTCGATGTCCTTTCCCATGTTTCTTTTTCTTATTCTCTCTGCCTGCCAACCCCACCTATCCTTTCTCTTACCTTGATACTGGCTAGCTATTTTTATTTTATTAGACTAATCAGGTGTTTTAGACAGACACAGAAAAACTGCTTCACAGAGTTAAACCAATCTAGCATAAAAGAATGCAACACATCTTTGCACCATTAAATAAATACTCCATAGCATAAATGAATATAACACATCTTAAATTAATATTCCATAACAACAAAGTATGGGTTATTGTCATCAACATTTTAGAGATCAAGTATCTGAAACAGAGAGGAGAAATAATGTCCAAAGCAAGAGAGAACAAAGGCACTAGTTTCCACTTGAGCTATGTGACTTTAGGGCCTACATGCCTTATACTCCATGTTGGCCAGAACTTGGGCATCTGTTAGTATTTACAATGGACCCTGGGCTCAGTATTGGCCAAGTTGGATTATGGGCTTGATAGAGTTTTTAGCTGACTTCTACAGGTTGAGGAAAGCGGGCTCTGGGAGTTGAGTTGAAGCACAGATTTGAGCAGAGGAAAATGTAGGCTCTCCCAGAAACCACACAACAGAGCTGTGGCTGGATTCACTCCCTCTGCAGATGGAGTCAGTCTCTATGAGGCCCTAACCAACTAGGCAAGTAAGTTTGCAGACGTGTGCTTACTACCAGAGTTACTTAATATGATGAATGACTGGAATGTAAGATGTCTAGGATGGTGGCATTCAACTGTTTTGTCTATGAGGACATTTCCAGAGAGGATTGATGTCTGGAAAAGTGATGGATGGAATGGAGGTGGCACCTTTTATCGACTGGAGATCCAGATGAGGAGAAGTCAGGAGGCAGCATGCATGAGTAACTGTATGGCAACTCACATCATCTGCTGACATCAGATTCCAGCTTCACCATGTGGGACTACTAAAGCATCTCAACCCCGCACAGAATCCAAGCCCTATTATATAAGCCAAGACAACAATCCCCTTTCCTAATACATGCAAGCACTCTGTAGGTTCTGTTTGGAAAACCTTGAGAGACATACTCAGCCTAACTCATAGACCAAGTGATGCGACATTCCCCTCTGTATGCTGTGAATTCCATTGGTGAATAAAGAATTGGCCTTCCCTTCAACTCAGATTGCCTCATGGCTCTGCACTTACTATATAGCTTTGTTCCATACCTGCTGCTGGCTCTTACTGGATCTCTCCTAGATTTCTGAAAATGCTTGGCCCCAGTCTTTTTACTTATCTTAACTTCTCTTGAAGACTAAAAACAGTACTGCAGGCTCCCTTAAGGATTTTATAAGACCCTCTGGGCATCTTTGTCCAATGTGGATAAAGATTTGTATGTCAGGATATTTATTCTGTATGTGCTTGAGGATAGATGTGTGACATATTCCTTGGAGGATACCCAGGAGGGGACAGGCAATTGAGAATGCCTCTGGAAGGAACAGCCTGTACCCAGAAGCAAGTACAAAAGGGATGAAAGTTAATTATGCATTTATCCTGGGCCAGGATTTTGCAGAGGCTGGGCTGGTGATTTTTATACACACTTAATGTAAATTAAGGAATGAGACTGTAGGTATGACGATGGCTGAGGCTCCATGCCCAACATGTGGATTGACATAGATCAAGTTCCCTACAAGTTAGTTCGGATCTCTGTAATGCAGAAAGAGAACTGTGCCAATATGGCAAGGACTTGACTATCACAGATATTTAATAGATTCTAATTGTTACTTAGAACCACCTTTAACTGGAGTGAGCAGGCAAGGTGATGCCTAAGAGGGAGTTTTGCAGAGCAGTGACATCCTCTTAGAAAACAGTCTGATCTCTTTTCCGTGAAAAAAGAATTTGATTCCAGATAAATCTGAAGGTTTAAGTTCTACACAAAGAGGTGTGAGCCTGCGGTAAGGAGCAGAAGATTCCAGCCTCTCTCTTCCCTTCACGTTACAGCACACTCAGGATGGAAGTCAGAATTTCTCTCTCCAGATATTTATACAGTGGATGCTGTGAGATAACCCTCTGTATGCTGTAATGTTGCTCTCATTGGTTGATGATGAAAGCTAAATTGGTCTATAGCTGGGCAGAATGCAGCTTTTCAGAAAAGCCAAACAGAGAGACAGAGATGAAAATGGCAGAGTCAGGGAAGAGATGCAAGCAGCTGTCAGGAAGCAACATGCTAAACCACACATAAAGCCATGAGCCTTGTAGTAAAACAGAGATTAATAGAAGTAAGTTAATTTAAGTTAAAAGAGCTAGTTAGTAATAAACCTGAGCAATTAAACAATTATATAATAACAATTATATAATTAATTTAAACAATTTATAATTAATATTAAGCCTCTGAGTGAGTCTTAAGAAGTAGCTGTAGGACAGAGTGAGACAGAGAAACCTCCATTCCCATGTAGGACATATTCCAGCCTATGTACTGAAATATCTGTGCCTCACTTCAAAATTCACCAAGAAGGAACAGTTGAATTTGCTCTCTGGGATGAGAGACAGGTGTTTCATTCTGAGAGAAGGCATCGTGGGAAGATTGATATTACATCACTCTCCTGCTTCTTGAGCTTGGAAACCACTTGTTCTTAGAGGATATGTAGGGCACATCCATGAAAAGGTCCATCTCTCTAGTTCATAGAGACTAAGAATGATAGAAATTCCCTGAATTATAATTCACATACTTGACTCTCTGACTTATCTTTTGATAACTAAATTATGTCAATCAGGCAGTGTTGTGGAACAATGGTCTTGTACCCTATCACTTGTATTATTTTAATAAAACACTGATTGGCCAGTAGCCAGACAGGCAGTAGAGGTGGGGCAACAAGGACAGGAGAATTCTTGGAAGAGGAAAGACTCAGTTTGCAGTTGTGACCCAGCTGCAGAGGAAGCAAGATGAGAATGCCTCGCTGATAAAGGTACCAAGTCACGTGGCTGCCACAGACAAGAATTATGGGTTAATGCAAGGTGTAAGAGTTAATGAGACACCTGAGCTACTAGGCCAACCAGCTTATGACTAATGTAGACCTCTGTGTGTTTCTTTGGGACTGAACAGCTGCAGGACTGGGCAAGACAGAAATCTCAGACAACAAGGGAGATATTTTTATCCCCATTTCCGAGAGGCAAATAAAGTCCAGAGAGTTCAGGAAAACAGCAAGAAGGCAATTGTGCATAGGAGTCAACGTGATTAAGTCAATTCTCATGTTTTCTTTTTTTTCTCACTGGACATGGTACCTGGGGCACAGGAGAAGTGGCTTGGTTGGAACCAGGGCACAGCAAGACCCACCCACTTCTGAACACTAAGGTCAGAGACATCTGATTGGTACACAGAAGGCTAAAAACTTGCATAGCGATTTGAGAAGACATCATCCGAGAATCTGCAATGAATCTGGATTCTCTGAGTTCTTTGTTACATCGTGACCCCTCTCACATTCATGAGCAGATTTCACCTCCACATACAGCTCTAGAAGTTCTAGACCTGTGTAGCTTACCCAGTAGAACTTACAAATTATTGGAAGCCCTAGAATGTCTTACTCTCATGGAAAAGATATTTTACTGTGTATGTTTTGTAGATTCCATTTTGGATCAGGTTTCTTTTTCAGCTATTTCATTTTAATTTTTGACTGTTCATATTAACAGTGCGATACTTCAAAACATTCAGAGCATGTGTTGATAACTGATGGGTTTTTTTGTTTGTTTGCCTTTTGTTTCATTTATTCTCACAGATCCCCATGGGAGGGGGCATTTTGTTGTTTTATAGAGAAAGAGACTGGAGTTTGGGGAAATAAATAAGCTTATTGAATAGGAGACATCAGAGCTCCCCTTTCTACTTCCCTGTCCCTAGCGTCAGTGCTTTCTCCAGCCCACCTCACCAGCCACCAAATGTCCTCAAAGGCTTGTTCCTACCCATGCCCTAGTGGTTATTCATTGTTTGTGGATCACTCAGTCCCAAAAGATCATCTAAAAATTACATGGCAAGAATGGGCCATTTCTCTCTGACCTCCTCTTCTTTCATTCTGGAAGTTGCAAACAACACTTTGTGACTGGTTCCAGCCTTGACTCAAGTTCAGGTCCTGAGGAGGTAGAAGGGGCATCAGTGCAAGGGAAAGTTCTGACCATCGAGTGGATTGAACTTAAGTGGCCTTGATTAGATTAAGCTGCCTTTTTAAAATAGCTAAACAGAGTTTTTCTTATCAGGGTTACATGAACAATTTTATTATTGGCTCTTATTATTTATACTTTTAAGAAATATGTCTTACCCAAAAAGAGGAACACGGTATGTATTCACTCATAAGTGGATTCTAACCATAATTAAAGGTCTTTGAACCTATTATTCGTGATCCTAGAGAAGCTAAATAAGAAGATGAACCTGATGAAGATTATTTAGCTATCCGCCAGGAGGTAGGAAATAGACAAGAGTCCCAGGTAACCTCGGGTGCATGGAGGGGGGGTGGGAGGGTTGTTGGAAGGGGAGAGGGTTAGAGAGAAGGGAGTAGGGGAGGAATGGGGAAAGCTCGGTGGCCTGGGATAAGGGGGAGGGAGGAAGGATGAATATGGGATCAGGGAAGAATATATTTCAACTAAGGGAGTCATTTTAGGGTTTACAGGAGACTTGATTATATATGGGATCCCAGGTCCAAGGAGAGATCCCCAGATTGTTCTCTGGACAGAGGAGAGGGTGCCTGAACCGGCCTTGGCCCATAACCATACTGATGAATATTTTGCTTATCACCATAGATCCTTCATCTGGCGAAGGACGGCGATACAGACGGAGACCCACATTGGAGTACCGGACTGAGCCCCCCAAGGTCCAAATGAGGAGCAGAAGGAAAGAGAACGTGAGCAAGGAAGGCAAGATTAGAGGGAACCTTCATCCGACAATGGATGGCGATACAGACGGAGACCCACATTGGAGCACCAGACTGAGCCCCCCAAGGTCCAAATGAGGAGCAGAAGGAGGAAGAACATGAAAAAGGAAATCAGGACTGCGAGGGATGCTATCACCCACTGATACAAGGGGACGGATCTAATGAGAGTTTACCAAGACCAGTTGGACTGGGACTGAATGAGGACATGATCTAACCAGATTCTCGGAATTTGGCCGGATTCTCTGAATGTGGCTGGCCCGAAGTCTTTCTGAAAAGCCATTGACTATGACGCTGGGACTTGTTTCCTCTGCATATACTGGATTTTGGGGATCCAGTCTGTTTGGATACTCACCTTCCTGGACCTGGAGGGAGGGGGGAGGAACTTGAACTTCCCACAGGGCAGGAAACCCTGACTGCCCTAAGGGACGAAGAGGGAGGAGGAGAGGGAGTGGGGGGAGTGGGAGGGTGTTGGGAAGAGGGGCGGAAATGGAAACTTTCATAATTTAATAAAATTACTTTAAAAAAATGTGTCTTAGTCATTATAAAAGCCCGCATTGTTCCTCTTTGTGTTTTCCCCAAAACCACTTTCCCATCCCGTACATGAACTTGTTCTAGACATAGAGCTCAGCATTTTTGCAGGTTTAACTAAACATCAAGTTAGACACATCTGCCTCCTGCAGCATCTATGTCAGCTGACAGTTACTTACAGTTACAAAAGTAACAGATATGGATACAATGCTTTAAGGACAGCAATACTCAAACGCAAACAATTCTTTCCTGTTTACAAGGTATGTTTTATACTATTTTTTCCTTTTCTACAAGAGGTTCCCATGTCTCCATCTCTCTATAAAAGGCAAAATTGGATAAAGCACACTTTTTTCCAGCTCACTATACCATACTTCCTTCACCAATGTAAGCTCCTGTTTATGGCAAAGACAGATCCTACCATCCATATTTTTCATTGCATTTTTCCCATGGAGTCATCCCAGATCTTATCATTGATTCTATCTGCTTGGTGTCCAGGGAACTTTCTCTCAACAGTCAGCACTATGTGTATTCCTAAGGCTTTTTCCCTATTCTGTGTGCACACCTTAGTCTCCTTTTCCGAACTGTGAGCCACGGTTAAAGTTTCAAGTGTTGTTTTCTCATATGTGCCTAACTATCTCTACTGAGTCAGAAAAGCTCTCAGGGTTAGGGGTTGTAGTTAGTGACTCCAGATAAGAGACTTGAGAAGCATTAGCCCCGTGTTGAATCTTAGGGGAAAATATTCAAGAAAGAACAGAATTTCCAGGGAAAACTACAGGTATTACAGGCATTACTGACAAAGTAAAAGTAAAGTCCACCTGAAGAATCACCGATATAACAAGAGAGAAAAGAGCCTGAAAGCTGTACCAGTTTTGCAAGTTCCTACGCTGTCCCATGGACTGCTGGTCCTTGCCAAGTGAGAGTCCATTTCCACAGGGTGCCTTCCCCTGAGGAAACCTGCTGGACAGGTAGCCCTGCAAACCTGAGGAACCACACGTGGAGCAAATCGTGGTACAGTGGAAAATGAAAGCAACCACTGGGTCTCTGTCAGTACAGAGCTGGCAAAGGCCTGGTGACTGTCACCATGGTAGCTGACTTGTGACTTAGTGGAGAGGAGCTAAGCAAGAAGGGGTCAGAACTCCATGTAGACTGGAAGAAAATGCAAACATTTAGAGATAAACTGGGAGAGACAGCAGGAAACATGCCAAGAAACCTGGCATAAGGAAGTTGATAATAATGTTAACAATAATAAGGTCATTGCTAGGCGGAAAGTTTTGGAACTTCACCATTGATAATAGCATTGGCTGAGATCACCCCAGAAATGGGTCCGTTGCAGCCTACGGCTCAAATTGCATTGTCTGCGGTTCTGCCAATCTCTGGGAGCCATCGGTTACAAAGCAGGGTGAGGTAAGGAAGGTGAGTCTTTGTCTCAGGGAAGCGATCACATGGAATAGAGAAGGGCACTCGATTACACAGACTCTGATTCCACACAGATGACTT
Organism: Myodes glareolus; assembly: GCF_982192425.1. NCBI lineage: Eukaryota > Metazoa > Chordata > Mammalia > Rodentia > Cricetidae > Myodes > Myodes glareolus. Next base: position 66,755,953 of record NC_142033.1, read on the forward strand.
GACTGGCTTTGGTGCGGAATACAGCAGAGTCATGAGAGTCTAGTGCAGAAACAGAAATGAGAAACATAGAGAAAAGACCTATAACCAGGCTCCTTCCCACCCCATGTCCTAAAAGCAGTGCCCTGCAGGTGATGCCCACCCTGCTCTCTGTACTGTCCTGCAGTTCTCAAAAATGGCTTCTGATAAAAGTGTATCATCCCTCATGTCTAGATGAGCCCAATCCTGGGGTTGGGCAGAGCTAAGCAACTTTGCCAAAGCTGCACAGGTGGAGAAAATAAAAGTTAAGTTCCCATCTGTCTGACTCCAAATTCTGTTACTATCCCTGGTGGAGAGATGTCATTAATTAATACCGCATTCCTGCATTGCCTTCCAAGCAAGCTGCCACCATCCTTAGTTCAGTGTCCCAAGGAGGTTCTTCAACCTGGCGGTGGAAAACACTGGCCTCAGGCTTTCTGCAAACAAATGAATACATGAAAATATACATCCTTCCCCACTTTGCTGTCAACTCCCCTGCCTCTGACTCTCTTCCATGAAATTCAGTCTCCAGGTCTGCCCCTGAAAGTGAAATACAAGCTCCGGACCATCACCAAAGTCTGGAAGAAAGTTAAAGTTGGACTGAAATCATAGGACCAGAAAAAAGTTGTCATGAGCAACTTCCACCTCAGGTGCCTTTGAATAGCAGCAAGTGTCAGGCCACGGGCCAGCATGAATGAGCCTCAGGCACCGCTCCACAAACTTTGCAATCTAGGTGGAGAAATGTACACATAAACCATCATCGACCAAGTCCAAGACCACATGTCTTACAGGGTGTTTCAGGGAGCATGGGAAGCACACGCCATTCACACCAGCACAGACAGAAGAGAGGATGCCTGAGCCCAGACTTGGAAGTTGAGGAGGACTATGTCAGTGAGTAAAGAGAGATGAGATGCATGGGAATGAGGGCTGGGGGAGTGAGAGCAGAGCCATGGGACTTCTCTGCTAAACTCAGCATCCAGGAGATGAGAGGGATGAGGCAGATGATTTCAGAGGAGCCAGAGTGAGCAGATGTATGCAGGAGAACTTGAGCTTGGCCTTGTTCAGAATGGGAGGAAGAGAAAAGCAACTCGAGGAAGGCACACAGAAAAAGTTGCCAGTTGAATCTATAAAATAATCACTTGGTAATCTTTTCCAGGCTGATTTTATCTTATTTTAATTAAGCGACTAATCAGGTCATTTATATATTTGTTCCTATAGCACTGCATTTTATTCTACCTGAAGAAGAGTGCATGTGTCTTTGCTTTCTGCTCACCCTTGCTTTCTTAACATACTTAGCAGGGTGCCTGATTGATAACAAAGAGTTGAATAAAGGCTGGGAACTTTGCAAGATGGGCTAGCCCTCACTAAGCACAGAATAGATGTTTACGAATGCCATCAGAAGCTGGAGAAACAGCTTAGTGGCTAGAGCACTTGTTCCTTGCCAAAGGCAAAGCAAATCAGTATATGTGAGTGTTACGCTGGGTGCCGTGCCTCATCCAGTGGTTACAACAACATGAATGGCAGAGTTCACGTGGCAGACCCTAAATAAGTGCAATAAAATTAAGAACACAACAAGGAGCCAGGGCAGGAAGCAGAAGAGTGATGTGTAAAAGCGGGGATTGGGGTAAAGCTGGAGGAGAGACAATGGGCTGGGTAACTGTGAAGGCAGCAAGTAAGCCAGAGTTAAAGAATGAATATAATCAATTCTACGCAAGATCAGCAATTGGCAGTCTGGTTTGCCTTGTTTGGTTACACCTCATGCTTCTGTAACCCCATCTGTCATTTTGTTTGCACCATCGATTATTTTTAATATCTAAAGATGGGCTAAAACCCAACAAACTTCTAAACACATCTGTGCGATGGTACCAATGTGATTTCCCACTTAAATGTGAGTTTCTCCTGTGTAGGGACGGCTGGGGTGAGGTTGAGGAGTGGGTGATGAGTCCTGGGTCTCCATTCTTGGAATAGTGACTTAGCTATCCGGTGACTGAGTTTGTTCTCAAGACAGTGACTTTACAAACCAAGCCTCCTATCACCTGCTTGGTTGTCTCCCATAGTCAAGGCTTCATTTTCACCTCTCCGCCATGTCAAAATAGGCCAGGGAGCCATGACAGTATGAAAGGAACCTGTTCTTTGAACTCTCCAGTTACCAGCATCATGATTAAGCTTCCATTTTTTATATTTCACACAGCATCACATATTCTGCTATATCACTGCAAAACATGCTCAATTCTTCATGCAAGAGTGTTAGGATGTGACACACATTATAATTATTTGGGAGCCTTTCCTTAAATTTGTTGAGTCTAACTCAAGTGTGCCTTCTCCATCACAATCCTATTATCCAGTCATACCTCTGAGATTGCATTTACCTGCTTATTTAAACAGGTATTATATAGAACATTTTTTTTATGATTGGAATGTGGGCTACAAGGGGATATTGCTGTACATGTGCTCTCTCTCTCTCTCTCTCTCTCTCTCTCTCTCTCTCTCTCTCTCATGTGTGTGTTCATGTTTTCAGGTCACCCAAGTTTACACAATTCTAGTAATAAAAAACATACTTGGTTTAGTTAAATAGAGATCTCATTTAGGGGAAAGTTGATGCTCTTCATAGCTAGCAGAGCAGGAATGTCAATCTGTGTGCTTGGCTACACAGATTGGTCTAAGCATGACTGATGACAGATCACACTGGATCAACAGCCTCCACAGATATCTTGTTGAGCCTCCTCAAGCCTGAAGAGGTGGGGAATGCTGCCATGGTTGCGTTTAGCTGACGGAGGCTGTCCGTTCACCAAAGATTCAACTGAAAAGATAGAAAAAGGCATCCATAATACTATGTGATTCTGACTCTAGACATGAAGCTATACCTAGCTGATGTGGCATTCCCTTCTGTATGCTATGAATACCACTGGTTAATAAAGGACTGCCTTGGACCTATAGAAGGGCAGAAATTAGCCAGGAGGCGGAAACTAAACTGAATGTTGGGAGAAGGGAGGTAGAGTCAAGGAGAAGCTATGTAGCCCCACCAAAGACAGACACCGTAACTTTAGCCAGTAAGCCACAACCATGTGGCGATACACAGATTAATGGAAATGGGTTAAATGATGATGTAAGAGTTATCCAATGAGACGCTAGAGCTAATTGGCCAAGCAGTGATTTAATTAATATAGTATTTGTGTGATAATTTTGGGGCTGAGACGCCGGGAACAAACAAGCAATCCCTAACAACACCTAGTGCACTGGGATCTCCAATTGTACTGAGGCAATCTATTCCCTTTTCACTCAGAACAGCAAATGTCCCATGTTGTGCTGTTTTTAATTTTGGAGGACCATTGCTCTACATAACAGAATAGTAATTGGTCAGCAGGAAGCGTCACAGACATGGCTAGAGTCTTCAGTACTGATAGGGCTAGATGTCCTCGCTGAGAAGTGAAGGCCTTGGATGTACGGCTGTTCCAATTACCACGCATCCTGTCATGTTCCCAATGTGACCACCTAGTTTGTGAGCTTTTGGCAATGCCTAGTATCTATTTTTGTGATTTAAAATGTAATTTATTATCTGCATCTTTTGTGTTTTCGCTTGAGAACTATCCTTAGAATTGGAAAAGTAATGCCTAAGCTTCATTTTTTTTTCATAAAAACTTACCTCCTCCTACATTCCAATTACACTAAAGAGAACATATTATTGTTTTCATCTGATAGGCTGATGTAAGATGTTCATGCTAAAGATGCATCAGGAAGATAACTTTGACCTAAGAAAGCTCTGACTATAGGTCCAGACATCATGGCTAACAGGATGAGGTCTTGAGCCTATTACTTAATTACTATAAGCCTCAGTTTCCCTGTTTGGTAGTGAGTCCAGCAGTAGTGTTTTCAGAATATTCATCATCTTTTAAGCCAAATGCTTTCTCTGTGGAGTCTACTAAAGGCAGCCTCCGATCCTCACACAGCCCAACATGACAGACTGAACTGGGGTGGGAGCAAGTACCACATTCAAAATCAGTCCTTACATGCTTCTAGTGACTGCATGTGAGAAAAGTGGATGAGAGTAACTTCTCAGAAGTTTGCTTTAAAAAAGCAAAACATATGAAAATGATTTAATAAATAATACAGACAATAGTCTTTCCAGAGAAAGAAATGAAGAACGATAAATGATTCCATTTCTCTCTCTCTAGCCCTCTCTCTCTCTCTCTCTCTCTCTCCCTCTCTCTCTCTTTCTGTGTGTGTGTGTGTGTGTGTGTGTGTGTGTGTATTTCTGTGTGAAGAGAAACCAACAGAGTTTAGGAAGAATGGTTTTAGAAGAGGCAATATCAGAGGTCTCAAAGTATGAAGCAAGAAGACTTCATCTGGAGCATAACAGAGTCACTCATCAAGAAGTAAGGAAGACAAACCCACAGAGGTTGAATGCTCTTTATCACATGTGCAAGCTAAAGGGAAGTCGTCTCTATAGGATTGGTGTTTACTAGAGGTTGGGAAAGATGGAGGTGGAATAGGGTAGAGGGAGGCGGGTAACGGTATAGAAACAGAGCGAAGACTATCTGTGCTCCACAGCACGGTGGAGAGGGTCCATAGTTCCTAATAAAACAATTCACATTTTAGAAAGGACTGGAAGAGAGGCTACAGAAATGAAGAAATAATGAAGAAACAAAGATTCAGATTACTCTGATGATATGACTTGTTCATATCATCATATCTTGTACACGTATGAGAAAAATTACACTGAGCTTTATTTAAGTCACTGCATAGTGACCAGAAGAGAGGTGCACAGAGCAGTCGCTAGAGGCCTGCACATTAGATTATCCAAATGACCCTTCAACATAAATAGCTTACAGGGGAATAAGAGGCAGGAAATGTTTAGAACACACACACACACATACGGAGCCCAGCATTGAGCCCTAGACCTGAGGGATTCCACTGAAACCAGTGTTGGCAATAGGTCCTAGGTGACACATATTAAAACTGAAAACTCTCCTAATGGCCTGACTGAACATGACTTGGTCTGATGCTGTGTGAAGCTTCCAATGGCTGACCCTGTTGAAATCCTGAAATGGTAAATGATGTTTTTTAATCCAATTTTAGATCAAGTTCCCAATGGTGATCCAATTTGAGCTCAAGCTCTCAAAAGTGAACAATTGTAAACCAGGTTTTAACTGAAAGATCCGTCATCTTTAAATAACTGAAAGCTAAGCATGGATTGAGCATCTCCAGTTTCCAAACCTCAAATCTGAATTTCTGCAGAATCTAAACTTTAATACTAATGCAAAGTCATACTGAAATAAGAAAGATGTTGTAAAGATCACAATTTTTTAGTAAAATTTAGATATGCTTATATGTGCACTGCATGGCTTGTTAGGATGCACATCAAGGTAGTGAGGATGAGAACTGTTCTGTAATCTAGTCTCATTTCAGCTTCTGATTAAATTTGTGTATGTATTTATAGACTCAAAAAGGAGGCAAGGCTGTTGCTAACCTTACATAATTCAAATGTGCTCTTTTAATGTCTGTGCCAAATGTCAATCCATACCTCTATTTGATCATTTGCTAAGTTCTAATTGATCTGTATGTTTTAGTTAATTGCTCGGTAACACAGAATTAATGACTTTCATCACAGGGTACCAGAGGAACTTCATCTGACTCGCCAGAGGCTCTGCCTCCCAACCCTCCACATGCTCCCATGTGCAAACCAGGGAAGTGCAGAGCCATGAACTCTAGTTCAAGGCTCACTATTATGTCATCGGTTTTATGCTTGCTCATTCTTCATTTCATGAAGCACTTCCTATCTCAGAGGCTAAAAGATCCTCTATGAAGTCTTCTAAAACTTTTATTGTTCTGTCATTCATATGGCAGTCATTAATTCCTGTAGAATTGATTTTTATGGCCAGAGTTATGTAGTGGTTTCATTTCTTTCCAGCCCCAGTTGATAACCCAGAGTTCTGGGGCCATTTTTAAAATTTAAAGCACCACTTTCCCCACAGTCATCATTCCTGGGTTATTTGTGAGCCTTCAGTCTGACCACTGTCAATCTGTCCCTAGCTAACACGGTTAGCCATCATTCTAACTTCATGATATTTCATAGGATCCATAAAGGTCAGGCCACCTGGTCCACTTCTCTTCATCTTGTCTATTACTAACCTTAGCACTTCCAATTACTTTTCCAGTTTTGGCTTGCAAAGATCTATGGAACGTTCTGTTGGCATTCTCATTGGAATTGCATCAGGCCTACAGCTCAATTTTGGAAGATGTTTGATCCGTTTAGAGTACCAAGTTCCTCTATTCATCCTGCAAGGTCTTTATTGTCTTTCCGAGGATGCTTTAACTTCTAGCATTTTAGACCTGCATAAAGTATGCCACCAGACTGCTTACTAGATGTATTATGTGACCCTGTTTCTCTCCCATAGTTTAGTCTTCTGTTCTGGTTAGGACCACTGGGGCGGAATTCAAAGATAATTGGTCATCATGCATTAGGCCTTGTATTCAACAGCTTCCAAACACCAGTTACAATCCACATATCAGCAGCATTGTGAATAGACAGAAGTTAAAATTCCTGTTTGTTATGTAACTTTCCTTTAATTTTTAAAATTTATATTATTATGTATGTGTGTGTGTGTGTACGTGGTTGTGGTGTGTGTCTGTGTGGTGTGTGTATGTGCTTATACCAACACACATGTGGAAGTCAGAGGACAACTTTGTAGAATCAGATCACTCCTTTCACCTTTAAGGGGGCTCCAGAGATTAAGCTCGGGTCCCCAAACATTTGAAGCTGGTACCTTTATTTGCTCAACCATCTGGCCAGCTCCTTGTTATATAATTTTCAGGATGTTTTCCTTGTGGGTGATATGTCTCAATTCAAAATAAAAATTTAAATAAAACTTGAATAGAAAGCAATGTAAAACTATAGATTGGTGAAAAGAGACACTTCCAATTTTCTAATTATAAAAAGGAGAACAGGAGTTGCAAGAAAACCCAGACAGGACCTGTTCACGGCATAGTAGCTCGGGGTAGAAAGGCGTAGGCAGACAAAGGGCTTTTCAGCTGAGGCAGGGGGCAAGTCTTCACACCAAAGGGCAGAGAAGCAAAGTTTTTGGATTTTTTAATGGCTGACAGATTGGTATTATTTCCTAACGACTTCAACCCTCTCGCACACACATGCATGAAACACCACCATGCCGAGTAAAGGGCACAATTTTGAAGATAATGAGAAGATGGCACCAGGTCTTGGCCACATTCCTGAGGCCCAGTGGCCAGAACAGAAGCATGTGCTCTACAAGTTTATGATGCATCTGGACACACAAATGATTTATCCCAGACATGAACAAGAAGTGAGCTTTAAAGTCACATGAGTTGTTATGGAGGAAAAGAGGCTTGGAGACTGTGACTTGGTCTGGAATACCCCTCCAACAACTTCCAGTGTTGTCCCTGTCTGGTCATTGCCTCTCTGAAGTCCTCCAAAGCCACCAGGATCTTGCAAACTCAGCCTTCCGTGAGCCCTTTTGCATGAGTGCCCTGTGCTGCATCCCTGAACTCTGCTTGTTGGATTGTTTGACTTAAGTATTACCTTGTTTTGTAATAATTGTTACCACCTGTCTCCCTTCCCTAAAGAAAGATCCATGAATTCAAGTGCATATCTTTTGCATCTCATTTAAAGCTCCGTGGTCAAACCTAATCCTGTTTGTATGATGAATGATGCTCTTTCCTCCAGGCTCTGAGATCCACTGATCACTTGCTATAGTACTTTATCCGCAATCATGTGTGCCAATGCTTATTGAGTTTTGCCATATATCAGAACGTGTGACAAGCCCTGCTGATTATCACACAAGATACACTGAGAATTTCCTTTCTACATGGGAATTGCAAGTGGCTAGTTCAAACCGTCTCTGCTAATTACAATCCAAGGCTCCTGTAACCAAGTCCACTGTCCCTTGCCTCCCTTACAAGCAAACTAATCATAAAGAGTTTGATCTATGTGCAATCTGGCCATCACCCTCCAAATCTGGAGTTAGCAAACATTTTTCAGCCCTGTGTTTTTGGAATAGCAAGCCTCCCCAACCAATATGATGGCAGTCTCTGGGAATAACTAGAGAAGGGGCTGTACCATCCCATAGGCAAAACTACCTCCAAGTCAGCATTGTGCTGATTAGTGAAGGATGATATAGCCCAATAGAGATGATTCTTGTGCTCATGTGCCCCCTACATCCTTCCTTTTTCTTCTTCTTCACTTCGCTTCTCAAAATGTTTCCAAGTGACTAGACTATGGTCCTTCTCCTGTTGGTTTCCAATGTATGTGCCTGTGTATACTTGTGTATTCATGTGTGTATTCATGTCTCTGCAGCCAGGCCTGTATGTGTGTGTCTACATTTGAGTACACACATATGTCTATTTATATGTGTTGTCTTATGTGTGTGTTTCTTTTGGTAAGTCAGACAGAGGCAAAATTTATTTCAAATAAAAAGCAAATCATTTCTTTCCAACTCTCTGAGGATCACTGGAGTTCAATGCTGTAGTGGCTTGGGCTACTAGGATACTGGATATGCAGCCAGATTTAGAAAGGAGAGCTGAAAACCTGTGGCAGATGTTCTCTCCAAGGCATGACATATTTTAAGTTGGAATCATTTCTAAAAGCCCAGGGCATAATACGAAGGCATGAGGATTGTACTGAGGGTTAAACACTGGCAGCCATGGGTAATGAGGTTCAGGGGGGTTGTTTATGTAGTGTTTCTTCTCTTGATCCAACCTAAGCACTGAGCATGTTGTCTGATGTCCCGTGACTCATCTAAAGCTCAGTTCTCATTCTAGAAAATGGAAATCTCTTCTTATTGTTCCTAGTTTTAAAAAGAAAGAAAGAAATGTGAGAGAAAGGGAACTGACCTTTGAGAGGGTCCTCAAGCTTGAGCATCTTTCTAATGACAATGACAGCATAATAGCAACACCTCGATTGTGGAGCCCTTTCTAAGCCTAAAGCACAGAGACAGTCACTCCGTCTGAGACGGTCCACCTTGCAGCATCCTTCTGAGGCAGGTGCTCTTGCGAGCTACAGTCTGTAAATGAGAAGACGGGAGGGTAGAGAGGTTAAGAAGCTTGTCCAAGGTTAAAAGACATAGAGGTAAGGACTAAAGGCATGCCTGGTCCTAGAGAGATGACTGTCTTTCTAATAGTTACAGGGAAACAGAGGCAGGTGCTGTGCCCCTGATGGGTGGGTGTGGGGATGCTCAAAGGAGTGAGTGAGGGAAGGGGGTGAAGGAGTGACTGTCATGCCTGCAGCCGCTCAGTTAGCCTTATTCTCTGTTCAAGCCTTATCTCCTGCTTTCAGGCTATGACAAAGGAACTATTATTTTTATTTCACCCCCAACTTGCTCCTTGGGTTCTTATTTACCTCGTATCCACGAAAATCTAACTGTTTTCATGCATTCATTGAACGCATGACTTTTAGGAACTGTGTTTGGTCCAGGCCTGGTGTTAACTCCTGTGATATAAAGTAACCAGAATATAGGAGAAGTTTGCCACATGTGGCAATCTAGGCACTTCACCCTCCCTGTTCTACCTAGGCACTCTGGTGCAGTGTTCATTCATGGGCGAGGATCGTGTATACTACAGGTTGGGATATAGCCTCATCTGTATGGACTGTGGCTAGCTAGTTGCTCCCTGGTCAAACCTGGGAGCTGTTTGGTCTTAAACTGGCATTAGAAACATCACAAAGCATAATTTTAAGAAACATATAAAGATTACATGAATATGACAATGTGTTACCTTGAACCCATGTATCACTCAGATATCACAATAATCAACACACACCAATAGTGCCTTCTTATCTATAAATAATTCAGTAGAATGTAGTGTTAATAGATAGGGATACTTTCAAGAAGCATTACTGTAAGACTACTAACAAAATTAACAACTTTTTCAGATCCTAGCCCTCTGTCCTCTGTCAGCTGTGTAGCGAGCAATGATTTTTACCCATGTGTGGGCTATCTCTTCACTTGACTGACAGCTTCCTTCACTGTATAGAAGACTTCTTTTCTGTAAAGGGTTGGTTTTACTAGCTGCACTACCACAGTCTATGCAGGAAACACTTATGCCTGTGAGCTGAAGTATACTCTATACATTGTCCTCCCAGAAGTTACAAAGTATCAGGTCTTATATTGAGGTCATTGATACATTTAGAGTTGAGTTCTATTCAAAGTGAAATGTAGGCGTTAAGTTTCATATTTTTTTTCATGTGTTAAATACACTGTCTTTCTTCAATGTTTAGTTTTTGGCATCTTTGTCAAAAATTGGATTGCTGTCATCGCAAAGACTTATATCTTGTTCCTTTTCTCTATTCCTTTCATCTATGTGTCTATTTCTGTTCCGATTTCATGCTGTTTTAATGCATGATGTCTCAATAGTATAACTCACATCTGTTGTGATTACCTGTACAAGACTTGCACAAAATCAAGCCAGTCAAAGTTCCAGCATCAAGGAAGGAGGAGCTGGTTAAGGACCCACCCTTGGCAAGGAGCTACAACAATGAATCCTTACTGAGAGGAAAAGTAGCTCTTCTTTGGGAAAGTGGTCAATGTTAGGTTACCCCTACCCCATTAGATGGCTCCACATCCATACACATATGAGCAACATTAATTGGGTTTTGGGGGTATTAGTAATAATTGGGGGAAAAAAAGCAGAGAACATGAGTCTGGGTAGAGAGGCCCTAGGAGACATTATGGGGAGGTAGTGGTAGATGGATATAATTAAAATAAACTAAATAAAGTTTCAAAAGATGAGTAAAAATATTTCAAAAATTAGCAATAATGCCTCGGCATTACATAATCTTCTGATTAACTAGCAATGCTTACAGTTTGTGTTCTTTGTTACAAATCCAAATAGTGTCTGCACATGGCATCCACTTGATGGACATCCCAGGCACATGTGTCAATCATGTGTTGTGTGGAGATCATCACAGACTTCTGAGGAGTGGGGAGAAAGCTGCAGAGCATCCTGACAGAGCTTGGGACGGCTGGGAAGCTAAGGTTAAATTCCCCATCAAGACATGGATGAGGCATCGTCACCGAGCAGACCTTTGAAACTTCCCCTTTTAGGAAGTGATAAGAAGCAGAGAAATACTTCTTTGGAGAAGGAAGAAAGCACCATTTCAAGGAATGTTTGACAGGGAGAAAGCAGCCTGCTCTGCTGTATTCTCATGTCTCCCATTCCACGGGCCAGTGTGGATATGACTTGCCCAGCCCCTGGGAGGTGCTGCAGGAAACACTGGACTCTGGCTCTGTCCGAAAAGCCTTGGGGGGTATCACTACACCCCATGATAGCTGGGGCTGTGGCGACCACATGTACAGGTGGGCCATCTGTCACTCATACCCCATCCCACTCCACCCAAGATGGCCACTCTCTAGAGCACTCATGCCACCTCTCCAGACTGATGGCAACAAATTCCTTCACATTCCTACCTTTGCTAGCTGATTTGGGGGTTTGCAAAAGGAATTAATTGCCCAAGGCTTGCAATTGCAAGGGCCAGTATGTACTCAGAGTTGAAATTAATTTCTAGAGAACCAAAAGGAAATCAATGACCTATTTTGTGTACTCACAGTATTTCTGGCCATCTCTCATAAGCAATGACAGTTCCTCCCTTGGTGACCCCACAAACAGGTGTGTGGGCTTGAGAGGATTTCAGTATAGATATACACAAAAACTGGAGGAAAAGATCAGGGGCTGCCTTTGTTCCCCCATCACTAAATCTTCTGCAGGGGATACCACATATCTCCCCATTTTTGTGGTGTGGAAATAGAATGTTCTGAAAATCTCTTAGTTGATAAGTGAAGAAGAAAAGGAGAAGGGGTTGTATGAGCCATGCGGGGGAGAAGGGGTCAAGGTCATGATGGGAGAACCCACAAAGACAGCTGACCTGTGCTCCTGGAAGCTCATGAACTCTGGACCAACCATTAAGGAGCTTGCATAGGTCCAAATTAGGCACTCTGCACAGAGTGACAGTTGAATAGCTTAGTCTCTTTGTAAGGCTCCTAGCAGTGAGATCAGGACTTGTCCCTGGCGCTTAGCTGGTTTTGGGGAACTTGTTCCCCATGCTGAATTACCTCACCCAGCCTTAATGCAAGGGGAGAGGCTACGTTCTATCTCAATTTGATGTGCCATGCTTTGTTCATGCCCATGGGAGACCTGCCGCTTTCTGAGTGGAGGTAGAGGAGAAATGGAGGGGAGAGGCATAAATGGAAGTCGGGATGGGGTGGGGATAGGAGGAGAAGAAGGAGGGAAAACTATGTTTGGCATGTAAAATAAATGAAAAATAATGCTAATTAAATAAGAATTTAAAAAGTATTCAAATCTGAACCCGGAGAATTTCCAGGAGCTGCTGCTTGGCCAGGAAGCCCATTAGAATGTGTTCTAACCCAGCACAGTGGTTCAGGCTTGTAATCCCATCCTTTGGGAGGTGGAGGGAAAAGGATCATAAGTTCCAAGGAAGCTTTGATCTAAAAACAAGCAAACAACCTCAAACCCGAGCTTTGGGGAGGAAGCTCAAAGGCAGAGCCAGTGTTTATCATGAAGAGGTCCTGAATTTGATCTCAGCAATGTAGAAAACCAACAGAAGAATAACAATAAGCATTATTTGAGATTACATTGTGGATTTTGAAATCACTATGCAAATTGTTCCTTCTCAAGGATAAGTAAGTACTAGTTGTTTTCTTTAAAATTCAGAATAGAAGCCTGTTCCACATTCATTTGATTTCATACATGCATCCATTAATTCTCATCATTCTACTCTGTTCTGGGATGAGCGAGTTGCCTCGCGGCACCTCCTCCTTCATATCTGTGTTCAAGTCACAGTAGCCTCTTGGAGAAAGGACAAAGAGTATGCCAGCCAGCACAGGCAGCTTCCTGCCTGTTGCTTTTAGGACCAAATGCAAATGAGTTTGCAGAGATTAGATGGTTGTTAAAATGAGAAAATCATTGTGATGATTTTATTACTTTTACTTCTGTGATAATTAGCGCTCTTAGATCATAAAATCTAATGTTAGATACTCAGAAGAGGGGAGCCAATGATAAAGTTTTTTAGAACAATTCAAAGTTTGTTTGGGGTGGGCATTAGAGTGTGCGCATGTGTGAGTATGTGCATGTATATATGGATGCGTGTTCACATGTGTGTGTTCATATATGTATGTGTGTATGCACCTGTGTGGGTGTTTGTGTGCACATGTGCATATGTATATGTTGCTGCTGCAAAACCACAGGGGAACCTGTGATTATTTAACGACTTTCCATCTTTTATTTTCCAGAGAGGAGGAAAAGAACTTGAGCTATTGAATTTAAGTGGAGTGAAACTATATATTCAGAGATAAGCCTTGGAGCCTGTATATATTGGAAACCATTATCGTTGAAAGCATTACCACATGTTTAAGGGCGTGAAGACTAGAAAGCAGGTGTTCTTACTGTCAGCTAAGCACCCGAATCCCTATTCCTTCATCATTTATCCAGAAATATCTGTTTGCCTCTGGAAAGTTGTAAATATGCACAGCTAGGAAACTGAAGTTCATTTCCATATAATTTAGAGAACAATCTACAGAGACCTGAAGATTTCAGTTCTCTTTTCCCTCTGCCTTTGTTTCTGTTTCATTGTGTTGTGTTTTTAGAAATATGTACCAATTATAGAAAAATTCTGGGAGGTCCTAAATTTATCTCCAACACAGGAGATTGGGAATGACAGCATAGCAGCTCTGGCCCAAGCCACCAGGGAATAGCAGAGAAGCGTGTGTTCCATATTTTTAAAGATATCTCGAAACCCTTGACCTGCAACCCCAGGAGATGACCATCTAGGCACTGCCAAAAGTGAGAAGTACAGATGTGTCTCTGAATTACTACAATTAACTCTGTATGAAACAACACACACAAAAAAGAAAAGAAAAAAAAAACAGCTCATGGTATTAGCAACTTAGACTGTAAAGTCGGGGAGGAAATCACACTGATAAGCCTGTACCTTTTTCTTTTATGCAGCTACAGCATTCTGTAGAGCACTGAGATTACACAAGGGCATTCCAGCCTGCCATCTTTATGGCATCAGCTGAGAATGCTCCAAAGCACTCCTGCCTGCACTTTGAACCTCCCAAGCGTGGGCTTCATGATCTAGACCTAAGCGTGCTCCCAAATGTGTTTGTCATCTTTCTGGAACTATGCCCTTAAGCTAAGCATGCTCAGGAATGAACTCCTGGACTGAATCTGCTTAAGGATGTGCTTGCTCTTAAGCTGCTTCTCTACATGAATATGTATGCTTCCAAAAGAAGATACACAAGCCTCTTTGTGGAAGAGGGTCACTGCTTTGGAAAGGAGCCCAGCTCCTCCGTTCTTTCCCTACCTGCTGCACCTAGTACACTTCCCCAATCTTTTAATTGCTAGCCAAGGCTCTTTTTTTTTACTTTGCATTAAACAAAATGTGAACACACATCATTTAGTTACAGAACCCATGATTGTTTCTTAGATTTAGCCCCTGAAATATAGGCAACAAAATGAAAGACACCAACAGTATTGTATCAAATGGAAAAGTTTCTTCACAAGAAGGACAAGAATCAACAGATTGAAGAGGCAACCGAAGAAAAAGAAATGGGAGAAAACCAGCTGAACAGGCGTGTATCTAATGAACAGTTATCATCCAAGACATACAAGGAGCTCAAACATTTCAAGTGCAATACAGCAAATAATAATCCACATAAAAGTGAGCAAATGACCTGGATAAACCATTCTAGCGATGGCCAAGAATTCATGTGCAAAACCACATGACTATCAGTCAGATGCTGTGGCTCGAATCTGAGACTCTCTTGTTTAAACATCTCTTTCATGGCTGGCAATGCATTCTGGGTGACTAAGGACATTCTGGGAGACTGTAGGCATGCAGAATGTAAGAGTTTCCAGATCACGGAGTCTTACCCCAAGATTCCAGAGAAAAGCCTAGAAGGCTACCACATGTACAGCAAGGTCAGGTTCCCTTCAGACAGGACCTGATCAGCCTGTATGTAAATATGTAAAGGTGAAAGCCAGGCAGAGGTGGTGCACACTTGTAATTCCGGCACTGGAAGACAGAGGCAGGTGGGTCTCTGTGAGTTCAAGGCCAGCCTGATCTAAAAATCAAGTTCTGGAAGTATAACCAGAGCTGTAGCACAGAGAAGCCCTGTCTCAAAAAAGTGGGAAGATGGGGGTGTGAGGGCTGGTGAAGCCTGATTGGGCCTCAGGATCCTAGGGTGGTGAAAGATGCTAGGAACATGGTACATGGCAAGGAAAGCTACAAAAGTCAAGTGGAGTTTGACCTAGGGAGAAGCTACATTTACCAAAATGACCCTGCCACAGAAGTCTGACTGGCCTGGCATGATGTAAGATCATGTCCCATCGATGCTGGAATTCGGATGGCAAAATTTAATGATCCCTTTGCTGGCTGTTTTTCTTCCTGCTGTCACATCCTCCTGTCTCTCTCTTCTGGAAAGCGGATGTTCGTTCTACAGCATTGACCCTTGGAAATTCATACCTTTGTTTTTGATTTTGCAGAGTCTCACAACTGAGAGGAGACCAACATTGGAATTGTAAAGACTGTGGAGAATCTTGACACGGGACCACGTGAGCTATGAAGTGGCCATGAGGCTTTGGAGACTGAGAGCCGAATGACACGGCTTAGGTATGGAATGCTCTCAAGTCCATGCTTTAATCACTTGGTTGGGGGAATGTGGAACCTTTATCGGATGGGGCTGGCTGGTGGAGGTGAGTTACTAGGAATAGACCTTTGGAAGTTCCCGCTCAGGTCTTGGTTCTGACATGCATCTGATGCCCAGTGGCCTGCTATGATATGAAGAGTCTTCCCCACATGTTCCCATTACCATGAGCACTTCTGTGCCTTTCGCACCAGATTTGACCGAAGCCCTCTCAAGCTATAAACCAAAATAAATTTACCTTTCCTTGCTGACGTTTTGTCACAGTGATGCAAAAATAACAAATCAGAAACTGCTTATGAAGATCCAGTGAGATACCACCTACTGTCCTGTTGAATGGCTACTATGAAAATGATGACAATTAGCAGGGTCTTGGAGCGACTATGAGCAATATAGCCCTTGTAGTTCATCAGTGAGAATGCAAGCCAGAGTATTCATTATGTAAATGTTATGGGAGTTCCTTAAGGTGATTGAAACAGGATTCCCATTTGTGAGCATACGCCAAAGTAAAGAAATTCATACATCAAAGAGAAAAATCCCATATTGGTCTATTTGCAGACCCAATGCAATGACTAGAAGTATTGGGCTCCAACACTGCCCTCCCCTTACTTGTTCACCTCTGTCAAGGAGGGCCAGCATATGCAAGTTGCCTAAGATCTGATTACACAGGTCTGTGTACTATTTATACTGATTATGAGTTGAACCTTATGTGTGTGGGGGCCTGCGGTATGCATGTATACTTGCGTACATCCACAGTCTGACTCTGACTCAGCAGCAAGTTCGTCAGCATTTGCTATAACCCCACCCTCTCTCTGCCCCATGGCCACCCCTCCACGAACAAGGCTCTGAGAACTTGATAGCTGTGGTTCACCACAAGAACACATGGCCTGGAATTTACAAGAAGCACTCAGATGTGGTTTTCTGATCTTAGTCAGAAGGCCTTCTTTTAGTAGCTACTCTTTTCTTTGAGAAATGACCTGAGCAGAAATGCAAATACTTTTAAGCAAACGAGACGTTTTATTGGAAACTGGACAGGAATGTGGTGTTATGAAATATAGGGCAGTGACTCCTTCGTTCAGTGTTTTTCCCATCCCTGTGATGTTCCAGAATGATAACACAAAAATAAAGCTTACATAAACGTAAGAACTGTATGATACATAAAACGTCATAAGTATACATTACGTTCGGTTCAATCATGTATACACAATACCTATGACCATCCTGAAACCAGATTTATCAGAGTCAATAAACCTTAGAAAAGTGGTTTATCCTAGCCAGCCTTATCATGGGGAGTCAGAGTTTATGGGAAAGTCCCAGAAACAGCACACACAACTGCTGAATTGAAATGATGGAAGATGCTGATATAGAAGAAACTTGGAGAATGTTTTGTCTTCCTGGATTCACATCTGTGAATGTACAGTAAATACCTAACAGTACACATAGGGCTGCAGCACCATTTCCTGGGACGAGTGAGGGAAAGGAGAGTTAGAAACAGAGCCGGGAGGCTATGGTCAACCTGGTAACCTTTCACCTGACCCTCACTTATTCTAACTATAAACAGTGAGAGGGTAGCAGATGCAACTTCATTTTGACCTCATTTTTTAAAGTTCTTTTTTTTTACTATTTTCAAAATTATGGGTATGTGCATGTGTCCGTATATAGTTATGTGTGTGGGGGTATAGGTTCCCACAAAGGTTCGAGTCACTGGAGCTCCTAAGCCTCAAGTTATAGACAGTTGTGAGTCACTGAATGTGGGTGCTGAGAACCAGACCCAGGTCCTCTGCAAATGTAGCACATGCTTTTAACTACCGAGTTAAAAAAAAAAAAAAGCTCAACTTTAACCTCCTAACATATACATACACCCATCTGTGACTCCCTAGATCCCAGAGCCATTATAGGGAAGGGATGCTCTGTAGGTAGTGACACACAGCCAAGTAGACAATGTGTTCTAAATGACCCGCTGGCTGTCTGGAAAATAAGAAGAGTACAGCAGAGTGTAAGCTTCTTACACAAGCTGGATTGTATTGTGATGAGTTGTGCAAACTGGCAGGACTTAGGCCAGAAGAATGGAAAACACAAATCCTACCAAGAAGAATCTCAGAGCCCAGCCAAAGGGAGCAATTCTAAACAGCGATTCTGCATACTAGCTGTGAAGTCAGGGCAGGGACAGCATGAGCCTGAGAACTCCCGGACCACTTCCCTTCCCGCGCATGCTCACTCAGACGGTGTTTGTGATTTGGGTTGTTATTACCCTGCAACTAACTACCTTGCTTAGAAAAGCTCTAAGGAAGTCCTCAAAGCTGCAGTTCTCCTCGCCATCATCGGCATTGCTTATAAGCAAGTTAGGACAGCTTTTCCACCCAACCATGGAAGGCCAGAAAAACTGAGAATAAAAGATTAGTGACAAAAGAAAGTTGGCACTCTCCATTCTTGACAGAGTGGGAGCATCTCAAAATACACAGGATATAAGATTCTCCTCTGGCCTGCAATATGTAGACTTGTCACACGGACACTGTGGTACATAGTCTCTAGCACAGAGTAAGTGATGAACTCCAAAGCTACTAACAGTACAGCCACGGCTTTTCTGGTTTCAGTCGCCTTCCTGTGAGGTCCATTTCAGTCTCAGACGCTTATGTCCCCATTTCTCACCTTATGTTCTACATGCCACAAGGCATTCACTCCCTAAAGGCGGGGACTTCTTTGTCCTACGCTTCCCAACTATACATAACACTCTCTAACCTGCTTCTGCCTTGTGACTTCCACCTTCTTCCAAACACCTCAGCCTTGAGAAGTTGGTAGATGCTGGTTCGGGGACTGTGGAGCTGTCCTATCCAACATCAACCATATTTGATGAGGGTTGGGCTCAGGTCTCTCACCAAGCATGTACCCGATGCCTAGCACTGGTTTGTGTAAATGTGGAGGACTATAGATGGATGACAAGAATCTTAATTCTCTCTATTTTCTTTTGAAGTTCAAATTTATAAAAAGCCTGGTAGACCAAGTGACTGTGACCTGGGGCACAGGAGGGAATGAACAACCCTGAGAGGAACTCACTGAGAAGGGCAACCATGAGAACGAAGGCTCTCTGAGGATTGTCTCCCCAGTGAGCACTCATACTAGAAACACTCTGTGCTAGTTAGGTACTGGGTATCTGTGGGGGTTGGGGTAGGGGTGGGTAGAAATTTCACTGTAGGATTATGCTTCTGAGGATGCATCTGTAAATCTAGAATGTCTAAGTAGGATGGCTGAGCCAGAACCCAAGAAAAAAGTGTGCTTGCTTCCTTCCAGCTTAGGGGTGCAGCATGGCCTGGAAAACCGAGATGTGAACGGGGATGTAAATGGGGTCCTGGAATTCTCAGCTCAATGGGATGAACTTTCCTGTAGTTTTATGACATCAGTAGGCTGTCTATAGCAGTTGCAAGATGGCAGGGCTACTGGAACAGAGCAGGAGGGATGGCTCATGAGTCGGCAGCTCCAAGGATGAGCGTCAGGAACACAGCTGAGATTAGAGTCTTCAAACGGCTTTCAGTACAAACAAAAACGACTCCTTCTCACTAACAAAAAAAGATAAGAAATCACAGAAGCCAGGGAAGCAGCACCATGAGCTCTTGCTTTATGGATTAAGTATAACTTCAAGCCACCCTCTTCTGACTGTGCAATAAAACTGATCCTGGGTTTAGTTGTTCTACACTAGGGTTTGTGGGATAGCATTCCAGAACATGTGGGGAACTGTGAAGAAGCCAACTGTAAGGAAATAGAGCTATGAGCTACATAAAAGGTACTCATGGGACCCTCCTTAGAGGCCCAGAAGGTAGGCGCTATTGTGTACATTTTATTGAAAAGTCCAACAATGCCCAGAAGCCCAGACGCTTGTACAAGGTCTCAGAAGCGGCAAGGGACAAAGGCAGTTCTTGTGAAATCAGAGCTATTATGCTGTAAAGACAGACACATAGTAGTCACCTATATTGGCAGAGGATCCCTGCATGCATTGGACATCAACAGCAAATATGCAGGCTTCTAGAAGCAAACCTTCTCTCAGCACTGTGTTCTTCAGATGCTGGAATGTCTTCCCTTTTGGAAATTTCCACCCAGAGCAGAATGGTTTAATTATAAAGTATGTGCCCCTATTTGGTCCACAATGCAATGTAAATGTTTATCTTGTTTTTTTGGAATGCCATCTCAATTGGAAAACTATTTTTTCTCTGGATTACAATTCTTACAGAAGGAATTTTACATGGAAAATGCTAATAATTAGGACCAAGGAAATAAAACAAAGCAAAATAACTGGATAGTGAGAGAGTCCAAAACAATAACTCTGATAGAGCAAATACTTCAGATATTTTATTGTATATCTCACCATGCTGTTTCATTTTGCATTCACAATAATATTGGAAAAATAAATGTTTCTGTCTATACTGTAATAATAAAGAGTGAGAACAGATTACTTATTTCATTTTCTAATCATCTAGGACAAATCAACACTGAAATGTATTATTAACTCTAAGTTACTTTATTAACCAAGGGCCTACACATCCGGCTTTAAAATAAAGCAACAGTCTGTCTCACCTGCCGAGGGTGACAGCAAAGGTCAAAGTTGACGAAAGTCCCATCTCCAGTGCCTAATGCAGAGAGAGAGGCATCCCTCCCTGCACATGCTGATCCAATGTTTTCCCGAGCTGAACCTCTGTTAGCCACATTGTTCTAGGAATAAACATCGCTAGTGCTTCAAATTCTATTTACACAGATAAAATCCAGCCCAGAACATAGACAGGAAGTCCCTTTATTAAGCTCAGGCCTGCATGACCTAAAAGACGACAATCTTCCTCTAAAAGTTCAAACCAGACCATTTCATACAAGTAATGTGGTATAGTTGCATGAATCCTTGCCAGATACAAACACACTACTCCTAGGTGGCTTTTGTCAATACTTAGTCTAAAGGGCTATGTATGTAACAATGGAACAAATACTTGGTGTTCTTAAAGGCCCATCAGCCAAGCTGTGAACACGCTTTCCGGTATGGTGAAGAAGAAAACACTTAGCTCTCTTTAATATGACCTTCATTGTTCTCTCTCTCTCTCTCTCTCTCTCTCTCTCTCTCT
The DNA here is from genome assembly GCF_982192425.1 of Myodes glareolus. Classification (NCBI taxonomy): domain Eukaryota; kingdom Metazoa; phylum Chordata; class Mammalia; order Rodentia; family Cricetidae; genus Myodes; species Myodes glareolus. The sequence goes on from NC_142033.1 coordinate 66,776,750, forward strand.
CTCTCTCTCACACACACACACACACACACACACACACACACACACACACACACACGCGTTTCAGACCTTAGAGCGCTGATAAAGGAGTATGGAAACAGGTACAAATGACCCTTAATAAATGTGAGACAGCCACCAACTGTAGTCTGAGTATGAGATTTATTGGTTTGAAGATGAGAAAAGGGCAAACAAATGTTAGAGGGCCCCAGAAATATAGGGAAAGTCACAGAGAAAAGCACTATGCACTTTGCATACATGATGAACCTCTTTTGGTTGCAAATAGTGTACGGTAAATGAACTGAGTTACCTAAAAGTGGGAAACGCATTATGGGAATAGAAGGCATGTCTGTAGTGCCCTCCAGATAGCACATGCTCAGATGCAATGACATATGTGGACCGAGGTTCCATGGGTACAAAAGGCAACTTTATAACAGGAACATGTACCTGTTCTTGTGTAAACCAACTATGGCTGCCTTTCAGGATAAAAGGGGTTCAAAGCAGTTGTCTCGATGGCAACAAGGGGTGCACTGGTGGCCTCTGATGATGGGGGGGAGCAGTAATATTCAAGGATTTGCATTATCCTTGGGATAGCCAATGATTGGAGTAGTTTGCTTCCAGGCTGTCTGGCTCCAGTCTGTGCCTTTAATCACTGGCTGTCATTATTTTAAATAACCCGTCCCAATATGCTTGAATTATTGCCTCAGGTTCTCATTTTCAGGTCTTAAAATAGGGGAACAGTATGGCTTAGCTGGTTCATGAGTTCTAGTCTGCATTTGCAACTTTTACATTCCTGTGACCACAATAGCTGGTACTGGCTTCAGACATATTCCTGTGTCTCCTGGTAAGATGCCATGGAAGAACTTGTTCAGTATAGTGGTGGGAGTTCTTCACATGGCAGCATAGAATTGTCCTGGGAAGCAGTTAGGTTCTATCTAGCTCTATGCCCAGGCATCCAGAACACACAGTGGTAGCATGATGTGAGCTCAAAGACTGTGGGCATTTCTTCTCCTACAATGTACAAACTTGCAATATATGTGGAATCTATCTCGGGTAAGTTCCACTTGGTGCCTAAGCTTTCCCCATCAGTCATGCCAGAATGCCAAAAATGTCAACATCCTGACGACCATTTCAACCTGGGCTTCACTTACCTTGTTCTGTGCATAGCCTGCTTAGGGCCTCACTGCAGGGACTATCACAAGACTCCATATTGTCTGAACTCATTGACTTTCTTCTTCAACCTTCGCCCATGCCCCATGACCCTATAAGTTACATGCTGTGTGCCTAGAAAAGCATCATCATGTACACTATTTTGAGCAATGCTATCAGCTTGAGAAGTGTCTGATGACCCTTGGGCCATGGTGGCAGTGGACTCTGAGTGCCTGGATGGCTAAGCCTTGGAAACATTTCCCCTAAGCACTCCGTGGCTCCCTGCTTTTAATGTGTTTGTATTTTTATACCCTGGAGCCTTTAATGGATTTGGGCTTGCCTTTAATGTGTCTGCCCTAGTCTCCCGGTGCAAAGTGCCTGGCTTTTCTTTAATTGTATTAATCACTTTAATAATTATAACTGCTTAGCCTGCAACTCAATACAGTCCCAGTCCTTTCTCCCAAACTAAATATTTTCCAATCCTTCTGCTCTGTGTTTTCCTCACAGTTCTTATTATGAAACTGGCTAAAAGCAACAAACATCTGCCACAACCAGAATACTACGTTGTCTCAAAATTTCTCCCTCTAAATTTATTTAGGTGTAGAAGGAGCAGTGAAAGATTCTAACCTGCGTCTGTCCTCGGAGAGGAGAGTCATGGCGACTGCCTCACTGCCTTCTTCCTCCTAGCATTCAGTTCTGTCTTCCCCGCCTACCTATGTTCTGACCTCTCAGGCCAGGCAGCTTTCTTTATTAATTAACCAATGAAAACAACAGATAGATATAAGACTCTCCTACATCATTTAGGTTCATGTATTTAGAGGGTTTTCCATCCATCGTGATGAATCCATCATGGTCCCCATCTCTGGCCATGGAAGTTTGCATGACGCCACCCAGGAAGCAGCAGCTGTGACTAGCGCAAGGGTGGGCGTAATCTTTGAAGGCACATTCTCCCAGCTACGGTCTACCTAGTAAAGGCTCCACAGCCTACAGGAGAGAATGGCTCCAAAATATGAGCGTACTGGGGACATTTCGAGTTCAAATCATAATACTTGAGCCACTGAGGATAGATTGCACAGTCAGTGTGTAACGTAAGTAAGCTAGCTGGCGCAAATTCAGGCTGAGTGAAAAGTTCTTACAGGAGGTCACAGCAGACTTCCAAAAGCACACTGCCTGTCCTACTATTGAATAAGATGATTCATTTAGGAATTTTCCGCTCTATTCTGTGGGAGTGAGTCGTGGAGATATGCCGCCTGATCTCCTTTCCAGAGACAACCTCCTACAAGGACTAATGCTGGCTACTTCAGCCAATATTGTGGGAACCGCCAGAGATATCATCAAGGGGTCACAACCCCTTGTGTGCGATTAAAAACAAGGGATGTGGATTACCTGGATTGCCAGAGATTGGCCCCTCAGCCAAGGTGGGTTTTTGGCTTTGGTCTGGATTACCACTCACAGACTAAGGTTCCCTCAGAGTTATGATGCCACCTAAAGCTGATCCTCCTTCTGCCTCTAGTCTGCCTTCCAAGCTGTGATGCCCTTACAGTAACTGCCTTTTAACTGCACGTGACCATGGCTTCACAAAGGATGTGAATGGATTCATCCCTAAACAATGCTGAGTGTGGACATTGAAGCAGTGTTAACTCCTGGACTAAGCGAGGTATCTCAGTGATCATGGGGACACTGATGTACATCCCACCTTCCGTGACAACCGTATTGTTCATCTTCTGGAAGTGTCGGTGTACAGAGCCTTTAACTCTCAGTCTTTAGGGATGACTTTACCTGCAGAACACCACCTCACACAGGTTTGTACACCATTCCAGGAAGAGCTTTAACAAAAGTCTGGTAAAGTAAGAACCCTAAGGCACTGGTCACCTTGATCCCACTCTGAATGAGCCCTATCTGGACCTATACCCGCACTGGAGGCAAGACTCCTCTGGCCCCTCCCCTCCACTCTAGGGATCACTCTGCAAAAAAACCCCATGTTCCTAACCTCTGCCTTAGGATCTGCTTCCTGGAAATCCAAACTGAAGTGACATGTTTCTACAGATGGAAAGTCTACCTTGGATAGACCTAGAATCTATCTAGAAAATCTTAACTAGATATTTTAAATATTTATCACCTCATAGCAGAGAAGAAAGGGGGGTTTCAGATCCCTGGACACAGGGTGAGAAGCCAATTTTGCTTCATCCGGAAGCAGGAGACTGGGGCCTGAGTGTGTAAGATGATACAAACTCCTGAGCAGGGTCATTGAGAAAGAGGTAGGAACACAGAATATGAGCGGGCACCAGCATGGAGACAAAGGGACACCCGGCAATAGTCACCAGAACTGCAACTAAATATGCAGAGGCTTAAGGCAGACAAATGCAAAATATTCATGGGAGACTCTGTACTGTATGTTGATAAATTTTAGGCATGTCCATTTATCTTTCCTAATCTCTATTTTCATTTGTATTTTGATCCTAGAGACTGATTTCAGCATCCTAGGGAAGCAGCCATGGCATTGTTTTGCAAACCCTGTTACTTTTCCTTTTCATTCCTACCTTTTCTTAAGGTCATAATAGAAATGCCCATTAACAAATAAAATGGAAATTTCTAAACCCCAAATCCCAAACAGAGCTATGTGGTCAGAGACTTCAACTAAGTAAAGAAATGACGTCTCTGCTGATGCCATCCCAAAACAAACCAGGATGAAAACCCCAAAAAGTTTCCTCAGCAAGAAGCATCCTTGTAAGTTAAGAAAAATGTCTCTGCAGGTAAGGAAATTTGCTTCTCCTCTAGAGAACCTGAGTTCAGTTCTCAACACCCACACTGGGTGGCTCACAATTGTCTGTGATTTTAGCTCTAGGTGGCTCCAACATCCTTGACCTCTATAAGGACCTATTCATATACATACAAGCAGACACAAACACTTACAAATAATGAAAATAATAAACAATTACTTTTAAAATAAGTAAGTCATTCTTCAAAAAAGAAGAGGAGAAGAAAGAGGAAAGGAGAAGGAGTAGAGAGGAGAAGTAGAGGAGGGAAGGAGGACAGGACAGGAAGAGGAGGAGGCAATGGTATCTTTGTGTTATAGGGGAAATTGTTCAAAGAGGCTCTGTCTCAGCTGAGCTGCCTGGGCTGAGTGTCTGAGCATCTCAGACATGAAGCTATCTTCCTATGACACATACCAACTTAAATCTAGAGAATATCCAGGTATCACTGGGAACTTGGAAGACCAAAGGTCACGTTAGACCCTGGTGCTAAGCAAGAAGGCCTGCCCTGTGTCCCTCATTCCTGTCTCACTCAGTTTAGGAATTGAAACAAATGAGGTGGCTGGGGTAGGAGAGGTGATGGCTATTCCCTTTGTTTAGTTGAGATCACCTTGGAATAGGTCCCTGAGTGACGGTGGGGCTGTTTCAGACAATTTTCACTGAGGAAAAAGACATACAATGAATGTGCATGGTACCACCCTGAGGCTGGTTTCCTATACTGGAAACTATTTCCTATATATGAAAAGGGAAGGAATCAACTACGGACCAGCTTTCATCTCTCTCTACCTTCTGACTGTGCGAGCCATTCAGCCAGCTGCCCCATTCTCCAGCCACATCCCATCCCACCATCATGAGGTGGAAACGTCTGTCTACCCTCCAACTGTGAGCCAAGGTTATTCCTTACTTCCTTCAGCTGTTTTTATCAGCTATCTTGGTCAAAGCAACAGGAAAAGAAACTAGTAAAGGAGAGATCAGTATGAATCATGACATATTTGAGAATGAACTGGAAGAATGAGTTAGAAAAGGGCAAGTATCCCCATGACAGAGGAGACAATGGACATCCAGAGGGTGATGACTGAACAGAACCAAGTCCATAGTGGAGTGTGTGTGGCAGAGAGACTAAGAGCAAGAGGATGGATGGGTAAGATCATGAGTTCTGGCCAGGTGGCCATATAGAAATAGATGTCTTTGAACACAGACTTTGGTCGCTCATCACACCAGGCCATGCCTAGGCATTCTAGCGTGTTACTATTTCTCAGTTCCCTTCTGTGAGGTTAAGATTCTTTTGTGGTCTTTAGAAATTAAGGCTCAGGCTTACTCAACTTCATAGGGAAGGGTAAAAAAACAGGATAGTCAAAACAATCCTGTAGAGTAAAGGAACTTCTGGAGGCATCACAATTCCTGACTTAAAACTCTACTACAGAGCTACAGTAATGAAAACAGTCTGGTATCGGCATAAAAACAGACAGGAGGACCAATGGAACTGAGTCTAAGGCCCAAATATTAATCCACATACCTACAAACACCTGATTTTTGACAAAGGAGCAAAAATATAAAATGGAAAAAAGAAAGCATACTTAACAAATGGTGCTGGCATAACTGGAATGTAGAAGAATGAAAATAGACCCATATCTATCACTATAAACAAAACTCAAGTCCAAATGTATTAAAGACCTCAACACATAAAGCCAACCACACTGAACCTCTTAGAAGAGAAAGTGGGAAGAAGACTTGAACGCATTGGCACAGGAGACTGTTTTTTAAATATAATCCTAAATATAATATAAATGTGAGCTGGGTCAGAGTCTGACCTCCCAAGCTGTTAGGAAGCACTGTGTCAGACCACTCAAAGGAACAGGCTTCCTTTGGTCCCCTCCAAATTATAAAGTGCATCTCTCAACCTTAGAGCAGGCCCCAGAGTTGTGCTTAGTTCAAAGCACATTAGTATCATGCTTCCAAAGGAACGGGGTCCATTCCAGCCACCGTAGGTAGAAAGGATGAGATGGAGATGCATGTAAACAAGAAACAGACTGAGATTCAAATGGCTAAACAGGCTTTAGCTACCAAGACTCTCCAGTGACCAGCTGCTGTCTCTGTCTTTGCATGATGTTATTCACTTTGTCATGGAGGCCTCAAGTCCTATTTCACATATGCTTCATCTTCTTCCTGCTGTCAACTAGCTCTCCTTGTTCTTGAGTTTTGTCTCCACCTCATAGGTAATTCATCACCTTGGTATGTTCCCTCTAATCTGTCACACTGCTATGTTTTGAGCAGCAGATCCTTTGACGTTGGCTAGTTCATGGGTTGGCTGCCTTGCCCAACCTTCTGTACTTTTTGTCCTGTCCGGTTCTTATGGATCCTGTAAGTAGATGTGTATAAGTATATATATGCACTTCCCAGTCAAAATGCAGTCCCACCTACTTTTAACTCATCACATGTTGTGAAGTGAGCCCTCCGGAGACCACCACACAGGCTTAAAGTTAAAAAGAAAGAAGTCTTCATTACTGGCTGATGACGGCATGGAGAACTTGCCCAGTTCATGCAGCTCTGAGCCCTCCAGCATTTTGTCTTTTACACACAGTATCCACACCCTGATTGTCATGCTTCAGTTAGCAAGAAGCAGAACTCCAGAAGTCAGAAAAGCAAGGTTATTATATTTTGGGACTGTCTTAATTAGGGTTTCTATTGCTGTGACAAAACACCATGACCAAAGTGTAAGTTGAGGAGAACAGGATCTCTTTGGCTTATACTTCCACAGTGTTGTTCATCAATGAAGTAAGTCAAGGTCAGGGCAGGGTCCTTGAGGCAGGAGCTGATGCAGAGGCCGTGGAGGGATGCTACTTATTGACTGGCTCCCCATGGCTTGCTCAGTCTGCTTTCTTACAGAACCCAGGACAACCAGCCTAGGAATGCATGCCACCTCTCACAATGGGCTGGGATCTTTCCCATAAATCACTAATTAAGAAAATTTCCTACAACTGTATCTTATGGAGGCATTTTCTCCATTGGGGTTTCTTCTTTTCAGCTAACTCTAGCTTATATCAAGTTGACATAAGACCAACAAGCACATAAGACTTTCCTGAAACTATAGACTAGGTCTTTGAAGAATTAGGTCTTTGTTCCCATTTGGGCAGTTATTGGGGCCTGTGTGCTGGGTTTTAAAGTCAGAATGTTACCTCCACTATGGCTTTAGTAGTTTTACATTCTGGGAGTCTGTTACAGTTGTCTATGCTATAAGGCTGTCTGACAAATTGTAAATCTTCGTGTAAGAAAAGTTTTCTCTTTTGCTGGTCTAGACCTTCAGTTTTCTCTTCTGCCAGTGTGGGATTCCTGGGGAAATTCCAGTTTCTTGGGATCCCTTGTTTCAATAGTTCAGTAATCAAACTGAAGGATACAACGTTTCTTTATAATAGTTTCCCTCTCCAGATGAGGTACACTTCCCCACTATTTCAACACTTCTTGTCTTGAGGTATGATATGTTTATGTCTGAAACAAATATTATGAAGAATACAAGTAGGAACCAGATAACCTTTTTTTTCAGTGATTTTCAGAAAGAATGGCTCAAGCAAATTCCATTCTTTCTTTCTTCCTTTCTTTGTTTCTTTGTTCCTTCCTTCCTTCCTTTCTTTCTTTCTTTCTTTCTCTTTTCCTTTCTTTCTTTCTTTCCTTCTTTTTTTTTTAAAGAAAAAACAGGGTCTTATCATAAAACCTAAGCATGCTTTCAAGTTATGATACTCCTGCCCCAGCTTATCATGTAAGTGTTGGGATTATAAGCAAATGTCATCATAGTCTTCTAGACTTCCTCTCATTTCTGATAACCTTGCTTTTTGTCTCAGAATAATATTCTTGAAGATATCATTGATAACCATCTAATGATTAATTCTCTACTGTTTCTCATCACCAATGTCTGATCTGATCCAGTGCTGGGCAACTGGTGACAAATGTCAAGGAATAAGTGCATTAAGCCATTTAAAGCCAATTTTAAGCTTCTAAGAAGCATAAAGAGAATGGATCTTAGGTCAAGCATACATGGAGTTGATTCTGTGTGTTCTGTGGGTAATGTACTAGTCTCTTGATAATATTATTCATGCCCTTTGTAAGAAATTATACTTCTGCAGAATGTTATCAGATAACAATTAGTCAGAAGGATTCCAAATACACAACTATCAAGAGATAATTTTGAAGACTATTAATGGACAATAGTCATGAAGCTTACAAAACACAGCCAATAAGAGTAAAACCAATTTACAAGTTACAGCCATATTTATGAATTAGCCAATGCTCAATATCTTTTAATCATGATGAGGCATTAGTTGGGGTATCCAGTGTTACAGTCTAATTTTCTTTATGAAGATGATAATCATAATGTAATTATGAATATACAAACATTAAACCTGGTTAGCAACATTGACAATTGCAATTTTGAGAACCCTATCTTATTAAATTATTTCCTTAAGGCTTTTGTCAAAGAAGGCCTATAATACTTACAAAAGATCCAGCAACAACCAGCATCATTATGTAAAAAATTTTACAGAATTATACACATACATACAAATACACATTCATCTATTATTGAATAAAAATGAGGTAAAATCCAATCTCTTCAACTCACTAGGATAATAAAGATAAAGGATTGGCAGAAAACATTTTTTTAAATCACAAACAGGTCAAGAACAAGGGTAGCAGGTATGTACAATAATAAAACACTTACTTTGTCAGAGCGAGCAGATATATGCCAAGTTTTCAGATCAGAAAATTGCTTACTTTTTTCATAGGTGCCTCTTTAAGTCTCTAAGATACTCAGAGGTCAGCACTGTATCACATGTGGAACAAATCCTTTTCATAGCATGTAGACAGGATCTCTGAAGGCTCATTAGCATCTAATTTTAGCCAGTGCCCATTGGTTTCAAGAGTTAATAGTTAAAGGAGCTGAAGAAGAGTGATAGCAATGCCCAAATAAAAGATTCCATCACTGGTATTCACTGTTTATTTAAAAGAGCAAAGTTAAGCGCAGCTGTAGTGGTAGAAGGGCGTCACCTATGAGTCCTTGATCATGACTTGTCCTTCAGGGTTTTCTAGGTGGTCCCATGGGGTGTGTTGCATTTCTCTACAGTTGAAAAACAAAAAGTGCTTAGTTCCAGCTGCTCAGCCTGACTGAGGGCCAAGGAGATGCAGGGCTGAGTTCTAGGCTGCTGTGACCATGACTCAATTGGCTCTGGCTTTCACCCCTCTTTCTGTCTCTCCTTCAGGCACACCTGACTTCTGAGAAAGTCCTGTGCAAGGGCCAACCCTTCCCTCAAGACTCCAAACCAATACTCATTTTTCTACCTCATCACGTATAGATAAGAACCAGCCGATGCCGGATGAAATAGGAAGACAGAGAGGTTTCCCTGGGAGGAAATGACTCCAGCAGCTGCTGGGCCCTTCTAGTCTTTCCTTTCTATCTGGGTCCAGTGTATTGTAGAAAGCAGACACTCCCAAGTATGTCTTTTAGTCCCTTCTTCATGATTGTTGTAATTTTTGCTGGACTTAGGATCCAAACTGTCTCCGAACCAGCCGGATTTTGCTACCCATCCTGAGGAGCCTATGAAAACATTCAATGTAATAGTGAGCAGATTTGTTTAATGAGGCCATATTGGGGAGATGGGAAAAACATGACCCCTCTGCTAAGTCCATCTTCATCAACATGGAGCTTTTGATTAGAAGGACTGAGGGCCGATAATAGGTTCATTTAAAAATGTGGGAAATAGATAAGGAAGTACATACATGCTCTTTGCTACTGCATGAAGTCAAATGACGAAGCATCTGCTCACGAATTCATCTATCAAGACTGACGACTTATTTTCTCAAAGCATAGAAAACATAATTTTGTGTCTGAAAAAGACTTTGAAGTGTTGTCTTGAGGGAAGCACTAAAGGAAATCTATCTCGGCCTTTTGCTACATTGGTGTATCTCTCCACTGATTGCTAAGTTGTGGTTCCAGAAATTTCAGACAGTTTTGACCTAATTGGGATACTGCACATGAAATGAATCTTAGGGTTGGGACCTTCAAAACTGCCTGGGCTAATTAACGGAAAGAAGAGCCGAACCTTTTGCTCTGGTGGACTTCCTGGTAGTCACTAAACTATTGGATCAAGTCCAGAAACAGCTGGGAAGATGAAAAGCTTCCAGGACAAATTTCCTAAGTGCTATATAGAGAAAAAGACACACGCAACGCCATTCCAGGCACACTGAATTTTTCTTGTTTCATTTTATTTATTTTATTCTTAGTTATAGTCCATGTGCGATCTTTAGATAACAGAAGAGAAAAACAATACTCTGTTGAGTTGAGGCCACTTAGATTATATGTTGTCAACTTAATAAGAAGTCGGCTAAACAAGGTCAGAAAAAACCAAAAGCAATATACCCATTGAGTGTATAAATCCGTATGTTTTCAACTCATTCTCCTGTCAATACCTTGGCTTCTCCTCTAAGACTACCCTTAGATTCTAATCCTAGATCCCACTAACTGGCCTTTCTTGATCTATCATATGTTTTATTTACTCCTGCTTTCCCTATATTACTATGGCTATTATAAGCATCAAGTGACTGTGAATGCTTCTCAATGATCATTTTCCCCCTAGGATATTTACTTACTACATTATAGCAAAATAGCACAGTTTTAGTTAAGGCAACAGTATGCCAAGTTCCCCCGTCCCATGGACGGTTGGGCTCGAACTCAGGTCTTGCTTGAGTTGTCTCATGCAGTAGCAACCATATGGCCCTAGAGACAGATATGACACACTGATGTAGCTTGGAGCTAGCGGATTTCCCTTTTGCACATGGGCCCCTCTTCACAGGTTCCCAGGTCAAGTTGTGACAAGAGCTATAGAGCTTTCTAAATGACACCCTTAGATGCCCCAGCTGTCACATGTGCAATCCTTTGTCGATTAAGCGAGTCAGGAAACTCCACCCCGAATGCAGGAGAGGAGGCATGCCCTCGGTTTTAGCACCATGCATAGCACACATAGACAGGAAGAACGGAATAGAATGCCCTGTGTTTAGATTATCAACCACAGATCATCTGTCCTAGTCCCTCTTTCTGTCCCATCTGCCCACCCATCCTCTTACTTATCCAACACACACCGAAAAGTTCCTATGAGGCAGCCACTATCCTGGGCACTGATATTATAACGCTAAAAGGACAGGTGCTAAACCATGACCTAAACCTGGAGGAGGTGTGGAGAAGGTGGGCTGGGAATGAGAAACAAAGCAGACAAAAGAAAGAGCTGAGATCAGGAGTTCTTTCATAAGCTGACGACTTAAGCCTGGCAAGTCTATGAAGCAGCACAACGTCTAACATGCTGTTTGTGTGTGGTGGGGTGGGTGAGTGGGTCTGTGTGTGTGGTGGGGAGCGGCCAAGGTCATCAGAGAGCTAAATACAACAACATTCACCAAGAGAACACAGAACCCAGCTTCCCTAGGACTGGGAACCACAGCCCAGTGGAAGGGTAAGATTCCCAGAAACCCTGACTGCTTCAATACCCTGTCTTCAGCACCAGACTGGACTTTGCCAAGTCGTGTCCTGGACAAGGACACAGAGCTAAGGTTTCTTTTGCTCTCTTATCCTGTAGTCTGAGAAAGGCTTGGATCAGCCTGGCTCTCAATAGTCTCAGAACCTCCCTAAGATCAGAGAGTGAGAGAGAGAAAACACTATCCAAGAAATACAGCTTCTAAGCATGGTAAGCGCACTTCATCACCGTGCCGTGTGTGAGGATTCTTACTGAGGGTGGGTCCCCAAAGTACTCTTGGAGACTCAGTCCCTGAAAATGAATGGCAAATAGGTGGAGCACAGGAGACCACCCCCAGCTGGATAGCAAACTGGGCACAGGACAGCGAACTGGACAATGCCACATTGGCTTACATAATGCAGCACAGAGGTTTTCCCTAATAACTTCCTTAATTAAATTACACTTGGCCTTACCTCTCTGGGTTCCTGACCTCCTTTCTCTGATTATTTTCTCACTGGGGAACACAGCACACCTGACATAAACATTTTTTTATTTCTTATCTGTCTCACATACTAAAATATGAGTTCCAGGAAGGAACACTTTTTTTGGTCTATTTTGCTTCCTCTTGTTTCCAAAAATGCCTATTAAATAATATGCAGTCGAAATCTGTGCAGATTAAGTGTGTACATTGTTTCAGTCTCTCTAATAAATTTTAATTTTTATTTATACATTATAAACCATTTTTATACCTTATATTCTTTTGCTGTGCATGGTGAGCACTGCATGAGCATCAGAGAGCTCTGGATTCTATTTCCTATCAGGGTACTGACTTCCCACTTGACTTTGGGCAAATCACTTGGCAGCCTTGTGTGAATTTTTTCATGCCCACAGAAAAACTCTGGACCTCTGAAGCCTCCTCTTGGCCCAAGGATCCATCCATCTTTGATTTTTTTTATATACAGTGAAATCATTAGAAGGCAACCCAAGACTTAAATCAATTGCTCTAATTCACACACAAAAGGACCATGGAGAAAAGGAATAAGATTCTCAGAGGCAGCAGGCTGACAGGGTATGTTCTACAGAAGAATTTGTGGTTGTCTTCATAAGACAGATACGAAGAATTAAAAAAATAAAACGTTCATCCTCTAGAACTAGATAGATTACAAAGAGGGAGCAGGAAGTATATCCGATATTTTTTAAAGGTTGATCCGCATAAGGCCTACTCTGGGCAGATCTATCGCAAGTAAGGGACGAATAAATTTCTATTAGGATTTTAACATCATAGACTCAAGGAATCCAACCTAAGACATTGGAGAGCTGCTTCCAGCTGTCCATTCTGTTCCTATCATTGAGGCACGTTTATTCAGATGGCTCTGCTGGAGGCAACACGGCAGGAATGGTGTCCTGAGCCTTTGCAGATATGTTCTGCAGGAGGCCTGGCTGTGTAACGAAGGCAAAAACAGTGTTTTCCTGCATGACTGAAAGGAAGGAGAGAGGGTGAGATCCACGCTACATTGAGGTTCAGATCAGTTGGTGAGTCAACGCAGTGGCCATTGCTGGAAACCAAGCCAGCACTTGAACTCCACTACGAACTTCACAGTCTCTATGAACTCCACCATGCCTAGGCATCAACATGCACATGCATTCTTCTGTCCAGGACAGAACTAAGACTGTCCTCAGTACTGAAGCTTTGATCACCTTTCCTGCCAGGTGAATTCAACCCTTGATCTCTCACTGAAGCCATACTGAGACACACACCAGGTGATAATCACTATCGCCTTTCATTGTCAGAAAACACTGTTTAAGAGCAAGGAAGAGAGGCAGGGAGGGCAGGAATGATAATTTGTATGAAATCAAGAAACATTGGGAGCAATTGAAGCTTAAATGCAAAAATGTAGAACCAAGAGAAAATCATGCTTCAAAATAATCGCTGATGCTGGCAATGGGAAGGTGCTGCATGCTTACTCATCCGGTCTGTTTTGTCATGTGCTGAAGTTTTCTCCCAAGGAGAGGATTACATTTGAATATATGGACCTTCCATTTCACAGTGTTGCATGGATCCAGCTGGTTCTGGAAGGCATACAGGGCTTCCGGCAAAGGAAAATAGGAGCCAATAGTGAAGAAGGGCGTGGGATTGACATAAATGGAAAGATCTTGTGACTGTTAGCAGTTCCTGAGAGCCCTTGCTCCCCTGGAGCAGGGTTCTAACATCACAGCCAGTTCCAGTCCCAGAGTTTCCACTAACTGATAGCATGGGGAAATAAAAGCTAGTCTCAACCATCAGAACTATGAGGTAATGAGATTGTGAAGGGTGTGGAAGTGTTTGGGAGTAGCAAGTGTGACCTCCAGGGTAAAAGAGAGATTGAAAATGCTAAGTCACAAGTGGCAAAAATAAAGCCAGCAAACCTCAGGCTTTGTGTCTCTGGCAACAGATGTTGTATATAAATGTTTACTGAACAGCTTCTGCCTTGCCACTCTTCAGTGTTCGTTGCTTAACACTATCCAATGTTGCTTGAAGAAAGCAAGCTCCTAGAAAAACCGATGTGCAGAAGGATGGCTAGGAAGGCCCTCTTCAGCCTTGAGCATGGGGAGGCTCTAGAGAGAAGACCTTGCTCTGCAGACAGCAGCCATTCAAAGTCTGGGTATTTGCTCAGTAGTTCAGCAGCTACCCTGACTAGGTATGCTTCTCTCTCAGCACCACACTTTTCTGTTTCTCCTGGTCACAGTTTGCAGACTGGTCGGACAAAGTAAATATTAGAGATGTGACTGTTCTCTTTGGACCCTTACGAAATCTCCGTGACTGCTGGGCAAATCAATGCAAATGAAACAACAGCATGGCACGGCATTGCTGGGTAGTAAATGCTCCAAATAAAGAAATTCCTCAAAATGAATTGGAGTCAACAGAAGACACATGGAATACGTGAGTATTAATCACAGTGATAGCTTAGTTCTCACAAAAAACGAAGGTAGGCAGAAGGTAGTGAAAGAGCTGTCTTCAAACTGAGAAGGAAGAAGGAAAAGATACCTCAGCTGTCAATTTCATGTCACAGTGAGATCTACCTAAAATGGTGTAAAAATATAAATCTTAGGTCAGCAAAACCAGAGAAAGGTAGAAAAAACATTCATGGTTAAGTCAGTGACTGGTACAACTGGACAAGAGGCAACAACGAAGGAAACAGAAATAACGGGTGTAAAGAAACAAAAGTACCTGAAGGCTGACCTGGTTGGGTAGTTATAAATTCTTAAAGAGACCGTACAAAATCGGAGGTCTGATTAACAGATCGTGGGTCTCAGGAGCCAGAGCTGATGAACAAATAGCAAGATCATGTCCATACTTTCTCAGAAAAGGAAAGTTTAAAACTCCAAGAGTTTTAAATCTAGTACTAAAAAAAATACTAAACTAAGTAGGAATGAATCTGTTGTAAGGTGTACAAAGACCTATATGTTGAAAGCCAGGGATGCTGTGGAGAGGGCACAGGGGCCTAATTTAGTGATTGTATTTATTTATTTGCTTGCTTATTTGGCTAGAAGGCTAAATATGATTATTATTTCTCTCAAAATATGATTCCGGTCAAAATTACATTGCAATTTCATAGACACTAGCAAGCTGACCCTAAAATCTACCTTGGAAAAGAATGCATTTAAGATCACAAAGTCATCATAATAAGGCAGTATGTTATCATAGACAAGGATTTATAAACCAGAAAAACGTGAGAGAGAATCCAGATTAAGTGATCTTTGACTGAGATGCCAGAGCAGACTAACAGAGAAAATGTTGTATTGTCTGCAACAACACAGCATATTGGCCTGGCCATCAGCCCAAGCTGAGAGTCATGGTGTGGCATGCATGGAATTCTGGATTCAACCCCCAGCACTGCAAGGAAAAGCATCAGAATCAGAAGGTCAAAGACATCTTTAGCCACACAGCTCATTCAAGGCCACTGGTACATAAGATCCTGCCTCAGAGAGAAGAGAAAGGAACGACTTGAAGCATACTTTCCATCAAAAATGTAGCTCAGGATGCTACAAGCCTAAGCGTAAGAGCTAATATTGCATAGGAAAGCACCACTGGGGCTTCACTGTAGGGATGCTTTTCTCCACATGATGTTCGGCCATAAATGCTGATAATCAGGTGGCAGACTGAACTTGTTAAAAATGAATGCCTCGGCTCATCAAAAGCAACTTTCTGAAATGAAATGACAAGGCACAAATTGAAAGAAATAATTTATAATTCTACATCTGGAAATGGGTTTATATTTCTAGTACATAATCAGTTCCTACAGTTCAATAATAAAGAGACAAGCTTTAAAACTTGTGAAGAAAAGACTAGGGCAGATTCCACATAAGAGAAGACATGCAGGGTTCAGTAATCGCAAGAAATGACACTTATCAAAGTTAGATATTAGAGAAATGCATATTGAATCCACTGTTAGATATAAATTAGACTGGATGATATACTAGTACAAAATAGACTGGCTAGACTACCAAAGACAGCTGGTATCAACCTTCAGGGAGAGTGTATAAGCAAGATGACTGATAGCATTCTTAGAAGGGATGTGATATAGAACAGGAAAACTGTAGGAAAATTTGTTATAATCTTTCATATACAGCAACTTTATAATCATGAATTTCTTCCCAGATTCTTTTTTTGTATTTACAAAATGAGTTATTTATTTATAAATGTATATATTATATACACATATGTACTCATATATATTGCCTTGAGAATTCTTGCAGAAATTTTTTATTTTGTTAACTTATTTAATTTTACATCTCAATCACAGTTTCCCTTCCCTCCTTTCTTTCAACTCTCTTCTAACACTTCCCCTCTGCCCCTCTCAATGCACCCCCTCTTTGAATTTATTCAGAAATGGGGAGGCTTTCCATGGGCATCAGCAAAACATGGAACATCAAGCTGCCATAAGACCAAGCACCTCCCCCTGTATTTTGGCTGGGCAAGACATCCAGCATGAGGAATAGGTTTCCAAGTGCCAGCCAAAGCGCCAGGGACAGCTCCTGCTCCTATTGCCAGGAGTTCCACAAATAGACCAAGTTATGTAATTGTCACATATTTGCAGAGGGCCTAGGTCAGTCCCATGCAGGCTCCCTGGTTGTCAGTTCAGACTCTGAGATAGCCCATGAACCAGGCTAACTGTTTCTGTGGGCTTCCCTGTGATGTCCCTGACACACCCCTGGCTCCTACCATCCCTCCACCCTCACCTCAGCAGGGCTCACCAAGCTTAGCCCAGTATGGAACTCTGAATTTGCCTTCATCAATCATTGGATGAAGGCTCTCTGATGACAACTGGGTTAGTCACCAATCCAATTATAGGGGACAGCCAGCTCAGTCTATGCATTCACTACTGCCAGGAGTCTTTCTTAGCTGGAGTCATCCTTGTAAACTCGTGGATCAGGCTTCTTCTCAGATTCTTTTTTGTTTGTTTGTTTGTTTGTTTTTTTCTTATTTATTTATTTATAAGAATTTCCACTTCCTCCCCTGCTCCCAGTACCCTCCTGCTCCCCCAACTCCCTCTCCTCCTCCCTCTCCAGTCCCAAGAGCTGTCAGGGTTTCCTGCCCTGTGGGAAGTCCAAGTTCCTCCCCCCTCCCTCCAGGTCCAGGAAGGTGAGCATCCAAACAGACCAGGATCCAAAAAAGCCAGTACATGCAGACGAAACAAGACCCAGTGCCATTGTCAATGGCTTCTCAGTCAGCACCCATGTCAGCCACATTCAGAGAATCCGGTTTGATCACATGCTCGTTCAGTCCCAGTCCAGCTGGCCTTGGTGAGCTCTCTTTCGATCAGTCCCCATGTATCAGTGGGTGAACGCACCCTTGCGGTCCTGACTTCCTTTTTCATGTTCTCCCTCCTTCTGCTCCTCATTTGGACCTTGGGGACTCAGTCCAGTGCTCCAATGTGGGTCTCCGTCTCTATCTCCATCCATCGTCGGATGAAGGTTCCCTCTGGTTCTGCCTTCCTTGCTCACGTTCTCCCTCCCTCTGCTTCTCATTTGGACCTAGGGAGTTAAGTCTAGTGTTCCAATGTGTGTCTCTGTCTCTATCTCCATCCATCGCCAGATGAAGGTTCTATGGTGACATGCAAAATATTCATCAGTATGGTTATGGGACAAGGCCAGTTCAGGCACCCTCTCCTCTGCTGCCCAGGGAACAATCTGGGGACCTCTCCTTGGGCCTGGGAACCCCTCCAGAATCAAGTCTCTTGCAAACCCTAAAATGGCTCCCTTAGTTGAGATATATACTTTCCTGCTCCCATAACCATCCTTCCTCCCTCCCCCCTCCCATTCCCCCAAGTCGTCCCCAATCCTCCCCCTCTCCCCTCTCCCTAACCATCTCTCCTTACTTCCACCCCCCCCCCCCCCGTGCACCCAAGTTTGCCTGGCAATCTTGTCTACTTCTAATATCCAGGAGGATAACTATATGATTTTCTTCAGGTTCACCTTATTTAGCTTCTCTAGGATCACGAATTATAGGCTCAAAGACCTTTAACTATGGCTAGAATCCACTTATGAGTGAGTACATACCATATTCCTCTTTTTGGGTCTGGGTTACCTCACTCATAAAGTGTTTTCTATTTCCATCCATTTGCATGCAAAATTCAAGATGTCATTGTTTTTTACCGCTATTCTTCTCAGATTCTTATCCCACAGAAATGTTCACATGACAAAAAGAGAGACTTGCTTAACATAGTTATGGTGTGGGAGGTCCTTCTGTATATTTGTTGCTTTTATGGGTTAATGAATAAAGAATCTGCCTTAGTCTGTGATAGGGTAGAGTAGAGATAGGGGGGGAAAACTAAACTGAATGCTGGAGAAAGGAGGCAGAGTCAGGAGTCGCAATGGAGCCCCCACAGGAGAAAGATGTGAACTGTCAGTTGAAACCTTGCTGGTAGGCCATGAGTCTCTTGGTAAAATATAAAATAATAGAATTGGGTTAATTTTAGATGTAAGAGCTAACTAGCAGTACACTTAAGCTAAATTGGCCAAACAATACTGCAAATAATATAGTCTCTGTGTGATTATTTTGGCAGTCTGGGTGGCTGGGAAATAAACAAATAGCCTCCCTTACAACATAGTTACAGATTGAGTCATGGTATCAAAAGTTCAAACAAATAAGAAAATGCAAAAAAAGCTTAAATCCACTTCAATGTCCATCAATTAAAAAGTAGGTAGGCAATAATGAATACAGCATGGGTAAAAAAAACTAAAAAGGGCAGACATAGAAGGGTCATGGTGTAAACTGTTTATATGGTGGTCAAAGACACATAAAACAGATGTAAGATAAAGGAAATAAAGAAAATAACACACTAGAGGGATGGCAAGAGAGTGGCACTCTGGGTGGCTGATGGACACATGGGAAGGGAGTGGCCAAAGGTTCTGAGACAGTCTTATTGTATCTTTACAGGCTATGGCTCAGTTGTATAGTACTTACTCAGCATGCTTGAAGCTCTAGGACAAAACCCTAGCGAACAAAACAAAGAACAAACAGTAGCAACAAAAACAAATGAACAAAGAAAACCCCCCAAACCCAGACATTAATTGGGCTGGCTCAGTAGGTAAAGGACCTACATGCACAAATCGTTCATCTGAGTTCTATCCCTAGAACCCATGTAAAGGCAGACTGGGAGCCAACTCCACAAAGGCATCTTCTGATCTCTATAAGCACACTGTAACATGCACGTTCTCACACATCAAAGATACATACACATATTGATCATCAACAAATTAAAAATTACAAACAAACCCCAAAAGGTATATGTGGTTACAGAACTTAAAGTACATTAAACTGCACATTTAAGACTTCTGGTTTTTAAGCAGGGTGGTGGTGGTGCATGCCTTTAATCCCGGCACTTGGGAGGCAGAGGCAGGAGGATCTCTATGAGTTTGAGGCCAGCCTCGTCTACAAGAGCTAGTTCCATGACAGACTCTAAAACTACAGTGAAACCCTGTCTCAAAAAAGCAAAAAGAAAAAAAAAAGACTTCTGGGTTTTAATGATATTAATATTCTAGTTATATAAAAATATAATGCAAAAATCAGAAGGTAAACAAAGCAAAACTATAAGCCATCTTCAAAGACACTGTAATGAGTGAGCTTTGAAAAAAACCTCACTCATCTTACCCATCTAGGGAGACTAGGACACCCCATGGTGGCAACCATCTCTCCATGGTGCCTACACCAGGTTATGAAGTAGCTAGGACATCAGGGCTTTAACTGTAATAACATATATATGACATGAGGTCTGTGAAATTTATTTATTAAGAAACAAGTCTAGAGCAAGTCCCCTGTGGTGTATGACAGACTCACTTTGTTTTGCTCCATACAGCCACTTTTCTAGTAGAAAACATGCTAAAAGGGATCTGGTAAACCAGGCCTAGAAGGTCAAAGACTGAAAGCCACTGTGCCTTGTAAACCTGCTGCTTCTGGCAGTTGTGGCGATGATGCAGAGCCATGGAGTATGGTCAGGGTATGAGAAGTCTATGGTAGTCAGCATTTAAATGGAACTGAAATTGCAAAGAAAAAGCTGAAAATTCCTAGTTCCTAGTCAAGTTCCTAGTCAGGGTTATACTGGCAACCTCCAAGACAATATAGACTATAACCATCACTTTTGGCCAACCACCAGGCCCTGTTGGTAAGACCCTACTGTTTGGTTGAAAATGAGACCCAATCCCCTGACACTCCTATATTCAAGGAGTCTGGGATGATTGATTGAAAGCATCATCCCAGCCCCTGGACCCTGGCATCCATTTCAAGCCCCTCTCCTGGGAGTTGCCTTGGTATGGACTCCACTTCTGGAAAAGCCCACCAAGCAGTGGCCCCTATACCCAGGAAGGGCCAAAAAGCCCGCCAAGCAGTGGATCACTCCCACAGGCTATTTTGGCTGCTGCCCATAAAAAAAAACACATGGTCTCTGGGTTTCGCGTGGTCTTCCCTGCTCTCTGCTCTCTCACCATGCTTTCCCAGCCACGAGGGAGTGCTGCATTAAACATGGGCATCTTTTATTTGGTTTAATTTGGTCTGATTGGAATTATTTGTGTCAGCGAAGAGGCTCGTCTTAAGAAATATACCTAACACCTGTTGCTGGAGTACCTTCCGCTGCTTCAGCCAATAGTCGCTGAAGCACGAGCCCACAGTGTTGCAGGAGCGCCTTCCGCTCCATCAGCCAATAGCTGCTGAAATACCAGCCCACTGGGGCGTGGTATATTTCTCTTTAAAAGAAGAGCGGCAAGCTCGGCTCGGCCTCTTGGTTCCGGCTCCTGCTCCAGTGACTAGGCTCCCTTCCTGACGGTTTATGGTATATGTAAGTTTTACCCCCCAAAATAAATACCCCTTTAAAACATAACTGGTGTGGGATTGATTCGCCATTAAACACCTACCACTGAAAATAGCACATAGCAGATACTTTGGTTACTGAATTTTATTAATCTCTCTCTCTCTCTCTCTCTCTGTCTCTCTCTCTCTCTCTCTGTGTGTGTGTGTGTGTGTGTGTGTGTGTGAATCCAGGACAGAAGTTTGTTCTCTTCCTACATGTGGGTCCTAGGTATTGTGCCTTTGTCCACTGAGACATCTCCCTAGCCCTAGGATTAACTTTAAATTTGCATACTCCAAGACAGTTCAAATAAAGGTACTAGGCCTCTTGTTACTTTTCTGACCTATTGTGTTGTGAGTTTTCTTTTTGTTGTTGTTTTTTTTTTCAGAAAAATCCGAAATCCATCTGCAAATTTGCCTCCTTCTGAGGATGGGTTGTCTTCTCTCTTGCACAAAAATCAATGCACATCCTACCTTCTCATTTCCACATTTCGTCCTTCTTACTAAATCCTGCTGGATATCCTCAGACTGGCTATTTTATAGAAGGAACAAGAAGGCATTTGTATGAAGACAGTCATTTTCCTCACCAGTACAACTCAGAGTCACATACAGTTGCAAAGCTCTTATGCTTTCTGCTATGGTTGAATATTTACAAACTACCAAAATTCATGAGTTGAAATTCTAAACCTCAAGTGATACTGTTAAGAGAGATTTGAGGAACTGACTTTTCATTAGAGTGGAATTCTCTGTAGCAGTTACCTTTCTTACTATTAAGAAGAAACTCCAACAAAAGCAATTTAAGTAGAGTTCTCTTGGCTCATAGTTTGAGTGTAAAGCCCATCTCGGTAGGAAAGACTTTGGGAATAGAAGGCATCTAGGCACGATGTATCCAAAGTCAGAAAGCAAGAAGAGACTAGCAATTTCTCATTTCTTTTTTATTCAGTGCAGAATCCCAGCCTGTGGGCTGGTGTCACCCATATTCATGGTGGATTTTCCCTCCCCAGTTAAACTTCTCTGGAAGCAAACATACCCAGAAGCAATGTATAATCCAGTCAAAGTTGACAGTGAAAGTTACACTCTCATGATCAATATTAGTTTCCTTGTATGTACCCTAGAGTGTAAGTCAGCCCCTTCCATCATGATCATGTGAGGAAACAACATAATGGTGCCCCCTCTAAAACAGAAAACAGGTATTCAACAGATGCCCTGTATGTTGGCACTTGGACTCTGGAAGTCTCAGGTTCCAGACCTGTGAGAAAGAATTTTCTGAAAACTAAGGTATCTTCATATGATCACATAGACATTTGGAAGCTGTCTAATTAGAACAAATTGTACCAATTTGAAGAAGAAAAGGCAGTATTATTGAGCAGAGGCATCAAATAAACAGAATAATACATGATCACCACAGACAGGTAGTCTTTTAGGGACTGTATCAGTTTTCGTTATTGAATTATACACCAAATGTTAAAAGGGTAAGGAGTCTGGCTCAAGGTGATCTCAATGATAAAAGTTGAGTATGGTAAAACTGAAGCCCAGACCTCAGATATTTCTTAGTGATAAAAGGGGCAACATGGAGTCTACACGCTTTGCTTTGTTTCAAATTCTGCTGTATTAAATATCACACAGCCTAGGAGTCAAATGCTTATTCACTTGGAGCTTTTTGGCTTAGACTCCATTGTAATTAGACTTAAGGAGTGCCATAACTATCCATGCCCACTGGGTACTATTAAATGCTGCACAGCATTATGGAAATTCAGATTTCCCTAGCTAGAAGTCATCTTTGCTGGCGGGTTGAAATATAATCTCTTAGCCTGATACTTAAGCCCATCGTTATTAGACCAGAACGCTTAGCTCTTTTCTCCAGGATTTCTAAGAGGAGAGAATGCTAGTTACTCTCCAGGGGAATGAGGGTTAGAGGGGACATGTCTGACCTCTCTCTTTTAACTCTTTTCACCTCTTCTTCTCCTGACAGATACACTTGCCTGGAGTCACAGTATCTGAACTCCTGAGCAGGCTGCCCTTTCTGACAGCCTTATGAGGCCTGCATGTCCAACTGAGTGGTTAGGTCAAGGCCTAAGTATTCCTGGGGACAAGAAAAACTCATTTTGGTTTTTACTGCAGTGTTTGCCAGAGACCTCTGCACTAGAAATCATGGAGAACTTGCAGAACTCTATGAGGCCGATGCTATTCTCTCTATTGTCCAGTATCAACACCCATTGGCTTTAGAGATCAGAAAGTGGAAAAGGTGGGAAGACAGAGTGGTTAATGTTCTAAAGCCCATATACCCCCTCCACGACACCCGTTCATGTATTTTGACATTATAGCTTTAAAATAATTTGTCATCTTAAATCATAGGATGTATTTTATGTTCTGGAATCTCTGTAGTCCATTCCTGAAATGGCTTTAGGTGTCACCAAGTGGGTGTATTAGTTTCCCATGGCTGTAGCAATGAAGTGTCTAAAGTGTCTGGAAATAACATCTACTCACAAGGTCTTGACACTTGGGGTTTGAGGTGAAGGTGGCAGAGTCAAGTCCCTCTAAAACTCCAGGCAGGTCCTTTGTCATCTTCTGGTAGATTCTCTCTGTACAAAACTCTGCAGGGCTCCTCTACTTGTAATGTATCATTTTAGGATGACTTATATAGTGATATTTTATTTATGTCTTAATAAATAAATGTTGCCTGACGATCAGAAGGGCAAAGCTAAGTCACTAGAGGTCAGGCAGTGGTGGCACACACCTTTAATCCCAGGATTTGGGAAACAGAGGTGAATACATCTCTGTGAGTTCAAGACCACCCTGGACTACAAAATGCAGAAGCAAATCCAGGTAGTTTAGTGCCTCACACCCTTAATTCCAGTACTAAAATAGAAGAGAGAAGCTTAGTCTGTGATCGCTCAGTCTGAGTAGAGGTAAAAATTTCTCTAGTGGCTTAACTGCTTTCCTTTTCTGGTTTTCTGGTTGAACCCCAATACCTGACTCTGGTTTTTGTTGTTGTTGTTGTTGTTGTTTTGTTTTGTTTTTTTATTATTTGTACTACAGGCTTACACAGCTGCTATGACCTGTTCACAACTTGTTGGACATCCCTTAAGCTCCTGTTCTGATCCTGGTCGTTGCCCTAGCTTCTGAGTATGGACCATCTGAAGGTCAGCCGCAATTTCCCTTTTTTCCTGCCTTCTTCTCCAGGCCTCCAGCTAACCTTTTAAAATCTGCCTCACATCCTCATCAGTTCAGACTTTATCTTAGGCCCAAACCACTTCCTTGAGTTCAGGGCTTCTCTGTTCATTTGTTTAATTGATTTTAAATGAAATATATCCAATAAAGAATTTTGTCTGCTCCCAGGAACTTTTATGAATACCTCCCTTTCAGCCCTCAGCAAATCCTAACAACTTTACTTTCAAAACATCTCAGCCTGAACTCTTTGTGGGCTTCTCATTATTTATATTCTGTTCTTCTATAATCTTCTTAAGATTTTTAACCAATTGAGAGGTCACACTTTCCTTCTCACTGAAAGATCACCACCACCATAATTACAATTTCAAATACCACTCCCTTAAAAGTGATGACAATTGTCTGTTATCATATATTATTATTATGCCTCTCATTAACATTTTGCTTATAAGTATAGATGGTTTACGTGTTTATACATTTACTTTGTTGGGTGTATTTTCCTGTTAGAGTGATGTTTTTATTAGGGCTTGTGGTCTTGTGTTAGTGACCCTCTATTATATTAAACACTGTCTGGGACATAGCTACAGTTCAGTAAATAGACCTTGAACAAATACAGATCTTTCTTTTCTTCTTGGGAAACCAAGTCCTACTCATGCTCTGGGGCCGTGTGTGTCTATTCACATTTTCCTAAAGACATTTTAAATATCTGCAGCTAATCCTGTTCAAATGGTATCCACATGGACATTGATCATGTATGTTTACTATATATGTCCTGGATTCACATAGTATATTCATTCATTGTTTCTAATCAATAATAGGTTTTCTTTGAGTTTTCAATAAAGGTTTCACAGAGAATAAATAGATTCTTGCTACCATCCTAAAGAAAGAAAAATTTCATTTCTAATGCTATGAAGAAAGTTATTTCCAAAAGCAGCAAGCATCCTGTAGAAGGCTTTATAGTGGGTAAATGAGGTTCAGAAAAAAAAATCATGGTCTTTGACTCCACTTTTCTGTCTGTGAACTGTTTTACCCCGTGGGTCATCACCCACAATCTAACATAAGGGAGTAGGCTGCCTGTACGCACTGTCCCAGAGTGCTTTGCATTCTATATGAGAGATACTGACGTACCTTACAAAGTGGGAACAAAAGGTGATAGATTCAGTACAGCTAAATCAAAACCTCACACTGCTTGCAGGGGTGACTTTATGATTCTTTTCCCTCGTAGCCTTCATGGTCATGAGAAGAAATAGAATTCCAAGCATCAAGTGTGGCATAGAAGACAAGGCTGAAGCTGCCAGCATCAAGTCACTCAAATAGAACCAAACAACACAAACCACAAAAATGAAAGTCCCAGAAGATGAGAAGTTTCAACAGCAAGGAAGTACAATAATAGAAATGTTGAAGGCAGGAAGCTTTGTATTAAAACAAAATCTAGTCCCTAAAACCCCTTTGCAATATAAGACCACACAAGCACTGAATATGTTCTGGGTAATGGGGTAAGGGTATATACCCTAGTTTCCCCTCAAATACTTTGCACCAAACTTTCTTCTTATTACCATATATTCTTTCCTACTTCTAGTTATTAGTTTGATCTAATCAGAAATCAATTCTCTAGCTAGTTTCTAAAACTAGTGCAGTTTAGCTGCATCTTGTGGCTTCATTAAAGACACTCTGACATGATAAAGATGCATTGCTAAGGATGGGAGTCACCCAATTTTTTAAAACCCACAAACACACAATGTGGGTGTGAGAGTGGCCAGTCTGCATGATGTAGATGTGAAGAATGCTTACTTGTTCATCACATTTGGTTGTTTACTTATTCATCTCATTTCTTTTAATTCACTTTTCAAAAATGTCTGTGAATGTGTGTGTGCAGGTTTGTTTATATTAGTGTAAGTGCCAGTGTGCCCTACCACATATGTGGAAGTCAGAGGAACATACTGGGGACACGTCTTCAGTTTATCCATTATTGCACACAGGGACTCTTGCTATTCCCTGCAGGGCACACCAAGCAAGCTGGCCTGTGAGCTTTGAAGATTTCCTATCTCCAGGCTCCCATTTAATTTGCTGTAGGAGCATTGGAACTAAGGTGTGAGCTGCCATTCCTGTTTTATGTAGGCTCTGGAGATCTGAACTCAGTTTTTTAAGCTTGTGCGGTGGACACTTTGTGCTGGGATTGAAGGCATGCTCCACTTCCACCAAGTTCCTCTAATTCAATTTTTAAGGTGATGTATGTTAAAAAGTCAGATGGTACAAGAGAGAAAAAAGGGCAAGTCTACCCTTCCCTCTTCAGTAGCAATCTGTACCCACCTTTACAAAACAGCCAGGGTGGTCAACATCTTGCAGGCATACATTCTGCATTTCACACATATAAAGACCATACAGATTCAGGTTTTAACTTTTTCTTCCCAAATGGAGACAGAGTGAAAACAAGATTCTCCATCTATCTTTTCCCATTTGTTACATACAATAGACTGTACCAGTTTGGCACAAAGTGCTGCCTTGTCCTTTTTCAACAGCTGCCTGATGTGAAATGAAGGGCGGGTTGTGATTTGATTTGCTCCGTTTTATATTAATGGAGATTTAGACTATTATATTCAATGTGATGCTATTAAAAAAAACCAACAACATCTCTAAGTGCTTTGGGATGTATATCATTTCACATATAGGCAGGATTATCTTCAGAATAACTTTTTAAAAGTGTAGCTGCTGACTCAAAACTTCCCGGAGGTTTAATTTACTATGAATTGTTATCCATGTTTCCTTGAAGTTTTTGATGCAAGTGTCTTATCATCAATGAGTCCAAACACTTTCCATGTGCGGGCATTATCAAATGATGACATCTCTGCGAACAAAGCAGGTTTAAGATTACATTCTCTGAAGTTTTGCTTTGCTTGAATCCACTTGGGAGTTGTTTCCACAGTGACTGACCTCATTGGATTCTCTCAGTACACCCCCGCCCTGCACACCACTAACTCTCTTTTCTGCTCTGGGTGAGTTTTTTCTATTTCTCACGGAGGTGTAGGAGATCCACTCATGGTGAGATATTAGCCATTAAGTCCAAAGGCTTTCAGGATGCAATCTGGACATATCTTTCCTGGTGTGTCACTTGCACCCAAGCTTCTGTCTGTGCGATTACGTTCTCACGTACAACTTAGAATTTGCATGTATGCAGTCAAATATTTATACTGAATAAGGTTTAAAGGGAGGAAGACGGTGTCAGTGGTTGCTACTGACAAATAGGTGATTGATAGATGGAACATCAGAGAAAGTAATGGGGATTAGTTACTGGGCAATGGAACAGAAGATTGAAATGTAGGCAGGAAGCAGAGCGATCATAGGTGGAGTAATTAGACAAATATGGGCAGTATCAAGGGTAAAGTATTACCACAACGGTAGTAACTGGAAGGAGGTAGAAGACTAGCAATATATACCAAGTAGAGGAATGGGAAGAAACAGGTGTCAATGAACTTTCCAAATGCATATTGATGTGTCACATGTATTGGTTAGAAGGTCTGAGTATGGCTAGGACAAGGCTAACATATCAGGAAAGGACATAGTAAATGTTCAGCTGCAAGGAAAAAAATCAGAGGTGGAGAGAGGGGCCGACTAGTTCATCACAATGCTTTAATCCTAAAGTGGGATAGCTGGGTAGCACTGTAGTTAAAAGACTGTCCAGAGCATTAACAGAAAGATCTGTCCCAGAATTCTCTCCCATTCTCTAATCCTCAACATTCCCATTTGTGAAATTAGTCTGTTCAGCTCAATTAATGATATAAACTCTTACAACTTTAATATTTCATGAGTCTGCACCGCCCTGTACAGTATCCCTGCAAATGGGAATTTTCTCTTTCAGAGTCACAGTGTATATGCACTGGAAACTCTGGCATACTCTCCAATGTCTCAGAGGGAGTAGACCAGTTCTCCTGGTTGGCATAATGCCATCTTCCAGGGGAGCCTTTGAAATATTGACAGCCAAATTGGATCAAGGCCCAGATTTAAAAGAAATCAAAAGCCCAGCCTTAAATAAAAACCAGCTGGAAATACAACTATTAAAAAAGACGTGGAGGAGGGAGCACATTCTGTAGGCTTGGACCTTATTACACAGTTAAAATGCAAACACTAGAGGCCAAGAAGCAGCTTTCTGTAGACTATTAATAGGAGAGTTTGGGCAATCATCTTGATTTGTGTAATGAGAACCTGCTGTTTCAACATGTTTAGTCTCATTAACCATGAGTAAGAAGAGGTGTCTTTTATCTTATGGTTGACAGAACTGTGGCATCTTTTTTCCCTGATAGAACATGGAGATGGAATTGGACAACTCCTTCCACGCCATCTGAGTTAATTTTCAGATCAACCTTCAAAGGTGAGTGAATTATGCTCTTACTGGCTGACTGTATTTCCCAGGGTCTCAAGACACTTAAAAAGTATATATATACTTTTATATATATATGTATGTATGTATATATACAACTGACCTGAAACCCTTACAGCTAGAGATCTCAAAACAAGACTGATATTTGGGTTGGAGTCATAGCACTACAGCTGAATGTACATGATCATATTTACAAAGTATGTAGGGCAAGGCAGGGACTCTCAGACTCAGTAGTACTAATGAATACTACTAGGGATGGATCATTCTTTGTTCCCAAGGATGTTTAACTGTGTCCCTGGATTGGTTAGGAGCACCTTCTCACTCTGTGGCAGAAACCAAAACTTCTTCAGACATGTCAACTCTCCATTCCCTCAACTGGAGCAAAATCCCTTCGTTACAATGAAATGTTTTTGCTCTGTAGAAATTATGCTCAGGAATAAAAAACTTAGAAATTATTCACAAAATTCTACATTGTACATGATTATTGCCCAAATTATGCAAATAATTTTTAAGTGTGTTTGTTTTTATTTTATGTGTGGATGTCTTGTGGCATGTTTATCTGTGCATCATGTGTGAGTTTATAGCCCATGCTAGTATTAGGAGGCCTTCTGGTCCACCAGAAATGGAGTTGTAGGTAGTTGTGAGCCACCATGTAGGTACTAGGACCTAGGTCCTGTGTAGGAGTGTCCGGTGTTCTTAACCACTGTCCATCTCTCCGGCACATACAGATAATACATTTTTTTATAATACTTGGTATTTATTAATTAAAAGTTGTATACATTTTGATTTAATATCCATTCACCATTATCCCCTTCTAATTCCTGTAGTAGGCTTTCTTGTGGGCCTCAACCTGCTCCCAAATCATGTCACGAAGATTTAATTATGAATTAGCTGTGAATGTTTGGCATTATGTTTGTTTCATAAGCTCTTTTACTTAAATTGCCCTGCTTCTTTTTATAGGTTATTTATTTTTGTTTGTTTGTTTATTTATTTATTTATTGTTTTTGTTCAGCTGTCTTTCTTCATTCCCCTGCCTTCCTCCCCCATTCCCTTCTACCCTTCCCATGATCTCATGCTCCTAATTTCCTCAGGAGATCTTATCTTTTTCTACATTTCATGTAGATTAGAGCCATGTATGTCTCTCTTAGGGTCCTCTTTGTTGTCTAGGTTCTCTGGGATTGTCGATTGTAGGCTGTGTTTTTTTTTTCTTTATGTCTAAAAGCCACTTATAAATGAGTACATATGCATCTGGGTTACCAATATGATGTTTTCTAGATCCATCCATTTGCCCACAAATTTAAAAAAGTCATTACTTTTTTCCCCACTGTGTAGTACTCCGTTGTGTAAATGTATCACATCTTCTTTATCCATTCTTTGGTCAAGGGACATTTAGGTTGTTTTCAAGATCTGGCTATGACTAATAATGCTGCTATGAACATACTTGAGCAATGTCCTTGTGGTATGATTGAACATCCTTTGGATATATACCCAAAAGCGGTATTGCTGGGTCTTGAGGTAGGTTGTTTCCTAATTTCCTGAGAAATCGCCATACCGACTTCCAAAGAAGTTGTACCAATTTGCACTCCCACCAGCAATGCAGGAGTGTTCCCTTTACCCCACACCATCTCCAGCATAAGCTGTTATCAGTGTTTTTGATTTTGACCGTTCTTACAAATCTAAGATGGAATTTTGATTTGCATTTCTTTGATGACTAAGAATGTTGAGCATTTCCTTAAGTGTCTTTCAGCCATTTTAGATTCCTCTGTTGAGAGTTCTCTGTTTAGGTCTATACTCCAATTTTTTTTTATTGGATTATTTTCTCTTTTGATGACCAATTTCTTGAGTTCTTTGTATATTTTGGAGATCAGTCCTCTGTCTGTGTAGGGTTTGTAAAAATCTTTTCCCATTCTGTGGGCTGTTATTTTGTTTTTCTTGTTGACCATGTCCTTTGTTTTATAGAAGCTTCTCAGTTTCAGGAGGTCCCATTTATTAAGTGTTTCTCTCAGTGTCTGTGCTACTGGGGTTATATTTAGGAAGTGGTCTTCTGTGACAATGTGTTCAAATGTACTTCCCACTTTCTCTTCTAGGAGGTTCAGTGTGGCTGGCTTTATGTTGAGGTATTTGATACATTTGGACTTGAGTTTTGTGCAGGTGATAGATATGGATCTATTTTCATTCTTCTACATGTTGATATCCAGTTATGCCAGCACTATTGGTTGAATATGTTGTCTTTTTTTCCATTTTATATTTTTTGCTTCTTTGTCAAAAATCAGGTGTTCATAGGTGTGTGGATTGATATCCTCATCTTCGATTCAGTTCCATTGGTCTTCCTGTCTGTTTTTATGCCAATACCAGACATAAAGATAATTCTTAATAATACATAACATGTGAAGCTTGTGCATGGAGTGTGAAACTCCTGTGAGCTGAAGCAGGACATCTCACCAAAGTTACTAGTCATAAGGGACGGCCAAGGTCTTGGTAGAGAGTTGATGTTCAAAGACACAAGCCAGTGATATTGAAGATTTCAGGAGAAATACCATAGCTACCAGGCAGAGAGCAAAGTCGGCCCATAACAACTGGGACTCAATCAAGGTTCACCTATAATACTAATTTAATAGTTGAAAGCACAAAGAACAACAGTACAATGACCAGACTTTGCTAACGAAGTTGGAAAAGAGGAGTCCACTGAAATCCTGAAAGCAGGAAGGTCTGCTTGCTAGCAGGGTGTCTCGGGAGGGTAAGTGACACATCAGAGATTATAGCTAGCCTAAAGTGATGTCATGGTAGAGATTTGGTGGCAGAAATTCTTCTCTTCAATTCCCAGTTGACCTAGCTGAAGGTCACAGGAGACCAGGGTATTCCTTAAGCAGCCTCCCTACCCAAGAGCAACAGGTCTGAGTGGGCAGTAGAGAGTGACCACACCAGAAAACAGGAAGAAAATAGGGATCTCCTGATAAAAAGGGCAATGGAGTAGTGATGGTGTTTTATCTAATGCTGTAGTTTGTCTTTTTGTGCCAAAGAGTTCAGTGTATACTTTGCCAACTAAAATGTCAATGTAAGGTATAGCTTGGTCTAATTTCCACAGAGATCTGTTTGTTCATACACACACACAAGTGCCTCTGTACTAGTAGAATGCCAAGTCCTGGCAGGTTGGAGGGTTCTCCCCCCCCTGAATTTTGAGACTTTTCTTGCAACCCAATACCATGTGCTTGCATCTAGTAGGTCTTTGTAGATTAGCATAGCTTTTCAATTTGAAAGTAATTGTAAGCAAATTCTTAACAGTTGCAATTTGCCTGATTATTCTTCAGCTGAGTCACTGGTAAGCAAGTGCTGTGGATGCAGACATTATCAAAGCATTATAAGTCCATTAATACCTTTGTTGCAAAACTCATCCTACTACTGTGGATGAGAGTGTCTCTAAATATGATGGTCACTGTTCGACACAGTGTTAATATTCTACTTTCCTATGACCATGGCAGACATCACTAATCAACTATAGCATGCCCACACAGGGATCGACATGGATGATGAAATAATTTGTAAAATTTGCCTGAAACTATGTTTGTCACATAATAGTACAATGGTGCTCATTTGGCCTGCATTCTCCAATTGGGGGGATATGCACAGATGGTCCACATTTATCGAGCTAAATTTAAAGCATAAACAAGACTTATTCCTTACTGCAAAATCACCAAGTAAGTACTTACTACATATCAGGACTGTGAACAGTGAATACTGTTCAAATATAGAGGTCATGATATAGAGATGTGTTCACAGTCAGAGTGATAACCAATGTCAATCACACCCATGAGTGTAGGGTTACTTTAACAGAAGTTACACACACACAGAGGGAAAGCTCACTTCCACCTGGAGTCACACAGCACAGCACAGTGTGCTGTTTCTAAACACCATTGCTATGCTCTCCACATGGGGCACACAATCCTTGGGAGTGATCTTATCTGAGCTTTTTGCATTTGGCTTTAGAAAGCTGACTGCCTTAATGCTGTGTGAAGAGGCCTGTAGACATTCCTCTCGACCCCAGGAAATGACTTTTATTATGAAATTATTAATACAGACAATCTGGAAAGGCTTAAAAGGGATTATTTCATTTTATTTATTTACACGGTCATCATCATCATTATTATTGCCACATTTAATATTTATTGAATGTCGGGCAACCTTGGGACAAGAATAGTGTGGCACAAAGGAGAGATTGTGGTCTGACATACACAATGAGTCTCTGCAGCTGAAGCCATGAGACGCTTTTGAGGAATTCACTCACACTCAAGGGAACCACTGGGTTCAGGACCGTAGGCTTAGCCTCTTTGGTGCACAACACTGCTCTGGCCAGACTCATCTTGAGAGATGCTTTTCATCTCTTTACAAAGTACCAGTGTCATTTAGGCCAATCTTGGTTGAACTAAATGCTGATTGTGTACATTCCCTCTCTCCAGGAAATGGGACTAACATTCTAAAAGGGAAAGTCAGTATCTACTTCTCACCAGGAAAGATAATTGTCATAATCAGAGATAGAAGGTAGAGAATAAACTAGTGGTTTAGGATGTGTTTTAGTGCCTTACTTCTTAAATTTCCAAATGGCATTCGATTGAGGAATGGAGTGCAATCAGACTTACTGTTACTTTGGCTTCACGGACATGGGGGCTGGTGCTGCTTGTAATTAGTGTAGGATGTGGACAGGAAGCTTGCGTTTTTATAGGCAGCTATCGTTGGAAACCAGCCTGTGAATGAAACCGCTCAAGAGTTCAGAGTGTTTAAGGGAAATGAAGCTGAAACCCGGAGAGTTTGTTACCTTTGAACCAAAGTGTGCGGAAACCTGGCTCAGTGATGCTTCCAGGGGAGACAGGTTGAACATTGCTATCATTTCCAGTTGCTCTAGGTCCTTCTAGATATAGCCTTCCATAGTCTAGATATAGACCATCACTACTGTGCTCTTAACCAACACACAGTTACAAAATGCCAGTTCTCTTTATGTGAATATCCCAATGTGTCTACCCCTATGCCAACTGCTGGGAATGAGAGAGAATTAAATATTTCCCCCCATTGGTTAATTACTTTCTTTCCTGTTGGGATTTGGAAATCTCCTCTGTCTCCCTTTAAGGCTCAATTTGAGTCCCACTTCTGTATAACTTGATCCAGTCTTGCTCCCTGACCTTCAAATTCAGTCCTTTATAGCTCTTGTGAGATTATAATTGCAGTTCTCAAGCTGAAAGGACAGCATGGTTTTTGTTTGGTTGTTCATAGGACTGTCTTCTCCATAAGGTTATATGTCTCTCAATCCCAAGTGCAAGAAACAAAACATTTCCCATTGTATATGCTTGAAACATGCTTGTGGATGTTCCATGTTTCCCTCAGTCCTTTCTATACTGCCCAAATGCTTTGCCAGAAAGAAGAAACTCGAAGAATATTAAAGGCATTCAAAATATATTGCCCAGGGATGAGATTTTTTTAAAAAATTTTTATTGAGCTCTACATTTTTCTCTGCTCCCCTCCCTGCCTCTTTCCTCTCCTTCAACCCCCTCCCAAGGTCCCCACACTCCCAGTTTACTCAGGAGATCTTGTCTTTTTTTATTTCCCATGTAGATTAGATCCATGTATATTTCTCTTAGGGTTCTCATTGTTTTCTAGGTTCTTTGGGATTGTGATTTGTGGGCTGGCTTTCTTTGCTTTATGTTTAAAAACCACTTATGAGTGAGTACACGTGATATTTGTCTTTCTGGGTCTGGGTTACCACTCAAAATGATGTTTTCTAGCTCCATCCATCTGCCTGCAAAAGTCAAGATGTCATTATTTTTTTTCTGCTGTGTAGTACTCTATTGTGTAAATGTACCACATTTTCCTTATCCATTCTTCAGTCAAGGGGCATTTAGGCTGTTTCTAGGTTCTGGCTATGACAAACAATGCTGCTATGAACATAGTTGAGCACATGTCCTTGTGGCACGATTGAGCATCCTTTGGATATATACCCAAAAGTGGTATTACTGGGTTTTGAGGAAGGTTGTTTCCTAATTTTCTGAGAAATTGCTACACTGATATCCAAAGGGGCTAAACCAGCTTGCATTCCCACCAGCAGTGCAGGAGTGTTCCCTTTAACTCATAACCTCTTAAGGAAATCCTCAACATCCTTAGTCATCAGGGATGTGATTTTTTAAGTACACAGTAGAAGCTAAACATATCTGTACTATATAACTTTTTTCTTATTTATAAATTCAAAAGACGTGCTACTATGCTTATATGTAATTCATTTGCAGAATATAATATTATTAGTGAGCTAAAATTCAGCATGAATCAAGGACTCCATTTACTGCTGTATTCTAATGGGTTGGCTTGCTCTGAATCTACGGCTACTCTCTGAAGACTATTGGTCTGATGGATGGCTCATGAATTGCAGGTCAAGCCTAAGTGTGAGGACAGAGACGGAGATGAGCCTCCTCCATGCAGACCCTGGGGTTTTAATTCGTTTCTGATTCCCAGCCCCAAGCTTGAGTTCTCTGCAGAGAAATGCTGCATTTCTCTCTTCTCAGATCAGCTCCTGAAAAGCAGGCTTCCTGTGGTGCCAGAGAAAGCCCTCTACTGAGAAGGAATCTCATTCTTTCTCTGTCACTGTGCTTGCATGATTTCCTGTAATCTGAATTGCCAACTGTGTCTGGAATTCCAAGCTACCAAAACAAGGACCTTTCCCAATCTAAACTTTCATTCTGTGTTCAACGCCCATATTAAACCCAAAGCCTTAATGCCAAAAGTTGTTTATCAGTGCTCTGACTCCAAATGTCTCCAGCCAGGCAGAATAAAGGGGCTCAGAGTTTATTTCCCTTCTATGTTCCCCAGGATATTTGCTGTATGGAGCTGCTTGTTCATCCCGGATGCCCAGAATCGAAACAATCACACAGAAAGTGTATTAATTAAATCACTGCTTGGCCCATTAGCTCTAACTTCTTATTGGCTAACTCTTACATATTAATTTAACTCATTTCTATTAATCTGTGCATTGCCATGTGACTGTGGTTTACTGGCTAACATTTCAGTGTCTGTCTCTGGCAGGGCTACAGGGGTTCTCTCTGACTTCTCTCTCTTTCTTTCAGCATTCAGCCTAGCTGAATTTAACTAGGTCATATATACCACATAGGTCATTTACAACCTTACCCTGCAGCATATCTATTCCCCCAAGTTGGCAGAAGAGACCACAGGCATTGCCAGTGGGTGGCTGGGGTTGCAGAACCCTAAGAGCACAGGGCTCTGCTGGCTCATGTGTCCTGCTCTGGTCTCATCAGACTGCACCTGATAATGGTTAACTTCATGTTTTATGGAGAAGTTTATGATGTCAAACATCATTTTAATTATTGAGGTTGTGATCATCATCACATTCACAAGGAAGGCAAGGACACAGAATGAACCTGACCCACATTGACGAAGACTATTGAGAAACACCTCCAACTCCAGTTTCAGGGCATCTGGCAACCCTCTTTCAGCCTCTGGGTTTCTACATGCACATGGTACATGTGAACTTGTGCAAGCACGTATTTATTAATAATGTAAATATATCTTTAAAAAAGCAACAGTGGATTTATTATGGAACCTATGATGTGTGTGTGTGTGTGTGTGTGTGTGTGTGTGTGTGGTTTTTTAAGACAGGGTTTCTCCTGTAGCTTTGGAGCCTGTTCTGGAATTAGCTCTTGTAGACCAGGTTGACCTCAAACTCACAGAGATCTGCCTGCCTCTGCCTCCCGAGTGCTGAGATTAAAGGTGTGCATCATCACCCGGCTTATGATTATTTTTTATGTTATATTCATACCTACATACGTGCTCACAAATTTGCATTGAGTAGGTTGACATTTAGATTCTCATTATTCTTACTTTGGAGAAAGGAAAACATACTTGTATTTACAAAAGATTTATCTGACTCAGCGTTTCAAGTTACCAAGTGCAACAGGGGCCATTCCTGTAGAGCTTTTCTCTTGGGGCAAGCACCTATGTAGGATGTGAGCATCCTTAAGGCAAAAGCAAACCCTTATTACAGAACATCTTCAAACCTTTACCTTCTCTTAATGATTTCTGGGCTACTTCAGTACTCAAAGACTAATAGAACTAACTGGCCTTTGGGGTCATATCTTTGTCCAAGAACCTGCAAATAATGACATGCCCTTTGCGTTTTTTTATTCTCAGTCAACATGTAAGTGGAAATAGTTTTTATTTATCGTTGAGACCTGGTATGACCCCTGCTGTTTGACATAAGCTTTAAGTTTGATCTGTGATTGTGAGGTAAGAAAAGACCCAAAAAATGAAAGGGTTATATGAGAAAGTCAAAGAAAAAGAAAATAATCCAGGGTGTAAATTCTTTGGAACAATCAACTTGTACTTGTTCTTTGGCACAGTCCTTCAGAAACCCATTTTTGTCTGAGCTCTGCTTTATTACAACTGATTTCAGCAAACATTGTGCATTGCATATGGAAGAAGGGCTGTGGCGAGCATCAATATAGAGAGAGATGAGCTGAAACCGTGAAGGATAACGTGTTTAGTGGGAGGTTTGCATGTTCTGAGGTCAGCAGTGACAAGTGTTATGGCCACCTCAACAAAGGCTTTGAATGGAGGTGGGTAAAGAAGTATCATAGAGTGTGGAGAAGGCAGAGCACAGAGTGAGTGTGGGAAGATTTCACAGGGCAGTGAACCATTCCACGGAAGAAAGAAGGAAGACAGAGATGGTGGATACAGGCAGTACAGAAGTGGATCATATTCACAAATCCACAGCACCAATTCTGTGGGTCATAGTGGCAAGGTACTTACTCTTCCATAGCGAACATTCAAGGAAGCCTCCCTAGTTTTTACCATTTAATTCCACATAGTTAATTGATCCACTATCCCAACCTTTTATCTCCATCTGAACTCAGAAGAATTTGAGTAACAGGACAGGAAACAAATGCTTGGGGACCAGATATACACTACTGCTTATGGGACTGACCTTGACAACAAAATATGGCTTTGAAGTGAATTCACAATCTAGAATATTTTATAGGTACAGTAGGTCAAGGAAGGCATCCTCAAGATAAGTGAACTAATGGTGTCTGTCACATCCAAAGGTAACTCCATTTCCCCAAATTCTGGTGGTCAGACCAAAGCCAGCATTCCTCAGGAACATGCCAAGCAGAGCCATTTCCCCTTATCACTGGCAGAAGGGACAGATGGCTGTCTGTGGTGCATATTAAAACACATGCTGGCTTTATAGGCTCCCTTAGTGTCATTAATATTGTTTGACATTTTAGAGTCCATGTTAACATCGGTTCTTCTCAGTTCTTCTCACCTCTCTCACATTCTAAACTTCTATAACTCATAGGCTTCTCATACTCAGCTATTCATTTCTCCTTATAACCCTGCTATTTTGGCTATGTTCTCTCTTTCTCCCTCTTTTAGTCCCCTCTTTGTCTTCCTATTGGTCTCACTGTCTCCTTCTCCCTTTTCCCTCTCTCTTTGATGGCTATATTCAGTCTACTAATTTCTCTCTTTTCTCTGAACTCGTCCAGAGAAAAGCTGTTCTCTCTATCTAGAACAAAAGCCCTCCCTTTAAGTGTACCATGGAATAGTCATAATGTCAATTTATATAGTGTCCAGGTAAGATTTTTCTCTTTAGTGAGTCAGACAGCTTGTCACCTGACAAGCATCCTCCCATATTTTAAAAATAACAAAATATGATCTGTGCATGGTGAATATTTTCTTGTGTGGAGGCTAGTCGCTATACTTTGCCTCCATACTGGAGGAGACAGGCTGATGCTAGGACTTTGAAATTCCTTGCCTCCCTTCACATATGCAAGTGTGTTCTTTCCAATGATTTGCTGCTTCTAGAGCAGTCTCAGCTAGTATTAAATACCTTAGGATTTGGCTGCTCCCATGTGTAGACGTTTGTAAGGAAAATGAATGTCCAGACTAGTGCAATCCTCAGAACTCAAATCATATTCTAGGTCACATCTTGTTCTGGTTTGTTTTCTATTTCTGTGATAAACACCATGACCAAAAACAACTTTCTGAGTGTCAGTTTATCTGGCTTACATGTTCCAATCACAGTCTGTCATTGAGGGAAATCAGGGTAGGGACTCAAGCAAGAGCAGAAACAGGAAACATGGAGGGATGCTGTTTACTGACTTGTTCCCCATCAATTTCTCAGCTACCTTTCTTATATAGCTCAGTACCATCTCCCCACAGTGGGTGGAGGGGTAGGAAAGACACCACCACAGTGTATGGGGTCCTCACATATCAGTTATTAATCAAGAAATGAACCATGGGATTTCCCACAGGCCGATCTGGTAAAAGTGATTTCTCAATTGAGGCTCTCTTTTTCTAGGTGACTCTAGTTTGTGTCAAGTTGACAAAAAAGCATGAAACATATCTTTTGCTCTGAGTTTGACTGAAGCTTGGAAGTCTGCACTGCCTAGTCAGGAGACATCTTTATATCTGCCCCTGCTATTCTGCTTCTCCCTTCTTTCTGCTTAGATGTTTCTTAGACTCCATGGAAACAGCTATCATGGCCCATGAAGGTGACTGGTATTAATACTTCACAAGACAAGGTTTTTCTATGTCTCTTTTAAGGGGCCATTTAGAAGACAGAATTTGGTATATAATTTAGGTCTTCCAAATAGACGCTTCTATCATAGTGGCCTTAGCAGAGAGTAGCCGCTGCTTCTGTGGCTGCTCCTCCCAAACCGTACTTGTCATCTGGAACTTTCAGAAATTCATCCATTATAGACTCCAGGCTGGCTTCCTCCTTATAGGTTCTAGCTGGTCCTGGAATGTGACGCGCTCCCTGACCAGCAGGAATGGACGGTCACAAAATCAAGAATCCTTCTCAATCACAATTTATTAGAGCTCCTTGCTTGAAAGGGGGAATGGGGAACAGGGATGACGAGAGAGAGCGAAAAATCCAAAGACAGCCGCTTTTCTAGGGTGAGAGGCTCGAATGCTGATTGGTTGATGCCATTCTACTAGGATCCAAGGTCACGGGACAGGTCAGGAGACCGAGTCTCTTGAAATGCAAAACAAGGCTCCAGCACACCGGCCTAAGGCGGCAACATCAAAGGATATGTATACCTCCAGGCTGTAGGAGTGCTGGCACTATCTGGCCAAGGCCACATCCAGGCGGCTCCCTACAGCTCCTCCTTTTATTGTCTTTTAGAGCAATAAGGCAAAACTATTTTCCAATCTGGTCCCCACCTCATGATGTGTGGACTGATTAAAGAAAAGAAAAGCAAGACACACCCTTCCCGTGCAATGGGACAACTACTTCCCTGGGAGTGCTAGGGCTGTGTCTGCACACCCTCCGCCTATGCATACCTTCCTCTGTGCCGTGGGACTATCTGGTCCCTAGAGGGTGCAAAGGCTATGCATGGCTAATTGCCTGTGAGCTCTTTTGAGGCTGAGAGCCAAACCTGGGGTGAGGATACACATTCCAAGACTGCCAAGGCTTGTGCCACAAAGACCTTGTCCCTCCTCACTTGGGCTAGCAGGTAGCACACCAATCAAAGACATACAGCACTTCCACCTAGACACAGCATGCCAAGGATATCTCTGCTCCCACCCATCCCCAAGGAGGGAGAAAGGCAGAATAGAGTCAGTCAGAAAATTGTTAAGAGATAAGAGGTTGCACAGGGTGCTGCTCAAGGTAATAACGTGAAACAGTTGCTCTTGACACCGCCCAGAGGGTCATCACTGCTGCCTCCGCACGAATCTTCCACAGCAGGACACTCAGCATCCACTGGATCATCTTTCTTCTTTATTTCTCTTGTCAGTCTCGTTGGCACCCAGATTGGATCTTCACGATTCTGAGGGAAAATGCAAATTGCTCCCCTGGATCTGGTAATTACCTGATCCGGTCCACACCATTTATTAATCAATACATCCTTCCACATGACCAAATCTCGCTCTGTAGAGCTTTCAAACAGGGCATGCCTGTCTGCTGCTGTTTTTCCAGCAATATTTTGAATTAAAAAATTAAGTGTAAAGAGTGCAAGAGAAATCCTTTCTCTGGGGGAAGCTGCTATAGCTATTCCCCCTTTTTGCTTTCGCAAAATTTCCTTTAAATTTCTATTTGCTCTTTCTACGATACCCTGGCTTTGAGGATTGTATGGTAGGCCAGTGGTATGTTCAACTTGTAATTGCTTGCAAAAGGCTTTAAAGCCCTGTGAGGCATATGCTGGGCCATTGTCGGTTTTTAAACGACTTGGCTTTCCCCAAGCTGCCCAGGCCTCTAAGCAATGCATTTTTACATGAGTTACCTTTTCCCCTGCCAGTGGGGTGGCATGAATTATTCCAGAGCATGTGTCCACCGACACATGAACATACTTTTGTCTGCCAAACTCCGAGATGTGAGTCACATCCATTTGCCAGAGTGAGTTTGGCTTTAACCCCCTGGGATTTACCCCAATATGTGGGGGATGTAACATGGTCACGCAGGAGGGACAGGCTTTTACTATCCTCCTGGCATTTTCCCTAGAGATCTTAAACTTTAAGCGAAGTGTATTCGCTGGAACATGATAAAGCTGATGGAAATCTCTAGCTAGCTGGAGTGAATCTGTAGCCACAAGGGCGAGTGCTCGAGTAGCACCATCAGCTTGAGCATTAGCCTCTGCCATAGGTCCTGGCAAGAGAGAATGGGCTCGAATATGAGCAACATAAAAGGGATTTTCTCTTTTTAAAATATGTTTTTGTATTTGTAAAAGAATATTAGACACTGTACTTGAGCTGCGAATTGAGGCTGCAACCTCAAGAGAGGCCACAGCATTGACCACATATTGTGAATCTGAAATTAAATTAAATGGCTCAAGAAATCTCTGAAACACCTCCAAAACCACCAAGCACTCAGTGACTTGGGGGGAATCAGGCCGAAATTGAAAGACCACAGGTTTAGCATTTCCTGCCACCAGAGCCCCTTTTCCGGTCTTTGAGCCATCTGTATAGATAGTTAAGGCTCCTTCTAATGGGTGGGGTGAGGTAATCCTGGGAAAATACACCAAATTTTTCTCCACAAAATTTATTAAGGGGTGCCTTGGCACATGATTGTCAATAACATTAGGGAATGCACAAAGCAGGATAGCCCAGCCATCTACTGTGGCTGTCAAAACTTCTACCTGTTCCCTCGTATAGGGAATTATCAACTTGTCAGGCATTCTCGCAAAGTGGGCTAAGCAAAGCTTTATTCCCATTAATGCTTGGCCAGCCACCAATTCTGGATAATATTGAACAGATCTTGCTCCTATGGAATTTCCATGCATCCACCAGAGGGGTCCATCTTGCCATAACACTCCAGTGGGATAATTTTTTGTTTTGAGAATGCATAGCAAAATTGGTAAGGATGGATTCACTCGCTGTAATTGAGCTGTAGTAATAGCAGATTCTACCCTCTTAAGGGCCTGCATTGCAGCCGGGGTCATGGCTCTAGGTGAACAGATATCAGGATTGCCTTCTAAGATGGAAAATAAAGGCAAGAGCTCAGATCGAGGTATATTTAGATATCCTCTAATCCAATTTATATCTCCCAGCAACTGCTGGAAATCATTAAGAGTTTTAAGGTGATGGGTGCGAATAAGCACTTTCTGAGGCCTGATGCTTTCAGGGGTGATTATAGTCCCCAAAAATTTCACCATCGAAGATGTTTGTACTTTATTTGAGGCTATGTGGAGTCCTTGCTCCTCCAAAAGGGATGTAACCTTTTGGAAAACTTCCTTCAGGGTCTCCTGATGTGGGGCAGATAATAATAAATCATCCATGTAGTGAACAATTTTTACCGTAGGAAATTG
This sequence comes from Myodes glareolus, assembly GCF_982192425.1. Classification (NCBI taxonomy): domain Eukaryota; kingdom Metazoa; phylum Chordata; class Mammalia; order Rodentia; family Cricetidae; genus Myodes; species Myodes glareolus. The sequence continues at coordinate 66,818,797 of NC_142033.1, forward strand.
TCTCCTAACAGGACTCAATGCTGCATCTACATATAACTGACATATGAGGGCGCTATTGGCCATTCCCTGAGGCAAAGTTTTCCATTGAAACCGAGCATTGGGTTGCTCATTGTTAACAGATGGAAGAGTAAATGCAAACCTTTCCCGGTCCTGGGGACACACGGGAATTGAAAAGAAACAGTCCTTGATGTCCAAGGAAATTACAGGCCAATTCTTTGGTATTGCTGAAAGCAATGGAAGACCCTGCTGGGCTGGGCCCATGACCTGCATCTGAGCATTGACTGCCCTAAGGTCATGCAGTAACCTCCAACCTCCAGAAGCCTTTTTAATCACAAAAATAGGCGTATTCCAACGCGATACAGAATGTTCTAAATGTCCTAGTTCTAACTGTTCTTGTACTAATTGTCTTGCAGCTTCCAGCTTTTCCAAGGAAAGGGGCCACTGAGGGACCCATACCGGCTTATCTACTAGCCAAGGGATGGGCAATGTCTTTTGTGTGGAAGCTACAGCTTCAGTGGCCCCTATGAAAAACCCAAGCCTTTTCTATCTAACTTGGAGACAGTCTCAATAGGATTCTGTCTACCTTGGAGACATTTACCAAGTCCCTTATTGGGAACATAGCCCTGACGTGCCATCATTTGCTTACTGGTATCAGAATAATCATTTGTAAGTCTCAATCTCATTTGAGACTGCACATCCCTGCCCCATAGGTTGATGGGCAAATCAACCACAAAAGGCTGAAAAGTTCCTCTCTGATCTTCTGTTCTCCAGACTAACTCCTTAGCACTTATATGCGGTGTTTGTGCATACCCCAGCCCTTGAAGGGACTGGGAGGCCTGTTGTAAGGGCCAGCGTTTTGGCCATGCTTGGGATCTGATGATACTTTTATCTGCTCCAGTATCCACTAGGCCTGAAAAAATCTTTCCTTCTATTTCTAAATTTAAGATTGGTCGCTGATCAAGCTCCAAGGATAAACAAGCCAAATCTACTCCCATGGGAGCAAGGCTTTTGTCCTTTAAGACAAGCCCCTCCGCTGGAAGCTTATTACGCCCTGAAGGCAGAACTAAGAGTTGAGCTATTCTGTCTCCTGGGGCGATGGAAACTACCCCGTATGGAGAATGGCAAAGAATTTTAATGCAACCTTCATAGGCAGGGTCTATGACTCCAGGATGGACTATCAGGCCTTTCATAATTGAGGATGAATGTCCCAAGACTATGCCAACAGTATCTTTTTCTAATGGCCCAAACACGTCAGTTTCTATGACCTGAACTCCCATATCCTGAGTTAATAGCAGTTTGGAGGTGGCACAGAGGTCCAGCCCTCCGGAGCCTTTGGCTGCCCGTCTTGTTGGGACGATGGAGTCATCTCGGGGACTGCCATCGTGTTCTGAATTGCCCCAAATATTTTTGGGCCCTGGGTGCATGGGCCCCTCAATCCGTTTTTTGACAATGACTGAATAGGCATAGGAATAAGTTGTCCATTTATATCCCTAACTGATCTGCACTTATTAGCCCAATGTTTCCCTTTCTTGCATCTGGGACAAATGTCTGGCTGCCTCTGCGATGTTGCAGCTGAGAGCCCTGAAGAATCTGAGGCATTATGACTATTGGGACATTGTTTTTTGAAATGCCCCAACTGTCCACATTTAAAGCATGCCTTTCCCTTATCTCCTCTGACACCTCTGGCAGCAGCAAGCACAGCAGCCGCCAGCCCTGCATTGGTTAGAGGCCCCCCAACTTCACGGCAGGCTTTGATCCAGGCTTCTAATCCCTTTCCCTTTACTGGACCTATTGCTCTTTGACATTCCTTGGTGCTCTGCTCAAATATTATTTGCTGGACAAAAGGCAATGAAATATCTAAATTCCCAAACATTCTTTCAGCTGCCTCTGTCATCCTAGCCACATAATCAGAGAATGGCTCTGCAGCACCTTGAATAATCTTGGTTAAGTTACCAGCTGTTTCACCTTTATTAGGGAGTGATCTCCATGCTCTATAATGAATCTCACTAACCTGCCTATAAACCTCCCAAGGATAATGATTCTGATTTTCAGCAAATGCCCCCTGTCCAAGAAGCATATCAGCCGTCCACTCTGGGTGGCCACTTTGTATGTTAATGCGCTCTTGGGTCTGAGCCTTGTCCTGGACTATAGATTTAAAATCCAGGAACTGCCCTGCTGGAAGAGCTGCTCTTGCAATCTCCTGCCAGTCTGTAGGAGTCAGTGCTACTGTAACAATCCTTCTCAATAATGCGATTGTATAACTGGCATTTGCTCCATAATTTCTCGCAGCTTCAACCAAATCCTTCAGCTGTCTGTATGGGATTGGTTCATACCACCTATTGTAATTCTGTGGCTCCTCAAAAACAGGAAAGGCAGCAGCCAGTTGCGACCAAGTTTGCCTTCCTATGAAGCTGTGACCTTCTGTAGCTACCTGCTGGTACATGGGTGGAGGGGCGGATGGGGGGAGGGCAGCAGGAACTGGCGCCTCGTCTCTTCTGCCCTTTGTAGTAAACACATCAACATCGCCCCGCCTCCGGCTACCTTGCTGCTCTTTCTCGGATTTAGCAGCCGTTCCCTCTAGTTGTTCTTCCTCCTCTGATAAATCTAAATCTACAAATTCTTTCACTACTAAAGCTATGGGGCTTCTCTTCCCCTTTTCTCCTTTTTTTATTTCCGGATCCTTATCTTTTAATTTTTCCTTTTTCTTTCTAGGCCTACACTCTTGTTCCTCCTTCTGATCTGATTCTGAAAAGCTGTCCTGATGTTTCTGTAATGCCTTGCGACCCTGTTTTAATATCTCTATATTACGTTCTTCCTTCAAGCAGTCCCGCACCATCCTCCAAAAAGGAAGTGTGCCTCTCCCAATATTTCCTTCTGCTTGTTCCAAATCCCTGCCTAGCTTATTCCAAGACGGCAAAGTTAGGTCACCTGAAGCTGCAAACCAAGGTGAGACATCAATAATGTCTTTTACAATGTTAGCGACAGTGCTAGAAGAGATCTTTAAATCACGCTGTCGCAAAAGTGCCTGGATTGAGCGATAAATCTCCCTGGGGTTCGAACTGGCTCCATAAGAATTGCCCATGGTGCGCACTTACCCCCTGGGCTAAAGAAAAAAACCTCCTTTTTACTTACAAGGAAGTCCTTTTAGAAAAATGCTGCTTGATCTACTGCGGACTTAGTTTTACTTTTGACTAGAGCTGTAGTCGCAGCAGCAAAGGCACTCACCACCTGGTTAATCACAGCGCAACCCAAAGCAACAGAGAAGAACAAATGCACACATTACCACTCTGGACCAGCCTTAGCAATCAGCTTACATCTGGAGGATTTCCTGACGTCAGTCACCGCTCTTTGTGTTGAGTTCTGAATTCTGCTCCCTCCTTGGCTTGTTCAAATCCGGCGTCCCGGTTTTCAGCACCAAAATGTGACGCGCTCCCTGACCAGCAGGAATGGACGGTCACAAAATCAAGAATCCTTCTCAATCACAATTTATTAGAGCTCCTTGCTTGAAAGGGGGAATGGGGAACAGGGATGACGAGAGAGAGCGAAAAATCCAAAGACAGCCGCTTTTCTAGGGTGAGAGGCTCGAATGCTGATTGGTTGATGCCATTCTACTAGGATCCAAGGTCACGGGACAGGTCAGGAGACCGAGTCTCTTGAAATGCAAAACAAGGCTCCAGCACACCGGCCTAAGGCGGCAACATCAAAGGATATGTATACCTCCAGGCTGTAGGAGTGCTGGCACTATCTGGCCAAGGCCACATCCAGGCGGCTCCCTACACTGGAAAGCATTTGTTTGCTTCTGATTAGCATCCCCCCTTCATTCTCTACTAGGATATTTGAGGTAGGCAGCCCTTGGATAGTTACCTCAACTATCATCTATCCCAACCAAAGGCCACATGCTCCCTAAACAATAACACACACAACTCCAGTCGTTCATCGCCCCACGGAAGTCTCTTGTTTGAAATAAGGAGCATGCATCTCTCCTCCAGGTGATTTGGAAGGTTGCTGTGGGACAACAGCCAATAGTTTTCCATCTGCCATAAGATTGTATAATTTCATAGCAAATGACATTTGCCATCTTTTCTTTGGATGTGGCTGACACCTGTTGTTGTGAACTTCAGCGATTTCCCACATGGAAACAGGAGGGGACCATTGAGCAATGTCTCATGCTAGCTCTTTCTTGGGCTTACACTCTACCAAATGCTGTGCTAAATTCTCATTATTGCACTCAACTTTGGGCAAGATCCATTGGGTAGGCACTATTTCTCCGATGAGGGCACTAAGATTTAATAATTCAAGTTTAAAGTTAACATAGCCTCTCGACAGAACATAAATCTAAGAATATGAAGAATCAAGTGGTTGATTCTTGCATTGGGGTTTTTGCATAAGAGCAGAAGATTGGGGAACATGTTAGGGTCATCTTCCTGAAGAAAGTCTCACTTACCCCTTATTAGTCTGAGAACACTAGCTCATAGAAAGGTCTGGGGGTAGGCTCAGGAGTAAATGCATGCTCAGCTTGGAAAGTAGTGGGGCAATGCATAGGGAGTAGGTATATGCTTTGAGGTCTAATGGGCCCATATATTACCTGTTCCTTTTCTAGTAAAGTGCTCTTGGATTAATTTTTTCAAGGATGTGAGTCTTGGTTTTAGGTGCATCTAGGATGTACACACAAATGTGTAACTGCACACTCCTTCACCATGATACTGAAATAAGAATAAGATACTCTTAATGCTTATAAAATGGTGTGAAGTGTTTGATAATTGAGGGTTGAGAATGTCAATTCAGGAAGTGGTGACAGTTTATACATAATTACTGCTATACATCGGAGAATGCTCTAGACACCTTAGATCTGCTTGCTTGTTTAATCACAACAGCACACAGTGAGACTGTGCAGTAAATGCATCTCTTTACAGAGAAAACCCGGGGATGGTTTGAAAAATGGTTTCCCTAGTGAGGAGAAAGTTAGAACGTGAATTCAGGTGACCCATGAGTGGTGACCACATACGCCCATGTAGAGAGTATCCTAGGGAGGACACAGCTCTCCTCAACTTTAATAAATGGTAATGCATTGCTGTAATTATTTTTACAAACTCTTTAGGCAATAGGAAACCAATTAAAGTACAGTAATATTATCAGAGTATAATTGAGAAATAAACATTTCCTAAATGAATTATTAATTAAGATGAGGCCAGACCAGTTAATTGCCTACTACCCAATATGTTGTACAAACTACTGGAAAATTATTTGGTGGAAAGAAAAATTTATCTCCGTTTTTACTTTTGGTAGATAAAGCGAAAAAGACAACCAGCTCATGTGGAAACATTCTTGGCTTTTTTTCAAAGGCTCCGAATTCGTTCCTGCTGCTGTTTAGAGCCTGCTTATCTGGAGTCTGCCTTGGCTTAAGATGCATGTGCATAAGTGCTTTGGGAAGCAGAAATGGATTGCTCTGCTTTAGCCCTTTCGCCACCAGAACTTAATCTACTCGCAGTGATTTAATCAACAACAGTGAATTGTTTGCTGCAAACCTCCTACATAAATCAGAAACTTCCAGTGTGCATCTGCTCATGACTTTCTCTAGCGACCTGTGACCAGACAGGTTTAGCCACCTGAAACCCCAGAGCATGTGTGTGCATGTGTGTGTGCATGTGTGTGTGCATGTGTGTGTGCATGTGTGTGTGTGTGTGTGCGTGTGTGTATGTGTGTGTTTCAAAAATTCCTAAGTAATTACAAGAGTAGAGCTGGCTTTATCAAACCTATGTTCATGTGCACCTCAGTCAATTTAGTATGTAGTTTGTTTTGGGAAAGTGTATTTTTTTAATGTAAAACTATAGATGGGAACTTATTTCAAAGTTTAACAACTTCTCTTTTCCCTTGTTTCACCCTTTTCCTCCTGATTCTCCTGAAAATGTCACTTTCTGTTGGATTTCCTTGGATTCAGTTAGGGTACAGGAGCTTAGACTAATTTAAGTAAAACATGTAAAATGAAGAAAGTCAGAAAGACTGCTGTCAGGTAAGGGTATGGATGCATCATGAGAAAAGTTCTTCTCCATGGTCCTGTCATCATATGAATAACATAGGCTACACTTTCCCAAACATGGGTAGCCGTGTTGGTAAGCACTAATGTGATATACGTTGCATGCATTTTATATGAAGATATGTGTTCATTCTTAGCAGCAATATTGCTACGTCTTACAATATTACTCAGAAGGACAGCCCTGGGCAGTGTCTGTAGGTGTTATCCAGTCTAAAATTTAATGCTTATAACAGCAGGGGTTTGTTTGCTTATATCTGTAGTTTTTTTGGAAGGTCATATAAACTAGCCAGGCCCATAGGTTGGGGGGGGGGTGTTACTGTCACATGTGAGGTCAAAAGCAGGTCGGCTGAGGACCAGCTTTCTGGATCACAGCTGGGTCCTTACTTGTCTGATACATCGCCTAGGAGAAATGAACAGAAGTCCCATGTGGTTTCTCATAAGGGGATGGTTGCTATTTGTTTAAAGGATGGAGGAGCAGGTCCAAGAAAATAAAATAATCAGAGGAGTTAAAGCCAGGGCCTGCTTGCCCCCATCTATCCCATATCCAGTGGTCAAAAGTTGTGTTCTGGCAGGTCCAGTTCAAGGTAGGGTGTGGCTACATAGCCATTACCTCTAACAAAATTACATTTCAAATGGGGCACTGCTATGCTGTATTTACAAATGGTCCATTACAGGTGGAAACAGCAGCCCCTGACAAATCTGGCTAGGAGAAGAACAAATGGAGAGCCCCTATACTGCATCACACCAGGCTGACAGACAACACACATTTCCATCTTTCTGCTCCACCTGCACGGTCACCATCTCCGGAATAAAGGGAAACAGGATGGAAAGAACCCGTCAGTAGACAGCCTGAAAAAGATGCATACAATAAATGAGGAAGTTGAGGAAGCTCTGAAGTTCTCCCACAGCAAGGAGGGGCCTAAACATCAAGGGACAAAGGATAATGTTTGCACATGGTTCCCAAGGGGATGTATCTGCCAACAGGGGGAGGGTCACACCATCAGAATGGTACTTCTTTTAATACTTCGGTGGGGTTCAACATGCCTGAGGCCACCATTGATATACTTGATAGACGACAAATGATTATTGAGAGTAAGAAAGGGTTCTCAGTAACAGGCATTGCTGTCTCGATGTCTTTCTCATTTCTAACAACTTCAGGCTGTGACAGAGGTGTAGCCTAGCCTATAACTTTGGTCCCTTCTCTGCCCCTCTGACCTGGAAGTGGATGAGACCTTACTAGCCTGACATGATTGTAAGGAAGAACTGGGCATGCTTCGCAGATGGAAGCCTTTCTTCTGCGAATTGAAGGAAGAAGAGATCTGGCCGAGTCTAGCCTAGTACACCAAGTCTAGGAAGCAGAGCCATCTGGCTCTGTAATCTGGTATCATCCAACCTGCCAGAGCAGCGCACCCTAGGAAGGGTGTTTGTTTCTGTTTTGTTATTTGTTCACGGTTCAGATGGGGAAAGGCATATCTCTTTGTGGCATCCCCAACAGAAGGAAGAAATTTTAGCAGACGAATCAGCAGCATGATACAGTTTGTACACTGTACGGGCTCGCCGCCTCATATTCCTGAACTAGAGTTATAAGGTGGGCCTTGTAAAAAATGCTTGCATGACATTATAAATCCTATAAGTTTCACATGGGGGTTGTCACATGAGAGATTTTATAAGTTGTAGTCATCTAATGAACAAGATGAACTTAAAGAAAATGTTGGCATTTTGAAAAATACAGCAGGCACCAATGCCAAGAATTGGGCTTCCAGAAACTAAGAGAAGAAAATGCAGTGGGTCTAAGATTAAGTCCAACCTTTAGATTCCCATATTTATTCTGCACAGGACAGAATAAAGAGCATGAAAACAGCCTCAGAAGAGAAAAAAGAAACACGAAACAGGCAGACATGGTTTTTAGACAGTACAAATGGTGTCCCTCCTTATTACCCATTCTACTGGGCTTAGTTTGGCCAAATAACAGACAGTAAACAGTGCTGTATCTCAATACTAATTTCTGTTTGAAGTGCTAATCTTTGAGTTTACAAAGCTGTAGGCACGGTCCAGTCCATTTTCATCTGACTTTGCTGATTTGTGCCAAGTCTCACGTTCACTTTTTCATCCTGACCGCCATGCCCAGTCTCCTCTCGTCTGTGACTCTGTGTTCCAGGAGAGAGTTGGAAAGGGTGACATTATCCTAAATGCTACCGGGCTCTTAGCTCCTCCAGTTAAGAGCCTGACTCACTGACTGTGCTTTGGGGGAGTTCTCATGGCAACTCAAGTGCACTAAAGCATGCAAGTAACGTATTAGGTTCTCTTCTCAGTCAGTGAAGATGGAGGACATTGAGCTACAGGGTTACCTAATGCCCCTGCTCTGGCGTTCCACAATTCCTGCTGTAGAAAGTGACCTACAGATCCTGACTGATTGCTCAGAAGAGTCCAGTTTGGGGAGAGGAGGCTCAAACAGGTACTAGATTTACATCCTTCTGATTATACTGTGCTATCTGGTAAGAGCTGTCATTTCATTAATCCACCATCAATGCTCTGGGGGAAGTGCCCCACCTTTGCCATGTAGAGCAGAAGTTGGCAGACTGTCCTACAGGTTGGAACAATTGTGGCCACTCATTTACATATCGCCTATGGCCGTTTTCATCTGCCAGTGGGACTGAGATGTCCTGATCCATTCCCAGCAGGCCACAGTGCTGGCCTGTTTACTACCTAGCTGCTCACAGGAAATGTCTGTCGACTTCCCTTTAGGTTAACCACAGAGCATTTTATCCTTAACGCTTCTAAGAGGAAGAGTTAGAGCTTTTAACGATAGTCTGTTGACTGGTACATAGATTGATTAAGAGCTTAGGCTGGCTGTTTGGTACCTATTCCCTGGGCAGGGATGCCTCGCCCAGTCTTGATGTAGGGAAGGAACTTAGTTCTATCTCAGCATGATATGACATGTTTTGTTGACTCCCATGGGAGGCCTGCCCCTTTCTGAATGGAGGAGGCATGGATGGGGGTTAGATGGGAGGTTGAGGGTGGAAATGGGAAGAGAGGAGGAAGGGGAAACTGTGGTTGGTGTGTAAAATAAATGAAAAAAATTGAGAAGAAAAGGAGCTTAGGCTGGGACTGGAGAGATGGCTCAGTGCTTAGGAGAGCTTGCTGCTCTTGGAGAGGACCTAGGCTCGGTTTTCAGCACCCACATGGTGGCTCACAATCACCTGTATCAGCAGTTTCAGGGAACTCAATGTCCTCTTCTGATCTCCACAAACACCAGGCAATGTGATGCACCTATATATGTGTGGGCAAAATCAAACAGACAGACAGACAGACAGACAAAAAACAAAAACAAAAACAAAACAAATAACAACCAAACAAAACCAAACTCATGCACAAATATAAAACAAAAAAAAATCAATCTAAACATCTTAAAAAGAAAAGTGTTTAAGCTGACACCTTTCTTGACCCTGTAGCAGTGAATGTGCATGTCTCGTCTGAGGAGCCGATGGTATGTCTTCACACATCACAGGTAACCAAACAAGATGGTTTCAGGAGCCGCTGACTTCAGCTAGAAGCAGCGGAAGCCGGGTTTAAATGCCAGCCTTTCTGATGTTGAAACAGCTCCTCTGATGTCTTCTCAAGCTGACTGTGTCGCTGTTCTCTTGGGCTGTTTATTTCTCTTCACAGAGCACTTAGCAGAATGTCTTGCCTGTGGCACGTTCTTATCTCGTTTAGTCGCTGAGCGCTGAGCGGACACACACCTACATTCATTCATGCTGAAGAAAGAAGGTGTGTAGTGGGGTGGGGGTGGCCTTGGAAGCCATCAGCCACTTCTGGGTACTTGGGGGTGCAATCAGGGCATAGACTGCTCGGCTCCTGGTGTTTCCATTAAAGCCTGAGAGTTGAAAGCAGAGGTGCCTATCTCCATGACAGCCCTTCCCACGTAAGCCACATCTTAGGACACATTTGTGAACTCCAGTTCTAAGAGCTTAGCTACCGAGTCATGTCTCAGCTGCAGATTTAGGATTATCTAGGGCAAAGCTACAACCCTTTCAACATGCTAATTAAAATATCAGGAGAATTTAAGTATTAAGCTCTATGCAAATCTAACTGCTTTTAGTAGGACTATGGCATTTTCAAATGTAGAACCATACAAGTTAAGACACAGAGGAATCGCAAAGACAGAGATACATTAGGCAAAGCACCTACTATGTGCAGGTGTGCTTAGTAGGTGCACCTGTGGCCTCGGTGTGTTCAACTCAGATCTCAGAGAAAGCTCCAATCGTTGTTTCAGTAATGTAAATGGGTGTTCAGAGAAGCTTCTTAAATTGTGCCCCAAATGAGAGTCCTAGGGGAGATTCCAGCCCAGGTCTTTGACAGGCTCCGTGTTGTCCTCCTCACAGTGAAGGTTTGGTACCTGTAACACCACACGCTGGGTGCTCAGTGAGGGTTGAGCTTCACTCCTGCAGCTGCGGTTCAGAACAATGGGTGTAAATCACTGGGAGAAGTAAAAGTGGGTCCTAGGCATAAAGCAGGATCTCGGAGAGCACATGTTCAGGCTTCTGCACGCTAGCTGCACAGGCGGCGCTTACATGGTAAGCCTTAGCAAGTCTCTAACATGTAATACAACTTTCGTTTCCTTCACCACTATCAGCCTCTGAATTTCTGACCCTTAGGACTGACGACGTAGTCTCTTTTCACATGAGGAAACCCGCAGGCTTTTCTGCAGCCGTCTTTTTATTTATTAAAATAGATCGCATCATTGTAAAAGGAGCACAGGGCCTGTGGGCTGGCTCAAAGGGTCAAGGTGATTGCTGGCAACCTGATTTCATCCCTGGGACCCATATGGTGAGTGATGTACCCTTACAAGTTTCCTTTAACCTCGTTTGTGTGCTCAGTCCATATACATAATAAAGAAATGTAATTTAAAAATTAAACACAAAGCTAGTCGCTTAATTTAAGACAATTTCATGTGGCTAAAAAAAATCATAAGTATATATTTGTTATATATCTGCATTTTTCTTTTAATTTTTTTGTCTAAAAATCATAGATCTCAGTGAAAAAGCAAACTAATACTAAATTTATGAATATTCAGTGATCATTCTCATATGGACCATCAGTGATCAATTAGTGCTCCCTCACTATCCTGCAAAGGAGAAGACACATTGGCCCATATTTCATACCCAAGGAATAAATGCCCAGGAAAACTAAAGAGCTTGCCGGCTGTAAGTAACCTCTGCTGACATCATTACAACCAGGCACACTTCCAAATACTTCACACGTCAGCTTGCTGTATCCTCCTGAGGCCAGAGCCTGGCTAAATGTCAGCTTTCCAAACCGAGTTCCGCCAGCCTTCTTCACTCATCAGGAACCTCCCTGGGTGGTGCTGGCTTGTCATTTCAAGATGGAAGTTTTGTTGTTCACGAGAAAGCGTGTTTTGTGGGCAGCTCTTGTCTTAGCATATGTCTAAAGGACGCACAACACAGCCAATAATTGCACGGTTCTTTTTAATTTACAGAACGACTTTGTTAAAGATGTCTCATGTTATCTTTTTCCTTACAATAACCCCGGGAGATAATTATTACTATGCTTAAAATATACCAATTAAAGCAAGCAAAAGGACCAGCCCCCACACCCCCTCCGCAGGCTGAAAAAAAAAAACTCTCTCTCAAAAGGCTTTGGAAAGCCTGCAGGACTAGCCTGTGCGACTTCTCTGTGTTCTTATTGCTGTCTCCCCTTGTCCACCACGCTAAATGACCAGTGGTTCATGGTGATTCTATTTTCTACCCTGGCGTACAGCAGCTGATTCAGCACAAGAGAAAACGCATCGCATTAGGCAGCGCTTCTACAGCCTTGTACCTCCGTCTCCTCCCTACCTCAGTGCTGCACGGACAGGCAACACGGGTCTCCTGGGCCTTGGTGCGGGAGATTAGATTTTATGAGGCTGACAATGTCTCTCTGGAGGGCCGTGTTTCACCTCCTGTGCAACGAAAGCCTGTTTACAGGGCTCTACCTGCAAAGAACACAGCACGCCTAAGGACCTGGCCGTGACTCACCTCTAGGAGTCTCTCTTGGTAGCATCTGTTCAGTTTCCCTTTTCTCTTCTGCATCGCGCTTTCAAGGCTACAGCAGCGAACCCCTGAGACGGCCGAACCCACATGCTAGTGTTCTACCAAAGAATGTTTTAACATAAGTGTGGGGGCTGAGATCAGACAATGCATCAGACTCGCCTGTTTCCCTCCCCTCTTTGTTCTCTGTGTCATTTTAACAGCAGAGGACTAGGGCTAAGGCTTGCATTTTACGCTCTCAGTAACTGCGGACACTTGGTAGACAATATGCTGCATTTACGAACCACGGACCTTCCAGAATAACTCCTGCCTTCCTTTATTATTCATATTTTGTCCCTCAACTTCCAGAGAGGCCTTGGTGTGAAGCTCACTGTCAAGGGCAAGGGCTAGTTTTCCAGAATGATATTCTTCTCCCTTTATGACCACGGTGATTTATGCATTACCTTTGTCATGGGGTGTCTTCGCTGTGATTTTTCTCAATAACCTCTCTGAGGCTAGCATGAATTATCTTCTGAAAGATTTGGTATGCTGTACAGTTTTATGTGCTTCCTTAAGAACTCTGACCCTGTGTAAAGCTAATCCCAAATAAATTTTCATTTCTGGACACCCTGTTTTGCATACGAAAATTGATCGCAGCTGTACAGTTCCTTCTGCACTAAGCCCCGTTCTAGAGGTCGGATGGCCACGGGTACCATGTACGAGTACGGAAACTGTGTGCTTTGCGTCTCACGGGCTCCGGCAGTTCAACTCAGCTGTGCTTCCTCTCACGGAGGCTTTAATTAGTCAGACTGTTCAGGATCAGCTCCTGGGTCACTCACTAAAGACTATTTGACTTTGTACACATCCCAGGCTCTCCGAGCCGCACTTTCATCCTCTGTTAATGGGGACCAGTCCCAATAATGGCGCTCTCCTGATGCGCTTTGGTGATAGATTAAGTTGAACTAAATGAGCCCATTTATGGTAAGTGCAGGACATAATGTCTAGCACAAAGGGACTGCATGAAATTGTCATCATTATTAGTAGAGATAGGGTTTCTTAGAAGCTGAATTCATCTCAAATAAACTTGGAAAGATGCATCCTTATAAAATCCAGAATTCTCTGTTATTACAAAATTTCCAAGAAGTCACGGAGCTGTAGTGAAAAGAATGGACATATTATGACCAGATGTCTTGCCTTGAAGGCTGTGTTCTATGACTTACTAGGGGCCAAGGTTTCCTGTTGTCTTGGGGTCTGTGGGGTTTTGTTCGTGACGAGGCATAATCCTAGTGGCCGCTGCCAGTGCTTGTCGTGAGGACTGTGACTGTAGAAGTGCTCTCCAGGGCAGAGTTCTCAAATGCTCTACTCCTCAAGCCATTTTTCAAAATACATCTCAAAGAGGCACAAGGACTAAGCAAAGGAAACAAATAACAGCAAGACTGACTTCTTGAGGCAGGGAGGAGTGAAAGCCCAGTGGACTCAGACCCTACCCTCCTCTGTCATTTTCCAGGGAAAAGGGTTTCTCTAGAGGGATGAAACCCCCAACCCAGAAGTGATTTGCAGGCCACAAGGAAGGAGTTGGTGCAAATGCTGCTGGTAAATGTCTTTCTCTCTGTGGTTCCCAATATTTCCACACTACTGTGTTCTTCCTGGACTTGAGAAGATTCCAATGACTCCAGTCATGGGGGAAGTGGGAGTCTGAGGCTGGTTCAGACAAGCAGTGTTTGGACAGCAGACAAGAGTGAGTAGAGAGTGGAACCCTGGGTCTGCTCAGCTCTCGTGCTGAAGAAGGCATGGAATTGGGTTTGGGTTGGTGAAAAGCTGGAGTTCTGAAGCTCGAATCTTTCTACAGATGGAGTTACAACATTTCACTGACCATCAATTCAGTGATGACGAATCTGTGTGATGAAGAAAGGAGGGGAAATAAAACCAGAGGGTTTCAAATCCGAAGGGTTTTTCGGTACTAAGTTACTCCTGTATTGATATGCTAAGCTCAAGAGGGTCTAGGGGCTTATCCACTGCCACATGCAGCCAGGTGATTTGACTCATCTTGATGGGAGGCTGGAAATCAACCTGCTTGTTTTTTGTCAGCTTGACACAAGTCAGACTCCTTTGGGAAGCAGGACTCTTAAGTGAGAAAGCGCTTCCATAGGATTGCCTGTAGACAAGTCTGAAGCGTTGTCTTAGCTAATTATTGACATGCACGGGCTTAGCACACGGGGAGGGTGGTGTCCCACCCATGCACAAGTGGTCCTGAGCCATATGAGAAAGCAGGCTGAGCAAGCCACCAGGCGCAAACTGGTAACCAGTGCTCCTCCATGGCTTCTACTTCAGACTTGGCTTCAGATGTCTGCCTTGAGTTCCTGCCCTGGTTTTCCTCAGTGGTGGTTTATAACCTTAGAGTTATAAGTTGAAATACATCGTTTCCTCCCCAAACTGTTTTTGGGGATGGTGTTTTATTACAGCATTAGAAGTCCTAACTAAAACAGAGGCAATTGTCAGAAAAACTCAATTGTTTTTAAGATGGCAAGGTAATCTCTCTGGGCCCCTTAAACACAGCTTCCATGGATAATGAGAACATAAACCAAGCAGATTAAAACCTTTTTAAGATTTATTTTTAGTTTTAATTTTATGTATTTGTGTATGGGCATGTGCATATGAATACAGGAACCTGCAGAGCCCAGAAGAGGACGATGGATCTCCCGAGCTTCAGTTACGGGCAACTGGGAGCTGCCTGACATGGATGCTGGGAATTGAACTTGGATCCCCTTCAAGAACAGTAAAGGCTTCTAATCTCTGAGCCATCTCTCCAGCCACAGAAATACCTTGGAAGGAGATGGGAGAAAGATTGTAGAGGATAGGTGGATAATTAATTTTTCAAGGAATTCCAAGGCACCAGGCATTAGTCTAAGTCCCTTATGGTGGGAACTAAGCAAAATATTCATTTAGTTCCCACCACTAAGTGTCCTCTGCATTGAGTACACTTTTTTATTTACATAATTGGGAATGTTGTGGAGTTGACATCAGTCATCTCATATAAAGTCACCAGCTAACGTGGTAGAATGAAAGAGCTTGTGTGCATCTGAATCCAAAGCCCTAGTTCCCATTGTTAATTTTTGAGATAAGATTCTTCTGCACATTCTAGCTTCCCTCGAAGTCATGATTCTCCTGCCTCTACCTTCTAAGTGCTGGTGTTACAAGTATGCAGCATCACACCCAGCCAGAGCCTTAATTTCTCCTTTTTTAAATAACTTTTTTATTGATTTTATTGAGCTATACATTTTTATTTGCTCTCCTCCTTTCCTCTCCCCTCCCCTTCTACCCTCTCCCAAGGTCCCCATGCTCCCAATTTACTCAGGAGATCTTGTCTTTTTCTACTTCCAATGTAGATTAGATGTATGTCTAATGTTATGTATTTCTCTGTTAGGGTCCTCATTATTGTCTAGGTTTTCTGGGATTGTAAATTGTAGTCTAGTTTTCTTCACTTTATGTCTAAAAGCCACTTATGAGTGAGTACATATGATATTTGATTTTCTGGGTCTGAGTTACCTCTCTCAAAATGATGTTTTCTAAATCCATCTATTTGTGTGCAAATCTCAAGATGTCGTTATTTTTTTCTGCTTGTGTAGTACTCTATTGTGTAAATGTACCACACCTTCTTTATTCATTCTTCTAGTCAGGAGACATTTAGGTTATTTCCAGGTTCTTTCTATGACAAGCAATGCTGCTCTGAACATAGTTGAGCACATGTCCTTGTGGTATGATTGAGCATCCTTTAGGTATATACCCAAAAGTGGTATTGCTGGGTCTTGAGGAAGGTTGTTTTCTAATTTTCTGAGAAATTTCCATACTGATATCCAAAGGGCCTGTACCAGTTTGCATTCTCACCAGCAATGCAGGAGTGTTCCCTTTACCCCCGTAGCCTCTCTAGCCTAAGTTGTCATCAGTGTTTTTGATCTTGGCCGTTCTTACAGGTGTAAGATGGAATCTCAGAGTTTTGATTTGCATTTCTCTGATGACTAAGGATATTGAGTATTTCCTTAAATGTCTTTCAGCTGTTTTAGATTCCTCTGTTGAGAGTTCTTTGTTTATTTCTGTACTCTTTACTATTTGATGACCAATTTCTTAAGTTCTTTGTATATTTTGGAGATCAGCCCTCTGACTGATGTGGGTTTGGTGAAGATCTTTTCCCATTCTGTAGGCTGCTGTTTTGTCTTGTTGACCTTTGCTTTACAGAACCTTCTCAGCTTTAGGAGGTCCAGTTTATTAATTATTTCTCTCAGAGTCTGTGCTCAGTATTTGTGTCACTAATACTGAGTGAACAAAATGAATTAGTTAGGACACTTATCCCATAAGATGCTAAGCCATCTTTCTGATTTCTCTGAAGCTTACTCAACATTTGATTCAGAAAACAATGGTAGGGGGCGTCTGTGTGGTTTCTGCTGTACGCCTTCATCTCACGTACAAGTACTCCCCACTGTTTATATCCTCACTCAGTCCCTTCTAATCAACATACTGCAGAATTTGATGTTCTCCTTCTTATATTCCCCAACAGGCTTGACAGTATGATTGCTTTCTGTTCTTTCTTTATGCTTCTTATCTTGATAGATAAGTTTGTGGAATAATTTAAATTTTTTTCTTAATTTTTTTGTCCCAAATTAATAGCAGTCTTTATTTTACCTTGCCATGAGAGCAATATACACTTACTACAGATAATATGACATCTATAAAACAAATGAGAGAAGGAACAATATTCCATAATAGAAACAGCCAGTACTAACATTGTAACGTGCTCTATCTGATTTGTTTTTCTAAAATTACGTTTGTTCTCAAATTATTTGATACTTTTGTGCAACATTATCTCATGGATATTTCAAAGGATCATGAAATGTCTTTAAGACATAAAGTTGTTGTTGAAAGGCATATAAGTCAAAAAGATAGGTTACTCAAGCATTTCTCTGTTGATCATGTAGTTGAGAGCACCACTGGTGGGATCACAATCCCCAAGTCTTGAATCCCATAGCATGCAGAGGGAAAGAATATCAAGGGACACAGTAGGTCAGGAGCTGAGAAGGGCCTCTACCACCTGCCTACTTTCAGTGAACCCCAAAAGACCAGTGACTGTATGTAAGTTCCAGCAAGTTTCCCAGCATCCTGTCTTTCAGCTCCCTCATCTCTGAACCAATATGTTATGGTGGAATTGATCAAGTAACCCCTGAAAACCGCTCTGCAAAAGGGCCTGACATGACAGTCATAATCACCTTGCTGTGCTGTCAAAAGAACACTGATCTCTTCCCTAACATTAGCTTTTAGTTCACGGATGCCTTTAGTCAAGTTATAAATTCTTCCCTGTCTACTTTAAACTCATTGTTCACAATGGGAACAAGATGGCCCTTCCTTGACAATGAGTTGAGAGGCAGAAGAGGGTAGGTACAGTGTGACGTGTTGACAGGTATCTAGTTGTGCTTCTGTTGCTGGTTGGAAAGCAACTTAGGAGAGAAAAGTGTTTGTTTGGCGTAAAAACCCCTGGTAATCAGTCCATCAATTCAGGGAAGTGCCGTCAGTCAGGCACACCTGTACACAAGAGACCAGATAAAGTAAGTGCATGAGGTCGTCTCTTCTTACTCAGTTCAGACTCATTCTCAGGCCGTGTCTTCCCACCTGATCAAGACATTAACCTAACTGAGACAGTCCCCCAGATGGGACCACAGGCTAACCTGATTTAGACAACTCATGGCTGAGACTTTCTTCCTAGACTGTGACAGATGACAATTAAAAGCAGTCACCAAGAAGAGCGACTCTAATGGGTTAACTACAAGTGCCAATACCTGCAAGCTGTGACTATTATTTCATTTAGCTAAAGGGGTTTGGTCAACGTAATAAGGTAAGAATCTCATAAGAAGATCATTCTGGCTTCCAAGTGAAGCCCTTTGCCATAGCTGACAGCCTTGTAAGTGCAACAGGCATAAGGCAGTTAGTTCAACAGGACACAGAGAAGATGGTTATGAAAGTAGAGACAGGTGGAGGCAATGAAGCCACAAGATGAAGTAACGCATGGAGCCAGCAAAAGTGGGATGAAGCAAAGAGAGATCTCCTGGTGCTTTGGTAGGGAGCTCAGCCCTGTTGCCAACCTGATTTCTGGGCTCAATAATTACAAGAAGTTATATCTTACATTCTTTCTGCTTTGTAGTAATTTATTAAGGAAATCCTGAGAGATGAATCTATCCATAGAAAAAAAGCCCCTTAGGGACCACATTATGTTCTGCATCTCCAGTTAGATTCTGATGTAGGCAGAAATGAAGAGTTTGGCAGTGGATATGCCCAAGTGGATTCATCTGTCTAGTGATGACCATCAGGGGGCCTACTTGGTACTGACTCCCTCTGACAGTCTTCCATTTCAACTCTTATAGGTGTTAAAAGGAATCCTTTGTTCTGTGTCTGTCTTCGTCTTTCTTGTCTTCCTTTCAGCTGTATACAATGCAAGAGAGAAGTCCTATTAGCTACAATAAATGTATGTCAGTTGCTTTCATCTTTAAACCCACCTCACGTGTCTGCTCTTAGGGCAAGAATGAACTTCTTCTTCACGAGGGAGTGGAAATATTTAACTGTGTGCACATCTGCTCTCATTTGCCCCCATTCATGTTCTTGCACCATGCTCTTAGATGACTTCTGAAGGTTCCTGCCCTGACGCAGGTTTCTGTGATCTCAGCACTGAACGCTGGGCACTTGCCTGGGGCTTGCTATTTGAAACCATTTTATCTGTGTCTCTAAATGCTTGCCCAACTATGTTCTTAATCCATTTCTGGTCTGGGCCCCACTTAACACCATCGTCTTTCTTCACCTACAAGTGGAAGTGCTCTCCAGACCTCATGGCAATGTACCAGTAAATCCTGTGTGGTTAGTAACATGACAGGTTTGAGGCGAACTCCCATCCATAAGATAACTAGGAAAACCACAAAAGCAGAGTGATATTTCATTGTTTCTTTACTCACTCGAGCTTTTATGCTGACTCTCCAAAGCAGCTGCAATTTTCCATATGCAGAACTTGTCTTTCCCAAGCCATCTATGCCTGCAACGCTTCACTATTTAAAAAAAATACTGGCTTTCCTATTACTTGTGAGTAAGCACAGTGATTACACATTTGCAATTCAGATCTGTTCAACTGGATTATAATAACTTTAGAAGGTATAAGAAGTGACTATTAGTAGGAGACTCAACCCTAAGCTCTATGTTAGAAGCTTCCTTAAAACACAAGCATCTACTCATGCATGCCCATACACACACATGTACATGCATACATGTATGTGCACATGTACAGCTGCACATGTGCATAATGCTCATGAATATAAACATATGAATGCACCACTCTGTGCACACTTATGCAACATTTACATATAAACACGTGTGCACATATGCTCATACACATGTATATATGCTCACAATAGAAACACATGTGCACACACATATTTATTAAAGGAAACTAATGCATCTTTTACTTGCAGTCTTGAGTTTTTTGATGACATGAATGTAATCACAAGCATCCACTTTTGTGGTGTTTACCTTCAGCCCCATGACAAATGCTTCCTGTATATTTGGGCCTCTATCCTTGAAGATACATCTGCTGCTCCTAAGTGTCTTGAAGTGTGCAGCAAAAGCCAATTTTAGCATGGATGCTACTTCAGAGCCCAAGCAAGATGGAAATAAAGACATAAGTCAGGTAAAATAAAAGACACAATGCTGGATTATCTTATCTTTCCTTTCAGGTGGCATGCATACAACAAATTTTACAAGATAAGAATGTCTTTTCACTAATGACAGGGATCGGTTTTCTTCCAATTCGTGGTATTGGAAGTATACAAGGCATCCATGAAGAAATGGCATATGTAATTGTTCAGTTGTTCATTCATGGTATTTATATACTCAGCCTAAACTATGAAGGCCTATATTTGCTAGCATGTCATCAGGCCATGAAGGGATAACTGAATTAGCCTAGAAGGTAGTAGAATGTCTCAAATTGCTGAACCTGCCTTCAGGGTTTAGCTCAGAGGCTTTGCATTTGAGAAATCCCAGTGCTAAGTATCAGAAGCTAACTCTTATTGTGTGTAAAAGAAAGAAAACTAGTTTGCAGGGCATCCCAGGAACCAAACAAATTCATCATGGCTATCTTAAGGAGAACTCAGTTTAATTGGATTCAGTGGTCTGAGTAGACCACCTCCAAAGGAGACACCAGGAAAGACAATGGGAAACATGCGTGGGGTTCTTAGTAATTGAAATGCAGGAGACAGGGCTGGCCCCCAAAGTCGTGAGTCCTCCTCCAACAAGTAAAAGCGTCAACTAAACTCTCTGCATAGAAGGAAGCAGGAAGCACAGGAGATCTCGCAGAGGAGATAATATGTGTCCGAATGGAAAAAGTGTCTGCAAAGTCATGCGTCAGCTCCCACAAACTGCAGAGAAACATCATGGCACTGACCCCAACAAGGCTGGACTTCGAGATGCATAGCTTTGCAGTCAGACAATCAGTCACCACCCCAGGGGCATACAAGAAGGTGCACCATTCTTAAGGTTGGAGATGACCCGGAGCAGAGCAACAAGGATACTGGAAAGGGAAATGGGTAACTGCAGATTTCTGTTACATTATATAAAGTATAAATACTCAACAGTTGAATACATGAAGAGGGAGTATTTTCTTCCATGAACTCTCTTATCTTTATGAAATCCTAAACCAAGAACTTCCTTTGACTTGCCAAAGAAAGAAACCATGAAATCTAGAAATTTAGTGAAAATTCTGGTGACTAGCTAGCATTATTTAGAAAGAATATACTTACTGAATGACAGAGGTGGGGAAAATAGGATGAGAATATAGCAAATGCATAATTCAAAGGCCAGAATTCAGATCATTTGATGTGCCATCTGACACAATCACAGGAATGTTGGGAGAGAGAGGATGCAAGCCCCGTCCACACATGAATCATTTAAGAGGCGTAGAAGATAATGTGCTACCGTCATGGAGTTGGTAAGCAGCCTTGCCAGGATTCAAATTCAGGACACTTTTCCTTTAAAACTCCCTTTCTTGGCCCTCAATTCTGGCTTGAATACCAATGCACAGAGCTGTGCAGTGCAAATGAAGTCATTAGCCAGTGTCTTGATTTCTTCCTACTACTGTGGCCAGTTACCAGGAGCGCAACAAACATTCACTCTCCCACAGTGTGGAGACCAGTAGTAGTCCCAAATCAACAGGGGTCAACTCCTCTGAAGACTCCAGGCACAGATCTCTGGCCATGCCTTTGCTAGCTTTTGAAAGCCATTTCTGCCGACCAACACAAGGTCCCTTCCCCCTCCCTCTTCATTGCTCTTTATTCCAGCCTCTAGTTCTGTTTCCACATCTCTTCACTGGCAGATTCTCCTGCCTTCTTGTAAGTACCCTCCTGATTCCATTGAGCTCACCTGGCTTAGTCTCTCTTGAGAATGTTAATCACGGTTCTGCAGGCCCTCTTACCATGTAGCATAAGGTGCAGATTCTTATGATCGGGAAACGGACAACTTTGGAGGGCCATTAAAAGCCAACCAATCAGTCTTTATAGACTAACAATGACAGATACTTTCTAGAACTTTTGATTTTGCTTAACACAGGCAGAGTGAGATGCCATGGTCCCTTCCTGGCTCAGAGTTGTAGAATATTAGTCAAAGATGTGTTACATTTATTTAATGATACAAAGGTGAGTTGCATTCTTGATGTTACATTTGCTTAACTCTATGAGCTGTATTACTTTGCCGATCTAAAGCACCTGATTGGTCTAATAAAGAGCTGAATGACCAATAGTAAGGCAGGAGAAAGAATAGGTGGGACTGGCAGGCAGAGAGAATAAATAGGAGGAGAACTCTGGGAAGAGAGGATGGAGGAGCTATCGAAGAAGGGGTCAGTCACCCAGCCGCACAGCCAGACATGGAATAAGAAGCAAAGAAAATATATACAGAAAGAGAGAAAGGTAAAAGCCCAGAGGCAAAAGGTAGATGGGATAATTTAAGTTAAGGAAAGTTGGCTAGAAATAAGGCAAGCTAAGGTCAGGTATTCCTAAGACTCCATGTATTTATTTTTGGTTTATCTGTGGACCCCACGAAGAGCAACGGACAAAGAAATAAGAGTAAAAAGAGTAAGAGTTTAAACAAACAATCAAACAACAACAACAACAAGCAACAGTTCAGTGTCTTCTGGTATTAGACAGAGCCTGCAGGTCAATGACAGCACAACAAAATGTTGAAAGAAACAATGGGGCAGTCAATGCAAATAATAGCAGACTGTGGCCTCTCAATGCCAGTAGCTTCCAGACGGTCAGAAGCCCCGCCTCAGTGGTGCTAGTTCCGCAGAATCTGTAAGTTTGGAGAAAAGACTTGATCAAAGACACAGGAACTTCAATCCTGGTCAGGGGAGATCTTGTTTTCAACGTCTACATACAGCACCCACCATTCTTCGAAACCAAAGTAACCAATGGAGCTATTCTGTGCAAGAATGTTTTCCTTCTCCTACTCTCAAGTGCACAGCTCTGGTCAGCTCTAAATACCTCAGTTGCCCTGAGTCTCTGTTTCATTATTTGCAAAATGGGAAATGGTAACTCTTTCTGGGAGGGATACCAGGAAGATTGAAATCCGTCTGAGCTTCTACTCAGCTGCTATTGTAAAATACCTTGACCTCTCAGATAATAAAAGTATAGAAGAATGGGTTACTAGCCGTCACAGATGCAAAGTCACAGAAGCAATTGCTGTGGTCACATCACTGCCACGGCCAAGAATCAGAAAGCAACAGAACTCTGCAGCAGTTCAGTTTTCCATTTATAAAGTCCAGGATCCCAGTCAGAGTATGTGCTGTGGGCAAGTCTTCCCACCTCAGCTAATGTAGTCAAGGTCATCCCCATAAGCCTTCTCAGGGACCCGTCCCCCTGGTGATGCTACACTCTCAAGCTTACACACACCATTCACTTGACCCAGAGAGTTTGCCCTCAAGCCCTGTGAGTGACTGAAAAGAATCGTTGCTCCCATTTAGTTCAATGCTGTATCTCTCCTGCTGCATAGACTCGTTGCATAGGCCATGGATATTTCTGCTGGCTTTCTTTGTTCCTCACTCAAAGAGGGAATATTTATTATTAGGTCATAAAGATAATATACTTTATAAAATATCTCTGAGGTCTATATACTACCAGCTTGCAAACATAGTTTAAAGATTTATTTTATTTTTAGTTATGTATTCACATCAGGGGTGAAGTTGTGTGCATGTGTACATGCAAGAAATGTCAACTTCTGTGATCTGGAGATACAGGTTATTGGCTGAGATGCTGGAGATAGAGGAGGAGCGAGTAGGCGGAGTAATAAGAAGCCATGGAGCCACCGTAGGAGACAGATGCCTCCGCTGGAGCCTGCCAAAATTTTGCCAGTAGGCCACGACTTCGTGGCAATACACAGATTAATGGAGATGGGTTAGTTTAGGATATACGAGTTAGCTAAAACTATGCTTAAGCTATTGGCCAAACAGTATTGTAAATAGTATCATTTATGTATGTTTACTGCAGGACCGGGCAGAACCGAAATCTCCGCCAATAATAGGTGGTTGTGTGCTGCCTGACACAGGGGCTGGGAACTGAGTTCCAGTGCTTCACAAGAGCAGGAAATACCTGCTCTCAACCACGGAGCTGCCACTCTAGCCCAAATAACCCATAGTATATGATACACAAGCAGCTCATTCTCCAATTCTGCTGTATTACAGTGTTAATGAATGAAAACACTATGGGAAAACCACTCTGCAGAGACCCTCGCCTATCTGCTGAAGCTTCTACAGTAGCTTCGCTTTTGTCTCCTTCCTATGTTATGCATCCCTGGCTCCTCTCTTGCCTCTCTCAGTAGCCTTTCTGCCCTCCACAGCCTCCTCATTTCTCAGTGCATCGGTACTTGTGCCTTTTTGTGACTAAGTTGCCTATATAGTGATGAACAGCGTTCACATCACAGCTCTTCATTCCTGGAACCTCTGAGATTTCTTACTAAACAAGACACTTCTCTCCTTTCCCACTTCTTACTTGGGCAATGAGAGCAGAAAATGCAGAGCCCCGGGAGAATTCTACAGCAGATAGACCGTGTGCCTGGGGATGAGTCGGACATTTCTACAACTGTCCATGAGCTTTCATGAGCAAAACAAGCAAGGGTATTTCAGCATTGCTAGCTGGCCAGGGGAATCATGCACCGTGTGACCTGAATAAAGTGTTCAAGAAATTGGGAGCAGATAACTGAGAACTTGGCAAGCAAGAGGGTGAACTCAAGAAGCAAGTGCCTCTGCCTAAAGAATTTTTTAAGCTAAAGTTGGAACCAGTTGAATTTGATTTGAAACCTCTGCTTTTAGCACATGCTAAAGAAGTCAAATTATTCCATTCCCAACCTATAAAGCTGATCTCTGAAAAATGGAGAGCACGATAATTTATATATTTTGGGATTTCTGGGAATACTAAGCAATATAATAAAATTACAATAGGAGCTAATTTGTTTATATAATACCAATTATCATCATCATTATTAAACCAGTATTAAAATAACATGGTAGTCTACACACTGACATGCCTAATTATTTACTGGATCTAGAATGATATAAAAATAAAATTCTAAACACCAAAAGCCATTCACTTGAATTTTGCCAATTTACATTTTTTCACCACACTATGACAGGAAGTTACAGCTATTATTGAAAATTATTCTTAAAATGTCGGGGACACATTTTAATATACATTAACAGAGTGACTTGCTAGCATTCCACAGAAAATAAACTAATTGAAAGGAAGGAAGGAACATGAAAAGAAATACTTCCTTCAAACACGACATGAAAAGAGAACTATTCTTCAAATATTTATGTGGTTCTGGCCCCAGAGCTTTCCACATTTTCATCTCAATTTGGTAGCCTCAGGAAGACAGGGGAGGGCACCTTCTGCTATGCTGAGGGATGGGGAAGGGAGCAGATGTCATCTTACAGGTGTTCTCTGCTTTTTTTCTCTGAGCGTTAGATCATGGGTAGATTAGAAGTAAAATGTTTATGATCTTAGAAAGATTAAAATTTACATTTGGAGAAGTGAAGAGGAGACTTGGGTGTCCTGATAATCCCATATTATCTCAAATTCTACAGAATGCCTGTGTCCAAGGGAAATAACAGGAGCTGTTGTTAGATTCAAGATTTATGAGGGCCCCTATAGCTCACTACAGGAGCAAGGGCTCTGTCTCCGCTCTCACCCCTAAGCTGACATCAATGGACTGGCTCTACTCTGTGTATTTGTATTCTCATGTGGCATTCCTAGCAGGTAGGGAGACCCAGTTAGGGAGAGCTGGCTGTCTCCTGAGTTAGTCAGGAGCATAAAGGGGCAGATTCTATTGCCATAGACATGACTATGAGGTCACAGGCAGGCAGACTGTGGAATTCAGAGCTAACATGCATTCTCTTTTCTCCTCTAACTTCTCCTGAAGGTCTTCCAAGGGATTGGAGGAAGACTTGGTTGAAGGGTTCTGTCATTTGAGCAGTGATATCTTTGACACAAGATGGAATTGGGCCAGAACAGGACCACAAGGAGATAGCAAACTGCTGATAGCTTTAGTATAGTCAGCTAAATGGATAAAATATGGAAATTTTTCCCTACGTTATCCAGGCTAACACGTCTGAAATATCAAAGCTTGAGATTCAGGAAGAAATGAAGAAAAAGCACTTACCCAACTCAAGTGACTCACAGACACTGAAGACAACGGCCATTCATCACATGCCTTAAATCCTAGTAGCACCCCAAAGAACGGAGGTCAATGTTCTACCCAAAGGAGAGCTGTATGATAAGGCATATTTTTTAAAGAACACCCCTCCACTTCCGGTGGGAGTGCAAGGTTGTGCAACCACTCTGGAAATCACTATGGTGGTGTCTCAGAATACTGGGAATAAATCTACCTCAAGACCCAGCGATACCACTCTTGGGCATATACCCAAAGGATACTCAATCATGCCACAAGGACACTTGCTCAACAACATTTATAGCAACATTATTCATAACAGCCAGAACCTGGAAACAACCTAGATGCCCCTCAACTAAAGAATGGATGAAGAAAATAAAGTATATTTGCACAACGGATTATTAATCAGCTCTAAAAGACAATGACATCATGAAATTTGCAGGCAAATGTATGGAACTAGGGAAAAAAATCCTGAGTGAGGTAACCCAGGCTCAGAAAGACAAACACAGTGTGTACTCACTCGTAAGTGGCTAATAGGCATAAACCAAAGAATAGCTAGAGTACAATCCACAGTTCCGAGAAGCTAGGTAACAAGGAAGACCCTGTTATGGAACGTGGATGGACTACCCATGGGAGGAGGGGATGGGCTCGGGGGAGGCCCTGGGCAGGAGGTGGGTGGAAGAAGTGGTAGGAGGGAAAACTGCGGCTGGAATATTAAAATGAAGTTAAAAAAATTTAAAAAAAAACCTCGAAACTCAGATCCTACTCAAGGCACTGGCTCCTTGTCCTGCCCTTAAATGTTATACTGGTTTTATGATATTTTTATTTTATTTTATTTTTAGTTATATTTAATATACAATTACAAGCTAGGTGGCGGTGGTGCATGCCTTTAATCTCAGCACTCGGGAGGCAGAGGCAGATAGATCTCTGTGACTAAGATATTGCTCATTAAAGCAAAGAAGAATAGTTCAGAAGTGTTGAGGCTGCATAATGCTATTTACAGTAAGAGAACTTAAAGACAGTCACAGTTTTTGGAGAAAGTTGGGGATATAGAAGTAAAATTTTTAAGAGTGGGTGAACAAATGAGTCCATAAATTCATCATAGCTAACAAAATGGACCAGCAATCAACATATGTACATGGTTGTGGCAAGCTTATATTAAGTAATGATACCAAGTATTCTATAATATATTTTTCTAATGAAAATGAAATATCTTAAATATATATATATATTGGTGTGGGAAAATTGTCTGTATTTTGTCAATCATATTTTAATAAAATGCTGATTGGCCAGGCAGGCAGTAAAGGCGGGAAAGCCAGACAGGAAGTAGAGGTGGAGCAAAGAGACTGGGAGTATTCTGGCAAGCAGGAAGCTCCCTCTGCACTCCTGCCCAGATCACCGAAGAGGAAAGATGTAAGCTGCCCCGCTGGAAAAGGTACTGAGCCATGTGCTAACGTAGATAAGGATAATGGGGTAACATAAGTTATAAGAGCTAATAAGTAGCCGGACCTAATGGGCCAATCAGTTTTATAACTTATAGAGATCTCTGTGTGATTGATTTTCTCTTTGGGGCATGCCAGTTGTGGGGTACTGGGCAGGACAGAAACCCCAACAAGCAGGCCCTCATGTTACAATATATATTTTTAAAAAATAAGAATTGAAAGTGAGTTTGTGATTGGTTCAAAGGAAGAAAACCTCATCAAATTCTCATTTTCTATACTGGAAACATTTCCTATAGTGCTTAGAATTGTAAAACACATTAGTTATATATACATACATAAGGAGAGTTGAGAGCAGGTTTCGGGGAAAATAAAGAGTTAGAGGTGATCAGGAACAAACTTTGCATAACAGTGTTTTATTTGTGTGTATGTTTGTGTGTGTTCCTCTACGTATTTTTGTGCACCACATGGATCCAAGTACTCATGAAGGGCAGAAGAGGGCGTTGGATCTTAAAACTGAAGCCACAGGCAATTGTGAGCTACCTGATGTGAGTGCTGGGAATCAAACCAGGGTCTCTGGAAAAGCGGTAAGTACTCTTATCTACTGAGACAACTCTCCAGTCCAGTTACTGAAACAACTTTCTATTTTAAAGAAAATATTCTAATTTTAAGAATCCAGAGGCACCTGTTTAAATGAAAATACATCTACTGACGGCTCAGCCATTGTATTTCAATTCTATAAAGTGAACTCAGGAGGACCCGTGGCAGTTTTATAAGGATGGAGGATGCTGTCTCACTGCTAAGACTCAGACAGAAAGAGATTTGATGAAGTATTTCTCAGTGACTACCTGACTAGAAGCCACGTGTTCTAGGCCTGGATTCCTGACTTACATGGTAACCCAAAAATCTTGTCTCTAGCTTCTGGAATTTAAGACTTGAAGACACAGTGGATCTTGTGCTGAGCAAAAGCTGCGACCACAGGCACATTTGATTTCAGTCTTTATCCTACATCAATTAGTAACCTGGAAATTTTCCTCAGAATCACTTGGCTGCTTTCAAACTTTCTGAAAAGAGGGGAGTTGATTTCTTCTGCATACCAAACCTCTGCTCTGGGCCTGCCACTTGGCGGGCATTCAATAATCAGAACACCCTCTCCCTCTACAAATCAGCCTCATCTATGATATAAAATTGCCTTGGCACATTACTGAATCAGACAGTTAAAATAAAAACTCCAGACATTGAATTGGATCCAGCTTCGATTGTACAAACTACCAACAGCTGGTTATTGAGTGGATGGTATGTGCCTGGCATTCCATCAGATGCTGGGGAAAAAATTAGCATTCGAAGACCAGAAGTATACACTAGAAAAGGTCAGTGTGACAGAAGGCATCAATGTGAAGACATTTCAGGACCAGAGAATGGTAAAGATGGCCAACACACTGGAGTATTTCCACTTACACACACCCATCACACAGAATAAGAAACTGGGGTATCTGGGAAATTACAACTTGATCAAAGCATACAGCCAGTGAAAGGCATCTCTAAGCAAGCCATGGCAGACAGTCCATAGGACTGCTTCTGAATAGATCAGTGTTTTAGTGAACCTCCATTACTGACTGAAATATTTCTATTAGTCAGCTATGACCAAGAAGTTTAAGATATGAAACTACCAAGAGCAAAAGACCTCTCTGTTCATCGCAGAATTCAGATACCAAAAGTTATACCTTCTTTGGTGTTCCATGGTACCTTTTGAATATCAGCCATGACAGCCACAAAACCTGTCACTGTGACAGTGGTCCCTTATTGTTCACAAAATTAAAGGGTAAACCATGTTTGTAAGGTGTGCACAGTGACCATGAGCGCAGGCTGCAAGATCAGAATGTATTGAGCTTTGGAAGTTTGGTTGAAGACTGGTTTTGGTGTGGCAACTTGACAAAGAATGAGGTAAGAATCAAGATCAACCAATGTTTCTACCTAATATTGATAGAATGCCCGCAAGCCTTCTTAGTAGGACACTAACGATATTGAGTAGAAATATCAATGAGAGGATTTTAAAGTTGAATGACACAAAGACACTTTGGGTACAACAGACAGTTTTTCTTGTTCACTGCCTGTTGTTGCTGTCTACTGAAAGCCAGTGGCCTCTGTAGAAGGTTCCTGAAATGAGCAGTTCAGTCACCTGCTTAGATCATCTCAAGAAAGTAATGTAAGAAATGCAAAAGACGCTAAGAAGATGGCTCAGTGGGTAAAATGCTTACCTGCGGACCAAATTTTAGATCCTTGCTGTCATTTAAAATCTAGGCATAGCAGTAGTCCCAATGCTGCTGGGAAACAGAGACAGATCCTGGGGATGACTGGCTAGTCAGTCCAGCTGAAATGGCTAGCTCCAGGGTCTCAAAACCTAAGGGGGAGAGGTATAGAAGAGGTCTGACACTAACCTCTGACCTCCACATGCGTAGCCATGGGCAAGCATGCCTGCATGAACATGCACACACACACACACACACACACACACACACACGTATGCATACACGTATGCATGCACACACACAAATTGCATATACACTAATAAATTAAATAATAAGAGAGAGGGTAAAGCCAAGATAACATAAACAATAATGTGGCTTCTGCTCTTGGTGGTAGGGCTGACTGTGATGTAGACAGCTTTGGTTTTCAAACCCTTGGGAATTTTAGAGCAGAGGCAAAAGAAAATCACCCTGACACTGTGCCTTCTCTATCCGCCATTCATATGACTGATAGACAGTGTAAGGGTTGCCAACCCTTCTGCCTGTGAAGATTCCAGGGTCCTCTGGCTCTGACTGGGCACTATGATTTCTCCTTGATCTCCTTCCCTTTCTGTCTGCACAATGATAAAACTCACTATGCTGTTTCCTCCTAAGGTTTCCTAGTGAGGTTTCAGTGTGTGCTCACATGGCATCTTCTTCACAAGAGCAGATAGAGGGAGAAGGGGATGCAAGAAGAGGGGAAAAAGGAGAATCACACAAGGAGGATGAAAGTCCCACAGGTAGGGCAAGACAAACTTTCTGGAATATCTTACTGGGATACTAGATCAATCCCGAAGATTCTGTTCTCTTACCCACATCAAGTCTTATTGTATTTCAAACACTTCATCAACAAACACCATTATATGTCAATATATCACATTAGAGGGTTGGACAACAAAAATATCTCATCAATAATCATCACAAAATGTTGAAGAGGTAACCTCTCTGGTATCCTTTGCTAACTTTTCTACTTGATGTAAGACATAGAGGCATGACACGGATGACCATATTTTTTAAATAAATTGAGATTAAGTTTTCCACAAAATATTCAAAGACAGTATGCAATGTTAATTTTATTTGAATGTTATGAGTTCGAATTCAAGTTGTGGGTCAGTTGATTACAAACTTTACAGTCTTGAATAATTATTTCTTCTTGCTCATTGTCGTATTCTTTATATTTATTTTTAAATGAGAATATAAACATTCAATGGTACTATTGCTTTCAGGTTAAGAAATTAGCATGTGATGAACAAATATTTGGTAAGAAACCATTTTTTTCTGTATTTTTGTCATCTTATTTTTATTTTCTTTGATTGAGCATATCTTCTGTATATCTTCATATATAAATACATCCCAAAGTGGCTATAACTTCTATATATATAAATGCTATTCATATAGATCCTAAACAGTGGGTGAAGAGGAAGAAAGAGAGATGAGAAAGTGAAAGAAAGAAGGAGGAGGAGGAAGAAGAGGAGGAAGGAGAGGAGACAGAAGAAGACAAAAGAGAAGAGGGAGAAAGGGAAAAAGAATTCAAATTTCCTGAGGCTCTATCTTGTACCAGCTACTGAAATTTAGAATGTAGTCATCCTTGGCTCGTCACTATCAGGTATATTTTAAGGAAATAGAATCCTGAGACCAGGAAATAAGTCATGCAACGTCTCATAAGACATTTTGGACACACTCGGACTATGTCTGCTAGATATAGCAGTTCTTCAGGATTGGCACATGTCCCACAGTAGTGCTGAAGAAACAGTAGGCAAAGATTGGCATGTGGAGCTCAGGCTTACAGCCAGGTGCAGATCCATGTCTATTCCACTTCTAGATTCTCCACTTTCCTGTGACTTAGCTTGATACCAGGAAACTGTCCGTGTACACTTAGAAGATTTTATTTTCAAATTCATACTTCATTGCACCAAGGAAAGCAAACTCTATTGAATACGAGTGAAGCGACATTTTGAGAAAACAGCCTTGCTGACTCACAAAATTATGCTGGGATTTCTTCTAATATCTCTTGTTCCCAGTGGACAAAATTCTATTAAGGAGAAGTTCTATTAAGGAGAGGTTTTTTAGTGGAAGGCAAGATAAGCGTCTATGATTCTGCTCATTCAGCTAGCATGTATTCTGCATTACCATGTGCCAAGAATCATACTAAGCTTTGGGTCATGGCTTTGTGAACGTAATCATCCTTCATAAACTCGATTAAATGATGTTTATGTTGAGAGGAGAGATAAGATAGACTGAAGACAGTGTTGGAGGTTAACAAGGGGTAATACCAACTATTATCTCACTGTATGTCATTGCAGATAACCTCTGGGCCAGCACTGAGCTATGTCCAATCCATAGTTTCTCTCGTTTCCTTCTTAGGAAGTGAGAACCAGGCTTCTTGCAATACTTATCATCCTTACACCCCTTGTAACCATTGCTGAAGCATATATGTTATGTGTCTAATGGCATACAAATTACAGTTAGTACAGAAACTGTTCAAAGCCAAAGATTATAACCATTACGCTTACTCATAACATCACATGGGACAGCATGATTTAAGAACTATGAAAGCCAAAGGTGACCATGGGCCAGATGTGTAAGATGAGACATTTTTGGTATCAAAGAGAGTCATAAAGAATGTGAAAAATAATTGGTAAACATTATAGTCAGCAAAGACAGCTGAGTTGTATAAGCCCATCATCTATGAAGCTAAAGAGCCCTCTAGATATGATGAAACCAGAACTCTGGTATTTCCACAACTATCCCAGCTGTGTCTCTTCTGTCATAATGCAGTCATGAACACCTGCCAATGTATAATGGGCCCCTCAGAGTCCAAACAAAAACTGCTCTTTACCCGTAAACAAAGACTTGAGAACAATTAGGCCAGACATAAAATGCCCATTGTGTAAGGGAGCTCTGATGTCAAGCTTTAGGGAAGAAAAGAAATATTCTTCATAGCAAAAATGATCCACCTGTTAATATAAAGCATAAGGATTCATTCATTCCCTTATTCTCAATAGATGTTCTGTGAACATATACTTTCTATCAAGTTTGTTTAAATATTTAGTATACTGCAAGTACACTAAAGCAAGAGGTTGTTAAAATGCTTTGTATGCCATTAGACACATAACATATATGCTTCAGCAATGGTTACAAGGGGTGTAAGGATGATGAGTATTGTAAAAACTCTGGTTCTCACTTGATTCCTAAGAAGGAAATGAGAGAAACTATGGAGAGGACATAGCTCAGTACTGGCTCAGAGGTTATCTGCAAAATTGATGAATTGCAAAATAGGTTAAACATTAGTAATAATGTTTCATATGGTACAAGGACCATGAGGAGGAAGGAATAAAAAATTAGACAAGTGACAGTGGGAGATGAAGTACTTTTTGTGCATGCTCAGATACATTTTCTTGCAGAAGATGGGCTTGTAGGCTCAATGACTCAAAAAGCCAGCCATGTCATACACACACACACACAATGGTCTCAAGAGAAAGAATAAAGCCAAATACTTGGGAGATAAGATGATCTGGGCATATGCAGTAAGATGGGGCACCTATGGGTACGTACTACTGGGAAGAATATGAGCTTTTAGAAAAAAAATCTCAACTTTATTGGAGAAGGGAAATTACTGCCTTCTCTTGTGTACCAACGGGTGAGCCCAGCAGGTTCCAGCAGAGGGTTCCAGGCTATAGACACTTGTACAGTCATAGGTCACAAAAGAAAACAGTTGTGAATGTGGGAAAAGAACTGGGAACACAGGAGGGAGGAGGCAAAAGACAGTGGGTGAGCGTAATCAGAATGCATTTCTATACTTCTGTACATATATGAAATTATCAAGGAACAAATTAGATAAGTGCTAATTAGATCTTGTGTTTCAAGGACTATGTGCATGGGTCATATTTTACTCTGAGAGCAAAGGGGAAGCATTTGGGAGATTCCAAGCTTTGTGAGGGAATGACAACCATCTAGTTGATACTTAGAACAAAACATGCAGCTGTAGATTGTAGGGAGAAAAATAAAATCAGAAATCTATTTTATTGCTCAAGGCTCTAGACAACATTGGTCTGGACAAGGATAGATCAGCAGAGATGAGACAACAAGACTCAATTCATGATGGATTTTGGAGCAAGGAAGAAATCTAGGTCGGAACAATTCCTGTGTGTTTGCCTTGAGTACCAAGTAGTGGTCCTTGCAGAGGCTGGGCAACTTGGAGTAAAGACTTTCTGCCAAATGGCGTTGCATCTGACATTTCTTCAGCTAGTCAAGTAGAATAGTTAAATGAGCTATAATAAAATTCTTTGCCCCACTGGAGTTCTCAAAACTGAAGTTACAAACTGTGGACTCTCCAGCTTTTTGGTGTGATTTAAAGCATTTGGTAGAGGTGAGGCCATCTAGGGAAGAGACTACATAGGAGAGGAGTCAGGAAGGTGTCATGCCCAGATCACAGAGTTCCCCCCCCCAAAGAACTAGCAGACCCAGTCCTGTGTGTAAATTAAAGAGCCTTTATTCTTAAACAAGTTTGCAAACTCAGACTCTCTGTGTGTCCAACATATTGGAGTGTTCAGAGAGCCCCACACTTAGAGTTGAGTTTTTATAGTAGCAAAGGTGGGGGTGAGGAATTTCTAAGGTTCGGGACCTCTGATTGGCTGACATTTGTCTACGGGTGACCTGGTAAAAGCCATGGGTGTGAGCTTGCAGGTGACCCTATCTACAACTGTTGGAATGTTAGGAATTTTATTAGGATGGCCTATTCCTGTGAGGTGTGTGTGTGTGTGTGTGTGTGTGTGTGTGTGTGTGTGTGTGTGTGTGTGTGTATGTGCATGTTCACTAGTACCTACATAAACCCGAGACCAAACATTGGTATTAGAGAACATGAACTCTTGGAGCTATCAAAAATTTTTAAGCAACAACTTTAACCAGGAAATAGCAATGGAATAAAGTGGAAAACAAGAGAGAACAACTCCAAAAGCCAAATCAGTGCTTCTCTTCAATATCAGAAACTGTGAATTGAGTCTCAGGAGAGACAAACAATAAACAATATCTCAAGAAGCTTTGGGAAAGAAACCGACCAGCCTAGAAGACGGGGAACAAAGGACTGATTAATGTCTGGTAGGGCTCCCAAAGGGTGCACACGGCCACACAAGTTTCAACACGGTACTGTGACTGCCAGGACAGAAGTGGCTGAAGACTGAACACATCCTAGAGCTTGTGACTTCATGAGGCCTGAAAGTCAACAAATGACCTTAGACCAAGAAAATTATGACAGTATTGTAAAAGTATTTGCATTTTCCTACTCCTAATAACTCTCCCTTTTAAACTATGCCCTTCATAGTTTCTGAGTCATGGACATCCTAAAACAAGGGGAGCTAAGACTGGAGAGGTACCTGACTAGTAAGAGAACTTGCTGTTCATGAAGAGGGGTCCTGGATTTGATTCTCAGAATCTAAGTGGTGACTCACGACTACCTGTAGCTCCCAGTTCCAGATTCAACATCTTCTAACATCTCTCTCTGCATGCAGTCCATATACATGCATGAAGGCAAATGCATACAAAAATTTTTAAAACTCTCTAAAAGAATACTGGACTTATCCATGTGATCTGTGAAATGGGGAGGATTTTAAAAATATTTCTTTTCATTTATCATGGATTTTTTTTTAGTTTCATTATATATAAACTTAATGAAAAGATCATTCCAGGTGTTCTTCTCCAAACCTCAGGTCCCAGTCTTCTAACCATCAAATGTGCTGGTTACAATGAAAAATATCAAGGAAGGACAACAACAATAATGGTGAGAATGACAACAAATCCATGGGAATATAAGGAGTGAAAGCATGAATTAATATATAATGTTGAAATATGAGATCCGTCAAGATAGGCTCTGTCTATTATCCACTAGTGCAATTAGTTAAAGGAGATAGAGAAATGACTAGGTTGCTAGTGATAGAAAAAACAAGATGACTAGCTAAGCAAAATCCTGTGCCCTGGGTGCCACAGTTCCACGATTCTTTCACATTCATGTCACCCATACTCTTGCTCCCTCCTTCACATTTATTTGCCCTGGTTAGTCTTAATTGTCAATTCCACACAACCTAGAGACATCTAAGAGGAAAGTATCAGTTGAGAAACAGCTTGGAAAGGAGAGGCTTGTAAGCAAGTTTCCAAGAGAACCTTGATTATTATTTAATACAAGATAGCCCAGACCACTGTGCAGGGAGACCATCCCCAAGGAGGTTATTCAAGGTTCTATAAGAACGTTGCTAAACACAAGCCTGTGAGTGAACAAGATTATCAGCTAGCAACCAGCATTCTCCCATGGTTTCTGTTCCGGGTTTCTACCTTGATTTTCCTCAATGATGGATGACTTGGAAGCATAAAATGAAATAATTCCTTTGCTTCCCTAAGTTGCTTTTGGTCAGAGTTTCGTCATAGCAACAGAACTACAGATGCAAGCGTCATCAACAGAATACAAGAGACGGAGAATTAGAATCTTACATGTTGAAGATATGATAGAAGAAACAGATTCATTGGTCAAAGAAAATGATAAATCTAAAATTAACAAAAAAAACTCCAGAAAATCTGGGGCACTATGAAAAGACCAAAGCTAAGAATAATAGGAATCCAAAGGGAAGAAACCCAGCTCAAGAAACCCAGAAAAAAATATTTAACAAAATCTTAGAAGAAAAATTTTCTAATGTAAAGAAAGACATGCCTATAAAGGTACAAGAAGCTTACAGAAAACCAAATCGATTAAAAAAGAAAGTCCCTATGCCCCATAATAATCAAAACACTAAGCATACAGAAAAAGAAAATATTAAAAGCTATAAAGGAAAATGTCCAAGTAGCATATAAAGGCAGACCTATTAGAATCACACCCAACTTCTCAACAGAGACTCTAAAAGCCAGAAGGACCTGAACAGATGTCTTGCAGACTCTAAAATAACATGGATACCAGCCCAGATTACTATGCCCAGCAAAACTTTCAATCAGCATAGATGGAGAAAACAAGATATTTCATAACAAAGTCAAATTTAAACTACACCTATTCACAAATCCAGCCCTACAGAAGGTACTAGAAAAAGAAAACTTCAACCCAAGGTTAACTACACCCACAAAAACACTAACACTAAATAATCTCACACCAAGAAAACCCGAATAAGGGAAACACACACACACACAAACTATCACCACTACCAACAACAAAATAGCAAGAATTAACAATCTTTAGTCGTTAATATTTCTCAATATCAATGGACTCAATTCCCTCAGTTCAAAAGACAAAGGCTAACAGAATGGATATGAAAGCATGATCCATCCTTCGACTGCACACAAGAAACATACATCAATATCAAAGACAGGCATTACTCAGCATAAAGGGTTGAAAAATTATTTTCCAGGAAATTTGATATAACATTCTAACATCTAATAAAATAGACTTCAAAGAAAAATTAACCAAAAAAGATAGAGAAGGCTATTTCATACTTTTCAAAGGGAAAATCCAAAACATTGTGATTCTTAACATCTATGCCACAAATGCAAGGGCACCCACATTTGTAAAGGAAACATTACTAAAGCTTAAATAACCTATCAAACCTCACACATTGATAGTGGGACACTTCAGTACTGCACTGATTCTTTTAACACTAGCTGTTCACAAAAGACTGTGAGATCAAACCCCAGGCACTGGGGAAAAGACACAGGTCACCACCTGTGTTAAAATAAAACCGAAGAGAACTTTCTGTCACAGTATGTTTGCTTGCCCATTTTGAGTTATATCACTCTTTTCCCAGAAAAAAAATAATTGTCTTGCATAGCTTTGCTTCAGTCAAAGGTTCCTTTGTGTGACCTTGAGATTATTCTTTGTTTGTAATAGAGTGAAGAAAGAATTGAGACTTGCTGAACTCAATAACATTATTGGAGCTAACAAGTAACATCATTGAAGCTCCCAGTTGCTTGTGGGATGCTCATTCTCTGAAGTTGGGCAAAATACACACACATAAAAATTATCAACATTTTAAATTAATATTGAAGAACTGGCTTGCCAATCACTGATTGTGTTTTCTTTTCCTGAGCAAGTTAGCTGGAAGGAAGCTTAACATCCATCTCAACTTGTATGGATCTCAACTCCAGACTATGTTAAAAAACCTCATGAGTCATGGAATGTCCCTCCCAAAATCCTCCAAAGGAAGGTTAGTTATTAAGTTAGGAAGTTAAGAGAAAAATAAACTGGGCAAAAAAAAAAAAAGGAGTAAAAAAGAAGAAGTGGGGAATACATTTTTGGATAATCTCTTCTCTTACATAAAAGGTGACAGACTCTACAGGAAGGAGGTGTTTGCATAGCCTCCAGCTGAGGTTCTGTTGGGCTCCAGTCCTTAGAGGTACTTGCAGAGCTTCGTGAATTCCTAGTAGAAGCCTGGATCAAGTGTAGAGGTCAGGAAACTTGATCTGTAATGGAACTTTTGTCCCATTGTTCTTGAACCTTCCACCCATATCTGGACAGTGGACTTGCTATTGGATCGATAAGCAAAGCAAGGACACTCATCTGTGTTCCTTGGTAAAATGAGGATATCGATGTCTGAGTTCCTCTGAAAATTATGCAAAATAATTAATGCAAAATTTCTGAGGTGTCTCAGGATTTAAGGTGTTGCCTTCCCGCCCTTTGCCCAAATCAAATTTTAAAAAGTCAATTTCATGTTAGAACATTCAGAGCGGCCTCCTTGAGGATTATGAATTCTATTAATATTTGTCTCTCAAATAAAAGAACAATTGGGGGGAAAATTGCACTCTGAAAATCCATTTTAAATGAATGAGAGTGGAGCAGTAAATAATGAAGAAGAATGTAGACAGATTCAAAAAGAGACTTGGGCCATTTTGCTGCTAATAGGTGCCACAGACAGTTCATTACTGATAAATGCAGAATAATGATGTCCTTAATGAGTCTTTTCACGCACAAATTCATCATAAAACAAGAGGATGAGGTAAAACAAAAAGTCTCTGAATAGCATTCATGAAGCAGCAAAACCAAGACGCATTTCATGTCCCTAAAAAGGGGCTGCAGGTTTCAAGGACAGCCTCCTGAGAGTCCCTTTCTTGTGTCCCAACTTAATAGCTTTTCTTCTAATATCTCAGAGGTAAATTTCAACCTCTTACACAAATTGGGACACATGAAAGAACCAAGAAGAAGCAGCTCCAAGACTTGTGCTCCAGAGCCTCTGCGGCCCTCTTCCAGTCATTTGACCTTGAGTTCTGTCTGGGTACTGGTTCTGCCACTAGCAATATGGAGACACACTTTTTTTAAAATGTCTCATACCAGGTTGGTGTTGCAACTGAACAGTGTGATTTGTATATTCATATATGGAAATCCTAACAGCCAGGGTTTCACGTGCGTCTGGTCTGTATGTGGAAACAGGGTCTGTAAGTAGTGCATTAAAATCAAGTACATGTGGTAGCATGGCCCTTATGCAGTATAACTGAAGTCACAAGAGATCAGCTCATGCACAAACCTAAGGAATGACCTTATGAGGACACAAAACAGCTGTGTGCAAGCCAAGAGGGGATGGGCTCAAGGGAAGACACTCTGTATACAACTCGATTTGTACTTCCATCCTCTAGAACTGTAAGAGTGTAACTCTTCAGCCCTGGCCAACAAGCACAGTTGGGTACTCAAAAGTTAGACCACCATTTTGGCACACTAACTACTCAAGTAGTAACAACTCCATAGGTCTTTGGCACTTGTTGGTGAAAAACTCCTTGAACAAGATGCTGTGAGGGAAGAAATTTCCTTTGAATTAATAGGACAAAATCTACCTAAGCTTCAAAGATGATGGCTACCAAAGTCCCTTGCCCTCTATGTGCATTTCACAAGAAAGGTCTTTATGAGCAACCCTCTAGATCATATTGCCAGAAAATTGGTCTGTATGTATACACATTCAGAGGGTCTACTTTGGGTGGATACTTACTATTCTGCCCCTAATGGTATGAAATCAACTTGCTTTGCTTCCATAGTTTTTACTATCTAATCCTCTCTCCTAAGAGTAAATATGACTATGGCTAGCTAGTATGTCTACTGAGTTATATGGTGTAACTAGGTCCAGGTGCATCATCAAAGTGACACAATAATCATTGCCATGGCAACCTTACATCATAGAGAAGATTCCATTCTCCTGAGAGAGAGTGCCCCTTCAGAGCCTGGGGGAGTAAGCCAGTACAGGCTGAGGGCAGAGTAATGAGGACCTGAGGCTGGTTTCAAGAACAAAGAGCAACTCCAAAAGTCAGAAAGAAAAGAGAGCTCAGCCCTTCAAACACAAGGTGTTTCCAAGTAACAAAAGGGGACTATGAGCACCCAATAAAATTCTCGCTTTGGTCAATGGCTTGATGTCAGCTTGCTCTAAAAACACAGCTCACCTATGACATATGGACTCCATATCCTCGGATAAGATGGATTGTGATTGGCTGCTGGCCAAGGGTGCTGATATACAGTACTTCATTATGACAGAAACAGGAAACCTACACAGGGTACATACCACATACCCAACCAAATACACACACACACACACACACACACACACAATCTACTTTAATACTTTCAAGTCCTACCTACCACAGATTTTCCTTCCTTTGCAAAGACACAAAAAAGCTAATGAAAGAAAAAACTCTTCTGCTTTTTTCTTACCATGAAAGAAATATTTCCTACAGATATTTCAAATGTGGGAACCATTCGTGTTACTGAACAGGCTCTGTTATAGAATATCTTCAGGGAAAAGGATATTTACCACAAGAAGGGTATTCTAGCAAGATCAAACCCCACATAGGCAGTCCATGGAAATCTTGCTTTTGTAAATAGAAAAAAGAAGAAAGAAAGAAATTAAGAAAGAAAGAAAGAAAGAAAGAAAGAAAGAAAGAAAGAAAGAAAGAAAGAAAGAGAAAGAACTTAGCCCTGACATTTCCCATCTGAGCATGACTATCATCTGATATGTTTGAAATGGATGTACTAATATCACAGCAGAATATAGTTTTTATCAGGATACAATCACATGCTTTAAAGTTCACATTTCAAGTGCACTGTTCAGTGTCTGTTTATGTAGAGCTACAAGCTTAGGAATACACCATCTAATTCTAAAACTTTTTCCAAAAACCTTGAAGTTCTGTTCATATTCAGAGTGAAGCACCCTGTATCTACATGTGACCCCACTCTGAGAAAAATTCTCATATTCTCTTAATTTTTTATGCATTTGCCTACTTGAGATATTTTACCTATAAAGTCACAAACCACAGGGTCTTTTGTGTCTGGCTTCTTTCACTAAACACAACATGTTTTTCCAAGCTTCATCCATGTGATGAAACTCCCTGGGAACTACATACATCATTTCTGTCCATCTTATGAAAGTTAGACACCCCATTTCATAACAGTCTTGGCTAGATACCAGTTATCCTCTTCTTGTAGTCTTCCAAACACTGGGAATTTGTTACTGAGAAAGGCAGACTTTCACCATGGCTGTAATACTCTGCCTATTGAAAAATTGATCCCTGAGTTTAAACAATATCTATCTGTCCAAGCCTTGGAAGACAGCTCAATAAAAACTAAACATGACTGATCCCTGAAACACATTGGGTTTTTATTTTATTGTTTTGTTGGTTGGTTAGTTGGTTGTTTAGTTAGTTGATTAGTTGGTTGGTTTTTCAAAGCTAGACATGGTAGAAGCACCCATAATTCCAGTGCTGGGGAAGTAGAGATAAGAAGATTTGGGATATTTGCTTCCCAATCAGTCTAGATGTATCAATGAGTTTCAGATTCATGTGGAGACCCTGCCTCAAAAACGAAGGTGGAAAAAAGATTAGTGAGGGCACACAACATTGACCTCTGGTCCTCCATACAGACATACACAGACACACATACGCACAGGCACACACACAAACCCTTACCTGTCATAGACTTTCTCCATTGATCTTTACTATAAAATGAACATTGCTTCCCCAATAAAATGTGACCAACCTTTGATCTCTCAGAATAAAGTTCATTTGAAAATAGTTTCAGTGAATATACTCAAGTTGATATGAGACCATTATTAGAAGGGGTCATCAAATCAAACCATGAAACCCAATATAAACGGGCTGCACATGCATGCTTCAGAATTACCAGAGGCATGTTTCACTTCACGTTCATAATACAATACAATTCATGGTCTAACTCTTAAATAAGGAGAGAGTAGATACTCAGAGAGGGAAGATCATATGAACAAAAATCAATGGATTATGTGTGTGTGAGTGTGTTTGCGTGAGAGAGAGAGAGAGAGAGACAGAGAGACAGAGAGACAGAGAGACAGAGAGAATGAGAATACATGATATGGGCAGGCAACTTTGTGGACTCTTCCTCTATCTTTGTGAGGGCTGAAGGGATCAAATTTCAGTTGGCAGGCTCATGTCACCCCAGCCTTTACTAGCTGAACTATCTCACCCACCCAAAGAATTTTAATGATGCTTCTATAATCAGTCTGCATATAAAGAATTAAGGGAAGGACTTAAATTCCTTTCACAGTATTCAGAACATGTTAACCCTGGTGACATCCTTATCTGGGATGTGTAATTTCAAGAACTGAGACAATACATTTTCTGTTGTTTATAGCCATAGTCATCTATGGTTCTTTGCACAGCAATCCCAGAATACCCCTACAGTCGTAGACTGACAACTACCAACATTGAAATCGCATGGTCCCTGTGGGTCTCTGCTACCACTTTATATGCAAAGGCTTATAAATATGTACACATTTTCAGAATACTATTGAGCCTTTAGAGTTGATATGCTCAAGACACTAAATATGTCTCTGTGCTTTTCATTGAATCACTGGGTTCTATTCTGCCCAGTAACAATTTACCCTGGTTGAGTCTCTATTGGAATTAGAGAAAATTAATATACAAGGTTGACACAGGGACAAAGATGTGCCTGGGAGCATCTTTTAAAAGCATCCCTAAAGTTTTTCACCATTCTTCCTGTTCTTATCAGATGGTCATATTCATTAACCTTGACAATCAACGCCCAGGTCCTGACCCTATGCTCCTGTCCTTCCATCTTATGATCCATCCTGAACCCTGCGGCCACAGGGACCTTTTGGAAAGCACAGAGATGGTGAATTAAGAGCAGACTTCGTGTCCGTGGCAGTTAGGCTAAAATCTTCAGCTTGGTCTATAGGTACAATACAATCCACCCTGACAACCCCTAGTCTTTTCCCCTCCCTTTTCTCACCATTCCATGGTTTGTCTCCTGTACCCATAAAACCATCCCACCTTCGGGTCCATACCAATGTTCTCTCTCCATGGGAGCATCTGCATCTCTACCCAGGAAGCTTTCTAACCATGAAGGCCTCATCTCAACATCATTTCCCCAGAGATGTCCTGTTTATCAGCACAACAAAAATGGTGACCCTTCTCACAAATTCTTCCCTGTCCAGTATCCTGAGGTGCATGCCTGTGTGCCTGTCTGCATGTGTGCCTGTCTGCATGTGTGCCTGTCTGCATGTGTGCCTGTCTACATGTGTGCCTGTCTGCATGCATGTTTGTATGTATGCTGTCCACAATTTCCTGATTTCCAATTTCCAGCACTTGATGTTCTGATATGTTTAAAATTACTCCCATTTTCTACTATATTTCTGAATGACTAGAAGTTGGATAGACTCCCTGGTAGGCAGTTGGATAGAGAAAGGAGCCAGTAATAAAAGGTAATAAACTTTCAAGATGGCTGACTTCTTCCTCACCTTCCAGGATTGAGACAAAAGCCTGGCATCTTAAAACAAAGGCCCGGTAGCTCACCTCAGCAGGTTCCCTGCTGATGTACTGGCTTAACAAGAGAGGCTGGGTCAGAACATATTACCAAAGAGTAATGAGACAATCAACCATCTTTATCTTACTTCAAAGTGAATAGGAGAGGAAAGCTCTTCAGAGATTTTGTAAAAAAAAAAAAAAAAAAAAAAAAAAAAAAAAAAAAAAAAAAAAAAAAAAAACCCAGTCCTTGAGAAGAGACTTAGTCTTTGGCTGAGACTCTGTTCTGCTTTGCAGGGGGTCTCTCTGTGTGTCTACTGCATGTGTGTTTCTCCTCACCCCCTAAATACCTGTCTTCAACAGTTGACTCTGTTTGCAGCTGTCCTTGCTATTTGAGATCCCTCTCTTGCTGTGCTTGGGATTTCTCCTGCCTTTGAATTCTTTAACTTGCAGAGAAAATGAACCCAAATCAAGACCCCTGGAGCTGCATCATTTTCATGTAGAACAGTACCTAACACACAACCCTTGATCAGTAAGTACTGTGGAATTAAGAAAGAATACATCAATGAATGGCTGTGAGAGAAGGAAGAACTGACAGAGGACTTCATCCTTGGAGCAGAAATGTCCTGGAGTTGTATACGTGCTGTGAAGGTCCTGGGAAAGATGAACAGATTTCAGAGTAGAAACTGACTACCCACGTGTCCGTAACACCCTTTCTTCCAACTTCAGATTTTTCTGTACTGACCCAAAGGTTATGAATAATAACCTTGGTACAGAGCCAACAAGTTTGGAGGTCCAAGTTCACAGTCTGTGGGGCATCTTGTTCTGAAGATTCTTCTAGAGCCTAGACGGTGCTCAATGTCACCCTGTGGGAATTACAGAGACCACCATTACTGTTTTCCAGACCTCCTCTGCCCTTGGACTCCTTAGGCGTTCTAGATATTCTCTCCACCAGGTTCCCTAAAACCAATGAGGAAGCATCCACGCCTCTTCGGCAGACACATGCTAGAGAAATGTTTGTTACAGGGGTCCCTGAACAGAGAACCAGGGACCTGCCCTGGGGCAGCAGCGCCTGGCAGGGATCGAGTCCCGGTGAGTCGGAAATGGCTCACTGCACACCACCTAGTGCTCCACACCATCTGGCGCCAGCCTCCCTTCCTCCCTTTCCGGGCTGGAGTTTTTATTTCCGAAGCAGACTCCCGGGCACCCTGCTGGGTGAGCACAGAAGCTGCTACTAATTAAAGTCTACTTTGTGATCAGGAAGGAAGGTCCCGCACTTGACCACTTCTCGCTCCTCTGCTAAGGATAATGCAGAGCACCCAGCATTTCCACATGTCTCAGATCCTGGGTCACCAGGGCACTGCCCATAAAGCCAGGAAGCAAACCTCCAGTGTGAAGGGTAGGAGGGGTAAGGGTTTGCTCACTCTTAGTGCATTTACCTAACATGTACAAGACTCTGGGTGTGAGCACAAGTATGAGACGGCAAGAGAGGGGAGAGAGATTATG
Source organism: Myodes glareolus (assembly GCF_982192425.1). Lineage (NCBI taxonomy): Eukaryota > Metazoa > Chordata > Mammalia > Rodentia > Cricetidae > Myodes > Myodes glareolus. The sequence continues at coordinate 66,863,558 of NC_142033.1, forward strand.
AAAGTGTTCAGTAAATCACAGTGCATGGTTTCCTAAGAGGTGTGCGCACACACTTAAAAAATAATTTTTTATATTATTATATTCTGATCCTGGTTTCCCCTCCCCCAACTCCTCCCAGATCCTCCCCACCTAGCCAACTCCACACCCTTTTTTTGTCTCTCTTTAGAAAGCAAACAGGCAAACAAACAATCAGAAGAAAACAAAACAGGATTTAAATATTTTATTAATTAACATCAACAAAGCACAAGAAACGCCCACAAAACTCATAAAAATAACATTAGAAACCACAATATATAATCAAAAGACCAAAAATGCCCAAAACAAAGCCCGATGAGACCAAAAGTCTACAATAACACTATTGAGTTCATTTTGTGTTGGCTTTCTGCTGCTGGGCATGGGGTCTGCCCTTAAGTGTCGTGAACAGACTCAGTAAGACTCCATTGGGGAAAACTGAATTTTCCTTTGTTCACAGTTGTCAGTGGGAGGTAGGTTCTTGGTTAGAGATGGGAGTCCATGCCCCCTTCCCCATCTCCCTGGCTGGAACCTGTCTGGCTCAAACCTCTGTGAGTGAGTGCACATGGGCACCAGTCCCATGGTGTCCAGGAGATGCTGTCCTGTCCACTGATGTCACCCACCCTCTTTGGCTCTTTCAGTCCCTCAACCACCTCTTCTGCATAGATCCCTGATCCCGAAGGGGAGGGTTCTAGAGAAGACAGCCCGTTTAGAACTGAGAGGTGTGTAGCTTAAGCTATACTTTTGCACTGCCCTGTGAGCTCTAGCATCTCCATCCAGAAAAAAAGAAAGCCAAGTGTTTTCCAGCTTCAGTCTGCTACTGCGACAAGCACTACGACCTAAAGAACCTTGGGGGATGACAGGATTGATTTGGCTTACATCTCCAAGTTTGTGCATCGCTGACAGTTCTTAGGACAGGAGCTTGAAGGAAAACCCATGGAGGAATATTGGTTGTCATCTCACTTTCAGAGCCCAGGACCATGTCCCTAAGTGTCATAGTCAGTGTTCTATGGCTGGAAAGAGATATCATGACCACAACAAATCTTATAAAGGAAAGCATTTAATTGGGATTTGCTTTAAGTTTCAAAGGTGTAGTCCATTGTTGTTATGGTAGGAAACATGGAACCAGAGAAATAGCCAGGAGTTCTACACCTGGATCCACAGGCTCCAGAAAGAGAAAGACAGTGGTACTGGTTTGGGCTTTTAAAGACCCAAAGCCCACCCTCACACCCCACCCTTTTCCTCTGGCGCATTTTCTCCAACAAGATCATAACTCTTAATCCAGAGGGTCTCAATCAATGGGTTGTTACCCCTCTTAGGGGTTGCATAGCTTACATAACAGATATTTACATTATGATTGATAACAGTAATAAAAGTTCAGTTATGAAGTAGCAATGAGATAATTTTATGCTTGGCAGTCACCACAATCTGTATTAAAGGGTCACAGCATTAGTAAGTTTGAGAACCAATCTCTCTCAAGTCGCACCTCTCCCCGGTGGTCAAGGATTCAAATATCTAACCAATGGGGGCCATTCTTACTCAACTCACCACAGTAGGGGTGATGCTGCCCACTGTGGGCTGGGCCCCCCTGAATCAATCAGTTAACACAGTCTGTCACAGAAATAGCCATAGACCAACCTAATAAAGACAGTTATTCAATTGCAAGGTTTTCCAGCTAACGTCAAGTTGACAGTGCAGGTAGGACACCAGGTAAAGCTGAGGACAGGACAGGACAGGACAGGACAGTTTGCTACATGCGCACATGCCATATAGTGCTTCTCTTGGTTTTTTAAGCACATGCCCTGCTAATACTAGAACAAATTCAATTTTGCATGGACACCTTTAACAACAGCAGCAGATCTAATGCTAAAAACCAAAGAATTCTATACACTTTGGTTTCCTTCTAAATTTTCCTGGAAATGTTGAAAATTTAAGCAACGGAACCCATTGTTTTATATAGCAGTAGCTGACTTTTACAAGAGACTATTGAACTAAGAGATTTTCCTCAAATCTCAAACATCTCTTCTAATCTTACCACCTTCTTTAAATATAGATCCATGCTCGATAGAGCCCCAAGTTTGGACTTTCACAAGCACAGTGAGTGCAGGTGACTGTGGAGCAACACACTTGGAGTTGAGGACCTGGAATTCATGCTGCTACTCAGCTCCCTTTCTCCACTGTGTGGTCCAGGATCTTCCCCAGGGAATGGTGCCACACACAGTGGATGATGCCTGACACCTCATTATAGTGCAATCAGGAAATCCTTTATGGAAATGCTCAGAGTCCCATGGCCAAGTGAACCTGGGCTCTATCAAGTTGGTGACTAACACTAACTGTCACATTTATATGTGTGTTTCGAAAACATTTGGGTTCCCCTCTGTCCCTGGTCAGGTTTTAGTAGTGACAGAAAGCACACTAATACATTAATAAGGAAGATTTAATGTTACTTACTAATATATTACTAAGGAAGATTTAACGTTACTTACTAGAAGAAGACCCACAAGTAAGAGTTGCTGTGTCACTGTAGTTACAACATTTTCCTCTGTTCATCAGCCTGGAAGACCCCCTGAAAGCAGGTCCTACGTTAGGATCTCAGCATGTAAACCTTAGACTGCTAGGTTTCTTCAGACCAAAGAACAATCTTTTCTACTTTGAATGAATAAGAACTTAAAGACTATGTGGTGTGGGAAGTCCTTCTGTATACGTGCTGCTTTTATTGGTTAATGAATAAAGAAGCTTCCTTAGCCTGTAATAGGACAGAGTAGAGGTAGGCAGGGAAAACTAAACTGAATGCTGAGAGAAAGAAGGCAGAGTCACAAGACTCCATGGAGTCACCCGATGAAAAAGACAGGAGCCACCAGTTGGAACCTTGCTGGTAGACCATCAGCCTCGTGGTAAAAGATAAAATAATAGAAATGGGTTAACCAAAGATAGAAGAGCTAGCTAGTAATACGCTTATGAGGTTGGCCAAGCAGTGATTTACATAATGTAGTTTTTGTGTGATTATATCAGGAGTCTGGGAGGCCAGGAAACAAACAAGCAGCCTCCTGCCCACAGGTTGGCGCCCAACATGGGTAAACACATTCACATAATCCCGCCAACACCTATGGACACCTAAAGATCCTGAGGATTTTTATTTTCATGATTGCGTCCCCTTCTGAGAAGTGAAATTTGTTCTTTTTTATGAATCTGAACACAAGCAATTCAATTTTTACAAAACAACTTAAAAACAAGAAGGCAACAGCAAGAGCAAGCCCTCCCTTGGTACTGGAACCCTGCATGTTTAATCCAAAGAAGATATACAGCCCTTGGAACATTTCAATATTATTAAAGCTTTGCAGATATAATAAATAGCACTACTGAATCAAACCTGAGAACACCTTTCAACTGCTTTCAAAGGAGCCACAACATATGATAATACCCGGGATTAAAATTGGCTGGAAGATGGAATATTTCAAGTGCCTTTTGTCAGCAGGGCATTTATTCACAGCGTTGAAGTAAATTCACTCTGTGTAAATTCAACAGCATCACATAGAGAAGGATTTTCCCTCAGCCTTTTGTCCTACCCTCCCAAATGTGCATAAGAGACACTGGATGCAACAGAACCAATGTTGTTTCAGATGATATTTCTTTGAGGCTCGAAGTTTAGTGCATTGACAATTTATCTGTTCTCTCTAAGCCTTGTGTGTCCCATTTGTAAAGCAGGCATAATTACCATTTCATAGTAAATTTTTAACATTTTATTAAGTAGTGTAATTTCACAAAATAAGTATTTCTAAGCACTATATTTTTGTCTCATGTATAGATTTAATTCATTTTTAGTGAACCACAATTTAATGAAATTCATAGGATATCATCCTCAATTATATAGAGTAAAAATGAGTAAAGAAATAGGAATTATTTATATATAAAGATTACTTACATAGTACTTAGCAGGGTTAAGTTAATAAAGAATAATTTAGTCTGACTTTATGGGAAGGAACAATAACTATAGTAAAAAAAGCAAATTTGTTGTCTAGGATGTTCTTATAAAAATAAATCCCTCCTCCAAAAGAAAAGAAAGAAAAAGAAAATTCTGTTTGTTCTTGTGACCTGGTCATTATTTAGCTCTGTGTAATTAAAGCTGAATTTCTATAAGAAGAATGCCTGGTGATGTTCCCAGGTAATGCATGTGTTATTTATTAATTGAATGAGTTAAAACTTGATAAGTGCACTCATATAAGCCACCCTTTGAATACAGAAAAATTTTTTACTACTATTCTAATTTTCACTATTATCTTATCTATAAAATGGAGGAGAGTGGACTTATCTAGTTCACAGATGATGTGAAGATTAACACAACATGACTATGGCATGTTTCTGTGTCCCTGGCATGTGGTATAATGAGAAATGGTGGTGTGAGACAAAGAGTTGCCTCTAGGCTTAAGAATACATACATGTTCGCAGATAACCTGAGTTTGAATCCCAGCACCCATATTTGGTAGTTTACAATCACTTATAACTCCAGCTCCAGAGAACTAAGCAGCCTCTTCTAAACTCTACAGGCAACTGCAAGGGCAAGTGGATACTTGTCCAGACACACACACACACACACACACACACACACGTGCACACACACATATACACAAATTAAAAATAAAACCTTTAACAAAATTATAGAGCCTAATACAGGTTTCCTTTTTAATTACTTTCCATTGCTGCTGTTCATGCAAGCTCTTAAACATCACCTAGTGCACACAAGCAACAGATCAATAGTTTTAAGTTGCTGTATTTTACTCAAAATGACACATGATAAATGATTTATGGATGGGTGTGGATAAAAGGATATTCAAGCATAATGGTGTCATTCATGATGTAACCTTGCTTATAAAAAAAATGCTTAAATCAATGTCGGTACAACCCTCTTGAAAATATCACCTGTGTCAGCAAGCTATGCATACCAATAGAAATTCAACACAAAAATTCCTTTCTTAATAAATGTGCATAAGTTGGAGTTGTTTCTGTTTGCTGTTTGTTCTCTCTGTGTGCTTTCCTCCTTGATTTAAGTTAAGAAGAGTTTCTCTGTAAATGTTGAGGTTGTCTGGGGAAAGTCTATATCTAGTGAAAATACATGGAAGATTGGAGTTGGAAGAAATGTTGCTCAGTGGAGTGGAGTTCACGAGCGTGTTTCAGGTTTGTGGATGGGATGTAAGAAGACATAATGCTCAGTGGGAAATAGTGTCCTCATGGCTCTCCTGAGAAAGCCATGTAGTCCAATAGGGAAGAGAGTAGAACGTTTGTTTCTAGAATCTGAATGCCTCTTAGAAAGAAGGAAGAGACAGGGTGTTTTGTAATTAGAGTGTAGTCTCTACAATTCTATTAAAGATTTTAATTTTAATTTACTAGAGAGAGAGAGAAAGTTTAATTTTAATTTACTAGAGAGAGAGAGAAAGGGGGAGAGAGAGAGAGTCTGTACACATGTGCCCATGTGAGTGCAAGTGTCCACAGAGTAAAGAAATGGGCACCAGAATCCCTGGAACTGGATTGCAAGTGGTTGTGAGAAACCCAACATGAGTGCTGGGCATCAAACCCAGGCCCTCTACAAAACTATTCTCTTAAACATCAAGCCATCTCTCTGTCTCCTCCCACCACTACCGTATATCACGCCCCACTGTACAGCAGCAGTATCTGTTGAATAAACTAATAAGTGAATAAATCCTGACCTTTCTCACCTGTGTTCAGTGGAAGTTTTCTGTTTATTTTGCTTTTATTTGTGGCTGTGGCTTGTTTGTGGATTTCTGCAAATAGGATGGCTACCTTGAGTTTTGTAAGTCATAGAAACAAGTAAAACAATGGGCAATCCACCTGAGAGTTCTTTCTCTTTAGTTTCTTTGCACAGAGGTAGTGTCATAGCTGAATTGCAGTGGAGGGCAGAGCTGGCCTGGCAACCCCCATACTGACTGGAAAGACAGTTGGGCTAGCAGTGAGACCCTGAGAGTGGCAGGCATGTACCATGTAGATGCTGAAGAGTAGCTATGAGCGCTGTTGCGATCAGAGTCCCAATTTTAGCCTGTTTCACACCTTCATAGACTCAAAGACCTCAGGCTTGTGGTGTTCTAAAATGACATGCTCTGCTCACAGATACTTCACCAAATTTTACAATTTCAAGAATAGAATATTCCCTACTGTAGACTGAAGCTGACAGAACATTTAATTACCCATAATAAAAAGCTGCAGCTCCCATCTGAGTTTTTACATACTTATAATTCTAAACTGTGCTGTTTTATGGAGCATGTAGAGGTCAGAAGAGAATTGCTGGGAGTCAGTTCTCTCCTTCCACCATGGGAGACCCGGGAAAGAACTCAGGCCACTAGGCTTGTTAGCAAGAGCCTTCATTCACTGAGCCTTCTTGCCAGCCCCAAACCTTGTTCTTTTATCTAAACTTTGTTGAGCTATCAAAATGTTTGGAAAATACAAAAAATGTAACATGAGGGCCTTCTCATTAGGGTTTCTGTCCTCCCCAGTTCCCACAGCTGGTAAATCCCAAGGAAAATACAAAGAAGTCTATATTAATGATAAAAACTTATTGGCCCATTAGCTCAGGCTTTGTATTAACTCTTATAACTTATATTAACCCATTATTCTTATCTATGTTAGCCACATGGCTTGATCAGGATCTTTTTTTAGTGGGGCAGATCACATCTTCCTTCTTTGGTGTCTGGACAGGACTCAGGAGGAATGGGCTTTCTTCTTCCCAAAATTCTCCTGTTCTCATTGACCTGCCTCCACTTCCTGTCTGATTGTCCCACCTATACTTCCTGCCTGGCTACTGGCCAATCAGCATTTATTTAAAACATAGCTGACAAAATACAGAGTTGTCCTGCACCAATAAAATGATCTCCCATTGCAGTTTAAATGCTTTATATACCTTTATCTGATTAGGCTTCCTAGTTTATAGGGTATTTTACTAATGCTCCCAGTGAGTCAGAAAATATGTAAAATGGGTGTATTTTTATTTACTAACCCTTGTAACTTTCTCTGATACCATAACTGAGTCAATAATACAACATAATTTAAATCACAAGACTGAAAATTGCATCTGCCTTCTCTTGATTTCCACTTAGAGTCTGTAGAGTCCCCAGTGTGGTTGCCCTCTGCTAACCCCTGTTCTGAGTTTGTGATTGTGTTGACCCACTGTTTATCAGCATGGTGGTTTGAATGACAATGGCCACTGTATACTCCTATGTTTGAATGTTCGGTCCTCAGTTGGTGAAATGTCTGTGCTTTGATGATATCGCTGTCTAAGCCTCTTATGGTTACTCAGTTCTAAGCACGAGATATTTGTATTTGTGTTTTGCTTTGAACACATCAGCCCTGCCTCCTGTGATTTAATTTCTGATAATATCAGAACACTTATTTCAAACATAACATTCTCTTGCCGGTACAAATCAGATTCTGTATTGATGTATTTATTGCAATGATAGTTTCCAAATTGACAGTATCTCAACATGGTACAAGCTAAAGTTTTAAATTTTCCTCTGAGGGATTAGAAAGAACTCCAGTGCTTTAGATTCTGTGTGATTTGCAAGGGGGAAAAAACAAACAGAAATTCTTGAGATTGGGTCTAAAAATATTGTATTATTTATCTTCTCATTTTAGTTGGAGATAAACTAATTTAAGATGCCAGTTTCTCAAGGGCATTATCTTAATGTTACATATATTCAGAATTCACAGAGTCAATCAAATGTTCAAACTTATAAAATATTTAAAAGATTGCAGTCATATATAAAATAAAACACTTTTTTTTTTTTACCAAGATTGGTAGCTCATGCCTCTAATACTAGCACCCCAGATGCTAAGGCAGAAGAGTTGGTACACATTTGAGGCCAGCTTGGGCTATATAATGAGTACCAGAGTATCTTGTGATATAAGGTAAGTCTTTGTCTCAAAAAATGCAGATATAATTTAAATATATTAACAATTAGGAAGACTATCAAATATTACAACCTTAAAACATAATTAGGAAGTTCAAGTGGAGATGTGTGCCACGACATATAATTTCAGTCATCAGGGTGATTGATTATTCTATAAGCTTTACACAAGAAATAAATGTTTATAACTATAACACATTTTAACTCATCCTCATCTTTGAGATCATTCACATAAATACTGTAGCTATTCAATCTTAATGCAGAAACTCAAATTCTTAGACAAAAGTCAACTATTCTGTGTTTTTTAACAGCCATTATTGACATATAATGAAAATATTTAGATCCAAATTCATTCCACTTCATTGTTTAGCATATACATTTTCGTGGTGAGTATGTGTATGTATTTATGCATGTGTGTGCTTATGGGTGTGAGCTTATGCATGTGTGAATTTATGTATTTCTGTGTATATGTATATGTGCATTTACGCATGGGTGTGCATGTGTGTATACATTTATGCATGTGTGTATACACCTGCACTCCTTTCCAACAAACTCTGCTCAATACCATTAAGTTTCTGAGTCTCATTTTTATTTGAACACATCTATTAGATTTTTAAAACTTTAAGTCTTGGTGCCAGCTCAGCCACATTCCTGAGCAGCAGGGGCCCTGACTTCTAGCAGAGGGCCATCTGTGGGGTGAGCTTGCTTCGGGCCGTGGCAGGGTCCCGGGGAGGAGGAGCTTGGGTGTTCCCCGACCCCATAGAAGCCCAGGTCGCCCTGCAGTGCTGGCTACCCCCTCCCGCCTGCCATCCCGGCTCCCATCCAGCAGGGGCCCTGACTTCTAGCAGAGGACCATCGGTGGGGTGAGTTTGCTTCGGGCCGTGGCAGGGTCCCGGTGAGGAGGAGCTTGGGTGTTCCCCGACCCCATAGACGCCCAGGTCGCCCTGCAGTGCTGGCTACCCCCTCCCGCCTGCCATCCTTGCTCCCATCCAGGTACGAATTCCTATATTTCTCCCTTCCTCCTGGGGTCATAAAATTTCCCCAGCTCAGCTGCCTTGCAAGCTGGGCCTTGGCTGTAGGTGCAGCTCGGCTCGAGGCAGTTCCTGGGTCTTAAAGGCCTCCCTGAGGACAGGTGGACCAGGTGCCAGCTCAGCCACATTCCTGAGCAGCAGGGGCCCTGACTTCTAGCAGAGGACCATCGGTGGGGTGAGTTTGCTTTGGGCCGTGGCAGGGTCCCGGTGAGGAGGAGCTTGGGTGTTCCCCGACCCCATAGAAGCCCAGGTCGCCCTGCAGTGGGGCTACCCCCTCCCGCCTGCCATCCCAGCTCCCATCCAGCAGGGGCCCTGACTTCTAGCAGAGGGCCATAGGAGGGGTGAGTTTGCTTCGGGCCTTGACAGGGTCCTGGTGAGGAAGAGCTTTGGCGTTCCCCGACCCCACAGTCGCCCAGGTCGCCCTGCAGTGCTGGCTACCCCCTCCCGCCTGCCATCCCAGCTCCCATCCAGGTACGAATTCCTATATTTCTCCCTTCCCCCTGGGGCCATAAAATTTTCCCCAGCTCAGCTGCCTTGCAAGCTGAGCCTGCATTGTAAGCGCATCCAGGAAAGAGGGAGTGCCTGTGCTTCAATAGCCTGCCTGAGGAAAGGTGGGCATTCTGTCAGTGAAGTCCCTGCCCAAGAAGGGAACCTGACCCGGTAACAGAAGTTCCAATAGAGAACATTTGAAGTAAGAGATGGGCAGACGCCAAGGCAAGACCTCATCCAATAATCTGAAAAACAACATGAAAACACCAGATCCCAAGGACCCTACAACAGAAGGGCTTGAACACCTTAACCCAGAAGAAGTGGAAAAAAGTGCCATTATGAAAGCAATAGAGTCCCTTAAACAGGATATGAATAACTCCCTTAAAGAATTGGATGGGAAATATAACAAAAAGTTTGAAGAAATAAGTAAATCCGTGAATGAGACCCTGAGAAACCAAGAAAAAACAATCAAACAAGTAAAGGAAACAGTGCAAGAATTGAAAACTGAAATGGAGGCAATGAAGAAAACACAAACGGAGAACCGGCTGGATATGGAAAACCTAGGTAAACGAACGGAGACTACAGAATCAAGCATAACCAATAGAATACAAGAGATAGAAGAACGAATCTCAGAATCTGAAGATACCATAGAGAAAATAAATGCTCTGGTCAAAGAAAACGGCAAATCCAACAAATTCTCTTCACAAAACATTCAGGAAATCTGGGACACAATAAAAAAACCAAATCTAAGAATAATAGGGATTGAAGAAGGAGAAGAACTGCAGATCAAAGGCCCAGAAAATATATTCAACAAAATTATAGAAGAAAACTTTCCCAACCTAAAGAACGATATTCCTATGAAGGTTCAAGAAGCATACAGAACACCGAATAGACTGGATCAGAAAAAAAAAACATCCCCTCGCCATATAATAATCAAAACACAAAACATAAATATTAAAGAAAAAATTTTAAGAGCTGCAAAGGAAAAAGGTCAAGTAACTTATAAAGGTAAACCTATCAGGCTTACACCGGATTTCTCTATGGAAACCATGAAAGCAAGAAGATCCTGGATAGAGGTACTGCAGAAACTAAGAGACCATGGATGCAAACCCAGACTACTATACCCAGCCAAGCTATTGTTCACTATCAACGGAGAAAACAAAATATTCCAGGATAAAAACAAATTTAAACAATATGTAGCTACTAATCCAGCCTTACAGAGAATATTAGAAGGAAAATCACTACCGAAGGAATCCAACATTCCCAACATGGCCTAAAATAACTCGAATATCTAGCAACCATTCACAAGCACAAATCAAAGAAGAAAAACACATACACTCTACTACCTTAAAAAAAAAAATGACCGGAGTCAACAACCACTGGTCATTAATATCACTTAATATCAATGGACTCAATTCACCTATAAAGAGGCACAGACTTAGAGATTGGATACGAAAACAGGATCCAACATTCTGCTGTTTACAAGAAACACACCTCAACCACAAAGACAGACACCTACTCAGAGTAAAGGGTTGGGAAAAGGTTTTCCAAGCAAATGGACCTAAGAAACAAGTGGGTGTGGCCATTCTAATATCTAACAAAATCGACTTCAAACTAAAATCAATCAGAAGAAATGGAGATGGACATTTCATACTCATAACTGGAACAATTCATCAGGAGGAAGTCTCAATTCTGAATATCTATGCTCCTAATATAAAGGCACCCACATATGTAAAAGAAACTCTTCTAGAACTCAAGGCAGTCATCAAACCACACACACTAATAGTAGGAGACTTCAACACTCCTCTCTCACCAATGGACAGGTCAATCAGACAGAAACCAAACAGAGAATTGAGAGATTTATTGGAGGTATTGAATCAAATGGACTTAACAGACATCTATAGAACACTCCACCCAAATAGGAAAGAATATACCTTTTTCTCTGCAGCTCATGGAACCTTCTCGAAAATTGACCACATACTCGGCAACAAAGCAAACTTCCACAGATACAAAAAAATATTAGTAACTACCTGTGTCTTGTCAGATCACCATGGATTAAAATTAGAATTCAACAACAATGCTTCCCCCAGGAAGCCAACAAACTCATGGAAACTGAACAGTCAACTACTAAATCACCCCTGGGTCAAGGAAGAAATAAAGAAAGAAATTAAACTCTTCCTTGAATTTAATGAAAACAAAGACACAACATACTCAAACCTATGGGACACTATGAAAGCAGTGCTAAGAGGAAAGTTCATAGCACTAAGTGCCCAATTAAAGAAAGCAGAGAAAGCGCACATTGGAGACTTAAGAGCACACTTGAAAGATCTAGAAAAAAAAAGAAGCTGATTCACCCAGGAGGTCTAGAAGACTGGAAATAATCAAACTGAGGGCTGAAATCAACAAAATAGAAATAGAGAAAACAATCCAAAGAATCAATGAATCAAAAAGCTGGTTCTTGGAGAAAATCAACAAGATTGACAAACCCGTATCCAAATTAATCAAACGGCAGAGAGAGAACAAGCAAATTAATAGGATCAGAAATGAAAAGGGGGACATAACCACAGACACAGAGGAAATTCAGAGAATCATTAGATCTTACTATGAAAGTTTATATGCCACAAAGTTGGAAAATGTAAAAGAAATGGACATTTTTTTAGATAAGTACCATATACCACAGTTTAACCAAGAACAGGTGAACAATCTAAATAGACCTGTTAGTCACGAAGAATTAGAAGCTGTTATCAAAAATCTCCCTACCAAAAAAAGCCCAGGACCAGATGGTTTCAATGCAGAATTCTACCAGAACTTCCAGGAAGAGCTAATACCTATACTCCTTAACGTATTCCACAATATAGAAACAGAAGAGTCACTGCCTAACTCCTTTTATGAAGCTACAGTTACCCTAATACCAAAACCACACAAAGACACAACCAAGAAAGAGAATTACAGGCCAATCTCACTCATGAACATCAACGCAAAAATTCTCAATAAAATACTGGCAAACCGAATCCAAGAACACATTAGAAAAATTATCCATTATGATCAAGTAGGCTTCATCCCAGAGATGCAGGGCTGGTTCAACATACGCAAATCTATCAATGTAATCCATCATATAAATAAACTGAAAGAAAAAAACCATATGATCATCTCACTAGATGCTGAAAAAGCTTTTGACAAAATTCAACACCCATTTATGATAAAGGTGTTGGAGAGACTGGGGATACAAGGATCATACCTAAATATAATAAAAGCAATATACAGCAAGCCAACAGCTAACATCAAACTGAATGGAGAGAAACTCAAAGCCTTTCCACTAAAATCAGGAACGCGACAAGGCTGTCCACTCTCTCCATACCTCTTCAATATAGTGCTTGAAGTTCTAGCAATAGCAATAAGACAACATAAGGAGATCAAGGGGATTCGTATTGGAAAGGATGAAGTTAAACTTTCGTTATTTGCTGACGATATGATAGTGTACATAAGTGACCCCAAAAACTCTACCAAAGAACTCCTACAGCTGATAAACACCTTTAGTAACGTGGCAGGATACAAGATCAACTCCAAAAAATCAGTGGCCCTCCTATACACAAAGGATAAAGAAGCAGAGAGGGAAATCAGAGAAACATCACCTTTCATGATAGCCACAAATAGCATAAAATATCTTGGGGTTACTCTAACCAAGGAAGTGAAAGACCTATTTGACAAAAACTTTAAGTCTTTGAAGAAAGAAATTGAGGAGGATACCAGAAAATGGAAAGACCTCCCCTACTCTTGGATTGGGAGAATCAACATAGTAAAAATGGCAATTCTACCAAAAGCAATCTATAGATTCAATGCAATCCCCATCAAAATCCCATCAAACTTCTTCACAGACCTTGAGAGAACAATAATCAAGTTTATATGGAAAAACAAAAAACCCAGGATAGCCAAAACAATCTTATACAATAAAAGAACTTCTGGAGGCATTACCATCCCTGACTTCAAACTCTATTATAGAGCTACAGTATTGAAAACAGCTTGGTATTGGCATAAGAACAGAGAAGTCGACCTATGGAATCGAATAGAAGACCCAGATATTAACCCACAAACTTATGAACACCTAATTTTCGACAAGGGAGCTAAAGGTATACAATGGAAGAAGGAAAGCATCTTTAACAAATGGTGCTGGCATAACTGGATGTCAACCTGTAAAAAAATGAAAGTAGATCCATATCTATCACCATGCACAAAAATCAAGTCCAAATGGATTAAGGACATCAACATTAATCCGTCCACTTTGAACCTGATAGAAGAGAAAGTGGGAAGTAGTCTACAAGATATAGGCACAGGAGGCCTCTTCCTAAGTAGGACCCCAGCAGCACAGACAATAAGAGAAACAATGAATAAATGGGATCTATTGAAACTGAGACGCTTCTGTAAAGCAAAGGACACTGTCAGTAGGACAAAAAGGCTGCCTTCTGACTGGGAGAAGATCTTCACCAACCCCTCATCAGACAAAGGTCTGATCTCCAAAATATACAAAGAACTCAAGAAACTAGGCACTAAAACTCTAATTAACCCAATTAAAAAATGGGGTACTGAACTTAACAGAGAATTCACAACAGATGAACTTCGAATGGCCAGAAGATACTTAAGGTCATGCTCAACCTCCTTAGCGATCAGGGAAATGCAAATCAAAACCACTTTGAGATACCATCTTACACCTGTCAGAATAGCTAAAGTCAAAAACACCAACGATAGCCTATGCTGGAGAGGATGTGGGGTGAGGGGAACACTCAGCCATTGTTGGTGGGAATGCAAACTCGTGCAGCCACTGTGGAAATCAGTGTGGCGGTTTCTCAGGAAACTGGGAGTCAACCTCCCTCAGGACCCAGCAATTCCACTCTTGGGAATATACCCTAAAGATTCCCTAACATACTACAAAAGCATTTGTTCTACTATGTTCATAGCAGCACTATTTGTAATAGCCAGAACCTGGAAACAGCCTAGGTGCCCCTCAATAGAAGAATGGTTAAAAAAGGTGTGGAACATATACACATTAGAGTTTTACTCAGCGGTAAAAAACAATGACATCTTGAATTTTGCATGCAAATGGATGGAAATAGAAAACGCTTTACTGAGTGAGGTAAGCCAGACCCAAAAAGAGGAACACGGTATGTATTCACACATAAGTGGATTCTAACCATAATTAAAGGTCTTTGAGCCTAGTATTCGTGATCCTAGAGAAGCTAAATAAGAAGATGAACCTGATGAAGATTATTTAGCTATCCACCAGGAGGTAGGAAATAGACAAGAGTCCCAGGTAACCTCGGGTGCATGGGGGGGGGGGAGGGTTGATGGAAGGGGAGAGGGTTAGAGAGAAGGGAGTAGGGGAGGAATGGGGAAAGCTCGGTGGCTTGGGATGGGGGGGGGAGGAAGGATGAATATGGGATCAGGGAAGAATATATTTCAACTAAGGGAGTCATTTTAGGGTTTACAGGAGACTTGATTATATATGGGATCCCAGGTCCAAGGAGAGATCCCCCAGATTGTTCTCTGGACAGAGGAGAGGGTGCCTGAATCGGCCGTGGCCCATAACCATACTGATGTATATTTTGCTTATCACCATAGATCCTTCATCTGGCGAAGGACGGCGATACAGTCGGAGACCCACATTGGAGCACCGTACTGAGCCCCCCGAGGTCCAAATGAGGAGCAGAAGGAGGAAGAACATGAAAAACGAAATCAGTACTGCGAGGGATGCTATCACCCACTGATACAAGGAAACGGATCTAATGAGAGTTTACCAAGGCCAGTTGGACTGGGACTGAACGAGGAGGTGATCTAACCAGATTCTCGGAATTTGGCCGGATTCTCTGAATGTGGCTGGCCCGAAGTCTTTCTGAAAAGCCATTGACTATGACGCTGGGACTTGTTTCCTCTGCATATACTGGATTTTGGGGATCCAGTCTATTTGGATACTCACCTTCCTGGACCTGGAGGGAGGGGGGAGGAACTTGAACTTCCCACAGGGCAGGAAACCCTGACTGCCCTAAGGGACGAAGAGGGAGGAGGAGAGGGAGTGGGAGGAGTGGGAGGGTGTTGGGAAGAGGGGTGTAAATGGAAACTTTTATAATTTAATAAAATTTACTTTCAAAAAAAAAAACTTTAAGTCTTTTTGAGGTGACACATTTTTTATGTAAAGAACAATGAAGTAGTTTTTCTAATCTGACCACAAAATATCAGCACTTTTTCTTTCAGCAAGTTAGTGTGTGTCCTCTCTGTTCACATCTGGCTCTGGTTCTCCTAACACTTGTAAGTGATTATGCCATATCCCGGCCTAAGGGACAGGAAGTTTCCATTTTCAATGTCCAGTCTCACTATTAAACTTGGGCCACCATGCTGGCAATGAGCATGGGCTCCGCTGTACAGAAGCCGCAGCTCAGCCACCTCAGTAAATGATGCAGGAAATAGCGACCACTATTGTGGCAAATGTGTGGGAAAAACAAGTGGAGACCACTACTGAAGCACTAATGCTTGGTAGATGTGATTGTGAAACAATAGACAGCCAGAAGAACACTTCGTTCAATTGCGTAGTAAATAATCAGACCAAAGATATTACAGATGCTTCTACATGATTTGTGCTAACAAGAACATGGTAAAAGCATAACAGTTCTTCACATTAAAATATTGCAGTGCAGCTGGGCAGTGGTGGATGCCTTTAATCCCAGTAGTCAGGAGGCAGAGGCAGGCGGATCTTTATGAGTTCAAGGCCAGCCTGGTCTACAACAGCTAGTTCCAGAACAGGCCTCAAAGCCTCAAACCCTGTCTCAAAAAACAAAGCAAAGCAAAACAAACCAATCAAACAAAAAACATTGCAGTGCATGATATAGAAAGTCCCACAAATTTGATCTTTTTGCAATCATTTTCAAAAAAACAAAGATCCATAATGGAAGGCTCTTAGTAATGCTAGAGCGGACTTCCACCCAGATTGTTATGACAGTAACAGCTCAATGCTATCATCCACCAAAAGTAAAAATCCAAATACATGTACCAAGTTCGAGACATCTGAAGTAGGTCTGTGCTTGGGTGAGCACCACCAAGTCAGTGTCAATAACCTTGATCTATTAGAGCTGGTTAGCAAATACCTTAGATGGGGTATTGTATAAGCAACAAAACATCACTGCTTTGGAAGCCGAGAAGTCTAAAATCAAGATTCTAGCAGAGGTGATGTCTGATCAGAGCCTCGTCTTCAAAATGACACCTCCTGTGTGTCCTCACACAGCAGAAGGAACAGCCACTTCCCTCCAACCCCTTCTTAATAAGAGCATTAATTAATTAACTAGTTAAGTAATTAATCAGTATTGTTAATAAGAGGGTAACACCATGACAAAGTGGTGCCCTTGAGAGGCAGTCCCTTCCTCAAAGTTTTACCTCTCTACACTGACACATGGGGCCTTAGGTTCTCCTACGGGAATATGGGAAGTGGGATATGGTCATCATTCTGCCTACCACAGTACTACATTACAACATTCCAGAGAGCTGGCAGACGGAGAAAATGGGGTACAAAATATGCAGCGAGCCAGTCCTGAACCTACAGGAGGATAAAAGTACTTCAAAATAAAAAAGATCATGAAACCTAAGTAGTACACGGTAGAGAAAAGAGTTTCAGCAGCTTGGCAAGCGTGTGTGTGTTGAAGAAAGAACGTGATGCTGGTGATCTTTAGAAGTGCTCTTCAAGGCTAGGGAACTCTAGCAAGGTACTTCAAAAGCCTGTTCTTATACTGACATAGACAATTTCATAGGCAAGAGCCTCCCACTCAGGAGGATGATAGAGGTGGGGACACACAATACCACAACATCTTTAAATACTGGCAAAATCCGGAGGTGATAGGTCTGTCTGGATTCATTTCTTTGGTAGTTAGAATGCTTTAGCAGCTACACAGTGCCCAGACTCTTCGGGCAGATGAAAAGAAGTTCTCACCTTCTTAAAAGGAGGAGAATTTGCTCTTCATTCTCTGGGCTTTTTACAGGTATCTGTAGATAATCTCTCAGTTTCTTAATAAATTTGAAAAACCTCTGCCTGCATGCTAGTTCCTTGTTCTTCTGTAGGCTTCATCTCCAAAATACATATTGTTCCCATTTGGCAAAAGAATTATTTGCGTTTTCAGGATTTTTTTTTCTCCATAGTTCAAAAACAATGACAGCAGACCATTGTATGGCCCCATCTATCGGGGAACTACTCTCCACATAAGCAGTCCCACTTTAGTTTAACAAAAAGCACAGGCAGGGGTAAGATTTTTTAATAACTCTAAGATGAAGAAGGATCAAGGGATCAAATTACAGCATCCATGTCCTTCTTGAAGAATGTATGAAGGCCACACAGAATAAAGAGAGCTCAGCTGTCTGACCTGGTCAATGCCTCCATTCAAAAGGACAAAGCCATTAATGAATTAAAAGTTATTCATTGCCAACACTAGCCTGCAGAAGCCCAAGGTGGCAGAGGGAAC
Organism: Myodes glareolus; assembly: GCF_982192425.1. Lineage (NCBI taxonomy): Eukaryota > Metazoa > Chordata > Mammalia > Rodentia > Cricetidae > Myodes > Myodes glareolus. Next base: position 66,881,492 of record NC_142033.1, read on the forward strand.
AAAAAGAAAATTAAAACTTGCAACACAGGCTATGTGTAGCGCACAGTTTGTATACTGGAGCCATTTCTGTTACTGTTGGAATACAAGACTACACCCTTTTGTGTGAGAGAACAAGACTACAACAAAGATTAAAATAAAGCTTTACCATCTACTAAAATACCCACATGTAGGAAGAAACGAGGAGACTACACCAACGAGAAGTCAGAAATAGAGACTCGCCTGGGTGCTTGCCACTCCGGTTCTCTCCAAGATGTGTTTTACTCTGAAGGAACACCCAAGACACCATGCCTCCCACACTCGCTCCCCAAAATAAACCCATTTGGGTTCAGAGCAAGACTCTGACCTTACCAGACACTCATCCTCCAAAGGCTAATAATAAATTTATGAAGAATAATTTCAAATGTAAGCTTTGAAACTAGAAAAAGGACAATCAGTCACACAAGGTATATTGCTTATATTACAAGCAGAAAAAGATGCAAAAAAGATCCAAACACATCTTGCAAGCCAGCCCAAGCACAAGAAAGTACAGCAAGAAGTCCTCCCTGTGAAGCAAACAATGTCTATCTCCACATTCCGGTCCCTCATTGAGGGAAGTCAGGGCAGGAACTGAAGCAGAAATCATGGAGGAACGGTGCTTACTGGCTTGTTCAGCTATCTTTCTTAGAAAGGCCAACTGCTCCAAGATGGCACTGCCAACGATGATGGGCTGAGTCCTTCTACATCAATTACCAATCAGGAAAATACCAAAGAAGATGGTGACCGTTTGGCTCGAAGGACAGTTCTGGACAACAGTAAGAGAAGGTAGGAGCCCCTCTAAAAAGGCTATGACTATAAAGATGGTGCAGGAAACCCAAGGAGATGAGAGGGGCAGCCTGAATTATGGCATGAGTGTTAAATTTCTGAGTATATGGAATAAGGGTGTTTTCTGTGGGTCATAGGGGTTGAATGTGCATTCTTCATACAGCGTATATGCACCTTACGAAGGACAAACTGCAGGGACCAATTTTAATGGAAAGCGAGATGCAGGACACAAAAAGAGCACGTAAGAAAGAGGGGGTTGGTAGTACAAAAACAAAAGCAAAAACCAGAACAGAAGCCAGAGCACATACATGACTGGGAGGGTTTGGTTTGTGGGGAGCGGAGCTGCTGAAGAGCACGGGAGGATTCTGCTTGCCAAGCAAGGATGCTGGGTGCACACGGAAAGAGAATGGGACTCTGTCCTCACCCCATGCCGCACAGAAAGCCTGCACCTAGTGAAGCAACCTGCCTTCCAGAAAGAACACTGGACAATATTCCCACACCCTGAACACACACAGAAGATCTTTATATAAGCATAAATTGTGCTAGCCAAAAAAAGGGAAGGTCAATGGGTGAGGCTACCCTGCAAATCAGGGACAAAAGCAAGCCAAAGAGTTGAAAAGACTTATACATAGAAACAATCAAAGACTCATGTTCAGAGTGCATGTTTGACAAGTACATAGTTATTTATAGTATAAGCATGTTTGATTAAGGAATATATTCTCATATTTAAATTCTAATAATAAAGAAAGTATGTAAAAACTCAGTTTTAAGTTTAGTAAGATTTTCCCATAGACACTTCATGCACGAAGACAAGCCCTCAACATTTTGCTTGTATATTTCTTTTGGCAAATACCCTATCTCATAAATCAGACGTTCTATGTGCCAAACAGCACTAGTGTGTGAGCACTGTTTCCCCAGATTTTCTAACATTTTGTAACAGGATGGGCTGTCTACAGGGTGTGGGGTGGTGAGGAACACAGCCCCAGATCCGCTGATCAGGGTCTTTCACTAGCATGGCTATACCTGCTGGCAAATAAGCTGCCCACTAGCAGAAACAGGATCACATCTTTTAGATAGGTAGGCCAGATAGACCAGATAGGCTGCTGGTCTCTTCCATGGGCCCAGTGCCTAGGCTTTCCCAATTAGGGGATAAAAGCACCTGGCATCGTCAGGAATTTAACAGATTTGCCTCCTACCTTTAAGGTTACCCTGAGTTCCTGGGGACTAAGTGGAATGAAGCCTGGCCCCATTGGTCCTTGTCCAAGTGAGGGATGGGAAAATCTTCTCCCCCTGTCTAGTCTAGATACTGGAATTATTTTCCCAGTATTCTTTTTGTTTATCCTAAGCGCATCCTCCTCCTCTAATCTCTCCCTCACCTGAGTGCCTCTGGCTCCCCCCTCTGAGATCTCTTTATCAGTCTCTCTGAATGCTGCCACTGTTGCTTGGGTCAATCTTCTTGTTCTGATTTTCTACAACAGAAACCTTTTTCAGCAATCTTCAACAACTGGCACCTATTTATATGCTCAAACCTTTCCAGCGTTTAAAGTTTCTTTCTAATATCTGGGGCCGACTGCATAACAAAAGCAATATTGATCACTCACTGGTTTTCTGATGCATCTGGATCTAAGGGGATGAATACCTGGTAAGCCTTGCAGAGGGATCTAGGAGCTCAGAAGATGATCCTTGGTGCTCTTGTATTACGTCATTCACCATAGCTCGACTGCCTTCAATCCTCTTAAAAGGATGTGGCAAAATTGTCCAGAGGTTCCTTACTTGGTTGGTGTTGGGGTCCCAGTCAGGTCAGACAGACAAGAGAATCCATTCTTTTGGAGCTACACTGTCTAATAGATCCTCTGCCCAGCCCATGGATGGCTTTTCTACTTGCAAGCCAAATTCTGTCCCACACCTCAATCATAAAGAGGGTAGCCAGGAGCTGCTAACAGTCATGTGATACACATGTGTGTGCTGTGCATTAGCCACAAATAGAGGCTACTGTGAGCAACAGTGTTTAGCTCAAAATTCTGGAGTTCTAGGGTGTGGCCCTAATACTGGCTGTATCACAAGGCAACAGAACGCCACCATGAAAGCTTTGTAAGGATCAAGGAAGTGAGCGATTGCGTATTGAACCAGGAGCACAGGAGGACTGCGGAGAGCCAGAATCAGCCTTGTTAAACAGCCCTGCCCTGAGAACTGCATTTCTAGGGCATGCCCTCAATAAACAAAGGCTCTCCCACAGGGCTCCTCCTTCTTGGGAACCCATAGACCTTCCAGGGACACCACCCTGCACAGGCCTTCAGATGCCATGTGCCCTTAGGGACTACACGCTACATTTTAAACCATAGCACAGGAGAGTTTTATTTAGCTTTTACAAGGAAAGAAATTCTGACACATGCTTTCACAGGGATGGATGTTGACATTGTCCTGAATGAAAGAAGCAGTCACCAAAGAAGTCATTAAAACTAACATTTTAACACTCTACCTATGCAAGTTATCAAAAGCAGTTAAATAAAGATAGAAGAGAGAATGGCTGCTCGAAGACCCTGGGTGGGGAGGGAAAGAGATGGGGAGCTATAGAGTACAGAATTTCAATAACATAACATTTCCAGAGATTTGGGCATATAACAATGTGAACGTACTTAATATCCAAATGTGGGAGCATACTTAATAGTCAAGAGTGTCCTGGAGTTGGTTAAACTAGTAAGTTTGGTTTTAGGCATACTTTGTCACAGATCATATTCATAGTTAGAAACTATCTGTAACAATTTTTATTTTTATCGGATTACAAATCTAAGTGTATGGGGCTGATGTCATTTCCCTGCTGAATGAGGTTGGAAGACTGTGACACTTGGGATCACAGCCCTGCCAGTACAAGTCCCTGTGCTATTTAACCCCACACTGTCACTGATGGCTCCCTTTAGTCTCACCTCTGCATCCTCTAGACCAGGGCTGCACAGTACACTTATCTGTGATTAGCTATAGCTGTATGATCCCAAGTTAGTTGCTGCTAGCTCTGGGTGTGCTTCTTCAACACTCAGAATGTTGGCAATGTGAAGCCCTATATTTTTAATGTATGCATTATAGATTAATTATATTATTTAATTTCAGCCAAACACATGTGTCTAGCAGATGGCACACTAAAACTGCCAAGGTTTTGCCCCATTCTTCCTCCACTACTCCACAACTCCCCTTAAAATGGTTTTGAGGCAAAGCCCCACCTCCCGCCTGCTCTTCATCAGTTCCCACTTTGCCCTTCCTGTTGGATTACTGTTATCACAATCATCAGAACAAGTCCCCGGACGGGACGCTTTCTCTGCTGTCCCCACATACAGAACTCCTCTGTGGTCTCCTTTCTGTCTGTCTACTCTGCAGGCAAATATTTATTATTGTGAAGCAGCTGATAAGTGCTTCTCCCAGCTCCTACTTAGTCTGAGAAGACAACGAGCTATGGGGGATCATTGGGGAAAACTCCAAACCAGACAGCTTAAGTAATCTGGGGGGATCTCTAGACTCTCACGTCTAATCTGCTGCTGCTGGAGTGCCACCTTTTTACCCGGGGAAGTCATGCCCTTAGAGAGATATCTGATCTGATTGTAAAATAGCCGTTATGAAGGAAAGTGTCAAAAAAAAGTCATGGAGAAAGTCAGGCACTGGGATGAGATGGGGCTGAGTTTAATTCCCACAGGCACAGCACACCCTCTCTCAACTTGAACAAGTCCCAGCTGCTTGGGCACCACCATGCTTTGTATCCACAAGAAGAAGATAATAGCACACTTTGTGATTAAGCCAGGCACATAGTGATCAATCAAGAAATGGCATCGGCCAAAGTGGCCCACTGTGTCTCCACTCTTCTCTCCATTAGTTCATCCTCATCTCTTCCTCCATTGCATTGTATTAAAAGTGAGAGAGTGATAGCCCTACCTGCATTTTAAGAAAAGTGCCCTCTGGGAACCTGACCCTTCATTTTAGTTGACAACGTAGAGTGATGTGGTTGGAATGGAGGCTGTGAGCTTCTTGTTAGAATGTAAGAAGATAATATACTGTATTTACTGTTTGCTTTTGTGTGGTTGTCCCAGAAGTGGGGTAAGAGTGTGACAGACAGAATGATGGGTACATAGGTGAACTGGGCCAGCATAAGACAATGGTAGGAAGGGAAAATGCAACTCTGGCACAGCCAAACACTGACTTTGAAGACTAGAGTTATCATCATGGCTTCTCAAGCACTCTCCTTTGACACACCCAGAAATTCATCAGTGGTTTTGCTTTCTTCCCAGTGCTTTGTGCACAATGATTTTAAGGGAGAGAGAATACATCTGATCAGCATGCATACCCGTTCATCTTGAGTTTTAATCAATTAGAATTTATTGAAGTTAATTCTATTATTTTTGGATTCAAAGAACGAGTTACAGCATTGACCTCAAAGATCATATGTGTAAAAGAAGACACCAGGAAAAGAGGTGGGGGAATTACCAACACCTTTGCCTCATTTCACTAAAAGAAAAAGTAAACTAATAGGCTTGGGAAAAGTTAACTCATTGCTACATAATCTCAGATCTGCCAGGCGCAGGTCTTTAATCCCAGCACTCGAGAGGCAGAGGCAGGCAGATCTCTGTGAGTTCGAGGCCAGCCTGGTCTACGGGAGCTAGTTCCATTACAGGCTCCAAAGCTACAGAGAAACTCTTTCTTGAAAAAGAAAAAAGAAAGAAAGAAAGAAAGAAAGAAAGAAAGAAAGAAAGAAAGAAAGAAAGAAAGAAAAGAAAAGAAAGGAAAGCTAAAAGCCACATTCAAAGGATGGTGTGACCAATTCTTCTATTATCATCTCAAACAGGAGCAAGGTGTCATTTGAGGTGAATCATGGCAGACTTAGGTGTTTCCAGTGTCTCTTCTGCATCTTTCCCTTTGTGTTAGATAAACATACTAGCTATAAGATAAGACTCAGTCCTCTCTCCTTTGGGCTTGACTCTGGTGTAAGTGTAAGTGCTGGTGCTGCATTTCAGGAACCCCTACTTCTGCTAACATGGTACTGCCAGTCCTGAGTTCTCACCTTTCTGATATAATTCTCTTCTTTTTAATGCTGAATAATATTTTTGTACCATCACATCCCTCTGCCATGACTTGGAAGGTTAGCTCAATGATAGCTCCTTTAGGGGGGCTGGGGATATAGCCCCTTGCTAGGGACCTTGCTCACTGTGCACTAGGCCCTGGGTTCAGTCTATAGTCCTTAAAAGAAATGATGCGACAGTTTCTTCAGATGATTTTCAACATGTAGGCCTGGAGATTGTTATCTGTCGCTGTAGACTAGACAGCTGCCTCTGAAGCTCATCACAGAATATTCATCCTCTGTAGAGCACTGTGTGTGTGTGTGTGTGTGTGTGTGTGTACCAGCTTCTCATAGAGACCAGGAGAGGATGGTGGTAGGTCCTCTGGAGCTGCTGTTACAGTTGGGATCCACCTAACGTGGGTGCTGGGAACCAAACGGCTCCTCTGCAATAACTATGTGCATTCTTAACCACTGAGCCATCTCTCTAGATCCATCTCAAAAGCCTAAATTTGTCATCTCGACACTGATTTCTTTTACTTTTACTTTCTCTTTCAGCTTTATCTTACTCCTCCATAGTTACATTTCTCCTGCTTTTTTTTTTAATGATTGACTCAGTTTTACCTCTCAGGACCTTTGGACATGCCATCCATCACCGAGCTCTGACATTGTCCCTCTCGTCCAGTCGCTTCCCCGAGACCCATGCATCTCCTAGGTCTACTAGACTCCTTTGAAATGCTGCCTGCTCGAATAAGGTTTCCTTGATCCTCACATGAGACACGGTCTCCTTATTTTTGTTTTGTTTTATAATTTTTCCACACTCTTGATGTTGCACACATGCCCATTTGACGGTTGTCAACTCACTGGGGACACGGAGTAGTTTGACGTTTGATGTGTAAGTTTGTAGAAAAGAAAAAAAGAAAACCAAATGAATGGACTTCCCTGAGCCTTGACCTGCTCCTACAGGAGGCTTGTGATCTTTCCCCTGCATGCTCTCAAAATTAGGGGATCAAACAGATCTCTGGACAGTGCGAACTGAGTCCTAAAGTTAGAGGTTGTTTTAAATTTTAAAGGCACCTCAGAATTTCTTATGAAACAAGATCCCAAATGGTGACAAAGATCAGGGCAAGAAGTTTAGACAGAAGTTGGTTTATACTGAAGCTACGCTGTGGGGAAAAAAGCAGACATTTTAGGAAGGCTTGAAGAGGAAAAAAAATGAAAGTTAAAATAACACATAACAAACATGAAGTTGGCATATATCCGTGAGCGAGTCTGTCAGTTAATTCAGTAAATATTTATTTCCTTTTGACACATTCACTGTGTTCTTTTGGGGTTTTGTGGAGGGGCTTAGTAATGAGCTGTTTATTATGATCTGCCGCAAACCAGTGCAATGCAAAACTCAGCCACCTACTTAAGGCAGAATAAATAAGTTCTCATTGTCACAGCCTCCACCCACCTGAGCTCTACTCCCAGGCAAGCCTTGCCAACGACACTTGAAAACCACCAATTTACTGCAAGCGCCTTATGGTATTCACATGGAAGACAGATCTACTGACTCGTTAAAGCACACTAATTATTCCAAATTTTCAAAGTGAGAACATATGGGAGCTGTTTTCTTCGGTGATGTTTCGACTTCAAAAACAAAGTGAATACAACTGCACAAGCGTTTTCCATAATCTATATCCCTTGGAAATGGTATTCAAACATCACCAAACTCGCTAACATTAAACACTTTGCTGTCCTCTTGTCAAAGGCAGTCTGAAAGTCAATATCTCTTCTCATACCTTTTTATTTCCACTGCCCCTTCTCCCACGGAGCTGTGACTATACCACCAAGGTGAAGGTTGCTAAACTGAAAGGGCTGTATTCTGATCATTCAGTTGGTTGTTGGGTCAACAAATTGCAAGCAGTTACTATGAGGATTTTAAAATTTTTGGTTTGTTTGTTTTGCTTCCCCCAATGGAGTAGATGCCTTGCTCCTATGAGGATGCCACCTTCAAAGGCACATCACTCGTCCACCGTGTATGTAGTCTTCACGACCCCAGCCTGAGGAGTGACCACCTTGAAGGATGTGGGACCAGTTCAGCCAGGAAGACTCTTGTGCCTTTATTCCTGTAACAGAAATGAACCATTGACTCCTTGATGGAAAGGCCTCAGCATCTGGGACCCAAAGTCAACTCAGCGGAATGTACCGTTATTCCGGGAAGAACCCAGTTCCTGAAGAAATCAACACCCAGCTGCCTGAAAACTAAGCCAGGTCACAAAGGACTGTAGAGTTGAGGTCATTCAGTGATGATAATATTTATCTAGATTTCAGCCATTACATTATTGATGAGAGTTTTATTCTCTTGACTTTCTGTGGACATGACCTTTGTTCTTGCTAGTTTGCCTGGAAACAAAACTGAGAACTTATCCAAGACAGAATGCATAGAGAAGGAGAAAGCTGATATATATTTTTGTTTTGACTTGCAAAAAAAATAGAGTGGGCCTTAAGGCGAAGGTCCTGGAAACCAGACTCTAGTCTCAAGAGTAAGTTTTCCCAATCTTTATTTCTCTTTTTTTGGCCTATGACTGACCAAGGCCGTGGAATCTGAAAGAAAAAAATCCTCTTTCTTCGAGTCTCTAGGGATAGGATGTCACTTATTCCAGGAAGGATTATGTTCTACCTTCCTTTCTGTTGTTGTGATGAAGGACTCTGATCCAAAGTCACCTAGTGGAAAAAAGGTTTACAGGTTTAATTCATCACTAAGGCAATCCAAGCAAGAACTTGAAGCAGAAATCAAAGAGGAAAGCTGATTGCTGACTCGCTCACAGACCCATGCTTGGCCAACTTTTTCTATAGCTCAGGACCACCTGCCCCAAAGTGGAACTGTCTCCAGTTGGCTGGGACCTCCCATCTCAGTGAGCAACTAACATCCCCACCCCTGCCTCAGCCATGCTCACAAGTCAGTCTGGTCTGTGGGATTCTTCAGGTGACATCCCCTTCTCTAGTTGTGCTGAGAGGACAGTTAAAGTTCAACTAGGACAGACTACCAGCGTTGTTCCAGTGCAAATTGTGTACCCCAAACATAGTGAGGTCGTCACGTTCAGTAACTGTGAAACGGGGTCTGGGAATGGAACCGGTCACCAAGCAGAGTCCGAAAGTTGTCTTCCCAGAAGCACAGCAATGTGGCAGCATAGATGTGCAAGAACAATAGAGCTCGAGTGTGGACATGAGAAGAACAGCAAGCATTGCTCACAGACACCAGCCACTAGAAGAGGCGAGGAGGCAATCACCGCCACGGATCTCAGACAGAGTGCAACCTTCAGATTCGTCGATTTTGGACTTTGAGCAATGTGATGCTGATGATGGTGGTGGCACTGGTAATGACGGAGGAGGAGAAAATGGTAGAAGCATGGGACCCAGTTTAAGGAATTGCTGAGAATCCCTTAAGAATTCGATGAAAGTGGTTTGAAAACACCAAAAGAATAAGACAGGAAGAAAGCAAGAGGCACAACACTGTCCTTGCTGGGCCCCTTTCTGTGAAAGGAAAGTCATCAGGTAAGCACAGGACACCACAGCCTGGGATGGCAGTAGAGGTCTGTAGCCAGGCCTGCAGAGCACATGAGAGGCGACCAAGTCACATGTCACCCTGGGAAGGTACACACGCTGGTGCTTTGTATCTGGGAAAGGTTACACAGAAGCATATCATTCCTCAGGTTCCCCCCTCGGCTCCTCTTTGTCCTTCCAAAGACTAGGACATGCTCCTGTCAGTGGTGTTCAGATCAAAATTCTGCATTTATATCACAGCTCCCATCTCTGTTCTTGTTTATCTCCTCTTTTGAAGATTTGTTTAGAAAAGGAAGCAATCAACTGATTTTCCAGTAAGGTAGCCATTGTACAAATTGGTTAGGCAATAATTACTTTCCTTAACATCACAATTGTTTGTGGCTCAGCTGTTCACTGAATCGCTCAAGCTTGATTCCGCAGAGGTTTGCATCTCTCTTAAGCGGACTGTGCTAACTCATTCGTCAGTTTGGTAAGCACACTGTCTGACATTCTAGAACCAGCGTCCTGCCTGCTCTGTTTATTGGAGGGGTAAGTAAAAGTAATGTTTACTAAGCGTTGGTCACCTTTCTAGGACTCTGAGATTTAATTATAGGTAACATGCAATTGGAACCTGTCCTCACTGTGTTTGCATAATCTACTATTGGGGAAGGATGTAAACTAAATATTTATCCAGCCAAGCATCTACTTCAAGTACATGGAATGAAATAAAGTGCAGGGATACCTTGGAGATTAGAAGAGGGGATCCAGCCTAATCTGGGGAGTGGGTCTAGAGAGTCTCATGACAAGTGATATTAGATGAAAGACCTGACTTGTGAGCAAGAGGTACCCCAGTGGAGGTGGGTAGAGAGAGTGGTGGGAGTCGGTAGCAGGAACCTTGCACACACCCTGAGTCAGGAAGCAAGCAAAGAAAGAAACTGAGATAGGATGGGAGGGGAAAATATGGGGGAAAGCTATCTAATGTGAGGCTGCAAATGATCCAAGTGCCAAATGAGGCAGGAACAGTTCACATTTGAGAATTTGAGAAGCAACAGAAACACTTTGCAGAGACGTCAAATGGTGACTCTTGAGAGCTCTAGTGTAGATCACATGACCTCACAGTGACAAGACTGCATGTTAACGTGACATGTTATCATTGTGTCAATGGTCCTAGGCTGGAGGTACACACACGTTATCCAGAAAGACTGTGTCTCACAGCCCCCTCAATAAGTCGCCTGAATCATGTGTAAAAGAATTCACCAGAAGGATGGAACTCAAACTTATAAGAATAGCTCTAAGTTAAGTCACCTGAGAAAAGCATGGATGCTTTTCATTTTCTTTCTTTCTCTCCTAGGGCTAAAACATAGGTACAGAATTTGTGAGTTCATTTCAATACAGCAAACAAAAGCCCTATGCCTTGGGGCAGATGCAGCTACAGCACAGTTAAATCAAATGTCAACCACCTGCAAACTTAGTCACATGATGACCAGTATTCCTCTAGACCAAGGCAATAACTCACATTTCATAGCAGTCAGAAGGTAAATATTTGAATGTATATTTTATTTTAATGATCAGGCATGAAAAATAGTGTTAGAATATGAGTAGTGTCATATTTTAATCTAATATGTTTCCTTCTAATATTATAACTTCAAAATTTCTATGGAAATTCATGAATTTGAGGCCAAGGTAGCATGTAGAATATTATGCTTTTATTATGAGAATATCACACTGTTTCATTATTGCATCACAAATTTTATTTAATAAGAGGCCGATTGAAGAAAAGATACAAATAGCTTCTGTGCACTCTGTAGGTGCTCATGTTGCCCATGAAAATGAACGTGCTGCTATGGGTAGCTGGTTCAGCACTGAGATCCTTGTCTGTGGCGAGCATTGAGCCTAACAGCTTGGTGGGCCATTTCTCCCAGTGTTCACTGATTACTGGTGACAAGTGGCAAACGAAGATATCCTAGCAGCTCTAAGGAGTTCTGGAGTTATCCCCGGGGTGAGGTATTTATCTTCAAATTTAAACTCTTTAAAACCAAAATTTTAAAACAAAAACAAAAAACAAAGAGTGCTTGTGAAGAAGTGTGGGTATGTGTTCACACCAACTTCCAGTTGTTAAATAAAACTGTGAGATTCACGTTCATCTTTAAGAGAAAGCATCTATGCTGGACAGAAGCAAATATGTGAATGTTTCACAGACACCTGTACCAATAAACTTCTGAGATGTCCAGATCAATAAGGTATGGAACATTCCAGAAGCCTTACCTTCTAAAGGGTCATGCTTGAAAGTTAAATGCCAATCACAAGCGTGAGTGACAGACAAGGATAATCACATTCTAATATCCCGAATATGTGAACATAAAGACCTTGCATAACAAAATAAATTTTTTCACGTGTGATTGGATTAAAGATTCTGAGACAGGAAGGTATCCATGATTGATCGGGTTGGATCGTGAGAGAGAGACAGGAGGGTCACATACAAAGGAGAAGCTGCGGCCATAGAAACATAGGTGGGGCGCTATAGCTATAAAATCTGCACAAAGCATGTAACAGGGCATTCAATTCAAAAGTGTGCAGCCAAGCCAGAACTTTGATATGCAAGTTGCATAAAATGCCTGCTGGGACAGCAGCCAGTGAACACACCATTCCAAAAGGGCAGCCATGAAGGTTGCCATTCAAAAAGCTTTAAAGGTCAGAGATTCCCAAGACCTTTGAAAGTCACATTACGATACAAGCGCCCCAAGTGCAAGACATGGAAAATTGAATTTAATGTTTGCCCTCTGGTTTTCACTGTTGTTTTTGTCTTGTCCTTCCTATTCACGGTTGTATTCCTTCCCATGGAATGGGAATGTTGCTTTGTATGCCATGCCCTGTGACTTTTTGTAATGTCATTCATATACCATGTTAAGATTACTTTCAAACTCTTTAGTAACTTCTTTTTAAAAAAAAATCCATAGAGAACAAAGCTGGGTTTAGTTTGAGTTACCTGGAAGATGTTGATTGAATTTTTGAGTGATGCTGTGTCACTAGGATTTTGGAAATGTTTGGCGAGTGTCAGAAAGAATTTTGCATTGTAAGATGTAGTACCTAAGGGTGGAGTGCTGTTGTTTGCATGTACAGCAAAGGCCCATGTATTGGAGACTTGGAATCCAGTCTACAGAACTGGAAAAAGAAATTAGGTTATGTAGAGTGTGCTCCTCACAGCTGTGGAGTGAGAAACGCCCTCCCCCCCCACCCCGCCGTGGGCTTGCATTTTTGAACAATTGGTCCCTGATTGGTGGTGCTATTTGGGAAGGTTGTGGAACCTTTGAGAGGCGGGGCCTTTCTGGGGGTAAGCATGACAGTGGAATGGACTTTTCACTGTCAACGGCCTTGCCCCACTTCTAGTTCACATTCTCTTCCTTTCTGTGGTTAAGATGTTCTCTCTCCCCGCCTTCTGCTCAGACCACCTGCTGCTACGCCTTTCTTGTCATGATGGGCTCTACTACTGAAATCATGAGTGCAAACAAACTCTTTCTTTCTTAAGTTGCCTTTGATCATGATATTCTATCACTACAGTGGAAAGATAATACAATGGGATTTTGGGGGCTATGAACTCTTTCTTTTTTTCTCTTCCCAGAATCCCTGACAGGAGCTTCCTCTGCTATGTGCAGTTAACATGACATACTACCTTGCCCTAAGCCCGAAAACAATAGGACGACCAATCCATCAAACACTGAAACCCTCAAATCTGTGAACAAAAATAAACCTTCTATCTTGTGAATTATGGATCTCAAAGATTTATTTCAGTAATAGAAAGATAAGACAAAGGATATTTAACCAATGACAATTAATACAATTTTCTATGTAATTATTTTCATATGATTATCATAGGAGCTTTACCTATAGCATAATCAAGACAGAACATAACCCTCATGTCAATCAACAACTAAGTAGATGAACTAATAATTAAAGTATGCCCATTAAATGGATGGAATAATATTTGATCCCATATAATAACCAACTTCTATTATCCGAAATGATAAAGTGAAGTCTCAAAAGCACTGCTCTGAATAAAAAATGCTAGACATAGAGAATGCATCCTATTTTGTTTCTTTCTGAAGAAATTCTCTAATAATCAAAACTGAATGTGAATCTCTGTTCAGAGAGACCATATCAATGGCTGCCTATGACCAAGGGTGCTGGTGGGTATTGAATTGAGAGGGACAAGGAACTTGGAGGATTTGTAGTTGTTTTATTCTGAGTGCAGTGGCTGTTTGATGGGTGAATATGTTTGCCAAAACCCATTTAACTGGGTACATTTTAATTATGCAAATTATACTGTAATCAAGTGGCTTACATTTTTTAAACGCCAAAAGTTTACGCATACAGTGTAGTGGTAATAAAATTAAAACCATTTCTGGGACAATAAATTTAGACTGGGTTGCAGTATTATATCAGAAAGCCAGAGAACTGTAAGGCAATAATAGCAGGTCTTGTCAAATTTCACCAGAGAAGGCAAGAACCAGCTTTCTACTGGCCAAAGACAGGAAAAATTTAATATCAAAGGGATGATAGTCACAGTTGGTTGGAACACAGTCAGTATTTAAGAACCGGTGGTCCTGTGGTTTGAAGATGGTCTCTCCTTGGAAACTCAGATTGAAACTTAATGCTGACTATGAGGTAGAAAGAAGTAAGATCAGCTGAAAACTTTAAAGGACCCTGTCTACATGCGTGGTCGTGTGGTCAGTGGAGTAATGAGTTATCCTGAAGTGCTCCTGCTATAATGTCTGCGTGTCCCCATGCCATCCCTTGGGATTTTACAAAGAAGGTGATCACCAGAAGAAAGCCTTTGACTTATACCAGAATGTGGACCAAATAAGCTTCCTTTCTCTGTGTCTTTCTCAGAACATGGTCATTTGTTCTTGGATAAAAGAATATGAACTATGAAGAATGAATGTTGAAAGAAAAGGGAACCAAAGGTGGAGAAAGACAAAAACATGGAAGAAAGAAAAAAGGAAATGACCTTACTATCAGGGATGTAACTAGACACTTAATTACCAACTGTTTTGTCTACACATTAGAATTAAACATCTATGTTGTAGTTCTTGTCCAAAGTGTGTGGCACAGAAAACAAGTAACTCATGGTGGTTAAAAAAAAAAAAACCACTAAGAAAATTAATTTCCATTTTTTTTTTTACAGAATAATGCTAACTAACAAATACAGAATGTACCATGAATTAGAAAATTCTTTTCAAAGCTATGTTTGAAAATAATTGGCTGGGAATACTCTTAAAAAGACAATAGACTACTGAGACTGGGTTGTTCTATCTGAATCTACAGCTGAAATTTAGCATGGCATGGGGCAGCAGAGGAAAATGTGCCCTGATAAAATAGAAATACGCCACAAAGCAAATTGCAGTGTATTTGCCCTGAAGGCTGAGCCTGAGTCACAGTTAATGCACGGCTCCAACTTCTGTGCATGTGAAACATAGAGGGAGATAGAAATGTGTCTCCCGATACACTCAGAATCAAACACAACCAAACTGTGAGGAACCATAGGAAAATCTACAGCAGTGCTATGAGCAAAGCAGAGGGGTTATATAACCCTAGGAACATGTGAGCCCAAAGCTGGGTCAGGAGTAGGAAATGATCATTCACGATAACCAGCCCAGAAATTATGAAATAGCCATGGCTTCATATGAAAAATCAGTGCCCATGATAATTAAATAAAATTATATGAAAATTACTGCAGCTGTTGCTTCAATATTATAAACACTATTATAAGTGATACAAATGCATATGGTTAAAGTACTAAGGAATGTCTCAGGGATCAAAGACTGTCTTTCTAATTATGACCTAGGAAAGGTTTACTGGTTAAAGCCCAAAGACAAAATCCCAGGCGGAAAGGCTGGTAACTGAAGACTAAAAGCGTTCAGACTTAGATACAATTTTCAAAGAGTAAAGATCCAACACTCACCTGGGAGGAAGGCTCTCGACTTTCCCAGCAGACAAAGCTCAAGCCGTTTGCAGGCACTAGAGGCACTCCTGCCAGTCAGCAGCGCTCGCAAGGAAGAGAGGCAAAAACGAAAAATAAATTCGTGACAAAGTACAGGTACAGGATTTAATGCTAAGGCAAGCATTCATCTTCATAATGTGAAAATCAAAATGATGACATGCAAATAAATATAATGATAATGTGCATAATGGTAAGCAAACATAAAGGAATTACTATTAATAACTCTACACCTGTATAAGGTAAAACTATTAAGGTCCTAATGGAAAAAAAATAGCAAGAACTTCTTAAGCTTAATCTATACTTTATATTTTATATTATGAGAACTCAAATGTGTGTCTTAGACAAGCATAGCACATAACACCAAAAACAATAACATTATATTACAAGAACTATAGAGAATTACTAAATAATAATCACGTTTTACTAAATGTACTTCAAAGTAACTAAAAGATTATAGGTGAATAAAAACCAATATTTAGTCTTTATTGCATGTTAGAGGTAACTTAAACCTATTATAAACCTTTATTGAATTGTCACACAAGTATATAAAATCATTATATGTGAATCAAAAATGAAAACAAATACAAAGTTTGAGCACTTGACATGTGATTCACAACCCGTACTGTACCCTTGTGCTGGAGTCACAGGTCATTGGGATGTCTTTAGAACTGTAAGATCCCATTAAAAAGGTTTCTCTTGCAAAATGTCCTCCCTCAAGAAACAAGAAGTGTATAGACTTAAACATTTGCTTCACGTGTATGACAGACAAAATTCTCAAACAATACCTAAATCCTTTGCCCCAGGAGTATACACCTTTACTCACTTTACGCAATCAAACACTATCATAGGTAGTTCTTGTCAACTGGACACACACCTACACATTCCTAGAAGAGGAAATTTTAAATGAAGGATTGCCTAAAACAGTCTGGCCTATAGACAAGTCTGAGGGTCATTTTTATTATTGCTGATTGGTGTAGGAGAACCTAGCCCACTGGGGGCAGTGATACCCCAGGGAAGCTAGTCTTGGGTTATACGAGAGCAGGCTGAGCAATCAGCAGGGAACAAGCCAGTAAGCAGCATTTCCCAAGGCTTTGCTTCAGATCCCGTCTCCAGGTTCCTGCCCTGTCTTCTCTAGATGATGTACTCTGACCTTTTGGTTATTGAAAAGCCAAATAACCCTTTTCCTCCTTGAGTTGGTTTGGGCCATGGTGTTTATCAAAGCAGTAGGAAGTCAAACGAGAACAAAAGCTAATCTAAGTGTTCCCATCAAAGAATTTTGCAAATGTTGTAAGATCCAAATTCTGATGTTTATCTGAGGGAGCTTAGCCAGTGAGGACTGGCCCAATCTCCCATGAGCCCTTTAATACTGCCCATGGTTCAGACACAGGAAACTAGAGACTTTGAAGACCAGAATCTAGTTGCTGACTTGGAGATGGGAGAGACCTCTGGTGAGGAATGAAGTTTAGAGGCAGAAGCCATTGTTTTATAAATGTTCACGGCATCCTTTGCCTGCCCTTTTCCTTCTCATGGGCTCCAACACTAACAAGATCAACCACTAGGATTTTTCGTAACAGAAAGTGTCAAGTTTCCAAAAATTGATCCATGATGGATACCCAGTAAGAAAATGAGAAATCTTATCTTCAATAATGAGAAACCGAATTTCACCAGCAGACACTGAGCTTGAGAGCAGATATTTCCCCAGAGCCTGCATCAAGGCTGGAACCTGACCAGTACTGTGGGTTCAACACTGTGGTACCCGGAGCGAAGAGTCAAGTGTCCTGCCAGAAATTTGACCTAAAAAAAAAATGAGCAAGAAATCAGGAAAGTTTTCATCCTGAGTTCACAGTATTTGCCATACTCCTGCCAGTCAAAATATGAGCATGAGGAGGGAAGGTCAGTCATGAGTAGACCCAGCAGAAAGATAGGGCGACCTGAGGAGTAAAGGGGACTGCTCAGGCCTCTCATGGTGGCTGTGTCCCTCGGAGATCCAGGAATGGGGTGTAAGTGTTCTGTACTAAAATGTGATTGAAGGTGCTTGCCTTTGACTCCAGACAAGAGGCTTCTGTTCACTTAACCCTGCTCTCAACAAAGGCCTGGCCCAGCTTTCAGTTGGATGTTCTGCAATGCAGGTTTCCTTCTCTGTGACAAGAGGCTTGCTTGTCCTGGGTGTCACCCACTAAGTAAACAGTCACTAACAGATCTATTTACCACCAGATAATGTGATAGCTCCAACGGCGGAAAATTGGTGAACCCCGTGTGATGGTCGATGCTAATTGTCAATCTGACAAGATCTACAGTCACCAAAGAGATGAAGCTGACGTGCTGGCTGCAGGAGAGTCTCTGGATTGGGTGAACTGAAATAGAAAGAAGATGTGGGATTCCCCTCTGTATGCTGTGAACATCATTGGTTAATAAAAGAATTGCTTTGGGCCTACAAGGGGAATAGAGCTAAGTGCGGGGGGGGGAGAACTAAACTGAATGCTGGGAGAAAGAAGGGCTGAGTCAGAAAGAAGCCTTGGAGCTGCCCAAGACAGATGCTGGGAACTTTACCAGCATGTAAGCCACAGCCACATGGCGATATACAGAGTAATAGAAATGGATTAAATTAATAAAAGAGTTATCCAATAAGAAGCTAGAGCTAATGGACCAATTTTATTAATACAGTTTCTGTGTGATTATTTTGGTGCTAAGCAGCTGGGGACAAACAAGCCACCTGCTGCTACAGAAAGACCTACACTAAACATGAGTAGTGTCATCATTTACTGGACTAGGGTCCTGGACTATGGAGGGGGGCACCAGTTGAGGGCAGGATTCATCTACCTCTGCTTCCCTGCTACATCAACAATGTGACCAGTCACCTCATACTCCTGCAGTCATGTATTTCGACTTCCTACCTTGATAAACTCTTCCTAAAGCTGTTTTAGTCATGTCTGTCCGCCATAGGAGAGGTAAATACTATGCTCAGGCAGCAGTGATGTATAGACAATGAGGGAGCGATACTAAGGAAAGGAAAGAACACACCGTCCCTCAGTATCAGAAGGCAGGCAGGATTCCTGGAACTCTTATCTGGCACGATCATGTGATCTTTTAATCAGTCCAGACAAAACTGGACACTCCCCCCATTCACCTACACTTGGGAGACACCCACCTTCCAAAGAGCCTCGGGACTCTGTGACCTGTCCCTTCTCACTCTGCGCACTATTGGACACTTACTATCTTCCTTTTTTTCAATGCTTTCATTTATTATTTTTTACATCCCAACTCGTTTCTCCTCCCTCCTCTCCGCCTAGTCTCCCTCACCTTACCTCTGCCCACTTTCCCCCTCCTTCCACTCCCATACACTACTGTTTCTCTCTGAAAAAAAGAACAGGACTCAGCCAGGTGGTAGTGGCACAAGCCTTTAATCCCAGCACTGGGGAGGCAGAGGCAGAGGCAGGTGGATTTCTGTGAGTTCAAGGACAGCCTGGTCTACAAGAGCTAGTTTCTAGGACAGGCTCCAAAGCTCCAAAGAAATCCTGTCTCGAAAAACCAAAAAAAAAGAAAGAAAGAAAGAAAGAAAGAAAGAAAGAAAGAAAGAAAGAAAGAAAGAAAGAATAGTACTTCCATGGATACCAACCAAATATGGCCAATCAAGTTGTAGACTAGGCACCTCCTCTTTTATTAAGACTGGATGAGGAAACCCAGCATGAGGAGTAGGGTCCCAAAAGCAGGCAAAAGAAACAGAGATAGCACCTCTTCCCATTGTTAGGAGTCCCACAAAAAGACCAAGCTACACAACTGTCATATATATATGCAGAGGGCCTATGTCAGTTCCATGCAGGCTCCCTGGTTGTCAGTTCAGTCTCTGTGGGCCTCTATGAGCCCAGTGACTATTCTGCTAGCCCTATTGTCTTCAGAAAGGCTTCATCCAGTGTGTGTGTGTGTGTGTGTGTGTGTGTGTGTGTGTGTGTGTGTGTGTGTTCAGGCAGTTATCTGTCAAAGCCAGAAGAAGGCATCAGCTCCCCTCAAGCTGAGTTGTAGGCTTCTGTGAGACACTTAGTTTGAATGTGAGGAACCAAACCCTGATCATCTATAAGGGCAGCAAGCCCTCTTGCCTGTGAGGCATCCCTCAGCACCCTTCTGACCTTCCCGACTTAACTCTTATATAGTGTGCATAACCTCCTGACATGCTGAGGGGTGTTTTATGGTTTTCATGAGGACAAAAAGAAACCACTGAACCTTCAGCTAGACAACAAATTCTTGGCATGGGCTATTTCCGTGTATTTTCTTCCCTGATATGTCCCCCGTGCCTGTGTCTCTGCCTGTTACCAGATAGGCACTCAGTTTATTTACTAAATGAATACATAAATGGGCTATTTTTCTAGTATTTTATATGAGGGTTTATTTTTGCTCCTCTGTCCATAAAGAAATAAGCCCTGGAATAAAGCAAAATGACATTGAATTTGCAAGAGTCACTTCAGAAGAATAGCTGCCAAAACAGAGCCAAAGAATTTATGAAAAAAAGCTGATTTTAGTGAGGAAGTCTGGGGCTAGGTTTTATAAAAATGGGGTTCATAATGAAGAAATTAGTTTTATTTGCTCAGTTAAAGTCATATCTTATTTCATATAGAACTGGGCCATTACCATAGTTTCTTAATATAAATTAGCTACTGACTAGCTTAAACAGTGATAATATGTGTCTATATTTCTATGCATAGAAAAATTTATTTATCCTCTTTTGGTACCCTCTTTAAAATTACAAGGCAAATACCTAGACTATTTAGGAAAAAATTCTAGATTTCATGCAATTTAATCTATGCCCTAGTGAATCTTACCTGCTTTTGAAAACACTGAGTACTGGTAAAACGCAAACACGGGTTTATTTTTAGGTATACAAGGATAAATTTGACCTTGAGTGGCTTATTTCCCATTGGCAGCAGAACAAGGTTTCTACGGTAAATAGTGCTTAAAACGCGAGGGTGTGGGGGGATTTGTCATACAAATAGCCTGCACGTTTACTTAAAAACCAAACTCATAACACATGCAGTGACCTGGGGAGAAGTTCAGTAGATAAAGCATTCACTGTGCACGTGTAAGGACTGCAGCACGGATCTTCAGCCCAAATACGGGGTAGACATGGCAGACCACGTGTAATCCCTGCAACCCCTGGGGTAGGAGGCAGTCGAAGAAACTATGCACAGAGCAAGCTGGCCAGCCAGTCTAGCAGAAGTAGCAGCTCGGGGATTAGTGAAACACTTGCCTAAGTATGTGAGGTAGAGAATAAAAGAACACACACACCACACACACACACACACACACACACACACACACACACAGAACCCCTAAATGTGTGAAGGGGTATCCTCTGCTCTTTAAATTGCTTTCACTGCTTTTAAATCTTTAGTCACATTATTTCCTTATTTCATCCACCAGCTCATTAGACTAAAGCAGAAAGAATAGAATATTTTTGTGACATACTTTCCAGCCATCGGTTTCAAGAGTGTGGTTAAGGAGACCCCAGTAACTTACCATGAAGCTCACTGGCCCCAGTGTTCATCTCATAATTATCTTCTCTCTTATAAATTAATTATCTTTCCTGGAAATGGAAGGAATAACAGTGTGGGCACTGGCTGACCTCCTGGATGTTTGATGGGTTCATTGTTAAATTGCATATAATTGCTTCCAAATGTCCCCCCAGATTTTACAGCAGTGACCTGAACACATCAGTAGTGTTCTCCAATCACATAGAGATGTGCTTTTGAAGCCTGATTCTCAGGTGATAGTTGTCACACATGGTGTTGTGGCTTCTATTTCACTGTCAAGTGATTGATTCGGGATATTTAGCTATCCATTAGCACCAGCGTTCATCTTTCCTTTATGGCATATACACTCAGTAAAACGATAGATTGGCTATTGCCACATTATCCGTCAGCACCAACGCTCACCGTTTCTTTGTTCAGAGAACATTCAAAACCATCCCTTCTAGCTATTTTATTTATACGCTATGATATTCTACTACTAGAGTAGCCTGCCACTAGCCAAACATTTACTTGAATTGTTATGATGACACTTTAATATCAAAGGTCACACCACAATCAACCCCAGGAGCAGTTACCATGTTCAGCTGAAAGGTGATGATGACTTTTTCCAAGTAATTAAACCCATAAACCTAGGCCAGCTGCCTGCAGGACAGAAGGGGTGTAGTGTTTTGTACGCTAGCATCACCTCATGGTGAAAAAGGAACAATCAATTAAAAACTTTTCCTTGATTAAGAATTACTGTGTGTGCTTCAAGGGCACAGGTATGAAATGAGGTCGCTGTTAAGCCTGAGGAAAGATGTCTCAGAAATCCATGGGACAAAAGATGTTGAGCTCTTTTAGAATGCACAGATAGTTTGAAATGTCTAAAAGAGGGACCAGTCAGAAGAATATCAGGATGTAGGGTCTGGGTCACACACGGATCCTTGCTGAATGTTCACTAAAGTACGGGGTCTTACCGCATATCTATCTGGCTTTTGCAAGCCTGGGACTCTGCGGGTTCAACTCTTACTCAGAGGCCTCAGGAGAGACTACCCAGAGGAAAGTGTTAAGGAAATAGGTGTGTGGAAGGCTTTGATAGGGAGGAGGAAAAGTGACTGGAGGTGCAGTGAGATACGGTGGTCAGGAGTGGACAAGAAGGAACTTAGCTTCCCAAAGAGAAGCAGGAAAGTTTAACCAGCTGAGCCCTCCTGGAGGAAGACGGGAGCAGAAGGCACATGCGCAGTGCAGGGAAAGGCTGTTTTAGGCATGCAACATTTTATTGGATAAAAAACAAATTTCCCGATCTCTGGAGTCTCCTGAAAGCATGCTTGATTCAGAAATATAGAGCTTCCATAGAGCTTCAGTTTGGGAATCGCGGAAGACTTGGAGGCTCCAACTGAAAGAAATGCAAGGGCAGTAGACAGAGCCTTTTCTAGAATCCCAGAGCCAGGAGGAAATTTGGACAGAAGGCAACAAGCATATTGTGTGGAGCAGAAGTGCCTTATGCTTGTGGGTGGGACAGAGGCCATGGTAAAGAAGAGAGAAAAGGTGTGAGAAAGACAAGAGACAGAACAAGAGGGATGTGAGGGACATGGAAGAAGATGGGGGGAGAGAAACTGGAGGAAGAAAGCGGGAAAAGGGAGATGACAGAAGAGGGAAAAGGAGAGTATGAAGGAGAGAAGAAAAATGGAGAGAAGAGAGATGAAGGGGAGAGAGAGACTGGGAAATGCACGCCTCCCTCTCAAGGTGGCTGCAGGACTACAGAAACAAGAACTTCAAAGCAGAAACAGGTTGGCGTTGACGGGTGAGAAGGCACTGAAAGGCATTTCAAACAAATGTACAGATAAGGGCTCGTGCCATGTAAATGTCTGAACTTTGAAGAATAATTGCTAGCCTTTATCAAGCACTGCCATGGGCTGACTGGCTCGGCTCTGCTGCACCTCTGTAAGCTCCTGTGGTAATTCCCACAACATTCTGATAAGGCAAGAACCACTTGGAGTCCTTTCTTCTGAGATGAAGAAATTCAGATGAAACTTGGAACAAGAAACATGCTCAAAGCCACAGCTCCTGAGAGAGCTGGACTCAAACCCACAGAGTCTGGCTTCAAGGACTGGTACCCTAACTACAATGATGTAAATAGGTCAAGGGGAGGAGGGCAGTGATGCTGGATATGAACGCATGCAGCAAGTATTAACCCGACCAGCAGAACAACTGACAAGATTCACTGAGTATTCAAGAGTACCAGCATAATCCGACGCTTCAGAAGATTTAGACTAAGATGGTCTCTTCTTGGTATGGCTGGTGTGGTGGGCAGATCAGTCTAATTCTATCCTCCTTATCCTTCCAAGTGGTCATGTGATATCATTCCAGCCAAAAGCAGTCAAGCAAAAGCAAGTTTCAATCTAATCTGTAGTATCTTATTATTAGTTTATTTTAAAGTATTCCAGTGATTAAATTAGATATCTTTGAGCCATGCAACATAATTGATAAAGGTGTGTATTGCATACAGGGGGTTATGGGGACATGTTGATCAAAGCAGGAGACTTCTAGTACCTTCCAGGAAAGCTGAAATTCACCTAAGAAAACAGGAAAATCATCTTATATATCCTTTCAAGTATTATTTTCTTTACTTCTTACTTCCTGGAGTACAAGTGTACTGGCCAGAGAAGCAACAGCCCTTTGGGTCTCATAAGGAAACAAAAGAACCATTAAAAAGATTTGAGTCCTTGACCACATCCCGCAGAAGCATCCCTCAGCCTGCTCAGCCACTTGTGTGTGTCTCTGTATTAGGGCATGGAATAAAAGTGTCACTGGAGAAAGCAAGTACACAGAAGTGTGGATTCTTCCGCGGACCTTGATGTTCAAGAAGAGAGAGAGTTCCTCAACTCCAATCCATCGGGGCCTCTGGCTTTTGCTTCTTCCAGCTGCCCCTGGCTAGCTCACTTCTGGAGTATTTTCTCTCCTGCCCTGTGAAGAGTTCCGTTTCCAACACTGTGCCTCATCTGAAATGCTTGAGGTAAGCCCCTGTCGTTGTCCAAGCCATACGTTGAGGATGGTAGCTCTTTTTATTTTCTTTCTCACCTCCACAATTTTAATTTCTGTCAGGGAAACATGGTCTCTGGCAAAAAATAAATAAAAATAATAACTTCATCTGTATAAATAGTTAGGAAACAGCATGTTTTAAATTTCTGATTTGAGCAGGTCATTATGTTTTCCTCTTATTTTCTTTTAATTTTTTTTCAAATAGTAAATGATGAGAAAATGACTGGAATTATGATTGTTAAGATTAGAAGCAATGCTATGAGCTAGTGGCTATTAAACTAGGGTCCCCTGGATTAGTAGAGTAGATATCACCTGATGAGAAGTCATATTCTCAGGTCCGTCCCCCCATTCACTGGATCACAAACTCCATCTGCCCAGCCACCTGCCATGTCTACATCTCCAGGGTAGCTCAAGGCGTGCTTTAATCTGACAGACCTTGCTGGGGCCCTAAGTGGCTCAACTCTCTCCCCTCCATTCACCCTAAGTGCAGTTACCCCTGCGATGCAAACTCCTCAGGTCAAGACCCGAGTCTTCAGCATCTCAACTCTGGTGTCAAACAATGAGGCTCACACAATGGAAGCAAAAGACAAGACACCAAATCCAATCTACTATCAGGAATGACAGGGGCAATGCTTTCTTTTCAAAACAAGTTCAAATAAAGATGATTCATTAATTTAATAAAATATGGTCACCCACAACCCTCACTGTGAGCTTGCTTTCCATAGTTTCAATTTTCCCACCTCAGCTGAAACTTAAAATATTGAATGATAAGTTTAATAACTGTTTATGGTAAATAAACACTTCATAACTTTGAATTTGTGCACCAGTCTGACCAGCTTGATAAAGCCTCACATCACCCGTTCCTGCTTGGTTAAAAGGACAAGAATCGTCTCTATCAATGTACCCATATTATATACTCTATGACCCTAGAGAGCCACCCAGAGCTGTAAGTTATCAGACCAACTGTCACAGGGTCAGAGTGCTTGTGATCAAGTCTCTCTTACTCCCTTTTTAAAAAAAAATGACCTCAAAGTGCAAAAGTAGTGGTGTTAGCAGCTCAGATATAGAGAAAAGAAGGCACAATGTGAAATAAAAATTTGAACATTCTTAATGAGGAGAAAAGAACAATTACAGGGTTAGTCGCTATGCTTTATACTAAGAAGAAATCTGTGAAAGAGGAAAATGTGTATTCAATTTTCTGTCATAGTATGTGTGCTTCATTAACACAGACGTCATTGCATATATGTTAAGAATGAAACAGCACAGAGCACTTGGTTTGTGAACTTTCGGGCATCCACTGGAGTCTTCAAACAATCCTCCATGGACTAATGGAAGCTACTAGAATGAACTAATTTCTAAGTGTGAGTCAGAAATACTGCATATGAAACAATGTGCACTATTCTTAAGCACCATCATAATTTCTGTGTCATTTTTATTTTTATATTTTATATCGAAAAACATATAGAATATCCAGAGACAATACAGAAGTTTCAAATGAAGGACTTAGGAAGTTGTCAGCTTTCAAGTTGTTCTCAACACAAAAAGTTTTGGAATAATGTCCCCTCTCTGAGTGTGCCAACATGTGACTACCTCAGTGAACATTCTTAGGTGTCATAGTTTGAACCATACTCTGTGAATTTGTCACGGCTTGTTTCTTGTTCCCCATGTAAGACTTTTCCCCCACGTAAGACTTTTCCCTACTAATGCATGGGCCATGGGTCATTTTCACTGTTGCATCTTTACACGGTGAATGTGCCAATGTGTTTGTCTGTCTTGCCATTTGTGAGAATTTGAGCTGTTTCTTATTTTAGCATTATGAATGTTGTTGGGTATATCAATTATTGTCTCACAGCCATGCCTGCTTTTCATGCAGCCTGGACCTCTCCAGTGACCCCACAAACTGACCATGAAGCATATTATGGGATGACAACCACTCCATCTGCAATCAAAGAGCATTCACGTGATGACTGCCAACTTTTGATTCCAATGAACCGATTTTGGAAGCAGAACTTTTTAGACTATATTTAAGGATTAACGCCCATGTGAACTTTCTACATTGTATTTTGAAAAGTTTATTTCTGTATTTATTTACTTGTCTACCTCTTTCTCATATGGACCTTAATCCACCTGGGATTGCCATTCCATGGGAATTTGTTACTGGTCACTGTGAGTCCCAAGTTTTCTGCACAGTATTCACAGAAAGCCCTTCTGTTGTCTGTGGGTCTCCAACCCTAAATCTGCCAGTGCTAAGTCTCTTATAAGCACGTGACAAGCAGATGGAGGACAGAAATTGACACTTTTCCACCCCACCGTCTAAAGTTCCAGTTTTTTCATCAACCACTTGCTGTGTTAGGTTTTATAAACTGGAAAGCATGTGTCCAAAGAACCATCTCTGACTTTGGCCTTTAAACTTTTCTAATGAAGGTAAGAGTTGGCTCATCACAGCACACAGTAATTGTAATTTTAGCTGGCATGAAATACTAAATCGATTTTGAGAAAATTGATATTTATGCATTATTGACTCTGTGAAATTATGAATGTCATACTTATCTACCTTTTTGTCTTTGGTCTCCTGAACTTTTTTTTGTACAGAGCTCTGTAATCGTCTCTTGGAGGGACTTAGGTGACTCTGTTGCACCTACTATATGGTAAGTACGTAGCATGAAGATTTAAATTTCACCTCTCTATATGCTAACTATATAAAAATATTTTCTTGGAACTTAGGAGATATCTCATTGTTAAGCATACTACCTGCTCTTTCAAAGGACCAGAATTCGATTCTCAAGACCCACATGGTAGCTCACAACCACCTGCAACTCCAGTTTCAGGGGATCCAACATCCTCTTCTAGCCCCCATACTTACAAGCAAGCACATGATATACAAATATATATGCAGATGAAACATTCAAATACATAAAATAAAAATAGATAAATCTCTAAAAATATAATCAGTCTGTATATTGATTTTGTATCCAGCAGCCATATCAAATTCTTATTAGTTTTAGCATTTCACGTAAAGTTCCTTTCAATATTTGCAATAACCTACAATTATCCCTACCTCGGGGGATTTAAGGTAGTAATTATTATTTATCAAGCATGATTTCTACAGATGAGAATTTCAGATGGAAAAGAATGGATATATTCAGTGGGAAAATGAGGGTATGGAATCATCTGAAGTCTTTCTCGCTTGGCATCTACTAATTCAGAGTAAAAAATGATGGTGGGGTATCTATGTCTCTTGTAAAGGATTTGTAGCAACCTTAGGAACATGGCTTCTGTCCCTGTCACCTTTCAAGGACAGCATCACAGCAGAGAGATGCTCCATCTGAGATCTTCACTGAATCTACCTGATGAAATATCCCCATGTGGCCTCTCCATGTGGAATAGGATTCCTCTAAACACAATAGCTGGTTCTAAATGTGAGTGTCTTGATTAAAAAGGAAGAGGGAGAAAAGAGTATGTCCTGCATGGCTGCTGCTGGATTCCATTAGGATGGGCACTCATGGAGCCAGTCCTTCAGACTCAAAAACAAGAACCCAGATCACCCTTTCTCCATGGTAGAGTCTTGTCATACTCCAAACAGCTTGGAAGATGGTAGTAGTGGGTCCATGATGGAAGATGTAGTTCAATACAGCATTTGCACACAGAGAAATTACATACATGTAATGATGGTCTCACTTATTCACTTACAACTCTTATTTTTTTGTATTTATATTTTTTGTCATACCACACTCATTATAACTAACATTATAGATTAGTTATTGTCAAATAGATTATGCAAGGGAGAAAACTGTATTTTCCCCCAGCGCAAATAAAATTCTCAATATTTGGATGGTGACAGGGTTTTAAAGACATGTGATAACAGAGCCTGACTCAAGGATGACTCTGTCTCTGGTTGTGAGGAAAACAGAGTTTTCTCAGAAGATGGTGGCCCAATTGCTGCTAAATCATTTGAAAGTAAACTGCGGGAATGTTTTAGTAGAAAATAGTGAATTCCCAGAGATGTTAATCCAGCTTTAGAGATATTAGAGGAAGCAATAGAAACAATCACCAGAGGATTACTGGTCTCTGCATTCATTTCTCTTCCCTTTGCTATGACAACATATCTGAGGAGAAATGACTAAAAGGAAGAAAGGTTCGTTTTGGCTTAGAGTTGAGGGGCTACAGTGCATCGTGGCAGGACAGGCAAAGCAACAGACCCAGGAGGCATCTGGTCTCATTGCATCTGTCATTAGGAAGCAGAGAGAAGTGGAAGAAGGTGGGACTATAAAACCTCTTCCCAGAGGCTCATCTCCTCCTGTGGGATCTTCCTAAAGGTCTACAACCATCCCAAACAGCACTGTCAGCTGGAGACCAGGCATTCAAACACTTGCCCTACATGGGCATTTCATGTCCAAACTACAGTGGTCTTTTACACTTGATCTTAGTCAAAGGGCAAGTGGCATTAAGATAGTAATCATCTCGAATTAATGCATCTGAAAACCATTGAAAAGTACAAACTGGATAAATTCAAAACCAGAATGATATTTGTTCACAGTTCTGGAGAAGTCTAAGAGCAAAGTGCCGGGCAAGAGAGTTCATTCTATGCCCCCTTGTAACATGAGGGCCGGCTTGTTGGGGTATCTGTTCCCGCCCGGTACCCCACAACCGGCAAGTCCCAGATAAAATCAACCACACAGAGATCTCTATAAGTTATAAAGCGGATTGGCCCATTAGGTCAGGCTTCTTGTTAACTCTTATAACTTATGTTACCCCATTATCCTTATCTACATTAGCCACATGGCTCCGTACCTTTCTCAGCTGGGCAAGTTACATCTTTCCTCTCCGGTGGTCTGGGCAGAACTGGCAGAGGGAGCTTCCTAGAATACTCCCAGTCTCTTTGCTCCACCTCTACTTCCTGTCTGGCTTTCCTGCCTATACTGCCTGCCTGGCCAATCAGCGTTTTATTAAAATATGATTGACAGAATACAGATAATTCTTCCGCACCACCCCCTCCCCTGAGCTGGCAACTGGTTGCCTCTCCCCGTGTCCTCCCATGGCCTCTACTCTTTGGGCACATGGAATCAGGGCAGGCACTCTAGCCTCATCCTCTTTGTAGAAGAACACCAGGACTGTTGTTGGGAACATACCCTACTGACCTCATTTAGCCCTGCATTATCTCTGCAATGGCCCTATCTCCAATTATGGTCACATGGAGATTCAGAATTTCGAAAGACAAGTTGGAAAAGCGTGATTCAGGCCCTGACAGATGGCTGTTCCTCAGTTGCACTGATGCACTGCAAAATGATAACGAACAGCTGAAGTGAGCAACAGACAATGAATTGGGAATTGGATGTGAAAACTAGGGGCCTTTTCACTGTGTACAGAGAAACAGGACAGAAGGAACCAGAGAACCAAAGACAAAGACATTTAAGAAGCACGCTCCCTAAATAGTGCCATCTGCACCTTAAAGCTCATAGACACACTTCAGTACACACACCCCAGCAACAGTTATTGTTATGGATTTGTTGGTCCTTTTTTTCTGATGGGAGACACAGTAAACTGGGTGTCATGGAATAAGGAAAAGGTCTTGCTGTTGTGAGGTTTAGGATAAAACAGGTACCCATTCTCTGTATTCATTCAGTAGTCCATGGTGGCTTCCAGGCAGGATTGGGAGACATAACCCATTATTTGGGGGAGCCAGAGCTCCATAGTCATTCGTATCTGTGAGTTGGTCTGCCAGTTTCTTTGAACCGCCTCTGGTCTCTATTGAGGGCCTCCAACTTGAACTCTTCTGTTATTATTCCATTAGTCCTGCTATGTGGTGACTCCCATCCCAAGATATTTCAAGTCATACTATAATGCAAAATCCCGTCACACTTTAAGCGTAAGTTCTATTTCTGTCTTGGTGCCAAATACTGATAAAAATCAACTTATAAGGAAGAAAGGCTGTTTTCAGGGGATAATTTCGAAAGATGAAGTCAATGGGCCATTTGACTCCATGGTTTTGGGGTCTGTGGTCAAACAGGGTATCCCAGTGTCGATGATGACATCTGGCAGAGAAAGTCGGGTTGTTCACCCCACAACATCAGGAATGGGTGGGGAGGCTCAGGATTGTAATATTTTCTACAACTGCATACTCTCAGTGAACTAATTTTTTTGCACTAGGCCCTAAAATTTTGAAACCTCTCAATTACTTTTAGTATACAGCAGCTGGGATGTGTTTAAAAACAAAGCAATGATACCCCTGTCCTACTAATACACATTTGGGATATTTACCTAGAAATGTGAGCATAAGATCAAAAGTTGAATATGTGCAAATGATTTGATGAATATTGCCATTTTTCTCTACAGATTGTGTCATTTTGGATTTGTAGCAGGAGTGTCTGAGAATCCTTGCTCCCCATAGCATTATCAATAGAAAAAACTAATTGGAAAGATTTTTGTTGCTTTTTGTTTTGTCTTGCTTAATTTCCAGGCTAATGCCACTTAAGAAAGCCCAAGATTAAAAAGAACAGCTCTGTCTCCTAGTCCAGTGGGATATTAACCATCTCCCTGTGCCAATTTCTCCTCTGAGAAGAGAAAAACATCCACCAAATAATTGTCTTCCAAACGATGAAGTTAATGTTTTATTCTACTGCTGGCCTCTCCAAATGGATTTTTTGTGAAGAACTGCAGGTAGCCCTGGGATTTCACTCTGTTTTGTGATAGACAGGGCAATGCAGAACCTCAGACATTTGACGGAAGTTTCACGTAGACAACCTGATGTAGATGTGGGTCATCTGTCTATGTGTTACTTTCATTGGTTAATAAAGAAACTGCCTTGGCCTGATAGGTCAGAACATAGGTGGGTGGAGTAGACAGAACAGAATGCTGGGAAGAAGGCAATGAAGCAGACGTCATACCTCTCCTGCCCAAGATGGATGTGGGTTAGAATCCTCCCAGTAAGCCACGACCTCGTGGTGAGATACAGATTATTAGATATGGGCTGAATCAAGATGTGAGAGTTAGCCAATAAGAGGCGAGAACTAATGGGCCAGGTAGTGCTTAAAAGAATACAGTTTTTGTGT
This sequence comes from Myodes glareolus, assembly GCF_982192425.1. Lineage (NCBI taxonomy): Eukaryota > Metazoa > Chordata > Mammalia > Rodentia > Cricetidae > Myodes > Myodes glareolus. Next base: position 66,912,443 of record NC_142033.1, read on the forward strand.
AATTATTTCGGGTAAAGCTAGCCATGCGGGAGGTGGGAAGCGGCCCGCCATTCCTTTTACAACAGACAACCTCTCTTCACTAAGTGCATGGTGAGTGCTGGTTAGTTTTCACTGTCTTGTTTACACAGCCTGGAATTACCTGAGATGGGTTTCTTTATAGGGATTTTCTTTGGCTGCTGACTGATGCAGGAAGATTCAGATCATTGTCGGCACCATCATTCCCTGGGCGGGAGCTCCTCGACAATAAGCAAAAAGAAAGCCAGCGAGTAAGAAAGGAGGCCTGCATGAATTTATCTCCTTCTCTTCTGTGTACAGGTGTGATGTGACTACCTGCTTGAGTGTCTGCCTTGACTTACCTTCACTAATGGACTATAACCCAGAATTGTCAACCAAATGAACCCTTTGCTGCCTTAGTTGCTTTTGGTCAGGATATTTGAACACAGTCACAGAAATGAAACTAGAGCAGGGCGTTTATGGAAATAGGGAAACAGGTGTTTGCTAATAAATCCTGCTCGGCAGTAACCATTATTTTTCTCAGAGAACCATGGCAACTAATATCTTTTTATTAATATGAGTTATCTATAGAAATGGAACCAGTTGAAGACAGATGATACACGAATATAGACGAGATATACAGAAAGAAGTTTTCTACATGAGTTCTGTCAAAAATAAGCAAAGCCAGAGACGAAAGTGGTGAAGACAGACTTTAATTAGTGATAGTCAGCTAATTAGATTTCTATTGCTGAGATAAACACTGACAGAACCCAATTTGGGGAGGAAAGAGTTTATTTCTGCTTACAATTCTCAGGTCACACTCTGTCTCTTAGGGAGGTCAGGGCAGGAAGTCAAGGTAGGAACCTGGAGGCAGGAACTGAAACAGAGGCCATGGAGGGTGCTGCTTACGAGCTTGTTGCTTGGGGCTAGCTCGGCCTGCTTTCTTATACCATAACAGGCCTCCTGTCCAGAGGTAACACTATCTCTGTGAGATGGGTCCTACCATATCAACCATTAATCAAGGAGATGTCCCAGAGGCTTGCCCACAGGCCAGTTTGGTGGGAGCATCTCTCTGTTGAGGTTCTCTCTCCCCAAATGACTCCAGTCTGTGTCAGGCAGACACAAAAGCTGTTGCAACAGAGAAAGGGCCCATTGCCAACTGAATTTAAGTTAGATTTGAACACAGGTGACTGGGTATTGTAAAAGGAGACTGGGGTGAGAAACAGAGCTCAGTGCGACCAGAAATGAAAAGCTGCCAAACTCGTGAAAGGTGTTTATAATGCAGTTAGAAATTGTTTGGTCTAGTAAAGAAGGGGTGGAAGGTTCTCTAATTGAGTCCCAGGAATCTGGGTAGGTTTCCAGTACCAGGTGTGATTTCTCACCTGTTGAGCGCAATTGTACCACTTTTAGTTACCACTAAAACATGACTGTCACTCTTGCACCCTGAGAACCACCCCCTAACTTGTGATCCAATACTAATTAATCAGTCCCAAAATAACATACGCACAAGTAACACTAAACAAACTGAGCAAGTTATATTTATACATATATTATATATGCATATATAATTGTAACAAGAATTAAATAAATAAAGGACATGAATTTTAGAGGAATCAAGAGCAGGGAGGGCATGAGAGGGGTTAGAGGAAGAGGAAGGAGAGAAGGAAGTGATACAATTAAATTATAATTTCAAAAGTAAAAAGATGTAAAAAAACCCTAAGAGGTGGTGCTTTAATTAATCACTTACGAAAGTTGTGCTGCGGGAAGAACGAGAGACAGGACTATAGCTCTCATGTGTCGCCCAGAGTTATTCTAGGGATGGAGTCTTGAAAGATTAGAAACCAAGTCAGTGTTTGCTCAAGTCATTTTAAGTCAAGGTTAAGATCTGGTTCAGAAGGAGCTCATAGGTGACTGTTCTAATTCTAAGGAGAGCAGCACCCCCACTTACCGACGGCCAAAGGCTGGGATCATGGCATTGACAGAAAGCTTTAACTCATAAAAATTATTTACGCACCTGAAGAGTCACCAAAGCTAGAAAGCCAGCCCCGCTAGAATAAAATAATAATACGTGTCTTCCTTTCACTTGTTCCCAGCAAAGTGACATATGGCCAAGCCTCTTCTCCGTGTACCATCCATAATTCAAACAGAAGTGCTGCCTGCTTCCTCATTAGCTAAATTGTATTCATTGCAGAAAGCAGCTTCGGAAGCAGTATTGATCAGCAGGAAGCAAGATGGAAAAAAAATTAACACAACTTGAAAAACTCCACTCGCTGGAGTGTAACTCGCCATCTGGGAGTGAATTATTAGGGAAGAGACAAGAAGAAGTGTCTGTATATCACCTTTCCATTCGCATGCACAAGTCAGCCCTCGTTAATCAGTGTCAACAGTGTAGATTCCGAGATCACTCAGAAGTGACCTGTGCATTCTTACCGGAGAGGAGGTTTGGGCCTAGCATTTACCTTGAGACCTACAAGTTGCCTTCTTAACCAGGTGTGTTTCCTTCCTCTTTAACAATTTTGTGTGTAACCCTATTATAGTAGCTATGATGCCAACGTCTGTGGTAGACAAAGCAGGCAAATTTATTTCATTGTTTGAAATTCCCCCATTTCAATTGCTTTGATAATTAATTGAATGTGCCCGTCTTCATTTTTAACTTAAATTATTTTACTGGATAAGAACAACTTTCTGGCATATCTTCAATAGTTTTCTTTAGCCAGAATAACTGATAAAACTTTTTTCTTCTTTTATTAGTATGTATGTGTGTGTACATGTTCATATCGGGGTACACATATGTGAGTGAGTCTATGCATACATGCAGTATACATGCACAAGTGTGTGTGTGTGTGTGTGTGTGTGTGTGTATACACACACACCCAATGTCACAGACATCCTTCTCCAGGAAACTGTCAGCCTTTTTTGCCAGGTTCTCCAACAGAATTTTCAGACTTTGGCTAAGGAGACTGGCCACCGGGCCCTACTAAGCCACCTTCTAACCCATTGGGATTATAAACACACACCCACCATTTCCCCATGGCTTCTAGTGAAGGAGCTCAGGTCCCCAAACTCACAGAACTAGAACTTTACCCACTGAGCCATCGCCTCAGCTCCACTTTAAATAAGTGGTCAAGGCAAAAACACAACAAAACACCATCTCGCATAACCAGCTCCCTACAAATTCACGCAAAAATTACCACGTTGAACACTGGTTCGTGAAGATGTGAGCCATCGCTCCTCCTGTGTCTTCTCATAACTGAACAATTACCCTTCTGCCAGAAAATTAAGACAGAAATTTACTCTCCTAAATCCATTATCCAAGTTATTTTTAATAATTTTCTATTTACTTGAGTTTCAAAATTGTTTTTATATTACTGTTGGTTTGTTTGCTTGCCTATAATCAGTTCACCTCCTTAGATGAAGCCTAAATGGGCTGAATAAAGATGCAAATGGTTTCTAAAGAATATGAATTGACCCAAATAATTGAGAGAAACTTGCAGTTAATGAGAAAGGGGCTCTATCAGGAGGCAGGCACAGTCGTGGGAGGTAAATAGCATGTAATGAATCATTTTTTCCATTCACACTTGTGTGTTTGTTATAAACTTCCAATTTGTTGTGAAGCAATTTCAAAATGAAGCTAATTATCAAATATAGAGCAATGTTCTTATTGCAGCAAATAGTTAATATATCTCAACATGTCAACACAGTGTGTTGGAGAAAACCAAATAAGAAATCAGACTCGAGTTGCTGCCATCTGAGAGATGGATATGTGTTCTTGAGTGGAAAATAGAGAGTAGTAGATAGACTCTGACCGTTTCCTTAGGCTACCAAGGCAGAACACAGAGTCACGGACATAAAACAATATGAAGCTGTTTGTTTACCAAAGAAAAAAAGAAAATCTAGGTGTACTCAGGCCTGCAGCCCTTTCAGAGGGCATGGGGGAGGAGCCTTCCTGATTCTTCCATCTTTGAGCTGCGCTGGCCACCCGTTACAATCACTTACTGACATCCCTCCACTATCTGCTCCCATCTGTGCACAGCACTACCCACTGCATTTCACGATGTCCTCTTATCGTACAGAAATGTTGAGTCACTGGACTTAGGGCTCAGCCTAATCTAATATAACCCCATTCTTCCTAATTTATAGCCATAAACACTCTATTTCCATCTTAGAAGGAGACCCTGTAAGCTAAGGGCAAGAAAGAGAAAATGTGACATCCGGTGTCATGGCAACAGGCTCTAAGTAGACTTTTGTCATCTGGCCCAGATGTCTCCCTTTACCACACCCTCTCTTCTCTCAACCCAAACACTATTTACCTTGGTCACCCCAGGCTCTTACTTCTGCCGGAACAAATGTCAGGGAGTCTTCTATGCTCTGTGGATCAGTAAGTGGAAAGTTTGTCTCCTCAGTTCCTACTGAGGTCTCAAAGTCAGCACAATGGGGCTACTGTGCTCTTATACCCCATAGATGGAAGCTAGGCTAAGCATACCTCTGCCACATCTACCAAAAAAGTAAAGCATGCCCCTGACTCTCTTTGTCAAGCTTCCACCAACCTGTCTACAAAAGAACCCCAGAAACCCATTAGACAAATTGATTGAAGTGATTTTTTTTTTCAAAGAAAGAAACCTTGCCCATCTAGAAGCTTGAGTGGAGGCATTTCTCCTCCTCTCCCCGTGGAGTTGAACACAGCTCTCAGGGTTCTCACTCTCTCCCTGGACGCGGGGCCCCACAGCATGCAGTGAGTGATAGCTGGTCAACTGACCTGACAATTAAGGGGCAGAAGGGCACAGGATTGATGAGGGTGCTTGCCTGGAGGGCAGAGACTAGCTGGCAATGGCACCTCTTCCTCAGCAGTGCAGTGGGGGCAGCTGGATTAGTCATGTCCCAAACAAGCTCTTCAAGAGGAGGTCTTCTGGAAAGGTTGACACCAGCTGGAAGGACCAGGGCACCTCACCAGAATAAGGACTGTGGTGGATTGGAAAGCATCCACAAGGTTATGCACTGGCCTGCTTAGCAAAGACCACAGCAGTAGACAACCCAAGACACTATTCTAGGACGTTCCCTAACAGCCCTGATGAGGGGAAAGGCAGCATTTAGACATGGCATGTCAAAGAGCATTCTCAAGTAAGGAAGAAGGATGCCTGTAACTACAGAAATCCGCCCTGTCCTTTTCCTGTGTATCATCATGCAAAGTAGAGGGAAGAGAGGCAGCCAACTTTACAGTGTTAGGGAATGTGATAGGTTAGCTGATAGAATAAACTGGGGGAAGCTATTATGCTATCTATCTATCTATCTATCTATCTATCTATCTATCTATCTATCCTTCCATCTATCTACCCATATATATAACCTTTATATATACGTGTGTGTGTGTGTGTGTGTGTGTGTGTGTGTGTGTGTGTGTGTGTATTATATAACCTTTCACCTTAACTTACAACAAAGACTTCTTTCTCACCCTGTCCCATCTCATGGCACCGGCTTCCCTGGGCAGTTCAAAAAGAAATCTTTTATAGGCAAAGTGTAAACTTACCCTATGGCTCCCACATGGAAGTCAAGCACTTCATCATCTAGTCTCCTGGTAGGTACCAAAGAGGCATTTTACCTGTTCTAAGAAGTCAAAAAAAATTGAGAGCATCTCTAAGGACGACTAAAATAAGCACAGACAAAGGACAAGACTTCTTTTTGTTCACCTAAGCCAGCTGCAAGGCAGCTGGACACAGTTATCCTGCAGACAATGGGGGTAAGAATGGCAGACTATAAAAAGTCCCTGAAGTTGGAATCCTTCATCACACCTCAGGTTTCTGAATACTGCTGACAAAGACCTGAGAAAACTTTCTGAAGATCACATGATTTGTGGGATGGGATAATGGTGTGATGAGTTTCGCGATGGAGGAAGATTTTGAGCAACACTCCATCAAGCTATTTCACAGATTAATTATGGCTTTCCATTTTCACTTGCTTTCTGTTACTTCTATTCAGGTTTTCTACATAAGAATTTTTCTGTTGTTGCTGGAACACCTCAGGAGTTTGCTGCTCCCTCAGTAAAGATTTTTTCTGTTAACCAAATGGTGAGAAATACCTTCCCTGGGATCATCCTTCCATGCTGGACTTGATGCTTTATCTATCAGATGGATTAAGTGTCTTACAGCATGAAGGAAGAGCTGTCTGTGTTTCTTATCCATTCATTCCATCACTCACCTCACGTATCTATTATCTGCCTCCTGATGGCAAAGCATGAACTAGACAGGACAGAGAGAAACATAGTTCTCAGTACCTTTGTGGGTATTTGTCCATTTTAGAGGAAATGCATGCAAGAGGTCCTAGGGAAGATGTTCATTAGTGGGGTAGATTTATGATGTCAGCATTGAGGCAGGTAAGCTTTGCAGGCCATAGGAATTGGAAAAGGCTGGTGGAAATAAAGGTGAAAGGGACGTTGCAGAGAGATGCTGTCTATCAAATACATGAGAGAGCCGTCTACATACGACATCTGTAATTAACGTGTCAAAACAATGTGTGATATGTGCGTGCGTGAAAAGATGCCTTTCCAATATTTCAGAAAATGTGTAAAGCACCAACAAATGAATGTCAATTCCCTGAAACTAGAAACATTTTCCACCCACTGAAGACTCCAGAACAATGGTTAGTGCATAACAAGAATGTGCCCCACTAGTTCTTATGAAAACCCAAATAAAAGAATGAGACAAAGGATTAGACACAGGGGGAAAACAAGAAACAGACAGAAAGGCAGGCCATGGAGAAAGTGCTTGACTTAGGAGTGGAACTCAGGGTTCTGACTTCAGAGTCTTCCCTCTTCTAGAATGTCTGAACACCTTCCAAAGGTGAAACGGTTGCAATAGGAAGTCCTAGATGTGCAGAGTTGAGCAAGTCTATCACCAGGTCAAATCTGCTTTCCTGCTGATCTCATGAGATTGCTGCTCTAAGGGATATAGGGAGTCAGAGCAAGTGATCTTGCTCTTTAATCAAGCTTTGCCATGCAGTGAAGGTGCTAAAGTCCTTTATCACTTCTGTCGGTTACAAACACACATTCACACAAAACTATAACACACAGAGAACAGAGAAAGAAAAAATGAGAACAGAAGGGAAAGGAAAAGAAATAAAGACAGAAGGAAAACGCAGCTCTAACTTCCCTAAAGCACTGGCTTTTAAAGCCAGTCACACCAATACTTATACATGTTTACCTTAATGGATATTGTACTTGTTTGATTTTGAACAATTACAAAGTGTCAAACAGTGGTATTAATAAAAAGCTAATTGCAAATGATATTAGTGAAAAGTCACAGGAGGAATCTGTAAGTCTGAGTTCTTTGACCTGTCTGTCCCTTCTCTCGACTGAGTGTTCCAATCTGAAGACTCTAGAAGCTCCGGTGATGGCTTGAAGGTGGTCCAGAGGGCACACCATAGGATTTGACTTTCCCAGAGCACAGTGGTCAAAATAAGAGTCATTTTTCCCAGCTGCTCTGACTCAAACAATTCACACATAAACTATATTGTTTGCAATACTGTTTAGCCAATAGCTTAAGGGTATTTCTGGCTATATCTTATATCTTAAATTAACCCATTTCTTTTAATCTGTGTATTGCTATGTGGCTATGGCTGACCGGCAAATGTTTCTGGCATATGTTTCTGGTTCATCTGACTCCTGCGGTGGCTACACAATTTCTTCGTGACTCTCCCTACTCTCTCTATAAATCTCTTTCAGCCTGGCTTTACTCTGTTAAGCTGTTGGCCAAAAGCAGCTTCTTTATTAACCAATGGCAATAAAATATAGTCACAGCATACATCAACTCCCACATCAGTAAGCCTTGACAATGAAAGGCCCATGATTTTAAGTTCAATATTAGTTCCCAAAAGACATGTTGACATCATAGGTCCACTATCTATGAAGTTGACCATGTTTGGAAATGGGGTGTTTGTAGATCAAATCATGATGAAGTTGTTATGGTAGAATTTAATCTAATATAACATTGAACATGCTAGAAGACGGTATGAACACACACAGAGAGAGAGAAAAAAAACACTGAGGATAGAGACAGTGATTAGCATGTTATACCTAAAAGTCCAGAACACACAAAACATTTAGCAATCTCAGAAGTTAAAAGAAAGGCACAGAATAAAGTCTTCCCAAGGGACATCTGGCACAGTATAATCCTACTGACTATTCTCTTTGACTTCTAAACTTCAGAAAAAAAAAGCATGCATTAGTATTTTTGGGAGCTGGTGAGATGATTGACTTAAAGCACTGTGTCCATGCCGAGATTGAACCCCAGGACCCCTAGGAGAGAACTGATTTCTGCAAAGTGTCCTGTTACTTCCATATGCACACTCATTCATGCAAGCCCCCCATAGCAACCACAAATAAATAAATAAAAGCTAATAAAACTCGTTAAATTCTATTATTTAAAGCTATCTGACATCATGGCCCTTTATGACTTCTGTGAACCTAACATAATCAGTTTCTTAGTCTATTTTTCATTACCAGAATTAAATAATTAAGGCAAGCTAACTTTACAAAATATGAGTTGGTTTAGTTAAGAGTTCTGGAGATTCAAGACATGGTATTAGTCTCAGGACCATCTTGATTCTATTACATTAAGATGGGAGTATGTTTCCGAGAGAAAAATAGCACATACCAAAACATGAAGGCAGACTGTTACTGGGGTGCCCCAACCCCCTGTGAATGTGGTACTACCAGTTAACGCAAAGACCTCCTGCTTCTTAACATCACAGCATGTGAGCCTCTGGGGTACAGAAAACACATATATACAGATGGGCAGTCTGATATTCAATCAAAAGGAAGTGAGGACACTGATCTAGGCAGTAAGGTACCATAAGTACAGAGCTCCTGAACCTCAATCTAATTTTGTTTTGGGGTTCCACAGTCATACTGACCTATTAGCATTTTTCGCTTTGCTTTCTGTCGGATGCCCAGACTTCAGACTATTGATCACCCAACTTTTAAGGCATCCCGCTTCCTTCTAATCTTTCTGACTGGCTTTGTGTATTTATTGATTCCCCAATGCTGGATATCCATGGTTCAAAGCCCAGCTTTCCCAAATGTATATCATGTGGTTATGATTGAACTAATGAATGCTTTCATTTCTCATAACTACAAAATTATACACTATTGGCCTTTTGAATATTATGTGAGGTCATCTATGTTTTAAAAGAAAAAAGTAACCCAGAAAACCTGTTCCAGACTGCTTAAATGATTGTCCCAAGGTTAAACAGGATTGGAAAAACATACCTGAGATTTCCAAATAAATCTAATATTTTTTTTCTGTCTTGATCAAGCTCATACATCATTTTAAAATTCAGGACGTTTGCATTGTGCTCTAGGATACAGTACATGGAGGTGCATGTATATTTGTTTCAGGGTGAATTCAAGCTCTCCTTCATTGCTGATTCTCACTTTCAATCCACAATTAAAAAGGCAAAATAATAGTCATAGAATCAATGGAAAGAGATAACTAACACCTTGATTACCCTGTTTGAAATGCTATGCTACTTCGGGGTGTGGGGAGGAGTTTTGGAGGGAAGTAGTCAAAAAATTAGCCAAGGTTAAATCATCAGTATGAATGCAGCTACACTGAACAGATTCCAGCATTCAGGGGGAGGTTCTACACAGGATGGGGGGAAATGTTATAAAATTAAAATTAATGAGAATAAGTTTGACATTCACGTGTTAGTTTAAATTAGTGTGGGTAGGAAGAAAATGGCACATCCCCATGTGGAATAGGAGGTGGGCGGGAGAAAGGATGGGACTTGAACCGATTTCTTCTTCATGTCTGGAAACAGCATGGGGCGGATTCTGAAGCCTTTGTGTGTGAACTCATGCTTGTTATACATCAGGAGCAAGCCTAGCAAACCTTCTCTATATCTCACCCTCCCGAGTTTTTGTTTTGCATCTGGTTGTTTGCTTAAGTCTGCCTGGTTTGTTGCTGGTGCTAAGAATTAGTCCCACTTTGAAGCAAAAATCCTATAACAAGGGGGTGAATGAAAAGGCAAAGACAGAGAGGCAGCAGCCTTTCACTTGCACATGTCTCCATGAAGCTCAGGAACTCTGAGTGTCTCTGGCTTTTCCAGTCTCCGTCTGTGTCTACAGCTAAGAGACGAACGCTACCACAGTCCTGAAGAAAGAACCTCATGTGGTCAGAATGCTGCGGTCTCTGGTGACCGCACAGTGTGTCTCTCTAAAGGAGTGCCAGTTTCAAGCAAAGGCAGATGCATCCAGAAAAGGTTCCTCAAGGGGCACTGTAATATCACTATGTCGAAGGCCCCTCTGAACTCCTGTTTATTGTAGTGATGTTCACAAGAGCCAATATACAGAATCAGCCTAGTGCTCATCAAGGGAAAGACAAAGAAAGCAAGGTCTGTGTAGAGTGCACCGTCCTTCAGCTGAAGACAGCGTGAAAGCCATGTTGATTGCTGCAGCATCCATAAGCATCTGACACAAAAAGACGCACACCACAGGATCTCCCATGTGCGGAATGCAAAAATGGAGAGTTCATAGAATTAGAGAGTAGAATGGCTGGGGTGGCTCCTGGGGGTGAGTCAAGGCAGCGCGTTGGTCAAAAGATAAGTAATTACAGTTAGATTGGAGGGCTGTGTGTAAGGGAGCAGTCACACAGAGTAGCAACCGGCCTTCCGGATGATGTGTTTTATTTCTGAAATTGTAGAGATTGCTATTATGCTGTCTCTCGGCATGATCACCTCATAAGCTGATCCATTTGTTCGTTAGCTAGATTTAACCATTCCGCAATGTATACATACTTCAGAGCTTCAAATGAACTGTACACACAATTTTATCAACCCAAAAATAGATTTAAAATATAATATGGGCAACTCATTCACGTGGGGCAGAGGCAGAAAGTGAACTCATGTGCAGACGGGTGACCAGATCCCAGAGTCTGCTAAGACATCTGCTACCGCCGTCAAAGGACCAGAAAAAGGCCATTAGCTCCTGTACGTTCACTGCTGCCCTGAGAAGTCCCACTTGACCACCTCTAGATTTCCAAGGAGTCCAGATCAGTCCCATCAAAGAGAAACTCTAAAACCTTCATGTCTGGTCTTATGCAGGGGTCATTCTGACGTGGCCTTCCTGCTCCTCCAAACCTTACAGTGAAACTCTTTATCTCATGTCATTTAGCAATTCCCACACTTGAGGATAGCACCAGCAAGATCGGGCTCAGAGAATTCTGCCGTGAGACTCTTCACCTGCCCTCCCTTCCCCCACTAGCTGATAAGCTCATGAGGCAGACATGACTGGATCCTTACTGTGAACCTAGGACAGAATAGGGACCAGCAAGGGTGTTCAGTGGGAGTCTGTGTACACAAGCGGGAAATAGAGTCAACATTCTGTTTGGGAACTCTGTCCTCTGGAAGAGATGAACAGACAGGGGCCCAGAAAGTCTGACTCTAACTGAAAAGATTGTTCCTGGTATTAGTTGCTGTTAGGCTGGTGGGAAGAATTCAGGTCCTGACTCAAGAGAAAGATTAAGCTTCTGGTGTACAATAAATTAGGGTGAAGAGACCACACTGCCCAGAGAGATGAGAACCTTTAAAGCCAGAGCAACCTTGAGGTTGGAGCTTCCTGGGAATTTGCAGAAATCATGGTGAATTCTTCAGAATTTACTTTGCTCTTCTTTGACCTTAAGGGTCATAAGACCACAGCTGAGAGATCACAGGGTAACATGGCTCATGCGTAGGAAGGGCACAGTGAGGGATATAGCTCTCTTGAGCTAACAGGGAAAGAGGTGTCTCTCAAAGAATGTTCATATTCAGGGACACAGATGCACTTGCCCAGCACTATGACTGGCATGTGTCCTCAGGCCGCTTTCCAGGCTGAGGTTACCCAGGCTCCCCATTCTTGGGAAGGACCCCAACATCCTTCACTCCTCCTTTAGAACCACCATCTGCTCTCGCCATAAGAACACATTTTGAAGCCGCCTCGGGATCCTTAAACACAGACTCAGGGACAGCCCAGTCTGTCAGTGGGAAGACGAAAGTCGAACCAGAAAACAGCCTGCATCTGTTAAATCATACGGGTAGTGACTGGGTCCCCATTCACACTGCACCCGGAAACACCCAGCCCACTCCATGCCATCAGGAGGACATCACCCAACTATAAAAACAAAATGAAGAAAAAGGAGAGAGGGGGAAGGAGAGAGAGACAAAGAGAGAGAAATCATAAACTCACAGCTGAGTATACCTCTGATCTTAGGAGGGTCTAGAGAGAGAAGAGCCTTTTAGAAGCCTCCAGTGAGGTATAGTAGGAGACAGAGCCCACAGAGGGCCTGGCCAGAGCAGAGGGACCACACAAGGAAACTGGGCCTTCTCAGAACTGTCCTTCCCATTCAGGACAGGTAGCAACTGTGAGAAATCGTGAGTTAAATGTAAACTGGCTGGTAGTTTCAGAAAGAGAGAGAGACAGAAACGGAGAAAGAGATAGTCACCGAGAGGAGCCCAGAATTCGACACTGGAATCAGATCCTAACCTTGATTTCAATGCTAATTCTGCTGTTCTTTGTCTTTGCCATACTGAGAGAAATCTTTAACCCCTTGCTGCTAATGAGCTGGGTATAGTATGGAATTAGCAAAGCTATGTACCAGAAAAAGTGCTGGATTCCTGAGCCATTTCTGGGGGCGATGTAGGCAAACATAAAAGTTAATAAATAAAAAAAAAACCCTTGCGGTCCTACCTTCCTTTCTTATGTTCTCCCTCCTTCTGCTCTTCATCTGGGCTTTGGGAGCTCAGTCCAGTGCCCCAATGTGGGTCTCTGTCTCTATCTCCATCCCTTTCCAGATGAAGATTCTATGGTGATATGCAAGATATTCATCAGTGTGGCTATGGGAGAAGGTCAGTTCAGGCACCCTCTCCTCTGTTGCCCACAGACCAAGTTGGGGAAATCCCATTGGACACCTGGGAACCCCTCTAGAGTCAAGACTCTAGCCAACCCTAAAATGGCTCTCTTAGTTAAGATATCTTCTTCCCTTCTCCCATATCCACCCTTCCTCCATCTCAATTATCCCATTCCCCCAAGCTCTCCCCAATCCTCCCCTTCTCCCTTCTTTCTCCCCATCTCCCCTTCAGGCAGGGCACCCTGACTTCTCTTAGGACTGGAGAATGAGGGAGAGCAGGAGTGGGGGGAGTGAGAGGGAAATGGGAGGATGGGAGGAGGTGGAAATTTTAAATAAATAAATTAATTAATTAAAAAATTAAAAAACAGCAATAAAAATAAGCATCAAAGTGAGGAAAGTCCATTGTTTAGAGATTATTTGGGGTTTATTTTTTTTAAAGGAAGCTGGGCAGATGGATGTGGGATCTGGATTTGGGGAGCTGGTGTTAAAGCTCGAAAAGCAACAGGCAGGGTTTGAGCAGCCAGCTGGCCCAGCTTCCAGTGCAGGACTCAGCCTTCTACTTTCCTGCCCATGTATGAATGACTTAAGTTCTCAGAGACTCAGTTCCTCTGTTTGTAAATGAAATTGTGGCTGTATTGTGCTAGGACGCTAAACATATCGAAATGAAGTCCTTGTAGCCATTATATGAGGCTTAGTTATGTCTCATCGTGTGTGTGTGTGTGTGTGTGTGTGTGTGTGTGTGTGTGTGTGTGTGTGTGGACATGTATGTATGCAGGGAGGCCAGAAGAGGATGTCAGATGTTCTACACTGTCATCATCTGCTTTATTTCCTTGAGTAGCAGTCTCAATGAACCTGGAGCTTTCCATTTGTTGGAGAACCCTAAAGGATTCTTTTGTCTGCTTAGAACCCTAAAGTATCTCTTCTCTCTCCAATACAGAAATTACAGGCATTCATGGTACACTTTTCCTTGGGTGCTGGGGATCTGAACCAAGGTTCCTATGTCTGGGCAGCAAGCCCCCTTACCCACAAGCTACCTCCCCCAGCCCCTTGTTGAACACATTAATGATCTTTTCCAACTCTAATGTGAACACCAACGGACTTTGCAGAGATGGATGCATTCTTCACATTCTCTTGAGGGTCTCTGTCTACAGATGTGGGAGCTGGTGTTGTCAAATGCTTTATTTCTCTATTATAGTGACAAAGTCAATGTTTTCTTTGGGAGACAACTTTCTGAGCTTGGAGATGAATTTATAAAATACTAAGGTATCACTTAAAGATAGCCTAATCTTGGCTCAGTAGCTTTTATTAAAAGTGTCTGTTGGCCAAGTACCAAGTACAGTGCTGGCTATTACTGATGCAGTTTCTTGGCTACAACACCCAATGGCTCATATCTGAAAGTCTACCCTCTTACAGAAGAGATCACTTGACCTCCAAGTACCAGAGAATCCTTGTCTGAACCTGGTGCCTTTGATCCACTAGAAAGCTCAGCTTTGATCTGAGCATGATTGTAATTACGGAGAAAAGGTTATTTCTTTAATGAGTTCCAGGTTGGCATTCCATCTCTCTCTTTGTAGGAGAGTGGGTCAAGTGTGACACGTGCCACCTCCCATCTCCTCGGCAGGCTTCTGCTCATTCCCAGCCATGCGGCAAGTTCCTCGGACATTTCCCCAACCCAGAAGGAGTCTTTTAAATCTGGAGGAAAGAATATTACAGTTCCCTGGCCCATTTCTTGGTCCTCACCACACACTTGGTACACGGTTTGGGAGGGAAATAACCCAGCTTTATAAATCTGCCTTGAGAATAAGCTGCTCTATTTTTTTTTAGGATGGATGATTCTATGTTCAAATAAATCTGATTCATGAGGAGTTTGGATGCTCCTTTTGAGAGTCCTTTCTGAAGCCTTGTACTTTGATATTTTATTTATTTCTGTATCTCTGTGCTTAGGTGAGTTCTCGTAGTCACAGGAGTCTGGGTAACGCACCAAGAACCCAGGATATAATCAAAAACGTGCGGGGGACTGACAGAGGACAGAGTGAGGTCTAGGCCTTTAGATGCCTAAAGCCCCAGGTGTGCAAAAGAAAATTCAAGTTTTTTGTTCAGAAAATCAGCCTCTGCCTGACTCAGTGTGTAACTGGGGGCCTGTGGTGGGACCCTAACAGCTTCTGCTTCCCTCTTGATCGGCCACCTTGGGCGAGTCTCTTGGTTCTCCTGTATCAAAGGAACTGTCTGTCGGAGTATAAAGCGAGCCTTTCTAATCTCAGCCCCCTTCACCCCCAAACACACAGCTTTCCATTCTGCACCTGGCATTGGGCTCCAGTCCCCTCCTTGGTGACGTTGTGTACACAAGCAAATGCACTTTGGCAAGCCCGAGTGTTTTTTCAGCTGAAATGACGGTGGTTCAGTTAGCTGAGCAGTTTGCATAGAAGACTCATTCAACACACTGCAAAGCAAACACTGGCAAAGAAAAAAAAAGTGGAAAGTTCCTTCCTCACTCACTTCAGAGGTATTTTCAACACTGAGGAGCCAGAGAAGGAAAGACTACAGGACATTGTTCTGTAGAGTGCGAACCTCAGTTTCTTGCCTACTAAGAATCTAACTGCCTCTAATAACTGTTCTTTTCCCCTTTGACATTTATCTTATTCTTCATTTATATTTCAAGTTGACTCTGGATTTTCTCCCTTCTATGGAGCCATGTTTCCACAGAACATGGAAGTCTGTTCTGTCTTAGGTCAGCAAAGCGAACAGTAGTTGCCCAAAAGGAAAGGAGGAATCCAGAACTCATGGTTGAGCCAGGGACTGTGTGGAGACTTGGTTCTTACAGGATGGCTGGGAAGGAACAGATTCTGGGATTTAACTCTAAGGTCAACACAGGGAACTGTCACTGGCCATCTCTGAGCCCCAGCTTGTCAGTAAGAAAGAAGAATGTTATATCCAGACCTGAGGTATGCTCTAGTGAGAGAAGCTTTTTGGGTTGAATTTCCCCTCCGATACCCAGATTATAGACATCAAGAGACCAGAGGACAAAGCTAAAGCCAGATAATTACCAAATGTCCTCTGGGGTCAGGCTCTTTTTGAACAGTTTGTCTAATTTCTCAGAGGTGGTCTATTGATATTTCTAAGATCTGACATGCTGACATGCTTATTTAATTAAATGTTTATGATATTTCCATACATGCACATGCTGTACTTTGGTGGTGAGATTCATCCTTTTGATTGTTCTTTCTAGTCTTCCTCCTCCCCCCTCCTCCCCCTTTCTCTTTCTTATCCACAGTCCTATGAGTCCCCCTTCCACTTCCATGTTCTTTTCTTTCGTCCTTGATTTCACACATGAGGGAAAACATACGATACTTGTCTTTGTGAGCTTTACTTCACTTAGTGAGGTGATCTTCAGTTCCTTCAACTTTCTTGCAAGTAACATAACTGCATTCCACTTTATGACTGAATAACACTCCATTGTGTGCATGCACCGCAGTGCCTTTGCTCGTTTGTCAGTTTATGAGCACCAAGGATGATTTCATAACTGGACTATTATAAATGGAGTAGAGATAAGCATGGGTATGGAGTCACCTTCACAGTAGGAAGCTGGTGTTTCTCCTTGCTTGAAATAACAATTAGTCCAAGTGGCTTTCAGGTTCTGAAACCCATTCTTTGCAGCTCCCCCTGGAGTGAGGCAGGCTAGATGCCTCCGGCTGACCCCTGGATTCTTGCAAGTGCTGGTCTTGTGTTTATATGAACCCGGGGTATTACCTCTGGAGAGCTTCTATCCTATGTGACTACCTGCTTGGCCTGCATGGCTGTCCTGGGACCTGTTGCCTTGGTTTTCTGAAGCTGCCCGAACAAATCTCCACATACTGTATGTCTTACAACAGAAAACATCCCTTCCAAGGTGAATGTCACCTGATCTGACTCCCTGCCAATGCTCCAGGGAAAATCTCATTTCTCCCAGCTTCTGTCGCCCTAGGGTGCTCAGGTCTATGTCAAGCTTTTCCTCTAGCTTCACCCGGCCTTCTCTTCATCTCTGTGTCTCTTAATTTCTCGCTCTAGTAAGAACACCTCTTATTGGAGTCAGGCCTCATCTGGATCACCCAGTGACCTCATCTCAAGAGCCTCCAGTGCAGCCACAGACAATTCTTTCACAGTCACCTCTGCAGGTCCTGGAACCGAACCTGTGCAGATACTGGAGAGGGGGCACTTTAAAGCCCAACGCCATCACCATTCCCTCCTTCCTTTCAGTCTTCTTTTGTGGATCTTCTGTTTTGACACACACACACACACACAAACCATTATCTACCATGTTAAGTGAGACAAGAACCTGAAAAAAGTTGAGATGAGAACAATCATATATTAAAATTTTACTCTTACATATATGTACAATGGTATTCTGATCATATCCACCCCTCATTTCTCCTTCCCACTCCCAGAAGATTGCTCCACATATATCTCCCTCCCAACTTTATCTTCTTAAAACAAATATTCCAATCATAGCATGCCTGCATTGCATGCTGTGGGGCAATCACTGGAACATGAGCAATCTAACTAGCGCCCCACCCCCAAAAGTTATTGGTCCTGAAGCTGCTTACCATCAAGGACCAACAACTCTTTAGCTAGGAGTGGGGACTGGTTTCGCCTGTCCATGCTGAGATTTTAAGGGCTTAGGTGGGCCTTATGTAAGTGACCACTTTTGAGTTCACAAGTACAGCAGTCCTGTTATGTTTAGAAAGCATCATTCAACAGCACTCCCCACTGCTATCTGGCTCTAACATCCTTTCCACCTCTTCTTCCAAGGTGTTCTAACAGCCTTGGTGGCAGCAGGGGCATTGATGAAGATGAAATGGGTTTGTATTGTGACAGAAGAAGATCGCCTAGACACTTAGAGTTGCTCTTTGTAATTATAACATTCCTTTTTATGGGAAGTAAAAAAAAACTATCTAAAAAGCTGTAATTGGTTAATATTAAGGCTATAATCTCAGTAAAGCTAGCAACAGGAGCTTGTCAAGAGCCTTGGGTCTCATATTGAGGCTCAGGAAGAGATGTTGGAACACATAGATGCAGAAGGAGAATTATCTCATGTTACGGTTAGATTGTGAAGTGTCCTGCCATTGCATGTGTGAATATTTGTACCCAAGATAGCAGCACTATCCTGGGAAGTCCTGGAAAATTTTGGGAGGTAGACCCGAGCCAAGTTGCAGAAAGCAAATCACTATGGCAGTGCTTTAGAATGGTGGATGTGGGCCTGCTTTTCTTCCTGGCTCGCTGCCTCCTGTCCTCCATGAAGTGAAAAACCTCTTCTGCTCCATGCTCCTGCAACCATGACATCCTTCCTTATGCCATGAGTCTAAACACCCATCAACTGAACTCAGTGAACCTGTGCATCGGAATAGCTTTTCTGTCCTAGGTGTTTTGGTGACAATGGTGAGAAAACTCACACCCTCTGTCTTAGTTATGACTGTTATTGCCATGAAGAGACACCATGAACATGGCAACTTTTATAAAGAAAACATTTAATTGATGGAGCTCACTTACCGTTTCAGAGGGTCAGTCAATCACCATCATGGCGGGGACGATGGTGGCATACAGGCAGAAGTGGTGCTGGAGCTAAGAGTTCCGCATCTTGCAGGCAGTAGAAAATCAACTGATATACTGGTTAGTGTTCTGAGTATATGAAACCTCAAAGCCCACCCCCACAGTGACATACTTCCTCCACCAAGGCCACACCCACTCCAACAAAGTCATACCTCCTAATGGTACCACTCCCTATAAGATTATGGGATTATGGAGGCCAATAACATTCAAACTACCAAGCCTCAAGCTGTTTTGAAAATGAGGTCTTAGATTTCCATACATCTTTCTGCTCAGGAGCACCAGACTGGAAAATGAGAAGAACCACATTAGAATCTTATTCTCAAACTTTTATTTTTGTACTTGAAAAATGTGGGGACTAATTCCTGTCCTGCCATTCCTAAAGTCTTAGCACTTTTACCAGTGAGTGCATCTTAAGTCATTTGTCCTGCTAAGCACAAGCTGCGGACAGAGGGGAGGAAGTTAGGAGTCGCGCACGTGGGCTTGTGTAAAGGGCCCGGGTTTCTTTGTGCAGTGTCCATCCAGACACTTCAGCCTCCCTTCTGCTTCATTTCATAAGCATCCTCATCAGGACCCACTGGGGAAAGAGGGATGAAGAACCTGGCTTGCACACATAGGACCATGTCAGGAGCCAATGGCACTAATGCCCTGGCACCAGGTTTGCTTTCTCACTGGTTTTCCAGTACAGTATATGTCTGCATGTGGTGAGATGCAATTGCAGTGTCCTGGAGAGTGAACAACTCTACGTCCTCACTCAGGTTAATAGAACTGACCCAAGGAGACCACCTAATTAATCTTCCAAGGAGATGTGTGCATTTAAGGGGCCTTCAGGAAAGGAGCTATACTTTTTCAAAGGACCCTGGACTGAAAGTAGGTTAGATCTGGGTAGCGGGTGCATTTCAGAATGAAGACACACCACCAATATTTAATTCATCAAAAATTAGAGTTTAGAAAATTTGTGTCCTATTCTAGTCCACCAGTGCTGGCCTTGCGAAGGTCTTTCAATCTCCTCCGAATCCACTCATTTTTAATGTACAATACTCATCATATCATTACTGAAGACATTCAGGTTACAACCATAACACGACTAATATTTTCAAGTCAGAATGTCCCATCCTTGGTGTGGTCCACCCAGACTGTAACAATCCCTTTTGAGTGACTTCTTGGGCTCAACACGTTGTCAGTTCTGCTCTACACACTACAATGCAGGGGAAATGACCTTCTGGCATTACATCTGATCACAATATTCTCTTGACTTATTGTGGAATGTCATCATGGCATAGAAAGTGAACTCAGAACTCAGCATGGTTGGAAGAACCTTCTTCGTCTGTTCTTCCGCTGCTGACCATATCACCTCCTATCTTCCTTCTGCTACCTTCAATGCTTGGAAAGGGCCTACCCATGCCTGTGTGCCTCTGGCATGTTGTATTGATATAAAGCACCTAAGGTGGGCACGGTAAAAGAAAATCGGGCTCATTTTTAACTCATCATTTGAAACTTAGTTAGTGCATTATGTCAGTGTATTCGCTGTGTTTCTTTGTTATGCTAACATACCTGACAAAAGCAACTTAAGATAGGAAGGGTTTGCTTGGACTCACGGTCTGAGGTTAAAGTCCAGCACAGCAAGAAAGTCACAGCAGTAGGAGTGGGAGGAGGCTGATCAAGCTGCACTCGCCATCAACAAGCAATCAGAGATGAACATTGGTGCTCAGCTTGATTGCTCTATGTTTTGCAGCCCAGAATCTTAACCCGTGGAGTGGTGGTACCCACACTCAGAGGTAAACCTTCTTGAAACTCCCTAAATGATATATCCAGAGCTGTGTTACATAGGTGATTCCAACTCTTGTCAAGTTAGCAACGAAGAGTTCACCATCACACATAGTGATAACAGAAACAAGAACACGGAAGTGGGTATAGAAGAGGTCAAACATACTTTATAACAGCCTGCTTTAATAGCAACCAACCCAGTCCTTGAAAGCCTAATCTACTCTCTCCAGATAGGAATTAATCCCTCTCAAGGGTCAGGTCCCAGGAACCCAATAACCTCCCAGTGAACCCTACTTCTTAGTCATGATTATTTTTTCCTTTATCAGTAATCAAACAAACCCAAGGCCTCACACATGCTCCACAAGGGCGGAATCCCTGAGCCACAATCTCAGTCCCGATCCTCACCTCTTGAAAGTCCCACCACCTTTCAGTGTTGTTACACATGGAATCAAGCTTCCAGAGCATGAATCTGGGGAAGAGAAAACCACTTCTGAAGCATGACCAGGGGAGTCTGTGCTCCTGCATCAGAGACAGTGTGCTGCTGTGTAAAGTACGAGCTAACGGGCCTCTTGGCCATGCAAGCTGAATACAAACATTTAATGACAGACCCCTGACACTTCCTTCTCACTGGGGGCTTCAAATGATTCTGAGATCTCTAGTGTCTGAGGGTTTGTGTTTAAAGAATTCAAAGTGTTCAGCTCGAGTCCATGCAATGGATTCTGTTTTATATTCTGCCGATCTACACTCCTCTCTGCCAAGAATCCCTCCCCCACCTTTTTTTTCTGTGAAATTGTCTCTGAAATCCACTTACATGTCAGCTCCTTGGAGGAAGATTTTCCACTCGCTTCCACTCAGTTCCACCCCGTGCTCACGGAGGTCTCTGACACACACAACCTTTTGCCTCCATTTAGTCTGGTATATTCATTCACTTTTATCTCTGTACCCATAATTTATGACAAAAGAAAAAAACCTTACTTGTTTCAATATGTAAGAGTGTTATGCTTTTATCCTAATCCTGGATTGTCCCTCTTTCTTCAAAGTAGAATGCTGATAAAAATAAAGGTGGTGCAAAAACATCTGGATTTGAAATTCAAATTCACCACCTCCAAATTTCGTTGTCTGGGTTTTGCAAGGCAAACCCTGGTTTCCTTGTAACAACTTCAACACATTTAGTGTTTATTACACTAGTGGTTATAATCCTGTTCCCCATTATGGTTTGGATAGGAGTCTCAAAAGTCTAATGAGTTTTGTCCCTTGTACTATCGAGAGACCAAACAGCATGGGGACTAGTTTTACCAGTTTAGTCCACTGTTGAGTTACTAACTTGTCTTCAATATTGGGAAGTAGCAAACTTTGGAGTAGCTAGTAGTAGGAAATGGGCGATAGGAGGCCTAGACCTTGTCCTTCCTCATAGGTTTTCTGCTTCCTGACTGCTGTGTTGTAAATGGTTCTGCTCTCCTACCACCTGCTGCCCTGACATGCTGTCTCCTCATAGCCCAGCCACAACAGAGCTAACACAAGCTGAAACCCTTGAGAGCATGGGTCAAAGTTCTCATAGCCTATGAGAAGCCGGTCACAACAACAGAAAGCTGAGAAGCCCACCCCAACCATGTACTCTTACATTCTGCTGCTTCAGAATCTTCAGCTTCTCCCTGGGGGTCCAGACTGAACAAATGACAGGCTTTGGCCAGTGGGTGTAAGACAGTGATGCCAATAAGTTCTTCATAAAGATATGCCTGGTCTACTTGTGCCTTTGAACATCTTCTACCACCATGCTAGGCTTGGAAGATGAGAACGCAGGGAACAGATTTACTCAGCCAGAGCTTCCTGAATCAGACAAATAACCAGTCAAGCCCAAACTGTGAAGACTAAGTAGATTTTCCAGGAGTGTGTTTAACTCAGGGTCAATGGTTCTTAGAGAGCTCAGTAAATAATAGATATTATTGTAATTATTGACACAGCTCCACGTTAATTCCCGTCAAGGCATTCTTTGAGTTGCTTCATGACACCTTTTTATTTTGGGTTCTGATCCATATTCTTGGCCCAACAGATAATTTCTAACCTGCAGACTATGTGACACATGCATCCATATGCAACCAAGGATAGCGATAAATGCAGTCCAACACAAAATCACAAATTTACTTAAAAGATTGAGAGGTCTTTGTGGCAATTTTTGAGGTACTGTCTCATATACCCCAAAACACCCTCCAGTTCTTGATATAACTGGTGTGATCTTGTGCTTTCTGATCACCATGCTTACACCTCCCAATGCCAGGATTCTAGACATACACCACCGCACCTAGATTGAATTGCAGCGCTAGAGATTGAATTCAAGGTCTCGTGCACTCTAGGGCGAAACTCTACCAACTGAGCAACAGCCTCGGTCCAGCAACTGCTCGATTCTCCAGCATGAACTCTGTAGAAGACAGCTGTCATGTCACACTCTCAACAGGTGGCACATGCCTGTTTCACCTGTGGTGGCTGATGGTCTGTGTCCATGAGACTAGAAGACTACTTTCATGTTCTTCACGTAGAGCTCTGTGGATTGTCTATAACTGCTCATGCAGGGGCCTTATTTAACTCATAACCCGTGTTACATTCTAATATACTATAAATGTAGAGATAAACGAGGCAGAATGTCTGTCCTCCTGAATCAATTATGTTCTGATATTCTAGTGATTTTACTTATTCATTTCTAATTTATTTATCCAATAAATATTGTTGAGCACCTATTAACATTGTCACTGCAGTAGGTATCTAAAGATAGCAGATGCTAAAGATAGGTATCTTTAGCAGAGAACTTAAAGATGAGAGAATTCAATAATAAAATTAATTAAAAATTTTTATATAAAACTTCCAGATTTTAAAATATGGGCACAAAACTGAAAAAAATGAGTGTGTGTGTGTGTGTGTGTGTGTGTGAGAGAGAGAGAGAGAGAGAGAGAGAGAGAGAGAGAGAGAGAGAGAGAAAGATTGAGCTTTGTGAGTCAGACAGAAAAATCAAGGCCCAACTTTTGAAATGTTGCTTTGTAGCTTGAATTAAAATTATCTGTGTAGATTTTGTTTGTGCTTTTAGAGTATAAATTCGTTTTAGGTGAGACAGGTATCTTTGGGTGAGCTATGTTTTCAAGTAAGGAAATGTTTATGAATCTTTATGAAATGACCAGTGAGAGACATGCTCAGCATTCAAAGAATTGCAGAATGAAAACAAAGATAAAAGACATAGTCACAAATCGCCATCACACATTGAGAACAGGCAAAAAAGAGCTACTGTCCATGACTAAACCCCTGTGTATCCTGGGCTCAGTACTGGTCTATAGTAAACCACTTCATTTAATCATCATCAAAGATCGTAGGCTGAGTGACACCTGCCTGAGCATCTTGGGGTGCTCTGTCTACTCATCAGCTGCCAGGGGACTTTAAATTGAAAATTGCTTAGACTCTCAATCTCCATAGAAAACCTCCCACCTTCTGCTCACCCATAAATTTCCATAAATGGATCAGAGATACAGTTTCCTATCCATGACTCCTTCTGCTGAGCACAATCTCCCTGTGTTCTTTGTCTTGGTTAATTTATCCCAATATAGCTTGAATATCAAAACAGGTCCCTTCCCTTTGTCTCCAGAGCAGCTACAAAACTAAAGATTTTAGAGATTTGGATTAACAATTAGGGACTTCAGTGAATAATCCACAAAATGAAGTTCCCAAAAGAACATCTGGATATAGTTTTCCTTAAGTCTTTCTATCTGGGTTAATATTGGGGAAATTTCTAGCCACCTTTCTCAATTCTGATATCTCTCTAGAATCTTCTTTCCCAGAATGCCTCAAGGACCTTGGCTTCTATCTCCTCTATGCAGCCATGTGCTGCTATCCTCAGCAACCCAAGGAAAATCCTGATTTGTCTTCATAGAAGCACAATGTTAGTAGGATGATCATTCTCCCCTAAGTACTCTATACAGTCAATGCAGTTCTTATAAAAAAATTCCAGTGATACATTACATAGAAAAAGGAAAGCAGTCCTATAATCCTGATGGAACCAACAAAGACACTGAATAACCAAAGCCAATGTGGACAAGCACATTCATGTTGTGCACTTGAGCACGCGCACACACACACACACAACACATAGATCAGAGGGGCATGCACTAAGGACTATCTGCCATCATTTCTAAGAGTTATATGCATGCTGTCAAGGAGACGAGCAATCAATAGTCCTATGCAGCTGTAAACCACAACAGTGACCAGTTAGGCAATTGTCAAAGGTTCAACAGGGGCATTTACATCTCCTGGTAACCAACAGTTACCTGAATAGAGAGCTAAGTCTGCCTCAGTAGGAGGAATTTCATGCCTGGTACTGTAAACCCAGATGACTAACTGTAGTTGTGAGGAAATGGATCTTAGAGGAAAATCCACTACTGCCATGTTCCTAAGCCAGTAGAATTCCCAACTGCATTCTAAATATTTATCCTGATGCTCACAGATAGGTTTCTCTCTCCCCTTTCATCAAAGAACTTCTTTGAGCAGCAAATGGCGACCATTCCAGAGATCACCAACTTGTTAAAATGTGGAGAACTGACTGTGGGGTGTCCAAATCCAAGCTAGACATCTACAGCACAATCTCCACCTCTAAGCATGAGGGGACATCGCAGAAGAGGGTGCAGAAGGATTATAAGAGTCAGAAGACCAGGATGTCTGTGGGGAGATGGAGTTTTCTATACATGACAGCAAAGCTGCACGCATGAAATCTCAACAATATGATCGCACATACAAGGCCCAAACAGTGGCAAACACCAGTTGGCATGCCCATGTGGATGGAGAATTTTTCACAAGACTGCACCACTAGATGAATAACTGCAGGCAATTAATGGCTACCGAGAGAGGGGGAATCAGTCTAGTCCAGGGACCAGCCCCTGAGAAGTTACCAAGACTGAGTGGTCAGTCCTAAACAGATACAAACAAGCAACAGTGAATGAACTCGAGCAGGTTTTGTATTTATATACACACACACACACACATATATATATGTGTGTGTGTGTGTGTGTGTGTGTGTGTGTGTGTGTGTGTGTGTGTATGAGCACATATATGTATATTCACTACAATAATTAAAGAAAAGAGGTCATGACTTTGAGGAGGGGGACATGAGAGGCATTAGAAGGGAAAGAGAAAGGAATAGAAGTGATGTAAATACAGTATGAAATTCTCAAAACAAATTAAAAGTCAATTTAAAAACATTATCTCCCATGAATGTGTCTCAGTTTTTATTGTGTTCTTTCATTAAAGTACAGAAAATAAAGATCCACGAGGTCGGATTATATCCTCTACGCTATTAAATGCTCAGCTGAACTCATGAACTTCAAAGTTTATAGCCCTCCCTCATGCCTCACTGTCCCAATAACGTCACAAGGATTAATAAAGAACCACACTGTATTCAGTGCCTGCCTCGGTTCTGGAAAGGTTTCCTGGAAACAAGGAAACCAAGCTCCTGGAGGCATTTCCCACTACTGGGTTAGTAGCTGGGGCTCTGGCAGAAGGAAAGGTAGAGAAGTGGGAGAAGTGATGGATTACTAGGGATAGAGAATAAATTAATCTAATAATACATCAATCTGGACAACAGCACTTACCCTGAGAACAGCGATGGCATTAGCTGTGGAGCTGAAACAGATGTGGGGTGTGGCTGACTATGGAGGCGATCGGATGCCAGGGCACTGCTGTGATGAGGAATGACACGAGAGACGCTGTGGTCTGCATGTGCCCCACCCAGTTCCCTCTGTTCCGCTCTCCGGCTCTCTGATGCCCGCCTACGTTGAGGTGAGCTGCTTTATCCTCCCACGTGCTCCCTGTAATGATGCTTCATCTCAATGTGGGCTAAGAAACAATGGGACCAAGACCATGGCCTTGAGCCTCCTTTTAATTTGCGCCTCTCAGGAAGTTTTCACTGTAACAAAGGCTAACACACTTGCTTGTGTGCCTTTGTCCTTACTTCATCCATGATATGATAGAACAAGAAACTCCTGGCTAGGTGCAAGCCCTCAGTCTGGGACCTTCCTGACTCTGGAAGCACGAGCTAAAATTCTATTCATTGTGAATAACATCTCGGGCGTTCTGTGACAGCCCCAAAATCAACATCCACGCGTAGCAACAGTCGTCTGTTGGTGTCTTACGCATGATGTCATAATTCCATAACTCTGTTCATTTCTAAACAAAATGAGCAAAATGCTCTAATTGTTGAGGAACCAAAATGATCACAAAGACAAATAATTCACTGTGCAGCCTCTATCCTGTACTAAGCAACCTGAGACACATGTCAATCGGAAGGCAACTGTTTACATGCAAACAACACTTGTAAAAGTAGAATCCTTTTTCTCTTGTGTTTTCAAGAAGCTCATGCAGATGTGCTGCTGCACCTGTGGCTGATAAAGCCACCTAGAAATGCAAAAGGCTTCACCAAGCTTTGCAGACCTCAATGGCTTGCTACTGGTCTTCATCCTGATGTCCTTCCCTAATCTCTCTCTCTCTCTCTCTCTCTCTCTCTCTCTCTCTCTCTCTCTCTCTCTTTCCTTCCCTCCCTCCCTCCATCTTCCTCCCCCCCCCACCTCTCTCTCTTCCTCTTCAAGCCAGGTTATACTTTTGTCTGTCAGTATCTCAGACACACAGACCCCACCTCTCCTCTTCTACATCCAAAATTTGCACCTAATCATCCCTCTGCCTCACAGCTGATTCTTCTTGTTCAGTTAAAAGAAGAGTACTTCAGAAAATCCCTTCACAGTAGTTGGACCTGGGTGAGCGCTCCTCACAACCCTCATTTCCTGTGCCTGGCATCTTTTCATCCAGAGCTGTTCCCATCTGACTGCTCACCCTTCTTCGGTCTTCTGCCACCTACCGCCTGCCATTTTCACTGACAGTGGGGACACTGACTCACTTCTTAAATTTGAACCACTCATGGATAAGAGTAGGCAAAGCTCACTCAATCCTAATGCTCAGGACTATAGAATTGGTTAAGTTAGGGACAGACCTAGGGACAGATAATCCTGGATTATTTTGGTGGATCTGAAGCAATCACCTACGCGTAAAAGGAGGAAATGGGAGAAGCTAGTGGCCCAGAAAAGGGAGTTAATGTAACAGCCTGGGCAGAAATAGAAGCAATTTGCTCTGAAGATGAATGAAGGGATCCCTGCTTGAGGAACGTGGAGACCTCAGGGAGCTGGCAAAGCTGAGAAGCAGAGCCCTCAGAGAGCTTCCAAGGGAACACAGTCCTGCAGACACACCGATGTAAGGTCAACGAGATTGTGTTCAACTTCTGAGCCCCAGAGCTGAAAAACCTGTGCCCACTAATTACACCAGCACTAGAAGGTGAGGATTTGCTTCTGTGTGCATCCTTGTGGCTTCCAGCATAGCTGCTTCCCCTGAAGAGGAGCATCCTTCCCAAGCAGGGGGTGGGATCTTGTCTTCTCACTTTGAAACTATAAATTCATGCCACAAAGTAGCCTCAAAAGAGATGCTTTTGCTTTTTATTTTTAATTAAATAAATGATGTCTACAAAACTGACTCTTCAAGACTGCTGTTTTGCTTGTTAAACTTTTAAAGCATATTTCTGAACATTTGGGGGGAAATGTCACATATTAGAGAGAAGCATCCCCACATCATCAGTGGACAGCATGCTGAATTTCAAAAGCTACACTCAGCTCAAAAGAGGCATGAGTGCTTCTAGAGAAGCCCTCAGCACAACTTCCCTGCACTGCTCATAACCCAGGGTTGCTACTCCAGCAAACCCCACCATAGTGGGCTTCTTTCTGGATAATGTGGACCAAATGTTCAAAGACACACATAAAGACTGGGGCAGGGGGAGGCCTTATCGGTCCCACCCTGATGTGGGACAATGATTTGTATTCTGTCGATTATATTTTAAATAAACACTGATTGGCCAGTAGCCAGGCAGGAAGTATAGGTGGGACAACCAGGCAGGAAGTAGAGGTAGGCTGATGAGAACAGGAGAATGCTGGGAAGAGGTAAGCTTGGTTGGGAGTCCTGGCTCAGCCACAGAAGAAGCAAGAGGTGACTGCCTCACTGAAAAAGGTACTGAGTCACGTGGCTAGCATAGACAAGAATAATGGGCTAATATAATTTATAAGAGTTAATAAGAAGCCTGAGCTAATGGACCAATCAATTTATAACTAATGTAGACCTCTATGTGATTTCTTTGGGACTTAATGACTGCGGGAACGGGGTGGGGCAGAAACCCCAACAACACCACCGCAACTGGGGCCATCTGACAACACCACCCCAATTGAGGGTCATCTGACAACAACACCACCCCAACTGAGGGTCATCTGACAACCCACCCCAACTGAGGGTCATCTGACAGGTGAGGGATGCTAGAGGAAGAATCAGGTTTGCTTTGGGTTTGTTTTTCAGCTTTATGGCCAGGGCAGGCTGCTCATGCTCTAGTGTGTGTGTGTGTGTGTGTGTGTGTGTGTGTGTGTGTGTGTGTGTGTGTTTGTGTGTGTGTGAAGCACTAATTGGCTATGAAAGCAGGTGTAGGGGAAAAGAGGAACAAGAAGAAGAGGTGAAAGAGACACAAGGATATGGAGGAGAAGAAGAAAAAAGAGGAAGAGGAGAATGAGAAGAAGTGAAGTTGAGAGGAGGGTGGGGAGGGGCCCAGGAAGAGTTAGCTGAAGCGAGAGGTAAAGATAATCTAAACATAGAACCTTCATCTGGCAATGGATGGAGATAGAGACAGAGACCCACATTGGAGCACTGGACTGAGCTCCCAAGGTTCAAATGAGGAGCAGAAGGAGGGAGAACATGAGCAAGGAAGTCAGGACCACGAGGGGTGCATCCACCCACTGAGATGGTGGAACTGATCTCATGGGAGCTCACCAAGGCCAGCTGTACTGGGACTGATGGAGCATGTGATCAAACCGTACTCTCTGAATGTGGCTGACAATGAAGGCTGACTGAGAAGTCAAGGACAATTGCACTGTGTTTTGATTTTACTGCATGGACTGGCTTTGTGGGAGCTTAGTTTGTTTGTATGCTCACCTTCATAGGCCTGGATGGAGTGGGGAGGACCTTGGACTTCCCACGGGGCAGGGAACCCTGACTGCTCTTAGGACTGGAAAGGAAGGGGGAGGGAGGAAGGAGGAGGGAAAAGGGAGATGGGGAGGAGGTGGAAATTTTTAATAAATAAATAAATTTTAAAAGTAGAGAAAAAACACCAAAAAATAATCTAAATATGTTGTATATTGTGTTCTTATGTGAGAGATCCCAAGATCTAAAAAAGAAAAAAAAAATCAGAGCATGAAAAAGAAAGGTCTCTGCACTTCGTCCAGCCATAGCAAACACTGAATTGGGAAAACTTCCTGGGATGCATTTTACCTGCATCCTTCCCCACATACCTTTTGTTGTCCAACACTTTTCCAGAGAAGGGCTATTTAGGAATAAGCCCTTGCTTTGGATTTCCATGCTAAGCTAGCAAGCCAAGACTGAGCTTTTGGGAGCCAACACAAGCAAGTGCAGTTCTCATAACCAACAGCCTCAGCTCATCAGAGCAGCCAGGATACCCACACGGCCTTGCTCACTGGTCTCCTGTCCAACTCCTGGATACACCTATGCCCGATTCATGAGTTCTGAGAAATCACAAAGGGGATTCTAACATGGCTGAGAGCAAGCAGCTCTTGAAGGCAGCATATGAGTAATATCTCTTTGGCCTTCTAGAGGACACCTCGCTGCCAAAATCTGCCTTGGGTTGGAAGCCCGGAAAACATGGAGCCTATGATTCATTGGCAGGGAGCTCAAGCATCAGTGTCAGATTCTGCTTGCTAGAAAAGGCCAGATGTAAATGAGAGCCTCCTTGGGACTGCAGGCGTGCTAACACCACCATGCCATTTCAGCTGAATCCAGACACAGCCAAGTCAGAACAACTCTGTGACCTCAGTGTGGGGAACACAAGCATCCCTCTGTGCAGCAATGCTTCCAAACTGTGTTCCCCAGCTCTGTGGAGAGCACAGGACAAAACACAGATCTGGAAGCAGAAATGAGAGCAAATTATCTATATCCTTTGAAAGCCTGATTTTCAGAAAAGTCACCCCATCTAAAAATCTTGTAGTATGGATACAGAAAAGAAAATTCTGGCCCACCTACAGGTAGTCAATATTCAGCATAATAATTCAATGCATGACAAATCCCCTGGCATGAAAACCAGTAGGGGCTATTAATCTCCAAGAATTCCCCACTGGAAATTCAGAAGCCAAAGCCTCCTTCCATCAGCACGCTTTCCTCATTCTATACACACTGTTATGACCCGTGGTGCCCTGAAAGCCATCGGGCTGCTTTGACCCCTTCTTTCACCAGCCTCGGAGAATTAATCACTAAGTTCCCAGATTTTTTTCTTGTAAAATCTTTGTCACCAGTTCCTCAGCTCTTCTGCTGGTACAAGCAAATCTCCCGGTGTCATGGTCAAACCATAGTCACTCCTCTAAGAGATCTGAGAATACTGGACAATATCCGGAGACATTTTGGTTATCAGAACTTGGTTGTTCCTACTTGGGTATCATAATAAGCTTTGTCAATTTGAGCCAGCTTAGTAGAGTCGTCTGAGAAGGAAAGCTGGATTGAGAAGCTGCCTAAGTCAAGTTGGTCTGCGGGCACATCTGCAGGAAACTGTCCTGGTTATTAGTTTGATGTAGGAAGGCTCAGCCCATGGCTGGCAACACCATTCCCTAAGCAAGTGGTCCAGGGCTGTATACGGTTAGTGAAGCTTGAGTCTGTGAGCAACAGCATGCAGAGCTCCTTCATGGTTTTTGGTTCTAGCTCCTGCTTGAGTTCCTGCCCTGACTTCCCTCAATGATGGACCTTAAACTGTAAATTGAAAGAAATCCTTCCACCACTTAAGTTGTTTTTGGTCAGAGTGTCTTATCACACCAGAAAAGAAACTAAAACATGGAGAATTTAGATGTCTCTAGATATCCTATGGTAAAAAACGTAATGCCCATGCCGCTGCATTGTCTGGCTTCGACAGCAATGGGGTCAAAGTCAAAGACTTCTGAGCTCGTCTGAAATGTTTAAAGTGTGTGATCATCCCCTGCTCTGGATGAGGCTGTTGTCACTACCATTTTCTTTTCTGATCACCATTTCCTAGAACTCCAAGCTCCAAGCTGACCCTGCTTCCCTGTAGGAAGGGAAAACTCATGCTCTGAAACTTAACTTGGCTGAGTAGCAAATACTTGCCAAGAGCCGCGAATGGACATCAAGTTGTTTGGTCCTCAGGGCAGCTCCATCTGGAATCACACTCAAGTGTTGATAAGACCTCTGACATTGCAAGATGGCCATCTTTCATCAACTAGTGGACGTGGTGGGTACTCAAGGAGAGTGTGTTGAATACCAAATAGCTGCATTAAGTGGACACGCTAAGACTCGAGGGCTTGTCTCCTGACGCAGAGCACTAAAAGCAAAACAAGTGTTTCACTTAGTCATCACCACACATATACTTTAAAGACCATGAGGATGACAGACTCTAAAATTAATGGCATTTTTAAGTACCTGGGTTCTTCATTTAACAATGAAGAGTTCTCTGTATGGGCAAAGATTATGTGTAAATACATCTTTTGTTCCCTTCGGCAATGTCTTAACAAAAAAAAATTTCAGATCCAACAGTCTTGGGGGGTTAACAAGTTTGTCTCCTTCCCACTGGTCTGTATATTTTCTTTCTCCCTATGTTTCTCCCCTCCTCTCTGTGGTAATATTGGCACACATGTGAGTATGTATGTACGGCAGGGGATACATCTAATGTACACATACTTGTGGAAGCCGGAGCACTTCAGGTGTCACTGTTAATCAGGTCACACCATGCTTGATCTAGAGCTAGAGCAAGTTGACTAAGCTAGCTGGTGAATGAGTCCCAGGGATCTATACCCCTCTCCTGCCTCCCCAGTGCTAGGATTCTAGCATGCATTAACACGTTCAGCTATTGATGTGAGAGCTGTGGATTGAACTCACGTCTTCGTGATTGTACTACCCAATGAGCACTTTATGGGTGGAACTCTCTCCCCAGCCCTCATCTCTGCATTTCTTATGATGGTTTCCAATGTGCCATCTCCATGTTGCTCATCTCACCCTATGGGGTAATACCTGAACTATTGTGGGCCCGTTGATGTTCTGCAGGATATGCAGCCGTTTGTGACATCAGTAGGTCAGAGCTCTGCATCAACACAGAGAGTGAGAACTAAGTGAGGCCTGGGATGAAAGACAAAGAATAGTAAACCTAGATGTTTCTGATAGAGACAGGGAAGAATGGATAGGCTGAAGGGGTGTCCCCATGCCAGACACCTAGACAGTCTAACTTACTCTAGCAAACAGCACACATGTGTCCCAGAGGCTGCGAAGGAGCTGCTAGTTGAAGACAGGTGTTTCCATTGTCACCCTACAGGACAGGCAATTAAACGTTGAATAATAAGGACCTTGAGCCTTACACCGCTTCCGTCTGTGAGGACAGTGCTGATCTCTGCCCGTTTGCCCTGTTATTTTGTATTTACTGTTTGACTCCAGACAATTTGCTTCAGGAACTTTCACTTTTAGCTTTGTTATTATAAAAGTTCTTCTACTTTCCAGCTACAACCCACTGCAGGAGTTGTGATAATTACCAAGCACGCCGTGTATTAGTTCATTATGGCTGCTGCCAGGGCACACCACAGGGCTAGAGAGGGGTGTTTTGTTTTGCCTTACTTTGTTTTCTCAAAAGTCTGAAGAGAACAAGTTTAAAGTCAAAGATTCTACAGTCTTGCTTCCTGCTGAGGCCTCTCTCCCTAGCTTATAAATGATTGTCTTGCTTCTTATGAGTCTGTGTTTGCCCTTATGCCTGGACCCTAACCAGCTCGTCTCCTAACAGTGTGTTTATATTGGATGGTCTACTCGGACCCCATTTACCTTAATCATCTCTTTAAAGGTTTTGTCTTCAAATACAGTCACATATAAAGCACTGGGGATAGGGGTGTGAATCTGTAATCTTTCCTTACCATTATTCCGGGGACATAAGGGAAATGGGGATGGGGGGTGGGGGATGATTATATGGATGTTAATATGATGTAGAATATTCCAGCAAAGAGGAACAAAGCTCAGTAATGGACCTGTTTTGAGCCAAGCCCATGTTTAGACAGTCAGCTGTCAGCAGCCTGGCTACTGCAGAGGTCTTCCATCATGTCTTCTTTAAGTAGTTCTTTGCAGTACATCACAACTGCTACCACATTTTCCTGATTCCACATTGAGGAAACAGTGAACTTCTTGAATTTTTCTACTGGTAGAGATTACACATGCAAAATCTCATTGTGTAAAATGCACAGAAAGCCTCCATAGATGACCACTGTACTCCAAGACACTCTGTGTTTGAACGTTCCATTGTGTTTGGACATTCCATTTCCAGCAGCAAGAAATAATTTAAGAGATAAAACAACAGCTTGCATATTTAAAAGTCCTAGGGTTCTCAGTCCCCATGGACTCACGCCCCCTGTTACTCACAGAGTCACCTGCGAGCAGTAAGTAACTTGCTGAGTCCTTCTGAACCTGCAGAAAAACAAAACTCCCAGAAGGCACCCCCAGCCTAATTTAGAACCTATAAGCTAAAAAGGGCCCTTGGGTGGTTCCTGTTCCATTAAAGTTTGAGAGGCAGTGATATAAAATTACTCCGAGCAATGAATTACCATCTCTGAGCCTGATTTCCCATATCTGTAAAAGAATACAGTTCCAACAAAAAGACTCCTAAACTCCTTCAAGTTCTAAAGTGTCATGACAATTCTAAGCAAGGTTTGGTCGTTAAAGTATCATTGTGCTTCTCATAGAACATGCATTAAACTTTCAGCCCTCATCCTGCATGAACATTCGGCTTCCTGAAGACTTGACTTCCGTCTGTAATCGGCAATTAAAGTCATGGTTGAAGGGAGACTACTGATAGCCTGAATGTAAAAGGCATTTTCACTAATGTGTCAGCTCTGCACCTTGAGGGTAAAGTGCCTGAAAAGAGCAATGTGCAAATGTGCTAGACCAACACTTACTGGAGCTAGGAAAGTGATTTGGGTGAGGCCAGCAATTTTACCATCCAGTGACTTGACCTGACAAAGGACCAATGGCTCCTGTTTAGCTATCATAATTTATGACAGTGCTTCATCTACACCCAGCCATCAGCAAGATGGTGATGACTGGAGAGAGGAAAAAAAGATCTAGGGTGAAGAAAAGATGGAGGCTTTAAGGTTGAAAACTAAATTATCAACCATTCTCTCTATATGGATCATTTGAAGCCCCAGGGTCCATTCTAAATTGAAAAATCCCTAATGATTACCAATTCAGAGTATTACAAGGAAGATTAACTAGTAGAGGCTGAGCTTTTTAAAAGTCCAAGTGAAAATTTATCATCAAAAGACATGGTTACGTCATAAAGATCACAAAGACAATGCTACAAATCTGATAAAAATATACATAAATTATTTTAATATTAATATTGATACTAATGATATCAATAAAAATGATTATAACACATCTGTGTGGAATATATTTTAAATCATTTATATACTTCATTAATCCTTAAGGCAGAAATATGAAGAAGTTCTATTATCATGCCTATTAAACAAAGAATTGATACTTGAATTAAAAGATGCTTCCAGTGTTACAGAGCTAAAATAGAGCCAAATAATAACCTCCAATATTGATTCTATACTGTCTTCTTTTTCTTTATATGCTAAACTTAACATGTGTAGGTACTTATAAAACTCATGTCATCTCCACTTTATACATGAGAAGATACTAAATACTTGCTCAGGTTTGTTCAGCTTCATAGATATGTAGAAACAAGACTGACCTACCTGGCCAGTAAGTTCTATCTCTGCCCATAATGTTCTCCAGTTCTCAGTATTCGGTCTGTGCTAGATCATTCCCTCATAATGACAACTGCAATAAAGGAGTACCCAATGTTGTCACCGAGTTCTCTGTTAAGGTGGCTGGGCATGGGTCCGCTTAATTCATGATACCAGACTCTATAATTTCAAAGGAAATAAAGCTCTAAAGAGCAATGTAATACAGATAAAGATTATTTGCTGGCCAGACATTGGTGGTGAATACCTTTAATCCTGCACTTGGGAGGCAGAGGCGGCAGGTGGATCTCTGTGAATTCGAGGCCAGCCTGGTCTACAGAAAGTGCCAGGACAAGCTCCAAAGCTACACAGAGAAGCCATGTGTCAAAAAAGAAAGAAAGGAGGGGGGGAAGAAAAGAAAAGAAAAGAAGAAAAAAAGAAAAGAAAAAGAAAGATTTTTTTCTGAAAGATTTTAATGTCAAGGATGGTGACTCAACCCTCAGGAACATCTTCAGTACTTTATAAGCCCATTTCATGGCTAGAAAGAGTTGTCTGAAAGACAAGCAGGAAGAGAAGAGACTTCTACCTACATGCACCACTGAGAACTCACTCTTTGTTCAAGATGATTGTTTTGAGCTTCTAGCTTGACAACCTAGATTGTCTCTCTAAAACTTTAGTTTTCTTTAAAAGAAGACTTCTCTCTGCTCAGATGCTAGAAAGGCCTGATGTGCTGGGCAATTATCACTAAAATTATCACTACTACCCAACCATCCTCACCTAACGCCTGGCCATCTTCCCTGATGATATAACTCTAAAAACTGTTATACATTTTCCCAGAATTCATCACCTATAGATGCTGTCTTAGTTAGGGTTTCTATTGCTGTAAAGAGACACCATGACCATGGAAACACCTATAAAAGAAAACATTTAATGGGGTAGCTTATAGTTCAGAGGTTTAGTCCATTATCATCATGGGACTAAACCATGGGACATGACAGCATACAGGCAGACATAGTGCTGGAGTGATGTGGGATTCCCCTCTCTATGCTGTGAATACCATTGGTGAATAAAGAAACTGTCTTGTCCTGTTGACAGGGCAAAATTTAGGTATGTGGAAAAAACTAAACTGAATGCTGGGAGAAAGGAGGCTGAGCCAGAGAGAAGCCATGAAGCTGCAGTCAGAGACAGACATGCTTGCCCGTAAGCCACTGCCACATGGCGATATTAATGGAGATGGGTTAAATCAATATGTAAGAGTTAGCCAATAAGAAGCTATACCTAAATGGGTCAAGCAGTGATTTAATTAATATAGTTTCTGTGTGGTTATTTTGGGAGTCTGGGTGGCCAGAAAACAAACAAGCAGAGGGTGACCAGGAACACACAAGCAACCTCCCTACTACACTGGAGCTAAGATTCCTACATCTTGATTGACAGGCAACAGGAAGTGAACTAAGACACTGGGAGTGACTTGAGCTTATATGAGACTTCCAAGCCCTCCTCAACAGTAACATAATTTCTCCAAGAAGGTCATACCTACTACAACAAAGCCACACCTCCTAAGAGTGCCACTCCCTTTGAGAGCCACTTTCTTTCAAACTACCACAGATGTCATCATCCATACCATCACGGCACTGTGATTAAGAATTGCTCGATAATGCTTTACTTATTAGCTTCCTTTTAAAACATCTCTCACATTCACCCACTTCTCATACTTTTCCTGGAGTCACTGAAAAAAGAATTCTGTATTTGAAACCTTAAATTTAAATTAAATTCTGTATTTGAAACCTTTGGGTTTTCCTCAAAGCAAAATCTAAGACCAGAAAGACAACTCATTCAAGCTCACATTCAAAAAACCTGCTTTATGTCCATCACCAGACCAAGGGTTTTAGGGTGTGTAATAGTAAAGAAGACATTTAGTACCCTTCCTCTCATAGAGTCATGGGAAAAGCTAATTGTCAAAGGCACAGAAGCATCCTAAAGGGCTCTGGGAATAGTGTTCCCTATATTTTGATACACAAAAAGCAAGTGAGGCTAGAGGGAGTGATGCATACAAAAGAATAAAGCAGAAAGGGAACAAATGGCCACATCCACATGGCACACTTAACAAAAAGTCAGCATGGCTGCAGTGGGGCGCAAGTGGCAGCAGAAATGCAATGAGGGAAGGGAGGTAGGCAGGGGCCAGGTCTAGAAGAGAGGTATGGCAAGAACTTGGAATTTATCCTCAGGGACCTGGAAGTCTGTTGCTTAACAATGAAGTGGGAAGGTCTTTCCAGCTTAATTGTGGTGATTAGATCAGATGGAAAGACCAGCCAAGATAGCTGCCACTTCTAGCCCAACATAGCACAATACACTTCTCCTCCTTGAGGTGACTGTTGTCACTCGGGGGTTGAGATTCACAGCACATAATACGATATCTTTGGAATGGAAGTTTAGCAAGACAAAATAGTGAATTAGTTACTTTTTAATTGATGACAGAATTTCTTAAGGGGAAAACAATTTATTTGGGCTCACGTTCCTGGGAGATTTCAGTCCACTATGGTAGGAGTGCAGGAGGAAGTACCTGTAATGCAAGGTGGAGACTTCTCGTAGCACAGAAACCTAGAAAGGAGAGAGTATGCTAGAATTGGAGGCTGCCCTATGACCTTGAAAGACCCACACCTAGGAATCTATCTCTACCAGCTAGGCCCCACCTCCAACAGGATCCATAGCTTCTCCAAACTATGCTACAAGCATCTAATACATGAGTCTTTTAGGGCACTTTGAACTCAAACTCTACCAGGTGAATATCCTCCTCACAACAAGAGGTTCAGTGCCGATTATATAGGTGGTGGTGATTTGGCAGTTCAGGGTTGTTATATATAAATATATAAAGTCCCTGTGGTTATCATGATATTGTATGCATGGAGATATATACGTGTGTGTGTGTGTGTGTGTGTGTGTGTGTGTGTGTATGTATGTATGTATGTATGTATGTATGTGTTTATATACCAATCCTGGATCCAAACCATTGTGTCTACATTCCACAGAAATGAATGTGGAAGTGAAGACAAAGGAAAATGTTTGCTTAAGATTTTACAGTGACTTGGGCTTATATACAAGGGTTCTAAAATGTGCTCCATGGTCAGCCTCAATTACCAAGGAAAATGGGCAACACAGTTCTAACTGGGAACACTGCCACTGAACAAATACACGAGGCTCCATTTAGAAGGGGCAAAAGGAAGATGGATTTGGGGAAAGCAATTAGCAGATTCCACCAAAGTCACAAACAATAAAAAAGATCAGATAGAAAAAGCAGACCAATCAACTAGAGAAAGAGAAAACTCATTACCATGATGAGCATTTTAATGTTCCCTCCATTTCCAAGGCATTTGTACTTTTCAATGTGCATTTTTGTGAATTCAATTCCCCTGTTTAATATACTTAATAAAATAGTAGAGCATAAAGATTTGATGTTTCACTGAGCAGAAATAACCTAGGAAAGGCTGAGCACATGACAAATAGGAAGGGCAGAGAAAACAATGGCCTGGCTGAGTCCTAAGTTGTTTCTTTTCCTTTTCATGGGTATTTTCCCCCCTTTGTAATTGGTTTGAATTCCTAGAGAAGGTGTAGCTGCACATCATTTAAAGAATAATCCAAAAGGTCCTTTAGTGTGGTGCAGAGAAAGGGATTAGGTCTCAGACCCAGCCTAATTGTCCAGTGCTCATGACAATGAGCAAGTTCCCTGTCCTCTGAGCCCATTCCCCATTTCTGTAAAGCTGATAAAGCCTCCAGCTTTTCCAGGATCAGAAGATAACTCCTGATCCGGTCTGTATGGGTTGGATGCTTCTGTGTTCTTTGACATATTCTGCTACTACTTATAATGAAAGATGCTAAAAAAGTGTTTAGGGGACAGACTTGCATGACAGTAAGTGGTGAATTTTGCCTGGCTAGATGGGTGTGGTAGCCTGAAGGCAAAATGAGGTGAGCTTTCAGGGTGAGGCCAAGGAATTCACACTGCATGCCATGCACCTGGGCATCCAGGGGCCTTAGGGGGACTCTCCTGCTCTCTGCAGGAGATGCCAGGCCAGTGAACAGATGTCAGAGGGCCGTGGGAAAAGCTTATAGATGAGGCCCCTGAGTTTTATTGTCCCTTAAGATGGTACATTTGATGCACGGAGCTTAGAGTAACATGGTTTTCACAGTAACACAACTCCTGAGGAGAAAATCCAGGGAGTCCTGAGAAAACCCACTTCCCATGCCTTCTGCCTTCTGCCTTTTGCTTCCTTTTATGAGTCTCAGACATTTGCTCTGAATAACTGTGCTCTTCAAACCCCTATCAGAAGCCAGGAGGTCATGGAATGAAATTAACTGGCCCAGACCCCCAGACTGAGCACCTCTAAACCACTCAGTTGCCAAAATGAAACCAAAGAGTTCATTCACTGTAGTTTATGAGGCTGAGCTGGCTAGCCTAGGAGGGCATTGGCTTCTACCAGTGCCTGCCAAAAACCAAGCACATACCACACTTGAAATTTACAGACAGAGACTGATAGAACCTCCAGTGAGCTCTGTGAAGACCCCAGTGTAGGTGAGGAGAGAAGGCAGCACCAGCCTGAGGTGAGTTTCTGTGGTCCTCAGGGGGAATCATGTTGGTTTGCATTGGTTTGATTTGAGTTGAGATTGAGCTGACCTGAGTCTAGTGGAATTGTGTTTGCTTGGTGTGCTCAGCAGAATAAGAAACAGAATAAAGTGCAGCTGGGGGATGAGAGAGGATCTAATGTGGTGTGACCGGAGCAAAAATCTTCATGACTAGACGTCCAGTTTTAGAAAGAACATGAAGACACCTCTAGGATGTGGAGCTAATGCATATGGCAGCTGATTCTACTGCACAGGGAGCTGATGCTGCAGGATGCAGACCGACAGTAAACTGCATTCAGGTTACTATTAATTAATTACTTGTTATAATTATGTACTTTTAAAAATGCTACAAGATCCCCCACAGAGCAGCTGCAAGCCCAGCGGGTCCCGAGCCCAGCGGGTCCCAAGCTGTTCGCAGCCAGTCCCTGGAGAGCAGCTTGCGGTGGCGGGGCAGGCTGGTCCAGCCATGCGGCGAGCAGGTATGAGCAGGCAAGTGGGTGGAAGACACGTGGGCAGACACATCGTACAAAATAGAATTAAATATTTATTACTTAAAGGAGGGGGGAAAGAAGGGGGGGGAGAAGGGACATGTGAGGGACCAGGAGAGTCAAGATGGTGGCAAGAGAAGGGCAGGGGTCACCGGGAGTAGGCGTGGCTTGTCTCTTAAAGTGGCAGTTAACCATAACATGTACAATAATGGTTATAATAATTAATTAATAGTAGATAGCTCAGCAAAGTAGATGAGGGACAAGAATAAGGGCATACTGAGGCATAGAAGGTGAGCCAAGAATTAACATGAGACGAACTCTTGTCAGTGGCAACTGTTTCCTGGATAGCAATTGTAGGGTCAAGGATGAAAATGGCACCTCTTATCCCAGGAACATGTGAGGAGCCACCTCAGATATTCCTTTTATTACTGTTTTGTCTCCCCTTTATAGATGGAAGAGGTGAGGCTTACCCCCAAGGGAAAGCTCAGGCCTCCCTGGAAACAGTTCCAGATGATTCTATCAGGACAGTCAGTCCATGGAATGGACTGTGGAAATCAGGCTGTCGGCAGTTCCTGCCAGGTTGATGAGCAACTCAAATGCTCTTCGTATAAGGTTTCCTACCCTTACAGAGACATGTTGGAGAGATGCAGCCAGGCCATGCACTCAGTCTCTCATGGTGAGAGCCTCG
The DNA here is from genome assembly GCF_982192425.1 of Myodes glareolus. Classification (NCBI taxonomy): domain Eukaryota; kingdom Metazoa; phylum Chordata; class Mammalia; order Rodentia; family Cricetidae; genus Myodes; species Myodes glareolus. The sequence goes on from NC_142033.1 coordinate 66,953,280, forward strand.
AAGACCAATTGGAGAGCACAGTTCTTTACTTTGTCCTCCTCCAAGTCATGGCAAGAGTGACTTCTCATTTCCCTACAGCCTGAAACAGATCCTGGGAAAGTAGAAGCAGTGTTGCCTGGAAAATGCGGCCGTTTCCTAACATTTGTATTCATTTCTTTGAGCGGTTGGCTTATTTTTGTATATTAATTTAAAGCCTCTTCTAATTTTAATTAGAGTGGGATTTAAAAGTGTCGAGCCTTCTCTACTGATTTTTTTTTCCCCTTCTTCTAAGAAAGAATGTTAACTTCAGCAATCCAGGTTTTAAAGTATCTGTATTTATTCTGGGACTTAACCACGATGAGTGGGATTAATATTTGGATGGGGAATATAGGATCACATTCACTGTGCCTTTGGAAATTAATTAAAAATGTTTTAAGATTTTTTTAATGGACTACTTAGCTAAATCACCCTGAAATAATGAACCGGTGTAAGTCAAGCTTGGTATCAGGCTTAGGTATCTGAGTGTTTTGCAATGCCTGGCTTAATCTCAGCTTAGCACTCATTAATGCATTCCTCCTGTCTCATTTCTTGTCTCAGTGCCTTTTTTCCCAGCTCTGGGCCCCTGCCTCTTTCTCCCTCTCCCCTTTCCACCCCGCCCTGTCTCGTTTCTCTGTGTATGGGAATGAGTGTACCAGGATGTGCATGGTAGATGAGAGAACAACCTACAACCTTGCGTGTCAGTCCTCACCTTCCACCTTGACACAAGGTCTCTCTGTTCTGCACTGATGTCTGTGCCAAGCTGACTGTCCAGCTGCCTTCCAGGAAATATCCCATCTCCGCCTCCCATCTCTAGGGAGGGGACTGAGGGATAGCAGACACTTGTACTGCTGTGTCCAACTTTTATGTCCCTTCTAGGAGCCCCAACTCAAATCCTGAGCCTATGCAGCAAGCACTTTACCCACTGACCTTTTCCACATCCCCCGTTTCACTTCAACTGCAGCACTTCTCAGCTCCTGTTCTTCTTCGTAGCATACTAGTTCATGTCTCTGTGGATTTTTTTTGACTTGTAATTAGCAAGGAGCCCTTACATATATCTATGAGGCGGTATGATGCTTCAGTTTAATAACAATATCGGAGCAGTTCGAACATCTGTACTTACTGATTTTTCATCTCCTACCACTTCTGCTTGGACCCAATCCCATTTCCGCAATTGATGTACCTGATTTGTTCCAACATGTGTCTCAGATCTGACACATTGTAGGTGGTCTTTGCATATCTCTCCTTCAAGCCTGTCTGTCCTTTCTGTAACTGCATCTGTATTTATTGTAAGAAACCACAGTGTGTTTAAACATCTGCCTCCTTTTCTACTCTATCACACTTCAGTGTTTGCATCTGTGTTCCGCCCACCAGCCTTATGGTAGGGTTTAAAACTAATAAATACTCAGGAACCTAAACTCATATCATAGCCTGCTTCTCTCAGGTTGACAAGATCTAACGACACAAAGAAAACTGGGGTGTTTTTAAACATGCCAAACAAATCGTACATTCAGTTTGTCAATAGAATGATTTGAGTTTGTTCATTCACGTATTGAAAATTCCCTTCTTACACTTATGGAACCCCAGGTGCAAACAATGTCAAAAAGGCAGAAGCTCAATACCTTAGAATCCAGTTTTCCATTTTAAGGAGTACCACCGGTGCTAGGAACTGAAGTGTAATAACAAAAGTATGGTCGGATTAAACTACTGTTCTACACGGGGAATTTTTCTCCCTGTCCTATGGGTTTTTCTAGTTTTCTTTTTCTGCTTAAGCAGAAAAGAGCCTGAATCTGCTCAGGGCCAAGTCCTCCTCTCAGCCCACTGGCTTCAGCTTCTGACTGCCCTTGGGATCAATCTGTGATGTACGACAAGGATGATGTGTAGTTAGAGATGGGAAATGGAAGCTAAACTCAGAAATTGTCATCTAAAGGGACTTTTCTTTTAAACTAGGAATTTAACAACCTTACCTGAAGTTTATGTATAACAGCAAACTCCCCCAGAGAACTCTTGACAAATATTTTTGAAAACCTAGGATTTTATTAAGCATGTTGTCAAAAATAATTCCCTATACCTGGAAGCATCTCATTTTCCCTGTTCTACCTATTGTCTTACATGTAGTTTGGAGGATCACAGAGGTAAGGGTCATGGTCAGCAGATTTTCAATCCAAGTCTGGGTTTCCTCATATGGGATGTGATGGTTTGAGTGATAATGGCCCCCATAGGATCATATATTCGAATGACTGGTCCCCAGTTAGTGGAACTCTTCGGGAAGGACTAGGAAGTATGGCCTTGTTGAAGGAGGTGGGTCAATGGGTGTGGAGCTTTCAGTTTTCTAAAGATTTGCACCATTCCTAGTGTGTTCTATCTTACCTTCTACTCGGGGATCAAGGTGCAAGCTCTCAGCTGTCCCTGCTATCATGTCTTTGCTCTGTCATTATGGAATCAAACCCTTTGAAATGAAGTCCAAATTAATCATGAGTTTTTTAATTTATTTTTAAAAACTTTATTATAAAAATTGCAAATTAAAAAACTTCACATGAGTGGAATGCTGAAACACAGATTGTTCCAATACTGAGGGGATCTAAGAGGAGAGTCAGCGGCCACAGGGCTGGACAGATGGACACCCCACTCTCTGGGACCTCTCCAGTGGGACAAAACCTAGGGGCCCCTCCCCAACTCAGCAGGGAGTTTTCCTGCAGCTAGGCTATCCCCCAACCCACCCTGCCCCCAAATCCCCCTGTTCACCTGCGAGCTCCATGGAACCTTGAAACACAGCTTACTCCAATACTGAGGAGACTTAAGAGACAACCACAGCAAGGATTGGACCAAGATGCAAGACACTGCTGGTCTCATTTGAAGGAAAAGATGGGTAGGTGCTAATGCAAGAATTCCACCAACATCCTAAAAAGCAACATGGTAACACCAGAACCCAGCAGACACACAAAGGAAGACTTGATCATCCTAACCCAGAAAAAGTAGAAGAAAACAACTTTAAATGTAACTTTATGAAAATGATGGAGACTGTTAAAGAGGAAGTGAAAAACTCCCTTAAAGAAATTGAAGAGAAGACAAACAAAAAGTAGGAAGAAATTAAGAAATCCCTCAAAGAAACCCAAGGAAAAAAATCAAACAGGTGGGAAAAAAATGTTCAAGAATTGGAGACTGAAATAGAGATAATAAAGAAAACACAAACTAAGGAAATTCTGGATATGGAAAATATGGGTAAATGAACAGAACTACAGAGACAAGTATAACCAACAGAATACAAGAGATAGAAGAAAATATCTCAGGCGCTGAAGATACTATAGAGGAAATAGACTCATTGGTTAAAGAAAACAAACAAATTCATAACACAAAACATTCAGGAAATCTGGGACACCATGAAAAAAACCAAAACTAAGAATAATAGGGGTAGAAGAAAGAGAAGAACTCCAGCTCAATGGCACAGAAAATATATTCAACAAAATTTTAGAAGAACTTTCCCAACCTAAAGAAGGATATCTCTATGAAGGTACAAGAAGCTTACAGAACACCAAATAGACTGGATCAAAAAAAATTCCCCCACACAATAATCAAAACACAAAACATACAGAATAAAGAAAAAATATTAAGAGCTGTAAAGGAAAAAGGTCAGTTAACACATAAAGGTAAACCTACCAGAATTACATCTGACTTCTCAATGGAAACCATGAAAGCCTGAAGGTCCTGGATATATGTGCTGCAGACACTAAGAGAACATGGATGCAAGCCCAGATTACTATACCCAGCAATTCTTTCATTCACCATCGGTGGAGAAAACAAGATATTCCATAATAAAAACAGATTTAAACAATATGTATCCACAAACCCAGCCTTACAGAGAGTACTAGAAGGAAGACCTCAACCTAAGGAAGCTAACTACACCCACAATAACACAGACATCTGATAACCCCCCACCAGCATAATCCAATGAAGAAAAACATACAAACACTACTACCAAAAAAATAACTGAAGTTAACAACCACTGGTCATTAATATTGCTTAATATCAATAGACTCAATCAAAAAGGCACAAGCTAAGAGAATGGTTATGAAAACAGGATCCAGTCTGCTGCTGTTTACAAGAAATACACCTCAACTTCAAAGACAGACACTACCTCAGATTAAAGGGTTGTGAAAAGTTTTTCCAATCAAATAGACCTAAGAAACAAGCAGGTGTGGCTATCCTGATATCTAACAAAATTGATTTCAAACTTAAATCAATCAGAAGACATGGAGAAAACTCATGACAAAAACAATTCATCAAGATGAAGTCTCAATCCTGAATATCTGTGCCCCTAATACAAGAGCATCGACAAATGTAAAAGAAACATTACTAAAACTTAAATCACACATCAAACCCCACACATTAATAGCAGGAGGTTTCAACACTCCTCTCTCACAGGTCAACCAGACAGAAACTTGACAGAGAAATAAGAGAATTAACAGATGTAATGAATCAAACAGACATCTATAGAACATTCCACCCAAACAAAAAAGAATATACCTTGTTCTCAGCACCTCATGGAACCTTCTCTAAAATTGATCATATACTCGGTAACAAAGCAAATCTCCACAGATTAAAAAAAAAATCAAGTAACCCCCTGTGTCTTATCGGATCACCATGGAATAGTTAGAATTTAACAACAATGCTACTCCCAGAAAGCCTACAAACGCATGGAAACTAAACAGTCAAGTACTGAACCACCCCTGGGTCAAGGAAGAAATAAAGAAAGAAATTAAAGTCTTCCTTGCATTCAACAAAAATGAAGGCACAACATATCCAAACCTATGGGACACAATGAAAGCAGTGCTAAGAGGAAAGGTCATAGCACTAAGTGCCCACATAAAGAAAACAGAAAGCTCACATTAGTGATTTAACAGCATACCTGAAAGTTCTAAGAAAAAAAGAAGCAGACTCACCCAGGAAAAATAGAAGACAGGAAATAAACAAACTGAGTGCTGAAATCAACAATAGAAACACAGAAAACAATACAAAGAATCAATGAAACAAAGAGCTGGTTCTTTGAGAAAATCAACAAGATTGACAAACTCTTATCCAAACTAATCAAAAGTTGGAGGAGAACATCCAATTTAACAAAATCAGAAATAAAAAGAAGGACATAACAACAGACACTGAGGGAATTCAGATAATCATTAAGTCTTACTACAAAAACCTGTACTCCACAAAAATTGAAAATGTAAAAGAAATGGACAATTTTTCGATAGATACCATATAAAAAATTAAATCAAGACCAGGTGAACAATTTAAATAGACCTGTAAGCCACGAGGAAATAGAAGCTGTCATCAAAACTTCCCAACCAAAAAAAGGCCAGAACCAAATGATTTTAGTGCAGAATTCTACCAGAACTTTCAAGAAGAGCTAATACCTATACTCTTCAAAGTGCTTCACATAATAGAAACAGAAAGGTCATTGCCAAACCCTTCTTATGAAGCTACAGTTTACCCTGATACCAAAACTGCACAAAGATGCAACCAAGAAAGAGAATTACAGACCAGTGTCATTCTTGAACATCGATGCAAAAATTCTCAATTAAAATACTGGCAAACTGAATCCAAGAATACATCAAAAGAATCATCCATCATGATCAAGTAGGCTTCATCCCAGAGATGCAGGGCTGGTTCAACATACAAAAATCTATCAATGTAATCCATCATATAAATAAACTGAAAGAAAAACCATATGATCATTTTATTAGATGCTAAAAAAGCTTTTGACAAAATTCAACACCCCTTCATGATAAAGGTCTTGGAGAGATTAGGAATACAAGAACAATATCTGAATATAATAAAAGTAATATACAACAAGCCAACATCAAATTAAATGGAGAGAAACTTAAAATGATTCCACTAAAATCATGAACAAGACAAGGCTGTCCACCTTCTCCATATCTCTTCAACATAGTTCTTGAAGTTTTAGTAATAACAATAAGACAATGTATGGAGATCAAGGGGATTCAAATTGGAAAGGAAGAAGTCAAACTTTCGTTCTTTGCATATGATATGATAGTGTATATAAGTGACCCAAAATCTCTATCAGAGAACTCCTATAGCTGATAAATACCTTCAGTGATGTGGCAGGATACAAGATCTACTGAAAAAAAATCAGTAGCCCTCCTATACACAAAAGATAAAGAAGCTGAGAGGGAAATCAGAGAAACATCACCATTCACAATAGCCACAAATAGCATAAAATAGCTTGGAGTAACACTGACCAAAGAAGTGAAAGACCTATTTGACAAGAACTTTAAATCTTTGAAGAAAGAAATTGAAGAAGACACCAGAAAATGGAAAGATCTCTCATGCTCTTGGATAGGAAGACTCAACATAGTAAAACTGGCAATCCTATTAAAAACAACCTTTAGATTCAATGCACTCCTCATCAAAATCCCAACACAATTCTTCACAGACCTTGAAAGAACAATAATCAACTTCATATGGAAAAACAAAAAACCCAGGATAGCCAAAACAATCCTATACAATAAAGGATGTTCCAGAGGCATTACCATCCCTGACATTAAGCTCTATTACAGAGCTACAGTAATCAAAACTGCTTGGTATTGGCATAAAAACCAAGAAGTTGACCAATGGAATCAAATTGAAGACCCAGATATTAATTCATACACCTATGAACACCTGATTTTTGACAAAGAAGCTGAAATTATACAGTGGAAAAAAGAAAGCATCTTCAACAAATGATGCTGGCATAACTGGAAGTCAATATTAAAATTCTAAATAATCCAATTAAAAAGTGGTATACTGAACTAAACAGAGAATTCTCAACAGAAGAATTTCAAATGGCCAAAAAATACTTAAGGACATATTCAACTTCCTTAGCTATCAGGGAAATGCAAATCAAAACAACTCTGAGATACCATCTTACACCTGTCAGATGGCTAAGATCAAAAACACCAATGATAGCTTATGCTGGAGAGGATGTGGAATAAGGAGAACACTCATCCATTGCTGGTGGGAAGGCACACTTGCACAACCACTTTGGAAATCAGTATGGCGGTTTCTCAGAAAATTGGGAATCAACCTACCTCACAATCCAGCAATACCACTCTTAAGAATATACCCAAAAGATGCTCAATCATACTACAAAAGCATTTGTTCAACTATTTTCATAGCAGCATTATTTGTAATAGCCAGAACCTGGAAACAACCTAGATGCCCCTCAACTGAAGAATGGATAAAGAAAGTGTGGCACATTTACACATTAGAGTACTACTCAGTGGTTAAAAAAAAATGACATCTTGAATTTTGCATGCAAATGGATCAAATTAGAAAACACTATCCTGAGTGAGTTAAGCCAGACCCCCCAGAAATGAATATGGTATGTACTCACTCATAAGTGGATACTAGTCATAAACAAAGAACATTGAGCCTATAGTTAATGATCCTAGAGAAGCTAAGTAATAAGGTGAACCCAAAGAAAAACATAGATAGACCCACCTGGAAATTGGAAACAGATAAGATCACCTGACAAAATTGGGAGCATGGGGTGGCAGGGGGTAGAAGGAAGGGGAGAAGGGGAGGTTTGAGGAGAACTTGAGGGAATGGGATAGTCGAGATGGAGCAAGGAAAGATATATCTTGATTAAGGGAGCCATTATAGGGTTAGCAACAAACCTGGCCCTAGAAAAATTCCCAGGAATCCACAAGGATGACCCCAGCTAAGACCCTAAACAATAGAGGAGAGGGTGCCTGAATGGGCCTTGCCCTCTAGTCAGAGTGATGATTATCTTAAATATTACCATAGAACCTTTGTTCAACAACAGATGGAAACAGAGGCGGAGAACCACATCAGATCACTGGGTTTAGCTCCCAAGGCCCAGTTGAAGAGTGGGAGGAGTGAGAATATGATCAAGGAGGTCAAGACCATGAGGGGTTCACCCTCTGAAACAGGCTACCTGAGCTAATGAGAGCTCACCAACTCCAACTGGACTGGGAGTGAAAGAGCACAGGATCAAACTAGTCCCGCTGAATGTGGTTGACAGTTGAGGCAGTCTGAGGGGCCACTGATAGTGGCACTGGGATTTGTCTCTATTGCATGTACCGGATTTTTGGGATTCTATTCTCTTTGGATGTATACCTTGTTCAACTTAGATGTAGTAGGGAGGGCCTTGGACTTGCCACAAGGCAGGTTGCCTTCTCCTGTCTTGGGATTGGAGGGGGAAGGGTAGGAGGGTTTGGAAAGGGAGTAGGAGGACGGGATTGAGTGGAAATTTGGATTGGTGTTTTCTTTAAGTAATTAAATAATAATTAAAAAAATCTCACATATAGAAATAAACCAGACCAAAAATATATACAACTAAGCAAACATCTATACAGTTTGAATAGTTATTCTGAAGCTATAGAAGTTCATGTTGGATTTTACACCTTCACCATTAAATACATTTTTATGCACTTACCCACTATCAAAATCAAAAAGTCCACAATAGTTAGAAGTAGAACAATAATTAGCTTCATATCTTCTTTCACAACTCAGCTCCATTACCTGCATTCAATCGTTTCTCATCCTTCAGTATATAGTCTTTCTTGTTCTCTTTCCAGCAGGTTCTACTGAACCCATGTGGCCAAGTGGTTAAGGCAATGGACTGCTAAACTTGTTTTTATAAGTTGCTTTGGTCATAGTGTCTTTTCATAGCAATAGAAAAGAAGCTAAGACGCGGGGAGGTCTCATCCTGGGTCAGCCTGCCTCAGGCACATTGAACAGTACCTGCTCAGAGAACAAAACAATGTGACAGGACCCTCCCCTTTAACCAGTTCCTCTCCCTGCCTCCCTTGAAACAGAATAAAAGCGAATTCATGTCTAAGCTTCCCAGTCTAAAAAATATTGCATTCTGAATTCTCTTTTAATCTTCTGTATGTTGAGAAATTAGATAACAAATTTCTTAGAACTACATAGGAAAGAAGTATTAAATACAGTTAGAGGAAAATACAAAATGTGTCTAGAAAGACCCCCAGGACAATGACAATATATTTGCAAGGTATCATTTTATCAAATATCCAGTCACCATTGCTTAGCCTGCATTCTGATCAGTGTCCTGATCCTGCTGTCAAATGTGGGAACTATCTCAAAGGCTTTGGTACCGAAAGACTAATAAAAATGAAAATGGCCTAGCACCGATCTCTCTGTTGTTTCCTGACTGCGGAGACAGAGGAGTCAGTCACGGCTCTGCTGCTGTGCCTGCCCTGCCGTATGCTCAAGCCATGAACCCAAACAGACTCATCCTTGATTTTAAAAAGAAATGGTGAATTAAGATAAAAGTACCATCTCTGTGGTCCCAGAGCTCATACTGTAGCTAGTAGTCGGGGAAGGAAGGCAATGAGAAAGTGATGTCACAATCAGCTGCCCAGGTGTGGCAGGAAGAAAGAACAGTCAAGGGTTCTGTGCCTCCCTGCTATGTTGGAGGAAAGTGGGCTATTGAAACCATCCCTAGAGCCTGCTGACAAGCATGGGGGCTAAGTTTCGTGAGGCAGAATGGATCATTATCTGATGGCAGTAGGAAGTCACTGGTGAGTTATAAGAGGAAAGGAGACATCCCGATGCCTGGTCCTGTAAGTGTCTTGGAGGGTGTGGTACTGAGGAAGCTGACCCTTGTGTTTAGAGAACATCCTCAACATATAGTTTGTTGCATTATAAACTTCCATACCCTTATTATATAGTATGTTCTGATTAGGTGAAAATAGAATAAGGGAGATATCCTGATAAGATTCCATCCTGGAAAGTCAGTGTAGACCAGCTTTAATACGCAAACCCTGGACATTTGCGTATTAAACTCTTTGTTGGAAGGAGTGTGTTAAGTGTTGGAGTACAGTAGGAAGCAAAAGTTTCTAGGGAATTCAAGTTAGAAAGTCTTGTTTATTTTTATTTTGCAGTGTTTTCTGTAGTTCAAATGAAAATTTCTTAAGATTTACTTTTTCAAAAAGGATAATACCACTGAATACCTGCCCCACCAGGCACATGGTCAGGCAGTTGGCCATTCTTGAAATTTTCATAAACACTATGTGTCAGCTTGCTGTCATCACACTGAAGGTGATGAGACCATGAATCCTTTCCCAACGTCAGACTTGATGCTTAATCAGCTTCCAAGACCACCGTGTTTGGCCAAGTAGCTTGTGAAGAGTTTCTGCCTCAGTTATTTAGAGCAATAGCCCGATTATCCCCCTGTGTGACCCAAAAGCCTGGATGAATGTCTTGCTATTCGTGGGGTCATCTTCAAGTCACCGATTTTCAATCTTACCCAGTCACTCAGGGGAAGTTGCAAGTAGTAGTTCATACACTGACCAGGCAACACGATGAGAGTAGTAACCCAATCGTAGATTTCTGTCCTTAAATTCTGTAGACAAAGCAGCGCCATAAGGTTTCTTTCAAAACTTCTGTCAGTGGGATTCAGTTGGTTGACTGAGATTATGCTCTGCAATCCCATCTTTTTATCCTTATCCAGAATCATGAGCTCTCCAGAAAATAGCTAACAGCCTAGGAAAATAGACCCAGAAAGTTAAGAGCCTTCAGAACCTTTTTAAGAGACTCAGGTTCTGCAGCATACACGATTTTCCTTGGGGCTGGCTGACATCTTCTCTGTGCTCCTTAACTCATTTTCTGCTAACTTAGAACTTCATTGCTTGTAGTTTACAATGGACCTCAATATATTTGTCTATACATTGGCCGGTGAAGAGCGCAAGAGAGCACCTAAGTTAGGAAATCTGGCCTTGGAGAGAGCAGACAGCAGAGGGTGGCGGTGAGGATATGAATGCAAAGAGGGGGAGCCAAAAAGAAGTGAGAAAGCCTAGCAGCTGTTTTTCATGAGAAAATAGACATCCATCCGGACTTCAGACGGCCCCAAAAGAACCCCTCCAAAGGAGGATCCATACACCAGGACCAGGTACCTACAGTTTACATATAAATAAAGTTTTATTGAACTGTGTCATTGACCTGTTCAACATGGTGCCCTGGGTAGTTCTATACCTACCACACAAGCCAGAGTCCTTGAGAAAAAAAAAATCTAGGGCACCAAAGCCATAAACATTTATATAATGGCTCCTTATGGAAAAACAACGCCAGAATCTTCTCATGATTCTGTGGAACTGTACAACTCGAAAGGAGCTTTCATTCAGATTAAACTAATTCAGTGAGTCTCTGCTGGGTGGTACCTCTCTATAACAGGCATAGTTGTCTGGTAACCATGGTGCTGCGTCTAGATCCAAGGCATCGTCTAGTGAACAAAGATTCCCTGAACATCGCTCAGTTCTTTTTTTTTTTTTTGAAAGTAATTTTATTAAATTATAAAGAGTTTTCATTTACTCCCCTCCTCCCAACGCCCTCCCACTCCCCCCCTCCCTCTTCTCCTCCCTCTTTGTCCCCAAGGGCAGTCAGGGTCTCCTGCCCTGTGGGAAGTCCAAGTTCCTCCCCCCTCCCTCCAGGTCCAGGAAGGTGAGCATCCAAACAGACTGGATCCCAAAAATCCAGTATATGCAGAGGAAACCAGTCCCAGTGTCATTGTCAATGGCTTCTCAGTAAGACTGCAGGCCAGCCACATTCAGAAAATCCGGCCACATTCAGAGAATCTGGTTGGATCACATGCTCGTTCAGTCACGGTCCATCTGGCCTTGGTAAACTCTCATTAGATCCGACCCCTTGTATCAGTGGGTGATAGTATCCCTCGCAGTCCTTCGTCATTTTCTTCCTTCCATTTGGATCTTGGGGGGCTCAGTTCCGTGCTCCAACGCGGGCCTCCATCTGTATCGTCATCCAACGCCAGATGAGGGATCTATGGTGATAAGCAAAATATTCATCAGTATGGTCACGGGCCAAGGCCGGTTCAGGCACCCCCTCCTCTGTCCAGAGAACAATCTGGGGATCTCTCCTTGGACCTGGGATCCCATATATAATCAAGTCTCCTGTAAACTCTAATATGACTCCCTTAGTTGAAATATATTCTTCCCTGATCCCACATTCATCCTTCCTCCCTTCCCCCCATCCCGGTCAACAGAGCTTTCTCCATTCCTCCCCTACTCCCTTCTCTCTAACCCTCTCCCCTTCCAACAACCCTCCCACCCCCCCCCCCATGCACCCAAGGTTACCTGGGACTCTTGACTATTTCCTACCTCCTGGCGGATAGCTAAAAAATCTTCATCAGGTTCGTCTTCTTATTTAGCTTCTCTAGGATCACGAATAATAGGCTCAAAGACCTTTAACTATGGTTAGAATCCACTTATGAGTGAATACATACCATATTCCTCTTTTTGGGTCTGGCTTACCTCACTCAGTAAAGCGTTTTCTATGTCCATCCATTTGCATGCAAAATTCAAGATGTCATTATTTTTTACCGCTGAGTAAAACTCTAATGTGTATATGTTCCACACCTTCTTTAACCATTCTTCTATTGAGGGGCACCTAGGCTGTTTCCAGGTTCTGGCTATTACAAATAGTGCTGCTATGAACATAGTTGAACAAATGCTTTTGTAGTATGTTTGGGCATCTCTAGGGTATATTCCCAAGAGAGGAATTGCTGGGTCCTGAGGGAGGTTGACTCCCAGTTTCCTGAGAAACCGCCACACTGATTTCCAAAGTGGCTGCACAAGTTTGCATTCCCACCAACAATGGATGAGTGTTCCCCTCATTCCACATCCTCTCCAGCATAGGCTATCATTGGTGTTTTTAACTTTAGCTATTCTGACAGGTGTAAGATGGTATCTCAAAGTGGTTTTGATTTGCATTTCCCTGATCGCTAAGGAGGTTGAGCATGACCTTAAGTGTCTTCTGGCCATTCGAAGTTCATCTGTTGTGAATTCTCTGTTCAGATCAGTACCCCATTTTTTAATTGGGTTAATTAGAGTTTTAGTGTCTAGTTTCTTGAGTTCTTTGTATATTCTGGAGATCAGACCTTTGTCTGATGAGGGGTTGGTGAAGATCTTCTCCCAGTCAGAAGGCAGCCTTTTTGTCTTACTGACAGTGTCCTTTGCTTTACAGAAGCTTCTCAGTTTCAGCAGGTCCCATTTATTCATTGTTTCTCTTATTGTCTGTGCTACTGGGGTCCTACTTAGGAAGTGGACTCCTGTGCCTATATCTTGTAGACTACTTCCCACTTTCTCTTCTATCAGGTTCAAAGTGGACAGATTGATGTTGATGTCTTTAATCCATTTGGACTTGAGTTTTGTGCATGGTGATAGATATGGATCTATTTTCATTCTTCTACAGGTTGACATCCAGTTATGCCAGCACCATTTGTTAAAGACGCTTTCCTTCTTCCATTGTATACCTTTAGCTCCCTTGTCAAAAATTAGGTGTTCATAGGTTTGAGGGTTAGTATCTGGGTCTTCTATTCGATTCCATAGGTCGACTTCTCTGTTCTTATGCCAATACCAAGCTGTTTTCAATACTGTAGCTCTGTAATAGAGTTTGAAGTCAGGGATAGTAATGCCTCCAGAAGTTCCTTTATTGTATAAGATTGTTTTGGCTATCCTGGGTTTTTTGTTTTTCCATATAAACTTGATTATTGCTCTCTCAAGGTCTGTGAAGAAGTTTGATGGGATTTTGATGGGGATTGCATTGAATCTATAGATTGCTTTTGGTAGAATTGCCATTTTTACTATGTTGATTCTCCCAATCCAAGGGCAGGGGAGGTCTTTCCATTTTCTGGTATCCTCCTCAATTTCTCTTTTCAAAGGCTTAAAGTTCTTGTCAAATAGGTCTTTCATATCCTTGGTTAGAGTAACCCCAAGATATTTTATGGTGTTTGTGGCTATCGTGAAAGGTGATGTTTCTCTGATTTCCCTCTCCATTTCTTTATCCTTTGTGTATAGGAGTGCCACTGATTTTTTGGAGTTGATCTTGTATCCTGCCACGTTACTAAAGGTGTTTATCAGCTGTAGGAGTTCTTTGGTAGAGTTTTTGGGGTCGCTTATGTACACTATCATATCGTCAGCAAATAACGAAAGTTTAACTTCATCCTTTCCAATTCGAATCCCCTTGATCCCCTTATGTTGTCTTATTGCTATTGCTAGAACTTCAAGCACTATATTGAAGAGGTATGGAGAGAGTGGACAGCCTTGCCGTGTTCCTGATTTTAGTGGAAAGGCTTTGAGTTTCTCTCCATTCAATTTGATGTTAGCTGTCGGCTTGCTGTATATTGCTTTTATTATATTTAGGTATGATCCTTGTATCCCCAGTCTCTCCAACACCTTTATCATAAATGGGTGTTGAATTTTGTCAAACGCTTTTTCAGCATCCAATGAAATGATCATATGATTTTTTTCTTTCAGTTTATTTATATGATGGATTACATTGATAGATTTGCGTATGTTAAACCATCCCTGCATCTCTGGGATGAAGCCCACTTGATCATAATGGATGATTTTTCTAATGTGTTCTTGGATTCGGTTTGCCAGTATTTTATTGAGAATTTTCGCATCGATGTTCATGAGTGAGATTGGCCTGTAATTCTCTTTCTTGGTTGTGTCTTTGTGTGGTTTTGGTATTAGGGTAACTGTAGCTTCATAAAAGGAGTTTGGCAGTGACTTTTCTTTTTCTATATTGTGGAATACATTAAGGAGTATAGGTATTAGCTCTTCCTGGAAGTTCTGGTAGAATTCTGCATTGAAACCATCTGGTCCTGGGCTTCATCGCTCAGTTCTTAAACAAAGAGTGGCCCTTCCACTGCAATCTTCCTCTACCAAACAACAACCAGAGTGAAGCTGACAGGTGGCTCTGCCTGGAACATGCTTTCATATATGGTTCAGATCTTCTCAAATGTCACTGTCTCCAAAAAGGGATCCCTACTGACCTGACCCAAGAGACCACTCTGTTTCCTCTGCTCTTAACTTTGAGCCTTTGTCTAGCTCTGACCTCCTCTCAATGACAGACATCTGTGGGGCCAGGAAGCCCATTGACATTTTATCTGCTACACCTCCAGCCTATGAACGTGCCTCATTTGCTATGTAAATACTTGAATGGATAATGAATGATACCAATCATGAAATTTCACCTTCCATTAGTGGGTTAAGATCAGGGGGTAGGGAGTGGTTTGGATTTGGAGAAATAAAAAAATACAATTGATCACAAAAAATGAACTACTTTTTAACTTTAGGACATGCCGAAATGCCTAATTGAATCAGAGAAGAATTTTTCTTTTATGGGATGGTGAAGCTATGAGGCATAGTGCCAAAGTGTGGACTGGCACCGATCTGAGTTTTTTTAATCTTTAGCTTTTATTTATTTTTTTAAAACAAATCTTTTCTCATTTTACAATCCCAGTTCCCACTTCCTTCCCTCCTCCCGTTCCCCTCACCTTCGACCCACCCCACTCCCATCCACACCTCACTGTGTTTAAATCTTAAAATTTGAACTTCTCATGCCAAACACACGCAGAAGAGACACATATACACACACCACACCGATTATTTAGAATCATTTACCATGGGGGCTAATTCTAAGGGTTGAGTATAACTTATCCATAATAATTGGACCAACGTGTTCCAGATCTCAGGTTTTGCTTTTCATTCCTGGCTGAGAATCCCTGATCTGGCATTCAGAAAACCCAAAATACTGTACAGGTTGGTGCCCTTTGCTACACTGGCAACCCTTAGGGATGTTCAATCTTTATGGAAAAACAGTGTTGGGGGTGCTCACTACCCGCTGGAGGACTTTATTTCCTCTTCTCCCTGGACCTCTACCTGCAACAGATGGTATTTGCCAGACCCTTGCTCTGCTCTCCGTTCCTCCGTTTTCACATTGAAAGAAAAACTGTGAACTAAAACCTCAGCCTTGTCGCCCACAAAATATCTTCCTATGACCTCTGTCACCTCGGCTGGCGAGCAAGAATCATCTCCTAGGAAGCACTGGGAAAAGTTGCCTTCTGTTGGCTACTTGCTGTAGTTTGACTTTGTGCAGCCTTGAACCAACTGCCTCTTTAAAAGCAAGCTTTATGCCAGAGCCCTATCCTGTAGAGAGAGCTTTTAGCCACCTCTGGGTGTAACCAGTGCTGTTAGCCAAAGATGAGGCCTCTCCAGCAAGGAGCGCTGCCCAGGACTCTAGACATTTTGGGGGAAAATATTTCTCAGAATAAAAGATACATTTCATGCTTTGATCAGAATAACTGCTCTTTTCTTTCTCTCTTTCTTTTCTTTCTATCTTTTTCTTTCTGGTGTTGCTGCAGTCAAAAGGCACCCTGTGAGGAGAGAATCCTGGGAGAAAGGAATGAGAAGCTAAGGAATGTTCTCTCTGGTACACTACCTCAGTGTGTTAAGAAACACAGTGATATCAAACCATGCTGGGTAAAAGATTTGTTCTTTCCTTCGAGAGAAAATAGTTCACCCAGCAAACAAAGAGCCCTTCAAAAGTTTAGGGACTTCTAATGACAACAAATACGCTTGGCTGCGATCTAGCATCCACCCTACGATTTACAGCCTCTAGTTCTTACAGAAGGCTAGTTCTTCAGCAGGACTCACGCAGGCCGGAGTCAGCCCTTGTTTGTCTGATGTTAAAGGTCTAGAGAACCTGAATATGCAAATTCATTCAAGTCATTGGTTATTGCAAGAAGACCTCAATTTCATGTCTGAGTGCTGTTTTATGGCTAGATTATCTTGGGCAAAACTTTAACATATCTGAACTCTAAGTTTTCATAGGCACAGTTTGCCAAAATCACCTGACTGAAGAAGGCAAGCATGCCTTTATACGGTGCCTGAAGCGGGGGGGGGGGGGGGGGGAGCCTTCGTATCTTTTTGCCTTCAGACCCCTCACCTTAGAAGAGGTGTAGGATGGGTTCAGGAGAGTAACTTACAAACCTAAGGAAGAAGTAATGGAGACTGTGAAAGTTAGTGTGTAGAAGAAAAAGGCTAGAGGGGTCATGAAAACATCTTCAAGTAAGTGAAGTGGAAAACTCACGGGTAGCAGTGTTATGAAAGAAGAGGAATCAGCAATTACAGGAAGGTGGGTTTGGCTTTGAATGGGCTCAGCATGGACTAGGAATTGAAAGTGGTCTGTGAAGTTGGATTGGTCTTAGTTCTTTTATGAGCTGTTTTATGAGTTTGGAAGTTTTTGTTTACTTCCTGGGTTTTGATTTGGTTTCTGGGAAAAATGAAGCCAATTATAACCCTGGGAGTCAATTGGGGAGATGAACACTAAGTGCTTAGTGGTATAAAATATCCCGCCCCAGCTCCCAAGAAAATGGACTGTAACATAAAGCTGCAGAGCGGGACTGTGCGATTACATTAACGGCGATTCAAATTTCCTAGCATGCACAGAAATACTAAAGAGTGGGTTTGGGGGCCAGGTAAACACAGATAGGAATCCCCAGTACTGTGGTCCTGAATGATTTCTATTGTCAATAATTTTGTTTTGGTTATGGTGGTGGTATTTGTCTAACAGCTTCATTGAAATGTAACCAATATATTCATAAAACTCACCTTGCTAAAGTGTACCAGCCAGTAGATCTTAATATGCCCAGAGCTGTGCAGTCATCACCACGATCTGGGTACCGCTGTTTGAGAACATCTGCATCACCCATCACCCATTAAGGACTCCCACATCCACTTCCCATTTTTCCTCCTTTTCCTTCCTGGTAGCTATGAGTCTTCCTGTCTCTCTGGATTTACCCGTTCCTTATAAATGGAGTCACACACTACACTACTTGGGCTTTTCTAGATTCAGTTAGTAGAAGGAGGATGATCTACCCTAAGTATGGGTGCCACTATTCTGTGGATGGGGTCCTGAACTGAATACAAAGAAGAGAGCAAGGTGAGCATCAGCACGTGCGTAGGCACCAGCACGTGTGTAGGCACCAGCACGAGTGTAGGCACCAGCACGTGTGTAGGCACCTGCACGTGTGTAGGTACCTGCACGTGTGTAGGTACCTGCACGTGTGTAGGCACCTGCACGTGTGTAGGCACCAGCACGTGCGTAGGCACCAGCACGTGCGTAGGCACCTGCACGTGCGTAGGCACCTGCACGTGTGTAGGGACCAGCACGAGTGTAGGCACCTGCACGTGTGTAGGCACCAGCACGTGTGTAGGCACCTGCACGTGTGTAGGGACCAGCACGTGTGTAGGCATGCTTGTGCTCATGCTCCACGTCCCCGACTATGCTATTGCTCTCCCTTGGTCTCTTCCCTTCATGACTGCAAATGCAATGTGACAACCTGCCTCTTGTTCCCTTGGCCATGCTTTCCCATCATGATGTCATGAAAGACTATGCCCTAGAGCCTTAGCCAAAATAAACCCTCTCATGGGGCCGCTCTGGCCCTTTGCCCAGCAGCAGATGACCAATACAAAACAAACTCAATGGCACTTTTGGAGCTTCTATTTTTTTTTTAATTTTACAGATCTTTGGTGTATACATTATGGCTCCTGATTTTGTGTTTTTATGGGATTTCCATGTGTGCAAACATGTGTGTCTCTGCATCTATATGTGTTTCTTGTGATTTTTTTCTTTGGCTCTTTTCTGTTTGTTTTTGCTGCTGTTGTATTCTGATTGTTTAGTTTTTATTTTATCTTATTTTATTTTTTTATTTTCTAGATGCCTGTCTATTTTTTATTGAAAGAAAGAAAGAAAGAAAGAAGAAAGAAAGAAAGAAAGGATGTGGATGGGGTGGGAAGGGAGGTGTAGGAGGATCTGGGAGGAAGTTGGGGAGGAGAAACTGTAATCAGATTAGATTATAAGGGGAAAAATCTATTTTTAGCAAAAATATAGAAAAATAAATAAACCCCTTTTTCTCTGAGTTTCTTTTGGCAAGTGCTTTGTCAAAACAAGAAAAGTAGTTAACAGAAGTTGGTGTGTTCCAGATAGATGAATTTTAAATGCATGTTCTCATTGTGTGGCTCATTCCCACTCTTGCTGCTGTTGCTTTGGTAAATAACACTCATCACTTGTGCCCTCGATTCCACTCACTGGTCACCATTTGTGTCGCCACCCCAGCGCCACATAGTTCTGAGGACTGTAGCGCTGGTGTAAGGTTTGAAATCAAAACTCTGAGCTCCCCTTTTAGGCATTTACAGAACGGCCCCAGGAATCGGAGCCCTTTGGTCATCACTGTACTGTCACAGTCTGCTTGTGCCTCTCTTCGAAAGCGATCCTGTGGCTTTGTGATTGGGCTGCATGGAATGTGCAGACAGATTTCAAAAGTGATCCTGTCCTAGCACTGCCAAGCTTCATGTTGTGTGGACAGAGGAGCCCTTTCCCCTTATTTAGAGTCCTCTGTGATTTCTGTTTATAATTAGCTTGTAAAACTACAGGTTTCTATGTGGTAGTTTTGGATATATTTCAGTTTGGTAGACACTCCTCCCCACTCCACTTTGGTCCTCCCTGACTCTCCTCCCTCCCAGGTACCCCACTCTACCCTGGTATTTTCCTTCTCTGCATTGTTCAGGCCTCTCCCCACCTTCATCCCTACTTTCTCTCAACAGTGTTCCAGTTACTAACCTTGCACTCTTAATAAATGTATTCCGAACATTTTTACTGTTGTTATTGCTAAGGTGGATGTAATTGTTTTCTTGGTTTCCTGATGGTCCGTTGCTACTATATAGAGGTAGAACACATATTTTTTTTATTTAAGCTTCCAGTGGGAACACAGCCCATGTGTAAAAAGATTAACTGAAAATCAGAATTTACTTGTAAAACAAGCAACTTTTCAGAATGCCTAACTTTACCTTTTTATTTCCTGCGATTGTTATTGAAGATGGCAACTTAAGCCTATCTTAATCAAAAAATTGTCTTAACTTTGCTGCTGTTTTTGAAACACATTGCCAGAAGAGATGGGAAACTGAATGACAGGTGGGGACAGACAGGGAAGACTAGATGTCCTGACTGAGGACTTGGAAGCAAGAGCATCTGCTCCTCTGCCAGGCCCTCCCAGACACTCTGTAATGCTATGTCATTTTTCTATCCTTGAAAAGGGGATCGTTGAGGATTGATGCCCTCTTATTAATTAGTCAACTGAAACTGTGAGTAAACAAATGGTAAGTCTTTGGAACTTTTTCAGATTGTATTGAAAGCTGAAGAAATCAACAATTGTGATTCAATCTCTGCTTCTTCTTTTACACAGTTTGGATATTTTCTCCCCAAACCACTTCTGCTCTTGTTCCCAAGAGACCTAATTCCATTTTCAATTTTAACACCATTCTTGTTTTCAGAATCGCTGGTACAGCACGCATCACCAGAAATAGGGGCCACTGACTAATCCTGAAGCTATAATTGTCCAGGACATTCCCCTCCACAGATGACAGAAACTCAGCCACAAGTACCCGCCTATCTTTCGGCCCTCCTTGCATTGGCACAGCCACTGGTTTGCCTCTCTCTCTCTCTCTCTCTCTCTCTCTCTCTCTCTCTCTCTCTCTCTCCGTCCCATGCAAAAAGGAGCTGTGCCCTTTCTGATGCATCCTTGGAGCTCAGAGCGTGGCAATTAGCACATACTAGATATTGAGAAAATGTTTCCCAAGTGAGTGTTCACAAAACTTCCCTCTGAGTCCCTGCTCTGCCCTCTTAGTCCTCAGACAGCTTTACAAACAGAACTGCCTCTGCATGCTTTTCCAAACCATCTCTTGTGACATTTCTTGTGGGAAATAATTCTACCAAAAGTCAACAGAGTAATTGAGCACCTGCTGAGTGGGAGGCTCCAGCAGATGTTGTGGGCCATGCAGAGCACAAAGCTTTTGATCTGGCCAGGGATATAATTTAGGTGACAAACAGAAGTGCAACCGTTGACCAAGCCTCGCATGTGCCAGGAATGGTACTTTGATGAAAGTAACTCATTTCCGTGGAACAAATCCACTTTGTCAGCACCTGTGTTGTCTTCTTCCACAAAAGTGGACTAAGTGACCGATGGTTCAAGGTCACCTAAGTGAGAGAGGTTGAGCGGAAACTAATACTGAGTTGCCTGATGCCAGCGTCAGCATCTGTGACCCAGCACAGTTTGCTGAGTGCACCCATGGGTTCCATCATGGTAAATCCAACAAATCTTAGGTGAAAAAAAAAATAGTTTAAAGAAAATACAGATTATTTCCAATTATTTCTATAATGGCTCTTTAATAGCATCTACATTACATTAGGTGCCATATATAAATTATATTCCAAGATTGTGTAAGTTGTATTAACTATTACGCCATTTGGCATAAGGGATGAAGTACTCACACAGCTCGGTTTTTGGGGAAGACCTTAAAACCAGCCCTTATGGACACTGGAATATTTCTGCTGCCTAATCTGTACCCAAAATGCTTCAGATGATTTCAGATAGACTCTGTCACTGTCACAGAAATGCAATGGAACTTTAGGCTGGAATGGTCATTTACGAATGCAAGAGCCACAGTAGATTTAAGTGAACTTCCTGAAGCCAAGCCTGACATTAAACCAACAGCAAGTAGCAATAAGCCCAAATGGCACTTTATAGACAGGTGGGGCTGCAGCCACCAGGAGTGAGGTAGTGGTGAGGGGCAGCTGGTGTGCTTTTCTGGGCAGCCAAGCAAACAGTTTGTTCTCATAATCCACTTATAATGGACCAGTTTCAACATAAGGAGACCTTGTCTGGTGAGAATAAAAATAGCAGCAGAATGGGATAGAAAGGCTACAGAGGGGTTGTTTCTGTTTACTTAATGCCTCCAGGAAATGAACTGAGAAAGTGGCATTCACCAGATACCCCAGGGAAGGAACCATGGCATCACTAAGAAGCCATGAGGTCCTTGCAGAAAGGGGCAACCAAGGACCTCAAATTTCTGAAACAAAGTATTCTTACTGGAAATAAGTTCAAAAAGGAGGCTTTATGTCAGAAGTGAAGCAGGTGAAACTATAAGACACAGGAAATGACCTAAACAAGGTCTATGAAGTCTTGGGAACCACTGTTTGGTACCCTATGTCTCTCTGCTAGGGTCTCCCATACAGCTTCCTCTGTAATGTCTCATACACGGGCAAGGTAGGGGCCCTCCATCTTGTACAGAATCCTTCGGCCAAATGTTGCTTATAAAGGGGAGAAGATGAGAGATGGGCAGGTGATGCGGGAGAATTGTCTGTGTTCTGTTGATCATATTTTAATAAAATGCTGATTGGCCAGGCAGGCAGTATAGGCAGGAAAGTAAGACAGGAAGCAGAGGTGGAGCAACGAGACTGGGAATATTCTGGGAAGCAGGAAGCTCCCTCTGCCATTCCTGCCCAGACCACCAGAGAAGCAACATGTGAGTTGACAGCTGAAAAAGGTACCAAGCCATATGGCTAACATAGACCAGAATAATGGGTTAATATAAGCTATAAGAGTTAACAAGAAGCCTGACCTAATGGGCCAATCAGCTTTATAACTTATAGAGATCTCTGTGTGATTGATTTTCTCTGGGACTTGCCGGTTGTGGGATACCGGGCGGGAACAGATATCCCAACAAGCCAGCCCTCATTCTACATACGGTGCCCAACGTGGATAACTGAATCCACAGAAAGCTTGAGAAAGCTTGGGAAAGAATAGAGTAAAGCATGTTTTTTTTGGTGACAACAATTTCTTGGGTCTGCTCTGCTTGCTAGAGGCAAGCAAATGCTCTCATCTAAGAGAGGCTTCCTGACTCAGCTTTAGCTGTAAAACCCTGTAGCTCATTAAGAGGTCCTGCCACGAAACATTTAAACGGTGTTGGTGAAAAGCTGAATGCATGCTTTTTGACTTTCAGCCATAGCAGGAAAAAAGCTGCGCTGTTTTAAAATTCCGGCTTTCTGGGTTGTCCTGCCAGGACAAACTCTGACTCTTGCAGGCAGGCAATCCGACTGAGTGTGGTCTGTGAGCAGAATGCTGCAAACTTGCTTGCTGGCAGGGACCTTGAAACACTGTAGAGTTGTGACCATAAAAATGGCTCCAGCGGTACCTCTGCCATGAGTCTGGAAAGCTAAGGAATGAGCTGGATCTAGCTGTCAAAATCACGGCTCTCCATATTGCTTAGTAAATTAAAGGCTCATGTGGTCAGAAAAAGATAGATAAACAGTAAAGAGAGATTCAAAGACAAAGAAAGCCTCTAAATGTTTTACAGTGTGTTAAAAATATATGCAGGCTAAAAGTTAAAGTTCTTAAAGTTAAAAAGAAAGAAAGAGAGTAGTTGGGTATAGCTTTAATCCCAATGCCTGGAAGGCAGAGATATATTGACCTCTGTGACTTCAAGGGGCAGTGGTACATTGACCTCTGTGACTTCGAGGTGTGGTAGCACACACCTTTAAATCCAATGCCTTGGACGCAGAGACGGAAGGATCTCTGTGAGTTCAAGGTGTGGTAGCACACGCCTTTAATCCCAGCTCTGGAGAGGCAGAGACAGACAGACCTCTGTGAGTTCAAGGTGTGGTAGCACACACCTATAATCCCAGCACTGGAGAGGCAGAGACAGACAGACCTCTGTGAGTTCAAGGACAGCGTGGTCTACAGAGTTATTCCAGGACAAAGATATACAGAGAACCTATCTCAAAAAGTAAAAGTAAAAATAAAAGAAATAGAGGTTAAAATAAAGCCAAATAAAGATGGAAAATAGACAGAGAATCTTAATACTGTATGCTATTATGCTCTCTTTGAATTGTTTGAATGCTGAGGAAGGAGCAACAGCTGCTAAAAGACTTTTGTTTATAAATGCTGCTGAACTAACTCAAGATAGGTATTTTGAAAATACCTTGGCTTCAAAACTGAAGTCAAAAGGTATGTTACTTTGGAGAAGAGATTTTGCTTTTGTTTCCACAGAAAATGAGAGGTTGTGGATTCATTCTGAGTTAAGAAAAATCAGGTTTGATAAAGGAAGACCACCTGAGAAATCTCTGATAGGAACAGATGGCCCAGATGACAGAGTCTTCATCCAGAACAGGTTCAAGACTGCTTCCTGAGATGATCAAGACTCACAGGATATTCCAGTCAGAACTTGATTATAACTCTAAATTTTCTTTAGGTCCCCATAAGATCATCAGCGCCCCCAACCAGCAGGAAGTAGCCTGGAATACTACACCCACATTCCCATAAAATGGACTATGGGTATTTTCCTTTGTTTAAAAAAAAAAGAGGGAAATGATGTGGGAGAATTATCTGTGTTCTGTCAATCATATTTTAATAAAACGCTGATTGGCCAGGCAGGCAGTATAGGCAGGAAAGTCAGACAGGAAGCAGAGGTGGAGCAACGAGACTGGGAATATTCTGGGAAGCAGGAAGCTCCCTCTGCCATTCCTGCCCAGACCACCGGAGAAGCAACATGTGAGTTGACAGCTGAAAAAGGTACCAAGCCATATGGCTAACATAGACCAGAATAATGGGTTAATATAAGCTATAAGAGTTAACAAGAAGCCTGACCTAATGGGCCAATCAGCTTTATAACTTATAGAGATCTCTGTGTGATTGATTTTCTCTGGGACTTGCCAGTTGTGGGGTACCGGGCAGGAACAGATACCCCAACAAGCCGGCCCTCATTCTACAGGCAGGCATGCATATGTGGAAGGAGCTGCCTCTCTTGGGCCTGTATATTAGAGAAACTAAAGAAAATGGGTCAGCCATGGTGTTGGTTGTCAAATCTGCAAACTAAACCTCTGCTTCTGTGGTAATCAAAGATTGGAGGAGAGCACACCAAATACCACACACGATGCATGCATTCCCTGAAGCAAATGTATCTTATTCTTGAATAACAATGAAAGGGTGATGTTTAAACTTTTAAAACTAGTTTTGGCTACACTGATTGCAAAAAGTCAAGAAAACAACAAACTATTAGGGCATCTCCATGGCAGACCCCAGCAGGTGAGGAGCTTTCCAGAAAATTTTATTTTGATGCTAGCAGACAGCCTCGGAATACTTGACAGGTATTAGGTACACCAAGGCATGCTTTTCTTTAATTAGTTCATTGTATCTCTCTAAGAATTCAGACACATTAAGTAAAGAAAAGTTTTAAGTATATGGTTACCTTTATATAATTCTTAGCAACTCCTTAGCACTCAAGGAAACATGGTAGGTTCAGCCCTCATTCACTCTCCAGGATTCTCAGGTCCTAGATCTGCTGGATGTAAGCCAAACCAAGCTCAGGTAGCCTTCACCAACCTTGAGGAGTGCTTCACCATCCGTCTCTTAATTCCGTATCTAATTATCAACACAGCTTCCAAGAGAGAGAGCCTGGTTTTTCATTATGGTGCTCAGTGAAAATCTCCCATTTGCTCCCTAAGAAAACAAAACTGTCTTCTGGACAATTTACTGTAATCAGCCTCATGAGGTAGAGTTGCTTCACTATTAGGAGGTCTAGTCTGGTCCCCCAAAGAAGTTAGATCTATGAAACACATCCACCACACAGAAGAGAAGTCATAAAGAGAGTGCCAGGCAGATTTGTTACGGCAACACCCTCTGTTCACTAGCAAGATATTTATCATGAGAGACACAAAGGCCAGGAAACAGCATTCCATTTAGACATATTCTGACTTAGGTGGGTACCCACCAACAAACATCCTCTGTTTCCTTGTTTTGCTGAACAAGTTGATGAGACTCCTACCACCTATCCACACTGAACATGTCTTGCCAAAAATAGTTGACACAGACATTCTATTTTCTTACACTAGCCCCAGATAAGGTCAATTGAGGGCAGCTTGCAAAGTTAAATGCTTATCCAATTGAATAGCAACAACAAAATTTCGGATGTCTTTCTCAGTCAGAGGCTAGAGAGGGAAACCTTCACTGTGATTTAAGATGGATGCCCTTTAAATTGTCTGAGAAATTAAATGAAAAGGTCATTTTTTCGAAAACTGGAAAAGGGTTCATCTACATGGGCCTTAAATTATTGCGTAATTCTGCCTCTTAGCTCTATCACTGGTATCAAATTCTGAAACCGTCGATCTCTAGCCTTCTGTCCATCTTACTAGCCCTAGTCCGCCGCCGCTGATCATCTGTGTTAACCAGTAACTATGTATGGCGGTAACTACCTATGTCTGTATTCTTACTTTAAACGTTGTATTTTCCAGTATCAGGCTGGACAAGTACTCAGTCTGTCTGTCTCCATCAGTCTGTCCCTGGTTGAGTAGCAGTATGCAGTCGACGATGTAAAAACAAGTCCCCAGGTAGTGTCCAGACATCTGAAGGGAGACTGATAGTTTAATGTGGGAACAGCTCAGAGAGGCTGATGGGACAGGGAGGGTGAGGCCCGATGAGAAGTCAGTAGGTTGGATGAGGACCAGTCAAAGGAGGAAGAGAGGAGACGCAGACGGTAGCGAGCAGGGAGGCAGGAAAATGTGAACAAAGTCCGTTTGATTGCTCCGGAAAGGTATGTACAAGCCTGGGTTTTAAGCCTTTGCTTGATCCCCTTTGAGGTCATTTTGTTTTTTTCAAAAACGAATCATGACTGTAAACTGAAACTCCACCCTGAGAACCATCAATACACCTGTGAAAGGTGCCACGCAGCTGCTCTCAGATCCCCAGAAAGAGGCCAAAGCTGCTGTCACCCACAACACTCAAAAACACCAGCACAGACCAGAGCACATTGGCAGTTTACACTGCAAACATGAATGCTGGATGTCATTTGGCAAGATATGGAAAACAAGCTACTGTTGACTGGAGAACTGGTGGCCAAAAGAAAAAGGAGCAAAGTCTAAGACAATGAAACGAGCCCAGGAGAGATCCTTGCCTTACTCGGAGAGTGGCCTTTTCCAGTTTGTGTGTTGCTATCCCCCAGCGCCACGCACAGAATTTCAGTCATTATCCAGCTAGGATTAGAACTGGCCATCTACACTGACTGCAGAGCTAATACCTTTCATCTTCCAATCGAGTCTTCTAAACACAGTCTATTGAAAGTTGCTTTAATTGGCATTTTGTTAGAAGGCTAACGTCGACTACAAAAATAGCAGATAAGACATCAAGGGAAAATGCATTCTGAGAGTGCGGATACGCTCCTTCCATTTGTGCCTCTTCTCGGGAGCTGTGTTAAGCACAGCAGCTCGATACCTTTGCCTGCAGCATCCGTCTCTGGTGGTCTCCATTGTCCTGAGTGGGGGGTTTCCCTCCATTGTGTAGTCTTCTGCTCTGATACTGTGGTTGGAGGCTTGCTTACCCACCAACCAATACTATTGATGACACATCACAGATATCTCCTTTCTGCTCACAAGCTTGCTTGGTTTCTGTTTACTCCAGTTCTAAATCATTGTATTTTCATGTTTGCCCTTTGAGAACTGTTCACAGATCCTGTGTCTGAGAGGCTTCATTATAGTCAACTCTTATTTGTTTCACAAACAGATCCTCCCGGCCCATCTGGTGCCAGAAAACAAAAGGGAAACAGGCAGTTAGTCCTCAGCCTATAGGAACTGTGGGTCTAGTTGGCAAGACCAACAATTAGCGGCATACATATACACATACACACATACACACATCACATACACACACGCACACATCACACATATACACACACATCACATACACACACGTACGTGTACACACACACACACACACAAACCCTGATGTGTGAAATGCTACAGAACTGTAAAGAAATGGAGAGAAAACAAACACTACCAGGGAGAAGGTCATTTTAAGATGTTTTCAATTTACCATACCCAAAACATGATTTTATGACATGAAAATGATGGATCTTATTTTTAATTTTTCTCTGTTCTTGAGATTCTTACACATGCATACAATGAAACATGATCATTTATATCTCCCATTCCCTGCCCCCTTAGCTTCCTGTACATCCCCGCAACAGGTCCCCCTCCCAACTTTATGTCAGTATGAGAGAGAGTTTGGGCAAGATGAGTTCATTTGCATACTGTCTTCACATTATAATCATATAATTGCCTTTCTCCTGAAGCCACAAAGAGCCATTGAAAGTTTAAAATTAGAATTTATTTAATTGGTTTCTGCTTCTTTCTTCAGCTTTTCTTCCTGCTTGGCCCCACACTCTTGCATTTATCAGTGCCTTGCTTCCTCCCAAACCACACACACACACTCAACTCTCTGGAGCAAGTGCGGATGGTGGAGTCACTAAGGTATGACACCCAGGGAACCAGAGGTCATCTTACATCATAATCACCATCATCATCACCATGGAAACCACTCTAGTTCTTGAACACTTAGAGAAGGTTTTGGTGGGGGAAGGGGTAGCATAGTAGGTGTGTTTTACCAGTCCTTTGCGTAAAGCTTCACACCTAATGTATGAATTAGGAATGGTTCTATTTCACAGACAAACAGTGGAGCCCTCCAAGAATCCTGACAATCAAACAAGGTTGCCCAGTTGGATAACGCCTGTTTCTTCTGAAGACTGAAACAGAATCTCAGGACCAGAAGCTGAAGCTGGATGGAGCCAAACTGCATCAACTTACAGATGGTCTGATAGTAAGCCGACTGTGAGGTTCTAAAGAGCTAGATTCTTCCTTTCTGGCTCAATTCCCAATATCCCGACTGTAAGAGAAGGGAAACAGCAGGGGTGCTGCATGTGTTGAGTCCACATTAAAAAAAAAAAAAAAGCTGAAGTCTGATGCCAGCAGGGCAGAGCAGCAGCAGCAGCTCCCCTTTCTCGGAAAGAAACAAATAGCGAGACACATGCGGGCTGCTTTCTCTCAGACTTCTGTTTGGGCTGCTCATTGGAAGGTGAAATCAGCATTTGAGTTTTTCATTCCAGTTAATCCTCCCTGTCAAGACCCTGACAGATGTGCACAGCGCGTCTCCTAAGTGATTCTAAATAAAGTCAGGCCGGGGAAACCAACCATCAGATCCCCCTTTGTCTTGATCTTTTAAATACCCAGCCGCCCGCCTCTCTACACTCCTTTCTCACGGCATCCGCCAGGCTTGACATGAGAAGGCCTATCCGTTGGCACCTTCACGGACGTCCCAAGATGCTCAACCACTGCCTGTTGACATTTCAGGAACTATTCTCGTATTTCAAATAGAGTTTTTGACCTATAACTAATATGTAATGTGTGTTTAATATACACAAGTTGATGACTTTGTAGACCACACTACCAAGGTAACAGACTGGCATCACCTCTGAAAACTACTTTGTGCCTTTTATTTTTTGTTGAAGTTTTTAATGAGAGTATATAACATGTAAGTTGCCCTCGAACCTTTAGGTTCCTAACACCAAGTCGTCGTCTGGACATGACAGGCTGAGGGTAGAAATCTAGGCTACATTGACTTTGTATAACTAAAATCATATTTTTTTTTCTGCTTGCCAAAGTCATTCATTCGTCAGTCTAGAGAGCACCTCATCTTCACTAGAAAGGTAAACTTTTACCTTCTCCTTAAGGGATAGCGTGTGTCTTGCATCTCCTAATAGCCTCTATTATCTCTGCTCTTCCAGAACTTCTGTCCTGTCATTAGCTCATCCCCAGGCTTCTGTCCATTGAGAGCATGGGTAGAAATGTGCTCTGAAATCATTGTCTGGTTAGATAGCCTATTCCAGCACTGTGAATTGATGGACCTGGGGGCTCTCCTCGTTGTCAGAAGCCTCCAATAGATCATGGTGCTCATTCCTACTGAGCCAGCTCACGCTCAGATCTCTTTGTAAAGTGGCGCTCCAGGCAACCCTCGCCAATCAATACAGAATAGGATGTGAACTTCTTTTCATCCAAAGGCTCCATGAGAACAGCAAGAAGGCAAGCCATATCCTGGGAGAAGATTGTTTGCAACGTCTACAACAAAAGATCAGCATCAGACTATACACAGAACGCCCAGAAAGGAAGAAAATGAATGGGATAGCTGCTACCTTTGTTCTAGAAAGACCCAAAGAGGGGAGGCAGCCTATGTGTCCTGAGCTCAGGGACATAAAGAACAGGTACCGTTGGAATGTATACCTGTTTGATGTCAACACAACTGTGGGTGGGGCTGATGGCCCCTCCTGGGTTCTACCCTCCTGCTTTGTCCTTGAGCCACCAGAGCACCTGCTTCTAATAACTTCACGTCCCTGTGAGCAAGCCAGGGCTCCCACCTGCTGTGGCTTCTCCTTGGCCTCTGGGTTCATAAAATAGTCAAGGTCCTTACAAGTCCTGGAATGACCCAAGAGAGCCACAGAGGGATGATCCCCTGAACAAAACTCACTGATTCAGATGCCTGACATTCTGATAAGACAATCTTCTGGTTGTTTCTCACATCAGCTAGGATCTGGACCATAACATAGAAGACGTCTGGTGAACACAGCTGTGACCATTTAGCTGATTCTTTACTAAAGGGCTGTGACTTTGATGGTAAGTCCATTAAATTCTTGTTTGAACCTCAACAAGTAGGAAAGTGATGAATGTCAATAGACGGTATTCTCCAAGGAAAGAAGAAGTTTGGGTGGGGTGACATTAAAATTTTCTGTCTTGAACATACAATAACACTGATGTTGCCATCAGGCTTCAAGAAGTGATGGTGCTCTTCGCATCAGAGTCGGGAGGCTGAAAGACTGATCATAGATTTAATCTCATAGATGCCACAGAGTTCTTAGGGTTTAATGTCAGGCAAACCAGGTACAGGCTTTGCAAATTTTGGAACTGGAGGCCAGTTTCCTAATCTCTCTGGCTTTTGGTAAACTTTGTTACAGAACCAAGTGAAGGACACATTTTTCATGTGACTGTGTGTGGAAAAAATGAGATAATGACTCTAAAACCCAGCTGACTGCAAACATGCAGGAAATGTGCCTTCTTTGTAAGCATGCATGAATAATAAAGAACAAGATATATTTTCTAAAGGGGCAGTGGGTCACCTGATAACTTTGAAAATTCAGTTAAAGCAGTAAATACTAGCAATATACTTCCAGACTCAACACTTTGGGTGAACAACGCATGCACAAGGTAGACATGGAGGAATATCCCTTGCAGAGAGGGAGATCTCTGCAGAGTCTCTCCAGATAGCTAGCCTTTATCTCAGCAGCTATAAATGGTAGAACCATCCTTCAATAGCACAGCATGCACAGGGTGAATCAGCTATCAACTATGGCCAGAAAGAGAAAGCAGACATCGTGGTTGGCAGAGCAAAGTAGTGAACTTTGACAAGTATATAGATTCACGTTGGGCCATGAAGCAGTACAAGCAGCAATCTTAGAAAACACGGGGCTGTCATTAAATGCTTGTGTCAGGCACTGTGAAGCATTCACTTGCTTAACCTGGGAAAAAAGAACCCAAATATTCTAATCCTCATAATACGCATCAGGGAACAGAGGTCCGGAGAGCTTTGCTGCTTTACCAAGCACAGTATAGCTAGCACAGCATGGAATTTGAGCTTCACAAAGGGTCTTTTTCTTAAGACTAACTCAAACCAGGGTGATGCAGCAGGACCTGAGTGTCTGAAAGGAGAGTGGAGAAGACAATGTGGGCTACTGTCAGGGATGTCCAAGGTGAGCTGCGGCAGATGCAGGGCTGTTTGGAAGCAGGACTGTTACCATGGGGAAGATAGGAGGTGATGTTAGCAGATGCCCCTCAGAGGTAGGCAGCTGTGTAATCAGGAAGCTGTGCCTGAAATCTAGGAGGATAATGGAGCTTACCACTGCCACAGCACAATCACAGTCATAACTGCAGTAGAGACGGCTAGTGTCATTTCTCTCCTAACTGAAAGCATGTGCTGTTCTCCCTAATCTTGAATGATGGTCTCTGAAATCTCTTGGAAGGGTTTGCTTTTCCAGAGTGCAGTGCTGCGGGGTTTATTGTTCCATACTCTCCCAACAAAAGGGAGTGGCATAAATAATTACCATTTTCCTTCCCAGAATGATACTGGAAAATATATGTATTAACAGATATAATTGTCTGACACTTGGAGGAAGTGATGTTGTAAAAATAGGAACTCATGAAAAGGGAGGGAGAGGAAAAACACCTGCCTCCCTCTGCTTCCTGAGGCTCTTAATTTGAAGATAAGAGGGTTTTGGCCCTCAGCTGCCTGCTCTATTCACAAATGTATTTATAAATGTGCAAGACACCATTTCTAGGTTCCAGGTTGTTAATTCATCACTTCTCACCACTTCCTAATCTGCCTTCTACAACAAGTCTTCCTTTGACTGACAGTGGAACTTCAGAGTCACAAGAACTCTTGGGGCACCTGGCCCACTCAAACTCAACTTCTTCGTCATCGCATTTCAAACAAAACCCACACAGAGACCATGGGGGAAGAGCCTCCTCACCACGGTGGCACTTTTCCAAGTAGTCAGACCATTGCTCCTCTACCCGCAAACCAATCTCCTCCTCACCACAGGCCCCCGTGCATGCTCTGTGTACCACGCATGCCTTATTATATCCATGACTGCTGTCATTGCTCTGCTAGATACAGCATCATGGACAGACGGTTCCATTATCTAGAAATTATGCGACTGGTCATTAAATGGCACTGTTACTAAAAATAAAACACAGAGACTTGCAGATACGTTATATTTAAAAACCAAAGGGAACAAATGCTCAAAACTCATTATTCAGGACTGTTTTCACCAAGTTGCACCAAGTTTCATTTTTCTGGAATAGAATTGCATCATAATGGTGCTGACTGCACTTGTCATGCACCTCATGACTCTGCATGTAGACAGTCAGCATTGACAGTTTGAACTCAGCCATGCTGGGGACATTTCTACCATGGAAACTGGTAAATCCAACATACCAGGGTTGATGCTTCTCCCTGTCAGAATCCTTGTTCACCCAGAGCCACTCCATCTCACTCCCTTCCTTGTGGGTATCCTCTCAGATCCTACTCTAGGGTAGACTCGCATGTGATGTGACTTCATAGGCTTGAATTCCTTTAAATGGCTTCTCCTATAATTAATCATTAACAGTAAATGTCACTTATTAAATATGTGAGTCTCTAGTCAACGAAAGCAGAATTCTTCTTGGATTTCTCACTGCAGGCTCCTCAGTTTTTCTCAATAAATAATGGTATAGTTAATAACACACTTAAGTTATCAAAAAATTTTAACTTGAGTGGGAAACCTTAGTCCCATTTAAGAGAGAATGATAATATGCTCCTAACGGATACAGGACAGTTTTTAGAAAGACTCTGACTTTGTTGGCAAAGACACTGTTAAGCACTTTTAGAATTTTTATTGGTGTTTCTCCACTGCACACATGGACTTCACAATGACAATTCTTTCAGGTACATCATGCACTTTGACCATGTTCACTTCCCAGTGCTCTCTGTCTTCACTATTCCTCCACCTCCACATTCCTCTAGACTGTATCATGCCTGCTTTAATGTCATATGTATATACAAATAGATATGATTTTATGTATCTATGTACAGTCTAGAATCCACAAATGGAAGGAAACTTATATTTGTCTTTATAACCATAGCTTATTTTAATAATATAAAATGATCACCAGTTTCTTATATTTTCCAACAAATGTTGTAATTTCACTTTTCCTTATGTCTGGAGAGCATTCCTTTATGTATATACGTCCCATTATCTTTATCCAGTCATCTGTTGAAGACAACTACGCTGATTCCACAACTTAGCTGTTTTGGTAAAGCCAAGATGTGCAAGTATCTCTGTGTTGTGTTGACTGAGAGATAGCCTCAGGAGTGAGCTAGTGGGTCATATGAAAGTTTTATTTTTACATTTTTGGGGGAAAATTCATTCATACTTGTTTCCATATTGGTTGGAACAATTTATGTTCCCACCAGCAGTGCAGGTCTCTTTTTCCATTGTCTCACCAGCTGTGTGAGGCTGAAAGAGATGCTGAACCCAAGGCACAGAGACTGTAGCTAAAAATCAATAGGTAAGATAAGAGTAATGGGCACACAGGTAGTTGCTTAGAGGCCTGAGAATAAGGGATAGTGAACCATCTCAGGAGGAAGACCTTGTAAGTGTGTAGTCTAAGGAAAGCACTGTCTGATGGTCTTTTTTTTTCAGGTTTTTGTGATGAGATGTAAGTTACTTTCCTAACTAACCTGAGTAAAATGTATGTACATACAGATGCTCTGTGTATACAAGTGCGCATTGACAGAGATGCTGTGCTTCATATTTAGACACTATATGGGATAGAAACAGAAGACATGTCACAAAACCTTGTAAATGACAAGTAAAACATAAAAGAATTGTAAACTAACATTATATGAAACATGTATGACGTCTTAATGACCTGTATTTCTAGCTCATGAAGCATTTGAAACGTTGGTAGGTAGGTTAGTTGGTTGTTTGTTTTCTTTTTTCAAATCTTAAGGCACTTAGAGGCGAACAAATAGTTATTTCTGTGGTGGTTCTATTCCTAATTCTAGACAATAGAATGCACATCACTTGCAGCCCAAAAGCACTTTTGAAATCAAGAAAAAAGGAAAGTCAAACATGTGCTCAAATGCATGGCTAAGAATACGCTGCATGGTTGGTACCAAACGCTATCAGAGAGATAGGATGGGTTCTGGCGCTCTCCAGCACAGCAGGGTGGATATCATTCACAATGACCTATAGGATGGTTCATAAAAAACTAATAAGAGCCAGAAGAATTCATACATAGCCATGATAAGGAGAGGGCACATCAATCATCCTGATTTGATCAGTGTACATCACAGCCATGCACTGAAATGTCACACTGAACCTCATAAGTGTGTACATACCGCAAGTTAATCAAAACTACTTTCATACATTTGAGACAGGAATATCTTTGTTGAATCATTATATATCACATTCATTTAATGAATTATTACCTTATCCCATAAATGTGTACAATTTAGATAATAATTAATGAATTATATATAGCTATAAAAAATTAAAAATCAGTCATTTCAAGGTCATTATACTCAACTAACAAGAGCTGATACAATCTGAAGTGATTGAGAAGCCAGGCTGGGGAGGAGGCATATTTTGAAACACTTTGGTATGAAGAATGATTTTTAGATTGATCTGGAAGGTGGAGAAAATGGAAAAGTCCTCCAATGATTTCTGGGTAAAGAACCTAAGTGGTAGTGAAGACCCTTAGTGAAGCAGAAACAATTGCAGGGTGTCCAAGGGCAGAAGACTGTAGGCGGTGCAGTGACGTCAGGCAGCCTCAGATGGGGAATGTGCAGATCCCTCACACCGCAGGTGAGCTCCTGAAATGGGGAGAAGAACCACTAGCCCCACCAGGTGGTTTCTACCCTTAGGCTGTGCTACCCAACTTCCTGTTGGTTTGTTTGAACAAACCTAGGGGTTTGAGTCATATCAACATTTTCCTGTATTTCCAGTCTCTTTCTCTTGAAAATAGTAAATGCCAGTTAAATATAACAGCCTCAGACTACATATGCTTACTGGTCTATGGGAAGTTTTCCAGCACACATTTTTCATTTCTTCCTGACTTAACTCTTCCCTGTTTGTAAGAACTATACACTAAACATTGAATGTAATAAAATCAAGTGAATGTTATGGGGAAACAGGCAATGTAGACATTGCAACTATATAATATAGTATAATATAAAAATGCTATATCTATAATATATTATGGTAATTATAAATAAACTATCACTTTTCCAAAACAAGAAATAGCATGGCAATGCAGTTCAAAGGCTTAAGCAATATCGCAAGCAAATCATGACACTAGGCAAGCAAAACCGCATATGACCCCAGAGCCAGTACAGTGTAAGAAACTACTGTCAAGAGGGACACAGAAAGGCACATTCAGAATAAGGGGCAGTTGTCATCATTTAGCACTGATCTCAATATCTGAGTATAAACGTAAGATATGAACAGCAATCAGGTAGTCCTGGGAAACCAACAGAAATCACAAAGTACGACATGCGTGTGGTCTAAAGTTCATGGAAGAAAACATGCTTCCCACAGTAATTGGTTGCTGGATCTTATGACCAAAATGTGCATCCTTTTAGAATGCAACAAGGAGAAAGCGGCATCACCTGTCCATGTGTGCAGTACTGAGTCATAAAAGAACAAAGTGTGGACCAGTAATCACACTGGAGATGAAAACCCATCATTTCCTGCACATTGACACAGATCAAATCTGAGTATCATTTTAAAAATGAATTGGCCTGGGTTTCTTCTCAGCAGTGGGGCCAACATACTTTTTTTTTGCTCCCCCTAACTGAACAGTAGAACAACATGAAGACGCTGTGGCATGTGTGCATCTTGTAAATATAGCTAAGTTTAGGAGAGTCAAGAGAAGTTGGTGGAGGCACTGGACTGGGGCTCCTCCATGTCAGCTCCGTGGTCATTAAGGCTTTCTCAGTTCTAGGCTGTGCACTACTACCTTGTGAGTTATCAGTAGGAGCCCTGGATTGTATCACTAGTTGCCAGCATCCCTGCTTATGGTTGGACAATGAGACTTGTTATAGACATTGTCAGAGATTCACAGGGAAGCAAAATCTCCTTAGCTGTTTGTTTAACATCTACCCATATAAATGTCTAGTCTAGTAGCCTTCAAAATTGACCACCCACCAGAATCTTTTTAGAGATATTATTTTAAAAACAGATTCTGGGACCCAGCCCCAGCTCTTCCGACTCACCAGAATTGGGGTGGGGACCATGAATTTGATTGAGTTATCAGGCGTAATGTTGGTGACAGTGATTCTGCCATCACACGTTGACAGCCCTCTCCAGCTCATCCCTGCTGCCTTCTGTTCACAGCCTGAACTTTTCATTTTACCATTTCTCTAGTGACAGACAACTTGGCCCTCTCCATTTCTCTGTTTTCAGTCTGCATTACTTGACTATTCTAAAACACGTTAGGGGAAGGCTTTCCTAGGTCTATACCCTGGGTAGCATTTCGCATTCTTGGACTCCATGCATGCTTTATTTAGTAAGGCCAGCCTGACCACTCTGGAACTAACCTAGCTATGCCTGCACCAGTTGCCCACAAATAGCATATCCCCCTCAAAAAAAAAAAAAGTAGAAGCTGCAAATGAGGAAATTAATTCAGTTGACATTTCCTCCACCCCTTTCCACAAACACAGTGAGTAAGTGCAGAGTCAGGGTGCAAGTCCCTCCTTCCTTGTTATTTATGAAATGATCTTTCAGTAGCTTTGAGTCTGAACACAGAATTTTCCAGTGTCAAACTGACCTTTACAGACACCCTACCTGTAAAGCATTTGCTTACCCCACCAGGTTTTCATGCTCCTGAGCTGGAAAAACAATTATATTGCCAAGAATTTTGCCAGTGCAAACTGAGTAAAGGCATTTTCTCTCTAGGAATTATCCACATAGGTGGTTGACCGTCCTAAGTCTAATGCCGTTGTTCTATGGTCTGAAAATCAACTGTGCCCCTCTTTCCTTATTCATACTGTGAAAGCCTACGGTTTCTGCCATGGACTCTACAGAGAAGGGTAGCCATAACAGTTCTATGCATGAAGAAATAGCTGTGAACTTGATCTTGGGCTCCAAAGATAGCTACTGCTTGTTTGTCCAACGGCTAGTATGTGACCTACGGTGCTTTACACTCAATCCTTTCCTAGAATGTTTGAATGTCCTGACTTCTGTATCAGTTACTTGTTGTTGTTGTTGTTGTTGTTACAAAATATCTTACCAAAGCATCTTCAGGAAGGAAAGGTTATTTTGCCTCAGTGTTTGAGGGTACAGACCATCATAATGGGGAATGTGTGGCAACAGGAGCAGCCCTCGCTCTGAGGGCAAGCAAGGATAGACTGGTTTTATGGAGCCAAAGTCAAGAGACTGAAGCATGAATGCTGGTGCTCAACTTGAATTATTCCCTGTTTTTTTTTTCTTTTTTACTTAATCTGGGACCCTGTTCCATGAAACGGTGTCACCTACATTTAGTGTGGATTCTCACTCTTCAATAAAACTCTCTAAAGTGAGGCCATCACAGACTCACTCAGACATGTGTCTTCTGGGGGATTCTGTCAGATCCCTGTTTGGCAACACCAAGCATGCATTGTTATACCCCCATGAAAATCAAGGCTCATAGTGAGGGAGTCTAAGCCACATGGTTTAAAGAATGAAGGTAAAATTTTGTGCACATATTCTCAGCCCACCTTATTGTTGAACATCTCTGGGCTTCAGCTTTTACCTTTACATTGCTAGAAGATTGGAAGGGGTTGTATTGAACCTGTGGAGGTCATGAGTTTACAACCAAATTCTTAGTTGCATCATGTTAGGGTTCAGTTGTGTCTTCTGGAAATTCCCAAGATAGAGCCCTAACTCCAGCACTTCCAATGTGACCTTACTTGCAAATAAAGTTACCCTAGACATAGTCAAGATTAAGACATAAGGAAGTAGAGTGAGCATCAAATCCCATTAGAATTCATTTGTTTGTTTGTTTGTTTGTTTGTTGAGTAGGGTTTTTCTGTCTAGCTCTAGAGTTTGCTTTACAGACCAAACTCAGAGATCCTGCTGTCTCCTGAGTGCTGGGATTAAACATGTGTGCCACCACATCCAGCTAATCCCACGGGTGCAGAATTACTGACAGGAAATTTGAACCTAACACACAAATGGGAAAAGAGCAAGAAGATGAAAGGGGAACTCTGGAGAGGTGTAGTGGAATCCAAAGAATGACAAGGATGTCAAGAAACCTGCAGAAACAAGAAACTAAAACAGATTTCTCCTCAAGATGTTCCTCAGAAACCTAGTCTGCTCTTCTCTCCATCTGGACTTCTGCTCTCCCGAACTGGGACCTGTTAAATTTATGTTGTTCAATCGACTTGTTTTGTTGTACTTCAGGCTTAGAGTCCTAGATTTGTTGTGCTTCATCACTACAGCCCTAGGAAACTAAAGCACACCCTAATAC
Organism: Myodes glareolus; assembly: GCF_982192425.1. Taxonomy (NCBI): domain Eukaryota; kingdom Metazoa; phylum Chordata; class Mammalia; order Rodentia; family Cricetidae; genus Myodes; species Myodes glareolus. The sequence continues at coordinate 66,991,893 of NC_142033.1, forward strand.
ATGCATATGATCCCACCTGTAAGCCCCTTCTTTGGAATCTTAGTTCCCTGGGCTGCACCTATTCTTGGCTTGGAGGATTTCCAAGCAAAGCTCTTGCTTCATCCTAAGAATCTTATTCCCAAATCCCCATCTGATTTATATATCTTCACACAATATTGAGCATGTCTCGGTGAGATGCCCTGCTCCGCACACAACATATGGCAAGGGACAAAACAGATACAGCCTCTGCAGTGGGCCTTCTGTCGAATAATGGAGACAGAAAGCAAGCTACACATGTGAGCATCAAGTCAAGTAATGTATATGTTATTGTAGAGGTGAGCTAACACAATAGGGAATAAGGAAGAAAGAGAACTCAGAGAGGAAGGCTATGAAATAAGGACAGTAGAGGCAAGAAGACAACACTTGAATAAAGACTTGAAGGATGCGCTAATGGAGTTTTCCAAATAGAAACGAGGCAGGATATTCCAAGGACATATACTAGTGAATGTAAAGATCAAAGTCATGTCCAAGGAGCAGCAAGAAGAACCAGTGGAACAGAGTGAGAGACAAAGAGCTACATGATCTATAGAACAATTTGTACTTCTACGTGTATTCATAGTGTTTTCTATAATAATATTATATACTATGCAAACCTCTGTACGGCTTCCATCTTGACCAAAAAAAAAATCCTAAGAACAATACCTTTCAACTCCATGTTTTCTGTTCTGAGATATCTCACAACGCAGCTTATACCATCAACAAGGAAGTTTTCCTTGCTCAGAGGACTAACTAAATCCTGAGGGGGAACTTCATCCAGACACAGTAGCCAAAGCACACTAACCTACCTCCTCCTCCTCTCCTCCTGATCCAAAGGAGATCCTCAGTCTATTGCAGAAAGTGCCAGAATTCAGTATTTATTACCTTGATCTAATCAGAAGAGATATAGGGATACAGGGTCTAGTAATTTCCAAACAAGCTACTTCAGCATACATCCAACACTTACTGGATACCAGAAAGCAGTATGTTGGTGGCAACCATGACTACTATTAAGTAGCACTATTGCTGTTTGAGGTCACAATAGGAATAGCTTCTACATCAAATATTGAATGAAGCAGAAGGAAATCCCCACCCCACCCCCCAAAAAAGACTTGCTATAATGAATAAGAGCTAGCACTTAAGCCTGACATAGCAGCTCTCACTTTTAATTTCAGCACTTGGGAGACAGAGGTTGGCTGACCTCTGAATTCAAGGCCAGCCTGGTCTATGGAGTGAGTTCCAGAACAGACAGGGCTACACAGTGAAACCCTGTCTCAATATAATAAATAAACAGATAAACAAATAAATAAATGAACAAAAGAGATAGCATTTCTTCAGTCTACCTACATTCCAAATAGATTTCTGAAATATACTGTTGTTTTTCTTAACATATATCAGTACTAAGACAAGAGCCAATTTGCATCTGTAGGTCAAAAGAAGAGAGATCTGAGGAACTAGTAAGCTTTCCAGAGTTTTCACAACCATTAGCTGGAAAAGAGAGAGATCAATCTGTATGCATTGACTCCCTGAATGTCCTAGGAGCTCTCTGCTGGCATGTGATCAGAACCTCAATATGTGTAGTTTGTTCGTTGGGAATGGAGTGCATTCTTCTGCATAGTAAATGGAAGTCATCAAAAGACAGAACAGCGACATGTTGAACTTTGCAGGAAAATGGATGGAGCTAGAAAACATCATTTTGAGTGAGGTAACCCAGACACAGAAAGACAATTATCACATGTACTCACTCAAGTGGTTTTTAAACATAAAGCACAAAAAAAAAACCCAGCCTACAAATCACGATCCCAGAGAACTTAGACAACAATGAGGACACTAAGAGAGACATACATAGATCTAATCTACATGGGAATCAGAAAAAGACAAGATCTTCTGAGTAAACTGGGAGCATGGGGACCTTGGAGGAGGGTTGAAGGGGAGGGGAGAGGTAGGGAGGGGAGCAGAGAAAAATGTAGAGCTCAATAAAAAATCAATAAAAAAAGACACAGAACAATGGGCCACTGACTTTACAAGTTGAGGAAGAATACAGATGAACCAACACGCAGGAATAATTAAATTACCATAAACCTGAGCTAATAGGGGACAGAAGAGAAGGACAGAGCCATGTTGGAGCCTGCGAGTTCATGATCATAAGCTTAAATTTTATGCTGTGAGTATTCAAAATCTAATCTTATTAAATACATGCTTTTACAGATCCTTTACACAGACTTAGCAAACTGCCCCCCTTTTCCTAGTCTATAGCCACCTTGTCTTTTGTAACCTGGCTCCACAAAGCTATTTACCTTCTGTGGCATGTATATTCTAGTCATGTCTATGGCAAAAAGTACAGTAGAATTTGCAACCATAATAGTCATCTATAACATTAGTTGGTTGGTTGGTTGATTGGTTGGTTGGTTGGTTGGTTGGTTGGTTGGTTGGTTGGTTGGTTGGTTGGTTGGTGTGTGGTTTGGTTGCTTTATTAGTTGAGTAGTTAGTTGGTTGACTGGTTGATTGGTTAGCTGACTGGTTAGTTTGTTGGCTGATCAGTTGGTGGGCTGGCTTGTTGGTGGGTTGATAGATTGGCTAGATGGTTGTTTGATTTGGCGGTTGATTTACTGATTGGTATATCTAGTTGGTTGTTCAACGGGTTGGTTAGCTGGTTGGTTAGCTAGTTGGTTGGTTGGCTGATTGGCGATTTGGTTGGTTGGTAGATTGAATAGCTAATTGGTTGACTGGTTGGTTGGTTGGTGGGTTGGATGGTTGACTGGCTGGCTAGCTGGGTAGCTGCCTGGTTGGTTGGCTGACTGGCAGGCAGGTTTAACTGGCTGGCTGGCTGGGTAGGTGGTTGACTGGATGATTATTTGACTGGCTGACTGGGTGATGGCTTGGTAGATTGACTAGCTTATTATTTGGTTGACTGGTTCATTGTTTAGGGGGTTTTCTCACTGCACAGTGTAGCTGGTTGATGAAATATATAAATGAATCCCTTTGATCTTTCTAACTCAAAGGCCATGTCATGCTGCCTCTTGATTCCACTGGTCTTGGTGTTTATTGTAATATCGTGAATAATTTCTATTTGAAGGAAAGAATAAATGAACAAATGAATTATTAGATTCACTAATGAGTAGTATATAAATGACTCACCTAATTGACCTCATGAACAAATAAATAAAATAACAAATTTCTTAATAGTCTATCCTATTCATTTATTCCATTTAGGAAAAACCAATTTTGCCTGCGTTTACTATACTAGTTCTATATTTCATTCCATTAGAAAAAATCTCATACGTTACGTTTATCTGTAAGGAAAGAATACTAATTTTTTCATTTTCCAATTTCATTTTTTATTCAGCTAAGTGGAAAGTCCCCTGTAGTTGTAACAGGCAAGACAGAGCACTCAGTGAGTTCTTCCACAGTATCCCCCAATGGTGATTCCTCACAAAGTCATAACACAATGTCATCACCGTGATGTGGACATAGAATCAAGACAAATAACCCTGCCATCATTACAGGATCCATTACAGTTGTCTTTTACTGGTCACACTCACTCCTTTCCAGTTCCCCTCTCCCTTTCCCATGGAAATAACTTGTCTCATATTCTCTACAGTTTTCTATTTGAGATTGTTTCATTAATGGAATCATAGAAAGGAAACTTTAAATTTTACTTTTTACTGTATACAATTATCTAAAAACTCAACTGTGCTATGTATGTATCAATAATTTATTCTTTTCATTGCTGAGTAACATTTGACAATATGAATACAATTTATTTATACTTTCAACTCAACAGGGGATATGTAAATCACTTCCTGTTTGAGGCTACTGTGAGCCAAATGTATGTAGGTCTTTGTAAGAACACTAGTGTTGCTACTGGCCATTAGAGTCATTTTGCAGAGTACCTGTTCTGTTTATATGCCCCTGAGCAATGTGTGCTTAATCCAGCTTCCCTATATCCTTGTCAGCATTTGGTGTTGTCACTAAGGTTTGTCTGTTTGTGTTGTTCAGTTCTTCATTTTCTTTTTACTTGTGATTTTCTGTACCTGATCACATTTTCATGATGTAGAAGAGAGAAAGTGTCCCAGGACAGAAGTGGCCAGTCTGGTAGCTGTGCAGTGATGACTCATTAGAATACGCACTGATCTCTCACGTGCCCTCCACATGCTACCATGCTGTCAGTTCATCCTCTGTGAAATGTCTCTTCACGGGATCATCCGTTTCTAAATGGATGTTTTTTTCCCATTGACTTTAGAGAGATCTTTACATCTAGACACTAGTTCTTTAGATATGTGCTATGTAGATGTTTCCTCCAAGTGTGTAGCTTGCTTCCCATTCCCTTAACTATACCATTCATAATTTTTTTAAAAAAAATCTTAATTTTTACCAAGTCCAACTGTCCCACTTTATTTTTGAATGTGATTTGGGTGTCACATTTTTTTTTCTTTTTTTTTATTAAATTATAAAAGTTTCCATTTCAGCCCCTCCTCCCAACACCCTCCCACTCCTCCCACTCCCTCTCCTCCTCCCTCTCCATCCCCTAGAGCAGTCAGGGTTTCCTGCCCTGTGGGAAGTTCAAGTTCCTCCCCCCTCTCTCCAGGTCCAGGGAGGGTGAGAGTCCAAACAGACTGGAGCGCCAAAATCCAGTATATGCAGAGGAAGCAAGTCCCAGTGTCATTGTCAATGGCTTTTCAAAAAGGCTCCCGGCCAGCCACATTCAGAGAATCTGGTTGGATCACGTCCTCGTTCAGTCCCAGTCCAACAGGCCTTGGTGAACTCTCATTATATCAGTCCCCTTGTATCAGTGGGTGCTCGCATCCCTCGCAGTCCTGATTACTTTTTTTATTTTCTTCATCCTTCTGCTCCTCATTTGGACCGTGGAGTGCTCAGTTCGGTGTTCCAATATGGGTCTCCATCTGTATCGCCATCCAACGTCGGATAAAGGTTTCCTCTGCCCTTGCCTTCTTTGCTCACGTTCTCTTTCCTTCTACCTCTCATTTGGACCTAGAGAGCTAGGTCCAGTGTTCCAACGTGGTTCTCCGCCTCCATCTCCATCCATCGCCAGATGAGGGTTCTATGGTGACATGCAAAATATTCATCAGTATGGTTGTGGGCCAAGGCCGGTTCAGGCACCCTCTCCTCTGTCCAGAGAACCATCTGGGGATCTCTCCTTGGACCGGGGATCCCCTTTATAATCAAGTCTCTTGTAAACCCTAAAATGATTCCCTTAGTTGAGGTATATACTTGCCTGATCCCATATCCATCCTTCCTCCCTCCCCCCCATCCCAGTCCCCTGATCTTTCCCCAATCCTCCCCTACTCCCTTCTCTCTAACCCTCTCCCTTTCCGACAACCCTCCCACCCCCCCATGCACCCGAGGTTACCTGGGACTCTTGTCTATTTCCTACCTCCTGGCAGATAGCTAAATAATCTTCATCAGGTTCATCTTCTTATTTAGCTTCTCTAGGATCACGAATAATCGGCTCAAAGACCTTTAATTATGGTTAGAATCCACTTATGAGTGAATACATACCGTGTTCCTCTTTTTGGGTCTAGCTTACCTCACTCAGTAAAGCGTTTTCTATTTCCATCCATTTACATGCAAAATTCAAGATGTCATTGTTTTTTACCGCTGAGTAAAACTCTAATGTGTATATGTTCCACACCTTTTTTAACCATTCTTCTATTGAGGGGCACCTAGGCTGTTTCCAGGTTCTGGCTATTACAAATAGTGCTGCTATGAACATAGTAGAACAAATGCTTTTGTAGTATGTTAGGGAATCTCTAGGGTATATTCCCAAGAGTGGAATTGCTGGGTCCTGGGGGAGGTTGACTCCCAGTTTCCTGAGAAACCGCCACACTGATTTCCACAGTGGCTGCACAAGTTTGCATTCCCACCAACAATGGATGAGTGTTCCCCTCACCCCACATCCTCTCCAGCATAGGCTATCATTGGTGTTTTTGAGTTTGGCTATTCTGACAGGTGTAAGATGATATCTCAAAGTGGTTTTGATTTGCATTTCCCTGATTGCTAAGGAGGTTGAGCATGACCTTAAGTGCTTTTTAGCCATTCGAAGTTCATCTGTTGTGAATTCTCTGTTAAGTTCAGTACCCCATTTTTTAATTGGGTTAATTAGAGTTTTAGTGCCTAGTTTCTTGAGTTCTTTGTATATTTTGGAGATCAGACCTTTATCTGTTGAAAGGTTTGTGAAGATCTTTTCCCAGTCAGAAGGTAGCCTTTTTGTCTTACTGACAGTGTCCTTTGCTTTACAGAAGCTTCTCAGTTTCAGTAGGTCCCATTTATTTATTGTTTCTCTTATTGTCTGCGCTCCTGGGGTTCTGCTTAGGAAGTGGTCTCCTGTGCCTATATCTTGTAGACTACTTCCCACTTTCTCTTCTATCAGGTTCAAAGTGGTCGGATTAATGTTGATGTCTTTTATCCATTTGGACCTGAGTTTTGTGCATGGTGATAGATATGGATCTATTTTCATTCTTCTACAGGTTGACATCCAGTTATGCCAGCACCATTTGTTAAAGATGCTATCTTTCTTTCATTGTATAGCTTTAGCTCCCTTGTCAAAAATCAGGTGTTCATAAGTTTGTGGGTTAATACCCAGATCTTCTATTCGATTCCATAGGTCGACTTCTCTGTTGTTATGCCAATACCAAGCTGTTTTCAATACTGTTGCTCTGTAATAGAGTTTGAAGTCAGGGATGGTAATGCCTCCAGAGGTTCCTTTATTGTATAAGATTGTTTTGGCTATCCTGGGTTTTTTGTTTTGCCATATAAACTTGATTATTGTTCTCTCAAGGTCTGTGAAGAAGTTTGATGGGATTTTGATGGGGATTGCATTGAATCTATAGATTGCTTTTGGTAGAATTGCCATTTTTACTATGTTGATTCTCCCAATCCAAGAGCAGGGAAGGTCTTTCCATTTTCTGGTATCCTCCTCAATTTCTTTCTTCAAAGACTTAAAGTTCTTGTCAAATAGGTCTTTCACTTCCTTGGTTAGAGTTACCCCAAGATATTTTATGCTATTTGTGGCTATCATGAAAGGTGATGTTTCTCTGATTTCCCTCTCTGCTTCTTTATCCTTTGTGTATAGGAGGGCTACCGATTTTTTGGAGTTGATCTTGTATCCTGCCACATTACTAAAGGTGTTTATCAACTGTAGGAGTTTTTTGGTAGAGTTTTTGGGGTCGCTGATGTACACTATCATATCGTCTGCAAATAACGAAAGTTTAACTTCATCTTTTCCAATTCGAATCCCCTTGATCCCCTTATGTTGTCTTATTGCTTTTGCTAGAACTTCAAGCACTATATTGAAGAGGAATGGTGAGAGTGGACAGCCTTGTCGTGTTCCTGATTTTAGTGGAAAGGCTTTGAATTTCTCTCCATTCAATTTGATGTTAGCTGACGGCTTGCTGTATATTGCTTTTATTATATTTAGGTATGATCCTTGCATCCCTAGTCTCTCCAACACCTTTATCATAAATGGGTGTTGAATTTTGTCAAATGCTTTTTCAGCATCCAATGCAATGATCATATGGTTTTTATCTTTCAGTTTATTTATGTGATGGATTACATTGATAGATTTGCGTATGTTGAACCAGCCCTGCATCTCTGGGATGAAGCCCACTTGATCATAATGGATAATTTTTCTAATGTATTCTTGGATTCGGTTTGCCAGTATTTTATTGAGTATTTTTGCGTCAATGTTCATGAGTGATATTCATCTGTAATTCTCTTTTCTGGTTGTGTCTTTGTGTGGTTTTGGTATCAGGGTAACTGTAGCTTCATAAAAAGAGTTTGGCAGTGATTCTTCTGTTTCTATATTGTGAAATACATTAAGGAGTATAGGTATTAGCTCTTCCTGGAAGTTCCGGTAGAATTCTGCATTGAAACCATCTGGTCCTGGGCTTTTTTTGGTAGGGAGATTTTTAATAACAGCTTCTAATTCTTCACGACTGACAGGTCTATTTAGATTGTTCACCTGTTCTTGGTTCAACTTTGGTATATGGTACTTATCTAAAAAAAATGTCCATTTCTTTTACATTTTCCAACTTTGTGGCATATAAATTTTCGTAGTAAGATCTAATGATTCTCTGAATTTCCTCTGTGTCTGTGGTTATGTCCCCCTTTTCATTTCTGATCTTATTAATTTGCATGTTCTCTCTCTGCCGTTTGATTAATTTGGATAGGGGTTTGTCGATCTTGTTGATTTTCTCCAAGAACCAGCTTTTTGATTCATTGATTCTTTGGATTGTTTTCTGTGTTTCTATTTTGTTGATTTCAGCCCTCAGTTTGATTATTTCCAGTCTTCTACTCCTCCTGGGTGAATCAGCTTCTTTTTTTTCGAGAGCTTTCAAGTGTGCTGTTAAGTCTCCAATGTGTGCTTTCTCCGTTTTCTTTAATTGGGCACTTAGTGCTATGAACTTTCCTCTTAGCACTGCTTTCATAGTGTCCCATAGGTTTGAGTATGTTGTGTCTTTATTTTCATTAAATTCAAGGAAGACTTTAATTTCTTTCTTTATTTCTTCCTTGACCCAGGGGTGATTCAGTAGTTGACTGTTCAACTTCCATGAATTTGTTGGCTTCCTGGGGGTAGCACTGTTCTTGAATTCTAACTTTAATCCATGGTGGTCTGACAAGACACAGGTGGTTACTAATATTTTTTTGTATCTGTGGAATTTTGCTTTGTTACCCAGTATGTGGTCAATTTTCGAGAAGGTTCCATGAGCTGCAGAGAAGAAGGTATATTCTTTCCTATTTGGGTGGAATGTTCTATAGATGTCTGTTAAGTCCATTTGATTCAATACCTCCAATAATTCTCTTAATTCTCTGTTAGGTTTCTGTCTGATTGACCTGTCCATTGGTGAGAGAGGAGTGTTGAAGTCTCCTACTATTAGTGTGTGTGGTTTGATGACTGCCTTGAGTTCTAGAAGTGTTTCTTTTACATAAGTAGGAGGCTTTATATTAGGGGCGTAGATATTCAGGATTGAGTCTTCCTCTTGATGAATTGTTCCTGTTATGAGTATAAAATGTCCATCTCCATCTCTTCTGATTGATTTTAATTTGAAGTCAATTTTGTTGGAGATTAGAATGGCCACACCTGCTTGTTTCTTAGGTCCGTTTGCTTGAAAAACCTTTTCCCAACCCTTTACTCTGAGTAAATGTTTGTCTTTGTGGTTGAGGTGTGTTTCTTGTAAACAGCAGAATGTTGGATCCTGTTTTCGTATCCAGTCTCTTAGTCTGTGCCTTTTTATAGGTGAATTGAGTCCATTAATATTAAGTGATATTAATGACCAGTGGTTGTTGACTCCGGTTATTATTATTTTTTGTTTGTTTGATTAATAGAGTTTGTATGTGTCCCTTCTTTGAGTTAAGCTCATGAAGGGTCGCTAGATGTCTGAGTTATTGTAAGCAGTGCTGGCAATGTTGGACTCCTTGGGTTGCGATTTTCCTTCTATTACTTTCTGTAAGGCTGGGTTTGTGGCTGCGAATTGTTTAAATTTGTTCTTATCCTGGAATATTTTGTTTTCTCCATTGATAGTGAATGATAGCTTGGCTGGGTATATTAGTCTGGGCTTGCATCCATGGTCTCTTAGTTTCTGCAGTACCTCTATCCAGGACCTTCTGGCTTTCATGGTTTCCATAGAGAAGTCCGGTGTAAGTCTGATAGGTTTACCTTTATAAGTTACTTGCCCTTTTTCCTTTGCAGCTCTTAATATTCTTTCTTTAATCTGTATGTTTTGTGTTTTGATTATTATATGGCGAGGGGATTTTTTTTTTTGATCAAGCCTATTCAGTGTTCTGTATGCTTCTTGAACCTTCATAGGAATATCATTCTTTAGATTGGGAAAGTTTTCTTCTATAATTTTGTTGAATATATTTTCTGGTCCTTTGATCTGCAGTTCTTCTCCTTCTTCAATCCCTATTATTCTTAGATTTGGTTTTTTTATTGTGTCCCAGATTTCTTGAATGTTTTGTGATGAGAATTTGTTGAATTTGCTGTTTTCTTTGATCAGAGCATTTATTTTCTCTATGGTATCTTCAGACTCTGAGATTCGTTCTTCCATCTCTTGTATCCTATTGGTTATGCTTGATTCTGTGGTCTCTGTTCGTTTACCTAGATTTTCCATATCCAGCCGGCCCTCGTGTTGTGTTTTCCTCACTGCCTCCATTTCAGTTTTCAATTCTTGAACTGTTTCCATTACCTGTTTGATTGTTTTTTCTTGGTTTCCCAGTATATCATTCATGGATTTACTCATTTCTTCGATGTTTTTTTTTTATATTTTTCATCCATTTCTTTACTCATTTCTTCAATCTTTTTGTTATACTTCTCATCCAGTTCTTTAAGGGAGTTATTCATATCCTGTTTAAGGGACTCTATTGCTTTCATAATGGCATTTTTTCCCGCTTCTTCTGAATTAAGAGGTTCAAGTCCTTCTATTGTAGGGTCATTGGGTTCTGGTGTTTTCATGTTGTTTTTTTAGATTGTTGGAGGAGTTCTTGCCTTGGCGTCTGCCCATCTCTTCCTTCAAATGCTCTCTACTGGATCTTCTAGTACCAGGTCAGGTTCCCTTGTTGGGCAGGGAATTCACTGACAGAAGGCCTACCTTTCCTCAGGCAATCTATTGAAACACAGGCACTCCCTACTACCGGGTTGCACTCACAACCCAGGCCCAGTGAGCAAGGGAGTTGCTCTGGGGAGATCTTGTGGCCCCAGTGGGAAGGGGGAAAGAGAGGAAGGTGTACCTGGATAAAGGCTGGGACGGGATGCAGGAGAGCTCCACAGGGAGGAGTCGCCTCTGCCTGGTGACCAGATTGTCGAGGGGGACAGGGAAAGACTGCATTCCTCCTAGCAGAAGCCCTCTGGCCAGGAGAAAACTCACCCCTCCTCCAATGGAAGTCTGCTAGAAGTTCACTCTCTCTTGCTGGCCAGGAATGTGATTGAGCTGAGACAGGGCTTGCCTGTCTTCAGGCAGGCTCTCAAAGCACCGGAACTGCCCCTGCTGGACTGAGCCCACAGTCCAGGCCCAGCGAGCAAGGGAGCAGCTCTGGGGAGATCTTGTGTCTCCAGAGGGGAGGGGAGGAAGAGAGGAAGGTGTACCTGGATAAAGGCTGGGACGGGATGCAGGAGAGCTCCACAGGGAGGAGTCGCCTCTGCCTGGTGACCAGATTGTCGAGGGGGGCGGGGAAAGGCTGAATTCCTCCTAGCAGAAGCCCTCTGGCCAGGAGAAAACTCACCCCTCCTCCAGTGGAAGTCTGCTAGAAGTTCACTCTCTCTTGCTGGCCAGGAATGTGATTGAGCTGAGACAGGGCTTGCCTGTCCTCAGGCAGGCTCTCAAAGCACCGGAGCTGCCCCTGCTGGACTGAGCCCACAGTCCAGGCCCAGCGTGCAAGGGAGCAGCTCTGGGGAGATCTTGTGTCTCCAGAGGGGAGGGGCTGGGTGTCACATTTATAAATTCTTATCATAACCTTTTATCTAAAAGATTTGTTCAACTTTTTTTCTAAAAAAAAGTTTTAGTTTAATGAGTTTTTAATCTAAGAATAAAATCTATTTCAGTTAAAATTTTTCATAAAATGGGGGAATTTGGTAAAAGTTCAATGTTTCTATCTAGGATTCTTTTGCCTCATCTCTGTGACCAAAACAGAGGAGCAGGTCTATGTGCACCTGTTTCTCTGTTCCAGTACTTGGTTTTGTCCCATGAGTCTAGGTATCTATCCTTCTCCCAACACAGTCTCAACTACTGTCTTACTGTCTTATGGTTAAGAAATCTGATTCCTACATTTTACTCTTTTTCTTTCTAAAATCACTATATTACAGTTTTGTTTGCCTTTCCATGCACAGGTATATCTATACCTTCAAATTTTAGTAGGATACTATTAAACCTATATGTGAGATTAGAGAGCACCAAGTTCTTGAATAGTTTGAGTCAGCTCATCCGTGAGCAGCTTGTATCCCCATTTATTTTAACGATAATAATGCTGTTAGACCTGTACATGAGATTACAGTACCTTGAGTTCTTGAATATGCTGACTCATCTCCTCTATGAACAGCTTGTCTACCCATTTACTTAATTCTTCTTTGATGCTTATATAAGTCCTATGCATGTTTTCTTAGATATACAGAAAAAATGTGTCTTTTTGTTTTATAATACTTTTGGGTTACATTTTATTTTTGCTCTGTTATCAACATGTTCAGTGCTAATGCATATAATGGAATTTTTAATGTATATCTTCTATGATCAGACCTTGGCAAACTTGTTCTGAGAAGATGTTCTGTAATTTGCTTAAATTGCTTTATTAAAAGTTATATATGCATATGTACAGATAATTTTATTTCTCCCTTCTCTGTGTGACTTTATTTTCATTTGCTGCCTCATTAAATTGGCTAGAACTTCCAACACTGTGTTTAATAGCATGGGTAGGCTCAGATACTCTCACTTTCTTCTTTCTTATTTTTGTTTCATAAATATTTTTCATACAATAAATTTTGATCATATTCTTTACTCTCCCGTGACTCCGCTCAGATCATTCCTACCTCCCATCAAACAACTTTACTCTTGTTTTCTGTCTTTGCATCTGCTGATGTCTCTCTCTGTCTCTCTCTGTCTCTGTCTCTCTCTCTCTCACACACACACACACACACACACACACACTTTCCAGTTGTGGGTTTCTGTGTTATTTTCCATCTACAACAATAAAGATGCTTCTCTGAAGGACTGATCAATGTTCTGCTAATGTATAGGTATAGTGATGTGTCATTAGGAGTCATTCTGTTGCTATAGTCCCTTAGCAGAACAAAAGTAGTAACTTTTCCCCTAGGCCTATGGTCTAACTAATCTCAGGTTCTTGGCCATTTTAGCAGTGTCGTGTATGGGTTCTATCCCATAGAGTGAGTCATCTCATCTCATCCAGTCAAAGGGTGGTTAGTTAGTCTCAAAACATTTGTGCCACAATTTCACCAGTATATTTTATAGGCAAGTTACTGTTGCATGTTGAAGAGTTTGTAGTTAGATGACATTGATCACTACCCTTCTCCTCTAGTCGTGTGTAAAGTATCAGCTAGCACCATGAATGTTAGTCGGTAGGGGTGACACTTCTAGTGGAGGACCAGCTTGATTTCTCCATGCCTCTCTTTGTTTTTGATCCGAGGGGAGGGCATGAAAGCTTTCATAATCAAGAATCGCAATAGCTGTTAGATTTTGTTTGTGTGTTGAGAAAGATCCTTCCTGCTTCCACTATTCAAGAAGTTTTTATCATAAGTACGTGTTGAACTTTGTCAAATGTGCAGTCTATATAAATTGATTTCATCACATGATCTTTCTTTTTCAGCGTGCTACTGGGGTTCAGTACATAGACTAAGTTTCTGTTGAACCGCCTTGCATCCCTGCAATAAATCCTAGTAGAACGTGGGAATAAAAGTTATTTTTATATATTGCTGGAGTGTTTTGAGACGGTTGTGATATGAATTTCTGCATGTGTGCTGCAGGGTGATCTCAGCTGGTAACTCTCTGGCAGTGCAGGTCTGATGATCAGAGTTCATACAGCCAAACATGGAAGTTAGTATCTGTAAATGCAGTGCTTCTACAGTGGGATAGGAGGTGGAGATGACAGAACCCCTGGAAACTCGCAGGTGACAGAGCAAAATACAAGAGACACTCTCTTAAACAAAGTACAAGGTAAGGACTACACCTGAGGTTTCCCTCTCACTGACACACATGTGCTGAGCCTCATGCATGCCAGAACTCTCACACATCACACACACCCACACACACACACACCCACACACACACACACACACACACACACAAAGTTTAAAAAATTGCACGTGTATTCCCAAAGGCTTTCCCCATTTTGTTTTTTGTTTTTCTGGGTTTTTGATTTTGTTTCGTCTTTTGTTTTTCATTTTGTTTTTTTTATTTATTTATTTATTTGCTTTTAGTGGTTTTTCATGCTGTTTTGGGCACCAGGGAAGTCCTTGCATCATAAAGTGGACTGCAGAGCTTTCCTTCCGTTTCTGTTTCCTGGAACAGATTGTGTAGATTTAGTGTTAATATTTTACAGCTTGATGGAGTTTGCAAGTGAAACCATCTGCACCTAGAGACTTGTGTTTTAAAATAACAGTTCAACAAATCTGAGTTCCTCCATGCTTATAGATGTGGCCAGATTATTTCATGGTGGACAAACATCGTGCCTTGTCCTTTTGAAGAGAAAGTTGCATTGCCAAGGTTACCCCATCTACATCAACACTGCATGCAATGGGCTCTTGTTCCCCTGGAGCCAAGGGCTGTTTCCCTCTCATTATAGCCAATAGTCATTTGCACAGTTTTCTTTCTTCCTTTCACTTGCTTAGGTTTTCTACAGTAATTCTTACATTCTGATGCTCTTTTAAATTGTTAAGTCTCATTCTTTTTATTAGCTATATTAATAATACAAAATATGACTTTGTCATGACAATCTCATGCCCTAGTATACGGTGCTTTGATGGCATTCAACTTCACTCCCTACACTTGTCCCCCCTTCTCTCTGGGTCTCCTTCCTGGTCCCTACCACTTCAGTTCCACAACTGAGAGGAAATAGAACAAAGGCCTTTTGGAATTTGGCTTATTTTACATGATGATCCCCAGTTCCATCCATGTTCCTAGAAATGACATGACTCTGTGTGTGTGTGTGTGTGTGTGTGTGTGTGTGTGTGTGTGTGTTCATGCATGCATGCTATTTCCTTTCCAGTTTATCTGATGACAACCACCCAGATTGATTCCTTGCCTCAGTTATTGTTCATAGTGTGTCATAACATATCTGTGTAGGAACTTCAGCTATATGTAATTCCTTTTGGTATTGCTGGATCATGCTATATTGCCTTTCCTAGTTTTTGAAGAAACTCTATATTGATTTCAATTATTTATTTTTTTTAAGATTATAAACTGATTGGCCCTTAGCTCTGGCTACTTATTAGCTCTTATATAACACATATTACCCCATTATCCTTATCTACGCTAGCCACATGGCTCAGTACGTTTCTCAGTGTGACAGCTCACATGCTGCCTCTTCGGTGGTCTGCACAGGATTGTTGGAGGAAGCTTCCTGTTTCCCAGAATTCTCCTGTTCTCGTTGCATCACCTCTACTTCCTGTCTGGTTGACCCGCCTATACTTCCTGCCTGGCCAATCAGTGATTTATTAAAATACATGATTGACAGAATACAGACAATTCTCCCGCACCATTTCCCTCTCTTAAAAAAAAAAAAAAAAAAAGGAAAATACCCATAGTCCATTTGTTGGGAATATGGGTGTGGGTGTAGTATTTCAGGCTACTTCCTGCTGGTTGGGGGCGCTGATGATCTTATGGGGACCTAAAGAAAATTTAGAGTTATAATCAAGTCCTGACTGGAGTATCCTGTGAGTCTTGATCATCTCCGGCAGCAGTCTTGAACCTGTTCTGGATGAAGAACTCTGTCATCTGGGCCATCTGTTCCTATCGGAGATTTCTCAGGTGGTCTTCCTTTATCGAACCTGATTTTTCTTAACTCAGAATGAATCCACAACCTCTCATTTTCTGTGGAAACAAAAGCAAAATCTCTTCTCCAAAGTAACATACCTTTTGACTTCAGTTTTGAAGCCAAGGTATTTCCAAAATACCTATCTTGGGTTAGTTCAGCAGCATTTATAAACAAAAGTCTTTTAGCAGCTGTTGCTCCTTCCTCAGCATTCAAACAATTCAAAGAGAGCATAATAGCACACAGTATTAAGATTCTCTCTCTATTTTCCATCTTTATTTGGCTTTACTTTAACCTCTATTTCTTTTATTTTTACTTTTACTTTTTGAGACAGGTTCTCTGTATATCTTTGTCCTGGAATAATTCTGTAGACCAGGCTGTCCTTGAACTCACAGAGTCCCACTGTCTCTGCCTCCCCAGTGCTGGGATTAAAGGCATGTGCTACCATACATTGAACTCACAGAGATCTGTCTGTCTCTTTGGGATTAAAGGTGTGTGCAACCACACCTTGAAGTCACAGAGGTCAGTCTACTTCTGCCTCCCAGGCATTGGGATTAAAGGTGTGTACCACCACACCCAACTACTCTCTTTCTTTCTTTTTAACTTTAAGAACTTTAACTTTTAGCCTGCTGATTTCAATTATATTTCCACCATAAATGTAAAAGGGTTTCTGTTTCTCTCAAATCCTTACCAGTGCTATATATACATATATATTATGCACATTGATGTTGTACCTGCTTGTATGTCTGTGTGAGGGTGTCAGATCTTGTAGTTACAGACATGTAACTCCATGTGGGTGCTGGGAACTAAACCTGGGTCCTCTGAAAGATCAATTAGTGCTCTAAACCATTGAGCCATCTCTCCAGCCTCCTATTAATAATTTTCTTAATGACAGCTACTCTGACTAGAGTGTATTAGAGTACCACTGTAGCTTGACCACAGTTGTTAGAAAACTTTACATGAACTTTTGGTACTACTAATTTATTCTTTTGAAACTGCCTTTTTGCTTCATTTATCTATTCTTTGAATTACTGTTTTTAACTTTTACTCTTTTGAGTGTTTATTTAACTTGGATGTTAATGGCCTGGTGGATGAACATCTAGCCACGATCATCTCCCTTCCTGGAAGATATGCATCCACTCTAATGGGTATTTTTTTTTGTTCCTTTGTTATTTGAATGGTTTTCAATTTGATGTTATTCCTGACTTACTGAAGTCATGGTCTGAAAGTCACTCCCTATGCCCATCGTTTAAGGTTCTTTTCCTATGTTTATTCCAGGACTTTCAGTATTTGAAATCCTGTTCAATTGTTTTTGTTTCATTTTGTTTTGTCTACTTTCTCTGTGATCTTCAAACAAAATTATTTCTGCTACTAAGTTCGTGGATCTTCACTGTGCTCCTTCCTTCTGTTCTGGAGCTCTCTGGCCTGGGGTGCTTGGGCAGTTTTGTTTTTAATTACCTTTACTTCATTTGATTCTTATTTAATCTTAGTTTTCTTTGCTGCTATTTCAACTTTACTTGTTAAGACTTCTTTAGTCTCCAGCCCAATCTGAATATCTCATTGAAGCTTTGTTGTAGTAGATCTTTAAATCTCTTGTGAGTCACATAACAACAGCACTAATGCCTCTTTCATCTTCATGCCATCTAGGGTTGGCATCTCTAGGTTATTTTTCTCATCCAGAGCTGTGTGGTTCCTGGTATGATGAATGATGTGAGAAAATTAAGAGTTGAATATTTGGACTGAGGACATAGGACATCTCCAGTCAGCACCCGCAAGAGATTTGACTTAGTTGGTTTTGATAATGTTATGGTTACTAAAGCAATATGAAGAATCATATCTTTCTATTGATACTCCAGGTATCCTAAGTTGACAATGTAAGTATAAAAAGAGGAAGAAGCAGGAGAAGGATGAAAAGAATGAAGAAAGGGATGCAGGGAAGGAAGAAGAGAAACAAGGAAGGGAATTCCTCTATTGGAAACAGGATTTTCAGAGTGTTGGAATGACCTGGTATCCAGAGTGCACTAGATCTATGAAAATTATGCTGGCTAGATTGAACCCAGGACACTCTTTCTTCCATATGATGAGGAAGGAGTGGAAGCCACAGGTCTGTATCTAAACACACACACCAGAAGCCAATTAGTAAATGTCATAGGCCTCTAACAGTGATTCCTAAACAGCAATAGCTTCTGAGTCAGTAGATTTAGAAAGGGACTCATAGTCTTTTATGGCCAATGCTTCCTTACATTACAGCTCCACAGCCCATATCTTAAGTAGCATGGTTCTGTACAATCACCCCTGCTAACATGTAAAAGGTGCTAACAATCTGTTGATCTCTGCTGGAAGCTATCTCGATCACATCATTTTTTTTTCTTTTAAAAATGTCATGTACTTCATTTCTGATGCTAAAACTGAATAGATGTTGATTTGAGGCAAGGAAAACATTTAAGATGTATAAATGCCTTGAAATCAGAATATATGACCAAAGACATAAAAAACATAACCCCTCCACTCTTATCAACATTTTTCAGTGCTCTCTAAATACCTTGATGACAATTACAAAGTCTGATACTGAAACATCTGATTTGACCATTTGTCAAAAGACAGAAAATTGAAATCAGGACTTTGGCAATTAGGGTTCATTTTACATTGAATTCTGAAATATTTTACTCATCTCGAAAATATGAAAAATAAATTTATGTATATAAATAAACATATAAACATTAAGTAAAATACTATAGACCATATGATGTAAAGACCAGAAGGATTTTATACAGCAAATGCTATTTGGATCAAAAGTCAAAATAATAATTCTCTTTATATTCATTTAAATATGTTTAAACAGTCAAACAACATGTGCCTAAAACATTCTAAAGCATTTGATTTTTAGTAACACATTAACTGACCATGTATGTAAAAATAAAGAATTTTGTAGGAAAGAAAGTTTAGAAAATCCAGGCAGTGATCAACTGCTATAGAGATTTGCATTGGCATGGATCTTGGTTTTATTAATACAAATTTAAAGTCAATCTTCTTAAATGTATATTTCTGCTCTTGATTAAGGTATTGTGGTTGTGTAGTTCATTTAAAAATGTAATGTATAATAAAGAAATACATGTTAATAAATAGTCATCTATAATAGTCAAACTTGTAGTAATGATATATATTTCAGTTAGATGGGTATTCTTCAAATCTTTCAGAGAACTACAGAATATGGCATAAAAATGTTTTAAGAACTTAGAACTTTTCATGACAGTGAGACACATCTGCTCCGGGCAGCACCAAGCTACTTCAAGAAGAATATGGGTGTCGAAGAGGCTCCTCATGGAGTTTGTTAGCCATTTGGGTAAGAAACTGCTCTTGCCTGGACTGCTTGACTGGACACGCAGGACCCACAGAGAAATGACTGCTAAACTTGCCTACAGGTGAGACAGTCCTTGGGGTTCCTGCTTCATGAAAGGACAGACAGAGTCTTCCAGACATTCTGCAGGATGCAAAAGAAAGTGACTGATTTCCTGCTTTATGGAAAAGACTACTGGATACTATATGCCTGAAAATGGATGCCTGTCACAATGGTTCAGAAGAACTTTGGGTGACTGTCCAGGCAGCAAGTTGTCTCTGTCAATTCTAAAGTTTTTGAAGGTGCTTACAATGCACTTTCTATTTACTTAGATAATATTATATCCTTCTGGAGTCTTTGATAGAGTTGAAGAATTTATAGTTATAGTTATAGTTTCCTTAGTTATGATAAAGATAAAGTAGATAAAACATTGTAACTGTAATCCTTGTATGATGGATGATTTTTTATAAACAATTTTACTATGTTAAAGTTAAAAGTTTCCTTTTCATTTAAACAGAAAAGGGTAGGTGATGTGGGATTTCCCACTGTATGCTGTGAATACCATTGGTTTATAAAGAAATTATTTTGGGCCTGTGCAGGGAATAGAGGTAGGCGGGGGAAAATAAGCTGAATGCTGGGAGAAAAGAGCAGAGTCAGAGAGACGCCATGGAGCCGCTGGAGACAGATATGCCAAAACTTTGCTGGTAGGCCACGACATCATGGTGATGCACAGATTAAAGGAGAAGGGTTAAATTAAGATGTAAGAGTTAGCCAATAAGAAGCTAGAGCTAATGGGTCAAGCAGTGATTTAATTAATACAGTTTTTGTGTGATTATTTTGGTTCTGGGAGCCGGGAGGAATAAGCGGCTCCTTACTACAGTCAGCAAATTTCTTTTTGAAGAAGTTTGCAGAACAGAAAATTCTAGATATAACCACAAACCAAATCCTCTCTCCCCCCTTCCACACACACTCTTTAACCTCATCCTGGGAACTAGTTTTCTTTCTGACTTAACTCTTTTCAGTAACAAAACATTTCACACAATTACTCAGTAGCACAGACATTTTGCTTTAAGTATACATAACAATGTTTAAAATGAAATTCTGATATTGACTTCAAGTCCTAGGCGTCCCACCCCAATTGGGTAGAAAGTGTATGGTACAGAGTCAGGAAAAGACTCAACTGGTTGGTTCTTTCCTCTCTGAGAGCTTTTTCACTCCCCTGCCCCACAGAGTGTCTGGGATTCTCTACATTGGCAGCACAAGCAGAATGAAAGAAAGGAGATCAATCAGCAAGCTTTCATTTAACTGTGGGTTAATCGTATCAACTTGACAAGATCTAGAATCATCTAGGTGACAGCCCTTTGGGCAAATTTGTCAGAGAGTTGCTCATTGAGGTGGGAAGAACCATCCTAACTCTGAGTGACACTATTCTTTTGACTCGGGTCCTTAGTAAACAGGAAAACGTCAACTGAACACTAGCGTTCATCTCTCTGCTTCTCCACTGAGGACACAGTGTGGTCAGCTTCCGCAAGTTCGTGCCACCAGGGCTTTCCCACCGCAATGGACTCTACCTTTGTAATGTGAGCCAATAAGAAGCCCTTTTGTGGGTTTCCCCGTCATTATCTTGACCCCTTTGCTCATATAATCTCCCCTCCCTCTCTTCAACTGGACTCCGGGAACTTGGCCCAGTGCTTAGCTGTGGATCTCTGCATCTGCTTCCATCAGTTACTGCATGAAGGGACTATGGTGACAATTAGGGTGGTCATCGATCTGATTACAGGAGAAGGCCAGGTCAGGCACCCTCTCCACGATTGCTAGCTGGGGTTATCCTTGTGGATTCTTGGGAGTTTCCCTAAGACCTGAGCTAGTGGGAGCTCACTGACTCTGACAGAATTAGGCCCTCTGAAGGTGGATTACAGTTGTGTGGCTTGGGAAGTCTGTAGACCCACTGGCAGTTGGACCACAATTTATCCCTAGTGCATGAACTGGCTTTTTAGGAGCCTATTTCCTAAGGAGGAATACCTTGCTCAGCCTCAATCCAGTGGGGAGGGGCTTGATCCTAACTCGATATGCCAGACATTGGTGATATCCCATGGGAGGCCTTACCCTTTCTGAGGAGTGTATGGGGGAGTGGAGAGGGGTAAAAGGGGGGCAGGAGAAGGAGGGGAGGGAGGGAGAACTGTGGTTGGCATATAAAATGAAAAAACAAACTTTTAAATAAAAAAATTTAAAAAGAAACGCTTTCTTCTTTAAATTGCATTTGTCAGGCATTTTGTCCCATCAGTGAGAAAAGTGAGATGAACAAAGTAGACTCTGTGTGAGTTGGTGACTTGGCTCCTCAGTTGCATTAATAACCAGACAAAAAAGTTCATCCCATGGAAAAGTCAGCATCTAAGACATGAGTGTTGAAAGAAGGGCTTGATTCAGTGAACATAAAATAAAGAAGAATCATTGCAAACAGGTTGAAGAGTTGCAGATACAGGGATTAGTAATGAGGGAGAGCTGGAGGCTGACGAAGGGGAGAACACTCTTGTGCTTTCTGGCAGTACATAGAGAGGTTAAGGGTATTTTCTCATTCCTCTCATGATCTGGTGTCTCTGAGTTGATGACTAGATGCCTCCAGATGCACTGGGGAAAAAGAGAAAGAGAGACGGGGTAAGTCTAGGTCAACATAACTCTGTATAATTGTTCCAGAGAGAGCATATCTCAAATGGTTACCATGTCTACATGCAGCGGTGAGAAAAATTATGACTTAGCTGTTAAGGCAGCAGAGGAAATTAACATGATATGAAGACAGGGATACTAAACTTTCTCATCTGTGCTAGTCACCCCAGATGTCCTCGGCCTAAATGGGGAGTTACTGTTTTCATCTAAAGCAACCTTTGAGTCTTGAAAAGTAATTCCAGTGGCTTTTAGCATTACCCACAAAGCAGTTACCTACTACACTAATAGGAAACTAAAAACCATGATTTGGTGAAGCTAGATGTTTTATTGGGTCTTTCTTTGATAACACCATGGCTGAAAAATTCTTTGTGAAGGGGCTGTGATTCTGCTTTTGATAGACATCTGACACACAACTCTATTCTAGAGTCTTACCGGGGGCATTCTTGGGAGAAGGATTCCCTTGGATACAGTTATAAGAAGACCCATAAAGTACCTAAAAGAAGCTAATCTTCAGAGACCCACTGAACCTGGCCCCATTATCTAAGGCATTTCTCTACTGCTCTGATGTAGGTGATGCCCTCAGTCTTCCAACTCCACATCCTCCTCTTGTTTGAGGCCTTTCCTCCCCCTCTCCTTTCCTGAATCCTTACCCTCTTGGTGCCATCTTGGAACAGAGCTAAGATTATTCCACTACAGCTTCTCTTTAGAACTTGCTTGGACCAAAAAGAAAAAGAAACAAACAAAAATTCCTCCTCACACATCCTTGACCAGAGAAACTCTAGAAGTACAAGAAACTCCCACCCAGTCCCAACTCCCCTCTGTTTCATCCATTTTCTGCTTGGTCACCTTGTCCTTTACTCTTTAATTAGTCAAAGAAGATTCAGATTCCAGAAAAAGAGGCCCCCACCACCACCCAGTCACTGACCTGCTTCTCACTACAGAGAACATCATAAATTCCTCTGGGTGGCCCTGCTATAGACTCTCAATCATCACTAGACTAGGGAGGAGAAGCAGACACCTTCTCGCCTAAGTCTTTGTGAGTGAAAGGGTCTCACAGTTCAACACTATATTTTCCAAAGAATACATATTCAAAATTTCTCTCTGCTCTCCACTGGTCCTTTTGATAGCTCACGTGTGGGTGAGACATCTAACCAGCTTTTGATCATCTTCTTTGAACTTCTTGGTATGGTCTATCTAGCACCTCCTTTGAAATGTGATATTCATTGTCTCCTAAAGCCTTGGCAAGTAGTTCTATATTCACATCCTGTTAAATATGCAAATGAATCTCTCCCAGAATCCTCAAGAGCAATGCTAAAATCGCTTCCCACTTCAAACCTTCTTTTCACCTTAGAGATCACAGGACTAGTTCAGGAATGTTCCTTGTAAATACTTCAGAAGAATGTTGGCATTAAAGGGACCTTAGAAAGCATCCGTTTCAATTTCTTCCCTTTGTGAAGAGGATGATCTAGATCCCAGAAAGTTTGATAAAGTCAAGTGCCCCAGTTCTCAGTGAAAGAGCTGGAAGACAAGAAATGGACTGTTCTGCCTCGCTGCCCCAACCACCACTCAGTGTCTTAGGAAAGAGACAGTTTCTGTACCAGGAATTTTGCAAAAAGCAGGGGAGAATAAAATATCCCTCATTTCTTTTAAAGGTGGAACAAAACTTATCTCTAAAAACAAAAACACTTAGTGAAGAAAGTATGAGCCGTATGCTTTCCCAAGATGCTTGGTGCCAGAATTCTCAGAGACACTTTGTTTTATGGACTCATATATGGTATTTTTTAATATTTCAAAATTACTTGGCAGTTATTTCTTGGAAGAGAATGTTCCATGACTCAGTAGCATTAGTTGGAAGGTCGTCCACGAGATTAAAGACTCAAGTGAGATAGCATGTGTTTTTGCTAAGAGAGATGGATTGTTCTGGGGCTCCTGTTAGCTACCACACCCCGCACTGCACAGAGGGAAGAGTTATGAGTTATGCTCCTGGGACCCATAACATCAGAGAGGATATGCAAGAAAGAGCAACGATACTAGTCCAAAGTCTCAGACTTGGGTTTGATTATCAACTCCATTTTGGCAGAGAGAAAAGTTTGTGGCCCAGGATTCCGAATCTGTATTGATCTACAGGTTTCCCTCTTTTCTGAGGGGCAATTCTAATTCTAAGAGTGGAGTCACTCATGAAACTAATTTAGGCCCTTTGGCTATGAATATTACTTATTTTTTACACAAGGTCACGACCTTAGTCCTAAAAGAACTCATTCAAATAGCAGTGAGCATCAGATTTAAGACATCAAATAGTCTCTCCTACCTTTCAGTTCTAAATTGTTCTCTTAGTGAATTTTTCACTGGGCTTTTCCAAAGCAGGTAATATGTGAAGTGGACCCAAGAACATGTAAGAAGTTGATAAGACAGAACCCTATCTTAAGGAGCAAATGTCAAGGGACATCATAATTAATACATCTATGGAAGTAGTTCTGGTGATAGTAAACTAGTTCCTTAAGTATCCGTGAGGCACAGGGCAGTTAGGGAAGAAGGAAAGTCCTGTCTTGGTTGCTGAAGTGGCCAAGTTCCATCATGAGCACCATGCTTTTTCCTCCAGAACCCTCGCCTCCAAAACCACAGTCTCCTCAGATGTGAAGAAGGCCCAGAAGATGTTGTGAGGATTAAATCCACTGATACTTTAATGTTAGGTCTGTCGCACTCCATGCAGCGAGGCCCTGGCTCTCATGAGCAGAGAGGACAGTGGTGGGATACGTGCTTGCAAATATGAGCCCCAAAGGTGCTCAAGCTTCTTTAGATCACTGGCCTCATCCCCCTCTCGTTTCAGTTATGATGCGCCTTATCTTCTCCTTCCTCTCGGGAGCCAGCTGGTCTCCCAGCTCTATCTGCCTGCCATAATCCTTGTCCATCCCAGCCACGCAGCAGATTTCTACACACAACACACAGACTGACCACGTCTCACTCCTCCACTCAGAGCTGTGTCGGCACCCTGAGCCCAGGGCTGGCATCAGGACCCCCAGGGAAAGTGCCTGTGGTAGTGCCCTTTTGCAGATTACCTTAGACTATTAATTATTATTGTTGGTGGTGTTTGTACCATTGTTGTTATTTTATTTCTTGTGGTCCTGGGAACTTAACTCTGAGCTTTGTTCTCGCTGAGTGAGCAGTCTTTCACTTAGCTACAACCCCAGCCAGTGAGACCTGACTAATATAGCCTTGCTTCAGAAGTCTTTCAGTCTGGATAATGAATCATCATATGGGCTATCGACAATCCTCCATAACAAACAGCCCTCAGCCAGAGACTTGAGATGATAACCATTTCCTAGCCTTAGGGATTTGAGGTCTGGATGGTAGTTCTTGTGGTTTGGTCCCGAACTGACTGGTTGGATGTCTAGATTTCCGATGTAACTGGACTGCCGATAGCTGGTCTGGAATGGCCTCACTCGCCTGCGGTTGGCATATGGGGTGACAGAGCTCCCTGGCCCTGTGTCTTTCATTCCCCTGTAGCCTGATGTTGTTTACTCGCTGAGGTACCTGGCAGGTCTGTGAGGCCTCTTCAGGTCTGGAATTGAAACTGGTAATAGCATCACTTTGGCAACATTTTCTGGCCAAACCAGGACACAAGGCAGTCCAGATTCAAAGAGTGGGGGAAGAATTCATTATTTAATAGGAAAATGTGTGAAATCCCATTTTAACGGCGTGGATACAGAGAGGTGGGAAAAATACAGTCATGTTTGCTATCCATCTTCCCGGGACCCAAAAATAGGAGTTTCACAAACTGATGAACACAAACTTGAAATTATCTGGAAAATTAAAAGATGACCTAAGCTTCCTGAAACTGTATCCTCACCCATGAGACGGGGGAGAGACATCACACCAACCTCATGTACTTGGTGATAGAAGGGTGTGTGCAAAGGCCTGGGCTTCCAGAGAACACTGAGTGGTTCCGTTGGACAAGGAGTGGCACATCAGGGGGAGCCCGTGCAGGGGACAGCACTCAGTGCTGAGATCTAAGGGAGCCACGGACACTCAACCTTCCAGAGCATCAGCTCGTGACAGCTGGAAAGACAAATGCAACTTTTGCCTCCAGAAGCTTTCATAAGAGCTGCACTGGAAAATAAGGCAAATAGCTAATTTAATGTTCTCACTTCTAGATACTATCACATGTGCTTTGTACTTACAGGATTACACAGTTCATGAGCAATAACACTGACTTCAGACCCCACACCTACTCTCATACTTGCACATTCATGTGGCCCTCCCTCAGTTCAAACAGTATGTTTTATTTTGCACAATGGGAAAATGAAAGGCAGGATAACAGTCTCTTAAAGTATATATGCTTACATACTAGCTCCTCAAGCCTATAAATATTCTTATAAGAAAAAGACAAAAGAAGATCTGACCCTAAGACAGGAAGCCTCTGTTACTCCTATAAAAGATGGGAGACAAATAGATTTAAAGGTGCTAAAAAGCTGGCTATAAAGTAGAAAAATTACTCTGGGTTTTCTGAGAGGATCAAGTGCAATCACAAGAGTCATTACATGTAAAATAGGGAGGGCAAAAAGATTGTAGATTCTGACCAGATGAAAGTTCACACCTCTAATCCCAACATTCAAAAGATTAAAGCAGAGGGATTGTAGCAAGTTCAAGACCAGCCTGAATTATAGAGTGAGCTCTAGGCCAGCTTGCACAACACAATAATGTCTTCTCTATCAATATATAAATAAATTTTCTACTGCTATATTTGAAGATGAAGAAACCAAGAACCTTGGCAGAAAGCAGTCTGTAGATGTCTGAGAGGGAAATAAAATCTATTGTTCCCATGAGCAAGGGAGCACAGCCCAGCCTACATCTGGCTTTAGCCTAGCAGGAACCGTTTCAGGTTTCTGATTCAGAACAGTAATATTTTCTTAAGAACTGTTTGTCACTAAATCTTTGGCAATTTCTTATTGCAGTGAATAGAAAATAATATAGTGCCTAAGTGACTAGTGTCTCCCAACATCCCTCCGTCTGAGAAGGAGCAAGGAAGGCGTTCCCACAGCATACTCTGTACTCTGTTCACTTGGTCCACTTACTACAGAAGGAATTCATCATCCACCACCCTACAGCTCCCGTCCTTCCGCACATTACCGGAAGATCCTCAGGAATGGTTTACATATGATTTTATGTAAATGTTATCACGGAGTTCCAAACACACTCTTCATACTGTCTTCCGTCCCTTTCCTGACACCTATTCCAGAGTCTGCCCCGCCTCCTTGGTCCCATGCAGGCAGCTGCCTTCTATCCCTCCTTATATTGGACTGAACCTCCCCAGCTCTCTGCACATGGGCGCTGCAGTGACACACTGACCCCACTAAGACTCCTGGTCCTTGACACACCCAAAGTAACTATTGTCCTCCTAAGCCTCATGCACACCAGAGCTCAGCTCCCCCGCATAAGCTTCCCATTCCCCATGGACTCGTGTCTAAGAGCCAAGCCTAACAGTGATCAGAATCTATAGTTAGGGCTCTGCTGCTTCCGTCTTGCCCCTGGGAACACTACTACAGAACACCCACAAGAAGCGTCCAACCCCAATTCCTCTAGAAGTGTTTACCAATTCCCTCCATCCTCCATGGACTCAGGGGTTCTCAAAACCAAAAGGACCTATTTAAGTGTGAGCTTTAAGACAGGAAGAGATAAAGCAAGTGAGGAGTGGGTCAATTTTGTCTTTTGTAACCTGGAAACTCACTGAGTATTGAATAGCTTACTAGACACTGTCTATGGTTGCTGTTTATTTCTCTAAGTTCAGAGATATGTCATGGGGTAGTTGACTCTCTTCCGACTCTACATGCAAAAGGCAGCCCATTAGGACATTCAGGGACATGGAAGGCTCCACCCTGCTGATGTGCAAACTCTGTGAGGACTAGTTGCCCCAGGCACAGGTGTCATGTTCTAAAACTATTATGCTGTCTGTCCCCGCAGCTCCACCCTTCCCAGTCTGGAGGGACACACATGGGCCTCCTCCAGCATATGGCTCATCATTGGAGGGAGGGCCTGAAGGCAGCACCATTCCCAGGGGCTTGGGGTTGGCAGCTGGCATCCGTCAGCAAGACAACATTCATTTCTAAAGCAGCATAAGAAAAATTAAACTTGGAATTCCATCATTTCATATAAAAAACAAGAATGAAAATAAAAGTGGTTCCAAGTTATTTTATTCTGAATTATTTTTAATGCCAATGACAACAAAAGAGCTTTTCCACATGAGTCATTTTACAAAACAGAAAACATGACTTCCTGAAATGGCATTTTAGAGAGTCTAAAGGAAACCAGAATTTGATGTGAGGAAAAAAAAATGGAACAAAGCTAGCACTGTTCACTAGGATGGGGAGATCTCTAACTTCCATCTTTTCTTCCCTCCTTCATTCTCTTCTTCTTTCCTTCCTTCTCTCCTTCCCTCCCTCCCTCCCTCCCTCCCTCCCTCCTTCCTTCTTTTCTTCCTTCCCCTTCCCTTTCCCTCTTCAGACCTCTCATCTCCCCTCTTCTCACAGTCTAGAATTTTCTCCTGCCTCTGTTCTCTAGCCCCTCCTTCTCTTTCTTAAGTCTCCTCCCATCTGCTCATCTCTTACTATTCTCCCCTGGCCACCCTATTTTCTGTAAGACCCCAGAGACCGCACCCTGTTGCACACTCTCAAAGAACATGTACCCAAAATGTGCACTTCCTGAAATGTGATGACTTGTCTGTGTTTCTACGCCACATGCTTAGGGTTGAGCAGCATAGACCCACAGGGCCCTGCCGTAAAGGAGCTCCCAGACTCCTCTCTGCCCATCTCGATGTTATACCAGAGAACAGAGTCACAGCAAACACAGCCTCTGGGTGAGAAGCATGAAGACGCAAGGCAGGCAAATCCTGCTCGGACACTGATGCAGCACCCGAATGAGTGTCCCTACTACAAAATAACCATACAGTTCGTCCCTGTCCCCTACCAGTGCCACCACTGACCATTTATTAGCTGCTCAATAAACAGTTACCGACTGTGGTGGTTAGTACTGATTATCAACACATCGTCACCCAGGAGACGAACATCTCAACACTTCTGTGAGAGACTTTCTAAACTGGTTAAAACTCAAGTGGGAAAACAACCGAAAAGTAGCAACACCAACACCATGCCACGGGCCATGTTTAGTACTTGAGTGAAAAGGAAAAAGCAGGAATTTGAAAGTTGAAAGACACCAGCCTCCAACTCTCCATGCTTCCCAACTGTGAACGGGATACGACCGCCCACCTCACACTGCTGCAGCCGGGACTCCTCTTCCATGATGGGCTGCCCCTCAGACCACGAGTCAAAGAAAAGTCTCCTTCTCTAAATTGTTTCTGCCAGTCATTTTGTCAGGGCAATAAGACAAGTAACTAGTACACTGCGCCACTCAATGGACCAAGACAATAGTTCATTTCTGGCACGTGGCTTACCTCCTCCAGTAAACTCTTTCCCAGGACAGGTTTAAAGTCGGATCTACGATGTCTGAAAGGCAGACATTCGGCTATTCTCACTACTGTTCCTGCCAGGCATTCGACAGCTTTCACCTTGGTCTGGATCCAAAGGTGACTCAGCATCTCTCACCCTCAGGTTCCACTCTGCCCTGTTGAATGACGGTCGATGCCCATCTCCTTGAAGAAATTCTCCCTTGGCTGCATGGGCTCTGCAAAGCCCCTCCATCCCACCAGACAGTCCTTTCTCACCGACTTCCTGGGCACTGGCCCTCTGGGCTTGATTCTCCACTCTTCTGCCCACTGACTGCCATGTCAAGTGAGAAAATACCACTCAACTGCCATCCAGATGGGGCTCATTTGTTTACTTATTTAACAAGTGCTTCTAAGTTCCAGCAACTATTTTGGATGCTTTATAAATAGTAATTCAGTTAGGGCTGCTGACTCACCCAGCTGGAGTGTCAAACCCAGCTGCAGCATCATTCCAGACACCTGCCCAGGAAATGGTGGTGTGAAATGCTGGTGTCCAGCTGCCCTGGCCACCTGGCAGTCTCTTCCAGAACCCCTTCCCTGAGGTGTAGCCATGGCTGTCAACACAGCTGAACTCTTAAAGCCAGAATACTATCTTCCAGAACCACTGTCTAGTCTAGAGACCCATTCTATCCATCCCATGTGGGTGGACCCTCCTTGGACCACCTGTCAACCTCCTTACCTGACCATATTCATTGTTACAACATGGCCCAGTCAACCTGTCTACTGTTGTTTCTCCCAATCCATCACAGTTTCTCTGTTCCTATGTCTATACTGTCTTTCTGTCCCTTAGCACATGAACAATGGTGAGGGCCGGCAGCTTGTCTCCTCCCTGGTTCCATGTCTTCACATATAAATCCTGTCCTTCAAATATCTCCTGAAAGGTGACATGGAAAATTAAAGCCACACCCTGTTTCTCTGGGTCAAAGTCAGTGGCTTCAAGGTCAGTCACTAAATTGTTCCCCGGGAGGCTAAGAAAATAGGTTGACCTGTCAGGCCCTACCCTGTGATGCTTGTGTCTCCACACCTATGTACTGTAGGCATTCCTGAAGACTTCCTTTAGGAACACTGAGACAGAAACTCAGGGATGGCAGAAAATTGATCACAGGGTGAGAGATTGTGTAGGGGGTGGTTGTCAAAGATAAAGATTTCTCCGTCATTCCGGATAGATTGGTTCCTTCACTTCTGCTGTGACAAAATGCCCTGTCAGTACAGTTTAAGGTAGAAAAGGCTCATGTTTACTACAGTTCCAGAAGGTTAGAGTCTGTCATGGCAAGGAAGGTATGGTGGCAGGAGCCTGAGAGCAACTTGCATTGAATCAAACACGAAGTGGAATGAGACCATGAAACATCAAAATCCCACCCCAAGTGGCATACTTCCTCCAGCAAAGTCCACCACCTAATGTGTCCATCACCTTCCCAAAGAGCAGGTTTGGACCAAGTTTTCAAACCTATGAGCCTATAGAGGACGTTTCACAGTTAAGACACAATACCATTCAAGTAGAATGTCAAAAGTAAGAGCCTACCTTGCCCTTCTTCCTCAGTCTACCATGAACGTCTGAGAACTAGCTCTTAGACTGTCATGCGTGTTACATCACCAAGAGAGCTCATTCAGAATACAAAGCTCTGCACTTAAGAGGTAGGTTCTAATCTTTGGTGTGGGTGGGGCCGTGGGGGATTGTTTCTAAAAGTATTTCAACTTGATATGGAAAAAATCTGTCAAACTCACACACAAGGAGGTTCACTGCCCTACCATCTCATTCTTTGGTTTCTGAAAATAGCCCTTGGACTGCACAGATTGTGTCTCCTTTCTCTTCTTATTGGCCAACCACCCGGGAGATGGTGTAAGCATCTAAAAGTGTGAGCAATGAATAGTCTTTGGGATTTTGAACCTACTGGGTGGATTCGCTTCGTTTTTCTATTTCTCAGTTCCCCCGTTTGTATAATGTAATGATGCCAAGTTGTATCACAGAGGTATCTGAAGGACAGATCAAATGAAACCCTTCTCCTGCTGGCCACATCAGGGATAGCCAATGTTGACTATGAGCAAGCACAAGGAGTTGATTGTGAACACCCTCCTGTAAGTCAGCTTCATCCCCTCAACCCCTTGTGTGCAACTCTGTGCTTTCATTTAGGAAACAAACTGTCCTTTTATTTTTCTCTCTCCCCTCGTAACAATTCCTTGAGAGCAGAGACCATGCTGTGCTTATCCTCCCAGCATCCAGCACTGGTCACAATAACTACAAGAAGATCAGAGAAGGTTTGCAATGACTGCTGGTATATTCCATTCACATCCTAGTACAGAGGGACCAGTGAATCACCGGAAGCCATTCAGCCCTCTGACTCAGGAGGGAGATAAGGAGCGGGGAGGGAGTTTAAGTATCTTGATTTATGTGCCCAAGCAATGAATGAAATCATGCTTGAAATAGTATCTGTAGCAAAATTTTAAGCATCTCTGTGTTTGAAAAAAAAAAAAAGAGGTAAAAGAAGATTGACAGCTAAATGAAATGAAAATACCATCCACTCAGGCAGAGGTGCTGAATGGCAAGTGCTCCATGAACAACATATTTATGGTGGAAATGGAAGAATTGGGAGTTTAGAACAATTTTGAGTAGGCAAATGTTGGAGAGAGGATTAAAAGCTTTCACAGGTGCAGAAGGTGATCAGCATCCCAGAGAGGAGGAATCATCCCTATCTGGTGAATTGTTCCAAAGAATAAAAGAGTTGAGTAAATTTATCCCCCAAGACAAAGCTTGCTATAATGATACACACATCATTATATGGATTCTACCATGACACTTGAGTATGACAGTTTGACATAGTTTGCACAGACCATGAAAGACAGGAATTGCAAGCAATTTCCCCCTTGGTCTTTACCAGCTCTCCAAGTAATCTGAAGCTGTAAACTCTGTTAAGAGCCACCTCCCTGGAATAAAGGACAAATCACATGGCTTGAAGTCAGGAGGTGTCAGCTCCAGCTGGAGCCCCCTGTTTGCTCTGCATACTAACAGATCACGTCTCTGCAGCTGGAGCTTGCTTATATGTAAAATTAAGAATAATGCCTATATCACAAGTCAGGTTTTGAGATTGAATGAGGTCATGAGTGTCAAGTTTTGGGGAAGCATGAAGCACTGTGAATCTGTAATGGGATCCTACCTCAGCCCTGAATGCAAAACAATGGTAGTCTCAGGGACTCTGTAAATTCAAGCTGGATGCTTACCTGGCCTTGGAGTGTGACCTAGATTTCAGTTAGGCTTCATCACTCCAGCTATTTTTTTTTTAGCTTCAGTGATGTTGGCTTCCTACAAAAGCTATCAACCCCATAGTGTTTGCTGCATATTACGATGGCAGGTGCATTATATAGACCATGTAATAACCATTTCAATTATCACTCACATTTTCTTTCTATCTCATTTCACATTAAATCCTGTAATGAGTCTTCCTTCCTTCTGCCAAACTTGTTTCTTCTCTGATCTCTACTAAAATGAAATTGTTGATGTTATTCCTTTGTGGTCACTTTAAGAACTAACCACGCCCACCCCAGCCACTTCGGACCTCCCTCGCCACCATCTTCTCTCTCTCTCTCTCTCTCTCTCTCTCTCTCTCTCTCCCTCTCTCTCTCTCTCTCTCGTGTGTTTGTCTCGTGTCGTGTGTACGTGTGTCTTTGTTCTCTCTATGTTTTTCTTATGTATCTCTGTTTTTCTCTTCATTAAGCAATAAATGTCTCCCTCTTTTTTAAATAATACTATGTCCTGTGAGCCTTTTATCCACCGTAACCACCCACCTGACTCCCCCGGCCGCATGGCGCTGCCACC
Source organism: Myodes glareolus (assembly GCF_982192425.1). Taxonomy (NCBI): domain Eukaryota; kingdom Metazoa; phylum Chordata; class Mammalia; order Rodentia; family Cricetidae; genus Myodes; species Myodes glareolus. Next base: position 67,024,707 of record NC_142033.1, read on the forward strand.
CTGGAGATCTTGCAGGGACCCACAGCCATCCTTGTCGGACTAGAAGCTGCTTTGCGAGCCGCCCGGGACATCCCATCATCATAATATTTTTAAAAGAACAATAGTTGATACCATGAGGGCACTAAGGTCCTCCAGACAAAGGGAATCAAAAAGGAAGAGAGGATTTAAGGAACTGGTTCATTAAAAGGCTGGAAGTCAAAGGCCCCTGAGCTGTGCAGTCAGCCTAATAGGAAGAGCCCAAGGCACAGCTCCTGTCTGAATCCAAGGTCCTAAGTACCACCGGAGCTCATGGTAAAGGACGTCGGCAACTCAGAGACCAGAGAAGAGCTAATATGTCAATCCATCTCATCTCAGCCTGAAGGCTGAGACACACTGATATCCCAATTCAAGCAAGCAAGCAAAGCAAAAGCATTTCCTCCTACTCAGTCTTTCTGTTCTATTCGTGTGTGGAAATGATTGGATAAGCCCAATCAGCCAGACAATAAGTATAAATCTCACTAAGGAATGCCTTCACAGACACACAAGAATAGCTTTTGACCAAGTATCTGGGAACCCCATAATAGACCAAGATGACACATTAAACAGCAGTAAGGGTCCACAAGGGCCTGTCCCTCCGCATTTAAGTGCAATGGTGCTCCTCAATTTTCCCTTGAAGGATGTGGTTAAAGAGAGTAAATATCTGAGAACGATGATGGTTTGGGAGCTCTGTCAAGGGACAGAAGGCACAGGTGGATCTGAATACGAAAGAAGGAAAGCTAAGAATGCCAGGAACAAAATTAGCTTCCCAGACTTTCTGAGGTTTGACCAAATCTGTCTCTCACGCATGGCACATTTTATTTTTCCATTATCCATCTGATGCCTTACTTACATATTCACGTACCAGGCGGCATTGACTGAAGGGACTATACTGGGTACAGGGACCAAGGATCAACTCAAGGATGGACCTTATCCACAAGTACCCCTATAAACTTGTCCAGCTTCATAAACACCTTTGGTGCAATATATGCATGACATCCTATATTAGATGCTGCTAATTTGGAAGTTGTGTTGTTACCTGCTTCCAGACCACCACCATCAATGACTCTAAAATCACCACCATATCCCTGCACTGTGTAGCCACATAGACAGAAACTCGTGACTCATCCCCAGAGTTATCATGTCATTGTTGCATTGATAAGGATCAGAGCCAAGACCTAAAATCTGCCTCTCTCAGTTTGTAGCCCTAATCCAGCACAATAATGAAACCCATCTCACAGATACATACTGTATTAACTACACTTATATTCCTGTGGCCAGATAGAGGATAGGAGTGACTAAAGGAGGAAGAGTATATGTTGGTTCAAGGCATCAGGGAATATCAGTCCATCATGGTGGAGAAGGCATGTCAGAGATTACAGTGGTGGGGATGTACATTAGACTTCTACATATCTTGGTAGCTCAGGAAGCAGTGAGCTAGGATCAGAATTAGAAGCCAAGATTACTTTCAAGGCATGACCATAAAGACCCACTACCTTTTATTTGGTATGTATCTTAATAAAAATATAACCGTGTCACTTTCCTCCTTCCTCTTCCACTCCAAGCCTCCCCATGTGCCCCCCAACCTATTCCCATGGTCCCCTTCCTCCCTCTCAAATCAATGGCCTCCTTTCCTTTGATTATCATTGTTACCTATAAAGAGAGAAATACACAGATGTATAAATACAACCAGCTGAGTCTTATTGTTTCTGTGTATAGGGTTTCGGGGCTGATCTCCCTGTATTAGATAAGCAGCTAAGGGGCTCATCCCTGAGAGAGGCTAGTTCCCCTTCTCCCAGTAGTCGTTAGTTGCATATAGTTCTTTGTCTAGGGATAGGGCCCTGTGAGATTCTCTCCCTTCCACCTTAGCAGGTACATTATCCATGGAATATTATTATTCTTTGGATCATCTTCAGACAGCTGTTTCTGTAAGACATAGCCTCATAGCCAAACTTCCTGGTTCTGTGGGTCTTACAATCTTTCTCTCTCCTGTCCTGTGATATCCCATAAGCCTTATGTGCAGGAGTTGTATAAAATATGTATTCTTTGGGGGTGGGCTTCCCAAGATCTGTTGACCTCTACCCTGTGTACAATTGTGGTTTTATACAATGGTTTCTATTTGCTGTAATGAAAAACTTCTCTGACGAGGAGTGAGAGCTTCATGTATAGTTTTAGAATGTAGTTAAGACCTACATTGATCTAGCAAAGTGTTGATAATAGGTTCTCTTCTAAGGTCCAAGGCCTCACTAACCCTTGGATTTGGTCCAGGTTTCTAGTACTAGGCATCATTTCCCTCCTGTTGAGCAGGCTAAGTTTAAATAGGCCACTGCTGGTTAACTAATACTGAGATATGAGTAGCACTACTGAACCTTTAGGGCTATCTTACCATGCTGGTTAGGGCTGGGAGACTGGCTCTGCAGTTAAGAGCACTTGCATCTCCTGCAGGTCCCTGACATAACACTGGCATGGTAGCTCACAATCATACATAATTCCAGTTCCAAGAAGTCTGATACCTTCTTCTGACTGCCGCAAAGACTTATCTCTCAATTTCTGCTACACACATCCAGACGGCTCCACACCCTCCCCAATCAGTGCCACCAGCTAGCAAACAGGTGTTGCCAACATGAGCTGCTGGGAGACATTTTCGATCTAAACCATAGCACACACTCAATTCCTGTCTCCGGGATCTAGTCTGATGATCGCAAGGATATTTATTTGTAATACATTTAAATCATATCGCATGCTATGACTCTTGTATAATTAGTTTCATTTAATTACCACAACTCACGAAAAAAAGGAAACAAGAAACACTATTTCAAACTGAGAAAAACAAATTGAGAAAGAGTCTGTGGTTTGTTCAATGTTCCCAAGACAGTAAAAAGTCAGGGTGAGTTGTAAAGTCATTTCTGTCTAACTCACTAGTTCATTCTCTAGCTACCACATTTAGCTAGTTTTGCAAAAGAAAACGATGCAGAGAGAGAACAAAGTAAAAGACAAAGTTTCCTCTCCATACTCAGTGTCACCCCCCTGCCAACCACTTAAAGCATGTGCTCAGATATAAGAAGCCATTCTTGTGGGGCCCTTGAACGTAGGAGCCGATGATTTCAGGAAAGACGATGGAAGTCAGTTTCGGATTCTCACTCCTCTTCCACTCCATGCCGTAATTGTATTTTCATTGTGCTTTACCTGTAAGTACCATCAATGGCTGCTTTTGCTCACCAACAGAAATGAGGGAATAAACAGCATTTCTTAGACACCTGAAGAGCCCTGAGGCCCTCCTAAGTAGGTCATCCATGCAGAGCCTTACATCATCACAGTTGTCAAGGAGCCCGCGTCTGCTTGAGGACCAGCGATCCTGGATTCTGCCACAATTCTTCATTGGTAATTCTGGGGTGGAAGCAGACACGGGGCCAGCGTCCAGGTTTCTCATGGAAGCTATGGGGTCACTCATGGCAGTTCCAGCGAATGAACTCCCCTTGAAGTATTTCCCTCTACCGTGATTTTGGCTCACATGTGTCGGGAAACATTGATTCTGTGAGGGCAGAAAATGCATCAGAGGTTGAGGGATGGAAAGTGGGTTTTCTAGCCCCAACTAGAGATTTTTCTGTTGTTAGAGGCAAATAAAATGTTAGTTATTATTCATACATCACATCCTTCTTCCCCAGTCCACCCTATGCTAGGACATTGATTCTTAGGTTATCACTAGAAGGCGTTGTCCTACATTCAAAGCCCTGAACTTGACATGTTGATTGTCATCACCATTCTCAGGTATCCAGGAATGTGTAGTTTCAACAGGTGACCCAGTTAGCCTGGAACTGTCAGTCAGTGTGGCTTACAGGTAGGTTAAGACCATTAAGCCTGGATTTACCAGAAAATAGAGTCTAAAACAGTATGGCTGAGTATTTGATTAGCAATGAGCTCCTAGGAAGGCCAGACCGAGGAAAAACTGGGACGCTATAAAAAGATGACTCTGAGCTGTCTGTTTTGCATCTGACCTGAGTAATTGCTCCACTTCACAATCTCGTGGTGTCATCTCCCTAGGTCTTGATAAAACGCTGTGTCCCGAAGAGTCCTCCTAGAGGCTGAAAGGACAACAGCTCAAATCTCTCAATGTCAAATATATAGAACGCAACTCTCCCAGAATTAATTTTCTCATGTTGCTTACACATGTGGTGTGGGAGAATTGTCTGTATTCTGTCAATCATGTGTTTTAATAAAATGCTGATTGGCCAGGCAGGCAGTATAGGCGGGAAAGCCAGACAGGAAGTAGAGGTGGAGCAATGAGAACAGGAGAATTCTGGGAAGCAGGAAGCTTCCTCTGCCACTCCTGCGCAGATCACCGAAGAGGCAACATGTGAGCTGACAGCTGGAAAAGGTACCAAGCTGTATGGCTAACATAGATCAGAATAATGGGTTAAGATAAGTCATAAGAACTAGTAAGTAACCTGACCTAATCCTGTGTGTGATTTTCTTTGGTTCTTGCCGACTGTGGGGTACCGGGCAGGACAGAAACCCCAACAAGCCGGGCCCGTCATGCTACACACAAGGACTCTAAAGGGGTCCTGTGCTGCGTCAGACCTCAGTACTAGTTGGGTACTCAGTGGCGGTTGCTCAATGATCCAGCTGTGGACACTGTACTGTGAAGTAGGAATGGAGCAGGTGCAGCACAAAGACCATGCAGACTATGGCTGAAGTCAGAGCTATGTCTGTAGAGAGGGCCAAGACCAAACAACGCAAAGATAATTGGGCTCATGTTTTCTACAGACTCCAGAGTGACCAGCTCTCTTGGTCCATCTACTGTCCTCTTTTTCCAGTTTGATTCGTGATGGTTGATCTTCATGATTCCTTGACTGACTATAGAATCATGTAGGAGACACACAGATCTCTAGAAATACTTCTACAGAAGCATCTTTGAAGAGGTTTAACTAAAGAAAGAAGACCCACCCTGAACATGGGTGGAACTATCCCATAGGCTAGGGAAGGAGGTTGAATAAGCAAGAAGGAAGAAATTCTACTGAGCGCTGGCATTCCTTTCTTTCTGCTTCCTAAACTGCCCAAACATAAACAATTTCCCACCACAGCAGCTCCAAGTATCTCATGCTATTATGCTTCCCCCGCCATCATGCTATCGTGGTTTTCCCCAATTGAGAGCCGAGATACATCACTCATTCCTTACATTGATTTTTATTGGGTATTTGATCACAATGAAAGAAAAACCATTCATCTGCTTCACCTCTACTTTATATAAAATGGACTGGAGAATCTCATGACTGGAAAGTTGACCTGACTAGGCTGAGAATGTGGAGAGGAGAAGACTTCATTCGACTTCTCAACCCTAGCCTCAGTCACCAGAAGTCCCAAAGACACTTTGAGGCTAAGATTGGCTTGTAGAGAAATAGGCCCAAGGCAGGGCATTGAGTTCAGTCTGGGGAGTGATGTAGAGTAAATGAGGATCTGACTCTGCTATGACTGATTGCAAGGACACCCCAGGCCCTATCTGGGTTTATGGCTCAAGGACCCATATATCCAAACTCCTTTTGGAAAGAAACAGATAACACCTACTCTGAGATGTGGGGGTGACCTGCTGTCAACAGGTCAACAGCCCTCCCACCAGTGAAGGGGCTCTGATCCTAACCTCTGTCCAAAGGTGCTGTCTAAGGTTTAAGTCTAGAACTGAATGACTATGTTTAATCTCAAATGATGAGAAAAATATGAAATAGAATTTGGGAATCTATATGAATAAGCAAAAGTAAAAATCCATGTGCCTATTCTTTTTATTGCTGCTATCCTGCCTATCCCAACCTGTCATGAGTTGAATCGTAGGGTTCAGGCACACCAGTCTAGGACGGGGGCCTAGAAAGACTACACCTCTCCTCCACTGAGAGCAAACCTGAGGATGATGGTGAATATGCCAAGAAAATCAGGCAGGCTTTTGGTTGAGACTCTAGACTATCTCACTGTATTCTTCTGAGTGCTATCTAAACACATGATAGGTGCAAGCCATGGAAAGTCTGAGTACCACAGTTTCAAGAGGGTTCCACCTCAATCTTCCCGCTCCACAACACATGACCATGATCTATCTGTATTCCTCAGAAGCCTAAGATGATTAATTTAAAAGCGCATTTGAAGTAACAGTTGTTCCATGAGGATTAAAATGTGGGATGGAACTGGAGAGTTAGTCGTCGACATCAAAGCTCTTTCACTATAGGAATATCAAACTGCTATCTCAGAGTGGCAAGCCTACAGGTCTGTGTTAGTTTGTTGTGTCCCTGTGGATAGGTACCACAGATCACGTGGTTTTCATGAAGCGAAATGTATTCTAGAAGTAGGGGTCCAAAACGAAGATGTTGTCAAGGCCATGGGACTCCCAAGGTATCCAGAAAGGGTATTTTTTGGCCCCATCCATCATTCAGTAGATATTTGTGACAGCTTATCCCCAATCTCTGCCTCCATCTTCACAGCTTTATTCGACTCACATAGACTTGTCCGTCCTCACTTTATAAACCAAATTGCCTAAAAACCACTTAACTCCCCTCATCTCCTCTTTAATGATAGTTACAAAGACTTATTTTTGTAAGACCACATTTAATGTACTCGGCCTTAGGACTTGAGCACATCTCTTTGGAAGACACAATTCAATGCTTAACAGGCTCCAAAGCCAAACTGCCACCAGCAGATCCAGCCTTTAATTACACTCAACTTCTGTCACTCCCCCTTTGCTCCCATCAGCACCATCAGAATCTTTATCAAGCTGTTTTTACACATTCTCATCCCTATTGCTCCCATTGTTAGAATGTGCTAGACGTGAGCACAGCCAAATAAAACAGCAGTCTTGCAAGCCCCACATCCCACCTCCCCATTCTCCAGAATTGCTGATACTTTCCAGGTGAAATTCTGTTACCCATTTCCAACAGTCCCCAGCCGTGATTAGAGGAAATGCACCATCCATATTGAGCAATCTCTCAGGACAAGGGTTGTGCCTTCATCTGAGACCTAGCATCAGCCATATGACAGCTTAATAGTCAAACTATTTGGCAGAAATCGGAAAGTCTATTTAACTCTTTCTTCTTCTTTTTTCCATCTGCTAATTTGCATGGCTGGCTGGGAAAGTGAGCCGAACAGATTGTGAACAGCAGAGAGAGTCTCAGCCTGGCGGAACATTTCTTCTGTGCTAACTTGCCCTGAGCACCAGAGATGCACCCAGGGCTAATCTATAGGGCAGATTTGTGGAAAGACAATACCCCATATCCATGGAGCCCTTCATTCAAGAACATTTCCAGTTCTTTCCTTAAAGTGCCTACAATTCTTTCCACACTTTAATTCAAAAAACAAACAAACAAACAAACAACAACAGCAACAACAAAAACCCTTTCCTTGGAACCTATTTCCCTTTGTGTGCTATTTGATCTGTAATTTTTTTTTAATTATTTTTTATTTTTTATCGAGCATTAAAGTATTGGGTTTCATTGCATTTTCAAACATTTTGTTTGGTGAATCATAAATCATCTTCCTCTCCTTTTCTGCCCCTATTCATTCTCCTCCCCACTCTTATTCTTGTACCCCAGGAGGCTCCTTTCCAGCTTCGGGTCACATGAGCTCAATTGCAACTACCACCACCCCCAAGACAACCTTTCCCTCCCATGATACCCATTCTAGTCTTATGACCTATATTCACCCTAAGACACAAACACATACACATATTTCTCCCCTAGGCATGGGGACATGGCTTGGTCATAAAAATGCCTTCTATCATAAAGACCTGAGTTCAGAACCTAAGGAAGAGCCATGCATGTCAGCATGCATCTGTAACCCCAGCGCTGCGTAAGGGAGGAAGCTCAGCAGCTCCCTGGCAGTATAGTAGAACAGAGGAGCTCTAGGTTGACTAGGAGACTGTCTCAAATAATAAGATGAACAACCACCCAGAAAGAAGAAAGACAAGCAACACTGACTTCTGCCATCTACACACGTATATGACCTTGTATATACAACACACACAGAGACACACACAGACAGACACTGATCCAAACATGGACACATGGAGAGAGAGAATCCACATATGAGAGAAAAGATTCAGTATTTTCTTTCTGAGTCTGTATTACTTTGCAGATCCATCCATTCTCCTACAGATTTCAGAATTTAATTTCTCTTTATAGCTGAATAAAATCCCTTTGTGTATATATATCACATTATCATCATCTACTCATCTGTTGATGGACATCTAGACTAATTACAATTCCTGGCTGTTATGCATAGTGGAGCAATAAACATAGATGTGCAAATACATAATAGAATGTAACGTTCTTTGGGTATACACCCAGGAATGGCATAGGTAAGTCATATGGTCGTTCTCTTTTAATTTTTCACTGGAATTTCTTAGTGCGTTGTTATACTATATCTAACCCTTTATTGAGAATTTTACATATGTATACAAAATGCTTTGATAAAAACTACCTCCATTCCTTCTTCAGTTTTTTCCTATTCGCTATACCACTTTTCCTTCCAAAGCTCATATTCTTTCTCTTCTCTTTAAACCCGCTAGGTCCATTTATTGCTGCCCATATGTGCATTGGTATGGGACCATATACTGGAGCATGAGTTTTCTTTCTGGGTTACATCCCTGAAGAAAGCTGGCTTACCCCCTCCTGGCAACCATTCATTACCAACTGCTTCTTAACTGTGGGCAGAGCTTCATAAACCACCCGACACTACCACTGCCTTTCATGCTGGGATTTTGACTGGTTTGGTCTTATGTAGGTTGTGTGCTTGCAGTCACAGCAGCTCTGAGTTCATATGAGCAATGACGCTGTCATGTCCATCAAATAATGTTCTCTATAGATATCCACTACCCCTGATTTTTATGATCTCTTCCCCTCCTCTTCCATGATGACCCCTGAACCTTGGAGGGAAGGAATACAATACAGATGGCCCATTTACAGATAAGCACATCACAGTCTCCTATTATCTAAATGTTGACCAGCTGTGGATCTCTGTATTGATCACCATTCATTGTAAAAAGAAGTTTCTCTGATGAGGGTTGAGAGACTCACTGATTTATACATATAAAGGTAAGAATTTGGGGGAATGGTTTAATATTATGCGAGTTTAGCTGAACAACACTATTGGGTTCTCCCCTAGGACCTAATATTTATTTAGTCACAGGTTTTTGGCCCAGTTAACAGTGCCAGGCATGAGTAGAGCAGTTTTAAATCTAATAAGAAAGTGATCAGTCACTTCTATAACATCTGTGCCACTATTGGACCAGTAGCCTTATCTTATCAGACTAGTCATTACTACAGCTCACAGGACTCAAAAATGTGTAAGATTGTTGAATACCATATATCTATAATCCTTAGGTATTATTAAAGCTAATCAATAGGGATAAAGTTCCTGGTCAGTATCAGCTTGATTTCTACATGTCTTGACTCAAGCATGTAGTCCTCAGCCATAGGGTCTTACCATTAAGTTCAAGAGGGTAACCAAAAATAATGTCAATACCTGGGGGGGGGGTGGTTATGGGATCTTACTGATCAATGACAACTCTACAGTATTACCCATGCCTGGCACTGGGATTGTATTAAGATTGATTCATTTCTGTCCCGCGTTACCGTCTCGCCAGCAAGAACTACGCGGCACACTTAGGATCCTTCTGCAGAAAAGCTTTAATGTGTCTTGACAGAGAGAGCATAAGCTTACAAAGTGGAGACCCAGAATGAGGGAACCCATCCCTTATATAGGAAACAGTCCTCGCTTCGGACGTGTCACTCTTGGATTGGTCCGCTGCCCATCAACCCAGATGACGCCTCGGGAGTAGGCAGGGTCGCAGCAGTGGAAAGTTACCAAGCACATGCGCATTATAGTCCCACTGTCTCTGCTTCCCCAATGCTGGGATTAAAGGCGTGTGCTACAACACCTTGAACTCACAGAGATCTGCCTGTCTCTGCCTCCCAGGCATTGGGACCAAAGGCGTGTACTACCACACCTTGAGGTCACAGAGGTCAATCTGCCTCTGCCTCCCAGGCATTGGGACTAAAGGCGTGTACCACCACACCTTGAGATCACAGAGGTCAATCTCTACCTCTGTCCCTTGAAGCAATGGAGAATATGGTTGCGGCCCTCCACACATTTCATTTTTGAGTGCCTGCTTTTATGCATGAGCACCGCATGGGTCCAGGTGCCCATAGATGTCAAATGCATCAGATTCTCTGGAACTGGAGTTACAGACAGGTGTAAATCAATGTGCAGATGCTGGGTACTGAACCCATGTACTCTGCAAAAGCGGCAAATATTCTTAAGTGCTAAGCCATCTCTTCAACCCCAGACACCAGGCTTTTTATTTGAAACATCCACACTGATTTTATAATGGCTGTACCGATGTGTACACAAGGTCATTCGCTAAGGTGCCACTTTCCTGCTGTTTCTTAATGGACTCCAGTCTTGCAGAGGGCTCTCCTTATGTGGGATCCTCGTAAAGAACTGGAGGCTGAGCATCAGGTCTCAGGCCATCTGCTGACTAGCACTCAGCTCTGAGGCTTCGCTTTGTAGCATCTTCACTCCCTCTGTTCAAAGATGGAAACACGAGGTTAAAAATCCGAGTCCATTCTTGCTCAGTGCCCCGCCAGCTCAAGGGCCCAAATAAAATTCTTTAATGAGTGCCTTTGAGTCTCGAAAATGATATTAAGGGTGGGGGGTGTGCTGTAGCCTACAATGCAAATGAAGCAAAGCACACGGTGCAGGCGAGAGCTTAGAACGTGTGGCTGCTCTGCACACACCAGCTATCAATGCTCCCGACAGCCTTAAAGACAGGAAAGTACCTGGGCTTTCCTTCTGCTTTATACAGGAAGAGAAAAAAGAGAGGGAGGAGGAGGAGTGCTGTCCCTCTATCACACCACAGGTCCAGGTCCATCCTGGGTATCCAATGCAGCCTCCTTCCTCTCCTCCTTTCTCTATTCTGAGCCTGTCTCCATCCCACCCACAGCCTGTTCCCCACCAGTGCTAACCCTGAGAGCCTACCATGGGATTCCTCAGCAACATTCTGTGCTAGTTTTCTTTCCCTTAATCCAACTCTTCCTTCAAGACCTGAACACAGTCAATGTGAGGACAGATGGCGTGGGGCCCTTTGCCCTGCCAATTTAGCAATCTTGGCAAGAGCCGGGTCCCTGTGTGCAGAGGGAGTGATTTTTGCCTGCATAGTTTAAAAATACTACAGTGTTTTTAACCTCAGGGAAAACTGTTTGGCAAACAACCCACAGCAGAATTTTTTTTTTCTTCTTGGGGATGATGTCACATCCCTAGCCAGATTTGTCTAAACAAGGCTCTGCTCCAGAAAGACAGTTAGCTCCGGTGCCTTACCGTGTAGCATTAAGAGACACTGCTGTGCCCAGAAGAGACTTGGGTTGAGATGCCTGGATCGGGCCTCGGTCTCAGCTCTTCTCCAGTTCACCGTGAGGTTGTTCGCTCAACCTCACTAGCCCTCTGTATTCTCATGAATGAAAATCAGCAGGCTTCAACTCTGATCGGTTCGGTTCAGCTGCTCGGTGGTGTGTTGTAAGGGCATCTGACATGGGTCAGGAAAGACAGTCACCAACCAGGACTTTATCATCGACTGCGCACACACGCAAAGATTGGGGACCTCGCCCGATGTTCCCTTTGCTTAGCAATCTCTGTCTTCTGGAGTAATCCCTGCTTGGGTCCGTTTTGGAACCCAGATCTCACTCAATTCACCTGCCACCTCTGCGCAGATTCAAACTCAAGTCCCCTTAGCTAAATGTCCTGACCAACATCTTGCTTCACCCTGTTTTACTCTTTCGTTATACTGTGATGTATATTTTCTATATTATGATACTACATATGTATATGATATAAATTTTGTGTATTTTGTGTGCCACTGGCATTTCACAAGGTTCAACCATGGCCTGTCCCCATGCTGTGTAACAGGACCAAAGTACCTGTATCTTTCAGCCCTCACTCCAGACTTGGAGTTAAATGACTCTGTCACTCAGGTTGTGAGAACGTGGAACTTTTGAGTGTACTTCCTCAAATTCGTAGCAGAGATAAAGTGCCCATCTAGAGACTATATATATATATATATATATATATATATATATATATATATATATATAATCTATGTGAAGTGCCTAGAACAATTATCGACTCAACTGAAGTCTAGACACTAACCAATAAAGCCCTTCTGGAGAAGCTTGCTGTAAGCTCAGCCATGAACTTGTGAACACAGTGTGAGACAAAGGTTTTAGAGAAGTTTTCTGCCATGCTGGCTTATCCTCTCTACCCCTGGCAGCTTCAAAGGACTTCAATATTGGCGCAAGACAACCACTCTAGAAAGCATGTCTGAATTGTTTTGTGTATAAACTGCCCCTCATGGGGCCTGCAAGCTCCTGCCCTAAGCTCTTATGTTCTCTGTATGGATTCTTCTTGCTGTAGGATGCCTGGCCGTGGCAACTGAGCCAGCAACCAGGAACACCTGAAGCTGTGTGGGGACATACAGTATCCCCAAGACACGAAGCACATTTAAATTTGAGCTTTTCTCCTAGTAACTACTTAACAGTCATAAAAAGTATCCAGTGGCATCCCAGAGCCAGCCGAAGTTGAGCATGTCTGAATTCCAGCAGAGGGCAACACTTAAACTGAACTCAACCCCAAATGTCCAGTTTGGAAGACACTACTGTGTTATGAAAGAGAGTATTAGCTAATTGGGGTGGGCTGGGAGTTTACAACGTGCATCCCAGGAACACAGGATAGACGATAAGAGGCAAGTACAATCAGAGAGAGTTGAGCCCCTCTCTGACTTGCGCCCAGTGTCCAATTGCCTGAGGCGCCAGTAATGAGCAGATGCTAAGCTGTAATAAATCAGGAAAGCTCGTACTAATTAACCCAGGTTCCACACAGGACTTCTCGTATAATTTGTTTTAAAATATGTGGATTTCGATTCACTGCGGGAGACAGCACTCTCCAAAAAAAAAGCGAGCCTGTCAAATAAGCACAACCCTCTCCCCTGGTGGTGTAGAGGATTGTCTTGTGTTTGCGGGGTGTGAGTGTGTGTGAGTTGCACCACGCAAGTGCAGCCCTTGACAGCGGCCGGAGACCAGCTGTCTGACAGGAGCCTGGACATGGCAGGCAGCGCCAGCTGCAAGCAGGAAACTGAAAGCCAAGAGGTGTCAGGGTGTTTACTCAGAACTCTCTGCTTCGTTTAACACTTGAACTCATTTTATTCCCCCCCCCCCCAAAAAAAGAAAGAAAAGAAAGAAAGAAAGAAAGAACATTGGAAAACAAAACTAAGAGTAAGCTCCATCAGGAAGAAAGTGGAAGGTTAGGCAGGGCTCTGCATTTCTCTCTCCCTAGCACAGCACCCTGTTGTAGATAGAGGAACAGAATGTAGAATCAAGCTTGCATCTGCCCAGAGTACTTACACATGGGAAATCTGTTTCTAGAGATGCAGGGACCAGAGAAACATTCTGCAATCTATATAAGTTTGAGACTTATTTCCCCTTCTTATAATTCTGCAGAAATTTAAAAGATTAAAAACAATTTTTAAATATATATTGAAATGTCAGTTTTAATGGACACTGAACTCACAATAACAATTGAAGGGGAAAGTGGAAAGCTGGCCTCTTTGGATGGATTCTAGGTGGTTGACACACACACACGTCTAGCTACCTTTGAAGGTGAGCTTACAGTTCCATGCATTATGGTGCTAAATTCATAGCATCACACTCTGCCTTAAGAGATGAGACAGACAAGAGGTAGTTAAACTTAGTACTTGCCTGAGTTCATTCAGTGGGTGAGGCTGTGTAGAATTTGAACCAGCCAGTAACTGTGACTCCAAAGCTACCCAGCCTTTCACTTCAACATCCCAACCAGCTAAAAAGGAGCCTATTCTCTCCCAGTTTCTGGAATAACACTTCTGTTTCTTAAAGGGTGTTGTGCTTTGCCTGAATTATCTAGAAAGAAGTGAAAATGTAACCAACTCCCTAGCTCAAGCGATGGCACAGTCACCCTCCTCCATCCCACGTGAAGCTCTGCTGGACCACACATCCTCAGATGCAGAGAGGGCCAATTGTTTGTTCATCAGTTAGATGAACGGTAGTCCCCATCTTTTCATGATTTCAAGAGACCCAGGGACAAACCAAAGAAACAGATGTTCAGCGTAAGCCAGGCACAGTTCTGGAATCCACAGTCACCAGTTCAGCCATCACAGGCATGCCTCCAACCGCCTGCTGTCGTCCAGGCATTTGCTGCTGTTTTTAATTTTCTCATACATTCTATCCCGACCACAACTTCCTCTTCCTCCACTCCTCCCACTTCTGTCCCCCACCTGTCCTCTCCCCCAAATCCACTCCTCCTCCTTTTCCTTCTAGAAAGAGCCTTGTTATGAGGGTTTGTCCCGGGCTTCTGAAGGAAAGCAAAAGGATTATACTCCTGTCAAAGCCAAGCACCCCTCAGCGATACAGCGGAATATTCAGCATCTGCATATCCAAACCCAGCCTCTAGTGAGTTTTCTTTAAACCCCCTTTGGTGACTTATAATTTGTGGGCCTAACAGACCACGCAGGTGGGGAGGAGCATGGGGATCAAGAGACAAGAATTCATATGACAATTAGCACAAAATTAATCAACTGACAGCAAACTGAAGGGATTTGGGAGGAGTATCAAGATGTGCAGTATGAGGGACAGCAGCAAAGAGAAAATGTAAGCTGCAGCCCTCAGCCAAGTGAGTGTCACCTGGTTCTAGCTATGCCCATGCCACCGTCTCCCTGTTCCTTCTGTACTGCAGCAGTTTGCTGTTTTGTGGGCTCCTCAGGCGAGCTTGGTTATCCGCCTGGCATCCAGGTATCCAACCCTTGGGCATCTAATGTTTTTCCTCACACCATCCCTATTTCTCTGCCTTTCTTTCCTCTTTTCTCTCTCCCTTCCTCCTCTCCTTCCTTCCATCCTTCATTCCCCTTGTTCCCCTCATCGAGTCTAGCAAATTCTCCCTCTTCATGGAGACCTCAGCATTCCTCATCGCCTCCCCAAAGGAAGTAATGAACCCAAAGTATGGGATACCTAGCCTGTTACACATGTGAGAACTTCTGCCATCCTGTCCCAGAAAAGCCACCATGCTCAGTACTTCTTTTTCTTTAATTTAAAATAGAAAACAATCCTTTTTCATTATACATAACAACCCAAGTTCCCACTCCCTCCCCTCCTTCCATTTCCTTCACATACCCCCCCTCCACTCCACCCCAATTCAATCTTCCTAGAGGGTAAGGCACATTGCTCTGGGGAAGGTCCAAGGCTCTCCCTACTATATAAAGGCTGAGCAAGATATCATTCAAAGAGAATTGGTTCCCAAAAAGCCAGTACATGCAGTAGGGAGAAATCCTGGTGCTACTGCCAGTGGTCCCCCAGTCTGCCCCAGCCATGCAACTGTCAACCACATTCAGAGGGACTAGTTTGGTCCTATGCTGGAGTTGGTGAGCATCCATTAGCTCAGATAGACTGTTTCAGTGGGTGTACTCAACATGGTCTTTACCCCTTTGTTCATATTCTCACACCTCTCACTCTTCAACTGGTTTTTGGGAGTTGGGTTCAATGCTCCGATATGGGTCTCTGCCTCTGTTTCCTTCAGTTGCTACATAAAGTTTCTATGGTGATATTTAAGATATCCATCAGTCTGACTACAGGGCAAGTCAAGATTGGGCCCCCTTTCCTCTATTGCTTAAGGTCTTAACTGGGATCATCCTTGTGGATTCCTGGGAATTTCTCTAGAGCCAGGTTTCTTGCTAACCCTACAATGGCTCCCTCAACCAAGTTATCTCTTTCCTTGCTCTTCTCTCTGTCCTTCCTGGCTATCCCATCCCTCAAGTTCTCCTCAACCCTCCACTTTTCCCCTCCTTTTCCCCTTCTACCCTCCTGTTTCTCCCCACCTTCACACACGTAATTCTGTCAGGTGATCTTGTCTGTTTCTACTCTCCAGGTAGATCTATATATGTTTTTATTAGGGTTCACCTTATTACTTAACTTCTCTAGGATCGTGAATTATAGGCTCAATATCCTTTGTTTATAGCTAGTATCCACTTATGAGTCAGTACATGCCATATTCAACTTTTTGGACTGGGTTACCTCACTCAGGATAGTGTATTCTAATTCCATCTATTTGCAGGCAAAATTGAAAATGTCATTGTTTTTTACCACTGAGAAATACTCTAATGTGCAAATGTGCCACATTTTTTTTTCATCCATTCTTCAGCTGAGGGCCATCTAGGTTGTTTCCAGGTTCTGGTTATGACAAATAATGCTGCTATGAACATAGCTGGACAAAAGCCTTTGTGGTATGATTGAGCATCTTTGGGGAATATGACCAAGAGTGGTATTGCTGGATTCTGAGGTAGGTTGATTCCCAATTTGCTGAGAAACTGCCATACTGATTTCCAAAGTGGTTGTACAAGTTTGCATTCCCATCAGCAATGGATAAGTGCTCCCCTTATTCCATGTCCTCTCCAACATAAGCTATCATTAGTGTTTTTGATCTTAGCCATTTTGACAGATGTAAGATGGTATCTCGGAATTGTTTCGATTTGAATTTCCCTGATGGCTAAGGATGTTGGACATTTCCTTAACTATCTTTTCATCATTTGAGATTCTTGTGTTGAGAATTCTTTGTTTGGTTCTGTACTCCATATTTCAACTTGGTTGTTTAGAATTTTGATGGCTAATTTCTTCAGTTCTTTATATATTTTAGAGATCAGTTCTTTGTCGGATGTGGGGTTGGCAAAGATCTTTTTTCATTTAGTAAGCTGCCTTTTTGTCTTATTGACTGTGTCCTTTGCTTTACAGAAGCTTCTCAGTTTCAGGAGGTCCCATTTATTTATTGTTGTTCTCAGTGTTTGTGCTACTGAGGTTATACTTAGGAAGTGGTCTCCTAAACCCATGAATTGAAGACTACTTCTCACTTTCTTTTCTATCAGGTTCAGTGTGGTTAGATTTTTATTGAGGTCTTTGATCCATTTAGACTTGAGTTTTGTGCATGGGGATAGATACAGATCTATTTTCATTCTTCTACATGTTGATATCCAGTTATGCCAGCACAATTTGTTGAAGATACTTTCTTTTTTCCATTGTATAATTTTAGCTTCTTTATCAAAAATCAGGTGTGCCTAGGTGTGTGGATTAATATCTGGGTCTTTAATTCGATTCCATTGGCCAACCTCTCTGTTTTTATGCCAATACCAAGCTGTTTTCATTATTGTAGATTTGTAATAAAGTTTGATGTCAGGATGGTGGTGCCTCTGGAAGTTCCTTTATTGTACAGGATTGTTTTTGGCTATCCTGGGTTTTTTGTTTTTTCATATGAAGCTAATTATTGTTCTTGCAATGTCTGTGAAAAATTGTGTTGGGATTTTTATGGGGATTGCATTGAATCTATAGATTGCTTTTGGTATGGTTGCCATTTTTACTCTGTTGATCCAACCTATCCAAGAGCATGGGAGATCTTTCCATTTTCTGGTATATTCTTCAATTTCTTTTTTCAAAGATCTAAAGATTTTGTCACATAGGTTTTTCACTTCTTTGGTTAGTATTACCCCAAGCTCTTTCATGCTATTTGTGGCTATTGTGAAAGGTAATATTTCCCTCTCAGCTTCATTATCATTTGTATATAGGAGGGCTACTGATTTTTTTGAGTTGATCTTGTATCCTGCCACATCACTGAAGGTATTTATCAACTGTAGGAGTTCTCCAGTAGCGTTTTGGGGAACACTTATATATACTACCATATCATCTGCAAATAATGAAAGTTTGACTTCTTCTTTTACAATTTGAATCCCCTTGATCTCCTTATGTTGTCTTATTGCTATAGCCAAAACTTCAAGAACTCTGTTAAAGAGAAATGGAGAGAGTGGACAGCCTTGTCTTGTTCCTGATTTTAGTGGGATCACTTTGAGTTTCTCTCCATTTAATTTGATGTTGGCTGCCGGCTTGCTGTATATTGACTGCTTTTATTATATTTAGGTAAGTCCCCTCCGTATTGGAGCAAGCTGTGTTTCAGGGTTCCAGTGAGGTTGCAGGAGGATTAGCACTTCTTATTCAATGCTCTCTGCCCTACTGTCCCCATGAAGCAGCAATAATTTTTCTTTTTTCCTCTGGGTCTCTACACCTAGCCCAAGCTGGCCCAACTCGTTGTGCTGATTGCAATCAGCAATTCTATGTTTGTAAAATTTGTTCATGAAAATTATCTATGAAGGATAAAGAGCAGGTATATCTTTAACCCAATTGTGTATCAGCATCTCCTAGTGTGCTTGGTTAATAATAGTTTTCTGGGTTTTTTGAGGGTTTCATGTAACCAAGTATAGCTCAAACTCACATTGTAAAAATGATCTTGAACTTCTGATCCTGCTTCCTATCCAACCCCCAAAGTACTGCACATGTACCCTTGATAATAAATATTTAGTAGATAATGGATGAACTATTTTTCTATTTAAATAAAAAGGCAATGAACATTACATATAGCCACTTTCTCACTCTTTCAAATGATCTTTAATTCTTCCTTAGTAGAACATGGTGCTTTTATATTGGACTTGGCTTCTCAACATCCTAAGAACTAAATATGAACATGAGCTTTTTCATTATAACTTACTTTTCTACATCTGTGTCTTGAGAAAACGTTTCTCTACTCATTCTGGATGAAACACCAGGAGTCTTGCCTTGACAATGAGACCTAAACAAACAGAATGAGAACACAGACTTAAGAAAAACGTGTGTGTGTGTGTGTGTGTGTGTGTGTGTGTGTGTGTGTGTGTGTGGTCTCCTCTCTCTTGTACCCAAAGAGCCTCAAACCTTAGGACAATATGCCTTGAAGGGCCTGCAGAGTGATAAGGGGCAGTGTAGAGAACTGAGGGGTTGGGCTGATTTCCTTCACTTTAACAAATGCATGAATGTGATCATCTTTGGTCATCCGGGTACTCAACAACCATCCGTTCAGAAGACACAAGTAGTCCCTCTTATGGTTGAAACATCCTTTCAAATTTCATATGTAGCAGTCCTGAACCCCAAAATACCAAAATATGACCTATATGGAGAGAAGGTTGTCACAGACACACATTTCAAATGAGGTCATAGTGTAAGTCCTGAACCAGATTGACTGGTTCCTTCAAGAAGGGGAAATTTGAATAGATGTGGAGAGGATTGATGGGGAAGCTCAACCAACCAGCAGAGGATGCTGTGTGAAAAGAAAGATCCATCTACAAGCTTAGAAGATGCCAGATACACATTTCCCCCTCCACAGGCCCAGGAAGAAACCAAGGATGCTGGCACCTTGATCTTGAGATTCCAACTTCTGGAACTGGGAGACAATACATCTCTGTTACTATTTACACCACTACTCTACATGGGACTCAGGTTTGGGCAAACCCTAGCAGACCAAACTAACCAACTGACCTGACCCAAATGACAGTGAACCCATGAAACAGACCTTGTTTTAAGCCCCGGGTGTAATAAAGGCTCATTGATAAAGTGAATGAATTGTTTGTATCCCTTTAGGCTTGAGTTTTCACAATTGCAAAAAGATGAAATAAATATTATTCTCCTCGTGTGGTTATTGAGTAGACTGATAGCTAACCCTGCTTAGCGCAATTCTTGGCTTATAATTAACATTCCATGGGTGCTTATTTTAGGGCTTCCTTCATTAAGTTAAAACCAGAGTTATCCCTTCCAAAAATAAATAAAAATAAACTTTTTTGGATTTACTTTAAATAATTTAGGAATTTAATATAAAATTTAACATCAATAAAATCAATATAAATAACAGTAAATTTTCAAGGACCACCACAATGGCCACTCAACAAGGTCAGCTTTAATGGACTAAGGTTAAGGCAGAAAGAAATGAAAGCACATTGAGTATCTAATATGCGCTCCAAATGTGCTACATGACTTTGCATTCTGTTGCTCGTCTTTACAACAATTCTGAAAACGTAGTTATGAGAATTACCTATGAAATAAATGGCAAGGGGATGGAGGTCCTGTGGCCAAAAACAAGCACAGCAAGAATAGGAGCCAACCATTTCTCTTCTGAGTCTCAGTTGTTTCAGAAGAATCCGTCACGGGTTCCATGAGTACGGGGGGACTTTGGGCGTCATTGCAACACTCAGTCACAAGACAGTTCACGTCCACTAGGCAAAGCTCGCTTTTATGCTCCAAGTTGCTCAGCGATCTGCTGCCACGTGTTCTGATTCTTATGAAGGGCTGCACAAAGAATCTGTATGACTTAAGGTCAACTTTGAGTGGTGGGACCTCAGCCTCCACACCTTCAAGGCTAGCACCACAACTCATAAAGAGGAAGTCTGGCCTGCTGCGAGGCCAGACTGCCCAGCTCTGTGGCTTCATTTCTCAGGAAACCAAAACTAACAGGTACGTAAAGAGAAGTCTCTGCTGAAGGACTCCTCTGAGCAGATGGAAAATTTTCAACCCCTGGCTTACATGCTACCCTGAGTTCTCCAGGATGCAGCCGAGGACTCCCCTTCCAGGATCCAGCCATCTCAACGCTGAGTTCTTAACTGAACACAGACTGAGCAGGTAAACTCAACAGGACAGCCTTGTCTTAGCGTGTGTCTCATGGTACATTTGTCACAGTGGTTGTTAGAAAGAGCTTTGCACAGTTAGAGAAAAGGTTTTCCTGGCATGAATCTGGACCTTCCATATCCCAGCAAATGAGCCAAATGGAACCAGCTCCTTCAGCTCTGCTCCTTCATTCTACTAGGAAAGGATTTCAGATGTCTTCCCATTAATGCATGGAAAACGAAGGGTTTTTCAGTCTATCCTGGAGCTCGTACCCCTGCCCCAAGCCTATGTTGCTAAGGTCAGGAGACAGGGTCTGTTGCAGTTTTTATAGCCTCCATTAGAGCAACCCATACAAAGACAGCCTCAGAATAGGGAGTCATTCAAAGGAGAAGTCAACTCCTTCAGCCCTGAGGATAGATAGATAGATAGATAGATAGATAGATAGATAGATAGATAGATTGATAGATTGATAGATTGATAGATATAGATATATAGATAGATAGATAGATAGATAGATAGATAGATAGATAGATAGATAGATTTCTGAGTTAATACAGTTTTCTTTTAGCTTTGTTGTGAAAGATGTAGGCTTTAGGATAAGGCAGACACCCTCCTTTCCCAAGACAGAGGAGCCTGAGTTAGATAAAGCAGGGATGTAATGCTTACTCTCCAATGGCGCCTAGAGTCATCTCCTCCAGGTTTTACTCAGAAGGTAGTGACAGCAAACTCCAGTGGGGGAGGGGGGAATAAGAGTTGTCATCAAAGGGCAAACATAGGTTTAAGAAGATAAATAGGAGTAGAATTTATTGATGCTTACTTTATGGTTTTTATGAAGGTCACTTAGCCAATCCTTGTTTTCTAAATTTTAGCTCCAGCCCCCTTTCCCTCTGTAACAGCACCCTTTGATTTCCGGGGCTCAGACAAACTACAGGGAATAGTCATTTCTAGAGCCAGGAAGACAAGGGTGGCTCTGACTAATTGGAGGCACAGCGCAGAAAGTTTTAGAAATCCTCCCAGAGGCCTCGCATAAAATGCACCCTAGAGAGGCAAGAAAGGGAAAGGCATTGATTTAACACAGGCTCCAGCGAGCCATGCTTCCTGGGCTCACTCATTTAACTCCCCCGCCCAGTCTTGAGCCTTAGGGATCTTGTTCCCCCTGCTCACAGATGGAAGCTTGTGTGGTCCAAGGAGCATGGTCAAGGCTGTTCACACAGCAAGGAATTCAGTAAACAGAATTCAAACCTAAGCTGATTTTCACCCGAGCGGCTTTTGTGGGAAGTGAGCAGTGTCCGCTTGTAGCTTTGTTGACTGTGCCCTTGAATTTATAGCTAGAGTCTTTTCTGAGCTCAGGCGTCTTCACGGTGGTGCGTCTGTGCCCACCCCACCCCCACCACACAAGGTGCCCTCTCAGATGACTCCGTGAACAAGGCCACTGTAAAGCCAAGGGCTATTATTTTCAGTTCCATCTGGTCTAAAGACAGTGGCCATAAACCCATTTCTGGTCTGCTTTCATTGAGTCCAGTGTTACCTAGGACACACTGTAGGATTTGATGCTGACTGAGTCAGGGCCTAACTCCGCCATTCAGCCACTCTGCCACGTAGACTGGGTATGCTCTTTTATCGCTGATCCTCAAATCCTGAATTCTTAAAGAGTCTCTCTTCTCTCTCATGCGTGTAAACATGAGCATATGTGTGTAAGCAGCTCATAGCATTGTGTGGAGGTTAGAAGACAAACTTGAGTATATTGGTCCTCATCTTCCAACATCGGTTGAGGTGGTGTCTTGGTTGTTTGTTGCTGCTATGCATTGCTAACTGTCCCCGAAGTTTTAGAAGATTCTCTAGTCTCTGATATCATCACCTTACTGTCACTTCTCCAGGCTTAATATGAGTTCTGGGGATTTGAACAAAGGCCCAAATGTTTCCATGGCAATCCATTTTAGCCACTGAGCCATCTCTCCAGCCTAATTTTTCATTTTTATAATGGGGAGACATCAACAAAGACCCAGACTGAAAATTATTTGGTCTTGACAATATTTGTATTAAGTATTGTACATTCTTGACACTTTGTACATAGTCATAATTTTTAGTACATATTCAGCAAACATTTCCTTTTTTCTCTTTCACTTCATTTCCTGATCTCAAATCAGACCCAAATTCATTCATAAACATTCCACAACTACCACAGAATGTATTAACATGTATCAATGTATAAATATTTTATTTTAATATCTCATTAGAGAATAATACTATTTCAAAATTCCATAGCCTGGTATGGAGTCTTTGAGTACATGTGTTCTCATTTAGTGTTCTTAATGCATTATGAAATATGAATGCTGAATATTACAACAGCAAAAAAAATGGAACTGAAATTTCAAGAAGTTTATTTTGGTGAACAACAGGGTCAAAATGGAAAGAGAAAGGGCTTTGAGAGTCCCCCCAAACTAGGCATGACTCTAAGATGTGCTTATATGACTCTGGTCTTCACTTATCTGCTTTTGGTGGTTTGTCATTTTGTCACTGGGAGATTGCTATGAGGTTGAGAGCAAACAGCCATGGTGTCTGGCAAAGAAGAGAATAGATGCCCAGCAAGCGCATTAATGGCAGCCACACTGTGTCATGCCCACTTGTTTCAATAAAGAAAACATCAAGGGTCTGACATGTTCTTTGTACTGTCAATTTTATATATGAGTCAGAGATGATAACCCAAGTGCACCCAGGTTCCAGGTCCCTGTCTTATACCTAGTACTGAGGCCCCGCTGACTGCATCCAAGGACATAGTCAGCCATAACTTAAACATTTGTTTTAGCTTTTTAATTAGAAACTAACAGCAAAATATAGTCTCATATACTTATGCAGTAAAAAGCAACACTGTGGTTCATGAATACAATGTGGACAGGTTGGGGAGGTAGCTTAGTTTGTGTTTGCCACACAAGTGTGAAAAAACAGATCTCCAGCACCCATGTAAGAGCTGGTGACAAGCCAGATGTGGCAGGGCACACGGGAAGTCCCAGTACTGGAAAGGCAGAGACAGGAGTATCCCCAGGGCTTGTTGGCTACTACCTACCTGAATCTATGAGCTGCTGAGTTAGGGAGAGACCTTATCTCAAAAAAAAGAAAGTGAAGAGTAATTGAGGAAGATATATAAAATTAGCTTCTGACATCCACATACACATACTCAGAGAAAGAATATTTACTATAAAACAATAATAATTAAAACCACCTCTAGTCCTTGCTCTTGTGGCAATAGGAGTTGTTGGCGACTGTGAAGCACACAGGACATTGTATACCATATTCATGGTCCTATGTATACATGTCTAAGAAAAAAATCATTCTCTCCCCATCTGTTGAGATGGTGGGCCCTTATTATTACTTTCTGTCAAACTAAACAATGGTTTTTGGATTCCCAGTTATAGGGCCCACCCAAGAGGATGTTCAGCAGGTAAATTTGCTTGAAATCAAACCTGAAGACCTGAGCTTGATCCCTGGTGCCTACAAGGTGAAATCAGAGAACTGTCAACATGGGCAGGCATATATACATATGCTAACACACATACATAATAATATTTTTTTAATTGTAAAGAACCCTCAGATGTAGGCCAATAATATTTGCGAAGTATACATTTTAAATGTTCCTGGTAGTGATCATCAGAATTTTGCTTTCCAAATTCCTGAACACAAGAAGTGGTTTTCCACTGTGTTTGGGTGCCCTGTGAGCTGAGTTCAGCATAAAGGTGAAATTTCAATGCCATTTGTTTGTGATTGGTGTATGTTCTTTGATGGATTTACTTTCATATGGAGTTACGGCTAACTCCTGGTCCATGGCCATCTCTGAGAGTGTAAACCACCATGGACACCTTAGTGGCGGGCATCTTTCCATCAGCCCTGGGAGTCAGAGACTCACTTCCCCCAGTTCTAGGACATTCGGTACTGACAGAGCTCAAGCACTCTCACCACTCTGGCACTTTGACTTAAATGACCACCTGTGATGCTCGCATATGCCAAGTTGTTGTTTCCGATTGGTAGAGTGTTTATTCTCAGAAGTCATCCTTATAGGAAACCATGTTACTGCTCAGAAGTCACTAGGTGGGCACAGCATCAAAACTGCCATTGTAAGAGAGGGGTTCTGAGCCATTGATGGAATGATGCCCTGACAGGCACTGGGAGCCATCTGTCCCACAACCATTAGCAGATGCTTGGAGACCACGGGTGGTAAAGGTCCTGCTCACACATAAACAGGGCCTGGATCTCCTGATGAACCCATCTCTGAGCACTCCCCACAGAGCATCTCCCCATTCCCTCCTCCAGCCCATCCTCCATTTCTGTCTCCAGTTCCTACTCCACTACCCACCCACCTTTGGGAAAAGCAATGCCTGGATTTCAATCCAGACTCTGATTTCTCAGGAGTGAGATTTTAGGCTTGTTACTTAACCTCTCAAGACCTAAAATTTATACAATGGATTTGTTGAGTCTACCTTTTGGTTTTGTGGTGAGAATCAAAACATAATATTTAAAAATTCATTTCTGATGTTTAGCAATTATTAACACGGAGAGAATGATAATGGGTATTACTATTAGCTGATTTATTTTATATCTATATCCGTGCTTCTCAACCTTTGGGTCAAGATCCCTTTGGTGGGTCAAAAGACCCTTTCACAGGGCTTACCTAAAACAATCAGAAAACACAGATATTTACATTAAAATCCATAACAGTAGTAAAATTACAGTTATGCTGCAGCAATGAAAATAATTTTATGATTGGCAGTCACCACAAGATGAGGAACTGTATTAAGGAGCCACAGCATTAGGAAGGTTGAGAACCACTGCTCTGGACAATCCTTTATTTCTCTTGTTCAGAATTTTGACATAAAGAAGTTCTATAGATTTCAGTGGAGCCCAAGCCTCTGCAGGACACTATTTTAAGGTGATTTCTATAAAAAGCTAATCTCATCACATTCAGATTTATTTTTATCATTCATCTGTCAAAGACGTGGTGGTGTCTGAAAATTCCTCAGAGGTACTGACCCTCTTGAAAATTTTTAGACTGGGTGTACAGCATATGATTTCCTTTAGAATGTTTTCCATGCCTACTTCAAGGAACATCAAAATCCTTGCTTCACTAACTCAAAGAAGTGAGTCAATAATTATCGCTCACTACCCTTCCACAAAGACTACTCAAAGGGCTGGGGAGGTAGCTCAGTAGGCAAGGATACTTGCTGCTAAGGCATAAGAGCCTGAATTTGCATCCCTGCGTAAAAAAAGAAAACGGCTGAACATGGGTCTGAACCCTCACACTGTGGAGTTAGAGAGAGAAGAATCACTGGGGCTTGCGGGCTGACAGCATAGCTCCAGGTTCAGTGAAGACTCTGTCTCCAGGGGATGAAAGGGAGTAAGATAGAGCAAGATATTCAGTCTCTTCCTCTGGCATTTGCATACATACAAGCACATATTCCAGAGAAGGGCAAGATGGGGATTACTCTAACTTCCAGGCTTTTACTTGGTTTTCAGAATAACCCTGCTAGCAAAAAAGGGCAAGCGCTTGTGTCATTTTTCATGTTAGGGAAACTGAGACCCAAGATGTACAATGTGGCATCCCTGGGCTCAGAGATCTCCCTACATCTTGTTAGTTGGGTGAACCTGAATGAAAGAAGGGGCAGAAAAATAAGTTAATCATGCTCCAAGAAGTTGAATTCCAAAACTGGGTTTCAAATGTGCTTCAAGTCACAGATGAAGGGCTGAGCTCACCCGCACCCACACTGTGCAGTTTGTATACAAGGCAGATATGGTTCCAGAGGGCTCTCACTGAAAAGGAAAATGACAGAATCGCTCGGTGTTGCGAAATCTGGGTCACTTGGATTGCTGCCTACAATGGAATCTTACTTAAATAGAATGTCTTATACACATTTCTGGTATGCAGCAAATGGCACCGTTATTGTCATCTGTTATTATCATAAGCTGCATTATTCCTAGTCCATTACTGATTAGAGTCCCCGCACTTCTGTGCTGCTTTAGATTTTAAGCTTTATGCAAACGTCGTTCAGCTATTTCTTGTGAAGCAATGACGCAGAAGAACAACTAACAGACAGCAGGTGCTTAATAAATGACTTTGAAAAATGGCAGGCTGCTCCCCTTTGATGGTTAGCTATCACTGAGCGAGACAGCTTCTTCCCAAGACCTGCCTGAAAATTAGAGAGTATGAACAGCAATCTTTGTATCCTAGCTTCTCTTCTTGTCCAAAAACTATGCCTTTAGAATCACCAAATGAACTGATTAATTGATTAGTTAGTAGAAGAATAAGTCACAGATGGAAACATTCCCAGTTAATGGAGATCTAGCCGTTTCACCTCCAGTTGGTAGGGTTCTAGCATTGTTTATGAGAGTCAAATGAAAATGGAGAGAGATAGGATAAATCTTCAAAAATAGGTAACCGTTTCATTAAGATGGAGGTAGACTTATCAAGTATACTATGCAATAATCTATGAAAAAAATGAAAATGATAGGCATATGTCTGATAGTTGATTGATTGATTGATAATAGAGATAGATGGAAGAGATGGGCGACAAATACACAGATGATAGATAGCAAATATATAAGACAGACAGATGATAGAAAGTTATTGATAGATGATAGATAGATAGATAGATAGATAGATGATAAAGAAAGAGATTGATTGATAGATGATTCATAGGTATATAGACAGACAATATATAAAAACAGATGATAGATACATAGATAAGTAGATAGACAAATAGATAACTAAGGATAAATGTATAGCTCAATAAAAACATTAGTCTTTACCAGTAAACCTGCTACACACACAACACACACATTCATACACCCATACACACAACGCTCACACACAAAACACACGCAATACGTATACACGCATACACACACACACTCACCACAGAACATATCCTAAACAAGTAACAGAGGGTAGTTCTTATGTTTAAAAAAAAGATAATAGGTCAATATATGATAGACAGACAGACAGACAGGTAGATGAGAGAGATGGTGGTAGATAGATAGATGTATTGTATGCTTGCTACAGCTCGGTTCTCCTGAACAATAAAATAACTTAAATAACATAATAAAACAGAAGAATTATGAGAATAGGGTAGAAAGAAAAACTTGAAAAGAAGGAATGACAGAAAAAGAATCATAATGCAGATTAAGAGAATGAGGAGAAAACAAAGGGGCATGCCTACTGTACAATAAAGCAGAAGTGACCACTGCCATAGAGATCTTTCTACTGAATCAAACCACATAAAAGAAAATGGAAACGGCTTTGGAAATGAAGATACCCCAAGAGTGATAAATTCCAAACCAATTGTAGATCACGTCTGTGTGTTAGAGGCCTTCTCAAAACCTTTTTAAAAGAACAAATAGATGCCCTTCCACGCTTCCTTGAGATGCTTGGGGAAGTGACTTGTTATCAAGACAGCTGCAAAGTCATTTTACAAAATATTCTCGAGTTTAATAGCTGAAAAACTAGAAA